>NC_135378.1:48293940-49753940 GCF_049243985.1 Paroedura picta | reverse complement strand
AGTTGCAGGCAATGTTTGTTTTCATTTAAAAATGACAATTCATGGATTTGACACATTTTGCATTTATCTAGCAACAAATTATTCTGGACCGCAAAGAACTGTTTCACTCCCCCTTATCAATGGAAGAAACAAGTTCTTGCTGGTCTTATGCCAGTCATTTTCATTAAAAAAAAACCCTTACAATAGTCAAAACTAGTTTAAATGGGAAATGAGCTACTCTAAAATTCAATGCTGCCATTCCACCAGAAAAGCAAATAGTTGTTGGAGAAAAAACGCTACAGTAGGTAATAAGTACCAAGAAATAGTCTTTAGGGGAAAGCTGTTGTGACTCAAGGCATCCTGCTTAGCTAGGTCTGACTTATTCTGCAACTCTAAACACATCTACTATGGAATCCAAGGGACGTATCCGAGTAAATTTGCATAGGACTGGGCTTTACATCTGCAAGCTTAAGTACATATCCTAGGAAATGACGAATGTTCCCATTGGACTTCGTTTTGAGCAACATATTTAGACCTGGGATGGACTGTTTGTCCAGCAGAGTTGCAATGTTCTGAACATGGGTGTGCCATGGTGTCATTCTCTAGAGCTGTGAGGGTTTGAAGTCACGGGAAATGTAGGTTCTGTACATATTTCAAGGAAAAGGCATCTACTATATGCTGCTATTCTGAAGGACGCTTCTCACTGGAAATCACCCCCAGTCTCAGGTAAGGGGCAGCCAGTCCTGACATCCTTCCAATGTACCATTAAGTTTGACAGGGTTTGTTTCTCCATGCATTTACTTAGGCTGCAATTCTTTGTACCCTTACCTGGGGAAAAGCACAATAAAAACACAAGGTTTAGGACTAAATGCACTTACTTTTGGCTGCAGATGCATGCGTCTCCTCTCCCCCCTACCCCCGACTCAGCGGGACTTACATCTGAGTCAACATCTAGAAGGCTCTGAGCTAGGCACAGGCCACCGCCATCCTATGCACAACCTCGCATAGTCTTCCAAAGGGCGCGGCAGAGTGCTTACCTTCCCTGGGCGTGGGCAGGATGTGGTCGGTGCTGGCCGGGGGGATGCACAGGTCATTGTCCTGGGGGAAGCGGCTGCAGTCCAGCATGTCGGGCCAGGGGAAGCCGAAGGCGGACATGACGGGCGCGCAGCTGTCCTTCACCTGCTCGCAGAGCGAGTGGCAGGGCTGGATGGTCTCGTCCAGGTCGTCGATGCAGACGGGCGCGAAGAGCGAGCAGAGGAACTTGCGCGTGTCCGGGTGGCACTGCTTCTGCACCAGCGGGATCCAGGCGCCCGCCTGCTCCAGCACTTCCTGCATGGTCTCGTGGCCCAGCAGGTTGGGCAGCCTCATGTTGGGGTACTCGATGCCCCGGCACAGGAGCAGGGAGGCGGGGATGGGCTTGCAGTTGGAGCGCTTGTAGGAGAACTCGGGCTGCCCGAAGAGGAAGAGCCCGCGCGTGGAGGCGAGGCATGGCGTGGCCAGCAGGAGCAGGCACAGCACGAGGTCGCGCCGGGGCATCTCGCAGCGCGGCGGGCGGGGAGGGGGCACTGCAGGCGGCGAGGGGCGGCACGGGCGGCGAGGGCGCGAGGCAGAAAGGCGCCGGCTACATGCAGCTGCCCCCCGAGCACGCCGGCCTCCCGCTCGCTCGCTCGGCGCCGACGGACACGCACACTGCCCACTCCGCGCTGCACACCAGCGGGCTCGAGCATTTTTTATGCAAATCGAGAGGGGGTTTGGGGCAGGCGGAGGGGCGGGGCCGGCCGAGCAGAAGGCGGCAAGGATTGGCCGCTTGGTGCTGGGGGCCGATTTCCCCGGGAGGCTGCCCTTTCTGGCAAGCGCGCTTCCAAGGCAGAAGGCGCGCCTGGCGAGAGCGCTTCCGAGAGCGCTTGCAGAACGGCCGCCTGGCCCTTTTCGCCGGGAAACCGCTTCAGTGGGCTGAGCGAAGCGTTGAGTCATTAGGGAGCTTGGCCCCCTATAGAGGGCCTTATCGGGCTTTGTGCGTGGGCAGGAAACGGACAGCTTTTCCAGTCAGTAAAACCCGGGGGGCACGAACACAACGCGCCAGGACGGCGAGACGGCACGCCCCCTCGGTGGCTGCACCCTCTTTGGCCACGCCCCCGCCAAGGAAGAAAGGGCTGGGGGAGAGGCTGCTGTGGAGCAATCGCCCCCTTTTCTGCTCTCTGCCTTGCGTGGGATCGGGCAAAGGACGAGGATCTGGTCTGGCAGGGCGCACGAGTCCCAGGTTCCGTCCAACGGATGTGCTAGAACGCTGCACAAGGATGCCTACCGAGGTGCCTTGATTTATTCAAGGCGTGAGCTTTGGAGTGCAGGCACGCTTCCCGAGAACAAGTGAAGATGCCTTGAGAGGCCCATTGGCTATAGTGGGATGCCAGTGGACTTGCATGATATAGTGAAAAGACCCCCCCCTCCCGATGGAATGATGTTCCGTGGTCTGGAACGGTTTGGGACGCCAACATATGAGAGAGAGAGAGAGAGAGAGAGAGAGAGTATGGAATGTGGGTCCTGAGACCAGAATGAACGTCTCCAGAGTGGGGACTGGAATCAGCGTTCTGGGTGTAACAGTTCCTATATCTTCAAGTGGGTAGCTGTGTGTGCAGAGCACACTTTGCCAGACTACAACGGGAGTTGCAAGACCCTGCTGTGGTCACTTCCTCCTCTCCAGGAAATTCCCTACATGTTGACCCAAAAGGGGGAAGTGGTCTCTATTTATGGGACATCTGTTGTGATTAGGGATGGGCACAGCCATAAAATTATGGTTTGGTCTGCTGTGTTCCTGAACTGAACCCCCAAACCAAAAGTCCAGTTTTGCTTCTCCCTGCTTAGAAGGGCCTAATACCCTACTTAGCTGTTACATATAATCCCCCCCCCCCCCAAATGGGACAAAAGGTCTGGGAAATGTTCAGGGGAGGCACCTCCCCCGAGCCTTGTGGGGCACTAATTGGCCAAAGTTGTAACAAATTTAGATCACGATACATTTGGTAGAATATTTATATTGGATCTTAATGAGGGCATGGAGAGGAAGAGCTGTGCAATTGAGATTGCATTATTTCCCCTAATGTGGATTAGTGCTGGCCTTCTCTTACAGTGCTTATGCAGTCTGCAGTGTTGGAGGTCTTCCACTCCTTCAATACCTAAAGGGCTTAAAGAAAGTACTATGAAATTTCATATTTCCAGTTCACATTTGCTATTTTCATGGACTGGAGCCATGAACTGCTGTATGTATATCCAATCATTCACACAAAAATGTTTGGAATTTCCATTTCAAACTGCATCTCTTCATGATATATGTTAGGGGAGTGAGGCTGACTGGCTTTAGGACATGAGTTGTTTGCATTGGAAGATCAGCTCAAGCAGCATTGGATGTAGCATTTGCATTAAATTCACAGAGTGTTGTGGCACTTTGGAGATATCATACGGATTGCCAGAGAGTTCTTTACTTCTCTCACCTAGGTTTGGGCTCTATCTTGTTAACTTAATTATGATCTCAACTCCTTGGTGACTATATTCAGATCCTTCCCTTGATACCCCTAGCCCTCAGTCCCCGGGATGTCCCAAGCTAGCCAATCCAGGCCAAGTCTATCAATTGCTCATCTGCCTAATAGACCGCTTTAGCCTAAGATGGAGCGTGTCATAGCATACCAGATCATGTAGCTTTGTGATAACTAGAATCCTAAGTTTAAATATTTCTGGATGATAACCAGGATCTTAAACAGAAACCCTTAACTGATCTTTAACCAGTAGAGTTCTTTCAGAGTGTGTGTGATGTGCATGTTCTGGCTGGCTTCTGATAGAGCTGGTCTATGGTGCTCTGTACCAGCCAGTGCTTCCAAGTTGACTTTAGGAATAGGCCTTTGTGGAGTGCATTATAACAGCCTAGCCTTGTGATAATTGTAGTGTGGATCCTTGATGTGTAAACGTTTGTTAATAAATACTATGTTTGTTAATTAAATTGATATATTTTGTATGAATTAGGGAAATGCAGTTTTGCAATTATTTTAATTGAACAGAGAAATTTTTCTTTTTGGTAATTTAATACCATCCCTTCCATTTATCATGTTTTGTTACTTTTGATGTGTGGAGAATTAATAGACATCCTTTTTTTTGCAGGGGAAACCACAGAGGTAAGCTTTTACACTGCGTTTGTATTCCAATTCATTGGGCTCAAATTGTGAACCTGATTCTCGGAGAAGAAAAAAGCAGATTTGATGGTGGATGCATGATGAAATTAGTCCGTCTGAAAGAAGATGTGTGAGACTTTTCATCCACCTTTTAATAACACATGCATTGCAGCATATCCAGTTCTGAAGAAAGACAGGTGTCTACTGGAGAAGAATCTTGGTGGATTATATCCCATTGTGGAACATCTTCCAGGAAGTGTTCACTGATATCGTCTCTGTCATCCTTTAAACCTTAAGCAAAGTCTGGTTTGGATTAAATTTGTTAATGGAGTGTGTGCGCGCATGGAGCATGGAATCCCAAACAAGGATGGATTAAAGTGAGGGGAAACACATCGTTCCCCCTCACTTTAATCCCATCTTTGTTTGGGATTTTTATAGATTTGTCTTTGTTATCATTATTGTAAGCTATTTTGCATGTTAGAAATTAATGTATGTGTATACACACACCCAAAGAGAAAGAAAATGTTCTTCAGGGTAGGTCAGTGGTTCTCAATCTGGGGATTGGGACTCCTTTGGGGGTCGAATGACCGTTTCATAGAGGTCGCAGCAGGGCAAACAGCTTGGCTGGAGGGGGCACCATGTACACAACAGTCTTGCAGGGTAGATCAAGATAGAGTGTTCATCTGTCTGGAGCAGCGGAAAAGAGCAAGATCGGCATAGTGAGACAATAGGTAAAACTGAACTGAGAATCCCCAAGGGAAAAATAATTTATATACAATAATAAATAATGGGTCTTCATGCCATTGGTCAGTTTGGGTTTAATTTCTGTGAAAGAACACTTGCATAATTTTATGGTTGGGGTCACCACAACATAAGGAGTTGTATTAAAGGGTCGCGGCATTAGGAAGGTTGAGAACCACTGGTGTAGGTCAGTGGTCCCCAACATTTTTATCACTAGGGACCGGTGAACACTTGACAATTTTACTGAGGCCCGGGGGGGGGGTAGTCTTTTGCTGAGGGACGTCGCCTCTGCCACCTGAGCCCCAGATCCCCTTGCTTTCCTGCCGGCACCCCTGACTTCCTGCCGCCCGCTGGGGGGTGCTGCCAGCAGCATCTACGCAGTGCCACTCCGAGGGGGAGCCCCAGCCATGGCAGTCACCGGGGAGCACCAAAAGTGAGCCGGCGGCAGAGTGGCAGGGCAGCCCCCGAGACAGCAGCCGGGGAGGAGGACGAGGAGGCGCCGCTGCCCAGAACCGACTGATCTACGGATCGGTACCGGTCTCCGGACCAGAGGTTGGGGACCACTGGTGTAGGTGATGATTCTTTCAGAGTTCTGTTTACATCCTAAAGATGTGATCCAGGAAGAGAGAAAAAACTGCTTGACTAACACCTCGTCCTATAGTGACAGATGCTCCTACAAGACACACATACAAGCCCAGCCTTTTAAATATTATATAAGAAAATGAATTGGTGATTTCCCCCTGCTTCGGTATGGGTTTAAGACTTAAGGCCAAAAAGGCCTTCCCAATTATATCTTTATTTTGAGATATTGGATAGCTTAAGTGGGTACCTCAATACTGACTTTGTATATTATTTTATATGCTAGAGCACTACAGCCATAATATGGCTCATTATTTCAAATCAATGTAATATTGGGTTTATGTATTCATCTATTAATTAATTATATTTGTGCATCGCCCTCCCCCAAGGCTCAGGGCGGTTCACATGGAATGTAAAGGAACGATACATTGAACTCAGTTTTTTGTATCAAATAGAAATAACAGCAATGGTGATGATAATAATAATTGAATAACAATTTTACAGAATAACAATCAAAGAGGTCCAACAAAACCGCACGTAGTGCCAGACTCAGACAATTCCTTCTGGATTCCATGTTTGCAATCCTTTTAAAAATATATAATGTAAATGTAACAAATTATAGCCTATTCCTTAAAATAAAATCTGGATTTCTCTTACTACTGCTGCTAATGTATTAGTCCAAACAAGACTGAAAATACAATACCCCCTCCTAATAGAGAGAGGGGGTCGCTTTTTGGCACAGTATAACAGAAATCAAGTAGCATTTAGGATGTGTTTTCTATTTTGCTATAGCAGACAAACATGGTTACCCTTTGGACATTATTATCATCATCATCATCATAAAAGGCTTTTGCTAGAGAGGAGACAGATATGTTTGTGAGAGGGAGGGAAAGCATTGCCCATTCTTTTATAATGTGTTGGTATACCAGCTGCATGTATCATACAGGAGGGCTAGCAGAGCACAAAACAACTTTTTGGTGAAATTGAAAGAGCAATATGGTTTGCAAAAACAGTAGAGCAATATTTGTCTTTGGCAGTTCATTCTTTACCAATTCAAGGCTGCATGAGCTTTCCTAAAAGAAGACCATAGCAGGAATGTTGATGCACTGTAAAAGCCACACAATGGACTATTCCCCAATTATATTGAGGCTTTTAATGGGGTTTTATTGGGAATAATTCTGTAACCCGCTAAAAGCCACTTATGGGAGTGGCGGGCTAGAAATTAAAGAATTATTAAAGGACAGACATAGACTCCATCCTATGATCAGTTTCTGCCAATAAAAGTGCTCTTCCATTGGTGGGGAGGAGCAACACATTTTAAATTCTGTGAAAACACATAATACATTTACTTGCATTTAGTACTACAACTTTCCTAAGTCATGACATTCTGCAGGCTTAGGTGGACTTCTGTTTTGTTTAGCTGCAATAGACAAACATGGGTATCCCACTGGAATTCTTTTGCTAAAGCATAAATTTGAAATATTCTCTGTAAGAAATAACCAAGTGCAAGGTTATCTGTACTCTTTTCTACCTCACCCCCACCCCCACCTGGTTTCTGTTTCATGCTCTCCCACAATTTAAGAGAGTTTAGGAAGATAAGTCCCTTGTTAAGGTACAGACCAAGATAAAGGTGAAGTTGGGGGCATTTGCCCTTTAACATATTTGCCTCTTTACAAAGATGTAAAGGAGGGTCTGAAATCAAATTACATGTTCTAGTAAAAGGATTTCACAATCTGTTGATCAAGATTGTGTCAGCTCTTTTCCTTTCATCCGAGAAATGATTTTCAGAATAGGATTACATTTTGCATGGAGCTCCCGTTTCACTTTTAAAAATGGGTGTTGTGTTTCAAGCCTTTCTTAAGGGATGTTCTACAAAGCATAGGAACAGTAATGACATATACCACCTGGGTTGGTATGCAAGACTGCTCTGGAAAGTACAATGAACTTGGCAAGAGGAACCATTATTATTGAGCTAAGAAATCTGTGTACAAAGATGGCACTGCATTTAACAGTGTATACATAATTTTAACAAGGTATATGAGTTTTTTAAATGTGTCTATAGGCTAAACCACATTGCATCCTATTTATTCTTAAAACAATCCTGTGAGAGGGGAAATGATTATTGCTTACAGGTAAGAAAATGTGATCAAGAGTGGTTCCAATCCAGGAAATAGTTCACCTGTTTCTTTATAAGATATAAGAACCACCTCTTCTTCTTCTAAAGTGTAAAAGAAAGCAAGCCATTAAAAATCAGCTATGTTACTATGCTTGCACATAGTCTTTCTTGTCAAAGTTGTAATGAATGCTAGAATAGGTACTTATGGAACACATCTTCTAGTGTGCTCAGTGAAACGGAAGTCCTTACGGACCGAGCACACTAGAAAACTGTTGGAGGTATGGGGCAGAGGCAAAGAAGGAGTGGAGGGAAGGAATCTCTCCATGGGTGTTCATGTGTGCTGACTCATGCCAGGTCAGTGCAACACCAGCCGCCCCCCCCCCCCACCCTTTATGTGGATGTGTTCCTCTATAGAGGCGAGAATCCTTGTCGTAAAATGTATTCTATCTGTATATCGCACTTCGTGGTATAAATAAAAGAGTAAGGGGGGTTGGGGTGGGCTGAATCCAGGATCGAAACCAGCCCCTTGCTCCTGGACTGACAAGTGGAGGGACCAATCAGAAGGCGCGATTCCTTCCTTCCTTCCTTCCTTCCTTCCTTCCTTCCTTCCTTCCTTCCTTCCTTCCTTCCTTCCTTCCTTCCTTCCTTCCTTCCTTCCTTCCTTCCTTCCTTCCTTCCAGTGTTCTGGACACTGCATCTTTCCCCTCCCTCCCTCCCTCCCTCCGTCCCTCCCTCCAAACCCAAGACTTCAAAGCACTCCACTCCACCATCATGCCATACTAGCGCCCATTGTATTTCCTGCTACAATGGGCTTACGCTACTAGTTTCCTAAATAAAATGTGTTCTCCCTCATATTTGGGGGACTGTGATAGCTTGTGCTTTTTCTCCTTCTCACATAAGCCATTTTGTTATATGAAAGAAAAGCACAGCAAATTTAGAACTGTCAAAACATGCAAGACCTCAAGTTCTTGCATCATTCTTCCTTCTTCCATTTTATTATCACAAAATATCTCTGTGAGGTAAGTTAGGTTGAGTTAGGTTGGCCCAAAGTCACCCACAAACTTCTGTGAGTCTCATAGAGCCTAGTTTGACACTAACCCAATGGCCCCCAGGAGCCAGTAGAAACATTTGGAATTTTGAGAGGGGATTGTTCGTGCCCCCCACAAATAACTTCCATAGGAAGCTTAATGAAACAGAATACCTCCACTCTCACACAACCTGGGAAGAAGGAAAGCCCAAAGGGGAAATGCAATCATAGGAAAACCCAGGTGCTTACCAGTTTTCCTTATCCTCCAGAGGAAAACTCTTTCATTTGAGTGAGGGCAGCCAATAACAAGCCTTGCCATATAATTACCCAAACTGCTTTCTGAAATATTCATGGGTACTGATGGGCACCAGGACTTCCATGAGTGCCACCTTGGGAAACTCTGCTCTAACCATGAGACTATTCTGGATCTTACATGGCGTCTTACATCTGTGAAGGATACATTTCAAGAAGAAGAGTTTGATTTTTATAACACTTTTCACTACCCAAAGGAATCTCAAAGTGGCTTACAATTGCCTTCCCTTCCTCTCTCCACAACAGCCAACCTTTGAGGTAGGTGGGGCTGCGAGAGCTTTAAAAGAACTGTGACTGGCCCAGCAGATTTCATGTGGAGGAGTGGGGAATCGAACCCATTTTTCCAGATTAGAGGCAGCCACTCGTAACTGCTACACTGCACTAGCTCTCAAGTCAGATACCTTGTCCTTTTCTTTCTGGTATTTGCTCTATTTGAAAGAGGAGAAATGTGTAGGATAATAAGGAAATTAGATCAGCGGAGCAAGCTAAGGCACCAGTGGGCTTAGACTTCCCTCTGAGAGAGAGAAAAGGGAAGGAGAGCCTGGTTGATACAGAGGGAAGGGAGGCTAAAGGAAAAAGGGATTGTGAATTAAGGGAGGCTGGCTTTGTCCAGTGCTTCCTTTCCAGGAAACTCCTTCCTGCTCTCCATCATCCGTAGCCCAAGGGAGACCCAGCCCCAGGCTCCTTCTGCTGCACGCGTTCACTCCAATAAACAGCCACTGTTTCACGCTTAATTGGGAATGAAACTAATGAGATATTTATGGCCCTTGGCTGCATTTTCCCATGTACTTAACATGCTAGACGCCACTTCAGCCCCAAGAGTCTTTCTTTGGTTGGCCCAGGGGGCTTTGGATGCACTTAACCCCTTTGTGACAAGGCACAGCCTTTATCCAAATGATTTCTTACAGAGGGCAAAAATGCAGGTTCCTTTCACTGGAGTATGCTTTCCACTAGGGGCTGGCTTTAATTCCCTGTGAATCACAGTTCGGCATCATTCTCTCTAATAACTGTCCTCATTAGCCATTAATATTGCAGTTAAATAAGATAGGCTGGTTATATTTAAAACTTGTGACCTTCATGCAAATTTGTCCACATTAACTTGGTTTGTAAACCCAATTTTCATACCATGGACCCCTTTTTAAAAGGATAAGAGAGAACACTATAATTTATGGATATCACCTTGCACTAACAATAATTCGTCTTTTTTTCTTTTCTAGAATCTCTGTTCCTGGCAAGTCTTGGTCTATTGTGATCTGAGATAACTTGGTCAAAGGCACATTCTCATGTAGCCACCAAGAAAAACATGCTATTTGTATCTTTCAGATTTCTATTACTCTAAATGGATGCTGTAGACTTAAGAACAAGCAGCCTTGTAGAGATTTTTCACAAGTGTCATGAAATTTTGTATATGGTGCAAACCTACCTGGGGAAAAACTTCACTGAACTTACTGGGGCTTATAAAAAACACAGATTATAGTTAGACTTGGTGGTCCACAGTATAATACCTTTTATTAAGATCAGCCCCCCTCCCCAAAGCCCTCATAAAGGTGAGCAAAATTTTGAGTTCCCATAATTTTTCATCAGACTTGATGTTTGGTTAAAAAAAACCTTCCAAAAACAAACTGGAGAGGAGGAAGAAACAGAAAAGTGGATTTAATACATCTTTATACTTGGGACCTTTCTAGCATGCCTGGAAACATTTTTTCTCTCCTCCTTCTCCCCTTTTAGACTGAACAGACTGAAGTATTCCATAGTGCTTGAAAACTTATTTGCAGATTTCATTTGAACCAACAAATGTGAGAACAAATATGTTACAGGGTAAGATTTTCCCCTCAACTTTGCTCAACATATGCATGTGCCCTCTTGTACAGCTGGCTGGGGGTATGGGCTAGATTGCCATCTAGAAGACAGTTAAAGACAGCCAGCTCTATCTTTTGGTGGGTGGCTGCTAGATATACCCCCAGTTTCATTGATGGAGCTGGGCCTGCAAGTTTCGCAGGGCCTGCAAAATCACACTTCAAGACCATGATAGACTGAAATTGGACGAGTTTCCCCATCCCTGGCATTTTACAACATCTCCATCTGGGTAACTAGTGGAAGATTTTTAGTCATATGGGAGGGAGACTCTTCCCGGCTGTTTGGGGTTCTTTTAATATTAAAAGCTTTTCAATTGGTTCAAAACTGTGCTTTATTATGATATTTTATTATTATAAACTGCCTTGAGCCTGCTTGCGGGGAGGGGCAGTACAGAAATTAAATAAATACATCACTGAATGCACACATGCAGGATCAACCTGCAAGAGGATTATGGACACTTCCTTGGGAATAAGCCCCGCAGAACACATGGAAGACTGTATTGTGACAGGCTGCCTGATTGGTTTTCTTTTTAGTACAATGAAAATGTGTCACCTTTAATCCTTTGACTTACATGATAGAAAATGGGGGACAAGCGTTTGTAAATTTCAAATTTTCAGACTTTTCCAACATAGATTTTTTCAAATCATCAAATCCTCAAAACAAACATGTACTAATGTTCACTGCTCCCACACAGTCACACTTCAGATAAGGTGTTTTTGTTTTAATTGTGGGGTAGATGCTAGTGCTGTTGAGTTCCAGCATGGTAATGTTAGCTCCAGTGACCATAGCTGCCTGCTCTACCTATTTCCATATTTTGCACATTTATCTGTGTGGTAGGACACTGACTTTGTGTGAATAGCAACTGTGCCACACAGATCACATATGTTTTCCAAGGTGTTAAAAAAGAAGGGAAAGCACAATAACAGCTCTGTCCTTGAGCATATTCCAATATGGATGATGTGTGAACCAGGTGGTGAAAGATATAGCTGGTATATTTTAGACTTAATTTGACCACATTGTCTTTGTTTATAATGCAATAAAATCTTGCTTGAGTTATGGTCAACAAAACAAACTGTCCAGCTGCAAGTACTGCTCATGCTCCAATCAGATATGTGATAAATATTTTTGCTGCTGTTCTGGCAGAAATTTCAGCCATCCTGGTGGGAAGATGAGAAGCCATGAATTGCACTGTGTGTGATCCATGATGGCCTGGTTTACTTTTTACATTATTCATGTAAACAACTTCTTGAGGGTAACTGGGATGTTTGCATGCAGAACAAAATATTTAATGTGAACTACTGATTTGATTGGTAGTTATTCCAAATTAATTAATGTGGTATACAAAGATAAGGCATTTGTAATATTAGGAAGGGCTCGTCAACATTGATCCTATGAGTTCCCCCCCCCTCCGCTGTCATATGTGATAAGGATAGGTGCATGCTTTGAATTCACATGGATTAAATTATTACTTACTGCTGTTTGGATTTTTTTTGAAACAGTATTTTCTGTTGTTTTTAATAAGGATAGCAAATGGCAAGCATTTCACTGCTCAAAATTTAAATAAACCTACTTTGTAATTCAAGTTACAGTTGGCACTGTCCAAAGGGCTATTAAATAAGGATGGTGGTTTGTTCACCCAAGAATCTGATTCAGATATTTGGTTCAATAGCATTTACCCTTTCACCTCACCCCTTCCCCCTCCCATAACTTCTATGTTCTCTCTCTGCTTCTGAAGAACCAGTAATTTATTGCTCCAGTGATCTGCTGTGACCCCATGAGGTCCCTTTAAACAGAGACTCTTTCTAATTGCACACAGTCCAAACTGTTGAATGAAAATGTGCACAAATGAGGCTTAGAAATTGCTGGAGTGTTTGCAAGGACCCCTCTCCATTGTCTAGCAGGTTTGGGCAGTAGGGGTCACCGACTTAGTTGGTGTTCCACTCTAGTGAAAATTTATGGCCATCAGATAAGAGTGTAAAGTCAATACAAAAGGCCAGTGGTGGTAGAACCAGCCCATCGAATTTGAATTTTCCAAGGGAAAACTTTGGAATGTATTGAACAAATACATGCATAATAAAAAAGAACACAAGCTTTCTGTTTTGACTTCTTGAATAAGATAAGAAATAAGATAAGAAATTTCTTTCTTTCTTTCTTTCTTTCTTTCTTTCTTTCTTTCTTTCTTTCTTTCTTTCTTTCTTTCTTTCTTTCTTTCTTTCTTTCTTTCTTTCTTTCTTTCTTTCTTTCTTTCTTTCTTTCTTTCTTTCTTTCTTTCTTCCTTCCTTCCTTCCTTCCTTCCTTCCTTCCTTCCTTCCTTCCTTCCTTCCTTCCTTCCTTCCTTCCTTCCTTCCTTCCACCGGTGTTCAGATAATACTTACCACTTACATCTAATTCTTAAGTACTTTTGAACATAAGCAGTGTTTAAATGAGTGGGCAGGATTTTAATGTTAATACATTAAGCTGCCCTGTAGATTTTGTCAACTTTTGCCCTTTATAACATTGAATTGGTTTTGAATTGAATTTACTAGGTGAATTCCAAAACAGGCAGAGAACAGAAGAAATTCTTACAACATAATAGCTTTTAAAGCTACCCTATTATTAGTTTATGAGTCCATAATCTCTTAAAACTGCAGTAAATTCATAAAGGTGACATATGCAGTTAAACTACTTTAAACCCTTAAACAGCCATAATTCAATTCTAGATCCTTAGAGCAACATAGGATGGTAAGATACCATATTTCTTAACACAGTATAATTTTCAAATCTCTTAAACTATTGAGAGAGGAGGGAGTAGAACCTGAGTGTATTTCAGCAGTGGCACCGGGCCGCGGCTCCCTCTCCCCACCTCCCCTCAGTAAGAAACTTCCCAGGACACAAGCTTGCAGCCCGGCAAGCTTCTTACTGTGGGAGGGGGGAAGAGGGAAGCAGGGCCGCGCACGCGCAATGCGCATGCGCGACTGGGCTGCACATGCACACATGCACCATGCATGGCTGAAAATGCGCATGAGCTGCACTTCTGCTGTGTATGGCACATGCACGCATGCGCTGCCGGGCAATCGCCCTCCCTGCTGCCGCTGGTCCGCAGCCTGAAAAAGGTTGTGGACCACTGTATTTCAGGAACAACCCAAAGTACTAATGGCTGCTAATGTCAAGTATTTCAGTAGCAATATTAATATTCAGTAGTAGTATTAATGGCTGCTAGCGTCCCATATCTGAAAACATTTGTCACTCACTTAGCTCTATAATCTATGATCTATGATCTATAATCAATAGTGGCTGCTCCCTGTTGAATTCCAGATTACCAAAGTTTTAGTAATCACCTTTAAGGCCATACGTGGTCTGGGCCCAGTGTATCTGAGAGACCTCCTCCCTGTCTATATCCCCAGAAGAGCTCTACACTCCGCCACTTCCAACTGGTTGCGGATCCCTGGCCCCAAAGAGGTACATCGGACCTCAACAAGGGCCAGGGCCTTCTCAGTCCTGGCCCCCACCTGGTGAAATGAGCTCCCCGAAGAGATCAGGGCCCTGCTGGAACTTCCACAATTCTGCAAGGCCTGCAAAAAAGAGCTCTTCCATCAGGCATTTGCTTGAGGCCAACTGACCCATAACATCTACAGGTCCCCCCCCCCAGACTGAGTGGTCAAACCTACCAAGGGAGTTTCAAAGTTATTGTTGTTCCCAGTTCCCTGGTTTAATAGGAATTTGTGGGAATTAGGAGATTTGAGAAATGTCTAGACAGCCTTTCTCAACTTTTTGACTATGGAGAAACTCCTGAAACATTCTTCAGGCTTTGAGAAGCCCCAGAGGTGTCATGATCATGCAGAATATGGTTGGGAAGCATAGCTATTATACATGCCCACCTGGGGCCCCTCCCATTCCCACCCCCTCCAGGACCATCATTGGCCATTTGGGGAGGGTTGGGTCAACATGACCACATATGGTCATATCACATGATAGATGTTTAATACATGTAAAAGATTAAGTAACTCTCAGTCATTTGGGAAACCCTTTCAGGGCCATCCAGAAACCCCAGGGTTTCATGAAACCCTGGTTGAGAAAGCCTGGTCTTGAATGACATTGGTGGAAGACGCAGGTTCAGTCAGACAGAATACACCATAGAGCCCATTTTCAATTGTATGACTTGACAGTGATGATGGCAAAGAAGACTTTTGGTCTCTGTTACTGCTGAATCAGCTTCATCTCAGTCAGCTCAGTTGTTTAAGGTGATTCATGACAAGATAAAATGTAATTCTGATGCTATCACTTATGATAATTCAACCCTTAGCAGTCAGCCTGCAAGGGAGGACTGCAAGGGAGGGCAGTATATAAATATAGATGGATGGATGTTTTTGTAAGCATGTTTGCTTATAAGATCTGTCTCGCACAGATGCCAGGGGGATGGGAAGTGATGCAGCACTGTTGTCGAACAGTGCCCCCATGTCCTTGCCTCTGGACTTACCTTGGTTGTCAGCCCTTGGCTGATAGCCCTATTCTGAACCGATGTCTTGACACTGTGGTCAAGTGGTTAAGCAGAGCAAAGTGAAACTGAGTCCAGATTAGATGGAGATGATGCTGGTCAGGAATGCGAATATTCTTGAGTCAAAGCTTCTGCTTAACCTGCATGGGTGAAATTATCTTTTGTAGTTCTGGTGAAGAGTTAAGAATCTTTCTACAATCAAGTCTGTTGTTGTGGCCACCATTGCCTCTTCCAATTACATCTATCCCTTCAACTCTTTTTCTGTTAGACTATTTATTTTTATTTGATATTTTTAGCCTCATGGGTTGACAGTATAGAAATAAAATAAAATAAATAAATTTGATGTAGCCAATCTGGTCATGGTGATAGATGCTTCTGCAACCTCATGGCTTAGCTACTGCCTTATATAGGATTGCTCTTGAAGAAAGTTCTAAAACCTCAGTTGGTATAAGGCACCGCAAGCCACCTGTTATTTGATGCTTGCTGGTAGGTTCAAATGTTACTTGTTCTAGCATAGTTATGTTGCCTCTAACTGTTTCTGAATTTAAGGTAGTATTGATGTGGGACCCATGTACCTGAAGGAGTCTTATCTTTCTATATGACTTTGTGCGCCAGTTATGCACCTTTTAGGCCATTGCACCTACCCTCAGGAATACTAGAGGAGGTGAAGAAAGCATTTTCCCTTCAGGTATAGGAAGAGATGCAAGGCATCAGCATTTGCCCAAGGCTCTTAATAGGATTTGAATTCTGTTTGTTGGCATTGAGAGGACAGATTAACTTTGTGTTTTTATTATGTAGTGTTTTATTGTGTTTTTATAGAACTGGTTATAAACAGCTTTGAGCCCAACAGGAAAACCTGGAAATAATGTTTTAATAAATAAAACATGTTACAAATTTCAATGTCAACCTGACTTAACTCTACCCAAAGAATGATTCCACAGTTCTTTGAAGAATCTCTTGACAGTAAATCTGGTGGATATCCATTTGTATAGTTCAGATATTCCTTAAGGTTGCTTTACGTATACATGCATTACTCAGATGTTTTCCCATACCTCATCCTCTCCTACTTCTCCATGAGTTCCTGTACCTTTTCTGTTCAGATCTGTAAAAAGTGCTCACAAAGTCCCAATACTGCAACACTTCCAAAAACTGTACAGCAGATTAAAGCATGCAAATTAGGTATACTTATGCAATAGGTATTCCCTTTTCATAATTATTACTATTTCAAAATGGTACTTTCTGTTCAGTGATTATTTTGTTAAACCCATGGTTCTTTATCCATGGTCTTGTCTTTACATTACTCCCTCCTCCTTCTGTCCCTCTCCAATCAGCTTAGGCAAAGTAATCGCCCACTCTTTACTTATGGGAAAGCTAGCTGAGGATATTTTACTACTTTAATCAAATTAAAGGTATTGCACATGAATAAAATGAAAGGCATTTCCTGAAGGTTTTACAGTTTCCTAAAAACAGTCATGGGCTTTGGCTAGTTAATGCTGTATAGAAACTTATATGGTGAGCATGAACATACACACCGATTACTGCTCAAATAATTGTGGTTTAGTTCCACACTTTTTAATTTGTTACTTTGTGATAGGGTCTTTCATGTAACAAGTGGATCAGGGTTAGAGAATAGGTCTTACAAACATTTGGACAAGAAAAGAAAAGCATTCATTTAAATATCACAGTTAACTTTCATATCAAAGGCTTTGAGCTGAAATAATGAGGATGAAAGAAAATCAGGTCTGTTTGTTTAAATTTTCTGCAGGAACCAGAAAGTTTAAATAGATTTCTGGATATCAAGAAACATAAGCTTTCATTGTTTGAAACAGGAAAGGTTTGATTGCAGCCAATCACTCATTCACTGTGCAGTAGGCAGCAAATCATACATATGCAAAATCTCTCTTCATTAAACTTTGTGGGTCTTAATCTGTGGAATGCCTGCTTTATCGACCTTTTAAAATATATAAGTGTAGGATGCCAATCAAAACTGTATGGCTTGCATATAAAGGCTATTAAATCAATTTGCAAAATACTATTTTTTCACTCACAACCTGTAGACAAGCTGAAATGTCTACATTTTGCTTTATATTTTGGTGTAGTATTTCATATGTTCAGCATATTAAATTCAGTTCTTAACTCACAGAAAAGCACCAGTCACAGAGAAATCATAGTCCACTTTCAAAAATGGTAAAAAAATGTGTAAGACATCAAAGTATCATTGAAAAAATGTCATAATCTTAAAACATAATCTTGGTTCAGTAATCAATCGAATAAGTTCACAAAGTTGGGCTATCTAAAAAAGGCATACTTGATAACCCAATTTTGGTTGCCTTCCATTTCTCATTGTAGTCACTCTTCTGGGTCAGGGGGACCCTTAGGAACAATGTGTAATGAGGCAAGAAGGGGAAATCAAGAGAACACCCCACCATCACCACATTCTTCCTCCCCTTTTGGCTGCAGCTCCCTATGACCCTTTATGCATGGCAGGATGCCCTGCCACTTCCCGTGTACCCACGAGGGGAGGAATCCCCCGGAGTATGTGGGCTGCCCCGGTGTAGTACGGGTGCGCGCACACGCACAACGCTGGGACTGGAGAGCCCAACTTGCTGCCTGGAGGCAGCAATAGTGAGGAGGGGAGTGGAAGGGAGTGGGGCCCTCACCACACAATGGCGGGGAGTGACATGTTGCTCTCCCACCAAGTGGGGGTGGTGGGGACTCCCTGGTTGGCTCTGCGTGCCGAGGGGCATGCAGTGTCCCTCCAGAGACACCACAGGCTGAGGGAAGGGCTGGGCCAAAAGTCCCGGCTCTTCCGCTTATGCACGGGGCTGGCCTGACCCAGCCCCCGCTGGCACCTGCACCATCCCAGGGAATGCAGAAGATTTGTGGATCTTCTGGGATGCTGCGCCAGGCCAGGGCTGGGATAGCAGCAGCAGGGTGCATAATCAGGGCTGCCATGCTGCCGCCATCCCGGATTTCCATAACAGGTCTACATGGTTCCTGAGAATCTGCCAGTCCTCAGAAGCAACTTTTCTGGGAGCTGCTTTGAGGAGAATAATATGTTCAGAATCCCTCTCACAAATGTGCCTCTATGACATTTCTATAGCATCCAAACTTTAGTGTATTATTGTAAGAACTGTGATCAGACTCCTGGTAGCCTTGAAGAGGGAGTCAGCACGAGATTGCGTAAAGACTTATGCATTAAAACTAATCCAAACTTCATTGTGTATGTGTGTTGTAGGTTCCACAAACAGCTTTCAAGTATGGCTTGATAACACTTTAGGGATTGTGTCAAAAATTTCAGAATTGCAGACAGCAAGATATATATATAGAATACACACAGATGCAAAAGCCTTGGAGAAATCAGTGTAAACCACAACCAAGGGCAAAAGCTTGTCCTGCACTCCTTCAAATAATTGTATTACACAATGGATGTATTCCAGCATGCTGCTTTTGTTCAGAGATCCCACATGGTGTCTTTCAGAAAATTAAAGTAATACAACCTAAGAACTGAATTCTTTACATATATGCTAAAGATAAGTCTATTCATATAAAATCTTATAAAGACATGGCAAATAGACTAATTGTTCATATTTGTGTGGCTCTGTTGTTCTGTTCCTTAAAGTTGTTCCATGTGCTTCATTTCACAGATGTCTTCAAAAGAAGCATTTTGTTGTTGTACCAGTGTGGGAAAAAAGAAAAGGACAGGTACTTGTGCATGTGCATGTATGAGAGAAGACCATGTCTTTAGGGTTGCTAGCATGGCAGTAAAGAAATCCAAATAAAACAAATCAGTTTACTAGTCTTCTGTGGATTAAACATCATGCTAGGTAAAGTTCAGATTAAATTCAGAGATGTAGGCAGGGAGGAAGCTGAAACTGGGAGGGTGGGGGTGAAAAAGACCTTTTCCTTTGGGAGATGACAGATGCCTTTTAATCAACAAAACCTTTTATTTTTAAGAAAGCAGATTTCTGACTTTCAAAAGGAATGTGCCATGGCTGGGTCCCAAAAGTAGGATAGGTCCACTGATCTGAACTCCTTGGTGTTGTCACCCCAGATTAATTCTGGGTATGGTGGAATAAGTGATAAGGGGAGCAGATCTCCCTGGAAGTAATTTCAATTTTCTTCATTGATGCTTACTCTAAAATATTTGTAGGAATGCAGCCTAACAATGCAATCCTAAGGGGAGGAAAAATGTTTGGGAGCAAGCCTCAATGAATAGATGGTTAAGAGAAAAGGGATAAAGGGGGGACTTTGGGAAACTGTTTATTTAAGGGCATTTCTGAATGCAAAATAAATTTCAATATCAAATGTATATGCTTGTGATGCTAATAATTCATGGACATTAAGGGCTAACTAACAATATAGTAAGCCCGAGTTCCTTTCCTCACAGCCACACAATAATTTTGAGGAATATCATTTTAAAAGTCTATCTCAGCTTGAGCCTCTTGCATAGGGGGAGATGTCTTCCTAAGCAAGGGTATTTGCCCAATTTGGGAGCTGCACTAGAATGGACTGTGGTGCATGCAGCTCCAAAGAAGGTAAATATTCCTTCTGAGGCTACTTTAGGAAAACAACCGGGGGGGGGGGGCTGTAGTGCCTCCTCCTGCTGCATCATTTCTGTTACATTAATTTTGAACCGTCCCTTTCTTTTCGTGGTGGCATCATAGTCCCAAGCCAAAGTTCCACAGACTTCTTTTATGACGTTGCTTGCAAGTGCTGTGTGGCTGCTGGGAGAGTAAGTCATGTTCAGGAAAGCTGGCCCTGGCCCACTGAAAATCATATTATCTAGTTTGGCCCTTAAGGATGCAAAGGCACACCTGGCCTTGGGAAGAGGTTTGTACCGGTTACAGTGGAATCACCGATTCCTTTGACTACAGCCTCAAGAACAGGTCAAAGAAGGCTGTCTTACCTTCAAAAGATTCCTTTCTTAAATAAGGAGCCTCTAATGTAAATTGATACATTGTATATACTCTTCCTTTGGTGCCCTGTGTATCATCTTAGGCTATTGTCTTCCATTTAACTATCAATTTTATTTAATTTTGATTGAGCATCTCCAGCTATTCATGGATGTCTCATGGTATACCATGAGGCACAAGATTTCTAAGACACAAACAAATGATTTATCTTTAGACTTTTACCCCACCAAAAGGTCTCAGCTAACTGGTCCTGAAATTTACTTACTTATATACTTATAGCCTGTATTTATTATTTATTTATTTATGTTTGTATTTATTGACCGTCACTCCCGGACTCAGCTAGCTAGTGGCGGTTTACAATAAAAGCGCTAAAAACTCCATAAAACAATAACCACCAACAATCCTTATGTCAGACCAACTAATCTGTTCCTCTCTACCCTTCCTGTCCACAGCCGATGACACCAGACCACACCAATCCCCAGTAGTCCACCATCATCTCGGGAGAGGTGCCCGTGCCCAGCTGACCAAGACCAATACCTCTACAGGGCCTCTACAGGGAGGGACCTAATCTTCCTGGCCTGGCCTCAACCAAATGCCTGGCAGAAGAGCTCCATCTTACAGGCCCTGCAGACTGTTGACAGCTCCATCAGGGCCATCAGCTCTTCTGGGAACTCATTCCACCGGGCCCTGTTTGAGGCCAGGCGTGCCTCCTGGGGGCCAGGGATAACCAGTAGATACATACCTACAGAGTGAAGAGCCCCGTGGGAGGCATAAGGAGACAAGCGGTCCCTGCAGATATGCAGGGCCCAGGCAGCGGATGGACTTGAAGAACCAACACCTTGAACCTGATCTGGAAGCTAATTTACAACCAATGCAGTTGCCTCAGCATAGTACTCAAACCACTCCACTGGGAGGGAGGGGGACCAAAATGTGGTTTTCCAGATATTCAAGGACTACCACTACAGGCAGGGACTCATGGTAATTATAACACCATCTGGAGAGCCACAGTTTGGCCATTCCTGCACTACACCATGTATCAGCTAATGTGCAATGACAAACTGCCTTCATGCACTCTTCATTTTTAATGTATTCTTGATCTGTACCTGTCACCAGCTGAGAAAGCCATGAAAACATATATCTCCATAATTGATGTCCACAACTAGGGAAACTAATAGTTGTCAGCCTGATAAGAAAACAGAGAAATCCACCCAAATCTTTGCTTAACGCAAATACTGTGACTAATGCAATGATCTATTGCTGATAAATAACGACATGATGGGATTCTCCAATGTGTGATGATGAGGATTATCTGTTACGTTGTGTTATGATAAGGATAATATGATATGTTGATATTAACTCATGTGTGATATCTCTTATAACATTATTCAATCTCAACATTATTTTTAAAGATGGAACAGAATGATATGAACAATAAGCAAATGACCTCTTGGTGGCGCTTGTGCGCAAATATAATTTCAGGTGTATTCAGTAAGCCAATGTAATTGATTTTCACTGTAGGTTGTTGCTCTCCAGATTACCTCAGGAATGTTTTTGAGAATTGTATTTTAGACTATTCTGATGACTTTTCAGGGCAACAGGCATTTATGTATCTAGGTTCTGCAAAGGAAGGCAACAATCATGATAGGAATAATAGGATATTTGAAATACTTTCATAAGCAAGATGGAACACAGTTATTTTTTTCTTGCTGGAGACTAGGATGGCGTACTCAGGAAGCTGCGGAGGTTCCTGCGTTTGCTTAACACGGGTCATCCGTAGCCCTGGGCTGGGACGCACCTGTGCTGGCAGCGGTGGCGGTGGCGAGCATTATTGGGGATTTTCCCTGAAGCACTGCCACCGCCAGTGCATCCCAGTACTCCTTCAGGTAGAGAAAAGTGGCATATAAGAACCAACTCTTCTTCTTCATCATCCTTAAGAGACTGCTGGATGGGGATATCAAATGTAACTATTTAATATTTAAATACTTCTGACATCAAGCATTTTCAAGAAATGGCTGGATGAGTTTTCAAGAAATGGTTTAATTTCTAAAAATAAATTACGTTTCAGGGAAGAGACAATGTATGTTCTGGTATATGTTGTCTATTTGCGTAGAACAATGGTGGAGCCCATGTTAACTGTGAATCTGCCCCCCCCTCAAATATTCTGTATTTCTTTGCGAAGGGGTTTGTTGTCAGACATGGCATGGATTTAGGGAGGGGCGATGTCTCAATGGGATGTAATGCCATAGTGTTTACTCTCCAAAGCAACCATTTTCCCTTGGAAAACTGATCTCTGTAGTCTAATGGTTAATTGTAGTTCTGAAAGATATCCAGGCCTACCTGGAAGTTGATGACCCTCCTTAGGCCAGGTAAATTGTTTAGCTGACCAGCTTCCTAAACAGCTTACTGTTATTCACACAGTCTGCATCTTATAGTTCTTCAAAATACTTTCTTTTATTTTAGCTGCTACCTATTGCTCCCAGACCCTGTACAGAGAGGGAAACTAGACAGAGAAATTAGATAGCTAAGCTGAAGAAAATTATGAAGCTGATTTAAAAAAAAACAATAGTGCATACTAATGTGAGGGCTGGCTTAGGTTCATGAGCAGATTCAGAAATGGAAGTTTCTGCTTGTAACTTCAAAAAAAAGCCAGAGCTATTCTATGCATTAATTCGGAATTATCAAAATTATATTTTAATAGGATTTAATTTCTCTTTTCACTGTACTGCGTGCGCATGAAGGACACATGCTAATTTGCTCACTTGGAATAACTGAAAGCACTCTTTATCTGTTCAGATTCCACAGCACTAAACCGCTCATCATCTTTGTTGCCCTCCTCTGGACATGCTCCAGTTTGTCTACATCCCTCTTCAACTGGGATGCCCAAAATTGAACACAGTACTCCAAGTGAGGCCGAACCAGAGCAGAGTAAAGCGGTACCATCACCTCCCGTGATCTGAACACGATACTCCATTTGATACAGCCCCAAATCCCATTTGCATTTTTAGCCACCGAGTCACACTGCTGACTCATATTCAATGTATGGTCTACTAAGACTTCTAGATCCTTTTCACACATAATACTGCCAAGACAAATCTCCCCCATCCTACATTGGTATAGATGGTTTTTCCTACTTAAATGCAGAACTTTACATATGTCCTTATTGAATTTCATTTTATTTATTTTAGACCAGTTCTCAAGCCTATCAAGATCATACTGTATTCTGATTCTGTCTTCAGTTGTGTTTGCTAGCCCTCCCAGTTTAGTATCGTCTGCAAATTTAATAAATACCCCCTCTAATTCCACATTAGAGCCTCTTGTGGCGCAGAGTGGTAAGGCAGCCATCTGAAAGCTTTGCCCATGAGGCTGGGAGTTCAATCCCAGCAGCCAGCTCAAGGTTGACTCACCCTTCCATCCTTCCGAGGTTGGTAAAATGAGTACCCAGCTTGCTGGGGGTAAACGGTAATGACTGGGGAAGGCACTGGTAAACCACCCCGTATTGAGTCTGCCATGAAAACGCTAGAGGGCGTCACCCCAAAGGTCAGACATGACCCAATGCTTTACCTTTAATCCCACATGTTCATCATTTATAAATATGATGAACAACACAGGCCCCAGGACAGATCCCTGGGACACTCGACTTGTCACTCTTTTCCAATAGGATGCTGAACCATTAACCCTTTGGATACAATTTGTCAACCAGTTATCAATCCACCTGACAGAATTAGGATCCATACCACACTTTAGCAACTTGTTAACAAGAATATCATGTGGAACCTTATCAAAAGCTTTACTAAAATCCAGGTAAATTATGTCTACAGCAGCGGTCCGCAAGCTTCCGCTTGCCGCGGACCGCTGTGGAGTTGTGGGTGGAGAGGGCGGCCCAGGGGCCCGCACACATGCGGCAGCCCCAGCGCAAACGTGTGTGCGCGGCAGTCCGTGTATGCATGTTTGCGCCGCCGCCATGCCGGCGGCCGCGGCTTCCCCTCCCGGCCCCTCCGAGCCGCGAGCAAATCGGCTGCTAAAGCGGCCGATTAGCTTGCGGCTCGGCAAGCTTCTCTTCCCTCCCCTCCCGAAGTGAGAAGCTTGCCGGGCCGCGAGCTAATTGGCTGCTTTGGCGGCTGATTTGCTCGCAGCCTGGCGAGCATCTCGCTTTGGGGGGGGTGGGAAGACAGAGCCGCCGCGGCGCCAAGGTCTTCGCAGCCCGGCGCCGGGCCGCGGCCCGCAGGTTGGGGACTAGTGGTCTACAGCATTCCCCTGATCCAGCAAGGTAATTACTTTTTCTAAAAAAGAGATAAGGTTGGTCTAACATGACTTGTTCTTGCGAAACCTATGCTGAGTCATAGAAATCACAGCTCTCAGTTCCAGCTGCTCAAGGACCGACTATTTGATTATTTATTCCAACATTTTGCCAGCTACAGATGTCAAGCTGTTGGGTTGGTAGTTACTCAGATCCGCCTTTTTCCCTTTTTTGAAGATGAGAACAACATTTGCCCACCTCCAATCATCTGGCACCTCACCTGTTCTCCAAGAAGTGTCAAAAATAATGAACAGAGGTTCAGAGATTACATCTGCAAGTTCTTTTAGTACTCTTGGATGCTGTTCATCTGGCCCAGAAGACTTTGTTTCATTTTTCAAAACTAGGTGTTTATGGACTGCCCCCGCAGTGATCCTAGGCCACCATTCCCATCCCCCCTGTTGTGATACATTTTTGCCACATTGAACACTATTTCCTTCACAAGAGAAGACTGAGGAGAAATAGGAGTTAAGCAGTTCAGCCCTCTCTTCATCTTCTGTTATAATTTCAATTTCTTGTCCTCACAGTGGTCCTTCAGAGTCTCTACACATTTTTTTACTTGAAATATAACTAAAGAACCCATTTTTGCTATTTTTAGGACTTCTTGCTAGTCTAAGGTCATATTGAGCTTTAGCTTTCTAACACTCTCCTTACAATAATTAGTTACTTGTTTATACTCTGAATAGAACTTCCAGTGGTTTTGTTCTTCTGCTCTGGAAAACCTTTACACATTTCCCAATGGCTATTCATTGGATATCATGGAACAACTAAACTTAATCCTGCTGTTCAAGAAAGTATACAGGCCTGTACATGTGGCAATGGTTGGAGTGTTTGTTGTGTCAAGAGTAACAAAACATACTTGAAGATGGTGTTCCTCCTTCTTGAGGCATTGGTTAGATCTATTATGTGAGAAGTTCATTACCTATCTAATATAGATTTTGTCAGAGCATAGTGAATTACTTGCAAGCAGAGCAGACCTCCCTCTCTTAATGGGAGCCTGCCATATGACACTGGGCCAGCTTTTACTGTTCAAGGCATCACCAATATAGCTGTTTATTCTCTGAACCTGGAGGAGATCCAATAGGATTTAGTTTTATGGAGTTTAATGTAAAGGTGTTGTATTTCATGAGATGAAATCATAACACAGTGGGTTTGCAAAGAATTCTGAAAGATTATTTTTTCAGAGGGCTGGCAAGCATAGTTCCCTTGAGCATTACGTGTCTAAAAGAGAAATATAGATCTTCTTTCACTGGGCTGAAATGATAACTGATCCTTAATCCTTCCTAGATGTGCACTTAGAATGTACGCACCAGGTGATGGTTTAAATTCCATAATGCTGAACAATATTGTGTTATTGTTTAATCAGTGTTACCATTGGGGCACCTTCATAAGTGTTTATGGTCTGGAACCCTTCTCCCATAAAGAACTGTGAAATCAGACTTGTTCTATTGACTTATTTGTATACATAAAACAAAATTGTAAAATGGCCATGATTCTGTTTCTTTTTGGATGATGTTTAAGAAATTGTTGGCTTGATAAAGGGTACAGTTTTAAATAAAATAGTTCAGTTTATGGAAAGGCAATATAAAAATGGTATAATCCACAGTGCCCCGGGGCCACATTATGCTTGTGGCATCTATTTCAGAAAGAATGGGGTGTCACTATTGTCCCCGAGCATGCCGAAGGCTTAGGATTTCCAGCTTTGTGTTGTAAAATTCCTAGAGATTTGAGGGGGGGGGGTGGTCTCAGCAGGGTATTATGGCACAGAGTCAATCCCACAAAGTAGCTACTTTCTCCAGGGGAACTGATTTCTGTAGCAAAGTTGGCAATCCTATATGGTTTCAGAGTATTTCAGATGGAATCTAGTACTGTGTAGGCATCCCTGAGCAAGGCTATATATACTTTACATGGGTGTAAGTCTCTGGAAGTATTATCACTATTTCCTTAGCATGATTGAGGACTGCAGTATTTGAGCGGGGGGCCGAATTCAGCCCAGGGACATCAGCAGGCCATGGTGGGGCTCATCTTATATTTTATTGCTGCCCTTGGCCACACTGGACTGAGAGATTGGACCTGTTGAGGGAGTGTCAAAGTTATTGTTGAAGTGCTGTTCTAGTTGTTCTAGTTGGTGTGTTGTTGTTATTGTTATACAGTTTTATTGATTTTGATAGTGTTCTATGTAAATGTTCCAAAATGTTTTATGTAAACCGCCCAGAGCCGTAGGGAAGGGCAATATAAACAAACAAATAAATAAATAAAACCTTATTCCAAACATGTTTAAGGAAATTGCCAAAGAAATTAGCCACATGCAATACCGGACTTATTTTCTTTTTGAAGATGGATTTAAAGTATTACCTAATCTGTATAAGTAACTTGATTCCAATTCATAAATTATCAGGTATACATTAAAAAACAGCAAAACAAACTATAGTTTCTCAATGATAATCTTTTCCCCTAAAGATTAAGGTCAGACATTTTGGTATTTCATGTGTTCAGAGAACCATTCCTGACAAAATAAATTTTCTTATAAAGTAACACAAGACATAGTCCAGCCAATGCTAACTGAAATCACAGTTTGGTTGCAGTGTCACTCAGTTCTTGGTTTTGTCAAACTTTGGGGAGAAGAAACAAGACTATTAATCATCCTTAATCTGTGTTCTGAATATGCTTCATTCATTGCATGGCTGAAAATTAGGTGCATATTTTATATTCATCCTTGATAGAATGAATACAGTGTTCTTGTCAATTTTTCTTAACAAATTCATTCTTGGTTTTCTTTAACAATTTTAGCGCAACATTTGGTACACATAATAAAGCATATTTTAGAAGAAAATCTTATGATATATATTAAATGGTAAGTGGTTATTAATGTTTTAAAAATGTGCTAAAACTTGGAAAAGCTAACTTCTCAAACATGAGAACATACATATTTCACTTGCAAAATATCTCAAATTCTGTCTTGCTTGCAAACCACACTGGTGATTCAAACTGAAGAATGCTGTGAACTCTGCCCAGAAGGATATCTTGGAGGCTTCTGTTTTAATTGTCGCTCCTCTGTGCAAGTTTTATGAACTAGTCACAGTAGATCTCTAATAAATCATGTGAATTAGTCTAATTACTGTGAAAAACTCTTTACAATGAGTCAAAGCTTGTCCAAATCTATTTTAGAAATCTGGAATAAATATAAAATTATATGGAGACAGATGTTAAATGTATTTCTTCTCCCCCCTCAAAACAGCTTTCCTTTTTCCGAATGTGAATTGGGTAAGGTTTTTTTTTTTTTTTTGCATTTGACTCATATGTTCCCTAACCTTTAATGTACAAGTAATTTATTCTTACGCTGATTAATTCACTTTACCACACAAAAGAATTTTTTTACAAGTTGAACTGAAACGTAGCTGATGCACATACATGCCAAAAGAATCGAGACTTAAGGGTTCCAACTTCCAGGTGAGACTTGGAGCTCTCCTGGAGTTACAACTTGGCTTCCTTTATAAAGATCAGTTCACCTGGTGGAAATTGTAAATTCAAAGGCTGTATTTAATGACCCCATGTTCCACTGAGCTCCTCCTCCTCCCCAAACCTCACATTCCCTTGACAGCACCCCAAAATCTCCAGGATTTCCCAAGATGACATTTATCAGTGCAATATGAAAGCAGAGAACAGAGATTTGGGTCTTTAGACTAGTAAGGCTTCAGGAAGGAAATTTCTGCAGAGAAAACTTCTCTGACCCAGCCTGACCAAGTCAGTGGATAGAGAAACAGATATGATAAAAACTCGTTGCAGCAAGGAGCAGGGTTTTTTTTGTGTTGAGTCCATTAGAGCAGACAGAACTCTCAACTGAGGTCTAGGAAAGGCTTTAGTGACCATGTGCTCACCCAGAGGGCTGGAGAAAGCTTCAAGGTGATGTAAGCTATGTAGAGAACTATAACTTACTAAGCTAAAGGAACCTGATAGGGCATGTATACAGAAAGGGTAAGAGGGATTGTGTTTTACTCATTTCTTTTTGATCCCTTGTTCAATCTGATGCTGTGTTAAAATATGTAAACATTATCTTTTTAATAAATACTTTTTGATGCTTGTAGTGGTTTTCTGTACCACAGATCTCTGCTAGAACACACTATTTTTAAAAGAGTGCCAGGGGTAAGGCAGTTAGTTAGCAAAAAGCTATTCCTCTAGGGGCTCACAAGGCAGTAACCTGTCCCTGTGGCATCCCAGACTGAGCAGTGGGAGGCACAGAGGTAGGCCTTGGATTTGAAAAGGGAAGGTAGAAGTCCTGACCTTCCCAGCACACAGTTCCTTAACTAAGAGCAGGTGCTGTTGGTGAGCTGCCTAAGAAAGAGAGGGGGGGCTTCTCTAGATGGTGGGCAGGGTGTTATAAGGTATGTGGGCTAGAGAACGCCTGTTCTGCCACAAGATATAGAGAAGTGTGGAGCTGAATTACTACCATCGACCCAAATGTCTGACTGATAACCAGGGTGGTATAATTGTTAGGCTTGCAAGTCCAGATTCAATGCTTCAGTTAGCCATGAACATCCACTCACTGAGTGACCTCTCTCTCACTCTCTCAGCCTAACTCATCTAGCAGGAATAAAAATACAATGGACAGATACATCTACATAGCATTTACAATGTTACAAAAATATCAGAAAATTGTTTGCATGATAAGACAGAATTCACATATGCCAGTTAAAGCACGATTTGCTGGCGGTCCGGAGGGGCTGGGAGAGGGAGCTGCGGCCACTGGCATGGCGGTGGCGCAAACGCGCATGCGCGGACTGCTGCGCACGTGTGTTTGCGCCCCTGCTGGGTGCAAACGCGCGTGCGTGGCAGTCCGTGCATGCGCGTTTGCGCTGGGGCTGCCGTGCGTGCGCTGGGACTGCCGCGCTTGCGCGGGGGCCCGGGCCGCCCTCTCCCGCCACTCCGGAGCAGGGGTCCGCGGCAACCGGAAGGTTGCGGACCACTGATATAAAATACCCCATAAGATTTCTAACATCTCAGTATTCATAACATACAATAAAATCCCCACAATAATCATACCCTTAAAATAGTCTCCGTAAAACAGCAATAAAAATAGCAGTAACAATAATTAAGAATTCAAATGGTGTTAATAACAACTCAATTTTATGATAGGCATTAGTAGGGTTCATACACCATATAATCAGATAGAAAAAGGATAGGGGGTAGATGTCCATCCAGGCACAAGGGGGGCATCCTGGCACAAGGGGGGAGGGGATTGCTGCTGTAATTCAGAGCACTACTCACTACCAGTGCCATTTTTCTTTTTTTCTTGCAAGTCTAGTTTCTGGTCCAATTGATTGCCTAAGCAGGGGGGGGAGGGCAGAATAATACTGTCAATGAACAAGAAACACTTTAAAACTTGTTGTTCATGTTCAGTTTTTCCACTTCAGCGCCTGGAAAATATTCTACAGATTGTACACAAACTGCTTTAGGGGAAAGCATTATTTTGATTGCTTTCTCAGTTTCTATATGGGAATATGGTTTAAATATTAATTTTATAGTATATTTCCCAAGAACCCAGTGTAATGTTCAATTATGCATTCCATCTGCAAACCTCTGGCTATGGATCCTTGCATTAAATAAAAACACAATGTGTTTAAAGGGAAGAAAACAAAAAGGAACAATGCAGGATTAAAATCAAGAAAGGAATGAAAAAATAGGTCCTAACATCTCCTGCCCCCAACTCTTCTTTTTTGGGTGTTTACAGTACAGTTTTTAGGAGTGAGATTAACTGCTGGAATCAGATTGCATTAAAAGACCCCAGTGTTTACAAACAAACTGGGGCCCCCTTTCTGGCAATGAATCACTGGTGTGAAGGACTCCTGTCAGCTTGCCACTTAAGATGGCAGGCTGAAGTGGATCAACTGTAAATTGCATGATCTCTGGGGAAATATTTTTCATAGTATCTTTGGACAAAACTAGACATGATGTTTGGCATGAGTTTGGGCTGGGAGTCCCTCTCAGCCAGACTCATATGGGGTCACAGCCAAATGTTACTCTGTTTTTAAACAAAGTTTGCAAGTGGACGAGGGCCCAATTTGGATTATATTGCAGTGCTGAGGAAATGGGGATTTAAGCCTTCCTCCCCATGCCATTTTCCCTTTGGGGACAAAATGGCTTGGGATGATAGTTTTTTCCTCATTGTACATTTTGGCTCTAGAAAAAGGCAAGGGAGAAGGATGGCATTCTGTAACGACAGCTGGACAGGTGCCAGTGTCAGGCTGCAGCGGGCACTAGCAGGCACCTGACCTACCATAGGAGTTGGCAATGGGGCCGACAGGTTGGCCGGTGGGCAGAGGGCAAGTGATCTTGGAGGACTGGAAACAGGCAACTGATTTTCATCTGCTGGATCAGAGCTGGGAAGTGGTGGTGACTCTAGTCAAGCTCTCAGCTGTAAATGCTTGTACCTCCTCCTGTTGTTTGTCAGCTTCTGCTGCCTCTGGTGTGGCTATGCTGGCCCCTTCCTCCTCTGAGGAATCCCCACTATTACTGAGTTCTGGCTGACCCATCTTTCCTGAAGCTATGGTCACCATCTAAACTGGGCCTCATTCCTCTAGGGCAGGCTACTCTGTTCTAGAGGCACTAAAGTTGTTTCAAGCCAAGTCTTTGGCTCAACTGCTTTGTGGGTCCCTCCTTGGTCTCACTGAATCCTGTTATAAGCCCCTCAAGAAAGTTCAATTTAAGTTCCTAGGGTTGTATTACAAACACTCAAATGTGTTTCAAATGCTATGATCAGACTAGAAATCAGCATGATAAGGGGGGAGGCAAGGTTCCCTCAGGTCACTCTACATCTGGCAAGGCAATTCTGAACCCACAAGGCCTTCTCCCCCTGACTCTCCAGGACTCTTTCCGGTCAAGCTGGCTTAAAGATAATGGGCTCAAACTGGCAACCTTGGGGCTCTCCCTCAATCACTTCCTTAGGCTTGGTGAGGCCGGGGCAAGGTAACTCATCAAATAAAGAATTGAAGATACCAAATGACAGAAGGACATTTCAAATGCTTCTCCCTTCTTAGCACCAGTATCTTCAAGATATACTGTAACACCAGCTGCCAATTTATTAATTATCAGCCTCCATAAACACAGAAGAGCCTTCATTTTGGCTAGATATTCTGTGTTGCCTTCTGCAGTCCCAGAGGGCAGATATTCCTCTTATAGAGGGACTCTGTCCCTCTCCTCTTAAAGAAGTTGAGACAACAGAACATATTCTCCTCCGCTGCCCACTTTACAATCAAGCATGCTCCAAACTAATTGATGTGATGCCACATCAAACCAATGCTGAGAGGATTAGAGAACTACTTCTTGATGAAAAGCCTCAGATCTCTCTGCAGACGGCAAAATTCTGTGCGTTTGTGATTCAAACTTATCAGAAGGATAAGAAATAAACTGAATTTCTGAATTTTTAATCTCTTAAACTTTTAATTTTTTCTCTTAAACTTTTAATGTTAATTTTTCATAATTATATATTTTAGCTTAAGTATAATACATCCTTAAACTGTTTTAAATGCTTGAGTATCACAAGCATTATGCTTTTATTCTTTTATCCTTTATATGTTTTTTCTCTTTTGTATTCTGGTCTAAGACCGTATGACTAAATAAACCTCAGCACATTTGCAAACTTGGGTAATATTTATTTGTACCCGATGGTAATGTTTGTCTGTCAGGGGACCCAGAAGCCCATATTCATGTCAAACATGATGCCTGATTTAAGGAATTGGGAAGAGCTACAGCCATGTATGTAGTGGGATTCTATCCACTTCTTCCTTAGATGTATTCCAGGAAAAATACTCTTTTGCATGATAAGTATCAACTAGTTCTGTTGGTTGAAAAAATAACATACAACATAAAAAACAAACTCAATACGCTTTTAATACATTAAATAAGAAATTCAAATTCCTTCATGAAAGAAATTGGTTGGACAGAAAACACACGCCAAAAATGGGCTCTAAAGACAGCAAGAACAGAAACCTTGGCAAGTTGTCTCTATATAACAAAATGTAACAACTGACAATGAAAACCATAGATAATTCCATAGGTGCCACAAGTGGAATATGGACAAAATTGCTTCCCAGACCATCATCTGGAAAGTAATGCTTCAACTTCAGTAAGTCCTCGAGTAGTCTGAACTTCAAAGTCAGCCACATGGTTGCTTTAAGCTCCTACCAGAAAAAGTTCAGCTCAGCTCCTGGAACAGCTTGGATAAAAGTTGGAGTTTTAAATGGTTCCTGGGATATAAGGAGGAAAGGGTATTTGGATTTTATATCCAGTTGTAGTTAGCTAATCCTGTGTCCCTGATCAGACCTGACCTACTATGTAACTATATTACTTTCTAGTATTGTTAACCCTAAAATGCATTTTAAATTCTCTGAGATATCAAGCTGAGACATCAATTCTCTGAGACATCTGAGAGAGCAGATTACTTGGCTTTTGTAAGATTTAAAGAAGGGAAAAGAATTTTTGTGAGAAGAAATTTCCAGGTTTTGTTGTTTTGCTAGTCTAACCCACAGTGAATCTTGAACACACAAAGCTGTATCAGACTCAGTAAGATCACTGATCTACTAAATGGCAGTAGTGCTTATTCTAAGTGGCAGTAGTTGTCCTAGGAAGAAGTCTTATACAGCAGTAACCGTCTAGTACCAAGTTATTTGGATCTGCTTGATAAAGGCTTTTATGCAGACTAAGGAACCAGTAACAGAATGCAATCTTCAGTAGAAGAAGTATTCAAAAGCATACTTCAGCTGAACTGAGCTAACATTATTGAAGGGATAGCAGCAAAAAATATGAACTCAAACAGGCAGACAGAAGGCCTTCAAAAAGGGCTGACCTTCAAAAAAGGTTTGCTGGGGATCATGGGAGCTCCCCTAGGCAAAAGCCAAATGGGATGGGGAATCACAGCACCTTTATTGGCATAAAGCAAATTAGCAAGATAAGCAGAGAGAGTCAAGATACATCAGTCTGTTTGAATTTCAAAACTGAAGACAGAAATTCAGCCACAATAAAAGTGACATCAGCATCCTTATCACTCAATAAAAATTGGCAGATCAGGTCTTTTGAATGGTTTCTCCATTTCAGTATAAATATTATTTTGGATGGGGAGTCTAGTACATAAAAGACTGGATGAAAAAGCTCATGAGATCCAAAACTTTATTTTTGTACCTATATTGTATTGATATTGTAATCTGCCTTGAGTCTTCTTTTGAGAATAAAAGTTGAAACATAAAACAAACTAACAAAGAAAGGTTTTCCACATAAATGCAAGACTATGGGCTGGGTTTTACAGGTGCCAAATACTGTCTTAGCTGTACACAAAGATGCCAAACTTAAATCACCCAGATTGAATCTGACTTTTCCCCCCTGTCCTGGGATAAGCACGGAGGATCTTGCGAGATACTAGACATAGCAGAATATAAATGAAATGCTAATAGAATTATTTGTTCAGATTCATTGATTCAAAAGAAATGACATTTCTGAAACAGCTGTCCTTAATGTTCCAGAAAGTAGTAGCCAGGTGTCCACACATCTTAGTTTAATGATGGAAATCTAAGTGATGCTATTGAGATGTAGTGATGACAAGCATAGTAAAAGAGCAGACCTTAGCTTCCCTCCTGAGACAATCAAGAGTTTTCCAGTCCAGGCCTGGTAAAAGCAGAGTTTCAAGTAACATCCCTAAACAGATCTGTTATTTCTATATTGAGAACATTAACTTTGGCCTCTTGTTAGCACTCTTGGCACAGTCATTGTAATAGGAGACATTATAGTTCAAGTTATAGCAGTTAAAATTGGCTGGGACACTCTATCAGTCTTCAAGATTGAATTTCTGAGGACTGATGGCAGAATGATCTCAGTGAAAAATTACTTTCTCTGTCCCAGGCTGCAAAATTACAAAGCCAGATAAGACACAAGCTTTAAGCCCATTTAGCATCGTAGCCTTCAATGGGGATAAACGTGCTTCAGTGTTTGTGCACTCCTTTGTCTAGTTTATGAACTCGTTTTTTCTATGGTACAGTGGAAAATATAGACTTTCTATTAGCATCAAAGATACTGAGATTTTTGACCGAAACAACATAGGCAGGTGATCCTATCTTTATCAAGCTCCCTTGCTTACTATGACACTAACTCTTGGATTGCCCAGTGTTTTCTGTCAAAATTTGTGCCATGCTGTCAAAAAAGTACCATGCTGAGAAAATTTGTGCCTGCACAGTTATCACTTATCTTGCCTTGACAATAACTAATATGTTAGTGCTGCTTGTGGCCATCTTTTTTGGTTGCATAGAGACATATTCTGGACAATGGTTGAATCATTAAAGTGATTACACTGATTAAAATAACCTAACTGTAAAGGATACAATCACTTGCAATTGGTTTCCTACCCATAGTCAGATGCCCTCTGTAAAGAATTCTACGGAGGAATTCTAATCTTCTAACTGAATATGTGCAATTGTTGGAATGAAGTTATTGCATTTGCAACAATACATCACAATCTATGGGCAGATCCTTAAAGCCCTCAGAGATACCTTAGTAGAAAGTCTCCGTTCAAAAATCTCAAACTGATTTTTAATTTTTTTCCTAAAAACAATAGGCAGCAGCTATAGAAGTGGTATGGGGGCAGTTGTTAGAAAGCAGTCTGCAATCAAGCAAATGGACTCATGGTGATGATCTTCCTAGTTGCAACCAGGGAACATAACCAACGAGTTATTGACCATTTCTGATTAGTATGCAGTTCTTTAATTTCGAGTGGCTGTCTCTGAGACTAAAGATGATTGAACTATCCTTCTCTCCTTTGCCGACAGTAAAATTGACAAGTAACTGACAAGCTCAGAAGCACTAAATGTTCTGATTATACTACTTATTATTGAAGCACAGGACCAGTGAACATTCCATTGTCACAGACTCCTTATTCTAGTTAGAAAGAAAAGCTGGGGTTTGGGTTGGTTGGCAGATGCTAGTTTACGGGAGCTATTGATTCCAATGGTCCCCATAGAATATAATGGAGCTGAAAAAAAATTGGCATTCCCGAATATTTATTGAAACTGAATACTATACCAGTATTGGGATTTGGGAATATTAGGAAATACAAAGATTTTGGGGGTTGAATATAGCTGAAAATGAAAAATATCAGGGAGTTTGCACACTACTAATTGTTACACCACCAAATATAGCATATAATGTAAGCCACATTCTTTCACCTGTACAAATTTTCTATCAAAAACCTTCATATACACTCATTAGTCTTTAAAGGAGACTGTTTATAGGGAGCACTGATTAGGGCCACAGCTATTTAACATAATAAACATTATAACTTCAAATTCTCGAGAGCCTTCATTATTAATAATATAAAAGGGGAAGCTGAACAGATAGCAGTACAAGAAAGCAAGGCTATAAGGGTTAAATTTCTGGAAGGATATATTAGGAAGCAGTTGTGCCTTTGCCTTTTTTGTAATGGCAATGCATGGCAAAGTTTCTGCAGCCATATTCACTGTTAACCCAAACAAGGGTATTACAGTACTGAGAAATGTAGCTAGGAAAAGTTTCTGGTGGTGCCATTGCAACATCTTTTGTTTGGCCATATGCTACTCATAAAAATATCCCCATCCACAGTTGTACTTTATATCTAATAAAATACAAAATTTCTGGCATTCATGAGGATACAGATCAAAGTCAATAGTTAGTAAGAAGCACCAGAGAAACAGCTGACCCAAGTGTTTCTTTGAAATAATAAATTACTTGGTTTTTCCAATAGATAGTTAAGATGTCATTAAAAGACCATGATGTTTTTTGTGCATTTGAATGTTCTTCTACATATAACGCATTTTTATGTGGGTTTGTTGAAAATTGGGTGCAATTTGACTAAGCTAAGCAAGTTTAATTCCTGTTGATTTCAACTGGAGATAGTTAGGCATAGCATTGGGGTTGAGTGGGGGACTTACTAGTAGAAGGAAGAAAGTCAAGCTTATGTTACTGATGTCACACAGGAAGTGTGATGTCATCATGCCAGCGACTTATGGGCATTGTTCTGGTATTTGGGCAAAAACTCCTTCGTATACACAACTGAAGCTAACAAAAGTTTCTAAGCTGAAAAATATTGAGACAGTGCAGTTTCTCCATACTAGTGGTAGCTTTCTACTTGCCAGTCTGCACAAACAACTTTCCTGATTTATGAGTGGCTAAGATGCCTAACAACATAATAAGCCAAAAGTGGAATAAGAGGGTTTAATAAGAATAATTTGCTGCTGAAAAATTATGTCTGTAAGAATGGATGGCTGAGATTATGTCATGCAAAAATGTGAGCTGCCAAGCTGACTATGGAAGACGTATTATAAGAAGTATAGGTACTCCCTATAGACTAACTTCCAGTTAACTCAGTATGATTTTTACTAAACTTTCCAACATCAACAATGTTGGATGAATAAATTATCTCCTTGAATGGTAAAGTTATAAATGGAAGACTTTGCCAATAATTTCAGCATCAATAATATTAATATTACTACTATTAAAAATAAGATCTTTCAAGTTATTCACACTGCAAAGAGGTAAAATAATAACAATTATATTAGCAACTACTGAATTCTAAAAACTGTCAAGGACAAAACATCTATGCATAAGGTACCATCAAAACTAAATTTCAAAAATTATAGTTGCTGTCAGTGCCAATATGGAAAGAAGGTTGTCATCACAGAACACCTTAGAACCAGTTGATTAGAACTTGTGTATCTCCTGTCCTAATTTCTCTCTTCCTCTATGGACATACAACTCTCTTTTGGTGATGGCAAAAACCCCATGCAGATGTTCTATTCATGTGAACTGAGACCTAGCTATGGAAGCTGTATCCACAGGGATGATTCTTGCATTGGTCAATATGCAGAGCAGGTAGGCTCCTGGATTGCCAGAACAGAACATCTTCAGAGGTCTAAATTACATGCTTGTTTTAGAAATGTACTGGCCAATAGGTATTTTATTTATTTGTTTGTTTATTTATTTAGATTTTTATAGTGGTTATAATGCTGGACTGAGACTGGGAATACTGTGGTTCAAATCCCCATTCAACCATAAAGTTCACTGAATGGTCTTGGACTAGTTTCTAAGCCTAACCTACATTACCAAGTTGTTGTGATGATAAAATAGAGCAAGTGATGTATTTCACCCTGAGCTTCTCAGAGAAAGCCTCGGGGTAAAACCTAGATTGTTGGATGAAAGTTTATCCTTTATACAAAATATGCCGTTATAAACAGAATAGTAGATTCATAGTGATCCAAAGACAAAAACAGTCATACAGAGGTATATGTTCAAATGTGATATGTTCTTCCAGGAAATTGGGATTAGTGCTATAGAACTCCAATTTGTAGATAATCAGGGCATACTATTTTTTTTTTTGGAAAATTTAAGACCTTGTGAGATTTCCTAGGAGGTACACTGGAAGAAGAGGAAAACTGAGCCTTAAGCACATCCGTGTGAGGAGGGATCCTATTTTCATTAGTGTATTTGGAGCTCCACATGCCTTGGCCTGCTTTTTGTCACTCAGTGGTTTAAGGATAAGGGCCAGGGAATCTTACTTGGAAAGTATAACTCCCAGTGTGGGATTCTTGCTCCAATGAGTGGCTAATGGTTTTGATTATTCATTGGTGAGGGAAATGTACTGTGCTATGCTTGCAATCACACTGCTTATTTCTACCATTGTAACTTATCTTCCAGAACTGATTCTTGCTACTGAAAGAGATTTTCAAAGAATGTAACATCTTAGGAGCTTAATTCAGTATGTCTGCTGGATTAGTTTTTTAGGGGAAAGTGAAGCTTGGAGTTCCAAACTTGACATAACAAACTTTTGGCAATGAGTACAACTTACTCTTGAAATAGTGTCTTGAAATAGAGCCAATTATTTTTCTAAATTCCTTCGAATTCACAGATTTATTGATGGCTATGGAAAGAAGTTCTTAGTAAAATCAATTTATTTTTGATTGATCCAAAATTTTCTGAGACCCTACTGGAGCACATTGAGTAAGGTGACTCTCACTTTCATCGCACCTCCACCAATCAGAGTTAGCAGAAATGTTTATTACAACAAGAATGATACAGGCTAATGGATTCTCAGGAAAAATGTGTTCTATAAGTCCTGGTACAAATCCATTGACAACTTAGTTATTTCTTCCCCTGCCTTGTTGCAATGTGAAGACTTGGCTTCATCAAAAGACTAAGAAACAAACAAAATTAAGAAAACAGCTGTATTTTTTTGTAATGGTTGGGTTTTACTGGGGAGTTTACTGAGGTTTTATTGTACTGGATTGCTGTATAACCCGCCACAAGCCGGCTTGCTGGAAGTGGTGGGTAACAAATTGAATGAATGAATGAATGAATGAATGAATGAATGAATGAAATAGAGGTGTAAAAGGGGGGGAAATGACACTCTAAAAAGCCTAGAGCACAAACTGAAAGAAATTATATAAACCCTTTCAAAATAATATCCAACCCACCAGTAGAGCAAAACCTAGACATCTGGACACGTTTCTTGGGACCAGCAGTATGGAGAGGGATCAGCACATATGTGATGCCTCTGAAGCTAGCATTTGATGCAGGGACAGATCTTTGTAGTCTGGAGAGCAGTTATAATTCCAGAAGTACACCAGGCCCCACTTGGAGATTGGCAATGAGGGCAGCTCTCCCACCAAAGCTGAAGATCTTTTAGTGATTTTGCCTACCCCTACCAGCACTTCAAATGCTGGTGGGTGAAAATGGGGGGGGGGTGGCTAGCATTGCATCAGTGCCATGCTGAGGGGGAGCTCCAGCCATGGCGGCTGCTGGAGAGCACCAAAGGTGAGCCGATGGTAGAGTGGCAGGGCAGCCCCTGAGGCAGCAGCCAGGGAGGAGGACGAGGAGGATCCGCGGCCTGGTACCGACTGATCCACAGACCGGTGCCAGTCCCCGGACTGGGGGTTAGTGACCACTGCTGTAGATCATTGCAATTAGCCCAATGCCTAGCTCACTTGGGGATCCAAGGCATAGCCTTACAATGGCTGCAGTCTTTCCTCCAAGGTCAGGGACAGAGGGTGGTGCTAGGGGAGTGACTTTCCCAGCAGAAAGTCTTAATGTGTGGGGTCCCAGAGGGAGCTATTTTCTCCACAATTTTATTTGACATCTACATGCTTCTCTTCACCCAGCTGGCCCAGGGCTTCAGGTTGGGTTGCCCCCAGAATGATTATGTCACCCAGCTATTTCTGTTGATGGGCAGCCATCCATCTACACCCTCAGATTCTTTGGTCAGTTGTCTGGAGACCATAGTGGTCTGGCTCAAGTGGAATCAGCTGGTGGAATCATTGGTATGGTATTAGCCTTCAATGCAAATTTCCCATTTTTCTTTCCCATTTTTCAAATTACCAAAGGCATGGGTTGAGAGGCGGGCAGAGTTTTCCAGCAGCCACCAGGAAAATGGTAAGCCTGTTGGGAGTATGGAATAAATTGGAGAGAACCCTAAATAGCAGGCTGTGTACAAATACAGTTACTTATTGTATACAAAAACAGTTACTTATTGGCTTTGTTTCAGTTGCATATTTAGACTAGGGAGTTGTGTGTTCTGTTTTGGATATCCTAATCAAACCCTCAAATTTCTCACAATATTGAAATCCTGACCATGTCATCTTTACTCTTATCTGAATAATTTTATTTTGATTTCAATTAAGCCTGATCCATGTTATGCTTGATAATTTGGGGGGGGGCATTTTTGTAATACTCATCTGTTTTTAATCTATTTGATTTCATTGTCAAATTCTGTTTAATACTCTCACAGAATGGCGTATTTTAGCTGAGGAGTGTATATTTATCTTTCCGATTCGCATTCTGTAGACTATCCACTCATATTTCTATTCCACAATTGCTCCCACTAATCCATACATACTTGCTGATGTTTTGTTTTTCATGTAAAAGAATGTAACTGCATGTTGTTGTTAGTATGAAATATTTCCATTAGCATAGAACTTATTTTCTGTACTCATTTCTCCAGGAGTATCAGTGCAACTCAAAGCAGAGCTATGCCCTCCTGAGACAAATTGAAGCCAATAAGTTTAGATGGGTTTGCCTGTGCTTATGATGATGAACAGAGAAATATGCCTTGCATACAATCTTTACAAACATTTATATGTAGTGCCAGTTTAAGTGCTTCACTGTTTAATATAAACAATGCTGAAATAACACCCCAAAAAATCAATATGAAGTCCAGCGTGTATGCAAACTTCTTGAAACAATTTTTGAAAAACGCTTTGAAGAGATATGCGACTGCCAGGCCACAAATATTATTAATGCCAAGATCTCAATATAATGTTATGTGGATTAAGACTGCATTTCATATTGTGTATTTATAGTATCTATTCATTTGTCATTGCCCTATAAACTTCCTTAATAAAATTATGGAAGAATAAGAAATAGAAAGATGAATAACTGCTATAAAACAGGAAAACTCTATTATTACAATGTTTCACTAATCTAAATCTTTCCTCTGAAATAGAAAATGTATACTTGCAGAACAATTCTGAAGAGGAGACAAGAATGGTCTCAGGGAGCCAATAACATGCTCTGTTGATATAACTGGAGTGCACCAGTGGGACCGCACCCCTGCTGGGCTCTAGCATGGCAACATGTGGAGCAATGCCAGGTTCTGACACTCCCTCAGCAGAACTGCTGACTATAAGCCATGCAGCTTGGAGGGGGACCCAAGGTAGACAAAAGGGAATTCTGTATCATTCCTTTTGAGGACACAATGAGAAGAGAAGGACTCTGGGGCAATTGTCCACTAGACTGCAGAATGTCCAGTCCTTCAATCCCACTTTTCCTATATATTTTTAAAACCTCAAATAACCTTAAACCTCAAAAATGAAAAGTTGGGTCACAAGCTTTGATTAAAGTGTTGCTAGTGTGTGTTGTGTGGTCCCCAAAAATCTCTGATCCAGCTAGACCAAGACTGGAGTTACTTAGAAGATAAGTGGAAATCACTTTTTCATATTTATTTGACTAGACAGAGAAGACACCCTGCTATAGGTATTGGAACCTTAGATGGGTAAATGCCATCCTGGGTGTTAAAGATGGCAAACTCTCCAGATATGAGGATCTGCAGTGGATTCTCTTGAAATATTTGAAAAGAGGGACAGCTCTGGACTGAGCAATTATATCACCATCTAGTACCGTGTCCATTTGAGCCTCCAAGCCTGATTAGATCTTCTGGAATAGAGTAATGTAAGATAATACTATTTATATATGCTAGATGGCTTCTATTGCTAATGGAAGTGAGCTTTAAGATTTGACTGCTGATGACATCAGAATTCTTCCATGTACATTTCAGCCAGTATTTCATGGTGATTAGGTTGACCCGTGCTTTTATGGATGGTAGTCCCAGTTCAGCCCTCATAAGAGCCACTGGCGATCCTTTGTTGTTAGGTGCGAGGTTGTGTCCGACCCGTTGCGATCCCATGGACAATGATCCTCCAGGCCTTCCTGGAGGAGTCCATTTCCCAGAGTCCATTTATATTCCCATAACCACACACTATTTTTAGAACTTGAGCAATCCTTTAGGAAGTGCTAAAATCCTTCTCATAAAGAGGTTCTTGATTTTTTCTAAGTTGTTAATCACTTGCTCATTCCAGCCCCAAATCTCTGTACCATATAGTATGAAAGATATTACTTTTCTGCCAAATAATTTAATAGCAGGGTCAACCAAGTAGCCCAACCTAGCCCTTGCCTGCACCCGTGGAGGACCCAGGAACGCAGAAGAATCCACGTTTCCTTAACGCAGGTTTTCCAAGGGTCTGGGTTGGGCCTGGGCTTGGCAGTGCCTGGGATAGCGGCGATATCAAGCACAATCAGGAATTTCCCCTGAAGCTCTGTCACCACCATCTTGAGCATTCCAGCCCATGCATAACCCAGTACTGAGGATCCCCAGTACAAAAGGGGGTTAAGATAGCACCTGGACCTTCTTGGAATATATGTTAGATGATTGTCAGTAAACAGTATTTTGATTTAGCTGGTTTATTATGTTACCCAACATGGCAATTCTCGTGAAAGCTAAAACAGCTGAGAGCTGCATGGCACTTCACAGTGGCCTTTTTGCTTGTTTTTTCAATCTCTTCTTGATGATGTTGCCATAGACTGTTGATGTATACTGGATGGTAGACAGAAAACGTATCTGATTCCTCATGAACTCACTGGAAAAACTCATCATTAGTTGAAGCTAATGTTGTTGCTCAAGTTCTAAAAACAGTGTGTTGTTATGGGAATATTACTTTAATTCCCTTTGCCCTTTTTGACACTGTGGCAGGATTGGTGGCAGATATCAGCTATTCTCCTAAGGTCTTTCCTGTTCCATGATCTGTACTTTCTAAAAATCTTTAGTGTGTTTTTACTGTCTAGCCAACTATCTGCCACTAATTCTTGGCTTGCTTGAATTCACATAAGATAGGAAGCCATGATTCTGGGCAAGCAGAGTTAGAAAACCAAGTGGGGATTGATTGCTGGCCTGTTAAAGACTAATGGAAATTATAATTTTAAAATATCGCTTTCTAAGTTGATTTGTTTTACATTCAGAACCCACAAATATTTTTCACTGTATTATATAAACTAATCCTCGGTCCAGAGTTTCAGACTTGATATAGACCATACTGAGCATATTTTCATAGCAAATGGAAGACGATTGGTCAAGATTAGGCATAAATTTAATATACCTGAGAAACATGCTTAAAACCTACATATGCAGATTAGCCTATACTAAGTTATCAACTGAATCAGACTATTGGTTAGCCCAGTATTGTGAACTCTGACTGACCTTGACAGGTGCCCTCTGCATGGAAATGAGTGGATGATCTTGAGCATGCAGGTGGGCATATCAAAGAATATGCAGACCTCTGAATGGACAAGATAGTAGAAAGGTCAATATGGTATGTCATAAACAGGCATGGCTGAAAGTTATGCACAATACCCCTCTATTCCTTTGCTTTCTGAGATAATATTCATGTCCCCTTCTATTTTATGTAATTGTATTTATATTTATTTTTGCATTTATATCCTGCCCTTCCCTGAAGGCTTAGGACATTGCTCTACATTTTTCAGTTATTCTGCCTACTTGCTTCTCTGCACACTGCACACTGTACACTGCACACTGGAGCCCTTCCCAATGCCAGTGGTGCCTCAAGGTTTCTCATGTTAGTCACCAATATGTGAAGGAAAATCTCTGGTTCCATGTGGCTGAAGTGGAATTGTCCCCTCTAATAGCTTGGAGAACTTTTTCCTCCTTGAAGTCCTTGATTCATAGAATCATAGAATCATAGAGTGGGGGCAGCCCAACTGGCAAGGCCAGCTCATAGGGAACCAAAAGTAAAAGGTTTCAGATGCCTTTATACTAATGCCCGAAGCATGGGCAATAAGAAGGAAGAGCTGGAACTTCTCATGCTGATGGAAAGGTATGATCTAGTAGGTATGATCTAGGTATGATCTAGCATGACTGACAATTTCATTTATCAAATGGTAGATGAACCCACAAGAGGTTCAGGCATACTGGACTTAATACTGACCAACAGGCAAGAGTTGGTGGATGAGGTGAAGGAGGTGGGGACCCTAGGGAGAAGTGACCATGTCCTCATAGAATTCCTTTTGAGATGGGGAGGCAAGGAAGCTTGTAGCCAGACATGGATGTTGGCTTTTTGTAGGGCAAACTTTAATAAACTCAGAGACATGATGTGTGTCATACCATGGATGAGAATGCTGGAAGAAAAGGGAGCATGTGAAGGGTGGGCGCTACTCAAACAAGAGCTATTGCATCCTCAATCAATGACTATCCCAGAAAGATGAAAACACTGCAGGAGCTCTAAGAAGCCTATTTGGATGAACAGAGAACTTCAAGAGGAACTAAGAAAGAAAAGGGAGATGTTCAGGAAATGGAAGGACAGAGTTCTAAAGAAGAGTACCTACAGGTTACTAGGCACTGTAGGTCAATCATCAGAAAGGCCAAAGCTGAGAGTGAGTTAAGATTGGCCAGGGAAGCCCACTGTAACAAGAAAAGATTTTTCAGTTATGCGAGGAGCAAATGTAAAGTAAAGGAGGCAATAGGCCCACTGTTGGGTGCGGATGGACAAACTATAACGGAGGATGCAGAGAAAGCAGAAAGGCTCACCGCCTATTTTACATCTGTTTTTTTCCCACAGGTCAAAGGGTTTAGGCACATCTAGAGATGGCAGTAGCCAAGAGATAATGTCTGGGTGGTAGGTTGGAATGGACACAAGGTTGTTGAGAGGCATTTAGCTGCACTGGATGAGTTCAAATCCCCTGGGCTGGATAAAATGCACCCGAGAGTGCTCAAAGAACTTTCCAGAGAACTTGCACAACCCTTGTCCATCATCTTTGGGACCTCTTTAAGGACTGGTGATGTCCCGGAGGACTGGAAGAGAGCAAACGTTATTCCGATCTTCAAAAAAGGGAGGAAGGATGACCCGGGAAACTACAGACCAGTGAGTCTGACCTCTGTTCTGGGTAAGATATTAAAGGGAGCAATCTGCAAACCTCTGGAGGACAATTTGGTGATCCAAGGAAGTCAGCAAGGATTTGTCTCCAACAGGTCCTGTCAGACCAACCTGGTTTCCTTTTTTGACCAAGTGACAGGTTTGCTGGATCGTGGAAATTCGGTTGATGTCGTTTACTTGGATTTTAGTAAAGCTTTTGATAAGGTTCCCCATGATGTTCTGATGGATAAATTGAAGGACTGCAGTCTGGATTTTCAGATAGTTAGGTTGATGGGGAATTGGTTAGAGAACCGCACTCAAAGAGTTGTCAATGGTGTTTCATCAGACTGGAGGGAGGTGAGTAGCAGGGTACTTCAGGGCTCGGTGCTTGGTCTGGTACTTTTAAACATATTTATTAATGATCTAGATGAGGTGGTGGAAGGACTACTCATCAAGTTTGCAGATAACATTAAATTGGGAGGAGACAGCTTGGGGCTATCTGTACTGGGCTATAAAAGCTCATTGGGATCATTTAAAAAGATGCCATCTGCACCTGACTCCAATTTCTACTCTGATCCTGGTCGGGTTTTTCCTCCCATCTGCACAGCTGTAGTGTGACTCTGCAGTCATAGTACTTATTGGCCAGCATACCCAGGACTGGGTTTTCTCCACTTCAGGGAGGAAATGTGGCATGGCATTCTTTTTGAGGTGCAGATGCCTTTGCCTAGTTTGGATGTACTTTTCCCACCCTACCCACCTACACCTCCAGCACAGACATTGTGCCGAGGACTCTGCTGATTGGTTGGCTCCCAGCAGCAGCAAACCCTTTCCTTTCCAGTGCTGCCTAAAAGGTACAAGTCCTCTTTAAGTAATGTGAGAAACACTCCTACAAGAAAGAGTTAAAGATCAGCCCACACATGCTTCATATGGGGGGGGGGAGGAGAAACAGGTTGCTTGGCTATTTGTTTCTTAAAGTGAGGAGGAGACATTGGAGGAGGGGAGTGGTGAGAAAAAACACCAGTAAAGACTTTTGAAAATGTTTCCCTCCTCTCCCCCCCCCCCCACTTACAATTGCTTTTAAAAGAGTGTTAAGGATTAAGCGTCCTCTAAACTTTATACAAGCACTGAAATGCAAAGGGCAAAGCCCAGAATTCAAAGCCCTGCTCCTGCTGGAAACCAATCAACAGACCAAATAATACTGGCTGGAGCCTCAAACAACCCCACTTCTCCCCTCACACTCTAATTCAGGGGTAGTCGAACTGCGGCCCTCCAGATGTCCATGGACTACCGCTGCAAATGGCACCTACAGGTTCTGGTATGTGGCGACCCCCCTCCCAATCAAGCAGGAAGGAGAGAAGAGACTGACAATTGGAATGATTCAAGTGCAGAAGATAGCGTCTGACTGAAAGCTGTTTTGAGTCAGAAGAAAGGAATATTGCAAATCTGTTGCAAGATCCAGGTTCAGTTTGATCAGAAATTGGCAGGTTCAAGAGCAGAAAAAAACAATTGTGAGTGGAGACAGTACCTTTGTGTAGTGGCTAAGAGCTGTGGGTTTTAATCTGTAGAGCTGTTGATTCCCCTGTCCTCCACATGCAGCCAGCTGGGTGACCAGTCACAAGCTGTTCTCACAGAACAGTTCTGTCAGAGCTCACTCAGTCCTACCTATCTCACAAGGTATCTGTTCTTGGGAGAGGAAGGGACGCCACTTTGAGACTCCTTCAGGTACTGAAAAGTGGGGTATGTTTTTTAACAACTCATCTTCTACTCTTCTAATACTGGTACCATATCCTCCAAGCAAATAGGTCCTGTTTATATTGGGACCTGATCTGTAACTCATTCATGGATCACCCTTCTCAGTTTGGGGATATTAATGTTGAAAGTTACTGCCATCCTAATGAGATATTTCTTGGTTGTCATTGGCCCAAATTGAAAAATAAGGTAGCATAATGAAATAGTATGCTGTGGCTATACTTTGTGACGTTATTTTTTTCAGTGTGCTCATGAATTATGTAGCCTAAAAATTGTGTTGGCAGTTCTCTGGGTGCCATTGAGAACTCATTTAACTTGTTTTACTCACATTCAGACTTGATTTAGTTGCCTCACATGATTTTTAATTCATATAGTTACAGTATTAGATGCAAATGGAAATTAGGATAATGCAAAAAACAGCACAGAATACAAAAATGAGATAATTTACTATGTGTACCTCTCCAACATTTATTATACTAATCAATTTCTCAATAATGCTGCATTAACCTGGGAAAGAGTGTCTCAGAGTGGTGGAATTAAGGTATAAACTGTAGGGAAAGTCTCATAACAATAAAAAAGAGCATAGTTTTATGGCTATGTAACAAATTGGCCACATCACCTGCTCATAAATTTGGCTAAAATAAGCAAACTAATTAGATAATAAGACATAATTTATGAGAAGAAATTAAAAGGTCTGTGGCAGGTGAAGAAATACTTTATATTAAATTATATATTAAATAACAGCAAGACAATGACTCACTCCCATTGGAAGAATGGAAACAGACTTAATATATATAGCCTACTTAACCCAATCATATGAATTTTGAAAAAGTGTAAGCATGATCCAACCAAAGTTAAGTGTTTTAAATCCTATTGATATCACTGGGAGAGTTAAATATTACTGTATTCTTTCTTCAGTCTGAAATGTCTTACAAAAAATAGACTTTTAAAGAAGGGGTTTATACAAACAGCATACAAAGAAGGAGGTCTATAAACTGTACTATAATTAAGTGTGTTGTTGATACATTTAACAGTCAGGAAACTATAATTAAACTAATTTTATAATTATCAGTTCATGTGTTTATGTTTCAAACATAAGACATAACAGGTTCATACAACAGTAAAATACAATTAAAACAGAATGCAATCATTACAGTCAAAACCATAGGTTCATATCCCACTACAGGTTCATGTATCTGACTAAAAACTAAAATGAAACAATAGAAAAACATTTTTTGAAATTTGCACATATTCCTGTCAGTTACCAAGGCTAATTCTGCATGGGCGGAAAAGGCCGGGAGATCACACATATGGAAGCGGGGCTAATCTCTGCTTCCACATGATGTCATCATCAGCCTGGCCCCTCCTGGGCCTGGGGCACATTAGGCCACCGTTTCCCTGCATTAAGGAAATGTGGATATTTTCCATGTTCCCTTTAGCGCTTCAAGCTCCTTCCCATCCTATGGAGGTCTGGAGGGGACAAAATAGGACCCATTCACCTCCAATGTGCTTTGTGGTACTGTGGAGCCGAATGGGCCATTTTTTGTGTAACCCCTCTCCCACTGCCCCTCACATGGCGCAGCTGCGTTCCCCATGGGGACACATTTCAGCAGCAGACCATGGGGGACACAATGAAACTTAGCTGGCATGAATCGGGGTTCATGACACGCATAAAGTGGTGGACCAGCTCCACCATTGAAATGTGCCCCTCATGGGGACACAAGAACCACCAGAGCATGCTGTTTCACTGGAGCACACTAGCGGTGACCTGGAATGATGCCACTGCTGTGGAGTCACCCCAAGCGGTAAATATAATTTTAAGTAGAATTATGACCAAGCCTTCAAGCTGTTTAATTCTGAGAAACTCTGAAACCTAGACAAAAGAGCAGGTGGTCAGTCAAGTGAATGCACTATGACTATCCATTTTTCTATCAAAAATATGTCAGCACCCTTTCACTGTGATATGGATCATGAATGCAGGGTGAGTGCAATATATTCTTAACAACTAGCCAGCTCTACCCTAAATTCCTGTTCAGAAATGAAATATTTTGGATCTCATACCCATTCATTCTTCTTTATTATAACGCTGATGTTTTCAATTGAAACTGAGAGAAGAGAGGAAGAATACTGTAAACCATATTGCAAAAGAGCTTTACAGTAAATCCACCTGCAAGAACAATTTTTTCTTCAGTTATCCCTTTGAAAAAGAAATAATGCTGCCATAAAGACTGAGAATAAGGGACCCAATGTTAGAGGTCTAAAAAGAGTTCTGGGGGAAAAAAAACAGAATGTGTTCAACAAATTAAGGGGAGGGGGAGCACGGATCCTTAAATGTTACCAGAAACTTGATTATTGGCAGCAGAAGGATATTAGCCAACTTATAATGGATTGTCAAACTAAGTCCTTGTTTTTATAACCTCCCAAGTTCTTTGCATTGAGTCAGCATTCAGCCATCTGGGGTGGAGGGAAAGAAAGTTTTGTTAAAAAATAATGGAAAGATCAGTTAAATTTATGTTTCTGTTATAAATGAAGAGGTGTTTGAAAGAAAAACATACTTTTCGGGTATGACTGATTTTTCTTTACAAACTAGAGCGGCTCTTCCATGACCACTTCAACCCAAGGCAGCTGTGAATTTGTTAGCCCTCACTGGGTTCCAGCAGACATGGGGCCTAACTAAACATTGAAAGCAAAGACTCAGACAGCCTTTCCGTTTAAGAGAAAAGCCACTTAAGGAGGGGGTAACTTAGAGTGATTTAGTGGCAGAGGGAGGTACGCCTTAACTCTTTTCCCACTACTTCTTCTCTGATGCAAATTGGCTTCTCAAAGTGCCTTCTCTGGTAGAGTTCCCCATTTACAAGCGGCACAACATCATTGCTAGCAGCTCTGTTCAGAAAGTAGAATCTATTCTGGGGCAACCACTCTCAGGTGTTTTTAGGATTGCACTGTAAGGAGCTCAATGTGGTCTGTTCCCAGTGTCCAGGCACAGTTTAAAGATGGATTGTCTGCACCCAGGTACTAAATGGGTTGCCAGTTCCTACCATGTGTACCTCTTTGTTGCACTCTTTAGATGTTAACAGTGATGAAGTCCTTCAGTAGAAAACTAGATTCTGGAGTTGCTTCTCATCATTTTCTGGCTACACAACTCTGCACGGAGACAGCTCAAGCAATAGATGTGGCTTTGAATAACAAAGCATTTCATTTCACCCATCTTAGATAATAGGGTTAACTACTGTTCGTGTTCTGCATACCAAAGATATCAGTGCGCCACAAATTAAAACTAAATCGAGCAAAGTTAAGGAATGGGATAATAGACAGTAGAGAAATGGGAAGCTCCCCTGTGCTGCTGGAATGCACTCGCCAGACTGTGGTTTGGTTTTAGAATTCTGCTTTAGATATTGATCTGAAAAAAAGTTTGAGTCATGCGAAGGTTACAGAAGGGAAGTGATTCCCATGACATGTATATATCTCACCAATGGAATTTGCAGTTCACTTCCACTTAGTACAAATGTTTTTTTTAAAATTCTCTTTCATTGTCTCACTGGGAAGAGTTTCAAAGCAAGCCTTTCTTCCCTTGCCCCCTTCTAACCATCTTCACACCTTTCCCTTTCACCACAGGGTAGCCCAATTCCGCCAAGTCACGTAGGAAGGCTAGGCAACAAAAATTCTAACTTCTATAACTTCATCTTGGCAAAAACCTAAGTATTTAATACCTAGGGAATAGTACCCAACATATGTATCCTGGAAATATACCTACAAATCACCTATCACCTGGCAACCTTAATGTGAATGTTAAACAAAGTACCACTCCCCAAAAGAAAGGAAAAAACCTTGGAAGAACACAGAATGGAATAAGAATCTGAAAATAAGTTGACCCTAACATGATCTTTCTTGCTCTCCTAATAATATTCATAGATTCCAACCATAGAGTCTTCATAAAAATGAAGGAGCTACAAATCTAACTAGACAAATCACTCTGCAAAACATTGTTGAATATACATTTCACTGTTCCTGGCCACCTTTGATTAATTGACTAAAATCTACATACTTGATTGACTTGAGTATAATGTTACTTCAGAAAGTTTAGGTAATCATCTGATATTATAAACTACCACATCTGTTATAATATCCTATGTAAGAAGTATATATTGAGTAAAATCTAATTTGTAGTATGCAAAAATATACATTTACACTGTTCGGAGATTTATTTCTTATATTCTATAGATCAAGTCAAGCTACACTTGATATAAACCAGGCTAGACAAGATTATGCCCCCACTGCCCCAAATATGTTATGTTTTGTTTTCCAGAATACCATGTTGTTTTCTATGCATCTGTAGGAGGCAATCTTGAGAACCTGCAAGCTTGGCTCATCTTCTGCTTGCCAGTTGCAAACAGGGAACTGAGCATTTGGTGAGTTGTTCAGATATGTCTTAATTAATTTGGATTTCTGTCATGCATAACTGCAACAAATAGTCATCGTTTACTGACTTTGGTTTAAGTATATTTCTGTCATTTCCCCCCATTGCGGCAATTAGTACTATTACGGCATGACACAAGGAATATCACTTAATGGTTGCAAGAGTGTAATAGTATAATAATGCCAATTTTAATATTGAAAAATAATGGCAAATAATTAAGACAATGGCAACCAGAACTGCAAGAATCATTGCTATAGTGACCTGGCCCTGGACAAAGCTGTTTGACATGAATTTCAACAATAGAATAATAGAATCATAGAATAATAGAGTGGGAAGGGACGTCATGGGCCATCTAGTCCAACTCTTTGCACTATGCAGGACACTCACAACCCAATCGCTCATCCACTGTAACCTGCCACCCCGTTAAGCCTTCACAGAACCAGCCTCTCTGAGGCCCATTCCACACATGTTGGACAATGCACGTCTGATGTGCTTTTGCAACTGGATTTTCCTATGTGAAACAGGAAAATATACTTCTAAAGTGCACTGAAAATACATTATCCAATATGCGCTAAATGGGCTTGTTGAGTTGGAGAAGTTAAATTTGCTTGATGGTCATGCGCATGTCAAAATCTGTGGCATGCTGTGTCCTCGTTTCAATATATATGCATATTGACAGCACTCCCATCCTGTATCCAGCCTTTGGTTACCCACAGGTTTTTTATGGCCTCCTGGCCAATTTGAGAAATGGATTATTGTGATTCTTCCTGCAGTTGTTTTTTCACAGTTATGCGTATACAGAGCATCAATACATTGCTATCAATACACTCCAAAGATATGACAGAAGATCATGTCTTAAAAAAGAATTACTAGGTAGTTACAATACTAGTTATTTCTATGGATGCCAACATATGTAAAATGCACTGATTCAGATTGGGAAGGGATGGGGGGGGGGGTTAACCCTGTAATTCTCACTCTGCTTCTATATGAGCTCCTGGGTGAATATGAGCTCCTGGTTAAAGGGAAAAATGACTCATTTTTTTCCATTTACAGTGCAGGGAGCCCAATTTTTTATTTGTGAAATCAAGCTGTGCGGAAGGCTGAATCCCCCTTTCATTTCCATGCCCCAAATTGTGCATTATTTGTGTTTTGCATGTGATTAGAGGTCAATAATATTCATTATATCTGGTTTATGCCTTGTCACATTGGAAACAATAGGATGTTTTTTAGTTGGTTCAAGCTGAATTTCAGCAATGTATGGTTCAACTTCCTGCATTTATGGAGAGTAGAAAAAAAGGAAATCTGTAACCTCCCCCCCCCCCCCCCCCGGTAGATTAGAGCAGTCTGGGACTGACTCAACTAAAACTTGCCTGTCTTTCTGCCACGAGGAATTCAAGGCAGCTTACAATGAAACTAAAACAACAATCATAAAAATTCACGAAAGACCATAATTTAAAATCTCAGGATGGTAAATGAATTAGATATATACATGAATTAGATATATACAATATAAAAAATAAAACTATCTTCAACTACCTCCTAGAGACTAAAAGTGGAAAATTACATTTTGATTTCGTTCAGCAACAAAGTTGAAAAAAATCTACATTTTAAAGGCAATTGTTGGATGTGCCAAAATGTGTTGCAAACTATATGCTCATAGCTGAGCTTGGTCAACAGACCCTAGAAACCAGAGCTTGGTTATATACATTCAAATACTGGTTAAAAATCCACTCCCATCCTCTTCCGCTGTCTCTACTTTCTAATTTGTTAGGAGATCCCTACTTTATTAAAGGCTTTAATTAAGTAATTTCTCATAAACGTCATTGTTTAGGTTTAGATTTATCTGCTGTAGTCAGTTATGATGATTAAGTTGATTACATAAAGATTAGAAGATGAAGATATTCAAATAATAGGAACATCAACCCATAGGATCTATTCACCTGATCACTGGGACATCCCCTGGTCCTACAAATCAATGCCCCTATACCTATAAGTGTTAGATTATTGCTCCCTAAAAATGACCTTTCTCCATGTGTGCCTAAATATTTTTCTTTCAAACCTATCAAGAGGACGTTTCCTTCAAATCCCCCCCATGAGAGAAGTTGTTTGCACTGATGCAATGTACCATATCCCTTTATCCATATATTATTTAACTGCCCCAAATTTCAGATATACCATCATTACCTGGGGTTTTTTAATGGGAAAACTGAAGTATATGTGTACTGATGAGAAACATCTGGTGAAAATGATGTTGAGTGTAAAGGAGTCTTCTCAGATAGTGGACTTTGCAAAACTTCTGTTGATTATCTTAAGGACCAATCTACCTCTGTTGCAGATCATCTGCATGACATAAGGCACTATCATTGTTTTCCGTATGTCTATCCCCGGAATTTGTTTGCTGTTTTAATTGTTGTTTTATCATATCAAATCTTATGCCAATAAAGCTATCTGAATCTACCAATTTCATCCTCCTCTAAGTGCTCCTTCCTTCTTACCATGCCTAAGAAACTCCATTAGCCCTGAGTAACTCATTCATCACCCCTAAACTCACCTTGTCTCAGGGCTGTCAAAACACCATTTTGTATTTTGCTTCATTTGGCCAAAGTAATCATGATTTTATTTCCTTTCCTGGGAAGCTCATTATGGGCCCTGAGGGACATTACAGGTATTATCTCTGCATTGCCCAATACTCTAGGACAGGGGTAGTCAACCTGTGGTCCTCGAGATGTCCATGGACTACAATTGTTGACTACCCCTCGAGGACCACAGGTTGACTACCCCTGCTCTAGGATACACTGGAAACCTATGAGTTTTCTACTGAATACTCGAGTGTCATATCAACAAAATGGTGTTCCTTCTGAGTTTGCCCAGGAAGTGACTTCCACCATCAGAACAATGGCGATTTTCACTGTGTTTCCCCACCAGTACCTAACAAGCAGGGGCTGCTGCTACAGTGGGAGGCCTAGCATCCCTTCTTGGGAAATATAGCTTGGGTATTGTAAGAAGGGGGAAAAAGTTCCCTGACAGTGAAGTTTCCATGATAAAAAATAACAGCATTTCTACCATATCTGACTTTATTGCATACTCATCAACTGTGGTTTAGGAAGACCAAGGAATGAGTACAAATAGAATGCAGATTTGTTCCAGTGTCCAGCCTTTTCATAATTCCCAGAACTCTTCACTCAGCCAGTCTTACCTCTCACACAAAACTATTAATCATCTACTGAAGGGGTGGGGGTGTAGTTGGCACTTTCTGAGTTCCTTAATATATTCCATTTCAAAGTGATTGTTTCTGAAAGATTATGCTCCACGGGAGAATGAATGGGTTTTTACCATATTTTATTTCCCCTTGATATTCTCTGATCGGAAAACACATTCTTCAACAAGAATTTTCTAGATCACTTTCAATCTGTGTCACAATATGGATGCCAGTGAAGAGAGGTATCTCTGAATGCATATTTTCTAACATGACTTACTTTCTGAATGGCTACAGCACCAGAAACAGGCATCAAAACTTGGCTCACATGGGTAACTGGTATTCCACTTTTTCTCCAAGCATAAGATTTTTGTGCGTTTAACACACAAGTTGAAGCCTTAAAACCTTTCTTGTGCTTTTGCAAGAGTGGGAGGTCGACTAGGTATGATATACTATGAATATGTTAAGTGTTTCTTAGACTATCTCTCAACCAAGTTTGAATATCTGGACTACCTTTTTATGAAATAGCTAAGTCATATAACTTTTTGATCCCACCCATCTTTTCTGTTTAGTGCCTTCTCTATATAAGGTACTCCCCTCCTCCATTTTATCTTCACTACAATCCTGTTAATTGTTAGGCTGAGAACAAGTGATTAGCCCATTCCCCTGAGTATTTTGAAAGCAGAGACTTCAACCTGAGTCTCCCCAGTATCCTTCCCAAAAAGTTTAAAATCCCTCTTAATATACAACTGGAATAATTTCAGTTTCATACCACCCAACCACCCATAATTATGGGTGGTATGAAACAGCCATATACTCTGTCCTAATGCAAAGGTAGACAATGTGTTCACCTCTGTCACTATGGATTGTATGCCTAACCTTATTCTAACCAGTGTTCAGAATGGCTTGGTTCATGCTGGCTGGTTTCTCCCAGTCCCACTTTCTGTTTTTGACTTACCTTCTCACTTTCTGCCTGTTTTTCCTCCCTGATTCATGTTCGTTGCACTCATCTGAGTTGCTTGACTGGGCACTGGCAATGTACCCCACATAGAACATTTCCCTCTAGCTAAATACTTTGAAGACATTTATTTGGCCAAAGTTTTTCTTTTCACTAAACCCAAGCTGCAAAGCTTCGATAGCTTCACAATTGATATTCCCAACTGTATTAATACAGATTCTATCTCCTTCTTGCATTGATGTCAGGGTTTGCTTCAAGTGGGAAGGCATTTACTAATCTAAAGATGTGCAAGCTAAAATTCTTGGCAGCTCTTTTGGGTATCTGGGGCATCATAACTGCTTGTCAAGGTGCTGGAAAGGGACATAGGTTGACCAGCAACAGGCAGCGTTTGAGTTAGTTCCTTTTCAAGTTCTTGTCATTTTATTTTTACCAACCGGCAGAACTACTATTTTAAACAAATGGGGGGGGGGGTATGATTTTAGATTCCCAGCTTTTACTGCAGACCCCCTCTTTCAACCCTGTTTCTGGGGGGGGGGGGCACTGATTGCAGCAGTCTGGGGAGGGAGGATGTTGCCATTTATGTGGCATGGCTCCACCCACACTGAATCCAAACCCTAGGGGGTCCAGGATTTCTGAACAGAGTTAGATCAACACTGCACTATTTAAAATGGCGGAAAAAGAAAGTGAGCAATGGGGGGAAAAGAACCCTGAAACCATGGTAATCTAAAGATTATTAGTTAAAAAGTCCTAATGAGAATGAAACTGTATCTGTTTCTTCCATAGTCTCCAGTTTGCAAAATTGCAGCACACATGGTAGGCTGTACTATTTATGACTATTTTGTTTTATTATGGAAGAGAAATGTCAAACATCTTTATCTAATTTATTAAGCCATACATTCTCCAGGTTTTGCTGATGACTGGAGCATGTCTTTTATTGCATGATTTGGCAAATGAAGGAACAGAGATACCTTCAGTATCTCTAGCACTCTTATTAGTTCCATAGTGTCATGTCACTAGTTAGTAGAATTACTATTGGTTCAGCCTATCCAGATATTGGGGGGTACCCAAATATTTGAAGGTAATGCATCAGTTCTGCAGCCTTCATTTTCCTCTTACATAATGGGACTAAACATGGTAAACAGCAGCTTTTAGTTTATTGGCAAACTATGTTTGAAGTAACTCAATACTATGGGCATGAGCCCAGTTTTCTATATTCATTGTGGCTATGTGGCCAAATTCTGCAGTTGATTGCACTGCCATTATTATCAAGAAAAAATCTTAATTATTGGAAAATGATACAGCACTGCAGTAGACTTTATGGTAGCTTAAATATTTAGAAAATGGGCACCGTTGCAACAAACAAAAATAATTTAAATGGAAGCCTAGTTTGTTTAAGTTAAATGCTAGACACTGTGCCAAAAAAATACGGAGTTATGTTCTGTTTTGCCTTTCCCTGAAATGGTATTTCTGTCCAACATCACAAAATAAATGCTTATTTCAAAAAGAGGAGAGACTGGCATAGGTTGCAAAAGCTCTAGGTTATACTACCTGACATTACATGAATATTTAGAATTTATAACTTAAAAACCATGGCTCTGATGCATTCTTTGAATGGAAAGGTGCAATGTCTAGCAGTGAATTTAATGTATTATACAATGAAACACAAGATACTAATATAATCAAATCAAAGCATTTAATGAATAAACTTACCTAATAATATCAAATTTACAAGAACAGGTCAGCAAAATAACTCATAGTATCAGGATCCATAGTATTCTATTGGCTGGACCTGAGAAACGGAGATAAAGTAGTTTAAATGTTGAGTCACTTGGGACCCTGCTTACAGACTTGACCATGAAATACCCATTACAAAAAACAAATCCAGTGAACTGTTTAAGCCCAATGGTGATGAGCTTTTCATATTAAAAATGATTCAGCTTCCCATTGCAGTGGTCTTTTCATCATGTCCGTTTGGGCAAAAGGTACCTCAGACAACCAGACACACAAAATGCAGTTGATTCTCAAAATGATTCTTCTTAGGCTTCCAAAGCCTCAATCATCGGCCTGGGAGAAGAGTACTGTCTGATTGGTCTGCCTAACTGTGATAGCTCTGTCAGGGCCTTAATCTCAGGTGGCATTTCATTCCACCAGGCTGGAGCCAGGGCTGGAAAAGTCCTCACTCTGGTTGAGGCCAGGCTGATGTCTTTGGGGTCAGGGATCACTAACAGATAAGCACTTGATGAACAAAGTGCTCTTCTGGGGACATATTGGGGGCTTATATGACTCAATCTGACAGTCTGGCAAATGTTTCTGTTCACTCCACCCTCCCAACTGGGTCATTCAACATTCCATGGGTCCTGATTGGCTACCAGCTGCTCTCTGCTTACCAAAAAAGCATACAGGAGATTGATGGTTAACAGAAAGGAGCAAAAACTTTGTGAAACTGTCACCTGCTCATAAATTTAAATGCAGAGATTGAGTTCACATGAACAATTTTTTATATCAATCAATTCATTTCCTCTGTTAAACTCATGCCAGAACCACATTAAACAATGGTGCCCACAAAAGTTACTTTATGTAGGACAAATTAACAAATCCACTAAATTCTCGACAGACCAGTGTAAAATGTTTGTGGATATCCTCTGTGGATAAAACTGAATGCAAGTTTGCTAAGCATGATCAAAGCACCCACTTGTTGTCATCTTTGTGTGGGTGACTTAGTTGCTGCAGCCAGAAGATATTTTGGAAGAGCTGGACAAGACGGCTGAGCCAATAGCAGTAGAAATAAATAAAATGTTCTATACACAAACAGAAAATCAGCACTGTAGCAGCATGCACACTGCATCTGGAAGAAAAGAACAAAAATGTTGTAGAATATCGATTTGATATTTATACTATGCAGGGTTTCCCCGGCACCAATTGAAGAATTCTGCACTTCAGTGGTAACCAAACAGAAGAACACAAACAGTGAGCAATAATTCTATTATAGAAAATATGTGTAATTCAAATTCGACTAAACTTCCCCGTACCTGTGAGCCAAAGGCCATATATATATGTTATTTAAATTCTCCCAAGAAGAATTGATCCTATTGAAGGACTTCACTAGCAAACATTAAGTAGAAAAACAACCACTGATGAAAACTCACTAGAAAACGGTTTTAATCTGGAGGCCATTTTGGTTGTTCTATTAAAAGAAGAGATAAGACATTTTTAGTTACATTTATTGTGAAATTGTTTATTATAGCCTAGGTTAGGTTCTTTCTTCTATTATTATCCTCATTTCAAGCTGTGATTTTTTGTGACAGAGAACAATACAGAGGCAAAATAAACAGAGACAGACCATATATATAGTTACTAGGGAAGAAAGTTATTCTAATACACTAACAATAGACATGAAATATCATATTCAAGGGCAAAATCACAAGGAATGTTGTTTATCCCCAGAAACAAACTAGCCAAGAAGATCCACCATTACTGGGCCTCCTGCCTCTCTATAAATGGCAGTGCTGAACTGAGGAGGTACGGTGTTTGGAGGAGTGGATTCTCTTAATTCTCATACTGACACTGTGCTCTTAAGGTTCTTCTTCCTGCTGCTATTTTCCCCATCACGTGTATACATGAAGCAGTCTAATGAAGCAAGTAAATATGACAAGGAATTTTTAGAAAACAATTCCCTACAGAAGAAGTCCTGATTTGCATGGTATGAAACAGCTTTGAGCAGGATCTTAGGAATGGAGCAATTTATCGCCACAATTATGTCCTCTAATCAGAAAATGATTGGGATTTAAGACCATTTTGTCTGAAAGGGTGAGTAGAGGGGGGAATTACAGTAGGAAAGAGAAAGAATGGATGTTTAATATATACCCCAGGAGTATGTTGAACTAGTTTCCTTGATTAGTTATTCATGTCCATGTTATTCATGCTTATGAAAGTTATGAATATAAGAATATCAAAAGATTTGAGAAGACAGACCAATTTAAATTTAACACATCTAGATGTTTATCCAAATGCGTAGTCATAATGAATGGCATGAGTGTTGATGTTATTATGCTAAGGCACTCTAGAACACCACTGAAATGAGAACACAGACTATGAGGCTATTTTTATCACTCTCATGCTAATGCTCCTTTTATTCTGTTGGCTGGTCTGATCTAATGTTAATTGGGCAAAAAAAGAGTATTTGCATGATCATGGTATAGCTAACTAGGATGGGGAGAATTCTTTCAGGTTGTAAAGTATGACATGAAGATAAACAACAACATCCTCACACAAGTATGAATTCTGATGTCCATTTGTATATAAATCTAATGTATACCTAAGGTTCCTGATTTAGCCAGTGATCTATATATAAAAACCTGCTAGTGGACATAGTTGGACCAGGTTCTGAATCCTTTAAATAAACTGCTTTCCACATATACGCAATAAACATTTATTCATGGTCTAGGCCATCTCAGACGCCAAATTATTTTTTATTCAACAACATCCCAGCAACATCATGTGTAATGAGTATTCATTCATTAACACACAGGCCTGTGAAATCGAGACCTAAATTAAAAGGGCAAATAAACAGAAACATTTGGAAACAGAAACATTTGGACTGAGTTCTCAGTATTTAAATCCTTAAAACTGCCTTGAACAAAGACTTCATTGTTCCAAGGGATTTGGGGAAAGATATGCATTTGCAGATGGTATGAAATAGGCCAAATATGGACATTTTATTTATCTATTTATTTCCAAATAAGCACAAGACAAACCGAGAATGAATTTTGGACTTCTGCTAGCCCTTTGGCTGTCTTGCAAAAAGGCTTATTTTAACTGAAAGCTATGCTGGGAAATGTAGAATGTTTTGATTCTTAATTCAAATGTTCTGTTCAAGAGGAGACATGGTATCCTCCGGATAACCTTTTGCCATCCTTGCCTTTATTTGGCAAGTTAAGTCTTTTGGAAGGATGCAGCCAAGTATTATTGTACTATTTCTCATACTTCTACCTTCTGTTATTAACACAGCCAATCTTTTACCATATATACTTGCATATAAACCGACCCACATATAAACCGAGGCACCTAATTTCACCACAAAATCTGGGCAAGCTTATTGACTCTCATATAAGCCGAGGATGGGAAATGCTCCATATATATTTACATATTTCAGTCCAAAATGGAATGCATGGTAAAACACCAAAGAATAAGTAGACACCTAGGCAAGGCTGTATAGCTTGCATTTAGGATATACTGGGGCAAAAATAATTTATTTATTTAAAAAAAATTAGCTGCCTTCCTATTTTACAGAACTTAAGGCAATTCACAGCATTTTAAAAAATCACAAAAATGCATAAAACCACAATTTAATATAACAATTTTAAACAGCCAACAAATAGAGAAAACCTGAATCAAATGCCTCCTAAAGGTTGAAAGTAAGGTCCAGGCACACCTCCCTCCATCTTGCATTTGTTTATTCAGACATTTCACTTGCCTTCCTACAGTCAATGTAGGTTCAAAATGTACTTCACAAGACTAATCCACAGAGTGGAGAAGGAGTCAGGCAGGTGGAACATGCTCTGATGGGGCCAGTCTGTCCCCAGTCAGACAGATACTCCCGTCCTTTATTCCAGGGGTACTCAACCTGTGGTCCTCCAGATGGACTACAATTCCCATGAACCAGCAAATGCTGGCAGGGGCTCATGGGAATTGTAGTCCATGGACATCTGGAGGACCACAGGTTGACTACCCCTGCTTTATTCTACTAGGAACACACTGAAGACTGTTTTGGAACACACGTGTTACGAATGCAGACAGCAAAGACATCCTCTGCTCTGATTCTTGCAAACCAGTCACAAGAAAACAGTCCACTGCCACAGAATATATTTGACTGTTGCCAAACGGAGTGTCCCAAGAGATAGCAATGCAGAGAGAAAGCTGTTCAAAGGGCACAGCTGTAATAGGGCAACACACTAGGAAGATCTAGCTCAATAAGTATGAGGCACCTGACCGAGTTCAAAAAGTATGAGGCGGTTCTTGACAGGGTGGATGTTAGCCAGGGTGATTTGATGTGTGAGGCTGCTGACACGGGTGCTGCTATCCTCCAAATGGATCTTGAGGTAGAGGAACCCACTGTGTGTGGCTTGACTCCATAGCAGATTGGAGGCACTGCTTGCTCTGAGTCTGCTGTTTGTAGACTTGGTGAGGACTGAGCTTGAGGTCTGGGACAAGATCAAAGTGGGCAATGTAATTAACCAATGTGCAGCTAGATCCCATCTGCTGGATCCAGTCAGTTTAAACTGCAACTGACCAATAACGCGCACTGGCAGGGAAGAGGTATTGTCTGTTCATGTATATAAGTTGGATTTTTCTTTTACAGGGGAGGGGGAGTTTCTCCGTTCACTTCAGCTTTGCTTCTTATACCACCATGCTGAGATCACAATAAAGACCTGATTGAATTCCCAGTGCCCTGGCTTCCTCTGAATCCATGGATTTAGCAGTAGAATCACATTTTCATCAGCCAGCGCAGCTTCCTTCTTGGATGCCCCTTCACACACTGTCCTGTTCTGTCACCACCTCACACTCTCTCCTGGCTGGCCAACCAGAGCCAGTTTGGTGTAGTGGTTAGGAGTGCGGACTTCTAATCTGGCATGCCGCGTTCAATTCTGCACCACCCCCACATTCAGCCAGCTGGGTGACCTTCAGCTCACCATGACGCTGATAAAACTTTTCTGACCGAGCAGTAATATCTGGGCTCTCTCAGCCTCATCCACCTCATAGGGTGTCTGTTGTGGGGAGAGGAATGGGAAGGAGACTGTAAGCCACTTTGAGCCTCCTTCGGGTAGAGAAAAGTGGTATATTAAGAACCAACTTCTTCAACCATTTGCACTCACACTTGCTTTTGCCTGCTTCCCTTCAGCCAGGGATATTCAAGCTAAATAAATGAAATCCTGCATTTCTCATACATAACCAGTAGGGTCAAATGGAAGTGCTTCATAGGGGATCAAAGAAACGGACCATGTGCTCAGAGCCCCCCCCCCCCAAAAAAAGAGTAATTCTTCTAAAACACACAGCTTTCTCCTCTTTTTCTGTCTTTGTCCATTTCCTCTCAATCTTTGTCTGTCCAAAAAGTCATCAGAAGGGAAAAGAAAGAAGACTGCCAGGTAGATGACTGTAGTGAAACTGCTTTTGACGCATTAAAAGTTAAAAGCCTATTCTGTCCTAGAGCTATAAACATCTTAAAGGAATTACACTGAAAAATACTTTGCATTAAAAGGTACTAAGACAAAAAATAGCCTTTCTTTCTCTCATCCCTCCCTTCCCTCCATTATATGAACCAGTCATTCCCATGGAAAACTAGCTCGTTGGCAAGCCTATCTTCATGGCAGTTTATATATAATCTTTTTGTTCTATTGTGAGATCAAGACAACAAACCGTTATATTAATTAACTGTCCCTGCAATGAAAGTAGCTTATTGTGTATGTTATACAGCAGAGTTTCCATAGAGTTGTTTTGCATGAAGTTCTAGTTATTTTAAACTGTATGGTGTGTTTAGCTGTAGGTCATAAATTTATTGTGTTCCCAGTTTTGACAAAATAATAGGCTAAGTTCCTTTGTATTTTTTTTTCAGATGGGAGGAACGAGTATGTTATGTTTCATACGCGCAATGAAACTAATTCCTTGCAGGTTCCAATTACGACTCCTTTGATTGCAATCAATGAGATTAGTTACCATGGTTACTCTCACTTGCAGTAAGGCCTTGTGAGGTCAAGTTGACCTAGTAAAGGTTGCTGTGATGCTCATACAAGGTAGCAATTCAGTAAGAAAACTATTCTTTTGGAGTCAGAGTTTAAAGGAAACTTTCCGAGGTGAAACATCTGTGTTTGTAACAAGAACTGATTTGTAAATGTTAAAGTGCTTTTAACTGAATGTGCGTTACGCTTTGTGAGATGGAGTCAGAATGAAAAGAAATGTCAGTATGTGTGGTGGCCCCTCCCCACACACACACAACAGTTTCTTTTTGGATAAAATTAGGGTTGCTAGGTTTCCATTTCCCAGGGCTGTTTTTTATGGTAACTATGTAAATATGTTGCTTGTGGATGTTGCTTGTTTGGGTTCCAATATTAGCTCAGTTTGTGGAGATCTTAACTGAAGTAGCTACCAGGGTAGCCAGATGTCCTTTGCCCAGACTGTCCTCTTTTTTAGGCCTGGCGTCTGAAATGTGATGCTTCTCCTTCTATCCAGTACAATCAGCTGAAGTGGTTGTGTGGGATACATTCATGAGCAGCAGAGGGCTGCTAAATGCAACCAGGCTGTGTGTGCTAAATTAAGCAATATGAAGAGAAAGCAGGGGGGCGTGAAAAGTTCTCAATCAACAGCACTGGTGTTATGGTGATGTATCTTTAATTATAATAATTCTGTACAAATTTGCATCTATGAATATAAATAAACCACAGCTGCCAAACTTTAGGTGTGGCCTGAAGATCTCCCAGATTTATTTCCAGACTACAGAGTTCCCTTGCAGAAAATAGAAGCTTTGGATCGTGGAATAGATGGCATTATGCCCTGCTGTGTTCCCCCCATCTCCCCCAGTTTTAATTGTCTCTCCCTCACCCCTGGGAGCTGTCCTCAACCAGGAAAAGGTTGGGGACCGCTGCTCTAGGCAATTACACAGAATCCTGATGCTAAAGAAGCCAATGGTTAATTAACTGTTTCTTTGCTGGAAATCAATCTATTCAGTGCACCATAATTCAAGAAGTGTGTGATGCTTTTTAACAAGAATACTAAGCTGTTACTAGTAGTTTAGTGGAAACAGTATATTAGGCATTGTGTATAAGTATGTTTATTTTCTGAAATTTGTCATGTGTTTATGTAAGAGACCTCCCTAGAGACATAAAGCTCTGATCACCTCAATTCTACCTGTAGTCAATATTTAAAAAATGTTAACCTGTGCTTAATTAGTTGAATCACCGCAAAGTGCTTGAATTCTTCTCATAAACACACTGTTGTATTCTGCATAATATATAAACACCATGACCCATGCCTGAGAATGTTGGGGATTTTATTAGCCCCATAAAGTTTTTGTTGAAGCCTAGTACTTTAGATCCAAAATAAACACAGAGAGACCCAGGCTCATTACGTACGCACTTCTTACTGATTTTGAGAGTAGTAAGCCTTTAATCTTGACTTTGGATTCTGTGCCCAACTTACACACCTTTCTTTTCCCTCTGGTGTATTTGTTCTGCAGCTACGAGCAAAAAACATCATTTATAATGTTCTGGGAGTGAAATAAAAAGTTTTTTAAAATTTACCTCATGTCAATTTCATTACACACTGATCACCCCCCCCCTTTTTGTTTGCATACAGAACTGAAATTCTTTTTCTTTCGTTTTTTTTTCCATTGGGGATGCTGCTGTTTGCCTCGTCTCTGATCCATCATTAAAAAAAAAATATTCAGTGATCTGAGACTAGCGATAGTCTCAAACTGAGAGACTCCTGTTGCTCACCAAAAAATTAAAAATTTTAAAATGAGAGACATAAGGAGCTTGCATAAATGGAGGAAGATAGTGGAAGGTGCAGAGAGGGCAGAATGACTTCAGTGTGGATGAGGGAGTGACCTCCAAGGTAAAATCCAAGGGCATCAACAGGCTATTGAATTACCTTTGGCTTAGAAGGGAAACAAGGGAAAAACTGGCACACAAGTACTTTCACTAAACCTGAGAAAACAGCAATCAGAAAGTGAACTGAGGAAAATCAGTGCTGAATGATAATGAAAATCTGATAGATGTGCACAGTGGAAGTGAGAGACAACACTTCTACACAATGGATCCAAGATAATAATTGTTTACTCCTTTCTCCCTTCTCCACTAACCTACTGAGTCTCTAAGTAAATTTTTGCTACTATGGTTTTGGAGGACATTCTTGTCTGTTAGCTCAGTATCTACAAGCAAGAGATTTGGGCATCACTTAATAGGTATGAGAAAAGATATAGAAATGCTACTACTTTTACCACTTATATGCCTCAAAAAGTAAGATTTTGGCAATATTCAAATTGCTTTAAATGTTCATTGAAAAACTGATGACTTAACAGCTATACATTCTATAAATCAGATGACAGTTCTAATAATATATATTTTTTCCCGCCTTGACGCTGTTTTGTATCCCTATAACTGATTATTATGGACTAGTAATCAAGCCCGCTGCAGGGGAATGCAGCGGGCGCTAGGACCTTACATTGTTCTTCGGCGTGCTGGTCTGCGGCTCCTTCAGCGGCGGCAGCGAGCTTCTGGCAGGCTGGTCCGAGGGTCAAACACCTCCTGCTGCTCCTGCCGGCCGCCTGCGCGTCCCCTTCGGCCGCCGCTTGTCCGCCGCCGCCGCCGCTCCTGCCCCTGCTGGCCAGTGGGCCCGGCCCCTCGGCGGCGGCAGCGGCGGGGCGGGGAGAGCCGGGCGGCGGCGGCGGCGGCGGGGGAACGGCAGGCAGCGGCGCGGCGGCAGGCAGCGGCGGCGGCCCGGGCTCCTTTCAGGCTGGTTCGAGGGTCCCTCGTCTTCCTTGGCGAGCTTCTTTCGGCGTGGGCGGGCTGAGGCGGCGAGAGGCGCTTCGCGCCTTTCGCCGTGACAGCCCGCCAGGCAGGGAACCCCCGCTTCGCGCGACTGCCGGGGGCTCCCCCGGGCGTCAGGTCAGGAGGAACTGCGAGCCGCGCTGCGCGCGGCTCGCAGTTGCTGGAGCTGGGAATCGGAGGGACCAATCGGCAGGCGCTTCGCGCCTGCCGATTGGTCCCTCCGATTGTCTGTCATGAGGAAGGGTCCAATCCGGACCCTTCCTCATCACGGACTAATCCCACCTCCAGACCCCTTACCGAATTATATAGTACGTGGCGCCCGTGGTGCCACGGGCGGTTTAAAGATGTTACTTTTCAGCACAGGCAGAAAACAAAAGACTTGTAAAAGTATAATGTGCAAACCATGTTTGTGCATGCCAAAGTTTATTCATCTGACCACAGTGGAGATCTGTGTAGTAGGCTGCATGAAATTATGGCTGTAAGATGATTTTCAATGTGTTCTTATTTGGTTATACCTATTATGTCTGTGAAATTACCTGCAAAGGTTTTTGAGACAATCTACTGAGACACTTTACTGTTCCCTCATTAGCCTACTCCCAAAACGTATCTTCTCAGTACACTTCTAAAATAAATACATATTATCTGCAGTGTTAGTAGGGATAGGGCTCAAGGTATCTCTCTCAATTAGAAAGGCTATTGGAATTCTCTCTCTCTTAATCTGTTTTCTCTGGCCATATTTGTACCCTTCATCATGCCGACAGCCCTGAACTGGAGTGTGTTACAAATGCAGCAAGCGACACAGAGATGCAGTGATCCACATACATTTAAAACTAGGAGTTGCTTCTAAACTTATGCCACTTTTCCAGAGACTCTTTCTGCTGTGTCCCTTCCCATAAAACACAGAACCCTGGCTAAACAATTTTTTTAAAGTTATTTACGAACATTTTGGTTATAGAATGGTACAGTATACTCCAGTCTCCTCTTGGAAGCAACACAGTGCCAGTACTTGGATGGGAGGCCACCAAGGAAGGCTTTGCAGAGGAAGGCGATGGCAAACCACCTCTGCTTAATCACTTGCCTTGGGAGTTGCCACAAGTCAGCTGCTATTTGACAGTACTTCACACACACACACACTTATAAACATATGGCACTAGTGAGCAACAGGCTGCATTTCTTTGTGACCGCTGAGCTTTCTCCTGCAATGAGGCAAATGAAGAAGTGAAGAAGCTTCCATTCATCAGCTGCTCTTTCTCCAGGACTGTCAAAGCAGTATACCTCTCCTCTATTGTTTTATCCCCATGAGGCAAGTTAGGTGAGAAAGAGAGCGACTCGCTCAAAGTTACTATAACATTCAGATGTGAATTAGGGATTTAAAGCTTGTTCTCTCTGTCACTAGTCCGCTCACTTACCACAGTGGTTCTCAAGCAGTGGCCAAGGCAGGCTCTGGATAAGAGCCATAGTGTGTGCTTCACATGATTTGGCTCTTGCACACTTGCATGAAAGCATGCTACCTTACTACTTTATGGCTGGGAAAATGAGCAGAATTTTAAAAAGCAATTCTTTTACATAATTTTTCTCTCCTACCTGTCAGAAATCCTTCCCTGCCTAGTTTTTAAAAACCATCCAGATCTGCTGTCAAGCTGGAATGGAAATAATGGCTCCAGACAGCCACAAAGAAAACCATCTGAACTATTATCAATTCAATAATTGCAGCCCCTGAGCCAGGAGATGTTAGAATGATTTTGCAGTGAAAAACAGTAATTGAAATAAAACGTTATAAAAATAGACCAAGGTCAAGAGGAACTGGCATTTGTTTGTACAATGCAATCATTCTTTTTCAAATTTTTCAGAAAATAATTTCTGGAATGCAGTAATTGGCACACTACATATTGCATGTCCCATTTTTTAGCTGCTATAGATTTTCCAATTCAGGCTGCACAAGTATAACTGTGCACCTTCTTTTTATTAGGGAATTTCAACAGAAGATAAGGATCTTCAAAGCATTTGGGAAACCATACCTGATAAATATCTCAGTCCTAATTACCCACCTTGTAAGAGTTCATGAGTAATGCAAAGGGGTTTTGCTCTGGGGACATTGAGGCCTATTGCGCATGCACAGCTTACCACAGGAAATCCAAGAAGTCAAGCCTTTAAGCTTGATTTCGGATTCAGTGCCTGATGTGTGCACCATTTGTTTTCCTTTGGTGCATTCATTCTACAGTTGCAACCAACGCCCATAGGTTTTCTCAGTTTGAGTGGGAATATTACTTGTGATGTGTGGGGGACGGCATCCAAAGGTTTTAAGAACTTACACTGTTGCCCTATTGCAGCTATGTTGTAGCATCAAATCCTCCTTGTTCAGTCCTTGCATAAATGGGAACAAAAAGGCAATTTTAAAAAATCCAGGAATTGATCAACTTGTTTTTTTGAAACTGACAAGAGTAGCTGAGAGGCTCCCTTTTCTTTTTGCCAAGCTCTAGTGGATGCTCTGTTGTGTTATCAGCCTCTGTGAAAAATAGGAAAGAGCCATCGCCTTCCATCATCCCTTCTTTCATTACGAGACAAACACCAGATCTACATGCACTCATGAGCAGCAGATGGAGAGAGAGAAGAGAGAAGAAAGAAGATGGCTAGGGGAGGGGGAGAGACACTCCCAGGTGATTTCCAACAAGGAACTCAGAGGCTTTTCATCACTTGCTAGATCTAAATTCTGTAAATTCATTTTGCTGTGAGAATGAAAAGAATAAGGTCATGGCCAAAGCACTTGGGAGTCCTGCTGGGTATTTTGGGATATTTAGCTGGCTGAGTTAAGGTTTTCTTTCCATTTCTCCCATGGTCACAAGCTGAGCATTGGTAGCAGCCACAGTGCTCGCTGCTTAGTTTGATTGGTGGCATGCAACCTGATTTCAGTCTTCCTTTGTCCCTCTTTCCCTCTCCCACTTTCTGAGCTTGCAAGGAGGCTTCCTAAAGAGCTGTCAGAAAGCATGTTGTTCCCTATCATTTCTTTCCCCCCTATGATCCAAGACTAGCAATAGTCTAATAATACTAGACTCAAGCCACTTGTAAAAAAACAAATTAAAATGTACACCAACAAGGAAAAAAGTAATAAATAGAGGTTGCACACCAAGTGACGGTTGCCAAGTACATAATGGATGGAACATCAGTGTGGGTGGGGGAGTGACTGAGGGGCAGCAAAGGTGTAGAGGTGGGAACTCCAAGGGAATATGGCCTCTTGTTGAAATCCAGCTATGTCTTTTTATACATGAGGTTCAAGCTGTCTTCTCATCCAAGGGTTTACAAACTGCTCAGCAGTGATGATCAACTGGAAACATACAAACAGCTGGAGGAGTGTAACTATTTTGCATGCTTTGGATATTTGTCATTGGAATAATTTGTATATCACCTGCCAAACATTGCAGGATACTAGATTCCACTGGTATGGCTCTTGTTCACAGACTTCGTTATTAAGCAATTGTTGGCTTATATTCAGAAAGTGTTTTGAAAAGAATTCCGCAATATGATCTGTAAAACATGAACTTGGAATCATAGAGCATGATTAATCACTTTTATAACTCCTTGCTTCGCTAGTGCAATCCTAAGCATTGTGTCGTCTTTTAAAGTCCATTGAAGGCACAGATCTTTGAAGGGCATATTTCTATTCAAGATTTCACTTTATGGATTGATTAACTGCATACTTAAATCCATCCTATTTAGAGCAGTGAGACTCAGAAATGCCTAGGTTTGACTGGATTATGCTCATGTTACTTGTTATTTAGGTTAACGTATCTCTAATGATATTAATTACATTTGCTTAACTTCATTCTTCCCTGTGAAGAAACGCTGACAAGTCTGAGACTTTTCAGTTTAGCAAAGACTGGGAGAGGGAGGGACATGATAGAATTTTATAAAATGACGCCCAGGATGCAGAGAGTTGACAAAAAGAATGTTTATCCCTCTCCCAAAATGCTAGAACTTAAGGCCATTGGAAGAGCCTCTTGTGGCGCAGAGTGGTAAGGCAGTGGTAAGGCAGAGTGGTAAGGCAAAGACTGGGAGAGGGAGGGACATGATAGAATTTTATAAAATGACGCCCAGGATGCAGAGAGTTGACAAAAAGAATGTTTATCCCTCTCCCCAAATGCTAGAACTTAAGGCCATTGGAAGAGCCTCTTGTGGCGCAGAGTGGTAAGGCAGCCGCCTGAAAGCTTTGCCCATGAGGTTGGGAGTTCGATCCCAGCAGCCGGCTCAAGGTTGACTCAGCCTTCCATCCTTCCGAGGTCGGTAAAATGAGTACCCAGCTTGCTGCTGGGGGGTAAACGGTCATGACTGGGGAAGGCACTGGCAAACCACCCCGTATTGAGTCTGCCATGAAAACGCTAGAGGACGTCACCCCAAGGGTCAGACATGACTCGGTGCTTGCACAGGGGATACCTTTACCTTTACCTTTAAGGCCATTGGGGGGAGGGGTCAACATTACTCAATAAATGTTTTAGATACATGTACATAGATACATACATGAAGAAGAGTTGATTTTTATACCCCACTTTTCACAACCTGAAGGAGTCTCAAAGCGGCTTACATTCGCCTTCCCTTCCCTCTCCCCACAACAGACACCCTGTGAGGTGGGTGAGGCTGAGAGAGCCCTGATATTACTGCTTGGTCAGAACAGCTTGGTCAGTGCTGTGGGGAGCCCAAGATCATCCAGCTGGCTGCACGTGGAGGAGTGGGGAATCAAACCCAGTTTGCCAGATTAGAAGCTGCCTCTCTTAACCACTACACCATGCTGGCACCATATAACTCCCACCCATTCAGGAAACCCTTCTAGGACCATCAAGAAACACTGGGGTTTCACAAAACTCTGGTTGAGAAAGCCTGAAGCAAACTAACCTTCATTTCTTTTACAGATATTACATTATTTATCAGTTTCTCCTATGGACCCATCCTCTACCACACATAATTTTTGTGAACATCTCATGATGTTATAAAAGTGTTTAGCTTATTATACAGATATAAAGTATCTGTGATAGCTCTAATTTAGGCACTCACTTTATAAATATATTCATGCTTCTATAAGTTTTGTCTTTGCAGATCTGTAAGTGCAGCAAAGAACAAGCATACATATATGGACTTGTATGTGTGGATACATTGTGTAAATACATGCGCCAAGCTTCTATTGCTACCTCAAGTAGTGCAGTTTTTCTCTTGCTGCTGCTAGTGAAGAGAATGTTCCAGTTGTGCAAGCATAACTATATTGCTGATTTGAAACTCTAGTCTACTGAGTCCTTTTGTTGTATTAGAACTTTGTTGTCCATCACTACGTTATAGAAATTAGTCACATGGTCCAACTGATGAGATATGCTAACTCCAATATGTGCTGAAACAATTAAAGAGAGTGGAAAACTGTGGGTTATCAACAGTTAGAGGCAAGCTAAAGACTAATAGGCATGGAGCAACTCTCCTTTAGGATGGATGAACTTTATCCTGAAATAATCATAAATAGAAGGTCCTTCAAGTACACGCTGAATTGAAAACTATTATTGGGGCATAGTTCCTTTAAGTTAAAGGTCCATGTTATGATAATTGAAAATGCAGCTGTCAACATTCTGGAAAGCTATGGGGAAATATAATAATTTTTGGTTCTGACTTGTTCTGGGACTTGGAAGAGCTAAGTTAAATTTTTGTGTCTCACATTTTTGTGACTTTAGGCAAATACTTTACAGTCTTAGTTGCCTTCTATTCAAGCTGATTGTCCTATGCAGTGGGGACGGGGTGGGAGAATTCAAGACAGGAAACTCAGAGGAAAGCTAAGAGTTGTTACTGGTCAAGAAAACCCATGGAAGTGCATTGCTATAATTAGTCAAGAGTCCACAAATTACAGTTTCTCTGCCCAGCACACAAAGCTTCACTTCTTGGCAATGTAGCAGGGAGTACTGCCAGATATTCTGATTGGTTGTTCAACATTTATGTTTCCATGTTCCCCAAGTCCTGACCCTGCAACTATTGCACCCACCCTACCTATGAATTTGAAATGTGTACTCACAAGCCTTTGTGCAATTTCATGGGAGCTCAGGAATCCCCTATCTCTTAATTCTTATGGGTGGAGTCATTCCATTTCCTGTGCTGCTCCAAACAATCACTGGAAGGCAGGATGCCATTCTTGATGGCATTAAAATATCATGGGACAACAGGGGCAAGAATAATTTTGCAGGGTGGCAACTCAGGAGATAAGTGCTAAACAACTTGGGTAATTAAATAGCCACTTGTTGCCTTAGCAACTACCTGACTGAAGAAACAAATCAGACATATTTATGCAATTACTGCCATTAATGCATTTATGCTATTTTATATGGATGTATATAATACCTATAAACGAGCATAAGACTAAAATATGTTGTGATGGCATAAAATATAGTTTGGCTTTAATAATAATTTTTTAAAGACTGGTACTATATAATGGAAGTATTCTCGCTGCCTTCCAACATCAGGTTGGAATTTATGTCGAGTTTTACTTCTTGCCTTTTAATAGATTATTCTTGACAGGAGAAAATTATTAGTAAACATGGCTTTGGCTTGTGAGTTGTGGACAATCTGGGGGGATGTTGGACATGGCCTGCAGAAGAGATGTTCGTAGACCAAGAGAGGCAATCGGTTTCTGAAGGAGACACAGGCTACATATATAAACAAGACTAGTTGCTGGCAAAAAGTATTACTGGCTTTATAAAAGAGCAGATGTGGAGGGAAAGGGTGCCAAGACGACTAGCACAATCTCAGCGGGAAGCTGTTGGCATGTAAATGTTAATGACCCAACAAGGCACCATGAAGGAAGACGTTTGCAAGAAATCCAAAAATGTGGATGAGGTTGTTGAGAGTAATATTCCCAGGGGAGGGGAGGGGGAGCAGTGCACCTAATAAATATGTGTAATGTGAGCACTGCAGTGTTTAAGTCTTAAAATGTTTGGCTAAGGAAATTAGAATTTATAAGTCATTAAACTGAGGATAAATCCAGAAGTTGAAAAATTCTGCTAAGATATGAAGTAAGCAGAAAAAGAAGAAGCATGTAAGACAGTATTATTATTAAAGATGGTAGAGGTATCTATTTACCTCCGTTTATCCTGCCCTGAAAGCACAGATTACTACCCTCTGTGCCCTCTGCATATGATAAGGCTGAATTGTAGTCATTAATGAATTCTTGAAGGAATACCATTCAGTTCCTATTACTATGGGTGATAAATTGCTAGGGGAGCCAAAACAGGGAATTCCTGGAATCTTCCTGCCAGAAAACTCCCATGTTGACCTCACTATGTATGCATGGAGGTCTCCTATTAAGTGTGGTTAATAGGGTAATGATATCATTAATCCACAAAATGTGCAGCATGGCTTTGTGCATGCATAGCACAGTCCAGGTGGATTTCAGAAACAGTTCTAGACGTTCAGTGGAAATGACCATGTCCTGTGAGACTATTTCTGGAGGCAGGGAGAAACCCACTATGAATATTTTTGCATTTTGGCATTCCTTCACTAACTTTCATTCCTATTTATGTTTTGTTTTATCTGATTGGATGGATGGATGGACGGACGGACGGACAGACGTAAGAGAGGGGGAGAGAGAGTTTGTTTTAATATTTTTGGTTGTTCTCTGCCTTGAGGACCTAATGCTGCTTGGAAAGTAGATGTAAAAATGTTTTAAATAACAAACAACTTTCTGAATTATTTAAAAATATCAACAATTATTTAAATAGGTTTTATCTATTAGCCATTATGTATGGACTTTTAGAAAGTTTTTGGCAAAATCTATTAAGAAGAAATTAAGAAGTCCTAGAATAAAAGGACGTGTCCTCCTGTGTATTGGTTATGGGTAAAAAAGAAAATGTGAGATATGCACTCTAGAGGAACATTAGCAGAAGAAATTCCACAAGGCTCTGTAGTGGAACTGTGTAATTTTTAAGTGTTCACAAATTATGTGGAATAAAAGATACAAGCACTTATATAGTCAGAAGTCAGGATAACATCCAGTTATCCAGTTAGATAAAGATAAAAACTCAAGCAGAATGCAAAGAGTACCCAAAAGTAGGAATGGGCATGAACCAGCTCATAAATGGAAGTTTGTGATGAATTTTGGCTGGTTCATGGTCTGTGAAGTCAAGTTCATGGCAGGTTAACTGGCATGACTGTTCCACAAACTGTCAAACTGTTAGTGATAGTTAATGGCAATTTGTGAATAGACACATTTCCAGAATAGACACATTTCCACTCAATCTAAATTTCACAAACCAAAGTGATTTGTTTAGCTCCCAAAGTTCATGGTGCTTTGCAGTTTGCGAACCAGGCATGCCATAAACCAATTTCTATCCATCCTTACCCAAAATAATTTGTCCAAGCAGCATGAATGCAGAACAAGCCAGCAAATAAGCTCAAATGAAAAGTACATTGGAACCAAAAATTGTAACTATATGTACTACATGGGCCTGCCAACCTCCAGGTGACCCTGAAGAAATCCTGGAATAACAACTGATCTCCAGGCTACAGAAACCAGTTCCCCTGGAGAAAATGGCTGCTTTGGAGGTTGAGTTCTATGGCATTATATCCTTCTTAGGTTCTTCCCCTTCCCAAAGCCCATCCTCTCCAGGCTCTACTCCAAGTGACTATCTGTGAAAGAAATCTTGGGGTCATGGTGAAAAACTCAATGAAAATACCTGTATGCAGTAACAGCGAACAGGTGAATTGCCCAATACTGCAATGCCTTTCTGTATTATATTTATATATTATTATAACTTCTAGATGTGGCCACTTCTATGTATACTTAAATATGGAGATGGGAGCCATGGACATACAAGAGAGATTTCTCTACAACCTGAGAAAAGCTCCTGGCTTGCAGAAAACCTGACATCTAAAAGAAATGATAGATGCAATGTCTGTAAGCTGAGGATGCGGCCACTGCGAGGCTACCACAACAGAACTGACAGTCTTCCAGCCTTGGTTTCTGTCAGGAGTTCCTGTATGGTTTTGGTGTTTAAGGGAGAAATCTGATTACATGACAGGTGGGACTCTGGTCAGACAATGGCTTGCTGTGATCAATTTACCACTCAGTTTGCATATAAAATTGCTCATATCTGCTCTGGGTTAGATACCAGCATGGATACATGTCCAATGATAAACCTTTGATACCTGCTTGTCCAATTTATATGGATACCTTTCAGCTTCTGGGGGATATCTTGAAGATGTGGACAAGATCATTGGACAGGTGACAACTTACCACCAGTGCTTTTGGCCTTTACCTTTCCTGGTTGATAAAAGCTGGCAGAGGGGGTCTGGTTGAATGGGTAAAGTTGGAAACTGTTTCCATGAAGGTGTGCTCAAGGAAGCAGTAATTAGACCTGTTTTCTAAAGCCATCACAGATCCTGTTATGTTAGCAAATTTTCAGCCAGTCTCCTAACTTCCATTTTGGGAGAGATGCTGTAGCAGGTTGTTGCCTCTCTGCTCCAGGTCTTCTTTAAAGAGACTGATCTTCTGGAGTTATTTCAGACTGGCTTCAGGTCAGAATGTGAAACAGAAACTACTTTGGTCACCTTGGTTGATGACCTCTGTTGAGGATTAGACAGGGGAAATGTGACCTTGATAGTTCTCCTGGATCTCTCAGTGGCCTTTGATACAACCACAGTATCCTGCCAAACTACCGCTCAGCATTTGGACTAAAGGGGATTCCTGCTCTGCCCCATGCCTATTGACAAGTGGGGTGCCACATGTCAGTACAATTCAACAGTAAAACAATAATAATTATTATTATATTGGTGGAAAGAAACCAATTCTACAAGTAAATGAGGGAATGGGAGAGGAGAAAATGAGATGTCCCTCGCAAGTCCTTGCTGGTCCCCTCCTTATAAAGTCCTTCATGTTGCTCAAAAAATAAAGCAGCACAAATGTAAAAGTTAGAATATTGGGCAAGCAACATGATCAAGTTCCTTTCATTTGGTTAAAGAGGGGGATTTTCTTTTAGGAAAAAAAGACAAAATGGGTTAAGATAAAGATTAATAAAATTTTAAATAGAATGAAGAAAATGGGGGTAGAGAGACATTTTTTTCTGCTCTCCTAACATTAAAATTGCAATCAATTAAGAATTACCTAATTATATTAATTGGCAAAAGACCCAAGAATATACTTCTTCACATACTGCATTATTAACTCATGGATTTTGCTGCTAAAATGTGGTCTAAATGGCTTTAAAGATTAGAAAAATTCATGGAAGGGAAGGGTACCAACAATTCATTGCCACAACATTTAAAACATTTAAATATGGCATACCTCTTGATACTGGTTGTCAGAGGACAAATATTGGAGAAGAACTTGTATCCATACCTTGTTCATGGACTTTCTAGAAGCATGGGTCTGGTGAGTGTTTAAAACAGGATGCTGGAGCTAATGGACACTTGGTTTGATTTGTCAGTTCTTTCATGTTATAAGACCACCATGTCAACTTCTTTGACATTTGGCCTGTGATAATTTACTCCATATTGTAGTCTCAATAGATCTCTTTATTTACCCTCTCAATATCTGGGATAGTATATCTTTCCACCATAAATCAGCTCCCAAGATGTCTATTTTCTTTGGCAGATAAACTGCAAGCATTTATTAAGTCTTGGATCCAAAGACTCGCTTGTTTCCCAACATCTAGATACCTTCCTTACACTGTTCATACAGGCAATATTTTATATTATTTTCAATGCAGTCTATTTTTTTTCTTTCCAGATGTGAGAAGTGGTTGTGATACCAAAAGGAAGTATGTGAAACCACTGCCATCTGAAAAGCATATTTTAACAGCTACTTGGCTTTTTCTTGCACTGAAGTGGGTAAGAAACCAATTGGACCTGAATCTTGGAACTATATTATTCTATATGAGTAGGGTATGCATCAGGGTATGTATTTGATATGTTTCCTGAACCCTGACAACTGGTTCTTGGCCTGTTACTCTGCTCTCTTTAAGAAATTACTGAGAATAAAATTACATTTCAACTAGAATTGAAACCATTCCACCATCTAAATAAAGATTTCTTCTTTTACTCTCCTAATATTTTTGAAACAGAGATTCAGCTATGGATCTGAGTCACTGAAAATGGAGTGATCACAAAGATCATTTTTTGATAGAGCTGCCAGTCAAAATAATCTGTCTTAATTTCCAGCTATTACACAGCTCAAAAATTCTCAGTAGTGCATACAGGACATTAGTTTTGTTTGTGTTGAGCCTTAACTTGCTCCACGTTAACATGAAATAAGGAAACTATATATATATATATATATATATATATATATATATATATATATATATATATATATATATATATATATATATATATATATATATATATATATATATATATATATATATATATATATATATATATATATATACAAGCCAAGAGAGAGAGGGAGACAGCAGGCCCTAAATGACTCATGGTGTAGGAGAAACCAGAGACCCCCTCAATTCTTCCCCTCTTGCTCACCTGGAAACCCCTATCACCACTGTTTTCTTTTTTCACTGCTGCTTTTGCCCCCTGTGCATTCCTTGTTTTGTTTTGTTTTTAAACACATTTTCTTATATGTGTGAGAAATTCTACTGGGCAACAATACAGGTATGAATTTTCTTTGGATGAAAGACTATTGGAAGCTCATGATATCTTTGTGATATTTGTTTATATACAAGTAAACACAGGCCTAGTGAGCCTAACAGGAATAGAAGAAGAAGAAGAAGAAGAAGAAGAAGAAGATTATTTGAGAAGATTCTTCTTCTTCTTCTTCTTCTTCTTCTTCTTCTTCTTCTTCTTCTTCTTCTTCTTCTTCTTCTTCTAACAGGAATAGTCTGAAAATCAGCAACAGTTCCCTAAAACAACATTCACTTGGAGCTAAATATGACATTTTCCCTGCTCAGCCAACTGCAAAATTCAGATGCTTTCCCCCTTGCTGGCTACTTTTGACTTCTCCCATTCCCCCCACCCCATGATAGCATGAGGGGTATGCATGTGTTTCTTAGCCATCAATTCAACGAACTGTTGGAGAAACACTATCCAGAAATTAGTGGCCATTAAGGAAACATCTTTATCTATTAGCTTTTAAAGAAGACTAAAGAAAAGATGGTCTCATTTGACATCAGGCCATTACTTAGTATAAAGACACTTCTCTTGGTATATAAATGTTGTGGGATCAGAATTTATAACAGACCAGAAGAACCAAAGGAGTTAGAAATGGACCCAGCCAAGTTCTCTTTAATCATTCCTTGTGCTGCAATGTGTTGCAGACCTGAACAGTGATAGCCTTTCCTTTCTCTTTAATTCTCCCCAATGCCCCATGCATTAATTTTCAACCCAAATCTGTACTTGCTCTCATTATTTTTTGTTTTTACTGCAGTGACATGGACAATGCAGGAGCAAAGGCTTGTTAACTATCTTTCTTGCTGGCAAGCTGCCCATGGCAGCAGTTCCAACAGATGTTTCTGCTTTTTAGATCAACTTTAGATGAGGAGCTATTGCCCTGACTGATTCAGACACAGTTGTTAGCGAAGAAGAAGAAGAAGAAGAAGAAGAGTTGATTCTTATATGCTGCTTTTCTCTATCCGAAGGAGTCTCAAAGACCATTTACACACTGGAGGTTTCATGCCGGGCTGCAGGCTGGAGTTTTAGTGGTGGCAGGTTGCCCCACCTCTTCCTGCACCCACACAGGGGAGCATTTGGCCCAGTGTGCCTCAACTCCCCCCGGTTTGTGCTCCTGTATGGGAGCTGGGGCAGTGAAGTTCCCAGTGCATAAAACTGTAACGTGGCTTACAATCTCCTTTCCTTTCCTCTCCCCACAACAGACACCTTGTGAGGTGGGTGAGGTTGAGTGAGCCCTGATTTCACTGCCCGGCCTGAACAGCTTTAACAGTGCTGTGTCGAGTCCAAGGTCACCCAGCTGGCTTCATGTGGGGCAGCGGGGAATCAGTGACTCAGCTTGCTAGATTATTATTATTATTATTATTTGAATTTGGTGCTCCTACTACACTAAGCTGGCTCTCAGGTCCAATGGTAATTACTAAAACACTGGGAACTTTGCACAGCACCACATTTTATTGCCAATGCCACCAAATAAAGAATTGATATTAATATAGATATCACTATATACAAGGTATTTGGCAGGATAATATATTTTTTAAATGGCTTCACACTCGAGTGCGCCACTATAGCAGAAAGAATAATGTCTGGTAAATGTTTTTCTTCCTCCTTAGGCACATGCATATTCTGTGCATCGGATTACTGTGAGGACTTGGAGGCCTATGTGCTTCCCCCAGCTTGTTTGACCACCTTTCCTCCCTTTGGTCTGAAAACACAAAAGTGGAAGCTCTGAGTTTGCATTCTTTGACTAAGAAGAAGGATCTGTCAACATCACTGGCAGTGCAATTATAAGGAGAAGCCTACTTACTGCCATGGACTTAGAAGGGTCTAGGGCTACACCATAAAACCCCCAACCATGCAGGTACAAAAGCATGATGTGCCAATGATGACCCTCAGGCATGAATAGTCTGAACAAGCCAACCAATTGTGAGAAGAGCCAGCAGCAAGCATATGATCACTGTCCAAGTTGAATGCCACTAGAACACAATAACTGCTCAAAATGCTGTTTGTTTTTCAAATACTGATGTGGTAGAAAGGATTGTACCATCTTCGATGAGAAATACTATTTAAAATTTCCCCCCTCCATATAAAGAATTCTGTACAATTGAAAACAATACAATGAGGAGAGAAACTCTAGCTTGGCTAGATTCCTAATCTTGTTTATGTATAGGCAGATTTTTATACTGGGGATTAACTAAAATTATTACTCCTACATTTGTAAATCTCATTTGACTAGGCCCAATGAACCATCAACAAGGATTTTTTATTGGGTTGCCAGCACTGCCTCAACAAATGCCAGGAGGTTTTCAAGGGGGGTGCCTAGGAAGGATAGAGTTTTGGGAGGAAGTAGCATTGTTCTATGTTACAGTCTAGGAATTTCCCTAAATTTCCCTTATGGTAAACACCATAAAGACTTGGGGAATTTCCTAGAACACTATTACAAGGCCCATTTTGCTCCCATTCCTCCTTTTCCTGAGGGCAGGGGATTGTGAAAAGGGTGGGCAAATGGCAAGCTTAATTTACTGGCAGACTGAAGGGCCTGTGCGCATGTATGGTATTCTATGGTGCCTTATATCCTAAAATGCTCAGTGAGACTGCATTTCTCATATGTTAAGAGTGATATCATCATAATTCTGCCTCTACTAAATCTTTGTGATTTATTATGGTGCCTCTGATGGTCTTACACCTGGAAAAGAAAAATGATTTCTCTTCTACTTGGTTCCTTTTAATATTAATGTTAATATTACAACACCTCAGTTTGCTATGCAAAGGAAGCATTTTTGGCCTTGATCTGTGAGTATACTATTAATTGGGATAATTTAAAGTTCACACCCCGCTCCCCAAGAGATTTTATTTAAAAAAACACACACACACAAATGTGTAACATGAAATTCAAGATTATTTGTTTTGATTGGAAATATTTGGAAACTTTCCTCTCCATTGGTTTTTAAAAGGTGTCATTGTTTTTTTTAAGTTGAGGTTGATTAATAAAATTCCAAAAGCATTAGAAAAACTGAGTAAACTCCAATCTTTTTATGATTTTGTGTGTATGTGTTTTGCAAGTGTGTGTGTGAAAATGCCTGTAATAAAAAGATCCCAGCAGCACTGTTAAAATGCATGGTTAGCAGGCTCCCTCCTGATAGTTCTTACCAGATGTTTTCTAATGGTAGACACAAGACCATTTGCTCTTTTGTCTCAGGAGAGGAGCTTTGGCTCTGACTCAGAAGCCTCCAGCCTGCAGTTCTGCAGATCATTCAAGCTAGTAAAGAATATCCTGTCGTTTGTGAGAAATTTGGATTACTTAGAGACACTTGTTGCTCTGACTATTGTCTGTATTAAAAAGACAAAAAGTGTTGACACTTTTACAGCTTAACCAATTTTATATACATGTTTACTGGGAAGCATGTCCTATGATATCTAAGGAAGTATGCAGTCTCAGAAAGTTATTAAAGATATTACAGTTAATTTTTTACTGTTTCTAAAAGGCAGGACAAACCCTAATTAGGAGACTTGTGACTCGCAAACGCATGTCTTGCAGGAAATGCTTTTTTAGTAGGAACCACTGTCATACCACGATCTGCATACTCCTCAGACAGACCAGTCTACCCAAAGGACAGGGCATGCGATAAAACTGTGCCTGGATTATATTACTTCAGATTGTAGTTGTCTACGGGCTCTTATAGTTCCAGGGTTGAATGCTACTCATGGAAAAAAATCGCTACACATGGGATGTGTCTGAAGATGTTCTTCTGATAAATTAAGCTGGTATTAGAAAGGCTTCTCCCATTATAGAGAAGTGGTGGGTCTGTTGCTGGGTGGTAGAGCATCTTGTGTGCAGGTCCCAGTTTCAGTCCCTCGCATCACCAATTTAAAAAGTCATGTGACCTGAGGCCCTCCAGAACCACTGCCAGTCTGTTTAAAAAAACACTGACCTACACAGATAATGCAAGCAGATTCAAATGTCTTAGTTTATTAAAAGGTAACCCTTATAGTAGCGATCCCCAACCTGTGGGCCACGGACCACATGTGGTCCTTCGACTAATTGGAGGTGGGCCCCGAAGAACGCCTTCTCCCCCCACCTCGGCCCTTTATTACATCCCTTCAGGCCCTTTACAACACACTTCGGGTGTCATTGTCTCCCATCACTCCCAGATGGGACTATGTCGTTGCAGAGAAACAAGCTCAGGGTTCCCATTGATTTGTCATTGTCATGAGTTAAAATTTCCATGAAAATAAAATGTTCCTTATGTTCATTGTTGTGGCGTGTCTGTATCTTATTTTGAAGGGATGTTTAAACATTACCATAGCTATCAGAGAGCGTTAGGGCAGTGGTTGAGAGTAGAGGAGTAAACTATCCCCCCCACCCCACCGGGCCTCAGTAAAAGGCATTGAGTGGTCCCCGGTAAGTGGTCCCTGGCATTGAGTGGTCCCCGGTGATAAAAAGGTTGGGGATCACTGCCTTATAGTCTACCCATGGCAAGCTTGTCAGAAAGGATGCTGGAATTTTCCCCCTTGTGCAGGGAATTGATCAGGAGTGCATTTAGTGTATATAGTCCAAGAACAAGTTTTCCATGAGATATCCTGCATTTTGTGAACTGCCTCCTTAAAGAATGACTGAAATAGAAAGTGAAAATCCTGGATCTTGGGGAAGGGAAAATCACTGAAGATGAGTTAAGCCACTATCTGTGCTGAGGGCAAGCCTACTCCTTGACCTACAGAATTCCCTTTAGATTTTACTGCAAATGATCAGGATTTTGATTGTATAAAAGAACTTATTCATGGACTACATTGCAAATATATGTAAGCTACAACAACCTTTTCAGAATGCAAAGATTTTTCCTTGTGACTTTTTATACTCCCCCAGTCAGTTTATTACTACTTTTACTATTCTAACATGTATAAAAAATAAAACAAAGATTTAACATATCTATAAAATATTTAGGAATAGAGAGAGACACTGCCATTTTACAATTTTGGAAACATTTGCTAATTCCTATAGAAATCTTGGAACGCTATGTAAGTCAGGCAATTTTTGAGATGTGGATTGTTCAGAATAAGCAGGTTCCAGCTACATACCCCTGGGACTTCATTTATAACCTGCCCCAACCTCTTACTGTGCCATATGTGGGGGTAGGTGGATGTTATAACAGAAATCAGAGTGCAACCATACCTTGAGAAGGAAGGCATAGGTGGTTACAGAGTACAACTGATTGAAGACAAGAAAGTAATACATTTGAACACTGGATAAGAGCCATGGAAGATAATATAGCCCAATTTACTAGCATCAACATAATTTATATGCTATTGGAATATATAGTGATGTTCTGGGACTTTGTTATGAGATTTGAACTTGGTGTTTAAGATTCTCTAAGTAAAGATATTTGATTTATAGGTCTAGCATTAAAAATCTACTCACTTTGCATATCTTTGTAATCTTTATATTTATCCTGAGACCTGCTTCATGAGTAAATATTGGTAGGGAAAATACATTTGTATCCACTCTTCAGAAGAAAAACAACCTGGTGTTAATGATCATATTGTTTTCCACTATTTTTTCTGGATTGTTTAAACCACAGCTGGCCTTATATAAGCAGCCGGCTCTTCTGCTGGTGTCCATGGCACAGATCCACTGAAATCAATGGTTTTGACTTTAACAGAACAGCACCCCCAGCTTACATCAGCAAGTGGCTAGGTCAGTTCTATTTATTGCGAAGTCCCAAGGAGACTTTCCAAGAATAGCCCCTTTAAGTTCTGGAAAACCCTGACTGCAAACAGGAATAATTCCGATCATTTCTCTCCCAAGCAAAAGTCAAACATTTATCTTACCAGCAGGATACATAGTGGTTAAGCAGAAGAATGTAGTCCAACCCCTTCACAACAACAAGATGTGCACTAAGCACCAGGGGACTTCAAATTAAACCAGTGGAACAATTCTTTGTCCAGAGTATTATTCGCTGGAGAAATGCGACGATCACCTCAAAGCTACAAAACTGGACCTTTGAGCTCACAGCAGATGAACGAAACATATTCCCTGTCACTGAAACATACACAAATTTAAAACTGTGCATTGATTATCATGCATGAAGTAAGTAAACATGAATAAACTGTTTACCTAAGGAACCTGTCTACTGGGGTATTCAAAAACGTATCCTAAATTACTGCTTTTGCAGTGCATGGGGGTGTATGTTGCACTGCAATAAGGACACGGAGATAACTATTTTGGTGTACAATTTGGCCACAGACTTTCATTGTCATGGGTGAGCATGGTGTAAATGGGGAAGGATGTTGCCTTCTTGTGGTCGGCCAACTGCAAGACAGCCCTTGTCAGCAGGCTCCTTCTCAAGGCCCAACTCTCGGTGTGTCCTTGCTGCCGCTCCGACCACCGAGAGGGAAAGAAGAGGCAGAGTGAGTGCAGGGATGCCCATATATGGGCACACACCTTGCCCTGCCCATGGGCCTCCTCACACTGCCTCACACTGATACCCAGCCCCACACTGCCTCACTGCTAGCTGGGACCAGGAGTCGCAAGTAGGCTCCCAAATCCTTCATGGCACTCCACCCCCCATGGCAGCAAAAGGCATTAAGGTCTCAGGTGCGTTTATTGTTGACTGTCTATTTTATTTGCTTATTTACTACTGCTATTATTTCTAGCATTGTAACATTCTATTTATTGTTTTACAATTGACACGGGATACCACCTTGAGAATCAGTGGGGATGAGAGAGCCAGAATGAATTAACTCAATGGGCAGGAGAATTGATAAATTACTCCTAGTGCAGGAAAGCAGAAAAACAGAAGCAGCCTTTCATTGTTATTCATGGCATATACGAATTACCCTGAAAGTATTCTGTCCTTTTACATAGGATGCATTCATAGGGCATTTTCCCCTGCATTCTTCCCTGCTGTGCTATCAGAGTGCTTTCTTGAGGGCATTCTTGAGGGTATAGTAATCCCTATACTTATTTTATTTTTAAAAAGAAGCCTCCCAAAAGCCCTCTGTTGGTGCAGTGTGTAAAATGGTGGTTGCTAAGGACTAATGGCAACTATGTGGGTAGGACAATATATGTACATACCTACGTATCTATATGTGTATGTATATCTTCCTATCCAGGTGGTATGAAGATGCTCAGGATGCCCTCTTTCCAAAAATATCAGAGAAAAACAAGTTGGGGAAATATCATACCAAATACATAGAAGGCATGGCTGGAGAACCATTAGAGCACCATGTTATACAGATGCTCGTCCAAGAGTGCCCTCAGATCCTCTTAGACACAATACATTGTGGAACAGGAGCTTTGAGGAGGAAAAGAAAGTCAGGTAAAATTGCTTGCTACTTTTCTACCCACAATAGATTAAGAGTGCACCCATTTCATGCAAATTCCCTTCCTCACTGCAAAATGAGGGTTCATTTTGTCTGTGAGGGTCCCTTGACCTTCAGCAGAGGATCTCAGCTAGTTGGGGAAGGTGAGGGAGTTCCATCCGTGAGTTCAAACAGTGGGCTGCAGGGAGGTGTGACAAAGTAAAGCAACAGAAATGCCACGCACAAGGTGGAAAAGAGGGCTCAAAATCAGCTCCTAGAAAAGCACAAGGGTAAAAATGAAGCAGAAAAAATGGTGGGAGGGAGGAAACAAATGAACAAAGGAAGTGAAAACCAAAGGCATAAAACGGAGCATGGAAATTGGGATACATTCAAGCACTATGGGTCCAGAGCTGAGGGGGAGGGGAACCCATGCAGAGGAGTCCGTGGTCTGGCTGAAAGCATCTGAGTGTTACAGGTTCTGAAATAACTGAAACTCCACTTCATTCCGAGCTCACTTTTGGAGCAGTTTTGATTTCCCTTGGTAAGTTGATTTATAGCCCATTGCTTCAGAGTCTTAAAGCATCTATCAGTCAACTTCAGAGAACTCTGCAGAGAACAGCCCAAGGGTGCTCTGCGGCTAGACCTTGAATTCTCAACAAACATTGAGCTGCAGCACTATTTCAAGCCTCTCAGATAATCAGGAAGGCAGTGTTTAAAGTTTTAATAGGTTTAGAGTTAATCCTGGGGTCTATGGACATCTGTTAGCATCCTTATTTATGACTGCTTCTTTTGCAGTTGGTTTAGCAAATGACACTTCAGAGAATTTGCCGTGCTTTTGGCAGTCCAGGAACGCTTTCGCAAATGAGCTGTGCTTTTGCCAAGTCCATAGGTCACCTCTCTCCCTCTTCCCGCTCCAACCTGCCACGACACCTTTGGGAGACCTCGTCAAATACTTAATTTGGAGCTTTTTCCTCTGGAATGCACTTTTTCACACACCTTTTCTGTGCCAAGACTTTTTACAGAGTCTAGTAAGAATAACTTGCCATATGCTAACATGCTTACTTGTTTAGTGGCTTTTCAAAGTCAATGTGTATTCCAAATGGCCCAGTACATGGCATGGTTGTCTAGATAACCTCACAATAACTTTAGTGCTACCTTCTGATAATTTCGTACACATTTCATTCCTTCTATTTGGTTTAGTTAGTCAATTATCCTGGTCATCAGGATCAAATTGAATCTGGGTGACCTTGTGTTAAATTTAAGACAAGCCTCCTGTGGAGGAATCAAACCTTGATCTTTATCTCATAATAATATGGAAAGATTATACAGTGTATTTCACAAGGAAAGACAGCAGAAAACAACTGAGTTTTTGTATTCAAATTCCCATTAAATGGACGCACAGTTCCATCAAATGGTAGATGAATCCACAAGAGGTTCAGCCATTTGTTGTTGTTGTTGTTAGGTGCAAAGTTGTGTCCGACCCATCGCGACCCCATGGACAATCATCCTCCAGGCCTTCCTGTCCTCTACCATTCCTGTCCTCTACCATTCACTTTTCTAGGTTCAGCCATACTGGACTTAATACTGACCAACAGGCAAGAGTTGGTGGATGGGGTGAAGGAGGTGGGGACCCTAGGGGGAAGTGACCATGTCCTCATAGAATTCCTTTTGAGATGGGGAGGCAAGGAAGCTTGTAGCCAGATGCGGATGTTGGATTTTCATAGGGCAAACTTTAATAAACTCAGACATGATGAGTGCCATACCATGGACAAGAATTCTGGAAGGGAGCATATGAAGGGTGGGCGCTACTCAAACAAGAGCTATTGAATGCTCAATCCATGACTATCCCAGAAAGACGAAAACACTGCAGGAGCTCTAAGAAGCCTATTTGGATGAACAGAGAACTTCAAGAGGAACCAAGAAAGAAAAGGGAAATGGAGGGAAGGACAGAGCTCTAAAGAAGAGTACCTACAGGTTACTAGGCACTGTAGATCAATCATCAGAAAGGCCAAAGCTGAGAGTGAGCTAAGATTGGCCAGGGAAGCCCATTGTAATAAGAAAAGATTTTTCAATTATGTGAGAAGCAAACGTAAAGTAAAGGAGGCGATAGGCCTACTGATGGGTGCAGATGAACAAACTCTAACGGAGGATGTAGAGAAAGCAGAAAGGCTTAGCGCCTATTTTACATCTCTTTTTCCCCACAGGTCAAAGGGTTTAGGCACATCTAGAGATGGCAATAGCCAAGGGATAGTGTCTGGGTGGCAGGTTGACATGGACAGAGAGGTTGTCGAGAGGCATTTAGCCGCACTGGATGAGTTCAAATCCCCTGGGCCGGATGAAATGCACCCGAGAGTACTCAAAGAACTTTCCGGAGAACTTGCAGAACCCTTGTCCATCATCTTCGGGACCTCTTTAGAGACTGGAGATGTCCTGGAGGACTGGAAGAGAGCAAACGTTATTCCGATCTTCAAAAAAGGGAGGAAGGATGACCCGGGAAACTACAGACCAGTGAGTCTGACCTCTGTTGTGGGGAAGATAATGGAGCATATATTAAAGGGAGTGATCTGCAAACATCTGGAGGAGAATTTGGTGATCCAAGGAAGTCAGCATGGATTTGTCTCCTGTCAGACCAACCTGGTTTCCTTTTTTGACCAAGTAACAGGTTTGCTGGATCGTGGAAATTCGATTGATGTCGTTTACTTGGATTTTAGTAAAGCTTTTGATAAGGTTCCCCATGATGTTCTGATGGATAAATTGAAGGACTGCAATCTGGATTTTCAGATAGTTAGGTGGATAGAGAATTGGTTAGAGAACTGTACTCAAAGAGTTGTTGTCAATGGTGTTTCATCAGACTGGAGGGAGGTGAGTAGTGGGGTACCTCAGGGCTCAGTGCTCAGTCCGGTACTTTTTAACATATTTATTAATGATCTAAATGAGGGGGTGGAGGGACTACTTATCAAATTTGCAGATGACACCAAATTGGGAGGACTGGCAAATACTTCAGAAGAGAGAGACAGAATTCAACGAGATCTGAACACAATGGAAAAATGGGCAAATGAGAACAAGATGCAATTTAATAAATGGTAAAAAAGGCAAATGCCATTTTGGGCTGTATCAACAGGGGCATCACATCAAAATCACAAGATGTCATAGTCCCATTGTATATGGCACTGGTCAGACCACACCTGGAGTACTGCTTGCGGTTCTGGAGGCCTCACTTCAAGAAGGACATATATAAAATTGAAAGGGTACAGAGGAGAGTGTCGAGGATGATCTGGGGCCAAGGGACCAAGCCCTATGAAGATAGGTTGATGTTCAGCCTGGAGAAAAGGAGGTTGAGAGGGTTCATGATAGCCCTCTAAGTATTTGAAAGGTTGTAATTTGGAGGAGGGCAGGATGCTGTTCCCATTGGCTGCAGAGGAAAGGGCACGCAGTAATGGGTTTAAACTACAACTATATAGGCTAGATACCAGGGGGGAAAATTCACAGTCAGAGTAGTTCAGCAGTGGAATAGGCTGCCTAAGGAGGTGGTGAACTCCCCCTCACTGGCAGTCTTCAGGCAAAGGTTGGATACACACTTTTTTTGGATGCTTTAGGATGCTTAGGGCTGATCCTGCATTGAGCAGGGGGCTGGATTAGATGGCCTGTATGGCCCCTTCCAACTCTATGATTCTGTGATTATACATGATTTCATCCAAGGAAAGTACAGCCCAAGGCTGTACTCAATATTTTCAAATATTTAATCAGTGATGAACCTGAAGAAACATATGTAGTAAGGAAGGAAGTCAGAAGAGGTTGATGCAATATCTCCTGCTGTTTTGAAGAATTGATTACCTTTTTGTTTTGCCTTTGATGGCTCTTGAAATGGTGGATTAGATCTACTAGACTCTCTTCCTGGAGTAAAACCTACTCCATGGTCAATAGATTTCATGGATTCAGTGAACTACAACTGTCAAGATTGGCTATAGAGCCCCATAAAAGTTGTCTTTCTACCTGCATTTCCACAAATTTGGTAGTTCCCTTCTAAGAAATGTTGAAGGAATTGCCCACTCTTTCTTAAGTATTTTCATATGCTTACAAGACCAGTAGAGCCTTTGCTTCAACCAGCACCCCATTAGGAGGCAGGTTTCATAAGGCGCATGGTTGTTTCCTTAGTCTACTGCCAACTTATGTCTCTTTTTGTTAATGAGAGGCATTTGGAGGGCAACACCTGGTGCATGCCTGAAAATATTGTGTCAAAACTATATTTTACATTAATAACCAGATGCTGATTTTAATAATATTTTATTAAGGAGCTAAAACTATATTTAATCATACAGGAAGTGAAATATCCCAGGTTGTGACAGGTTAAGCTCTAGACATTTTTCTGGGAAAATTCAACTGCTAGCCACACAGCCCAATCTTATGAGTCATGGAACTGGCACGTAGCAGTGGTGTGGGGCATGTATTTTGCATTTCAAAGCTGCTCAGAATGCACCAGCAAAAAAAAAGTCTGGAGTTAGAGTCTGTTGGCAGAGTTTAAATACGCAAAGGATCAGAGCACCAACTACTTAAAGAATAAATAGGTTTATTGAGAATAGAAACAACATTGTGAAGAGAAATAGTCCTAATGATCTGACTAGCCATGTTCTTCATCTGAAGGGAAAGAGGGAGGAAGTGTATTCAATGGAACAGAAAATCTATGCCACATTTAGTCAGGTTTGCATGCATGAATCATGGGTCCTCATGCAGACTCCCAGTTGCAGTCAATTCCCCTTTTTGTTTAATAAAACATTCCCTCACAATGGATGACCACTCTGATTCCCTCCCACCCCCCACCCCAGAACCCTTAGCCAGATGCCTGGAAGCAGTGACAAAGTGGCTCAAGCAGAGTCATCTGAAGTTCAATCCTTCAAAGACAGAGATCCTGTGTCTGTGTAGGAAGGGACCAGGCAGGGAAGCGTGCTTACCCAATCTGGATGGAGTGCATCTAGTAGTAGCGCACTCCGTCAGAAACCTGGGTGTGATCCTCGACACCTTCTTCTCCATAGAGGCACAAGAGTAGCACAGCAGGCCTTCTACCACCTACACCAAGCCAAGCTACTAGTGCCCTACTTGGCACCAGAACACCTAGCTACAGTGATCCATGTGACAGTCACCTCTAGACTGGACTTCTGCAACTTGCTCTATGCATACCTACCTTTATCCTTGATCCAGAAACTACAGCTGGTTCAGAACTCCGTGGCCAGGATTCTCACCAATACACCATGGAGATCCCACATCTGGCCTACTCTTCAACAACTCAGCTGGCTCCCAACTGAATTCTGGATCAAGCTTAAGGTTTTGGTTCTCACCTTCAAGGCCATACACAGTCTGGGCCCAGTGTATCCAAGAGACCATCTCTCTTCCTATACCCCCAAAAGAGCACTACGCTTCACCACTTCCAACAGGCTGGTGATCACTGGCCCCAAGGAAGCACATCAGTCCTCAACAAGGGCCAGAGGTTTCTCCATCCTGACCCCCACCTGGTAGAATGAGCTCCTTGACGAGATCATGGCCCTGCCTGAACTTCCATAATTCTGCAGGGCGTGCAAAAGGGAGCTCTTCCATTAGGCATTTGCTTGAGTTTGACCAACCCAACAAGACCATGGGTCCCCCTCCATGATCTGAACCAGTCTGACCTCCCTGGGGGTTTGTCTAACTTTTCATCATTGTTATATTATTGGTGACCAAAGCCATTGGAGTTCTGTTGATTTAGTTCCACTGTTGGAATGTTTCCGATGTGTTATTTTATGACTGTGTTATATGTTCAGAGTGTTCCATGTATTACCCCTACAATGTTGTATGTGAATTGCCCTGAGCTGTATGACAGGCAGAATAGAAATCTAATAATAAATAAAATAAATAAAAATAAATAAAATGATGTCACCATTTCACTTTTAGCACTACTGTTGAAATCCTTTGTCAATCGTGATACATATAATTAATATTCAATGAAGATTTCACTAATTTATCCATTTGGCAGCTTACATTTCGCTGTTCCAGCACCAACCTATTCTGCAAACACAGACCTTCCATCTGGCACACTTAGACTGATTATGTATGGTGGTGACTGGGCCACTGCCAGTTTCTTTTGGTGGGGCAGCATGCCCAGCATTTCCTGTGTACACACAGGGGACAAAAGCCCCGGGTGCACATAGTCTGCCCCAGAGTTGTGCATATACAACTCTGACATTGGAAGGGTCTACCATGCCTTGTGGCAGCAGCAGCAGGGAGGTGAGGGTGCGGGGGTCCCACTGCAGGATGGTGGGGTAGAAGCATGCTGCTATCCTACCATCATGGGGGCTGTACAAATGTTCTGCTCGTCTATGCAGCACTGCAAAGCTGAATGGGGTGTTTTGTCTTCCAGTGTGGACACTGTAGGTAGGTGGGAGGCCTGGCTCTTCCTATATGCGCAGGGCTGGCTCAGCCAGGTCTCCGCTGCCATGCATTGGCCTGCCCTTTCCTGCCCATGCATAATCAGTCTATCTTCATTTGGGGTTTCAAAGAAGTCTCTATGATCAGACATGTGCATGAAGCATGTACTGTCCAAATACCACATGTCACTTTGGGTTGCACCTTAGATCAATGCAAAGCATTTCTTTAAGGGTGGCTGTTGAAAATTCTCCCCTTTTGTCTGTTACATTTCACTGTTCGTGACCCAACCCCTTCTGTAAAAACAGAGCTGCCAGTTTTAGTCAGTGTGTCATTGGCACACCAACCAGGAATTGGGGAAAGCAAGCAGTAACATGTGTAAGGGATGCTTCCTATGTTCAAATATGTGGGATTACCTCATGCTTCCCCTCCCCCCCCCTGCTAGAATTCTTAGACAATGTTGCGGGTACTTTATAGCTCACAATAGGTGCCACTTATTTTTTTATTGATTGATAGACCATGGCAAAGGAAACATATTCCTCCCAATATCAACCCAGCCAACTTTCCTATGAAAAAATTCTGTGCACAGAAACTTCTGTTATACAACTGCAACATATTTCTAGCAGTGAAACTGAATACTCTAGAAACCTAGAGAGGAACAGTCTATTTAGAAGTAACTGAATGAGATGTTCAAGACCTGTAAACCAATAAAAAGGAAGGAACTATAAAACATTAGTCAACAACAAAAGTCCTGCCTCAGACTTTCTTTGATTTTTCCCCAAAACAGCTGGCAAAGAGAACAGAGCTACAAACAATGTAGCAATGTCTTGTGCTCTTGCCAAAGCTTAAAAAGCAGAAGAACTGGGCCAAAAGAATCTGTGTCAAATTATCTGCAAAGATACCAGAGAGATTGAACTTTGTTATCGATTGTCTAAAAGGTTGAATTATCTTAGATTCTAATGGAACACAGATCTACATGGTTCATGTAAAACAAATACAAATATCTTTATTAAGGGAGTTGATTCTGTTTAGAATGAAACCAAACAAATTGTTGCTTCCTCTCGTGCATGTGGGAGCTGAATTCTTGTTGTTTCATCAAGAGCCTAGTAAACAAATGTTTTATTTGTGTTCTCTAATCTTCTCTGCCTAGATTCATCTGGTTGAATCTACTGTGGTATGCAAAGGAAGAGCAAGGACTATTTGGTGAATTGTACTCAACTACAAAATGACAAAACTCTGGCTCACTTACTTTGGCCATATTGTGTGATCCAACTACGCTAGGATTGGTCAGTGGTAAAAAGAAACCAGGCCAACAAAGAACACAGTTGTTAGATATGATCAAAATGGATGCTGGCCAGAGCATTATTCAACTAAAAGAAGAGGTGCAAGACTGAAAATCGTGACAGCAGTTGAGCCATAGGACCACCAAAAGTTGGACATGACTGAATGGCTAACATCATCACTCAACAACAAGCATCACTGATACACTGATTGTAAAAAGCTCGGTATGTGTTTTGCTTTCTAATTACACAGGAAATAGTTTTTAAAGGGAGGCTGCCAGGTCATCTGGAATGTCACCAAGCTGAAGGAGTTTCTCAGACCATTTTGTGCCCACAAAGTGAAACTAATATAGATGTCTGTGACCATTCCATGCTATGATTTATCTATGGTTTCCATGTACGATGTAGAAGTTTGAGAGTTGGAAGATTCTGAAAAACTTGGATTCAAATGCCAGCTACACTATTGAAGCCTGCTGGGTATTCCTGGGCCAGTCATACATTCTAAGCCTAGCATACTTCACAGGGTCATTGTGAAGCTAAAATGGAGATGTAACTCTCATTTTGTGAGAGAGTTACTACTTCGTTGATCAAGGAAATGCTGTGGAAATATTTTTTTTAATTTGAGGAAGGCTTTTAATAAGGTTCCACGTAACGTTCTTGTTAACATGTTGGTAAAACTTGGTTTGGAACCTATTGCTGTTAGGTGTAACTGGTTGACAGATCATACCCCAAGAGTGTTTGTTAAATGGTTCCTCATCTTCTTGGAGAAGAATGACAAATGAAGTGCCTCAGGGATATGTCCTGGGCCCTGTGCAATTAACCTCTTTATAAATGACTTGGATGAAGGAATAGAGGGGATCCTTATGAAATTTACAGATGACACTAAACAAGGGGCAGTGGAAGACAGAATGAAAATTGAAGAAGAGAGGCTGGAAAACTGGGTTAAAATTTAACGGGGGGTAAATGTAGAGTTCTGGATTTGTGTTGAAAACATTACATGCATAATTATAGGATGGGGAAAACGTCTCTTGGCAGTGGTACTTGCAAAAAGGATCTATGGATTGTTGTTCCTGGGATTTGGCTGCAGCATCATAGCCAGCATGTGCAAGTGACTGCATGCACACAATTGCTGGTGCAATTGCTGGTGCTAGTCTACATAGTGTACAGTTCTCTTTCTAATTCTATCTATATTCTATCTATATTCACCAAGGCTCATGGTTACTTAAAAATCTTAAATTGGTGTGGCAATTTACATCTATTGCAAGGGACACAGACTTAAAGTGATCACATTACAGTTCTCCATATCCAAATTCTTTCATTTGAGTAGCCTTAGTTACAGAAGGCATCTTCACTGGTTTTAATTAGATACACTTTTAAAGACCAAATACCATGACTATTTATTACACAGAAAGACGGCCTGAAGCATTGATGTTCCAGTGTCTCTCTAATGTATGTTTTCTCCTTCTGGCTGAGAAAACAATGTGTAGAAATATGCATGAAAAAACACTGTGCCTAGAAACTGTCATGGTTACATCACTGTAAATTGTTCTGCTAAAAACTGACTCAAATGATTAGCATGTTTTCCTTGTGCAGGACTGGATCTATAGATAAATGCAGGCCTCTTTTTTTTTTTTAGTAGACTGTCTTTTTCTTTTCTCCTCAAAAAGAGCATTCCCCCACTCCTCCAAGTTTGGATAAGACATAACTTTTCATGTGGTTGATCTCACCAAAGCTAATCTTTCTTATTAGCAGACATTTCAAAATGCTTCAGTTGTCCCAATTTACTATGGACAGTCCCAGTCTGTGTGCTTCTAATTAACTTTTTGGAAATGCCTTTAAAACAAACTGACACTCTGAAGTTCCAGTCACTTTCCCTAGATTTTTTTTAGGTGTAATTCTTCTTGGAGGGGAGGTACTTTACATGGTCAGCAGCTCCTAGCTGAGAAGTGATTGCAAGAGCTAATCCCAAGATTAGCTGGGTTCATAGGAAGGTAGTGATTGTCCACAGAGGCTGAATTGATGGCAAAAGGTTTTGAAGGCTGTAACTGTGCTTATGATGGTACTGAGGACACCTAAGTCTTTACTAAAAAATCTCAAAATATTTGTTTCATTTTTACTACGCATCTTTTAGAATTTTAGGTAGTGATCATGTCAGGTTAATGGCGGGGAGGGGGGCAGCAGTTATGAGGAGCAGGAGGCAGCTGTGAGAAAGCAGCCTAACATGTACATCTGAATTCACTTTAGCATTATCTGAACTGTTCACCAAAGGAACAGCTCCTCTCTTATGACCAATGACCAGGCCATGAGCTGAGCGCATTTGAGCATAATTATATCCTATCTCTATAAAAAGCTTAAAATTACATGCCATGCAGGCATTTCCATGTCCTGTCCCCACGACACATTCATCATGATTATCAAGGGAGGACTCTAAGGGCCTTTTCGCACAGGGATCTTTGTTGCAAATTGTTTGCGGAATGAAAAATCGCCATTTAAAATAGTGGAATTCGTCGTTATGCATACCTGCCTTTGTAGTGGAATCAGTTGCGTTTTTTAGCGTTTCCCACAGGCTTCCGGTCTCGGCAGAAATCGCTAGAAAGGAAGCGCTATTGCCAAGCTCGTCCCGCCCCTGGCCGTCAAGCAGCCAATGGGCAGCCGTTAGCATGCTCCCAAACAGCCCCTTTCCCTTTAAGAAAGGTTTTTTAAAAAAAAAAAACGACCCATAGCAACGAATCTAGGTAGATTCGTTGCTATGGAGAGACCCATCCAGCTGCCTAATGTGAGCTGTCGTTTGATTGTATGATCGTTTGCACGCTGCCTCGAGTGATAAAAAAAAAATCCCCCCCCCTCTCACGGGCCCGATTTTCGGCTGAATTTATTTGTAAAAAATAAAGGGACTTTATTTCAGCAAACGGGCTTTTCAGTGGTTTGTGCTTAGTGACTAAAGGTGAAGGACTGAAGCCAGGGAAGCCTCTAAACAGAAAGAGGCTCGCCGGTGCGTTTATCCCCGCTCGCTCGGAGAAAAAAAAATGGCGATCGCTTCGCCGGAAGTTTGGAGGAGAGAGCCAGGGGGAGGGACTTTGAAGAACCAGCAACAATGGTAACGCACAGGTCTTTAGCGCTACTGTTGCAGATTGGTTGCAGGAGTGTATCGCTATCCGGAGGGTGAATCCACTTTTCTGGATTCCCCTGAAAGCGCCACAATGAAGCGCTTTTTGCTGATTGGTTTCAGGATTGTTGCAGATTGTCTACGACGTCGTGGGTTATGGCAAATTAGTAGCGTTTCCAAATAGCAACCATTCTGCTACTTTGAAGCCGTGCGAAATGGCCCTAAGTCTCACAATGGGAGTCTTAGTACCATCTGCAAATTTCAGTAGACACAAGCCTGACAAGAAAAAAAGTAAATTTTCTGCTGTCTTCGATAACAGTATAGAGAAACCAGCAGTCTATTAATATCAACTGGTGATCTCTGAGAAATATACCAGTTTTCAAGAGAAGTTGAATGTGTTCTTTGTTTAAATTTGGCAAGTCAGTTCTCAGTTTTTGCTGTTCTTTGTATACAAGACTGTCAAACGACAGTCCACAAGATTTCTGCAGGAATATGCACTTCAGCGGATGGTGATGCATGCCTGTCCATGTCATTAGCTTTCAATGTCAAGTATTAATTAAAAAACCTAAAGATGTTTGGCAAGCAAAAAAATAAATAAAATAAAATCCTGAACATCTTAACATAAGAATATGGTGTTCTGATTCTGCGGTTGTTCTGGATAGATTTTCAAAACATCAGTGAAGTTAACATGAACAAGTAGTTCTATTTGCATGAGACTTTCTGGTTTCTAGGATTCTTTCCAGAGCACTAAATGCTAAGGCTGGATTGCCTCCAGCCTCTTAGTTCAAAACTTCTTTTGAATAACAGCCTCAATGTTTTGTTCTACATCTATGCCATCATGAATATTTTGAACAGATTTCATGCCTTTTCTAGTATCATTATGCCAATAATGTTTTCATGTATATCATTAGTCCTGCTCAGACAACAAACACACATAAAATCAGCTTGTGGGCAGGAGGAGGGAATAAATTGAAATCGCTGGCTCACCATTAACTTCTGTGTTTTCTGAACTGATTCTGCATATCACTTAGGGATGCTAACCTCTAGGTGGAACCTGGGATCCCCTGGAATTACAGCTCATCTCCTGTCTACAGAGATAAGTTCCCCTGAAGAAAACTGCCCCCCCTGAGTCCCCTGTCCTCTCCAAGCTCCATCACCAGATCTTCAGGACTTTTTAAACCTGGATCTGGCAACCCTACCCCCACATCCTCTGTTCCTTGCAAATACACTTATGGTCGCTTTAAGTGAATGTCATTTTGCTAAAGCAACAGAGAAATTCTTAGACAAACTGCTACCCTGGATGTGGGATCCCAGCTAAAGCTCTTGCATGTTCTCTTGAGATGCCCTATGGTTAATGCAAATAGACTATACTGAGAGTCATCATTTCAGTAAAGGACAGCGCATCATTACCTGTTTAGCCCTAGAACTCCTGTTGCTCTAAGAACAATAAACACAGAAAAATGTATACTCAAGAAGAAGTCTAGCATCTCAAATACATACACCCAATGTAATTATTACCAATTACTATGTTTTCTGAGAAATGAGTAAAGCAAAATGACACTAAGGTAACACATAAAGTCAGCTGAGATGCATATATGGATGCGATTCTAGCATCCCACCCACCATATCCTTTTAGCTTATTGTACTGGGAAGTATCAGTTCTCCTAAATAACATACTGATTACTACAAGTTTCCTGTCTTCTCCACACAGACACATATGCAGAATGAAAAATCAGGAAAGCTGTCCCATTTCCGGAAGGAAGACGTACTGTTTGAATGCTCTGGTACAAAGCCATCAATTTTACACCATGAATTTCTTGGAGAAGGGGATGCAAATACTTGAAAACTTCGGTGTGGAACAACAAAGAATTTGGGTTTCATTAAGGACTTGGCTGGCAACATTATGAAATCTCCCAGCCTGAACATGAGTGAGAAGGTCTATGCAGTGGTGATGGCTTCTTGTGTTCTGAGGAGAATGGAGAGCCATTCAAGCATTTATAAGTTGCTACTGCTTTAATGAAGACAGGATCCTTGGTTTTTTTGTGAAGAATTACTTGTGAGGGTACAAGTGATCCAAGGAATAAAAATAAGTTCAGTTAGATCCTTAACTACTGGCAATTTGGTCTATACAACACTAGAAGTAAAACACTTTCCCTGACTGGCCTGGGCAGCACTGGAGACTTTGCGAAATAGTTCCTGGAGCCTGACAGGCAAGGGCTAGAAAGCGGTCTTCAGTCTCATTGCAGGATCTGGTCCTGAAATGCAAGGGACTCTTTCCCCAGGCTATAGGTCTGTGAATGTTGCAATGTCATCCCTACCCTCCCACCTGGGTTGCCAATTGTCCTGGAGAAAAGCATCCATTCTAATATAAACATAACGTGTGGAAGGAGCAGTTGAATCTTTCCACAGGGGGAATAAAAATAACATCTCTATTAAGGGGGCAATTTCCCCCTCCAGGTTTAGCAGTCCTATCACATGGCTCCTCCACCACCACTGAACCTGGAACTTCTTTTCTCCCCCATCTCAACTTGGGCGGTTTTTAATTAATTCCAGGTAGAGATATTTGCCATTAGGAACCAAGAGGACAGCAAGATGGGCACAATCCTTGTCTTCTCAGGCCATTTGACTGTGAGCACTTAGAAGAGATGAGTAGTGCCTAGCCTTGCAAAGATTTTTCTTGGCCATTTCTGCATGATAGAAGAAGAAGAAGAGCTGGGGTTTTATATCCTGTTTTCACCACCCAAAGGGGACCCACAGCAGCTTACAAACACCTTTCCTTCCTCTAGACAGCCTGTGAGGTAGGTGAAGCTGAGAGAACTCTGACAGGACAGCTCTATGAGAACAGCTCTAAGAGAACTGTGATTAGCCCAAGGCCACCTAGCATGCAGAGGAATGGGCAATCAAACCCAAATAAATAAATTAGAGGCCATCATTCTTAACCACTACACCACTCTAGCTTAGCAATATATTTTCATAAATTTGTAATACAATGCATAGTCTCTAAGTGCAGCCTTCTGAAAACTATCCGTAATTTCACCTGTGACACTATGCTCCATTCATTTGACCAATATTCTCTCACATGTCTCCCCCCTCCCCGCCCCACTCATCCCAGATCCCTGGTTCTAATTTTATTTCAGTTAGAAATTCACTGGGTGTACAAAACAAGTGTTTTTTTAAGCTTGGTTTCCCATCCACAATATGGGGATAGTAACTGTGGTCTACTTCACAAGTAGCTGTTCTGCATAGGATAACTATTTTTGCATGAGGAGTTCCAACTACCACCACCACTGTAAAATCTCTTGTTCAATACAAAAAGATTTGCACTTCTTGCCCATGGTGGGGGCGGGAGTTGCATTCACAAACAGGATACATTGTTTTTAGGGAGGGGCCGTGCAATTTAGTGCTACAGCAACTACTTTGCAGGCTTAATTTCCCAGGACTGGGGAAGGCACTGGCAAACCACCCTGTATTGAGTCTGCCATGAAAACGCTAGAGGGCGTCACCCCAAGAGTCAGACATGACCCGGTGCTTGCACAGGGGATACCTTTACCTTTACCTTTACTGTCAGCTGAATGGGACAGACCTCTGCCCAGGACACTGTAGATCCATAGCCAGTCAGAGGAGACAAGAAACATATGGTTGGATTCATAATAAGAAAGCTTCATATGTACACAGCCTAGATGAAGCAGTCAAGCCCCACAAGTATTCAATGAGATTTCTCATGAGTAAATGTGTATATTTCACAGTGAAAGTTCTATCCAGCTGGGAAATTCATGAAATATCTTTCCAAGACACTTTGTGGCATGGATTAGACATCTCATCCCAGATGGCAATACTTTCACAAGCATCACATATTTTGTCTTAGGGTATCCAAATACATCCGTGTTTTGGGATTGTGCCATAACGTGCATATTGTAGAATTGCAGGGGAGTCTGGAAATCCCTTGAACAGTTACACTCCAAGTTTAGACTATCAATCTTTCTTCAGCTCAAGGGTTTTTCTTAAGCTCAATCCTCTGTTTTATATCCAGCTAATAGCGAGAATCAAGATACCTGAACGGTGATTTGGGATCTCCTGCAGCACCTCCCTCTACAATTGTCACTGCACAATTCTTTAGCATGTTTTGCAAACAGAACATATATGGTTACATGATGCAAAATCAATTTCACTTTGTCAAGTGGAGGCATTTTTTATGTGAATGTTTTCTAATTTGTTCAATAAACTTTTAAACAAAACCTCTCATACATAAATAACAAAATGCAGTACCAAGAGAGGTCACATGCTGAATGCATTTCTTTTGCAGTGGGAAACTCCGGCTTGAGAAATTCCTGGAAGTTTGATATGGAGCCTGGGGAGGGACAGGAGCTCGGCAGCAATGGGGTGCCATATAATCTGCCCTCCAAAGAGCCATTTTCTCTAGGTGAATTGCTCTCTGTACTCTGGAGGTCAGATGTAATTCTAAGACTAGCCCAGGACCCAGCTGGAGGTTGGCACCCCTAAGGAAGGTGGGGTTTGGGAAGAGGATGATGCATAACAAGATGGTGATGCCAGAAAGTACAACTTCTGAAGCTGCTGTTTCCTCCAGGGAAACTGGTCTCTGTAGCCTTAAGGCCAGTTTGATTTCAGGAGAATTCTAGAGGTTGACAGCCCTATCAAAGCCACTTTTATGAGATTCACTTATGACTAGACTAATTCTAGGCCACCTGTGGGAAACAGGGGGGCAGGGACATGGGGGGCTTAAGTGACAGCATGATGTCACTCTGGCTTTTCCCAGATGTGATGTCATACCTCTTGAGGCACTGCCAGAAACTGTATGATAAAAACATTGAGGTACTGGCAATTACTAGAGGGGCTTGATGCCACATCCAGGTTTTCCACCCAGCAGTTTTAAAAACTTTTTCCTCTTCCCTGCTGCTGGAGTGGGACAGGCAATGACCTCTGTCTGTAACCACTAGTATTAATTACCCCTGTTTTCCCATCACAGTTTTTCATGTTTTCCTGCTTCATATCAATAAGTGCTGGGTTGCATGATGCTGTAATGTGTGGGAAAGAACAGGCTACATGGCTACCATTTTCAGCAGCAGAGGCATGCTTAGATAGGCCCTAGTTAATCTTAGCCCTGAAAACAAATGAGCAATCACCTTCTTGTTTCAACATTTGTATGTCCCTTCCCCTCCAAACACATTGGTTCCTTCCCTCTACATACTTTTTCTTCCAGTTCCTGCTGCCACCCCATTGGCAGTAGCCAAAAGAACACTTTAGAACAAGTATCAGACACAACAACCTCAACAAATAGATTCCAACATATCAATCTTTACAGGTGGCAAGTGGAACCACAACAACTCTGGCATGTTTTCAGGGAAGAGGGTATTATGTTATGTTATATTAATACTAGTATCCAAGCCCACTGCAGTTTAAATGCAATGGGCACTAGCAGCAGGGAGCTTGGGGGGGGGGGCTTGGGAGGCAGGCAGGTGGAGCCGTGGAGAGTATCCCAGCTTAGTGGAAAGCTGGCTGGGTGAAGTTGGGGGGGGGGGTGGCATCGGGTGTGGCACTGACATCTGCAGGTGGGTTGTGGGCAGTGGTGGGCTTACCAGAACATGTCAAAGTGAGTGGAGTAGCATCATCATCGCGGGCGGCATTGTGGTGGGCGTGGGTCTGCCTCCTCGTTGTTTAGCTCGGCGGGTGTTGTGCAGTACGGTGGCAGCGTGGCAACATGCTTGCCGCCGGGGTGTTCCTGTCGTCATCAGCTCACCTCTGGTAGAGGTGGGTGTGGCATGCAGCGGTGGCGCCTCATGGGAGGAGAGGCCACCATGGTGTGGATGCCATTGCTGGGCCATCGCCATCAGTGACAGCAGCAGGTGGGTGATGTGCGGCGGAACTGTGGCGTCTTCAGTGGGGGGTCCTAAGTTGGCCCCTCGTTGGTGTGATGGATGCTGGAGGGCGCCGTGTGGAGTTCCGCAGACACACCCGCCTCTGCAGGCAGACATGTCTGTGTTGAGGGTTGCAGAGTGCTGAGTGGCCAGGCACGGAGGGTGGCTGTAGGGGTGGGGCCAATCAGGGTGTAGACAGCTTTGCTGGCCACACCCTGATTGGCCCTATTCCAACTCAGACACCCCAGACACACTCCACCCCTCAGCCAATTTCACAAATATTAAGAGGAACCATGGATAAGATACCGCCCTCCCCTGAGGCTCAGGGAGGTTATGTTATGTTGTTATGAGTAATGACGATTTTAAAGAAATTAAAGCCAGGGAAGAAAATGAGCCTTGTTTTCACTCTGGGGAATTTTATGATGATACAAAAAGATTTCCAACTTGGTGGAGGTCTTCCAGCTTAATAGGATGCTTCATTAAATAGCAAGTCTAGTCCCAAAGGTTATGCTATTATGCTAGGGAGCCTGATAACTGTAGTTTCGTTGTAGAAGTTCACTTTCAAAATATTAGGTGACTGTTATATCAATATAGCCAATTTATTTCTGTGACTGACACTGAACCACTGACATTTATTAGCAGAGACAATTGTCTCACAATTATCTATCACACGTATCCCTTTAAAACAATGGCCCTGTTCATGCATTCAGAGCAGCATACACTGGGAACAGAATCCCTACGACACATTTTCCATTGAGCAATATTTGCATACAAACGTCAGTATGAAGACATTATACAAGTGAAGACTGCAAAAGGCAGGGTCCCATACACATGCTTAAAGACTACATGTGGAGATTTGTAAACACACAAGACGCATTGCAAATATCTGGCTCATTCTATATAGATATCTGAGGCAAGCCCCATGGGTATGATCTCTTTACACTTTCCTCTTAATTGGCCTTGTGAGGGAAAAGAGAAACCATCTTAGAGCTTCATCGCTCTACAGTGAATTGTGCATAGTAGAGTGCATTGCTGCAATGGTTAAGTTATCTCCTCTTCAGCTATTCGATGAACATCATTTTCTGATTGGGAAAAAACATTCTTTTGAAAAAGAAGCCGTGTGGCTGTCTGGACCACAAGTTATGCACAGCTAACTCAGATGCACAAACACACACCGGATTCCTCACATGAGACAAGAAGAACATGGACCATAAATCCTCAATCCTCAACTGTTATCCCTTCAGATGGTTTTCATTAGATTGGCTGTTGTGTGAAAATGAGCTGCAGCTTGTGAGTATGTGGAGAAAGATTTGTGTGGGGGATGGATCCCTGAAGTGATGGCTCATTTCAAAAATGTACTAATGTGGTCAGGTAGCATGGTTATCACCACTCCTCATCACTGCTTAAGTCACAGCTGCTACCTGCAAATAATCCAGGCATAAAAGTCCTGTTTAGTTTAACACAAAAATCTACTTGGACTCATTGGGCTCTTTTTCAGAGGCATAACTCTCTTGATGTCCATGTAGTATGATGAGGACTATGGAATAAATACTAAAGCAAACCACAGCTAATGAAATACATTTTTTCTGTGCTAGACTGTTATCATGTGTCCTAGTACTATAGATGTATGTCTACTGGCACAATTTAAATATAATTTAATTCTACAATAAGATGATGTGATCAGGTCTGAGGAGTTAAGGATCAAGCTATTAATAAATCCATACAGGGATGGCAGTGATGTATTTGTCAAACAAACCAAACTATGAATATTGTTTCCTTAAAATATTCCCAAAAGTTCCGAAATATTATCCCTCAAGGTGAATTCAAAACATGAACCTGCCCAGTTTCACTTTTCATATCTGTACAAATGTTAGTTGTCCTATAGTTGTGAATGTATGTTTTTGCTGTGACACAGGGAGTACCTCGGGGCTCAGAAGCATATGCTTTGCATGCAAAAAAATCCAAGTTTACACACTGGTATCTCTATAACAACTGGAAATAGCAGGTATTGAAAAAAAAGTTCTGACTTTTGACACATACAATAACAACTGGTAGAATCCATCAACCATACTGTAGGGTTCATCTGTGTTTGTGTTGGCTACAGTTTCAGTGACTTGAGCACACCCTTCTGGCCTTTGTCCAAGTGCAGCACATGAGAACACTGCATGATCACCTCCTGATGTTTAACCTTCAAACATTAGACAATAGGGACTTGTGACTAACATGATGCGGTAACCATGAGAATCTAACCTTCAAACATTAGACAATGGAGGCTTGTGGCTGACAATGTATCATCTTACAGCTGCACAAAAAAGTGGTCTTGTGTAACTATGCACCTGCGCAATGTTTCAATAAAACCGGCCTCCTGGAAAGATCGGGAGTTGAAGCCGGAGTTGGCTGGACCAACTCTTTGTATTTGTGTATCATTCCAGCACATACAACAGCCATGCAGGTCCTTGGCAGTAGGACTTGGCATGCTCTGCCTTAATTACCTTTCATATAGGAAATATTTAACCACCTGTTTGTTACTTTCATTCAACCACATATGAGGCTGACGAGTAAGTTTGTAATGACACTGATGAAGTCTGCTCTTGTCCTACTGCTGACAACAGAACCACATTTTTTGAAAGAATGAGGAGAAGAGATGGGACAAGCTATTGACTTCAGACAGTAGAGCAGTGGTCCCCAACCCCCGTTTCAGGGACCAGTCCGTGGATCAGTTGGTACCGGGCCGCAGCTCCTCCTCCTTCTCCTCCCCGGCTCCTGCCTTGGTGGCTGCCCTGCCACTCTGCCACCGGCTCACCTTTGGTGCTCTCCGGCAGCCGCCACGGCTGGGGCTCCCCTTCAGCATGGCACTGCACAGCTGCTGCTGCCAGCGTCCCCCCCCTGCTGCTGGCAGGAAGTCAAGGGCATCAGCGGGAAAGCAAGTGGAGCAGGGGCTCAGGCGGCTGCGGTGACATCCCACAGCAAAAGACTACCCCCCCCCCGGGCCTCAGTAAAATTGTCAAGCATTGACCGGTCCCTGGTGATAAAAAGATTAGGGACCACTGCAGTAGAGCACCACTTTTATTCAGTTTCTTCTCTAGATTTTCTCCCTGAGCAGAAGCCCACCAAACAACTTCTTCATCTGCCTTTTCTCCACAACTTCTCAATCTCCCCCAGCTCATGAGTAGGGCCCTTTCTCCCCAAAGCCTTTTCTCATGAGGACATTGTTCTCCAGCTGTCCACCTTCCTCATAACTCAGAATAACTATCTGCCTGCTACCTTTGCAACAGAGTTGCCCTCTCACTCGAATCTCTTTCCTGTTCCTTCCTCTCCATCTTTGGAGGCTTTGGCAAGGGAATGAAAAAGACTAGAAACATACCAGAGATAATCAGGTTGTTCCTTCCCTCTAAATACCTTTTCTTTTCTTCCTGTCCCTGCTGACACCACACTGGCAGTAGCCAGAAAGAACATTTTAGAACAAGTATTGGGCACAACAACCACAACAAATCAATTCCAGTTGTATGTTCTCTTCTTAATGCAAAGATTAGATCTTCCTGTACTTAGCAATGGAGTTCCCATAACACTACTAGTGCTGACCCAAGAACAGAATGTAACATGGCACAGGAAAGGTGATAATTGCAGGGCCACCTTCAAGGTCTTCTTCAGAGGTGCCATGGAACACTGAGGACTAGGTATCTAGCCAATTTTGTTTAGATTATTTAGTTTAACATTTGTTATTAATGAGGAAAGCATGTTTTGTAAATATTCTTAGCAAAATATGTGAGGGTTTTCTTGTGTCCAATTTGCATTCATTAAAGATGACCCTAACTTATTAATGTGTCTTGTTAATACATATATAAACAACAATGTTAGAACCAGCATTAAAGCTAAAAATCATGCACACAGCACATGCATTATATATAAATAGGAGAGAGGATTTCATGCCAAATTGAACAAAAATTATGAAATTCATAAAAATATATCTCAGAATATTTATTTACAAAATTTGTAACCCTCCTTTTTGTCCCATCAGATTCATTAGGGCCAATTCTATTGCGGCGGGGCAAAAGGCCCCGCCATTCCCTACATGTGCATGGGGGAGGGGCTCCCCCAGCATACACTGGCCACCCCGACGCAACGGACCGGAATGCCTGCGATGTCAGTGACAGGGCTTCGGGGAAAATCCCTGATTACGCCTGACATCGCCAACATCCCTGGCCTGACCCAGGCCCACAGAAGTCCCACATTAAGGAAATGCGGAGTATCCCATTTTCCCGGGACTTCTGTGGGCGCCAACGTGGCCTAGGTTGGGCTAGCCCAGTGCATAAGTGGAGGATCTGGGCCTCTCCCAACCTATGGTATCCCTGCAGGAACGCCTCTCACATCTGCCAGCTCTGTGGCTCTGGGGAACTGACAGGGGCGTCCCTCCACCCCCACCAAGGTGGGAGAGCAGCATGCTGCTCTCCACCATTGTGCAGTGGAATACTCTGCATTTGCTTAATGTGGGCCTTCTGAGGGCCTGGGTCAGGCCAGGGATGGTGGCAACATCAGGAATAATCGGGGATTTTCCCTGAAGCCCTGTTGCCGCCATCTCAGGTGTTCCGGCCCGTGAATAATCGGTCATAGTGGCTAAAAGTTGACAGTTAAAACAAAGCATTATAAAGACACATAACAAAAACATTCAAAACAAAAATTAAAACACAATGTAAAACACACTCAGGCAGCAATTAAACATAAGGCAAGAAGGAGGGGTGGGACAAGCGGTCTCAGCCAGCAGAATAGACACTTCTTCACTTCTGCAAACATTTACCTGCTTAACAAACCCTAGTATGGGTCTGCAGAAGTAGCAAGTAGCTATTGTAGCACTTGGTTCCCTTACAGGAACAGGGAATGGAAAATCTGGAGTAAACCTTGAATTCTTTACATGGCATCATTTAGTTCATATCTGTATTTCTGTTTTGCAACAACAATCTTTGGCTTTTTTTACTTAGGGGGATCTAGGTCAGTGATGGTCAAACCCAATTACTTTTCTGTTAGCGTATGATTATGAAATAGCTACAGTGTAACCTATGGTTTCTGAACGTCTTAAGAAAGAGTGAGTGTGTGTGTGTCTGTGTGCTGGGGGTCTGGATAGGACTGGATCCAGCCAGTTTATATACTTAGTCTCATATACTTCCCCTCCTTATGACAGCCCCCACCTCATATCACTTTTGACCATGCAAGTTGCATGATCCCTGCCATAACCTTTTTTGGTGTACAGATTCTTTTCTTCTTCACCAATGGAAAAGCTTGTTGGATCCAACTCATTACTCATAGCTGTTTTTATATGGGTTTCCTTTAAAGCCGAATGTGCAATCAACATACTAACTTTCTAACTGTTGTTGTTACATGCTGCCAGTTTTCATAGCTATCAAAGCCCTCACCAACACTAGGCTCCTAGTAGATCAAAAGAAAATGGGAAAAAGCAATTGTTTCAGTGAGCTTAAGAAAACAGACTTTGATAGGTTGTACTGCAATTGTGTTGTACACAGGGAATCTGACGTTCCCATTTGGAAAAATGCTTATATATCAAATTTCCTATGCCATCCTTCCTGGCAGAGCAATGCTAGAAGCTGGGGAGATTGTTTAGTGAATGGTGCTGAATTAGGGTTGTCAGCTCTGGGTTGAGAAGTTCTCGGAGATTTGGGGGTGGATCCTGGAGTAGGTGGAGTTTGGGAGGGGAAGGATCTCAGTGGTGTTAAATGCCACACAGTGCACCCTTCACAGAACCAGTTTTCTCTAGATCATTATAGTCTGATGATCAGTTGTAATTCATGGAGATCTCCAGGTTCCAACTGGAGGTTGGAAACCCTACTACTTGAGCAAGCACAAAGAAAGGAGGCTTAGCGAAGACTGAAATTATTGTCTTTTCCAGGCACAAGAATCTCGTAGCTCATAATCTAGAAGTAACTGATCAAGTCAAGTCAAATATATCTTCAATGTCTCGATTGCGGTTGTTCTAGATCAACTTTTCTCGACTTTTTTATCACTGACACTGACTTTTTATCTCGACTTCTTTATCACTTCTTTATCACTTTTTTATTCCTGAAACTTTCTTCTGGCATCACGAATCCCCAGAAGTGGTATGATTGTACATAATTCGAGAAGCATAGCTGTGTACCCACCCACTTGGGGCCCTACTCCTACTCCTTCCAGGCCCATCACTGGCCATTTGGGGAGGGGAGGGGTGGATGGGTTAGATTGCCCACTAAATGTTTAACACATTAAAAAATATATTAAAAATGACTTATAGAAATGCATTTTCTATACATTTTCCATGCACTTCAGCAATCCTTTGCAAGTGTGTTTTATCATTTCAGACAGTATAATGCAGGTGCAAAGTGCATTGAAAATAGATTTAAAGGGCATTATTTGCTGTGTATGAAAGCTGTAAGAAGGGCTTGATGAGTAACGGGCACAATTATCCAGCAAAGGCTTGCACAATGAGGTCTACCAAGCTGTTCACTGCCCTGATATCAGATATTCCTGGTGCTTGATATATGCATGTGCACACCTCCATGTATTTGCAGCCCTAAACCGTCAGCAGAATTAGGATGTTAAGTGTTAGGTGGACTGCCATAAAAGACTGGCAGGCCTAATCTGGCTTAGTGTATTACACATTGTACTAGCCTGATGCAGCTTAATGTGCTATAAACACTGTACAACAAAAGTGACACTGAAGAATAGGAGAGACATGGAAGGAGATATTTTCCCACTTTGCTTTGGATGCCAAGATGCTCAAGGCTAGTGTTCAGTTCTGAGCCAGGACTTCAGACCTGGAAGAAGATAGAGTGGACTGATTATAGCTAAAGACCCATTTCTATAATTTTTCAGTGTAGAAATATTTACTTTAACTGAAAAACTACTGCAGAGTGTTTTATAGGCCTTTTTGAGTAACTGAAACTCTGACAGCTTCTCTCACAGTCATCGGAAACAGATGTGCAAAATTCCTGAAAGGGAGGGAATGAGGAACCTGAAAAAGTTTTACTAGAGGTCGTGTGTCATTTTGAATTTTAACAAGCTGCAAAGATCACTGACAATTCAGCAACTCTCGTTTGGATGACTTGCACAAGAGCCATGCAAGCACAGTCCGCACTGCATCCCTGAGTCAATACCAGAGAGGGGTTCCAATGGCAAGGGCAGTCGCAGCCCCAAAACAGGCCGTATGTAGTCATTAGGGAGAATTGACTGTGCCAAAGACATAGTAATTTCTTGTGTGCATTTGACATGCATGCTTATTTCTTGGTTTGATGAGCGTTGTACCATGTGCTACATTAATGAGAGGAAACACATTGTTCTTATTTATCTCTTTTCAAAATGTCATAAAGTGAACTCAAGTGAATTACAGCATGGCTCATGTGCAGTTTGGCAGACACAATGGCTTACTTACATATGTGAGTATGTGCTTAGCCTTCACCCAAGCTTACTTGAACTAGCCATGTACTATTAAAAAAACCTATCCCGATTCTACAAGAAGGACAAGCCTACAGTACTTGAGTCCCTACCAAGCTGAATCCAGCCAGGAAAATGTAGCATCTGGCAACCTCTTGTCCTCACCTGAGTAAGCATTCACAAGAAAACTTCACTGAGTTAAAATGGGAAAGAAAGGCTGCAGTCCTCTTTCCTGGATTAATTCTCATTGAATCACAGAGGACTTACTTCTAAGTAGACTTGTTTAGGATTGCTCCCAATATCTACCACAGAACCACAGAGGAGTGCTTAAACCAAACTTGTTAATCAAGCAGTATACCATAAGGAACGCTGTAATTTTCAGTCATTCATACACAAAGTAGCTGCTCTTTGGCTGTTTTTTTTTAATATATGAGAAATGAGGTCACCATAGACCTCTTTTTGGTTAACTTGCTTTAAGCTGAATGGGTTTCTTGATATACATTAGGTCACTGCAAATATGCAGAAAATGGAAAGCTATTATTGATATAAACAGCCTGTTTGGAAGAAAACTTCTTGCTGAACAAAATTAATTAAAGGCAGTACTCTGATCCAACATCTCTGTAGGCCAAAGAATACTGGAACAGGATCAGATTCCATTTTTGCTACATTAAAAAAAATGAGAGGGATCTTTATGTTGCTGGAGCTTAGATAATTTAATCTGTTTCTTGTCATTTTGTATAGTATTATAGAAGCCTGTGCAAACACATTGTTTAGGGTATGGGGAGCCCATACAGACATAACCTGCTATCAAATCTAGAAAGTTATTGCCATCTTCTCACCTTAACACTGAAGGGAGCTATATCTGAGGATGCTGAGAAAGAGAAACGAAGGTAGATTTTGTCTCTAGCTGTGCTGACTTTCCCCCCTTGTATTTGATTCCTCAGTGATAGAATTCCTGAGAGCTGATAATAAGATAGAATAGTAAGAAGAGGGCACACCCACCACTTGGTCCTTCTATATATCACTGGGGAGCGACACAAACTGCCCTCTGAGCCAGCACTGAGGTATTGGACTTAGGGGTGTACAAGAAAAAAATTCAGACTAGATTGGTCTAAATTGATTAGTTTGAGTCACCTGTCGATTGTTCAGATTTGGCCAAATCAAGTGTATGGAAATCAATTCGGACTGAATCTGATTAGTTTGAGTCGCCTATTGGTTTTTCAGATTTGGCTGAATCAAGTCTATGGAAATGTTTCCCTTTTCATCTTTTCCAGACTTGGGGGGCAGGGTTTGAGGGAGAGGCACCAAGCCTGCAGCATGGCTGCAGGAGTCTCTCCTCAAAAGAATCCCCAAGTTGCAAAAAGATTGAGCCACAGGGTCCAACTCTGGAGTTTAATGTGTTCCTTCTCCTGTTTATGAACCCAAATGTGTTTTTAAAATCTTCAAATAACTGGAAATAAACAAGACCTATTAGAAATGACTGAGAAGGGCAACATGCTCAAATTATGCCACATGAAAACTATAAAGCTATTTTAGGAAGGATGACCATAACTAGAAATGTAGCCTTGAAGAATCTCAAAGAGTTTTTACAGGGGGACAAAAACTACACTCATATAGTTTAAAAGAAGAAAGGAACATAATCATGGAATATATCGACAGGGAAGAAAGAAAATCCTCAGCAGCCTGACTCCATAGAACAGTTTTAGCACTGCCATAAGTGTGCCAAGGCAAACAGAGTCAAACACCTTTGGCTTACATGTCATTATAAATCCATAGTAGAGTTACACAATGCATGCTGGGATGCTGGAAAGGTCCTTTGGATGGTGTGCAAGGAACTGTCACATATCCTTTTTTAGCACAGTGCAGGCTGCTACCACATGGCACAGCTACATTGCACAGAAGCAGAACGAGCAACACTTCTGGGCAAGCACTGATGTTGTCAGGGGCTCAAACATAGAGCCTCAGCATCACAGTCTGGGCGGGATGTGGCTTGGTAAACTGGGGAGTGTGCTCAGTCTACCTGCAGGAACCTCTACTGGTGTATAAAGGGTAGTTTTAGTGTCATTTGAGAAGTGGTTAAGGATCTTCTAAACTAGGTACTGAAGATGGTTAGTGGTTCTTTGGGAAAGGGGCTAAACCTATTCACAAAGTGCTTTCATGGATAAAATGTTCCAGTTTGGATAAAACATTATGTGCCATGCATGTATGGGCCTGTATTTACTGACCTGAGCAAGAATGCATTTTAGTTATTGCAGCCACAGGATGTCGACAGAGTAGTCAGAAAGATACACCCTATCACCTTTCTGTTTCATCTTTTACTCCCCTGGCTGATAATGTTCAGCTGAGCAGACAACTGTGGTCTGTACTAATCTGATACCTCTATATTCTCATTGTCATTTGATATATGTGGAATATAGGATGCCACATCTGAAAGTCAAAGAAAAATGTCAGCTGAGGTAATTAAAGACATGTGGAGAACCCACTGACAAGGCCTGCAGAGAGCCAGTTTGGTGTAGTGGTTAGGAGTGCGGACTCCTAATCTGGCATGCCTGGTTCAATTCTGCACTCCCCCCACATGCAGCCAGCTGGGTGACCTTGGGCTCACCATGGCGCTGATAAAACTGTTCTGACCGAGCAGTGATATCAGGGCTCTCTCAGCCTCACTCACCTCACAGGTTGTCTCTTGTGGGGAGAGGAATGGGAAGGCGACTGTAAGCCGCTTTGAGCCTCCTTCGGGTAGAGAAAAGCGGCATATAAGAACCAACTCTTCTTTTTCTTATTCTATATTTTCCTACCCATTGATGTAGCAATATGGTCATTCAATGAAATGTAGTAATTCAACAGGTTCAGCTTCCCCTGGCATAGATTCCCTCATCTAGGTTTTGAGTAAAAGTTCTGTAACACATCAATGAGGCCACCCCACTTCATTAAGCTATTATTGTTGTATTGAAGTATGAAATGAACAAACAGAACATTCCATTCTATGTTGCTCCAATAAATTAGGCAATATTACTACACAGCAACCATCTATAAACTCTAGAGCAGTGGTTCTCAACCTTCCTAATGCCGCGACCCTTTAATACAGTTCCTCATGTTGTGGTGACCCCAACCATAAAATTATGCAAGTGTTCTTTCACAGAAATTAAAACCAAAACTGACCAATGGTGTGAAGACCCATTGTTCATGATTGTATATCAATTGGGTTTTTTCCAGGGTTTCTCAGTTCAATTCTGCCTCTTGTCTGCACCGCCACTTGGAGTGCCTGGCAGGAGATTACGTTGCACTGGAGGCACCGCTGGAGCGGCTGGTGGCTGAGCACAGGCACTGCAGGAGGAGCAGCAACATTTGCAGTGCCCCCCCCCCACAAAACTGCTCACCCTGCCATGAGCCCTGTGAAAGGGTCGTTCGACCCCCAAAGGTGTCCCGACCCCCAGGTTGAGAACCACTGCTGTAGAGAATATTTGGATGAGTAAGTGGACTGGAATGATAGAATTGCTCTGTAAGGATTTTAAAACTATCCCATAGAATTGACACTGTAAATCTTATACTTGATTGCTGCTTTAACAAATAAAGACAGTATTTATGCATGCCATTGCTGTGTTGGATGAGTTCTGCGGTATTAGATTTCTGTGCCCAATGCATGTTTTAGTAACTAGTTTCTCAGCCTCAAATTTGAGGAAATTGTTAATCTAGAAAATGAAACCTCTGGACAATGAAACCCCTCACTAACATGCTGAAGTTTTAAATGCCAGACATAAATGTCTTTGCTAAAGGTTTAATTTTTTAAAATTTCAAAGCCCCCAGAAAAATATTATTGAACAGATTCAATTTAAATGCCAAGTAACTGGTCATGTTGAAATATAAATTTGGGGATTGATTAAGATCCAGAGGTGCTCTCGGTAAGGGGTATTACCACTCGGTAAGTGGTACGAACAGGCAAAATAGCTTTTCCTGGAAGCCATCTGCACACATACTGATGGAGCAATTTCATAAAATCCCTGGTCAATAATCTGAGTTGATGAGGTGGTGCAGTGCTGTAGCTCCCCATTATTCTACTGCAGCTAAAACAACAAGGACATTTCTGTTGCTATTATCATGATTGCAAGTGGAGGCACTGAAAGAAAATCCAGAGCAATCCAGGTCCTTTTTTTCCTGTATGAAATTCAAACTCGGAAATATCCTCTGTTTTTAGAAAACTGGATGGTCTTTACATTTCATAATGTATAGCAGGCTGGAGTTTGGAGACGTTTCTATCTCTGTCATTCCTCTTTTTCTTTTCTTTTTTTTGGGGGGGTAAATTGAATATGAATACTGAGAAGCCAGAACTCAACAGCCTCATTTGCCACTTTGGTTTGAAGTTCTGCTTTGATTATTGCAACTGGTTTTTCCAGATGTTGCTCCTGTCATGATGATTTGTGCTTTCATGATCTTTGGCTTGATTGCTGACTCTAAAAGGTGTCTTAAAATCTGTCCTTAAATTGCATGTGTAGGACTTGCTTTTCTCTTTCTCTTGAAATGAAATTTCACCCGTAACCTGTTGACAAGCAAGTTCTACATTGCTACTGTGTTGAAAAGGACAGGGGTGTTTTGTTTTTAATTTTGCTAATATAAACATTTATTCAACCAATATCTTTTTAAAAAAAATGTCGAAAGCCGTGGAACCTAAATGCTTAAGTCTCAATAAGCTATTTGTAGTTTTGAGTTTAAAATGTGGATACATTACTGTAGAATAATCTATTGAAAAAGCAGTTCATCCAGGGTAACTGATGGTAAATGAAGTTACAAGTAAGGCTGCCAACAGGCCTGAAGAAAAATAGCCTGGTCTGTGGGAAGGGTTAGCTGAAGCTTTTCATAACATGGTGGTAGATAATATCACCTGACAAATAGGGTCACATTAACCATCAAATGGTTCTACCCTGGAAATCCTACAAATCTTTCACAGAGATCCACCACCAGACTATCTTCCATTTCAAGAGATAACCTCTGACATTTTCCTAAAAAGTGATGGAAACAATTTGATTTTCTTGTAGAATTACAGTTTCATCAATCTTATTAGTAAATTGTAGTAATATTTGACCCCAAGATTAATGGCATCTGAGGTGTTTGGTGTAATGTTACTGTGACGGAACCAGCCCGCTTTTGCCTTGCAGGCCCAGTTCCGCCCTTGTCCACCCCCTGCTCTGGCTGGTTGCCAACTCTAGGCAGGTTGCAAAATGAATGCTCTGGGTCAGGGGTAGTCAACCTGTGGTCCTCCAGATGTCCATGGACTACAATTCCCATGAGCCCCTGCCAGCATTTGCTGGCAGGGGCTCATGATAATTGTAGTCCATGGACATCTGGAGGACCACAGGTTGACTACCCCTGCTCTGGGTAACCGCCACCATCACCTGGCTAAAATAAAGGATCACAGCTGGGAGAGCCAGGACCCTAGCTGCTCCTTCCATACCCAAGCCCTTGCCTCTGTGGTCTCCCACAGCCCCAGCATCTGAGCATTGTGGGGGACAAGATACTGCAAGGGTTCACCCCTCTGGGTCTCCCCTTTGCATTTTGCTAGCATTTCCAAAAGGTAATGGGTTGGATCACATGGAGGATTTCTACTGGTGAAAAGGGGATAATTTGTGCTGATTTTCCCTTCTCACACATACTATGAAACCCTCCCACCAATTCAGTGCTGTTCCTCAAAGACGTCCATCTATCATGAGGCATTGAGGGCTACATGGAGGGGGGGAGGACAAGGAATCATGCACTGCAGGATTCAAACCGATGTCCTATGAGGCATTTGCAAGAATCTCTCTGGGGGCAGGGGGGGCGGAGTTTAAGCTCACCAAATACGTTTATTCTCTTCCCAAATTTCAGGTGATTTGATTCACACTGCACCAGTCATGCAGTTTAAGGAAGAGTTGAAGTTGGATAGAAAGAGACACAAACACACCCACAGAGTTGTGAGAAATTATATAAGGTATATTATCATCATCATCATGCTAAATTAAATATCACCTAACATGTAAAATAATAAGCAAAAAGAATCTCTCCCACAAACAGATATATTTTTCTTTGTTTTATTATTGCACAATGGTTACAAGCTATCTACTGATGGAGACATTATTTATGCACATGCAAATGCTAATCAGCATGTAGTGGAGGGAGTGGAAAAGTTCCTATATACCCACAGATTTGTTGGGTCTTCTGCGTAGAGCATATGTTGTCAGGTATATGGCATGGGTACCATTTGCACTCATCGAGGTTCTAAAAAGACAACCCTATCTATGTGTAATTGTGTGGGATTGGGGCCAGTGGGCACAAAGCCATCCCCCAAACTGTGTTTTCCTGCACAGGTCTCATGACAAAAAAAGGTGAGAATGGGGCTTATAAAAGAAGATTCACATAAAAGTTTTAGCAGCATTTATCATAAATGGCACTGATTATTTGTTAACAACCACAGTGAGAACAGTACTAAAGACTTATTATAGAGCTCTTCAATATTACAATCAATATTCATCAACATGATTTATTTCATTTAACCCCCCCTCCCCCCACATTTTAATCCTGCCTTCAGGATGCTCATACCCAGTACATGTTTTACACATCCCTTTACAATAACCCTACACATTGGAGGTCATATAGAGGAGCATCAGGGGGAGATCCCTTGTGAGTCTGATGTCTTTAGTTTACACAGGGTCTATTCTGTACACACCTGACCCTGTGCCTGTCAGTTCCCCAGAAAGAACTTTCCTGCCATCTTGGGGGGAAGAGGGGCATAACTTGGGGCCTGTAAATCCAATCCTCACCAAATATGGAGGACAGTTCAAAGAGAGTTAGCCTGAGATCCTCTGAGTTTGATGTCTCTGGAATGCCAGGGGACCATTCTGCCATGTCCGAAACCTTACAAACTGAATCAGTTCAATTGGTGGCTAGGACTGTTTGTGGTTTGTGAACTAGACACACCATGAACTATAACAAACTGTGTTTTCATGGTTTGTGCCCATCAAATATTAGTACATAAATTTTTGGTACTGTAAACATTCATTGTTTCCACAGAAGGAAAGCACAGATTAAAAAGTTGTGCAGAATGTTAAGTTTAGCAGAACCTAGAAAAAGATTATCAGCCATGTAAATAAATTGGTCTTAGATTTTTTTGCTTACATTCAGTTAATTACAGCTGCTTTTCTTGACTGTTCAGGTATAACTAGACCTGGATCACTGTGTATGTCTTCAACAGAGGCTACCTTATTTCCTGCCAGTAAAATAAAGTAATTCATATAAGAATAGAATCTGGTTTTTTTAGCAATAGCAAAGCTGCTCAATATTTTCCAAGCAACAAAATGTGAGCAACAGCTGAAGACAGTGGGAACTTTGGATTTATACACTGCTTGCTTTCATTTGACCTGAAAAGGACATTTTTAAAAAATAGATACAGAGAGAGAAAGAAATATAGAAAATTTTTAAGGAAAATGTCCTAATGACAAGGGCTTAGTCTGTGAAATATTCTCTTGAGAAGAAGTAGAAGGAAGCTTAATCACCTAACTTATTCAAAACTAAATTGAACTAGACAGCAGTAAAGGAAAATCCATTGAGTGAAGAATTATCTTCCACTGGCAGTGGGAAGATCAAATTATTTAATAAATTGGTTCCAGTGCTAAAATCCATGAGACTGTGGAGAGGTAGCAACACAGCCATTTAAAAAGTGATGGATTGTTGGAATGCTCTGAAGTCTCACACTAGAACCTTCAGGGAGGGACTGTTTAGACATTCCAAGCCAAGGACTCCAAGCTCAGGAGGAAGCTTCAGATTAAGCTTTTGTTGCCAAACAAACCTAGGCCAGCTGAACTAGTGTCCCCCTGCACTAACAGGACTCTCTAACATTTGAACTGTAAAGCTGATACCTTTCCATTTCAATGCAACTGGGAAAGAGCCAGGTCATGTAACTCTTTTCAAGTTCCATCCTAAGATCCAGATTCCAGGGTGTCATACAAAATATCCTATACTCCCTCAGTGGAATAAAGAAACAGCACAACAATAACAATTCCAAGGAGCTGAGAACATAGCAACTGTACTGGAATTCATAACACTACAAACAACACCCATTAATCATAAAGCAGCGTGCCCCCATTTCACCCATTCAGGGAAACAGCCATCCAATGCATGATGATGCCAGCACACTTCCCTAATGTCACCTTAGTCTTAGAAAAGTGGGCTACAATATTCATGAATCAGTAGACAGGCAACGACAGACTATATGAGTACTCCTGATACTGAAAATGGCCTGCAAAACTAAACTAAACAAAAACCTTGGTCTCTATGGGAGGAAAAGGAGTTAATTCTTCCGCAACAGTATCATCAGAAGGGATTGGCATGTTATTGTTACAACAACTATAATTATTCGTTACTGAAGAAGAGGAATCTGCTGCACAAAAATAACCATCTATTTTAGGGTGGCATTCAATTTTTATGAGGTAGCCCCTTCTTCGTTCCATCGTCCCCCTTCTAAAGGGGCCTCCTTCGGGTAGGGAAAAGCAGCATATAAGAACCAACTATTCTTCTTCTTCTAAATTCTTAACTGTAAAGTGTATTCTCAAAGTGATAATAATGGCAACAAAAGAAAGCCTCCTCGAGAAACTCAAATTAAAGCTAAATTAAGATTATAATAAAATAAGATACATAAAAATGTGAGAATGAAAAAGTTGCTGTTGGCAAAGCTACAGCTATAGAAGCAGTGGAGGGTGTCCAGTCTTTGTCTATACACCAGCTGTTCCCAAAACTCACACCCAAACCTCATTAGGCTGCCCTGTGCATCTTATCAAAATGGATGGAGAGAAAACATCCTGGGCAGAAAAGAAACTCGAGACTGCCAAAAACAACTCCCTTGAAACAAAAGCAAAGCAAAACCCAAACCAGCAAGTCCAGAAGAACAGATAGCAGATAATAAAGTGAAAAAGAAAACAGAGTACTACCATCCAGCCAACTGGAGCAGGAAGAGAATATTGAGGACATGATTGATCAATTAACCATAGCCAAAGCAGAAAATGAGAGAATATTATACACTGTAGCTGTTTTTTTTTAATTCATCTGGTTTCTCTTAGGCACTGGCTTAACCTCTGTCTCAATGGAGGAGACTTTCATCTGTCATCTACTAACGATGTGTAGGATGGTTGCACTATGAATCTTTCATGTCCATATTCCATCAGGCAGTTGACTATATAGGTCCTTCACAGAGAATGATTAATCTTTTTATATTTTATAGTTCCATGCTTTATTTGCGTGTTTTGCATAATTTTTGTCTTATTTCTCATTTTCCTTATTTGTTTCACATGGAACTTATGGATATACTCACAGAAGGTTGGAAAGATTCCTCTGCTTAAAGACCATCCATTAAATCAGCACAAATCAGTACACAACCCAGATAAGAGTACGCCAGAAACAAAAAGGAACTACACCACAAAATAATACCTTCAGAGAAAGTCACAGCAAAAGATTTATGCAAGTGATTTAAGACTAACCAATCTGAACTGGGGAAGCAATAGAGTTGCCAATGAAGGCCTGGAAGTTCCTGGAGATTTGGGGGTGGAATCAGGGTAGGGCAGGGATCGGGGAGGGAAGGAACCTTAGAAGATATAATGCCATGGTATCTGCTCTCCAAAGCCACCATTTTCTCCAGTGGAACTGACCTCTGTAATCTGAAACTCAATTGTAATTCCTAGAGATTCCCAATCCCCATTTAGAAGTTAGCAATAGGGATGGGTATGATTAGCATTTTTGCAGTTTGGTTCATGGTTGAACCACAAACCCATACAAATAGGGAGGCTGGTTCACAAACTGACTGTGTTCATATCAGTTCACAAACCATTTAAAGTTTAAATTCCTGCTTTCTGCTCCCCAGTATTTTTGGTGTGGACCAGAAAGTTAGGGTTTAAATGGCTTAAAAGCTTCAAGCAGAAAGTTGTGCTTTAAATGGCATTATACAACCAAATAATACATTCCTCCAATGTATGTATGGGAATGGAACAAAAAAAGAATCTGAAAGATTCCCTTGGCAAAGATGCAAAGCACGTAGAGGTTTTATAACTAATAAGTATTCTATTTCATTCTGTCCCATTTGTTTCTTTTTCTTCACAACCCTACTCTGATTTAGTAGTGTGTCATGTACTTGTTAAGGTCTTACATCCTTGTGTGTGGGGGGGGGGGTCCATTAATGTCAGCATGCCTGCATGTGCAAATAACAGCATACATAGGCTCACTTCCTTTTGAGTGAATGGGGAAACTGTGGCAGGTGCAATCCCATGATGGCTTATCATTACTGGAGACCCTGGTTGCAGCAAAGTTCATATCTTGGATCTTTGAAAATAATGCAACATTGGAGAACAATTGTACGCAGTCCCTACATCTCTCCAGACCACATGTGCAGTACCACAGCAGCTATCACAAGCCTTTTTGCATTTTAATCCATTTTTTTCTATTTTCATTTTTTTCCGTGGATCTGTGAATTCTAATAAGTATGACTGTACAAAGTGTTCGGATGCATTTTATCACTGACTTCTAAAAGGTTATCCAGAGTTGGTTAGCACTTTTCAGGGTTAATTTCATGCATGGTCTTGATAAATAATGCTAAGGGCAAATCTGTTGGTAGTCAGGATTTAATCAATACCATGAAAAAACCAAACTGCAAAAAGCAAGAATTCAATATTTTGACATTTTCCTTTTCACAATGGAGACATAAGATAAAGGAAATTGATTTTAGTCCTTGATTTGGTAATGAACTCATTAGTTAATTGCATCATCTACTGGTAATTAATTTTGCCATAGCAATTTCCCTAAAAACACAATAGCTGGTGGCATTATTCACAGACTTAGGTTGCCTGCTGCCAAACAAAACTTGGCCTAAGCCAAGCAAAGGCAAACATAGAATCACCAACTAATCATCTGCATGATGTGCTTGTCCTTATGGGAACACCTGGGCAAGTTTAAAGCTGTCCGCTGAATCCAACTTTGGTAGTGAATTTTCATTATGTTTGGATCCAAAGAGCACCAGATTATTTTGAAGAAATGGTTCCAGATTGGATTTATGGGGGAGGGAGGGTGTGTGGAATCTTTGGTTCTTTCGAGTGGCTAACTAGTTAAGTCTTGGCAGTGACTCTGACCTATAGCTATCACCCTGCAAAATAAAAATGTTCAGCCAACTAAAGATACTTTTGGGGCTTGGTTGGCTAAAATGAAGGAAGCAGGCTAAACATTTCCTATCAGCACTGGAATAAATTCTGTATTGCACATCTGGGGTGACAGTGGCGTACCTCTGAGATTGTCTAGAATTTGGTTGTTACACAAAGGCATTTTGCCTTTTACTTCATGAATGTTTTTGTGTTTACAATTGATTTGAAAGAAGAATTTTTTTATTTAAATAACAGTGCTTATTATTTTGATGGGAGAAACACAGAAGCCGTGCATTGTCTGCAGAACCTGAGCATGCTACGCTAGGAAACACTGTAGAATAGTGATCCCCAACCTGTGGGCTGCGGACCACACGTGGTGGTGGGCCGCGAAGGATGCCTTCTCCCCCCCTTTACTTCATCCCCCCCCCCGGCCCTTTACAACACACTTCGGGTGTCATTGTCTCCCATCACTCCCAGATGGGACTATCTCGTTGCAGAGAAACAAGCTCAGGGTTCCCATTGATTTGTCATTGTCATGAGTTAAAATTTCCATGAAAATAAAATGTTCCTTATGTTCATTGTTGTGGCATGTCTGTATCTTATTTTGAAGGGATGTTTAAACATTACCATGGCGATCAGAGAGCGTTAGGGCAGTGGTTGAGAGTAGAGGAGTAAACTACCCCCTCCCCCACTGGGCCTCAGTAAAATTGTCAAGCGTTGAGTGGTCCCCAGTGATAAAAAGGTTGGGGACCACTGCTGTAGAAGAATGCTCGTCCTAACCTTCTAAAAAGTGATTGCACTGGGGGCACCACAAAGATGCTTAACTTACCCCATTTTCTGTGGAAATTTCAGGAGATTAAAATCAGGCTGATTCAAGAAAAAGATTATTATATTGCTCAAGCTTAGTAATAGCCCATTTGTATTGGCATAAGCATTAGACCTTCTTCAGTCACAATGGCCAAATTAACCGTTCTTTCTTTTAAATTCATTAAAAATCAATCTGAGCAAACTGAGGCAACAATTTAAACTTTTCAATGGTTCAAATCTTGAGCCATTGTTCCTGAACACAAAGCTTCATGTCAAAAATCTTCCCTTCATGGCAAAATCTTCCCTCAGACTAGTCCCTTGTTATATATCGTTGGAGGCTGGATTTGCATACCAGGAATTTGTATGACGACTCTCTTCCAAACCTTGAGACTGAATAAAGTCTTAGGTTTGCTATGAATCAAGATCTTAACATCTACATGATGCTCAATAAATCAGGAATACAGACTATTACAGTCACTAAAACTGTTCATTCGGAAAGCTTGCACAAAATGATGATTAATGAGTGGGTCTTAAAATCGGCACATTACATCTAATGTAACAAGGAAGCAGAAAACCCAGAAGTGACAGATAAGTCATGCGGTATAAAAATAGCATTTTACAAGTAGGGGACCCACTGGGCAGGAGAAATACTACACCCCCGCTGGTCCTCTTTGCTTCTCTGGCTTGCTCAACTAATCTTCTGCCTTGCCTGTCTTCACCCTCCACCATTTCCCCCTTTTCTTCCTATTGCTGCTCCCTTCTCCCCCCTCCCTCCCACTCTGCATCTGCTGTGACATAAGTAAGCAATAAATATAAGCACATCCTCTCTCACTATCTTATTGCATAATCGCTAGCTAATATAATCAGATTTTACATAATCGGAAGCCTGAGACAGTTTATGACTTCTCCAGCTGTGCCTCAATATGTTTTAAAATATATACATCTAAGACTATTTTTAGCCTGTTATAGATAGCCTTTAAATATACTAAGGAATACATGAGGAGAAGATTGGGACTCTCCCTATTGCCCCTCCATCCCAAGATCTGGTTTCTGCAGTGACCTATGTACAGACATCCAAACATGTGCAATGCAAAATCCATGATCTGAAAAACGATATGGTATAAATCGCCTATAAAGGGGACTACAGATATAGCCTGCATGGGATATTGGTGGGGAAGAACAGTGATGGCTGGGATGAAACCTACAGAAAAATGCCCCCCCCCCAGTTTGTGTTTTCCCAGCTTCAGTGGCTTGTGGCCTCAAGTCTTTTACACTATATACCAGCCTTTCTCAATTCTTTAGCATTGAGAAACCCCTGAAACATTCTTCAGACTGCAAGAATCCCCAGGAGTGGGAAACCCTTCTAGGGCTGTTAAGAAGTCCCAGATTTTCATGAAATTCTGGTTGAGAAAGTCTGCTGTATACTGTTATGATGTAGCTGTGGAAGTAACTTTTCCTTTTCTGTTGCATAGAAAGCATGAGACAGATTGTATATATTATACAATTCAGTTCTGCATGTCATAGAGTTGTAAGTCTACATGTAATTGTTATACAAACAGGTAGGAGATTTCTTTAAAGGTAAAGGTATCCCCTGTGCAAGCACCAAGTCATGTCTGACTCATTTTACTGATCTCAGAAGGATGGAAGGCTGAGTCACCCTTGAGCCGGCTGCTGGGATTGAACTCCCAGCCTCATGGGCAGAGCTTTCAGACTGCATGTCTGCTGCCTTACCACTCTGTGCCACAAGAGGCTCTTAGGAAATTTCCTTACTTATGTTTTATTCCTGTTTTTATATATGGTTCTTGACAAATTATGTCTTTTTGCCTTATTTCAGCAGATGTGCTTTAAAATGACCATCAGTGGGGGACATATCAAAACAACACAACGTCATCCACAGTATGAAAAACATATTTGTTTGTTTGTTTGTTTATTGTATGTGTGTAAGATTGTCTGGTTGACAGGCAAGATGTTTGGGGGTGGTTTGCCTGCCCCTGCATCACAATAGTAACGGTGTCCAACTTTAATAGGAATCTGCTTGAAATCTAAGCAAGTTGCCTTCTTTGATTGTTGATTGGGTGGCCAGTTTTAAAGGGCTCTGTAATTATAATTTCTTCCTCTTGAAGAAATCTAGTTTCTTTTCTTAATACGTTACTTTTGTAAAAAGTAGTAGGATTCTTATCCCTACTCTGTTGATTTTTTAAAAATCCAAACAATCATCTGCATTACATTTATGAAATCAGAACTGCAATTGTGCACTTAGTCATCCCCGATGTCACGTTTTTGTTTGGAATGTAGAATCATAACATATATCTGTGCTCACAAAACTCTGCTGAGGCAGAAGTAGTTCTGTGGCATCTATGTTACTTAATCAGAACAATCTCTACTTTGGCAAGAGATTGACTTTGAGGAAGAAACATATCTTATTGTCAGAATGAAGGTCCTGGTAGGAGGATGGCACATCTGCTTTTATGTAAGCAATTAACAAGTATGATTGATACAATGGGTTTGTTTGAAGTAATCTTCACCAGGACAATGAGCATTTTTTAAAAGCTGTGCAGATGGTTTTATTTTATGTTATCTCCTGATGCTTAAAAAAAAGAACCTGCACAGATTTCTATACAAGAATACCTACAGCAGTGTTACATTGTGCAATTTTCTTCTATGCACTGTGTCTTCCCTAAACACATTCTGTTATAAGCAGCATGCCAACATTTCAAAAGGCTTATATTTTCAAATGTCTATCCCATGAGATACAGAGATATTAAGATTGCAATCCTGCACAGAATTATATGTGTCAGTCCATTGGCCTCAGCTGTACAGAGGAATGCAGCCTCCTTTGGTGAGGCAGGGAGACAGAAGATTGGCATCTGTAAAGGAGAGGGGAGAAAGAGGAGAACAGCCATTTGCCAAGACCACCCCAGTGAAAAAGTCAAGAAGCAAAATCAAAGGCAAATCATGTTTTAGACTCCATTTCACAAGGATCTTCCTCAAAGTTAAAACAATTGGATGGTGGACAAATTCCAAAATGGCAATCATATCAGCCTCTTGCAGTAAAAAATATAAAGAGTTTTGTGGCACAAAAGAAAATGGGGGGTGGGGGAGATAAGTTTTTGGTTCAAAGTATAGCCCTTCCTTCTGAATAGTTCAGTTGAGGTTCCAGCTTAGATTGTAACTCACTGGATAAAACATCAATCCCACAACCGGATTTGTTAAAAAGGCATACTGATTCTTCATTGAGCACTACATCTTTGGGCTGTGCTAAGATGCCAAGGGGATTCTTGAACCCAGGACATTAATAGTCAGGCCCCATATGAACCATAAGCAATCTGTAGCCACTGCCTGGCAGACTAAGATCTGGATTTTACCCAGTGTGTATTACCAATTCTGCTTTGTACTCAGTCTGTGGATCAAAGATGCTGTCAGCCCTGCCCATTCACTGGCTCTCCAGGGCTAGCCCACTTCCATGAGGTTCAATAGAGCTTGTTTATCAGTCTAAACTGGTGGTCCCCAACCACCGGGCCCTGGCACTGGGCCATGGCTCCCTGCCTCTGCAGGGCTGCACCGGGCCGCGCATGCGCGTTTGCGCCATGCACGGATGTAAACGTGCATTTGCAGCACTCCTGTGCATGCACGCATGCTCGGGAGTGCTGCATGTGCATGGCATGCGTGGCTGGGCGATCGCCCTCCCTGCCGGTCTGCAGCCTAGAAAAGGTTGCGGGCCACTGGTCTAAACCAGTGGTCCCCAACCTTTTTATCGCCGGGGACCACTCAACGCCGGGGACCACTCACCGGGGACCACTCAATGCCTTTTACTGAGGCCCGGTGGGGGGGGGGTAGTTTATTTCTCTACTCTCAACCACTGCCCTAACACTCTCTGATCACTATGGTAATGTTTAAACATCCCTTCAAAATAAGATACAGACACGCCACAACAATGAAGTGTGTTGTAAAGGGCTGGGGGGGGGATGAAGTAAAGGGCCGGGGGGGGGGGAAGAAGTCATCCTTCGGGGCCCACCTCCAATTAGTCAAAGGGCCACATGTGGTCCGCTGCCCACAGGTTGGGGATTGCTAGTCTAAACAACTTATGTAGCCCATCTGCTTTGAGCTAGACCTTCGCCTACTTTGTTTAGAAGAAAATGAAAAGTTGGTTCTTATATGCCAGTTTTCTCCACCTGAAGGAGTCTCAACCAGTTTACAATCTCCTTCCCTTTCCTCTCCCCACAATGGACACCCTGTGAGGTAGGCAAGGCTGAGAGAGCCCTGATATTCCTGCTCGGTCAGAACAGCTTTATGGTGCTATAGTGAGCCAAAGGTCACCCAGCTGGCTACATGTGAAGGAGAAGTGCAGAATCCAACCCAGCTCGCCAGATTAGAAGTTGGCATTCCTAACCACTACACCAAGCTGGTTCTCATTACCCTGTTACCTTTAGTCCCAGTTGCTCTCAGGATCCATGTTGCTTTTTCTGGTCCATTGGACCCCTAAGAACTGACCTGTACCTGGATTGTACTTCACACCTTAATGTGGCACCATTGGGAGGATCAATTAACTTAACTGCTAAAGCATGTCCTTTCCTGAGGTTCAGAAGCTGCTGTGAAAGAAAAAAAAAACCCTCTGATGTGTCCTTGTTGTAGTGAAGCCTTTTCTGTTTTGGAAAAAGTATCTTCTTACAGCAACTGTCTATAACAACCCCAGCATTAAGGATCACCTACAAGGTTCCCCTGAAATAAGTAGCACTGTCCTGACTTTTTGTTGTGTTTGTGTATAGCAAACACTCATCTTCCTAGACTGAATATTCCCCAACAAGAGATAAACCCTTAGGCCACCTTCTGCAACTATAGATTTTGTCAAGACCCTGAGACAAAATGGACTCTGACCATCTCTAAACCTCAGTGATTCAGTGTGTGTGTGTGTGTGTGTGTGTTGAGCTTGTGGATATGCATCTTTGTATGCATATCAGCTCCTTATCTAAATGTCTATCTACATAATATGCAGCCAATGATCTAATTGTGTTGCAAATGAAAATAGATATAATTTTCCATGTTCGCCCTTCCAAATAAGTACTTGAATACTTGAAAAGCATGAGCTCTGGGCAACAGTATTTTAAATGCTAATTTAGCACAAAGCTTAACAAAACAGATAGCAATCACTGGCCCATGAGTTCCCTGTGTCCAATCCAACTGCAAAAATCTGATGCTGAAAAGTTGGACATGGAGGATGAAAATTTCCCTGATTAAATTATCACAATTTCATTCTCCAGGTATTATTATTGTTATAGTCTTACACTTACAACATGACAAAGCCTGTGAACCCAAACTCAGCCTTTTCTACCTGTTTTATGGAGCATGTGGAGAGAGCTGCTGCTGCTGACCAGGTGAGGCTATTGTTGTGGTGATTGCAGTGATTGAGGAGGACGATTAAAAAGGGCTTCCTCCTGGAATAGCACTAAGTTGTATTCCTTTCAGCCATCTTCAGCAAACACATCTAGTTGAAGCAAGATGTATAACATTTAAGTGGCTGGCCTACATCCTCCCTTTCGAAAGACATGAAGGAATTGGTTTTGTCTGCAAGAGGAAAATGAAGCAAAGGACATTACAAAGAGTACAGGCAGAAGGGTTTGAACATGTAAAAAAAAGAGTGGGTTCCTTGCCAACAATCCATTTTGTTTAGAACTTCAGTGTGGCATAATCAGGTCTCTTTGCCACAAAACGTTTTAAGCCATTTACTGTTTCTAAACAATTCTTGTTTAATTAGCTTGTTGAGGTTTAAATTAAAAGAAGCAATGCTAGGAACATGCTTATTTGTTAGCTAACCAGTTCTTTCTCAATGGACTACATGCACACCCCACTTTTTAAAAAACATGGCTTCACAAAATCCCATTTCCCATGTTTATCCCTATGATTTCATCCATGGCTGATCCTTCTGCTTCCATTATTTTAAATACCTGTAGAATCTGAACCAAGACCACAGTTCGTACACTATGAAAACATTCCACATGTCCGTGTGTGTATGCAAAGTGCCAACAAGTCACAGACAATTCTGTAGTTTCCAAGGCAAAAGACTCACAGAGATAATTTGTCATAGCCTTCCTCACCCAAATATTAACCAGGATAACCTTGCTTAGCTTCTGAGATCTGATGAGACTGGGCTAGTCTGGAGCATCCATACCAAGGCCTCACATTTTTAGCTAGGCACATTTTATGGCAGGACTTAACTTCAGAGTTGATTTGTAACAACAGGGCTCAGGCATAGAAATTTTGAAAAAGAGATTGCCTTTTGTGCTCCACCAAATACCTATAACTGGCTTTACAATTCAGAAATTAGAGGCAAACAATTTTAGGTGATATGTTAGTCTGATCCCAACCATAACTTTAGAATTTAGGCCACTGTGAAGGACTAGAAAAGAGTCTCTTCAGAGTTTGAGTCTAGTGGCATCTTTAAGACCACTGACGTTTTATTCAAGGTCTAAGCTTTTGTGTGCGAGCACACTTCATCAAATACAGTGAAACACAATGTCCTCAGCCACTACATATCAGCCACTACTGGCCTGTTAGTTGCCAGTGAATCTGTGAGTGGTAATAATTTAAGAGAAAATAATGATAATAATTTATCATACAAATATCATACAAACTTAGCCTACAAATATCAGAATTTTCCTTTTTTTTTTTTTTGGAGATGCCACTGGACTCAAATGTAATTTGTACAATTGTTTGTCAATTCTTGTACTTCTATGCCGAATTATTGACATTGTCAACTGCATTAATCCAATCTCAGTTATAGTTACTTATAGTTACCCAGTTACTTATGCGTCTTGACTCTAATAAGCCCCTCCTAGCAACTAACCCCCTCATATGTAATGATTAAGAAAATTCTTTCACTTTATCGGAAGAAGTGTGCTTTCACACAAAAGTTTATTTCTTTAACAAGACTTCATTGGTCTTTGACCTGTGTAAGACTAGATACAACAGAGTATACCAATGCAGCACTATATACCTGACAGTTGAGGCTTGGACACTCATTCTTAGCACACAAATACAAATGAGTAGGAGGACTCCCCTATTTTTATCTATGAGTGAACGGAAGATATAGAAAAGATGCCTTATCATCCTTTTAGGGCCACAAATCAAGTCCTCATTCTGATACAGTAGACTGGTGACATGAGAAAACTTCCTAATTTTCTACTTGCCCTTAGAGTGGGACTTTATTGACCCAGGTTTCATTTGTCACTCTTTTTTTTTAATTGTGTGCCAGTGTAGTGGGTTCTAACCAGTTTGTGTCCCTAACCAAATACTCCCTAATTCAATATATCATATTTTTCTATATTCTGCTTCTCTCTGTCTCTCAAAAAAAGATGATTTTATCCCAAGATGAAATTTAAAAGAATTGTGAGGGATATTTACTAACTGCTATTAAATCTCTAGAGGTCCAGTTCAATTCAAATTCTGGGTGAAACTTTAACATGGTGCCAGATTGTTATCTGTGTTTGCCTGTTCCTCCCTAGCGTGGATCATATGGACAGAGAATGTGATATGCTTTTGCCACTATGCAGGAACCTCAGACTTAAAAAGCAAATTCACATCATATTTCACTGTAAATTTTTATGTGAAACTGAATCAGCCAAAAGATATTAGAGCGGATGGAATAAGGTTAACCCTGTCTAGACACAATAAAAGGTACACTATATAACCATATACATTTGATGACAGAGAGAAACAATAGACATACAGACTCTCTGGCTAATGTCTCCAGTACATCTGTAGCTGACCTTTGTTGGCTAGCTTGATTTACAACTTATTACGCACATGACAATGTGGATGGGCCTTCGCTTTTTTCAGTCATATTTTAAAAATAAGAACAGGATCACCATCTTTAACCTGCTAACAATCCTGATGATTCCACTTTCAGCACTGAGTGGGGTTAAGCATGCAATTTCCTGAAGCCAGTGAACTCCCATTTATGTTCCTTGACCTTCCTTTTAATCACGGAGAGAGCGGGATGGTGAACCACAGTGAAGATGGATCTGGCTAAGGCAAAATAGCAAAGGAGCCTGTATTTTGTTTCACAGATAGTGTGAAATTATTTGGGCACAGAGCAATGGAACAAGAGTCATTTGGCTACTTGTAAAAGGTTTCAAACTTTTTATCAGGATAGTTACAACACATTCAATCAGTTTCCCAACCAGCCATTGCACACATCTCATCTGGCTCATCAGGTTATGCTCAACATCAATTAATTCCTAAAATGAAAAAAAGGGCTAGGCCAAACACAACCTGGACCACCGGTAGACTTTCTTGTTGCAGATGCTTAAGGACTGATTGCTTGGGCCCAGAGCCTCTCCTTAACCTCATTTGATCCAGAGCTCTCCCAGGCATCGGAAACAAGTTCTAAAGCTGCTTTCAGGTGGTTCAAATTCAATCCTGCTTAAACTTATACATCAGGACCAATGTACAGATTCTAGTTCATTCTGCTTTGGGGAACCACCTGATGAAATATATCTATTATTTCCTCTGATCATCAATTGTCAAGCTTAGGGCAAGTCTTCCTACAAAACTGGCTGCAGAGGAAAGAACGCGCAGTAATTGGTTTAAACTGTAAGTACAACGATATAGGCTAGATATCAGGAAAAAAATGTTCACAGTCAGAGTAGTTCAGCAGTGGAATAGGCTGCCTAAGGAGGTGGTGAGCTCCCCCTCACTGGCAGTCTTCAAGCAAAGGTTGGATACACACTTTTCTTGGATGCTTTAGGATGCTTTGGGCTGATCCTGCGTAGAGCAGGGGGTTGGACTAGATGGCCTGTATGGCCCCTTCCAACTCTATGATTCTGTGATTCTGTGATTCTGATTAGCTCAGGTGATGTAGCAATAACTTTAATGCTACTATCGGATATTGATGGAGTGACCATCACTGGTTTTCCCTCTTTTAAAGCATCCTGCCATTAGAGAAATGGAGAGTGAACTTTGTACAGACTAATGATGTGCTGTAGTGACCCTGATGCAGGCCTGCAAAGTGCCTGGCAGCTTGCCTGATACAGGGGGAAAACCCTGGCAGCTTGCCTGGACAGGGAAAATCCCAAAACAGAATGAGAAGGATCCTAATATGTCCTGAGCTAATTGGACAATGTTTAGTAAGCAGATGTACAGAGTGGTTAATTAGATAATGACCTAATTTCGGGGTGTTATTCTGAATGTATAAAAATCTGTATCCAGGGGCAGCTCGGATGCACTGGATTTTGGACACAGGGTCACCCTTTTGATTGCTGCAGCTATTAAAATGGTATTTGAAAAGAATTCTCTGGCCTGGTGTGGAATTGGATCTTTCCCCACAATGGGTAAAAATGAACCTAAACTCCCTAATAGTGGGTGTATCAATACTATCATTCATAAAATATGATTGCACATCAGCTCCTTCCAGTAGTGGCTAAATATTAGTGATCAAATGGCATAAAACATTGCAACAAGATATAATGGCTTGTTAAATATTTGTTGAATACTTAGCAAATATTTGAATATTCTGAGCATGTTTGATAACTCTTAAGCATCAAATGTTCACCAAGAAGAGTTTCAAGGACTTTTGAGAGTAAAAATTGTTCCCACTGTAATTTAAACAACAGTTAAAAGCACAACATTTAGCACTATGTAACTACTTCCAAAAGTAAGACAGTAATTTCCTATATTGACTCCTATGATTGATAATTTTCTAACAAAAATATCAAGGATATTCATATGCATTTTATGTCCATGGTTTTTTTTTTTTTAACTACTATGGCTAGCTGTGCTGCTGCTGTTACAGCGGGGATATGGCTCAAGTCCAATAAGCCTTTCAAGACAAAATAATGAGAGACAGACTAGAAGGCCAAGAAAAACCATCTTTTCTGGCATTCAAATTCCTACCCTATGTTAGTATAGTCTTCTTACCTTCTGTCATTAAAGCTTCGTAAGTGAACTGCTACTCACGGTAGAAGTGGTCTGAATACTGACAACCATTGGCAAAGTGGTAAATTACAAGTAGTTTTGTGTTTATTTTGTGAGATTTACCTGTATCTTGTGTACATCATTATTTTTCTTACAAATTGCTTTTAGCACAGATTTTTCTGTAGAAAGGTGACCAAGAGATTTGGCTAGTGGAACAACAACACGCTCCATGACTATAGAAGGTAAACTAGCTCTTTGTATAATCCTACAAAATGTGAGAAGAATTTTGCCAAGCCAGAAATCCAAACAGATAGACCACCACATCTCAGTCTGATCTTTCACATACACATAATACTGACCTGTGCACTAAAGGATTATGGAAAGGATTACAATAACTTTGCATCATTTTGCACCAAGTACTATACAAATGCTATTTATTAATAATGTTAGTATTATTTCCCTTGCACAAGGAGGCAGAAACAATTGTAGAGCAATGCCAATTCACTGGGCCATTTCGCACGGCTTCAAAATAGCACAATGGTTGCTAATTGGAAAAGCTACTAATTTGCCATAACCCACGACGTCGTAGACAATCTGCAACAATCCTGAAACCGACCCGCAAAAAGCGCTTCGTTGTAGCGCTTTCAGGGGAATCCAGAAAAGTGGATTCACCCTCCGGATAGCGATACACTCCTGCAACCAATCTGCAACACTAGCGCTAAAGACCTGTGCGTTACCATTGTTGCTGGTTCTTCAAAGCCCCTCCCCCTGGCTCTCTTCTCCAAACTTCCGGCGAAGCGATCGCCATTTTTTTTTTCTCCGAGCGAGCGGGGATAAACGCACCAGCGAGCCTCTTTCTGTTTAGAGGCTTCCCTGGCTTCAGTCCTTCACCTTTAGTCACTAAGCACAAACCACATAAAAGCCCGTTTGCTGAAATAAAGTCCCTTTATTTTTTACACATAAATTCAGCCGAAAATCGGGCCCGTGAGAAGGGGGGGGGGAATTTTTTTTTATCACTCGAGGCAGCGTGCAAACGATCATACAATCAAACGACAGCTCACATTAGGCAGCTGGATGGGTCTCTCCGTAGCAACGAATCTACCTAGATTCGTTGCTATGGGTCTTTCTTTTTTTTTAAAAAACCTTTCTTAAAGGGAAAGGGGCTGTTTGGGAGCATGCTAACGGCTGCCCATTGGCTGCTTGACGGCCAGGGGCGGGACGAGCTTGGCAATAGCGCTTCCTTTCTAGCGATTTCTGCCGAGACCGGAAGCCTGTGGGAAATGCTAAAAAACGCAACTGATTCCACTACAAAGGCAGGTATGCATAACGACGAATTCCACTATTTTAAATGGCAATTTTTCATTCCGCAAACAATTTGCAACAAAGATCCCCGTGCGAAAAGGCCCACTGTTCTCATTAGTTGCCTTTAATGCAAAGTTCACCTTTCTGACTCCATCAGTAGCCATCTTGCAGAATGAGGTCTCCCTATCAGCTAGTATGGGATGAATTCAGAAGGTACCTTCACCACATCAAAAATATCTAATTGAAGTTAATACCACAAATCACCTCAAGAAACCTTTATTTTGCTGTCTGGTACATCAATCCCTGCTGGCAATATAAAGCCTTGGGAATGACTAATTACTAAGTGTCGCATCCTACAATTTCATCTCAGTAAGTGAGGAGTCCTGCTACAGTGGAAGAAGCTTTGCTCCTGTAGAGGAAGTGGAGATCACTTAGCAGAAGAGAGATCTGGCTCATTCCACACATGTAGGATAATTCAGTGTGCCTTTACAGCTGGATTTTCCTGTGCAAAAGAGGAAAATCTACTTCTAAAGTGCATTGAAAGTACATTAACCACCATGACCCATTATGCATGGGGCTGATAATCCATGATGGCGGCAGCTGGGCAGCCCCGATTATGCACCCTGCTGGAGCCATCCCAGCCCTGGCCCAGCGCAGCACCCCAAAAGACCCGCAACAAGGGAACATGGAATCTTTCATATCACTGGATTCTCTGAAGGTGCCAGGGACTGAGTCTTCTACATACAAAGCTCTACCACTGAGCCACATCCCCTCCCTATTAGTTATAATCATTATTCCTGCAAATAAGTTGAGTTCCCCTAAATGTAAATGTGTCCAGTTATACTTAAACTTTGAATTAATGGGCACTGTGTGCTAAATAAAATAATGCAATAAAAGCAGATTGTATAACTAAGTATTCACATGAACTTTCATTGGAATGCCTATTTTACTACCTATTTAAAAAATTGCTCAATTAAAGAAATGAGAGCCAGTGCATTATGATCTTAGTTGACTGGGAAATGCACACAAAACCATCACTCCATTGTTAGTATACTTCCTTATAAACTGAAGAGCTAACATTTACAAAGCAAACAAAATTCTACTTAAGAATATCATTGTCCTTCCTTCCAAATATGATATTAATCTTAATTCTGAAGCCCCACAAAAGGAATTCAACTTTGTGGTCCTTGTTGTTGATATCTGAGTATATGACAAGTGAAAACTGTGATACATATAATGAGAAGAAGAGTTCAGGGTGAACTTTTTGGTTATACAATGGAGTTAGCTTTCCTGAATTGCTGCACTGCAATATTAAGTAGCATAGTGTACTTCTGGGCTGGGATGTTACAGAAATGAAAGGGAAATTGTCCTTCTTGTTCTTCATAGTTCAGATACACTCTGTAGTTGAATTTTTACATCTCTTTTCCCCATTGTATACATCACACAATGTGCAGTGACATTCTCAAGCTGTCTTCACACTCAAGACTTTTTATATCTCACCAAGGTGAATGTCCCACTTAGGATGTTAAAGAGTGGGAAAAATCATGAGTCACTTGTACTTTTTGTTCCCTACATGTTTGAAAGTTGTAGTTATACTTTCTGAGAATACTTAGCTCTTGAGCTAGTTCTTGCCAGCAAAGACTCAAGGCAGCCATAGTACTTCAACAAGCTGGGTTGTATTAACAGTATAAGTATTCTCATGGGATTCTTTTACAGTGCCTGGATACTGCAGTAGAAGTACACCTGGCCCATTTGATGCCTCAGAAATACTCTGGGGCAAATAGGACAGCACAAAGGACAAATTTAGTTCACCACACCATTTTCTTCTTTGTTTTTAAATAAAGAAGAGAGCAAAACTGGACTTCAATATTTCCAGAAGGCCTTTCCCACTGAGAGATTATCACAATAGCTCCCGGTTTGAAATTATATTTGCAAATGTTCTGTCTGAAGTTTGCATCAGAAAATAAATGAGCGGGCTATAAAAATCTTATCTACTCATTAGAAAATATATAATGTGAAGATGAAACCAGCCTTATGCTCTAGCTTCATCTGCATTAACAGGCTGAGCAGCTTTGCTCTCTTTGAAACTGGTTTCAAATTACTTGCAGATGGCTGGAGGTAGATGAAAGACTCTATAAAGGTGTTCCTTATTTGATTCTTTGGTCCCCAGACTATTGGGCTATGTGCTGACACTTGGGTGCTTGTTTTACAATATCGTTTGACATGTGGGATTTATGTGTCAAATTTTCACTTAAAGCCAAGAAAATGTCAACTAGTAAGTACAGTGAAACAGCAAAAAATGCTGTGTTTTTTTTAAAGACAGAAATCAGAAAATTGGCCAGTGCCAAGTCTTAACCCAGTACCAAACACATACAAATTTGACTTGATTGCTAGCAGTCTTGAAATTCCTTTAGTGTGCTCTACTGAGATTGTATTATGAGCTTTATCATTAAGAAAACATAGTAATAAAAATGGTACCTTTTCTCTGAATCTATTAATGAAATAAACTTGTTGGTTAAACTCCAAAACCACTGGAGCCACATTTAATTTTCTGCTTTTTATGGATTTGGGACTTGGTACACTGAGATGTTCAGCAATATAATGTGCAACAATGTTGGAGAATTGACCAGTCTGGCCTTACAGCAAACAACTTTTACATTTGATGAACATACGTGGTCCACAGAGCATTAATATCAGTGCCAGTTTATCAGGAAAGTCATAAATATATAGCTTCCCTTGTGCTAGGGGAACATTTCCAGTCTTCCAACCAGGGGTGGGCTGAGCCTCTAAACTGCTAAGTTCCATAACTTTAAATAAATTCTGATGGGATTTGAACTGATTAAGTAAGAAGGAAGAGCTATTGGGATTGCAGTGGACATGGATGTGTTAAGTGCCATCTTATGATGACCCTATAAATTACTGATCTCCCCAAAATGTTGAGGCAGAGGTTTAAAAAAGCTAACTATATACCTTGGATTGTTAGTCAATGTGTGGCAGAGGTTTTAAAAAGCTAACTATATACCTTGGATTGTTAGTAAAGAGATTGGAAATAAAATGGCCAATATTTTAATGCCCTTGTATAGCTCTCTGGTGTGACCTCATTTAGAATTGTGTGAGCAGTTCTGGCTGCTGTATCTCAAAAAGGATATTGCAGAGTTGGGAAAAAAGTATAGAACAAGGTAACCATGATGATTAAGTGACTGGGGCACCTTTACTATGAAGAACAGAGTCTGAGACTTTTCAATTTAGTGAAAAAAGTTGCCTTGACAGAGGTTAATGTTGAGAAAGTAGACAGTGAGAGCTTTCCCTCCTGCTCCTATTAAAGTAGAACTTTGGAACACCCAACTGTTTGTTGGTCCCGATAGCAGTAGATCCTGTTCTGTGTATTTGTTAATGTGATGGCTAATCTTTCTTGGGGTTTTCTCTCCCCCCCCCCCCAGTATATATAAAAACTGCCTTTACTGATTACTGTTTTCAGAAAACTGGCATAAGAAAACCAGCTTGGTGTAGTGGTTAGAATTATGGACATCTAATCTGGGGAGCCGGGTTTGATTCTCTGATCCTTCTCCACATGCTGCCAGCTAGGTGACCTTGGGCTTGCCACAGCACTAATAAAGCTGTTCTGACTGAGCAGTAAAATCAGAGCTCTCTCAGCCTCACCTACCTCACAGGGTTTCTGTTGTGAGGAGAGGAAAGGGAAGGTGATTGTAAGCTGCTATGAGATTCCTTCTGGTAGAGAAAAGTGGCATATAGACACCAACTCTTCTTCTAAACAAAAAGAAAGCAACATGTTGCATATACTGAGTGAGATAAGTATGGGGGTTCCTCAACCATTCATACTGTGCTGTACTAAAAGAACCCTAGGCCTGATCTAGTAGGGCTTTCTGCTATTCTTATGGCCTGTCTGCTGACATTCTGTTTGGCATACAGCTGTGGAGTTTTGTAAGGGTGTTTGTCTTGCACTGATGAACTATTGAAAAGCCAGAGGCAGACTCTGAAAAATGAGCAACTAAGTGCCTGTACAACTGGGCAAGGACTGCAACCTACCAGATGGATACTTGCACAGAACACTGTGATTCTTTGTCTCCAAATAAAGTCACATCACCTAATATTTTAAGAAAGAAAGCATACTTAGTCTCTGGCAAAACTCTGCTTTTTCTCACTCAGGTGGAGAAGAACAACAAGCCACATAGAAACTTTGTCCTCAGTACTCTCTTACAATTGAATAATGAATAAGGGTCTCAATGGTCAAGTCCAGCACCTTGAACTGAATTTAGAAAGCAAGTGGCAGCCAATGTAGATGTTTCAGGATCTCAGCAACATGTCAAAACTTCCAAGCTTCCTTCAACAACTGGGCAGCTGCATTTTTCACTAGCTGAAATTTCCAAGAACAACTTCTGAGTCCAGTAACACCTTTAACATCAACAAAGGTGCTAGGGAACTCAAACATTGTTTCACTGTTTCAGACCAACATGGCTACCCACCTGAAATTTCCAAAGCTTCCCCTGCCCCAAGGAAAGCCCTATCTAGAACACATTAGAACAATCTAGTCTCAAGGTTACAACAGCATGGGTCAGTAAAGTGGGCTTGGCTGTATTCTGGAGGAATTCCATGTTCTCACTTAGAATAACCTGAAACTCAGCGCCTGAAAGAGCATTCAGGGAATAACTTAAAGCACATTGCTAAACATTTACCCTGTAACACAAATTTACTGTCCCATCCAGAGAAAGAAAGAAGACAAGAGGACATAGGGAATATCAACATTGGTAATTAAAAATGAAGTTGTTTTACAGAGCCAGCACTGGATTATCTTTTAGGCATGACATTTTCACTTAGTGAGTTTGTGAAAAACAAATTCATTTTGAATTTGTGTAGTTTATTAAATTTTGCACCCTGTTGAGACTTATAGAACACCACCAGTCCCCAATAGCTTTTCTCTAATCCTTTCAATTTTATGTCTATGTGGGATTGGATATTGCTATCCCGACAGGTTTCTGGTATGTCCTATATTTGTTGTGTTATTCTTTAGCAGCACATATTCCAGTTTACCCTACTTGTAATTAAGGCTTCTGGAACTGAGATGTAAACATTTAGTACATCTCTCCCTGAAGGATCTTTATGCATGTGATTTAGTATTTTTAAATTGTTGCCAAGTTCTATCTTATCCCCACCTTCAGGATTAAAACCATTTATTCCATCATCCCAAAAGAGCAAGCTGGCCAGAAATACATACTCTCTAGTTTCTGTTAGCTTCTCTCAGAAATTAACTTAAAGGTTATCCCAAGACTGTTGTTTGAACACCAGCAACCTGGTTCCATTTGTAGTTTGAGAGGAAACCATTTCTTCTGTACCAGCTTTGTTTGCCAAAAAATATTTGCCAGTGCTTAAGAGGTCAAAAAATCTTCTTCTCCAGGCCAACTTACTTTCACACTGACATCCTGCAGCTCTGTCTAACTAGACCCACAGAAGAGAATGTCTGAAAATGCTGTCTTAAATGTCCTTGGTTTAAATCTTGCCTCAATCTGACTTCAGGAACATATTGTTTTCAGGAGTGCTTTCACTCCAGTTGGACTCACATGGCCATACTGTACTGAGCTACGTGTACTGAGCTACAATGGTGAAGATTCAGGAAGAATATGGTAGTATTCAAATCTGCTTTCTTATTATTCATTATAAGTTACAAATCTTCAGTTCTGCTCAAGAAACAAAATGCTACTTTGTTTTGCTCCAGTCATTTAGGCTGAGCATAATCAGACTATAATGTTTCCAAACAATTTCTGGAACACAGCATAGTCTTTTGACCTCCTGTAAGCCCCTTTGTTAAACCTTACCAAAGGCCTGTCCTGAAGGAACTTAATTTCAGGTTCCAGCTTTGATTGCTCTGTGTGTATTTCTGTAAACAGCTGCTCTACTATCTAGCTTCCTGGTCTAAATGCTATCTCCAGACAGTTCACCCAAGACCTCCTCCATATTTTCCCAGAATTCTCTTCTGAAGGATATTCACAAACACCCCCACAGGTGCTAGGGCCAGGCTGGGATCAAGGGTAGACTCACGACCTTGAGGGTTTGAGAACTGCATACTTCTTCCTTACTTCTAACTTTGTTTGCTAAAAGCCATCCAATTTTTACTTAATGTTCCTTTGATCATATCATAAAGGCACATTCTACAGTGGTCACTTGAAAACAAATGGTAGGTTCATGAATTGTTGGCTGCGCTTCGCAAAAGAGTCTACATTGCATTGGCTACAGTTTACTGTTGTAGCTGAGTTATAATTATGTTGGCATAAACAAATAAAGGGCTGTTTCTTCATTTCATCTCTGCCAGAAACCAAGAGAATGCACTGAGACTTGTACCATCTGATTTACTAGTCAGCCAGGAGTCTTAAATTGTGTGGATTGTGATAACTTCTTTTAGAGTTTTTACTAGTAAAAGATCCCACAAGTTAACTGCATGGACACCTAATCCAAATACTCAGGGTGCATTGAATTAAGCCTAGATTTGTGCCACATGAAAAATAAGTAATTATGTCTCTTTCACAATTCAACATAAGAATGGTCTTCTGGATCAGTCTCAGTACATTTATTCCAGCATCCAGTCTTGCACAGCAGCCAATCAGTAGCCCTAGAAGGCCAACAAACAGGGCACAGATACCAAGGCCTTGCCCTGATGTTGCTTTCTAGCATTGGTATTGAGAGGTTTACTGCTTCTGCTTCAGTCATCCCAGTGAGCCCTGATGGTCTTATTCTACATTAATCTATGCTTGCAGCCAGAGCAGAATCCAATGACAGTGAAACCAATGTTGAGTTAAAGTAGTTCTTCATATCTATTCTGAACTATGGTTGCCAGCTGTGGTTGCCAGCTATGGACTAAGATTTTGGGGGTGGAGATTCTGAGAGTAGAGCCTGAGGAGGGCAGGATTGGGTGAGGGGAAAGACTTCAATGGTGAATAATGTTATATAGTGCCCACCTTCCAAAATGGCCATTTTCTCCAGCAGCCTGGACATCAGATATAATCTCAGGAGATCTCCAGCCACTACCTGGAGGTTGACAACCTTAGAACCCCAGACTCTCCAGACTCCAACCCTGTAATCACTTTGTTTGCACTCTTTGGCAGTTTCCCATCCTCTGCAATATGAGGATCTTGGGGCCAGAAGCATTTTTGAGAAAAGGGGAATCTACACATCCATGAATGGAAATGTGTGGCTCTTCACCCAGAGTGAAAGTTCTCACAGTGGGAGATGGTTGAATTGCTGTGGCAGCCAAAAATCTCTCTCCATTTACAGAATGTATGCTGTTTTTACTATGATTATATTAACAATCATTCAGTTAAGAAATGGATGAAAATAATCCAAAAATCCAGTGTTTGTTTCTTTTGAATTACAGTAGTCTCACAGCCATTGAGAGTCTAAAAATCACAACATTCCAGAGTATCAACCCTTGCTCAACATCCTTTTGATTGTTTCAGATTAAATAAAACATATTGAAATCCAGTCATTTTTCCTCACTTCAGATGTGAAAGCATTTAAAATAGCTTTAAAAGGCCCCCATATGCTTGCTAGTCAATGTGGAAGAGGACCCTTCCTTGTAATCTACTTATATGTAATTCCAACAAGCACAGAACTAGTCTGGGTGAGACTCAAAGCAACTTTTAGTGATATGTATGAGAATGCTGTAAGACTACCAGAAAGTTTTAAGCAGAAAGGGCATGTAACACCAGAAGGTGCATATTGCATAGACCATAAGAATTGGTCAAGTAAGAGAATGCTGAAAACTCCAAAGTCTTGAAAGTGCCATGAACTGCCTGGAAAACTGCTGGAGATATATTTTTAAATAAACAAACATATACAAATAAATAAAGCAGTAACCAAGCCATGTACTGCAGTGGTGGAAAATTCTGTTAAGCATCAAGGTCTCTAGAATTTCGGAGACTGCTCGCTTGCTGTCCTCACACTAACACAAACCTACACAGAAAATGCATTTTTATTCATGCTTTGAGTTTGTGGTATCAGCTAAACCAGACAAGCACAAGAAGCAGCAGGAAGCCTGATGAAGCCAGGCCAATGCCAATAATCACCTCCTTTCTGACAAGAAATTAGTGCTAATACCGTCATTCTTGCTGCTCACCTCTCACGTTTGTTACATCTGGCTAGTTTATTCTACAAAGTCAAATAGCTGAGAGTATTATATCATCTCGTCATTCCTCCAAGTGGAAAATGTGATCTGTGCACACATCCTGCAGCTGAATCTCTAGAGACAATTCCAAAGCTAAGAGCTGGTGCTGACTGTGGGGTTCTTGAGGATGTTTATTGAGCCTATGGTTAGTGGAACCAAAGTAATGACAGGCAGGAAAACATTCACAGAGACCAGAATGGTATTAGGATGGGCAGGAGCTGAGGGAGGGGACTATACTTTGGAAAATATTTTTTTTAGAAAACTGGTACCTCTCTCACACACAGTTCACATAATAAGCTTTATATTTAGACTGAAGAATACTAAACTCTCTTAAAGATCTGTGTAGATATTGGTCATGTTCCATAGACCTCCACTGGTGGATGGGACAGGATGAGCATATAAGGATCTCATCCTTTCCACAATCCTTCTGTGTGCTTTCAAGGTACATTCTCTGTGTGTGTGTGTGTGTGTGTTGTGGCTAAAGCAGAATCCTGGAGGCTGTATATCTCTCAATACCAGATGCTGGAGACAAAAAGCAGGTTATTCCCCTCAGGTCATGATTGTGGTTTTCATGACCACTGCAAGACTGAGCATGCTAGACTTTTGGAGTGGTCTTAGCAATGCAACATTAAAGTTTGGATTCTGTACCAAATTGCCTCTACTTCCATTCTTCCCTTGCCTTTACAGGAGGATTAAGGTAGGACTCTGGGGAGTCTAGAAAAAAGACAAAAAGTGACTGAGCCAGTGTCAGACTAGGATTTGGGAAAACTGGGTTCAGCTCCTCACGCTGCCATCACTGGGTGACATGGACCAGTTACACTTTCAGCCTAGTCCCCCCCTCACAGGATTGGTGTGAAAATTAAACGGGAAGGCATCACTTTGAATATTACTCTGCACTCCTTGGGAGAAAGGTGAGGTTAAAATATGCGAGGACTTTCTATCCCCCTCCTGAAGCTCCATTCCAGTCTAACTATAAGACAATTAAGATTTGGTGCTGGCAACTGGTTTTGAATCTTTCTACAAAACTGAAAGCCAAGGAGACAGACTACTGATGAAAGGAAGACTTGGACCAATCAGTGCCCAAACATGAGAGCTATACAGTGATCCTGCAAGGGTACTATTGCCTGAAAGACAACCTCCCACACACTCAAACACTAGTGATTGTACTATATGGGTCTCCATCCTATGGGGCAGTCTATGATCACTCCTAGAACAGGCCACTACTGGTGGTGCTACATTAATTGGATTGAAATGCTGCATGACATCAAGAGAAACTATTTTCTTCACCATAGGAGCCCAAGCAGGGAAGGGGGGGGGGAGAAGAGGCCTAGGGATGAGCTAGTTGCTTGCCTGATCACCACCTGTCCAAGGGATTTCACAAGAGCATGGCAAAAATAACCTATGAACTCTCTCCTTTGCCACAATACATGTATATATTGAAAACTCAGGGAACCTTAGTGACTTATTCTTTATGAAGAGAATCAAAAGTTCATGCACAGGTTCCAAACAAACACAGGTTTACAATTACAAAGCTACACAGTTAAAATCATAGAACCATAGACTCTGGTACACATGCTTCGTCTACTATATAGCTTGTTCAAGTCTAATTTTATGTAACTCTTCCCTTTTTAAAAAAAGTTAAGAAAGCCACAGCAAACTAACAGTCATCTGCCAAAATCTGATTACCCCATTCCATTTCACCAGGCCTTTCCTTCTGGGGGTGGCAGCTGGAAATTCTGGAGGCCTGAAGTGGCTATTTTTTTCCATCAGCAGCACCAGCTACTTCTTTCTGGCTAGTTTTCTTGCTATTGGACCGGATGCTTTGGAACAGCAGCAAGCTCTGCTTTTTACAGGGCACTTGAGGAATTCTGATGTACAGTCATTTGTTCCATAATCTATCTTTACTTTGGAGTTATTACATTTTTTTGCATGGAAAGTCAGTGTGGTATAGTGGTTAGAGAGTCAGACTGGGATCTCGGAGACCCAGGTTCAAATCATCCCCCCACAGAACCCTGCTGGGTGACCTTGGGCCAATCACACACAGAAAGAGTAGAGAATGCTGTAAGCTGCTTTGGGGCCCCATTGGGGGAAAAGTGAGTATAATTTTTTTACCTATCGTCTTCTTTACAGACACAAACAAGGAAAGACTGTAGCTCTGCTGCTACTGATGAGGCCCTTCATGTTCGGGCTTTACAAGGAAAAAATTCTGAGGGAGGCTTTGTCAACAAAATGTCAGACACAACACCAGCACATGATGCAGGACCAGCTAGAAGAGAGAGAGAAATCCAGCAGATCTTTTGCTGCTTCAGGCTAGGGTCCCCTGAGGAATAATTTTAAAAGTCGATATGAAGAAGTGGTGTTCTCCTAATCATCATCCTTGATCAGAAGGCCTGCTACTGAAGAATCTTACTTTGCTATGTGGGAGTTTCACTGTCCAAACCCTACTATAAAGCTCTTTAATCAAATATGTTATACCTACACATTTTATGCTTAGTGGACGTTGCTTTGAAATACTCTTAACAATTCAGCTGGGTCCATTTGGCAGTCTTGGAAGCATTTTGTGCTTGGCCATTTTGACAGTGACAACCTACCATTATTGGGACTCTGGGCATAAGGAGTTGTGGGGGCTCACTAAGGCACACAGCAATACTATTTTGACAGAAAATAAATGTGTTTTGAAATGCACTAGTATAAACTGGGAAAATATACTGAATAATCACCCAAGGTACACGAGAGGATGAAAACCTTTACTGACCCGCTAAAATCTGCCTTATTTAAGCACATTCAAAGCTACAACTAATCCTCCAGTGAACATCTGTTTTGACCTCTGCCCCATGCTCTACCTCCTGTAGCGGGCAATTCTTTGCAGCTGAGCCTCATTTGTCAAAGCAGAGGGCACCACAACCATTACTTCAGGCAGGCTTTATTTGCACTGCAATAGCTGACGTCAATTGTTACTGCCTGGTTGAAAGCCATTCCCAATCTAATGTGGAAGAGCAGCAAAGAGATGTTTAGGATAAACATATACTGTAAAAAAAAACAACAAAGCTGACTTTTTAACCATGTTGGAATAAAGCCACTTTCTCAATGGTTTGTAACTCCTCTGGTTTACATGTTCTTTATGAAATAAAGCATTTTGTTTCAGAACTCTAAATCAACTTTTCCATATACTTTGATATAGAATTTTAATACATTTGTTCCACTCAAGTATTCAGTACACAGAGTTATTCCCACTTATGTATTAGGTCAGTATTGAACGTTCATTTGATGGTTGCTACTGATCGCAAAATTTCTACACTTGTGATTAGAAGGCCTGTGATCTTAATGTGCATTGAGCAAACAATTTATACTCCATAAAGTCAAAAATAGGGACAAGGAGTGATGATGTTAATGAAGGCTCTCATAAAATACTTTCTTTTTTTATACCATGGCTCATTAGCTGGTCTTTTATTTATATAGTACCAGCAATGCATGTGGCATTTTAAAGAGCTCAAAGAAACAGGCCTCTGATCCAAGGAACTTAACCATCTAAAATGCAACATACATAAGGGAGGGAGACAAAAAGGGCAGAAAAGGAGGTAAGGAAGAGAAATAGGGCTCATTCCAATTGCACATGATTAACCATGAATTTGGATGGGAAAGAGAAAGAGCTGCACCAAACTTCTATGGAAAAAAATGGGCTTTAAGGAAGGATTTAAAAGAAGCAAGAGAGGTGTCCTAGGAATCTTTGTCATCGTCCTTCTCATTTCATGTTTGGTTTAAATCCTAAAGAATAGGGAAGTACAAGAAACTAGAAACTCAGAAAACAAGCAGTGTTAGGCCACATTATTGTTCCAGACATTTCTGTATGCTGCCCAGGTCACTGTAACTTGTGTTGATAATGGAACAAGATATAATGAAAGGTGTGCCTTCTCATTAGCTGATAGATGTATAAAGATACTTAAAATGTAAAGGTGCGTTTCTTTATTTAATAAATACAAAGATGGGAGAGAATAATACATAATATTTAAGAGAGATTTAAACTTTATTTATTTGTTATTGTTATTGTTATTGTTATTGTTATTACAATATTTAGATTTCTAGCCCGCCACTCCCAATAGCTCATGGCAGGTTACAACATGCATAAAAACCCCAATAAAATTCCATTAAAACCAACTAGGACAATCCCCAAATGACCAGAAGTAGCGGACTAAATATAACTAGACTCTCCCACTAACCACCAAAGCAGGGGGATGGGGACGATGACCATAACCCACCTAAGAATAACCTGGGGGGTCCAGCTCTTCCTTAGCATGCCGGCTTCAACCATAGACCTGGTGAAAGAACTCCATCTTACAAGCCCTGTGGAATGCGGAAAACTCCCACAGGACCCACAGCTCTTCCAGGAGTTCATTCCACCAGGTAGGCCCAGGACTGAATAGACCCTGGCCCTGGTCAAGGCCAGATGCGCTGCTCGGGGGCCAGATATGACCAAAAAATTCAAACCCGCAGAGAGTAAAACCCTGCGGGGCATAGAGCAAGAGGCGGTCCCTCAAGTATGTGGGTCCCAGACCACACAGGGCCTTAAATGTTAGTACCAGAACCTTGAACCAGATCCAGGCAGCAACCGGTAGCCAATGCAGCTGCCTCAGCACAGGCTGGATGTGGGCCCTCCAAGATGTTCCTCTGAGGACCCTAGCAGCCACATTTTGCACGAGCTGTAACTTCTGGACCAAGCCCAAGGGCAGGCCTGCATAGAATGAGTTACAGAAATCTATTCTGGAGGTGACCGTCACATGGATCACTGTGGCCAGATGTTCAGGAGACAGGTAGAGCGCTAGTAGCCAAGCCTGGCAAAGATGGAAAAATGCCTGGCCGGCTACCTTCTTGACCTGAGCCTCCAAAGTTAATAAGGCATCGAAGGTCACACCCAAATTCCTGGCCTGGGATGCAATGACAAATTGCATTCCTGCCAGGGTTGGTAGACGTGCTTCCTGAGCCACCCCCTACCACCCAGCCATAGGATTACCGTCTTGGAGGTTTCAGACTACAGAGTTTCAGGCTACTCTGTTCGAGCCACCCAGTCATGGCTTCCAAACATCTGGCAAATGATTCTGGGGGGGGGAGTCCAGCCGGCCATCCATCAGGAGATACAGCTGGGTGTCATCTGCATACTGATGACAACCCAAGCCGTAACTCCGCACCAGCTGGGCCAGAGGGCACATGTAGATGTTAAATAATGTGGGGGAAAGAACTGAGCCCTGAAGGGAGCTGAAATGGACTCAAAAGTTCCTCCCCCACCGCCACATTCTGGGTCTGGTTTAGGAGAAAGGAGCGTATCCAGCTCAAGGCTGTGCCCTGCATCCCTGTCCTGGCAAGGCGGCAAGCCAGCAGTTCATGATCAACAACATCAAACACAGCCGACAGATCGAATAGAACTAGCATGGCAGAATCATCCCAATCCAGCTGCCGATGGAGGTCATCCATCAGGGCAACCAACACCATCTCTACCCCGTGGCCAGGATGGAAGCCAGACTGGTATGAATCAAGCACCGAAGTTTCCTCCAGGAATGCCAGGAGTGGTCTGATGCGGCCATTTCAACTGCCTTCCCCAGAAATGCTAAATGTGAGACTGGTCGGTAGTTGGCTTCTTGAGGAGAGGGCAGACTACCACCTGAAGCAGTTCAAGAAACTCCCCTGACCAGAGGGAGCAGTTGACAATTTCCATGAGCTGGCTCCTAGCCGAAGGCCTTCTCCCTTGAGGAGCCATGATGGACAGGGATCAAGGGGGCAAGTGGTAGCCCTCACTTTCCCCAGCAACCTGTCCACTTTGGGTAAAGATAGCTGCCTGAAGCCATCGAGCATTACCTCCAAAGGCAGCCAACAGGCCTCCAGTTCATTATCAAATGTGGCAGGAAGGTCGTAGCAGAGTGACAAGACTTTATCCGCAAAATAGCTCGCTAATGCCTCACAGCCAAGATCTCTTAATGTTTTGGTGCTCATTCTCGAGGGCGGTGAGAGGCTGAATTACCCTAAATACTTTGGCCGGGTGAGAGCTTGCGAGCGCAATTTCCACAGCAAAAAATTCATGTTTTGCCGCTTTCACTGCCATCTTTTATACGCTCTCATAAGTGTGCAATAAGATGCTCTTGTAGCTTCATCACGAGTCTTCTGCCACAGTCGCTCTATTCATCTCAATTCCTTATTCCTCTCCCAGAGTGCCCCGGTATACCAAGGTGCCAGTTTGATTCAGGGGCAGAGAGGACGTCTAGGGGTGATCACATCTATAGCGGCTGACAGGCGGGACTGCCAGTCCTCCACCATGGCCTCCAATGAACTGCCAGGAGGCATCCGGTCCTGCAGAGCATTCTGGAATCCAATTGGATTCATTAGTCTCTGTGGGTGGACAAAAATACATCTGCCACCCAACTGGGGAAGGGGTGGAGTCTTGAGCCGGGCCCGCAGGGCATAGTGGTCTCACCACACAATGGCCAAAGCCGCATCCAGACCCACCTCTATTCCTGCAACGAAGATCAAGTCTAGGGGGGTGGCCGGCCTGATGAGTGGGCTCGGCAACAAATTGAAAAAGCCCCAGTGTCACCATGGCCAACACTAGGTCTGAACCAAGTCCTGGGGGTGGTGCGTCAGCATGGACATTGAAGTCCCTGAGGATTACAAGCCTTGGAAACTGCAACGCCCAGGCAGCCACCACCTCCAGCAGGCTTGACAGGATATCTGGCAGCATGTTGGACGGACAGTATATCAACCAGATGGCCAAGCTTTCGACTGAATCCAAACTAATGCCAGAACACTCCACTCCCTTGATGTCTGACGCAGGAAGAGCCCTGTAGAAGAAAGCCTCCCGGACCAAGATGACCACCCCCCTCCCCTACCATGGATCCAGGATTGGTGCACGAGCGAGAAACCAGGTGGGGCCAGTTCTTTTAGGGCAACCGTTTCACACTCCCACACCCAGGTCTTGGTCACGCAAGCAAGGTCAGACGCAGACTCGAGGCCTTGTTGTTGATCGACCTTGCATTGCAGAGGACCAATGTCGGATCCACCCTAGCCTCCACCCTCACATGCCTGGGGATGGGACGAAGGTTAAAAGGGCAGTGAGCACAACCAACTCTAGTGCTCCCTGCCCTTCTCTTGTCTAACCTCCTCCCCCAGCCATAATGCCCCTGGCCCATGATGGTCTGAATCCTGACCCCACCAAGGACCCCTCTGCTGGAGAAGGGCCGAAGAGAGAGAGAGGGCTAATTAGCTAAACCCACTTATCTGTACTATACCCTCCCTAACCCATCCAACCCACATCCTCCTTCAACTACCCACCCTACCCTAACCCCCCGACCCCCCCACCCTAATTAACAGCTAGTGGGATTGAAAGCAAGGGGGAGGACACATCCAGATCCCATAATAGACACAAAAATATAGAGTTTTTATGTGTGAATAACAAACAACTATTCATAGAGTGTCTGTTGTGGGGAAAGGAAGGGGAAGTTGTTTGTAAGTCATTTTGTGCCTCTTTCAGGGGGTGAAAAGCAGGGTATAAAACAACCAGCTCTAAACAACTACCACCACCCCAGCTCAAGTAGATACCAGAAAACATGACAGACATCTTTCCCAGTACCCTAAAATATGGCAATTTCTTTACATATGGCAATTTTCTTATATAGAAGTATTCTATGTAAGATGCATACAGAAAAGTAAGCTCTGATTCAACAGTATAAGGAAAAATCCAAAATGACACTTGTGTCTACTTTGGTTAGCCCTGGGAGTCAGTAGCCATTAAAAGGGCAGATATTAAAGAAGTCAGTGAAGGAAGCATTTAGAGTCTACTTAAAAAAAATACTATTATTTACAGTACCCCTCTCAGAGTTTGGAGTTATTAAGACTGCTGGCTCGAAGGTAGCCTTCTTTGTGGATAAATGAATATAAAAAAAATAGTACCAATAAAATTTTAAAACTTGCTAAAACACTTCGAAAATACTGTTGCAGTAAAAAGAATCGCTTCTGCAGAGCTTTCTGCAGAAAGGATTCACTAAGATTTCTTTACCAATGACCTATATAACTCAAGTTCTGGCTTTTCTTGTCATGAATAATGCAGTCCTCCAAAACAGACAATGTCCTAACCCTTCAGCAGTCTTTGCTACAAACTCTGTATTTCATACTTATTTCCAGCTCTGTCTTTAATTGCCCAAATATTCTTCCTAAAGTATGCAAAGGACACTAGTACTACTGTTAGTGTTCCAAATTTTTGTCCAAAGGGATACGACTCATGCGTTGATTACTAGAGTGTGGGCACATATGAAAATACAGTTTGTAAAATGAATTGTCCCTAAGAGCATATCCTTCAAACTATGAATGTAATGTATTTTTATTCCAAAACTTTCATATCCTGAAGCAGAGATGATAAGTCTGGACAGTTTTGTGGACTGAACACAGGACTGGCAGCTCATGAATCCCAAGAGTTTAGTTTGAATGTGTATCATGATTTCCCCCACTGGATACCCCCAGATCAACACAGAATTCTCCATTATTTACTGGTTATTTAAACCAGTGTTTTCACGCTACAGCATTCTCATACAAGTCAGCTTGAATCATATTTCAAACTACACATGTCCTCAAACAATTTAATAAACTTCATCTCCTTTGAGAAAACATTTAGGGCCATATCTTTAGGGCCATGTATTAGTTTTGGAGCACTATAACCAAAGGCATTTTCTGAACTTCATAACCCCATGTTACTCGGTACAGAGCTTGGTATCATATTCCCACAAGACCTTTCACTGTGAAATCTGGTCCCCCTCTCCCCTCTCCCTAGTCAATTATCATAAATATATAGATTGAAGTACTGCAGACCATCTACTGTTTGAATGCACAGAGCTCAAAAGACAAGGCCATGGGTGAAACAGAAGGCATGTATGCATCATACTGGGACCTGGATGCTGAAATATCTCTCACACATGTGAAGTTCAAAGGCTATCAGTGATCAATCAAAAGGTCACATTTTGCTTTTACTTTGTTACTATGTTATCTATGCTGCCAGTCCAGAATCAAAATTATGCTCCTATAAATAATACTATGAAATATATCATATCAAAGCACTATGAAGACAATATTATTCAAAAGTCACTGAAGGACAATTCAATCAAATAATGTCTTGAAGACTGTGTGAAATCTGGGGCTACTATGCTTAGAGACTGCACATAATCAATTCCTTTGGAAATAGCAAATGTCAAAGAAAAGCAATATTGCTTAACTCTGAATAAGCATGAAGAGGGGAACAAAGAAATGCCTGATTAAAGAAATGTGCAGGTATGAAGAATGGCATGCAACTGCAAGAAGCTAAAGTAAGAAAGGTGGCAACAGCAGAGATTAAACAAAGAAATATTAAGGTGGAAAGGACCTCAATAGTCATCTAGTCCAACCCCCTGTACATCACAGGCAATTCACAACTACCTTTTCCCCCATTCCCCCTGACTCTATGCCCAGAGGAAGGCAAAACAAAAAGCAAAACCCCAACCTTCAGGATCCCTGGCCAATCTGTCCTGTAGGAAAATTCCTTCTTAACCCTGAAGTGGTGATTGGCATTATCCTGAGCATGTAAGAAAGGACCACAAGAACTGAGCACAGACTCATCCTTTCCTGCTCTCCCTCTCATGATGTACCTAAACTCACAAAAGCAGCATTGTTGTCAGATGGCCTTCTAGTTTCTACTTTAAAAGCTCTGAGGAAGGAGAGTGTACCTCCTTAGGAAGTTGTCAGGAAGTTCTAATGATTAGCCAAAGTTGAATTTTAATCCATTGGTCCTGGTCCAACCATTTGGGATAACATAAAATAATTCTGCTCCATCCTCTATATAGCCCTTCACATAATTGATGATGGCTATCATATCACCTCTCTGCTGTCTCCTTTCCAGACTAAACATATCCAGCTCTTTCAACCTTATAGGAAAACCTTTCCTTATAGTATCAAGACCATCTTTGTTACCCTCCTCTGGACACATTCTAGCTTGTCAACATTCTTCTTAAACTGTGGTGCCCCAAACTAAATTCAGTACTCCAAGGAAGTTCTAACCAAAGCAGAGTAAAGGAATACCATCACTTCATGTGATCTGGATGCTATACTTCTGTTGATGCAGCCCGAAATAGCATCTGCTTGTTTCGTTACCACACTGCACTACTCGTGTTCAGTGTATGGTCTACTAAACCCCCTAGAGCCTTTTTGCATGGACTAATGGAAGAAAAAGAAAATCAGTGAAAGTTTTAGGTGCTTGAGACTGGTAAGCATTGTAGGTTCATCTTTGCCAGTAGGAAACCAAGTTGTTTACAGGTTGGATGAAGCTTCACATTACTCATGACCTCCTCCACTGCAGCATACTGAGGAGGCCAGCTGCAAAAAGTATATACCAAGTTCTTTAGCCTCATACGTTAAATACAGAAGACAGCTGAATTGAGCATCTTTTGCCAAATGCCATCCACCTCATGATCAAAGTAATGCCTGATGTCTGTTGGGAAATAAACCATTTTGCTTTCATAACTTTAACATTCTTGTAGCCCTTTATAAAAGCTAAATGTTTCAAAAGCATTCAAGCAGATAATTTCTGTACTGTACTAAAGGCCCATCTAAAAGAGAAATTTTAATATATTCCCACACACTAGTAATCAGTTGCTAGACATACCAAAGGATACTGATCTTTGGAATTCAGGCAAGGAATATACCTGAATCAGGACTGATGAGCTTTTTGGAACAGAAAAGCAATCACAGTGTATGCGACTCATTTAAAGACTATAATAAGAGGCAAATTACCTCTGTGGCATCAGCTATAAAGGACAGCTGAATGACAGATTAGAAGAGACAGAAAAGGAAATGAAGGAGTTGGAAGCAAAAATAAGCAAGGTCTGAAGACCAAAGAAGAGAAGGATTAAGTTACTGGAATTAAGAAAAGAATGCAATTTTCCAATTATATATGGAAAAAAGACTTTTCTGCATAGTCATATGGGGTAACAAATCTAGCGAACTAAAGGCACACTCAAAGCTGACTTACAATGACATTGTCTCATCGTGCTTCTTACAGAACATGCACCACTAAGGCCAATTATGCACGGAGGGGAAGGTCCACATTCGAGGTGGAATAAGGTCATTTTAATCTCCCCCATTATTTTATAGGAATCTATTTGAGATCCAGTTCTGCCAGCCCAACAGTTTGACACATTTTGCATCCCAAACTGACTCAAACAATCTTTATTTCATGGAAGGCAAAACAGGTACAGGTCAAACCTTGTTTTCAAAATTGTTGTCTTCCTCAGTGGCTTATAATATTTCTATCAAGATATTCCTTTTGATTGTAGAATAATTAACAGAAGAGTCTCTTCAATGGGGACTTTGTAGGCATTTGCCACTTCCCCAATACCACCTTTGAGCATGAGACCCAGAATACTTGTATGTATTGAAGAGATTTTTCAATTAATTTTTCTACAATTAAAATGAAGTAATATATTGATAAAGATATTATAAGCCACGGAGGAAGACAACATTTTTGAAAACGAGGTTTGACTGGTGCCCGTTTTGGATTCCATGATGGATTATTTGAGTCAGCTTGATATTTGTCTTCTGCTTCTGCTGACCAGGTCATCTTAGGTGCTTTCTGAATCCCTACATATGTTTGGATTCAAAGGAATGTGAAAAGAGTCACACTTTAGAGATATAACTTGCTCTGTCCCCTCCGACTGCACTTTCCTCCCCGGATAACTGTGTGATAGGCAAATTGGAAGGGTGCAAAATGGAAAAACTGTAAAGTCTCCTTTTCCTACTCTGTAAAGAAAAAAATTCTACTGGAAGAACTGTTGTTGGCACCTTAGGATCCAACCCATGGATTTGGGAGATGTAAAATAGATATATTACAGTTGGGGACCCTGCAATGACTTGCAGGGTTAAATCATTTTCCTTTCCGCCACATCTCCTTTCCCTTTCTGAAAGCTCACATAGCCTCCCCCTATCCCCTGCTTCCTTCCAACTCACTGTTATCTGTGCTTGTATTTATGTTTTCCTTCCTTCCCTCCACCTGTGTAAACTCTGCTGGGGTCTAGGTGTTGTGAGATGTTCCCCGTTGGCCTGGTTGCATGATGGGGAACTTGCAAAGACACAATTTCCTCTATTCACCATCCTGGCAACTCCCAAATCCTTACCTTAAAATGCTCGCTTTTAAATTTATTTTTATACTTGTATTCTGCCCCTCCCCAAGGGCTCAGTGCAGATCACAATTTTCTTTCCCAAAACTTTTCAGAGGTACAAAGATAGATCTTGTCTGTCCAATCTCTGATTTTAAATATCCACAGATGGGGCCACTTTGGGAATTTGATATGTTGATAATGGAACTGTATAAAACACTGAAGTCTTTTAAAAAAAAAACCCTCAACTCTATTTAAAATCAGACAAAAATTATAATTGGCCCCCTTCTATCTGTCATTCTTGGTTGATGTTTTGCATTTAAAAAAGCACACAGAAATGTCTCTAAATGCAAGAAAACACAATGCTTATTCTGTGTTATCACAAAAGAATTGTATTTTCCTCCAAGGATACACACATTTCTGTGCAAGATTCCAGGTTCCTGATGTCTCTTTGGCAACACATCCCCTGCTGTTTTATATCCATCACTTTGCAGAGAACTGATCCACTGTTGCCAATTATATCACTGGTACACCATTTCTTCCAGGTGCAGCACATGGATTGAATCCAGGTCCTGCTACAATCTATGTTTGTCCTGGCAGAATTGGTTCAAGCCAGAAGAGTACTTCGTTTTCTAAGTTAAAACACTGAGGAAAGATTCTGGAGAAAAACAATCATTTAGTAATTAAAAATATGGAAATAAAACAATAAATACATTCACAACAAAATGTTTCACAACATTGTCTTATGTTACCCATATGAAAAATCACTGAAGACATAAGATTAGAAGACAGATTCTCTATTTTGGGCTGACAGTCACCTCAAAGCTGGAATAAGCATTCCAAAAACAGGGTATTGCAGCAAGGTAACGAGAAAGTGCTGCAACACTTTAGGATATAGAAGTCAGAGGTATAAGACTGAGTTTAATAGGCACATATTTTTTGGAACATCCTAACTAAAGGAATTTACAAACAACATGCACTATACCTTTAAGGGCAATAAAAATGTGCAGGCCCCAGTCCAGTCAGTGTTACTGTTAAAAGTATCTATTGGGTAAACACTGTCAGTATGAGAAGCTGCCACTATAAGCAACTCCATGCAGCTCTTGTGGTATTGCGCAGAATGTTGTGGGCTTAAGGCAGGAGAGTGCCCTCCTGAGGAAGTGGAGACACAATGCCTGAAGTACATGTCAGTGCAGCTGGGGTTGAGCACTTGGTTGCATGATCTACTGTGGAAGTCAAAGAACAAACACCATTTTGAAAGCTATCAGTGAACTTGCCAAGAACGTATCACCATTACCAGCTGATGAGGATCAGAAATGAATGCTGCTGTAGTGGAAACCAGAAATTGATTCCAATTATCACAGTCAACAGGATGAAGAGATATATCATAAACATTGCAATAGGACTAGGATTTCAAAAATTGAAACAAGGCATAAGTATTAAGCAACACGTATTAAACAATGCAAAGAATATTTTTTCATAGGCAGACCAAGGGAAGAACATACAGTAACAGAGAATACATATAGGTATATTGTCCACAGTCGTCTTCTCTTTATTGACATGTCTTTCTGACCTGAGTGCCATACTCTTATAGTGTCATACTATTTGACTGCTGCTTAGTTTGTATTTTGTTTATCACGGTGGCGCTGATAATTTTTAACAACTGAAAGCTGAAGGCACTGTACAGATTCTCTGTTATGTTTCAGAGCTGATCTCTGTGGAGTGATGGAGCATAGATAATTCAAATAAATGTGGCTAATTTGTTTGATAACTAGATTTGCTCAATAAAATCAGAGTCCAGTAGCATCTTTAAGACCAACAAAGATTTATTCAGGGCGTGAGCTTTCGAGTGCAAGCACTCTTCGTCAGACTATGATCTTCTTACATGACAGGGAATATATAGCAAAAATCAATTCTGTTACATCAGTAGACTGTGTCACAACCAAATACAGCCAATGATAATCCTTTGTCAAAACAGCCAAACATGCTAACCTTGTTCAACTTGTGTATCCATATGCCTCACTATGTATTTTATTTCTGATAATGTGACTGTAAGATATGGCATTGTAATGGAATTTTGAGTTTGACTCCGTTGGGAAGTGACCAGCAATTTCCTTGGCAGTAATGTCTCAGGGCTGTTCCGCATTCGTCCAAAATAGCACAATGGTTACTAATTGAAATCGCTACAGTTTTGCCGTTATGCACAACATCGTTGACAATCTGCAACACTCCTGAAACCGATCCACAAAAAGCGCTTCGTTGTAGCGCTTTCAGAGAATTCCAAAAAATGGATTCACCCTCCGGAAAGCGCTACACTCCTGCAACCAATCTGCAACACTAGCGGGAAAGTTCTGTGCATTGTTGCGGTTTCTGCAAAGTCCCTCCCCCTGGCTCTCTCCTCTGATCTTCCGGCGAAGCGATCGCCATTTTTTTTTCTCAGAGCAAGCTGAGATCAACGCACCGGCAAGCCTTCGTTTACCCAGTGAGGCTTCCCCGGCTGCAGTCCCTCTGTTTAAAGTCACCAAGCACAAGCATCACAGAGGCACGTTTGCTGGTTTATTTTCACTTTATTTTTCACACTGTTTTCGGGCGAAAATTGCACCCGTGAGGGGGGGGATTTTTTTTTCACTCGGGGGGAGCGTGGCAACGATGAAACGGCAGCTCAAACATCACCTGCTAGCTAGATTCGTCTCTCCGTTGCAACGAATCAACGCATATTCGTTGCAACGGGTGTGTGTGTGTGTTTTTTAAACCTTCCTTAAAGGGAAAGGGGCTGTTTGGGAGCATGATAACGGCCGCCTATTGGCTGCTTGACGGCCAGGGGCGGGACACAGCTCAGCAATAGCTCTTCCTTTCTAGCGATTTTTGCTGAGACTGGAACCCTGTGGGAAACGATAGAAACGCAACTGGATTCCACTACAAAGGCAGGTATGCATAACGATTTTTCGTTCAGCAAACAATTTGCTACAAGGATCCCGGTGCGGAATGGCCCTCACAGTTGTATGGAGCAAGCAACATATGGGGAGGTGGCAGCCTTTGATCTCTAATAGCAGCATTTTGGTTTCTCTCTGTACAATACACAGAATTCTAGGGGATTGTTTGGCTGTTTTGACAAAGGATTATCATTGGCTGTATTTGGTTGTGACACAGTCTACTGATGTAACAGAATTGATCTTTGCTATATATTCCCTGTCATGATGAAGAGTGCTCGCACTCAAAAGCTCACGCCCTGAATAAATCTTTGTTGGTCTTAAAGGTGCTACTGGACTCTGATTTTATTGTGCTACTTCAGACCAACATGGCTACCGATCTGTATCTATCCCTAGGAGATTTGCTGTGTGTCATTATTATATCATTAGTGAAAAGATAAATGTTCTAACATTGAATTATATATCCAGACAGAAAAGTAAGGCTCCATCGAAACACTTCTAAGGTGCTTCCTACTATTTTTTCCCCTTTGGAATTCCTACAGCTAAAAGCCTGATACAGTGACGGTGAATTCTAACTACATCCTGTTGGATCATTGGGATTTAAATGTAATTAACTTTTCCTGGGTTGGAGCCAGGAGCTTTTTCTTTGTGCAAGAACCTGCTATGGTGCCAATTTAATAATGATTGCTGATATATGGCATTTTGATATGAACTTGGTCCTGAATTAAACAAACGTATGCATTGGCTGTAAGCAAGTCAAATTTTGAGTGGCAGGCTGCCAAGATTCTAGGAGAAACAACTGTCTTATTTTATAGCTTTAGCACTTTGGGCTTAATATATTTTTCCACTAACAAGTTCTGTTCCTTCTTTGCTAGTGTATACTGATCTGTAAAGAACAATGGACTTTTGAGGCAAGTGAAAACTAAACTCACAATAATTTAAACAAATTACATTGTTTACACAAAGAATAAAAAAGTGAGGTGAAAAGAGCTGACGTATGATTTACTGCAGACTCTTTCATTGTGTATTCACATTTTTTTCAGCTCAGCCACACATGAGACTGAAATACATCTGCTTAACGTAGTTCACAGATTTGGACATGGAATTAGTAAATACATATATTAAAAAGAAAAATGTAACAAAAAATGTGAGCGTAACAACATTTCCTAAGCCTAATTATCCTTTGCATGTATTTGGCAAGAGAGGAATCAGCTTAGAGCTAATGCTTTCAAAACGGCAGAATTTAACAACAACTAGATCCAAGAGCAAAGAGGCTCCACCAGAGGCAGCAAAGGACATGCCTGCTGCTATTGAGAAGCCATTTTGCTGGAGGAGAAGCATAACTGGAAAAACTGCATGCTCCCATTGCTCCTTAGGAGACCTACAATAGTGTTGACAACCAATAAGACTTCAGTGGATGGTCTGCAGATAATCAGAATATGGTACACAACAGAAAGAACCAGGTTAAAAATTCTTTACTGGCAGGTTTTGCTCCTATTTTGAGATAACAATGATGAAGGTTGGAAATTTACTCAGCATCTTTACTTTAGATATTGGCAGAGGGATGCCTTTTCCATTGTAGCAAATTGAGAGGCAAGCCTGAGATACACATCTGAGCTACACCAGCTTCCACTATTCAGTCTGTCGAACCAATAGCTATTCTGTTGATACAGAGAATTAATTCATTATGGACTTTTATATGCCACTTGTCTTCCAAGTAGCTCAGGGTGGAATGCATCAATGGACTTCTCTCTCTCTCTCTCTCTCTCTCTCTCTCTCTCTCTCTTATTCCATGCGGATAATTTTTGAAGAGTAGCCTATAATTGATACCACTGGTTATGAGAATAATGGCATACAGTAGTATATTTTAATGGCAATAACATAACCCTATGAAACTGAAAGAACATGAGATGAATCACCCACTATGACAACTATGCCTTGAAGAACTATCTGAATAGGAGTAATACTCCCTAAGAGTATATTCCAACTGTCATCAGTTTTAGCCTCAGCTAAGCTAAAAGCTGACAATATGAGAGATCTTCTTTGCATAAAGCTACTTTGGCCATAAATGAAGCTGCCATATATCGTCAGGTAACTGGTCCATCAGTGTCTGCATTGCCTACTCTAAATGGCAGCAAATCTCCAGGGTGTCAGGCAGAGGTCATTTACCTCACCTACGCTCTGAGATCCCTTAATTGGAGCTGCTTGGGATTCTACCTTTGACCCTCTTCATGCCAATATGATGCTTGGCTACTGTGCCACAGCCCCTCTGTGGTATAGTGGTATTCAAAGTCCCTCTTCAGATACCACTGGTGAGATCACTGCCCTTCTCAAACCCAGAGGCACCTAAAGCTTGGAGTGACAAGTACTGTCTGCAGGAACTATCACCAGCTTTACTATACACACTTCCCAGCTGTGATCCTAGATATCAGGGAAAAAAATTTCACAGTCAGAGTAGTTCAGCAGTGGAATAGGCTGCCTAAGGAGGTGGTGAGCTCCCCTTCACTGGCAGTCTTCAAGCCAAGGTTGGATACACACTTTTCTTGGATGCTTTAGGATCCTTAGGGCTGATTCTGCGTTGAGCAGGGGGTTGGACTAGATGGCCTGTATGGCCCCTTCCAACTCTATGATTCTATGATTCTATGATCCTTTTTTGATAGCAACCAAGAAAACTAATCATATACTACAAGTTTAAATACAATTGGCACAGTTCAGGTTTCTTAAACCTAGTGAGTTTTCCAAACTCAGGCATCTTGGTGTAGTGGTAAGGAGTGTGGCCTTCTAATTTGGCAAGCTGGGTTTGATTCCCTGCTTCTCCCCCACATGCAGCCAACTGGTTGACCTTGGGCTCGCCACAGCACTGATAACCGAGCAGCAATTTCAGGGCTCTCTCAGCTTCACCAACCTCACAGGGTGTCTGTTGTGGGGGAAGGAAAGGGAAGGAGATTGTAAGCTGCTTTGAGACTCCTTCGGGTAGAGAAAAGCAGCATATAAGAACCAACTCTTCTTCTTCTGCAATATCAGGACTCTCTCAGCCTCACCTACCTCACAAGGTGTCTGTTGTGGAGAGAGGAAAGGGAAGGAGATTGTAAGCCACTTTGAGACTCCTTTGGGTAGAGAAAAGTGGCATATGAGAACCAACTCTTCTCTTTTTCATCTTACTCTCCAGAACTAGATTAACATCTGCTTCTGTTATATTCCTCCCACAGGAGTGTTGAGTAAGATTCAAAGACCTAGCCCTGCTTCTCCCCCTAGTACCTCACCTTGGTATATTAAAAAGCAGAGGATAAAAATTAAGGCTTCACAGGTAGAAAAAAATATATAGAAATTGTATTTCAAAACTGTTACATTATTTAGCTAAGCAATTATATCAGTTATTGTCATGACCATACATTTTGGTTATATGTTGTTATATACATACATATTTAGCAAATACACAGTTCATAAATTAATGCTGTCCATTAGGCTTGTTTGGTTTAATACTCATTCCTATCAAGAGAAAAAGTGCAAAGATGTTCATGTATAAGTCAAAGCAAAAGAAAAACTCAAAAGTACTGGCCTATATATGCTGAGCTGATACAATAAATGTGTAACACACAAAAATGTGTGTCTGTCTATGATTCTGCTTGCATTGAGTATAATGTAGCAACATATTTTGGCTCCAGCTGAACTGTGCTTAACTGAAGGAAAGGAGTAGATTAGTGGAGAAGATAAAGCAGCATTATACTTGCCTGAATGGCAGCAACAAACCATGTGTGTCAACTACTGGCTCCAGGGAGACCAGGGACATTGAACAAATTCTACCACCACCACCACTCACTCACTCAATTCACCCAATTTTAAGAACAAGCATTAATGTGGAAGTTCTTTTCCAGCCAGGATTCCCCTTGGCAAAAAACAGCATGCAGAACCCAAGCATTTACTTTTTGCAGCAGAAATCTGAACATTTTAAAAAAGGAATGCCACAAAGGTAATGACAAATAAAGGGTTAAATTTTCAGCTAGGCAGATAAAACAATTAGCTAAATAATCAGTTTAGAGCATAAAAATAAAAATAAAATTTACATATATAGACATGGCATGCTGTGCTCATTAAAAACCATGGCAAACACTTTTTTGCCAAATGTTCATCTAAGGTTGCATTCCGATGATAAACACCCTACACTTGAATCTCTTCTTCTGTTGAAAGTTCACATGTTGGCCCACCTGGGCACATCCCCTTTAGGCTAGGGTGTGAAGTCAGTGGGGATGCCACAGGGGTCTGCACTGTAAGCAGGGACAGAGAAGGAGAAAAACTAGGAGTCATGGCTGATGGAGGATATCTTTGGCTGTGGAGAAGGGGCGAGTGGGGGCAATTTTTAAATGCCTGGCCAGGCCATAGAGATGGCATACGTGGGGGGACTGTCTTTAAACCAGGCTGAGCTACAGAAGTAATCAAGGGAGGGGGGAAAATGAAAGATTTTTTCTCCTTAGGAAAGCTGTATGCTTTTATACTTTCATCTTTCAGTTCTGCAATATCACCAAACACAGATGCAAGAGGTTTAAATCTGGGCTCCCAATTCAGCAAGTAATCCCAGTTATAACTACCTCGAAGATCTTCATCAGAGTCTACCAGGGTAGCAAGAGATCCATAATGGGAGTTCTGGCCATCAGCTATGAAGTTACATTCTTGTGTGATGTCTGTCATGATGTCCATTTCCTTTATCCCTAAGTTCTGAAGTAAAGCCAGGTTACAGCTAGAATACCTTGTGTCACAATCTCTTTCTTCTCCTCCGCCTCCATCTCTGAAGACTGGGATAGTCTGTGTACTTTGACTCAAGGCAACTGCATCTGTCTCTCCAGACTGACATGAAAGTTGATCAGAGTCCCTGGGAATTCCTGAGTCTGGTAATTGTGAACCTCGGTCACTCAAAACTGACCCAGAACTCTTCTGGCAAGGATGCTCATTAATCCTCTGTATTTCCTCATCTTCTGCTGTTTCACCCTCAGCAGAACCATGGCCACTGGAGTCCGAATGCCTGCAAGGATTAGCCATATCCTTCCTTTCTGCAACGCCTACCAAAGTTAGCCATTCGGCTATGGAACTTAAGGGAAGGGTACCTGCTGCAGGGACTGGAGTATTCTGAGCAGCTTCAGGGGCACTGTCTTCATTATCTGCGTTCAAATCTGTTGCTGAACAGCAAGGGATCTCTTTTTTCTCACTGGAGTTCAATGCATCTTTTTTTCTATACCTCACAATAAGCACAGCAAGACTGATAGCGAGAAACAGGAACAAAACAGTAAAGGCGGCAATACCAACGGTCAAGGTGTGTGGTGCCAACATGGAAGAGCTCTCTGGAGTACCAGAAATGTTCACCAGAACTGTGCATATGCTAAATCTAGAGTCCAGTTTGGGGCTGTGAGCTTTTATAAGTAATTCAAGGGTGCCTTCTTTTTTCTTCATGCTGCTCCTTTTCCTTTGGAAAGATTTAGTTAAATAGATAGCACCACTGCTTTGGTTCACAGAAAAGAAATAAGATGGTTTTAGCAGACTGTAATGAATGATGCCATCCAATCCTTGGTCATAATCTGATGCTGACACTCTGCCGACCAGCTGCCCTGCTTCATTCCTTTCAGGGAAGCTGAAAGAATACTGGTCTTGGTCAAAAACTGGGTCAAATTCATCTATTCCTTCGACTGTCACCCGGACTGTAACAGAGGCTGTGGCATCGCTCTTGTCTCTTGCCTGAGCTATAAAGCAATATTTATTCTGATGTTCAAAGTCAAGGACTTGTTTAGTACGAATGACCCCAGTCAAAGCATCTAGGAGAAACATGTCATAATCAACAGGCGCTCCATGGCCAGACAAGCATGGTGACTGGAGGGAGTAAGAAAGATGACCAAAGGGACCAGTATCAAAATCCAATGCAGAGACTGTGCACACCACAGAAAAAAGGGGCAGATTTTCATGTACTCTGCAGTCCAGGTTGGGAAATACAAATATTGGTGCATATTCATTATCGTCAAGAACACTGACAAAAACAGTAGCAAAAGCCATATTGTTTATACCAGCTCCTCCATCAGAGGCTTGAATAGTCAAACTGAATGTCACTGTTTCTTCATAATCCAAAGGTTGGACCAGATCAAGAGAGCCAGTTTTCCCATTTAATTGAAAATGTTCCTTGTCATTTCCAGAGACAATACTGTAAGTGATCTCTGCATTAGATCCAGTATCATAATCATTTGCTGAAACCACAGTAATATGACTTCCAACTGGGATATTTTCTCTAACATGCACATGGTATTCCAAGCTGGTAAATATAGGTGGATTGTCATTAACATCTAAAACAGTGATTGATACTGTAGCTGTGGAGTTTAAATGAGTTCCCTGGTCAGATGCAAGAATTAATATCTGGTAAAATGGCATTTTCTCTCTGTCTAGAAGGCTTCTCAACATGAGATTTCCCACCACTTTATTTGGAGATTGTGGTTCAATGACACACATTTCCACAAGAAATTTGTTACTACCATTACCACCAATAATGGAATATTCAATGTAGCTATTTCCATGCACCATATCATTGTCAATAGCAGATATTGTGAGCAGTTTCTCTCCGATGGACACATCTTCTCTTACACTGAGATTATATGCTGCCATTGTAAACTGAGGAGCATAATTATTCACATCCTGTATATGTACAACCACTGAAGTAACGGCAGTCAAAGGGGGATTTCCGTGGTCAAAGGCTTCTACTAGGAGCTGAATAGCTGGATTTTTGTCCTGGTATATCACTGGTCTAGTCAAAAATAGTGATCCTACAACAAAGCAAAAATACATTATGGTTTAAAAGACTTCCAGAAACTCTTGACCTTTATTTATTACCCTGAAGATATAGATTAGATCTGGCGGGAATATTTCCTGGGAGAGAGGAAGTGCTCTATATTTTAGAAACCTTTGTCTTTCCATTCTCTTGTTCATTTGTTTTTCTATAATTGAACTTTAGTTTTCATAATGAGCCACCTAGGGTTCCCTTGTTATATACTTTAGTAGAATAAGTTTCCAAGTTACTAAAAATTGGTTTAAGCAATCTTTGCTGATCTCTTTCCCACAGCAAGCAAAAAAGCTCCTGCAGATGAGTCATGCAACCTTCTGGAATCTGCAACCTTCTGGAAGAACAGTACAGTGGTCTGAAGAAGAAGAAATGGAGAACTAGCAGACCTCCCCCTCCTGTTTTTATGCAGACTCTTACACAAATGAAACAAGAGTTCAAGACTGGGGGTGGGATTCTGATGATTCCATAGTGCCATATCACATGTCAGTCCTGAAGGTACTTTGACCTTCAGGATCAGCAACAATCTCTTTACAAAACTCATTCATGGTTTAATTCCAAGAATTTATGATGAACTTCTGCTGTTTTTCATGGAAAAGGAACAGCATGGAATTCTGTCACTGTTTGCTTTGCAGGTGGTCTGAAGGGAAAGGAAAATTTCATGTTTCCAATACAGGTGTGTTTTTGCTTTAACATGGCTGGTTTTTCTACCTGTGTTTCATGTATGTTCTAGCTGAAATGTATAGTTTCAGTGACTGTTGTAATGAAATGTGACTATGTGGATGATCAGAATTCTGTATAGACAAATGAATGTACAAGAGTACAGTCCATAATGCATGTTCCATACTACCGGCATGCTGGACTCACCATTTTTTGGATCAATAGAAAAAGCATCAGAGGATGAGATAATTCTGTAGGATATCTTTCCATTATACTCTGAATCTCTGTCTGTGGCACACACAGTCAAGACAGAAACATTTGTAGTTGTGAGTTCTGGTATCTTAACCTGAAATGAAAACAGATTGAAGTGGCTCAAGCACACATGGACAGAAGTATTACACACAAAAGCTTCCACAGCAACTTTTTTGTTCTTACCTGATAGGCATCCTGAGTAAAAACTGGTGGATTATCATTTATATCAGATATAAGGATTAAAAGTTTTTCTGTGGTCTGATGCACAGAATCTGAAACTTTGATCAACAGTTCAAGCTGACTAATTTCTTCAAAGTCTAATGTCTGCACCAATGTGATTATTCCCTTGTATTTGTCAATTGCAAATTTCCTTCCAGGATTACCATCTTCAGCAAAACTGTAGTGAAGAGGCGGGCCCAGGTCCGCATCATCTGCCAATACTTGCATCACAAGGAAGCCAAGCGAAGTATCTGCAACAGACAGGCTCAAAGGTGAGTCGTGGCTCTTTTTGCATGTTTTATAGAAAGCTAGCCTCCTAGACATGTCCTATTTTTATGAAGTCTAGGTGTACGAAAAGAGGACTTGCTCATGACCATTAAAATATTTTAAATCTGAGAGGAGTATGGCTGACTGGATGGCTCACAACATTTCTGCAGCCCCTCTCATTGCACACCTCGTAACAGATTGGATCAAAAGGGCTCTGCTGATGTGACAGGCAGAGAGGGGTGACCAAGCTTGCTTTCACCTTCTCAGTGAAGATGTGGCTTTTCATCACTACAAAAACCTCAACCTTCAGCATCACCTTTTTAAGGTTTACAGACTGGGAGAGAGGGCAATAGGAAAAAATCCACTTCAACCAGACTTTTATGTGGGCACTGCTAGAATTCAACCCAATGTAGATTTCTTGCATTTGAAAACTTTCAGCATTGTTGAGTGTCCAGGAAATAAGCTTTATTTATGGAAATGTGAGGATCTCTAGCATCCCAATTTGGCTCTACTGTCTTCAATGGATACATTAGTTTTCTTTAACATAACATCAGTGTTACAAAAACAGAACAGCAAAATTTAATCAGGAAGTGCTGGCTTATGAATTGTACTTATTTTTCTAAAAGGGGCAATAGAAATTAAATCTCAGGAGTTTGGCATCTGAGTCTTGCAGCAGTATATTTTAACGAATACATGACTTGAAAGGCTAGCATAAATATGCCACAAGAATATTGAGCATTTAATGGGCAGTATCTATGTTTTCTCATATTCATCTCTCTCTTTTCTGGAAGCTCTTTCACCCCTCCCCCCCTAATTATCAATCCATAGAGAGGAGCAACCATGTGAGGCAGTGGGCTGGAATGAGGAAGGACAAAGTCATGAGGAGAGACAGCCTCGGTGGGACTGCACTTGAGGAAGCAGCAGGGGGAATTATTTTCGCTCCTTGACCTCTTCACTCTACCCACCCCCCAGACCTCTGCAGATATTCCTCTGTCTGGTTCTATGACCATACAATATTTCCATGGGTCTGAAAGGGTGCAAAACTAAATGCCAGAACATGAAGCATTTTCTGCATAGAATGATAGGATACTGCCCAATTAATTATTCCTCTGACCAGGTGTTTCCATTTCAAAAATGTCTACTACAGCCCAGCAGTCAGTCCACTTACTTTCAGGGAGCTCCACTGTCCCTAGTGGCTGGATAGTTGGAACGTTATCATTGACATCCACTACTTGTATTTCTACTGTGCTTGTAGCTGACAGCCTGGGAGTTCCCCCATCAGCCGCTTGTAAAACCAACCTATTAAAAATTAGCCACAGTGAGGTTATGTTAGGAATAAAATATCTGTACATTTCTATAGGGTGGATCCTAGCTATGTTTTTTGCTGAAAGAACATATTTCCTCCTATGGAAAGAAGGGAAGGAAATTCATCCCTTCTCACTGCAAACTCCTCTCCCCAAGAGCACAATTCCAGGGGGGGGGGGACGACAAGAGGCTGAGGAGAGCCATGAAAGGCAGAGGCAGGAATGATTGTTTCATGAACACTGTTATGCTAAAATTTATCTTGCCCTATTGATTGTTCACCAATATGTTCAAAATGATTAACATTTTGTATATAAAACAGCTACAAGTATTGCAATCTTGTCAATTGGCTCAATCCAGAATTTCCCACACCCCAGAGTGAGTGTTCGATCAGTAATGCCCATGGTAGTCTGATGTGGATTTGCATCCAACCCCTGCATTAAGAGGTGGACAGCAAGTCTGGATGGTCACTAGATTGGAATGTCTGCTGGCCGGCCTGCGCATAATAAACAGTTGCCTCTCTTTAAAGAAAAGCACTCTGAATCTGTTAAGAATGCTTTTACAAAGTGACACATAAACTAATAAAGCAATCCAATTAAATATTCCCCGCCCCAAATGCTCAAGATAAATACCAATAATGTTAATTCATCATCATGAATACAGTTCTGGGAAAAGACAGAGTTTGCGAGCCATAAGCTGATAAAAAGGGGCGGCAGGGAAAGCACAACTAAGGACTTACACTGGTATTTCATGGTTGTCATATGTTCTACATACTGTAAATAGGTTTAAATTAGTAAGCAGTATTTTTTCTTTTGATTTTAGAAGCCTGTATTTTATTATGATTTTCATTATAATCTACTTCAAAACCAGAATATACACTTATTAAACCAATATGCAGAATTCATCTTCTTCGTATTTGACACAGTTTTCCTTTCAAAAGTGACAAATGGCATTATTATTATTTGCACAACAGAGCTGGGCACAATAAACTGAAATTTAATCTACAGACTCCTCTTCCATTCATCTACCACATCAGTTCGGCTCTTTGAGTTTTTGTGGCTTAAAAATTGTCAGAACACATTACTTGAATTACAGACTTGCATTCAAGTTTGTAAACATGCATAATTTCATATTTTGTCTAGAATGTATATCAGTAAAGTACATATGGAAATATTTACTAAAATAATCGGTTCCTTAGGTTTCAGTGAAAAAGGAAACGCCATAAAAACATTTCAACCAAGACATTTAAATTAAACTTCTGTCAGCACTTCCTCTCTGAAGCCACTATTTTAAGGGCCTTAACATTTCAGACTCAGTAAACTGCTGAGGTGAAATAGCAGTTAATTTAAGTTTTGAAAAAGTGAGTCCTCTACTGTGAGTGGTTGCTACGTTAAATGCAGTAGTCTACTGATTGAATAGACAAAGAGCCATTTTAAAATAATAATTCAACATTGCTGTCGCTGCCAGATTTAAGGTGGGTGGTGGGAACTGAAACCACGATGAGGGAGAGAAACGGTTCTCCACCCACAAGTGTCACAGGCCCCCCCATTCGTCTATTACATTCTGTAATAAGGATAGTTAAATTACATAATTCTGAAGCCCTGTTCTTTCAAAGAGGTTAAAAGTATGGCCAGTACTCAACAATTATGCCCTGGATGCATCTGAGATCTAATACTGAATGAAAAGGCATTCCATAGGGTCCCCCAAATTCCATTTTTGGTACTATACGATATGATAACATTTATTGTATGTAGCCAAAGGCCATTACAAAACATAATTAAAAACAATATGGTACAAATACGAATAAAACAATATTCTCCAATATTGCGTACATAAAATTGTAAATGAGGGCTACTGAAAAATATGGTGTATCAAGGTGGGGGCTCCTGTAAAAAAAGCTTTGGTTCGGATCTTCCAGGCGGCCAGAGCAAAAAGTGCCACCCTACATGAAATATGGAGGTAGACATCTGATAACAGATAGGTGACTTTGTCAAAATCAGAAATGGGGTATGAGTTCAGTAGTAACTCGGCAAGAAATTTGCCCCTGGGTTCGGAGTACAGGGGGCAAGCCAAAACATAGTGGGGCAGGTCCTCCACAGATGGATTTCCACATATAAACATGTGTTGGGCTGTGGGTATTTGGAGATATCACCCAGAGAGCATGGCTGATGGCATCATTTCAAACCGCAAAGATGTTAGGGCCATTCTAAGATTGTGTGCTGTTATGTTTACTAAATATGATGCTCTAGAGTGGTCTTTTTTATTGTTTTATACCATGGGGCTGATTGTGATAGCAGAATTGAAGAGTGATCAATCAATGAATCAGCTTTGAGCACCCAATCACATATATCAGAGATATTGGCTGATGTGTGCAGTAAGTCATCTGGTATGGTATAGCGTGAAAGAATGGAGCTAAAAAAATCAGACCGAGTCCAATCTTTGCTCAATAAGAGCTCGGTATATAAAGATGATAGATAGATAGATAGATAGATAGATAGATAGATAGATAGATAGATAGATAGATAGATAGATAGATAGATAGATAGATAGATAGATAGATAGATAGATAGATAGATAGATAGATAGATAGATAGATAGATAGATAGATAGATAGATAGATAGATAGATAGATAGATAGATAGATAGATAGATAGATAGATAGATAGATAGATAGATAGATAGATAGATAGATAAGACAAACATAGGGTATGTGGTAGGTATTGGTGAGGATGGGGACAATACCTCTGTATTTGCAGACATTTATCCTGATTTCAGCATACATCTTCATTCTAAAGGTAAGCAATGCTTTTGGAGCCTATGAAGTACAAAGAACCTGATTCTGATTACTGATCTTCTCTGCTTCCTCACTTCTCAAGAAACTCTCTGAGACCTCAAAAAAACTGTTGGTTGTGAATAATAAAGGCCACACAGACTGGGGAGCTGCAGTGTGAAGGTGGAGCTAAATGAAATCTCCATGTTATGCCAATATAAGCTTGGATATCTATGGCCATGGCATTGGCAAGAGAGAAAGACTGAGTCTGGTATCACCCAGTTCTTTCTCCTAACTGCAACACCCACTGCCAGGTTGCATGGCTTTTTGTGCTCCAACCTTTCAGACTACTCAGAGGCTACAGAAAGGCAGAGGTCAAGAAAGAGCTTTGCTGCTTACACTTCAAAGGATCTAACCCACAGTCCACTATTATATCGAAACTAGTATATTGTGGTTTGTGGTTCTTTGCTTAACTAAAACTACAAGTCGTGAGTAAGCCATCGTTTCCAGTTCTAGTTTGAAGAGAAAGCAAAAAACATAGATTGTTGCATTTGATGATCAACTGCCGCGGAACAGAAAGGGGTGAGGATTGCAGAACACGGTGGGAGGGTAGGACATACAAATCTGAGCTGTGCCTGTATGGTACTGAAGCATAGTTTGGTTTTATATTGCAGTCAGTCTACAGTCAAACACAGAGTTAAACAACTACAGAAGTGACAATTTTTTTAAAAAATCCCATTTTGTCAGCCTGTTTCAATAGCCATTTGTAAGTCATTCCTTTCAACTTCCCTTTGGTTACTGTATAGTCTTTCTTAAGTTGGATCTCCTTCTGACTTGAATCCTGGCAGCTGGGGGCAAATATTATGCTCCACAGGAAAATCTGGATGTTGCTATGGACCGAAATTTAGTGGGAAAGCTCAGCTTGCAAGCAACTACAAAAAAGCACTGCACAAGTGTGAAGCCACGGATCATAGAGTAGATACATTATCTTCAGGTTGTTTGGGAAGGACAGGGATACCTTGGCTCATATGCATATTTGCACTCACGCTTTCTCACGCACACAAAAAGTCTTTTTGGGAAAATCGATTTCCTTTTTTATATAAGTAACTGTAGATGAAAATTTAAAAATATGAACATTTAAAAATATGAACATTTAAAAATATGAACAAAAGAGTAAGTGAGACAGAAATTGAAAACAAAGTAATTTGGGTGGAAAGATTCAGACAGGCCTATTCAGTCTAAATTTTCTTTGACTCTGCAAAACTGGAGGTGTAAGGGCCAAATTAGACATATGACTTTTAGAGATATTTGAGTCCTGAATGCCATCAAGGTGGGGGGAGGATGGACTCTTGTTTTCCCCTAGCCATATTCTGTGCCAAAGCAGTGTGTGTGTTTCCCCAAATTTAGTAGGAAAACATGGAAATAACTGTGCTGTTTCAGCATGAGAAAAGCTGCCCGGGGGGGGGGGGGGGGGCGCAGGTGCCTCTATTTCCCCCTGCAGCTGTGTTCTGATCCCAGTTGTTCAGAAGAAAACTTGCAAGAACTTGTCGGGAAGGATCTCACTTTCTCCTTTATCCCCATCCTCACACTATTCCCTCTTTTCCTCCTCCTGGCAGTTCCCATATCCTCTACCCTTTTCCTACGTCCTTCCCACACCACAAACCACTTACCTTTTATCTGCTCCCTCCAATATTCAGCTGTATTTATTTCATTTATGCCTTGCCTTTCTCCACAACAGAGAATCAAGGCGGCTTCATCTTCACAACAGCCCCATTAGGCAAGTTGGGCTGAGAGTGTGTGACTGGTCTAAGGTCATCCATGAACTTTCACAGCAGATTGGTGAACTGAACCTGGGGCTTCTATATTATAATCTGAAACTATGAACAATAAACCATGGGGTGGCTGCTTTTGAAGAGCAGCAAGCAAGCAGGCCTGTGTGAGTTGTGTAAGTTCTTCAGATTTTGTTGCCAAGGCCAGCCCTTCCTCCTCCACCCATATTTTACTGACAGAAACCAAGACCTGAACATTTGTGATATTGTTGTTGTTGAAACAGAGAAATTTTATTTATTAAAACTACAAGAACTGCTTCTATTATTTGGGAGGTTTAACTCCCCTGTAATATTATTTTAAGAAGATTACAGATATTTCTGCAAACCAGAGATGAGGCCACAGATCCAGAGATGAGGCCATGTTGAGAATTCAGTGTATCGATTATTGATTAAGAAGAAGGAGGGAGGAGAGATAGTAAAAGAAAACATCAGGTGGCAGAAGAAAATAGTAAAGAAACAAGAAAGAGAAATAAGTAAGGACAGCCTATTCAGCTAGCTGCTCTCCCAGTAGAGATGGAAACGAAACTGGAAGAAGGGTCTCCACCAAGGCCTGAAGGGAAAGTTTGTTCCTGCCTCTCTTGAGTCAGAGTCACACACCAAAATGTCCTATGCCTCAGAGGGAAAATTGGACATACTGATCATAAACCAACCTGTATGATGAAATGTCTTCCCGATCGAAGACTGTGTAGGCTGATATAATTCCTTGTTCTGAATCAATGAGAAATGCTTCATTTGTGTTGCCAGATAAAATTGAATATTTAAGTTCTCCATTTATTCCACTGTCGGGATCTGTTGCATAGGCCTGAAAGGGAACAAAATTCATGCTTACATTGAAATGATGAAATATACATCCTGGCTCAGAAATGGGTTACTATTCTTTAGGTAGTCCACTGTGTATATGCAGTATCTTAGCAGCTACTATACTCTGCCTGTATTACAGTTTGCACTTGACCAAAAGTGGCTGTGGTAGCCCATTTAGCAGCTTAACCCATGGCATATGGAGAGGCCTCTGGTCTGAATTTACATGCAAGAGGAATACAACAACAAAAAAGGGAATGCAAACTAAACCCAACAATTGAATCAGGTACTACAAAGCTTGAGACAGAACAATGTTAAAAATGAATTAAATAAAATACATCAATTTATTTACAGCCCCTAAAAATATAAATATAAAACACGGGCTTTACATTTAGCCTCTAAACAGATACCACTGTACTACGTTGTCCTCAGTATACTATTTTTCTTTTTCTTTTTCAAACAGCTGGTAAACTTCATGAAAATATCTATATAAAGTACAACTATCCCTAGTTGGATAAACACAGTTTAAACACACATTTGAAATTACCTGCGTGATGTAAGTGCTGTAGAGTTGGCCTTCCCATACTAACACTGTGAAACAGCTCTGTTCAAATTGAGGGGCATTGTCATTCATGTCTTGTATCAATATGGTCATTCCACACAGCACTGAGCTCAGGCCATTGTCAGCTAAAACTGTAACATGTAACTTTTGCCTGACTTCATAGTCAAGAAATTCTGCTTTCTCTACTGTGATTACACCTACAGATTTTAATGAAACAAAATGTACAGGCACACATAAGTAGTTAAAATGTTAAGAAACATGGTGCTACCTTTTGCATAAGTAAACCAACAAGGCTGTAAATCTAGAATTCATTTCCTCACACTGATCATGCTCCAAATCAGTGTGCATAAATTAAAACCATAATGGCAATTTGGCCAAAAGCAAACTATGCAAGAGTGGGAGAACATCTGTTCCATATTAGACCATAGCAAGAAGCACAGCAGCTAAAGATCAGCTGCTAAAAGAGCTTTCTATCAGGGCTGATGGCACACTCTTACCTTCCTGAATCATTACTAGCTCAGCAGCCTTTATTTTGCCCTCTCTATTATCAACACAGTGTGCTTACTCAAGAGATTTCTGTGATGGAGAGTGCATGTCAATGAATGAACTCACTGACATGGGCAGTTTTCTTAATCTATGAACTTGCAAAGCCTTGCTGGTTATCAAGGCCATAAAACAGGCAAGCAAAGCAGGGTTTTTACAGCATATGTGATTCCACAGTTACTCTAGTCCTATGCCCAATGAAACCAATTTATTTACGCTGGAGAAATTCTGCCCAATGACTAATTTATAGCTACTAATCTTGGTTCTCCTGCAGTCTCCTAAATTTGGTAAATTTAGACTCTGGAGTTAATTGTCTTATGATGACCTCCTTCTTCATCATAAGGTCTACAGAGATGGAACTACTTTGGCTAAGAGTATAAGGAAAGCTTACTAGTTGCCAAGTATCTCTCTGACCTGGTAGGAATATATGAGCCAGAGAAGAACTCCCCCTTTTCTCTCTGACAAACTCAAATTTACATTTCCTACAAATGGGGAATTATGCAGTGGCAGGATGCAGCCTAGAGAAATAAAATTCTTGCAATACCTCCTTCATCTTCCTTTATTCTTCAAATTTTTCCACCTCCCCTCCAGTTCACTTTGTGAATTGTATTTCCCCTAGCATCTGGCATTAAATGGCAGGTATTCTTGAAGCGATATTGCAAGAATACAACAGGTTCCTACTTTACACAAAGAGTGATAAAACGTGGAATTCACTGCCAGAGGATGTAGTGAGGGCCACGGGAATAAATTCCTTTAAAGGGGAATTAGATTCATGGAGGATGTCTATCAATGACTACTAGCCATGGTGACTGAAGGGAAATGAATCCCAGAGCCAGGAGGCATCACCGGTAGGCCTTGGCAGTTGGCCATCCAGAGGAACTGGTTGGCCAGTCTGTGAGACAGGATGCTGGACTAGATGAACTACTGATCTAGCAGGGCTTTTCGTATGTAGCAATTAGTGTGCCGGGCTAGGATCTGGGAGGCTTGAATTAAAATCCCCACTCAGCCTGTCATATGCTCTGAGCCTAAACTACCTAACTGTTTTTATGTGGATAAAATGGAGGAAGGGAGAACAATATATTCCTTGGAAAGAAAAAATGGGTAGGATATATTAGAAAGATTACAAAGTTTTCCAGCATGTATATATCTTGATTCTGTTCAATTAGCAACACAGTTGCTGAAAACATCTTATGTAAATGTTTCCAAATGTGTGCTTGATTCAGATTAAATATGACAGTCATTTTAATTAAATAATTGATTATTAAAAACATACTTGAGGTTTAACTAAGCAGTAGATCTCTGTTTCTACAGCCAGAAGGAAGTTATGTTTTCAGCAATCAGCTGGTATTCATTTAGCACACAGCAACTTTACTCATAAAATCTAGCCTATGGATTGTTTATGTAATATATATATATTTAAAAGGCATATTTTATATTACAGTACATTTCCCACAAATATATCTAGAATATTTAAGCCCTCTTCACTTGAATATTTGCAATTTTGCTGAGGTTTAACACTATATGTAAAATATCCCAAACTAAAATTCCTATAGAGAATTAAAATGAAGTTACCAAACATTTGACCACACTGATCATAATTTAGGGCCTAATAGGTTTTCTTTCACAAAAAGTACAGTGAATCAAATTGCCTTCTCCACTGACTTATGAAGGATTTAGATAAGAAATTGACAGGGAATTTCGAGAAAGAAACATCAATATAGAAACACATTTCTCCATGTCTGACATAGCTGGAAAAGACTGCATGTCCCACTAATACCTTAGAGACTCAAGGTAGCAGGCAGTAAAACTTCCATATCTGAAAACATATAAAGGGAGTGTGTAGAAGTGTATCTTTTAATGTTCATTCCCAACATTTGGAGCTCTTTTCATTCTGAGTTCCAACAAGACCCAAGACTTTTCAGATTATGATGTTAGTGTGAACCTATACTGTACAACTTCTTAAGGTTCTACTAGTGTGATATGAGAAGCTTGGGCCATATGGCAGGAGCCCTGTTCAGCCCTTCCACATGGCTGTGTCATCTCCTCCAATAGTGCAGCATTAGTGGTGAGGAAAGGGGAATAGACACTACTACTGTTGTCCTACAACAGTCATTCTTCAGGAGGTGTTCAACTGTTGTGACAAAGTAGACTGTATCACTTCAGACTGGAAATATGGAGAAAGAGTTTACAATTTTCCCAATGATCTTCCACATAAAACTGCCTTTTCATTCTGAAGATGAATCAGAGAGAGAAAGAGAGAACTCTTTAAAGTAGCATTCTCCTTAATGGGCTACGTTATATCAAGTACAGGTCTTTTCTGTGTGTGAACACTTATTTTGATACTGAAGCCCCTCTTCCCCCTTCAGGTCTAGAACAGTATTCTCTCTTTGTTGGTAATGTATGTTCTAGAGCAGCCATTCTCAACAGGGGCTATATGCATCCCCTGGGGGGCCTTGGCACAGTTAAAGGATGCTACAGACTGAAAAATCTGAGAAGCCCAAAGAGCTTATGGGGATGCCTGGTAACTGAACAGAAATGCCCTTTTTGTCTTATATGATATCATTAATGTCAGCTTGGTGTAGCAGTTAAGAGTGGTGGCCTCTAATCTGGAGAACAGGGTTTCATTCCCCACTCATCCACATGCAGCCAGCTGGGTGACCTTGAGCCCGTCATAGTTCTCAGAGCTCTCTCAGTCCCACCTACCTCACAGGGTATCCATTGTGGGGAGAGGAAGGGAAAGGTGTTTGTAAGTCGCTTTGAGACTTCTTCAGGTAGTGAAAAGTGGGGTATAAACTCTTCTTTTAATTGCTAGAAAGTTTAAACTTCATCAAGGGAAAGAAAAATAAATAATGTCCTCTGTTCCTTTGTGTGTGCTTGAATTAACACATTCAAGAAAAAAATAACCGTACATGTGTCTCTTAGTCAAATGTTCTAGAAATCTGTCTTGCGTATATATAAGACAAAGTACTTTGAATATAGTTAATTAACTCTTAGCTTAGGCCTTTTTTAGCCTCACTCGTTGTGCATGCCTACTGCCATGGGCCCTAGAACCTGAGAAGAGCTCTTAAAAGGGCCATGGTCAAAAGAAGATTGAGAATGGCTGTTCTAGAGGCTATACAATCATCATATAATCTGATAGCTCTGGATCTGGGGATACTTAAATCTGAGGATCTGGGCAACATTTATTGAAGGGAGATCTTTCTCCAAACTTAAGGGACTCCAAAACAAGAATATGTGAAACAGTGGAGACAGGATAGAGAGAATGGGTGAACAAAGGACAGAGAGAAAGATAGAGAGGGGGTGGGGGAGAAAGGGAAGGGAGCAAAAACGGAGAGAATGGAATAGCTGCTCCCCCTAGTTCCTTGTGGGCTCCCAGTTGTACCTTTCTGTTTGCTACTATGATGAGCCATGATGAACTGCAGTATCTTTCAATGACAGGCTTGGTTTACATTTTATACAAAAATAGTTATAACATTTTATTTTACCATAAATTTTCTGGGATAACAGCAGGTTAACAATCGTTAGGCTCTATTCAAGTAAGACGTTGTCTGAATTTCAGACAAATCCAATGAAAATTGACTGAGTTACAAAAGATCAACTGGAGTCAGAAAAGCTTAGGGAGTGTTTGTCCAACCATCTTTTGCGGATGTGGAAAAGAATTCATCTTTCTGATGCTGCCAAGCTGTGCTTTTTGTTTACTTTTTAAAAATCTGTTGTGAACTTCTCACATTATTGTTTTTCCGGTTCCATGTTATTCAATGGTGAGAGAATGGGATATATTACTGTAGGATTTAAAAGCCCTCTGGGAGCTGAGGCTCTCGGAAATCCAGAATTTGCCAAGTTAAGCTTTAACACTGTATATATTGTGACACTGACCACCCCCCAACCCCCCATTTCATCAATCTGGGGGATTTTATAGATAGAGACTTTGATCAGATTTGGCAAAACTGTGGGAGGAAACATTTCCATGGAGAAAACATTTTGGAAGGAGTCTGCAAAGGGGTACAGTCTATCCAGCGGTAACATGGGCGTGTGTGTAACAAATTTAGCTGTGCTGACAACATGGATGCAGATACTGGGAGGGACAACAGTGCTTACAAGGCTGACAACTGAGTGACAAGATCTGGTAGGAGTAAGCAGTGCTTGTCCAGCAGTGGTCATGTACGTGTGTATACACAGAAACTCTGTGCACACAGACCTTGCACACATGCTTTCAAACATTTTTAACACAGGGCTAGATTCAAGTCTAACAGTACATTAGAGACCTACAAGATGTTCCTGCTATAAGTGTCTGAGAGTCAAACTTCCCTTCATCAGCTACCAGTCACAAAGATAGAGCTTATTTGCATACAGCTTGCACATGCACAGGGACAAAGCTAATGTATAGCAAGTACGCTAGCATGGGGACAGAGCCTGTGCTTCTGGATACACGCTGGTGGCTGGAGGCAGCACAATGGCTTCTGAACTCCCTTTAGGCATGTTGGCATGCATACACACACATATGCACACATGGATATGAAAACCCATTTTTCTTGCCCATAACAAAATAATAGAATAATGCAAGGATATGTGAGTTTGCTCCAATGTCATAATTATTTTGATTATAAAATCAGAGTCCAGTAGCAACTTTAAGACCAACCAAGATTTATTCAAGGCGTGAGCTTTCAAGTGCAAGCACTCTTCGTCAGACTAAGAACTGACCATCATGACAGTGGGAATATATAAGCAAAAGTTAATCTTGTTACATTAGTTACATTATATTTGCTTATATATTCCCACTGTCATGATGACCAGTTCATAGTCTGACGAAGAGTGCTTGCACTCGAAAGCTCACGCCCTGAATAAATCTTTGTTGGTCTTAAAGGTGCTACTGGACTCTGATTGTATTGTGCTACTTCAGACCAACACGGCTACCCATTTGAATCTATAATTATTTTGAGCAAACAAGGAATGGAGAGTGCACTTTCTACACATAGATGTAGCCTTTTGAAAGAATTTCCTCAATAGGTTTTTATTCCTTTTTTGCCTAGAAAATGGAAGGAAGGCCTCCTGGCGACTAAGTGATGGCATCTAATAAATGATAAATGCCACAAAATACGAGCAAGTCTGTGTAAATTTCCTTTTCCTTTTAAACTCCTGTGCGAAGCGATGTAAAATTAAGCATCAGGTTCTTTTCTCTCCATAGTTTTACTGCACTGTTTCTTTGGTCACCATTATCGTTATGGGAGTGTGACTCAGACCCTTAATCATCAAACAGTTCTGGAGAAAAATCAATCCTATGAAAGTCTGATTTTGTAGCAACACATTTTGGTCAGAGAACAAAGGCCAGCTTCTACTGTTGCTTAAATAAACTAACACTAACCACTGAGATAATGTTTGTACAAAAGCAATCACGATTCCAATGTGGAAAATGTTTTGCTAACGCCTCAAATGGTTTTAGAACAGCTGCGGACAAATAGGATGATTTACCCGTGATGGGATGGATAGAGAAAATGTCTTCATGTTCATTGATGAGGGTGTGCTTGAAATTCTTTCCCATCCAGCCAGGGTCATAAGTGGCAAGAGTAAAAACAGAAGTGCCTACAAGCACGAAAAAGAAAAGAAATGTAACTAAAACTTCAAAAGATCCTATGTTAACCAGTTATTCATTTGTTCCATGTGAGGCCAAATTTTGAAAGTTCAGGTATCCACCTTCTGTTTGTAGAACTTTATATACTGTTATAACTGTAATTTAATGTGGCTCAAATGTAATTGCAAACTAGGGTTTGGCACTTCATGAACAAATCATGTGACCTTTCCCCATGAGCAATCAGAGTCAATTACTGGTGCCATCTTAAGCATTCAGGCCAATAGGCTTGGAAGGGTAGAGCTGCTTAGGGTGACGCCAGCTGGCAAACGATACTTTGTTCTTCAAGCCAAGGGTGTTTGGATTAATAACCACTGATTGGGGGGGGAGGTGGAATTGTGCAAAGATCACTGCGGACCTCTCGCTGACTAGTGGGAAGTTTGTATATGTAAAGTCACATTCAAAATCAGCACATTTACAGTTCAGGCACAAATACCATCTTGCCTTCCCTGTGGATGCCCATGCTCTGAACTAGTACTATCAGTCATAGTTTGCCAGTTGAGATGTTACAGGGAAATGGAGCTAGTGTTATGTCAAAAGTAGCTAACTGACTCTGAGCAAAAGGGGAACAGTAAGTGCATGATAACATGCTAGCAAAAAGGGGAGGGTTCCCCACCACCACCACTCTTTACAACTGTGCTTATCAGCCCAACCCCTCAACACATTCATAAAACTGCTTATTGAACACAAGCAGTCCATATTTCGGAAAACTGCAGAATTCAGAGGAGAAAAACAAAGTTTACAGAGGATTTAAAATACATTTGTTAGAATGAATGTCAGAAAGGATACATCAGTACTTAAAGAGGGCACCATGAAAGCAATTCTCAAGCATTTAGAAAACTGCTATCAAGGACTGAGAAAAATGTTCTTTCCCAAAAGAACTAGAAAGTAAAGAAAATCAAAATCACAGCTGAGATTCAAAGAATCACAGCTGGGATTCAAAGAATCCCAGGCCTTTGAATGATTTTTCTCAAAAAGCAGACTGTCCCATGCCGCACTGCAAGAAGGTGTTAACATTTTCACCAGGCTACACTTTTTCAGCGTGGTGCATCATGTAGATAAGCACAGTTTGCTATTAACATCAGACAAAGCAATACAGCTGTCCAGAAGAAATCTGGTCTATAACAGAGATAGACACAACAAACATAGTTTGTAATATAGACAGGAAGAATAAATTAAACACAAGACATTATCCTGACCAAACACAGCATATTTAACAGTCACTAAGCTTAAAAAAACTTTTAACAAGAAATATTTTTTACAAGATTTTGTCAAGATTTATCCTGCCTGTTGTGAAACCAATTCTGAAATGTGGAAATTGATTTTAATCAGCTGCGATGGATTCAGGTTACTGTACATTGACCTTTCCCAAATGAGATTTTATTATATTACAGGAAACATCTTGTAAATACAAACAGACTTTCATTTTAGAGCTGGAACATACCATCTTTCTAGTTCGGCTTTGCTGATAGTTCAAAACAAATCCCATGTTTAGTACTTAACACTATAATTTCTTTTTTAACAACAAAGGAAATGTTAACTGCCTTGCTATTTGGTTCTAAGCTAGCCACATAAGCAATAACATTTATGTAGAAAATACACATGATGCTCTTTGCAAAGGCTCAGATGTTGAGGAGAAATTACAAGCAGAATACATGAAGGGTGGGAATCTATACAGAAGTGAAAGATGGAGGAGACAGGTGTGAAACAGCTGTATGTATTAATGCAGCACAAGCACCATTTTTCTGATCAGTGATCAGTTACCTTAGGGAGGGAGGGAAGAGGGGGAGATTGTCCTATGTGGCAACCATGCTAAACCACTGATCAGGCAAACTTAGTATAATCTGTATTTTGACTAGAAGAATGGCCTAGCCATTGGGAGGAGACCAAACTTGGAAAAGGAAGAAAGCCTGAGCAGGGGAGGGGAAATGGAACTGCACAGTGATTAAGGAGAGCCCAGGTGCTTCCAAGTTTTCTCAATCCTTCAACGGATGTGGCTATCACTGCAGCTGTTGAAAACCTCTTCATTTGAATGAAGACAGCCTGTAACAATCCCTGCTTCTTGAATGGCTACCAGGGGATGTACAAATGAATGCAATGGCAACCAGAAGCACCATGTTGGGGGCCCCTGACATAGGCAGGTTTCTTTTCCCAATGGTTCTGTTTCAGTTCCATTGCTTTGTTTTAGCAAGACTCTTTGCTGTTGATCTGCTTTTTGTACTCTGCTCAGTGACTGACAGAATGAGTTTTCTGTCTCATATCTAACCACCCAGAGCTGTAAAGAATGGGTGGTACAAAAACCCAAATAAATGAATGAATGAATATTTTGCTTAGCCCCCCAGTATTATTCTGTTTTATTAAGAACCTCTGCTATTAGACAGAAATGTTTTATTATACTTTGTAATTTGCTGGCTGATTGACAGAATAGTTCTTATTCATATCTGTGATCTGCCTTGAGTCTCAGTAACAAAGGCAGACTATAAAGGAAGCTAAAACTGGGAGATCAGATGATCCCCTCCAGGTTAGATCATCACTGGTAGTGGAGCCAGCACCCATAGATTGTCCTTTGAGGTGCAGAGAAGGAGCTGTCTGATCTGGTAGAGGGGAGGATAGGTCTTTTTTTTTTGGCCACTGGGATATTTATGCTTTAACAGGGGGATAAGAGGTTTTTATGTATTTTACTAGCAATAAAGCCCATTGCAACCAAGAATGCAATGGGCGCTAGGACCCAGGCGACACTGGCAGGCGCAGATCTGTCTCTCACAGCAGGAGCCATAGGAGGTAATCAGGGCTCCTTCGTAGCAGGGAAGCATGGGTTATTTGCAGTTTGGGGCTCGTTTGCAGTTTGTCTCTGTCTGTCTGTCTCTCTCCCTCGCAGCAGGAGCCATAACAGGCAATCAGGGGTTGTTTGCGGTTTGGCAGGGCTCTCTTGTGTCTCTGTGTGTCTCTCTCAGAGGTCTGAGAGCAAAGTGGCTAGCATCCAGGGAAGGAGGGCGGGAGCTGGAGAGGGAGAACCAATCAGCAAAGCTGGCTGCACCCGGATTGGCCCTATTCCATCTTGGACAGCCAGGACACTCTCCACCCCCAGTGCTGTTTCACAAATATTAAGAGGAACAATGGATAAGGATATGGGGTATTATTTTATGTAACCGAACATAAGACGGCTTGGCTGATAGAGGCGGGCAATAAAGCTAATAGTAGTAGTAGTGGTAGTAGCAGTAGTTGTTGTAGTAGTTGTAGAAGTAGAAGAAAAAGGAAGGAAGTTGGAAGGAGCTGTACTGGCCATCTAGATCAGCCCCATGCTCAATGCAGGATCAGCCTAAAGCATCCTTGATAAGTATCTGTCCAGCCGCTGCTTGAAGACTGTCTGTGAGGGGGAGCTCACCACTTCCTTTGGCAGCCGATTCCACTGCTGAACTACTCTGACTGTGAAAATCACTGAGCAGAGTACAGAAAACTTCCTGTGCCATTATAGACAGAATTACACCCTTCTAAGTTCACTGAAGTCACTGGGTTCAGAAAGCTTTAGATAGGGACTGTAAGACACAAACAACTTCATGTGTCCCTGGAACAACTATGTAAATATGTTAAACTTCCTCTGGCAAATCCATGAAAAGGGTATGCATCAATATTTTGATCACCTTGCTGAGTTCTAATTACAAAGCTTATCAAGGCTATCTATGAAGAACAATGAATTACTGTGGAAGTATTTCAGAAAGATGAGCTAAGATGAGAGTATTCTGCAGTGTCAAGTTTTCTTTCCTAATTTGCAGTACAGGATATCTTTGAGAATTCAAAAACCAAAAAAGCCAGGAGGTAACATACTTTGCTAAAATTATAATAGCTATGAAGCATGGAATACCTATTTCCAAAAGTTCAAAATCCCCAAAATTATACGTTGCTTTACTTTGTGTAAGAATTAATGATCGCCCAGCTGCACAGTAAGCACAAATTATGATAGGCTACCCACCTTTTTCAGTGTTTTCAGGCACGGTTATTTCATACTGACTGTGACTGGAAGGAAGTGTCTCTGTTAGTGTTTCAGAAGAGATGGTCAAAACAGCAGTAGCCGTTCTAGCTGGAACTCCTTGATCAGAAGCCAATATGAGGAGGTGGGTAACAAAACCCTCATGAGGCACAGGTTCTTGAAGAAATATTTCTCCTGTCTTTGGATCCACCTGAAGCATGGTTTTGGGTGTTTCAAACATAAAATTCACAGCACCATTCAGACCCAGGTCTAAGTCACTGGCCTTGACAGTAGCTATGGTCTGATTTACAGATGTCTGAAAAGGCACAGAAGCTCTGACAGGATTCTGTAGGAAAAAAGGACTATTGTCATTGACATCCTCAATGTGCACAGTGACAGTAACACTGCTGCTTCTTGGTCCCTGGATTCCCAAGTCAGTTGCCACTACCCTGAATACATATTGAGATTTTTTCTCCTGGTCCAGTGGTTTTGTAGTAGTTACCGTGCCAGTAATCCAATTAATGGTAAATGCTCCAAGGGTATCATCCACAACAGAGTATCTAACATCTCCATTTGGGCCCCTATCGCCATCGACAGCATGCAATTCAAGAACAGCCGATCCTTCTCCAAGGTCTTCTCTCACAGAGGTTTGATAGTGGTTTCTTGCAAACAAAGGACTGTTGTCATTTTCATCAAGGACAGTGATCTGTACGTGGGTCAAGGAGCTTTTCTGTGGATTGCCCAAGTCAGAGCACTCAATTATGAGAGTAAAGTTGTTGACAATCTCTCTGTCCAAGCTACAAGTGGTGGAAAGGTCTCCAGAAGTTTCATTCAAAGCAAAATATCCTCTAACATTTCCGTCTTTAAAAAATGAAGCAAAAAATAAGGGTCAGCAGACTAATCACAATTCTGAAATTCTGTCTGTAGGTCAACTCAGCTAACTGCAGTGATATAATCCAATAGCTTGTACAGTTATTGTAACAATGTGCTTTAGGGTACCTGGATCCACAACTTTTATGAGAATTAAAATCTGCTTTTCATTTAAGTTTGTGGACAGTGATGACAGTAAATGCAAAGCATCAATTTACAAAGCAGCTCCTTTGCCAGATGAATGTTTTCCCTTCACCCTCCCCAAATTCACATTGTAAAATCTATTATAATTGTGCTTCTGAGCAAAGTAGTAATTGCCAATTCAGTGAAACACCGGAAATCTACATTAACTGGAAAAAAGGGCACAGAGGTAATTTGCTCATTCCCATCTCCAATAGTTGGGCTGAAGTATTAATAGCATTATTCGTTTAAAAATGAAAAATAATTATGAAGCAATTATGGGAAGATAAAATACAGGATCTTTTAAAAAGTGAAGTATAAAGTTTCCACAGCAAAATTAAGCAAAAAACGAGTGTATATACATATTTATTTATTTACTGCCCTCTCTACACAAGTGAACTAGGCTGGTGAGCAACATGTTCAACATTAAAATCACAGGTAACAATTCTAAAATCCACCCCTGGGTGCAGTCCCAGAATGGGGATGCAATATAAGAGGGAGGCCAGTTAGATATCGACGTTGACTGTTTTATTGGCTTCAATCGTCGGTCTGGTGGAAGAGCTCAGTTTTACAGGCCCTGCAGAACTCTAGTGAGATCCAACAAGGCCCTGATGTTTTCTGGGAGCTCATTCCACCAGGCAGGAGCCAATGCTGAAAAGGCTCTGGCTCTGGTTGAGGCCAGCCAAATTTCTTAGGGGCTGGGAACCTCTAGCCTGTTTGCATTGGCTGAACACAAGACATTTCTGGAGACAAATTTGGAGAGGTGGTCCCTTAGGTACACAGTCTGAATCTGGGAACTCTCTGTATTAAAAAATATTTGTTTTGGAGCTGTTGAGGGGAAGGGAATAAAGTGTGTTGTACCTCTGTGCCACAACCACTTTTTCATTTAATGAGATCCAAAATCCCCAATAAATTATCTTAGTAGACCAAAGACTAAAAACAACAACAGACAAATTTGAATCCAGAACAGATCAGTGGTGTGTAACAGAAATCTATAATCTGAAATACAGCATATATCAAAAAACATCACTCTGCACTAATAGGCAAAATGAAAGGAATTATGTAGGCCAGAATTTCTCATAGTGCAAGTCTTACTGGTTGCAGCGGATACCAATTATCAACATTTTGAAATATAGGGCCTCCGGATCACAGGAAATGCTATTTGCTTGAAAGAGAGACTACGGTTTAACTCTGGGTAACTGACCTAATGCATCTCCTGCAAGCACAAGCCAATTTCCTGTACTATAGGACACAATGCTTTACAGTGTAATCCTACACAGACAAGCAATGGGCTTAGAGGGGTACAATTCTGTTTAGGATTGCAATGTTAAGCACAAGGCTGAAACAAAATAAGTTAATTGTGCCAAAGAACACAAATTGTAACCTAAATGATTTTTTTAAGTTAAATAAAATATCTGAGGATTTCTGCCTTGATTCTTGGTAAGAACAGTAGACTATAAATGATATAATAACTATTTGCTTTGAAATGTTTGTCATTATAAAGCAGTACGTTACCAAATGGTAATTTACCAATGATGTGACATTGCACAGTTCCGTTATTGGCAGCATCCATGTCCATAGTCAGTATAGTTGATATTACTGAAGGATCTTGATTCTCTAGAATCTGGATCTCAGAAGCAGGAAGGAGGAACTTGGGAGTGTGGTCATTTTCATCCAGGATTCTGATGATGACTGATGCTGTGCTGGATAAAACAGGGCTTCCACTGTCTCGAACTAAAACTGAGTAGACAAGCACATTACAAAGAGAATTTCTAACCATACATATTTCTAACCATACATATATATATATACATTTAATAATTTAACTGCTCATCAGTAAGTAATATCAGAACAGCAAACTAAATGGACTAGATGGCCCAGGAGGTCCCTTCCAACTCTATGATTCTAAATATGAGATAAAACAAATGCACATGTTTTTGAAAATACTACATTCTTCTTTTCATCTAATTTGAGGACAATATCCATATTGCACAATGAATAAAACCCCAATGAAAAATAACACTTCAATTACATGCAGAATTTATACAACATCCATTAAACTGAATGTGTCTACTGTATCATGTCCAGCATGGCTAAATGCCTACGTGACATGAAGCTTTCCATGTCACATCTCAATTGTTTTTACCTTTAATAGTGAAGATCTCTTGTGTTTCTCTGTCAAGTGAAATGTCCGTTGTTATCTCACCAGTATGAGAGTTTATCTGAAAAGCATTATGCCCAGGTCCCGGAAAAATTTCATACTGAAGCAAAGAATTGGTTCCTTAAAATACAAAGCCGAAATCAGTAACATCTATGTAGATCAACTACAGTATTAATTCCCTTGATATTGGTTTACTAGCTTGCCTGACAAGTAAATGTTTCATATAAAGAAGGAGATAAATGAATTCATCATAATCTACATACTGTTGCTTACGTGTTATTTAATCATGTAAATCATGCAAACATTTCTGTTCTATTATGAAGGCTCAGTGCAACTTTAGGGACCATCTAAAGAGCATTTCAGGTCTGTCCAAGTGCTTACATGTGCCTAGTAGGATTTCTCTCTCTCGTTCTCCTTCTCTCTCTCTCTCAGAATATTACATTACATTAAAAGACATTTTGAAACTCTAGATATCAACAGGAGCAAAAATCAAAGGCAGTCTTGCAGAAGTAGTTTTGAGGTTCTCAAGAAGGCAACCAAAATCTAACGGTTATGACAGTCAATGTCAGAATTACATATGAAGGAAAAGCTATGATGCCTGAGAAGGACCACTGCAAAATCTAGTAATCAACACCTGTGATGATTTGATAGCATTTACACACAAGTCCATTGTCTCGTCTCATCTCAGGAATATATAAAAGAATAATTGCAGAGGGTAGCCATGTTGGTCTGCAGGGAACAGCGAGACTTGAGCCCAGTAGCACTTTAGAGACCAACAAGATTCTGTGGGGATAGGCTTTCAAGGGTCAAAGCTCTCTTCATTAGATATGAGTCAGAACAGAGATCTCCAAGTCCTTGATCCCATTCAGAATGGGGAGGGGGTGTTGCAAATAATAGACTGAAGATGTAGAGGCACAATGGCCATGGTCCAGGTTGACTGGAGCAACGGGCATTAAATGCTTGGGGGCAGTTCTGAATTCCTTCTTACAATACCACTCCCACTGTCTTACTGGGATATAAGGAAGCAGAGATCTCCATTCCAACTCATATCCAATGAATGGAGATTTGGTTCTCAGTAGCTGATACCCTGAAAATGTGTTGGTCTCTAAGATGCTTCTGGATTCAAATCTAGATATAAAAGAACATAAAAGAATAAGTTGCCATTAATGTAAGGAATAAAAGGAAGCTGTTCAAGTCATTTTGAATATACTGCATCAGATCATTCTAATGATGTTGTCCACAAGAGATAAAGCAACAGCAGGTTAAAAATGGAAACACAAACTTCATCTTAAAAACACAGGGTGGAAATTGGTTCCATAAAGAATCAACCACATTTTTATGTTGGAGACCCACATCAACAGTTTTGTTCATCCAAGGCTCTGAAAGGTCTGCTTTCACTGAGATCCCACTCAGTATTTCTGTGTCTCCCTCCCCGTCCCTCCCGGTTTTTACTTATAACTGAGGGAACCACAGCTACATAGTTCATATTGTATTCCGAACTGTTTGGTTATCGTGTGAGATCATTATCACACTGAGAGTTGTAGGAGAAAAAGCCACTTAGGAAATCTAGCAGCTGCTAGTTTCTTTATACAGCTGTATGCCTTCTGTATGCTGTGGGAATCTTATTTCCTACTCTCATCCTTTATTGCATCAGAATAAATTGCTCCCATATTTCTTGTGGTCTCAATGCTCTCTTGAGGAAAGCATGGCATCGTTTTCACAATATGCTACGCAGCAAAATAACTGATGCTATTAACTAAAATAAATTTAATCCTACATTATGAACAGAGAAAAATGAAAACATATCTTAGGTTACTGTGTATTATATAGGAATGCAAGAAGAGCCTGCTGGACCTGATCAGATCTCCTGGTGCACAGTGGCCACCAGGTGCTCTAGGAGGGGCACAGAGGCCAGGGCTTTTCCTGTGGCTTTCCACTAGCCCCTGGCATTCAGAGGAATACTGTCTCATGGGGATTTCATTTAACGGCCATCGATAGCCATTCTCCATAGATCTGGCTAATTTTTTGAAGCAAGCTAGGTCTGTGGCCTTAGCAACACTTTGATGCAGTAAGTTTAATTAGGTGTTACATGAAGGACTTAATTTTATCAGTCCTAACTATAAGGCAAGCCTCTTGTGGCGCAGAGTGGTAAGCGGCAGAAATGCTCTCTGAAGCTGTCTGTCCATGAGGCTGGGAGTTCGATCCCAGCAGCCGGCTCAAGGTTGACTCAGCCTTCCATCCTTCCGAGGTTGGTAAAAAGAGTACCCGGATTGCTGGGGGGTAAAACGGTAATGACTGGGGAAGGCACTGGCAAGGCCACCCTGTATTGAGTCTGCCATGAAAACGCTGGAGGGCGTCACCCCGAGGGTCAGACATGACTCAGTGCTTGCACAGGGGATACCTTTACCTTTAACTATAAGGCATCATTTTTGTTTGGTGCCACTAAGCTCTAGGATTTAGGGAAAAGGGGTGACAAATTCTCTTCAGTCACTTTCTCCATAATGTGTATAACACTATATATTTCTATCCTTTTCACGTATTTAACATTTCATTTTGGTTAGTCTTCTGCCACAAAAACCTCCAAAAAGTTTACAAACAGAAAGCAGGCTTTATATCCTGTCCTAGTTATCTGTGTCACTGTAATTGTTTCTTTTAAATTGTGAACAACTAGGGTCTCCTATTTGTATAATATTATAGCCAGTATCCAAAGAGCCATACTAAGCAGGTCTACTCAGAACTTATTCAGTGTTTTTTAGGATTGCAGGGTCAGCTGCTCCTGCTGTTAATAAATTGCTGAGGACTTTTGAGTAGAAAAATGGCTAGAAAGGAGAGATCCCAATCCCCAGCGCGGCACACCTCTGCTCAAATCTCCAGCCTCCTAAACATGGTTAGTTTCTAAAACGTACTCCAAGGAAATTCATATGCAACTCATATCACTATAACCGTGGTTTTAAGACCTTGGCACAGCACCCCTGAATATAACTGGGACCATCCGCAGAATCCCCCAGAAAGGCTATGCTTTCTTTCTTTTTATTAATTTCTTATTTTCTTTTTCTTTATTTCTTAATTCCCATATTCCAATTCAAGTTGTTTTGAGGAGGATTTTATTTCCCTGTCCTATCTTGAGCACTTTAGGGGTATTCTGAAATCCCCAAGTGCTCAAAACTTTGTTCAAGTCATTGGGTCCCATCTAGATGCTGGAGTCGAGCAACAGACTACAAGCCCCTTTGTGGGAATATGTAGTGAGAATATGCGTGTGACTGTGCATCAGCTCTGCACCCATGTACCACTTCTCTTCCTCTGAGCCAACCAGGAAGGGTGGGCTATAAAAATAAAATAACAATGATAATTATATTATTATATTATTTTTCATTTCCTCCAATGAACCTTGCTGGACTTTACCCATTGGCAGGCTCATATGTTTACTCCCTTCTTACCCACTTTCTTTCTGTGACTTTGCTTAGGTTATGATTTAGTAGATGCTAGGATTTACAGAACTCTGCTTTAGTGTGCATGTGTTTTTCTAACTTGGTATTGTTTTTCTCCAATTTCCTTTGCTATTGGTTTTCTAAATAAGCTTTCAACTTGTAACCCACATCCGTTTATTTCTAAGAATCTGTTCACCCATATGAGGCATTAGATCAAATCTTGGACCTTGGCATACAACTTGACAAAACTTCCCAGTAATGTCTCTGGGTGCACAAGAGTATGGGTTCTGGATATGTTCATGGAGATATTCCTGTAGTTTCAGCATAAAAATTCACTTCCTTGTGCTGAAGAAACCAATTCCTACTTGTTTGAAATTTGGGGGATAATCTGTCAGGTGGCTTGGAGGTTTCTTGGTGGGTAAGTCTCCCTACATGTGCAGCACATCATTTTGTATTCTGGTCTATCTTTTAAGTACCTCTGTTCATACTGCTGATAGAAACAATTTATAGAAAAAACATGCAGCTCCAGTTTGAGTATTACTAGGATATTATTTCCCTGCCCATGAGTATGTATAAAGCTACAGTTCAAATATAATAAAATCCAGGTGGACAATGATTGCAATGCATGCTTTTATGCATATTCTTCGGTGCAGAAGAAAATGTAGAGCCAGTTTGGTGTAGTGGTTAGGAGGGCGGACTTCTAATCTGGCATGCCTGGTTCAATTCTGCACTCCCCCACAGGCAGCCAGCTGGGTGACCTTGGGCTCGCCACGGCACTGATAAAACTGTTCTGACAGAGCTCTCTCAGCCTCACCCACCCCACAGGGTGTCTGTTGTGGGGAGAGGAGTGGGAAGGCGACTGTAAGCCACTTTGAGACTCCTTTGGGTAGAGAAAAGCGGCATATAAGAACCAACTTTTCTTCTTCCTCTTCCTCTTCTTATGGAAACAAGTGGAAACAATACTTCTTCTCCAGTGGAAACAATACTGCTTAGCTAGTGTTAGCTGCCTAAGCTTCACTGGGCCAGTGGTCATCATGTTGTAGCTGCCATCGCTTGCCCAGTTGTATTGGAATTGAATTCCCCTAAAACCATATGAATTCTTTTTTTGCCCAAGACTGCAAAAATCATATCTTGTGAGCTCACAATTTTCTCCTTTTGTTCCTAACCTTAGCTTTCAACTAGAAAAGACATTTAATGTACAAACTAAGCCTTTTGTACCATTACTTTTATTGATGAAATATGCCTGGGATTACAGTGCCCCACTCTGGCCAAAGGAGAATAATGCATGTTTGCAATTAATATTAAAATGTCCTTTGTGGCAAATTGCTTTTGAAACAGTAAAATCAAGTGGCTTAGGACTTTTTTTTTTAGTGAAGTCTTCCTTTTACATTTACCCAACCACATCCAGTCATCAGTTCTACTTTTTTACTTTCTTCTTTTTTACATAACCACCACCTACATTCTGTTGCTGTGTATAAAGAACTGTGAAAAGTGAATGTCACACTGACAGCAGAAAAGGATCAGACCTGGGTATCTCTGGATCCCCTTACTCAATCCCCCCCCCGATCTTAGTAGATACAGATGCTCAAATTTAATCAAAAGCACTTCTGCATGAATTTACACTGTTTGCGTAAAGAAACTGCTGTTTAACACTGGCGGGAGTTCCTTGTGTAAAAAAAATATCAAGATTAAGTATTTGAATCAAAAATTAATCTTACGAGTTTGTAAGTGTAACAAAGGAGGGAGGTGAGAAAGGTGTAATATTTTCCATATGACAGGAATGTCTGGGGAAAGGGGAGATTTGATTACCTGAATCTTTGTCTGTAGCTTTTATTTTTATGACAAACTCTCCTGGGTCTTTGTTTTCATAAATGGAAGCTTGATATTGGTCTTTTGTAAACACTGGTGGCTCATCATTTACATCGAGAACAATTATCGTCAGCATCTGAGTTGCAGACAGTGCTGGAGTGCCGTCATCCACAGCCACAATGGTCAAGTTATAATACTCCTGGTTTTCACGGTCCAAAGCAAAGGTGCTTGTTAGCAATCCTATGGTAAAGAGGAAACACAGCCATGTGGACACTAATTTATTCCAGTGCAACTTTTGTCACTACAAAGTGTTACTATGGCTTGGATCACAACACCAAACGATGGTTTACGATAACTGGTGACCTTAACCCAGTCAGTTCTTTTAGAGCTGTTCTTGCAGAGCAGTTTTTTAGAGCCTCTCAGCCCACCTCTTTCACAGGGTGTCTGTTGTGGGGAGAGGAAGGGAAAGTTTTTGTAAGCTGCTTTGGGACTCCTTTGGGTGATGAAAAGCAGGGTTTGAGATGCCAAATGCTCAAAGCTTATTTTATGAGCTTTGGCTCATAAAATTGGGAATTAATTTGAAGAAGAGCTGGTTCTTATATGCCACTTTTTCTCTACCAGAAGGAGTCTCAAAGCGGCTTACGATCGCCTTCCCTTTCCTCTCCCCACAACAGACACCCTGTGAGATGGGTGAGGCTGAGAGAGCCCTGTTATCACTGCTCAGTCAGAACAGTTTTATCAGTGCTGTGATGAGCCCAAGGACACCCAGCTGGCTGCAAGTGGAGGAGTGGGGAGTCAAACCTGGCTCACCAGAGTAGAAGTACATGCTCCTAACCACTACACCAAGCTGAATTGGGTAGTGACTTTCTGAGAATACCACTAGATCACCTGTGCTATGACAAACCAAGAATGCATGTGATTTTTCACTCACTTTACACCTGAGCTTGAAGATGAGTCTCAAACACCGAGACTGGAATGCATTATTTGAGTTTCCAAGCAGATTAGAATGTTGTTTTCAGATGGATGCTTGTCATTCAAATACTTGCTGCTGCTATTTATTTTGTTGCAAAAATAAATGTGTTTCATTGAGTTTTCTTGTCTTTCTTCACTCTCACACCCCAAACCATTCTCAAACTCTACCAGCAGGAAGAATTTGCTTGTGGGCAGATCACACAACTGGACAGGGCACGCTCAGGGAATCACCATTTCTTACCTACTCAGCACACTTATCTTCTGATGCACACTGATCTTCTGAAGGTGGAGTGACCGATGTAAGTGTCACTTGTCAATTCAGACGGCATGGGAAGGCCATAGTTAGACCACCCTGAGCCAGACTGCAGTTTCCAATTCTGGTTTGCTGACTGGTCACAAACCAGGAATAGGTCAGTTTGGTCATCACATCAGGTCACTGTTAACTTTCCCTAATCATGGCTTGCCATGAATTATGAGCAGTCTTTGTGCACTGCCCTCACCTTAACTGTTTATTGTGACTCAACTGCCATAACATGGAGTTCAGAGTGTGAGACTGTGGGGACCTGTCAGCTTCCATGCAATCATATGCAATTTGCAATTTCTCTGCCCGTATCTGTTGCCACATGCTGCACCCACTGCAGGCTGAACTGTGCACAAGCAGGAAGAGCTTCTGCCATACATACTGACCACACGCTGTCACCCCCTAGCAGAAAATAGTTTAGGGAAAGAAAATATTTGGTGTGCTGGAAAAAGACCTCTTTCTATATCATTATTGCCATGTGTGCAATTATTGCCTTGTTTAAAACATGGGAGTAAGAGAACTCAAACTGAGATCTCACTGTAGCCAATTTTACTTTTGCACCTTACCTGAAGATTTGTCCAGTGCAAACACCCGGTCTTCATTACTTGAGAGAAGATAATATGTGATTTGTCCATTCCTTCCTTGGTCTGGATCATGAGCAACTATGCAGTGTACTGGGGAGCCTATCTCTGCATCCTCTCTGATGTAGGAAAAAGGTGATGAAACAAAGGTGGGGGGGTTGTCATTGACATCCAAAATGATTATTTCTGCAGTCAGTGAACCTTGTCTGCGGTCAGTCAAGTTCACAGCTTGATCAGCTGCCACAACTGTCAGGATAACTGACTGCACCATTTCTCGGTCAAGAGAAACTGCTGTGATTAAGCTGCCATAAAAAGGATGGATGAGAAATGGATTTTCACTGAAGTTATTCCTGTGTATAGAATACTGTATGTTGCTGTTCAGAAAACTGCCGTCTCCATCTTTTGCGTTAAATGTATACACCAAGGTGCCAATGGGAACGTTCTCCTCTACCCCAATCACAACAAAGCCATTCTGGAAAGAAGGTGAGTGGTCATTTCGATCTTCAACATTGATACTGACAAAAATAGTACTGTTTTGTGGAAGGCTATTCTGATCATCATTTACAACCACTCTAAAGAAGTAGTGAGATGCTGTTTCATAATCTAGTTCTTTGGAAAGAAGAAGATCCCCACAGGAGCTTTCGACTTCAAATGGAACATCAGAGTCTTCTTCATAAATGCTATAATGCTGCTTTTTACTGGTATACAGATGTTGACTAGGCAGTCTTAGAGATCCCAGGACCTGTGCAGGCCTAAAATTTTCTGGTATGATAAAATGTCTGATATTTTGGAAAGAAATAGAACTCACTTTAGGAAGTGGAATTACCTGAAACAAAAGAATTTTGGGAGAAAAAAAGGTTTGTGTGTGTGTGATAAGTATGTATTTAGACAAGGATGTCAATTATTAACAGTCTGAACAAAAACACTTCTATGCATATTAATATCCCTCAAGGAATGAACAGAAATCCCAACTGTTTACATTCCCAAGAGGATTCTGGTATATGTCTATTCCCTAATTACAACTGTGCAGTGGCCCAGTAAACCAAAGAGCTCTTCAGCCGTAAGCACAACACATACTATAAACAGATTAATTTGCCCATCGATTTTGTGGAAAGGTTATTAAATCACAGCAGAAATTGCTGCAGTAAGGATCTTTTTAACAGCCTGAAATGCTTCCAGCAACCACATCGACAGGCAAAAACTATACGCTTATTCAAAACTAACTAAAATGACTGTCCTACTAGCAATGCATAAGTGATGTAGCTAAAGTTCATAATTACCAGGTTCACATTACAAACTTTGGCTTATAATTGAACCTGAGACAACCATTAATGATTGAGAATTCAGACTTGATAATCAAAGCCAGAGAAGATCTGCTTCCTCCCGTCCTGCTAACCCAGCTATAAGAAGTCCTGCAATACTCCTAGGGATGTAACCAGAAGCACAAAAGGGTTAATGGATTTCAGAACTCAGCTTAGAAAAAACAGATAATTTCCTTTTTAAAAAATGTAGGTTTGCTGAATTCAATTCCAAACTGAGCTGGGGAAGAATTTACCTATCACTCCAAAACCTAAGTTATCAACTTCTTCAGCAATATTCAGTCATAAACAAATGGCTTGAAGAAGGGCAGCCCATAACTGGAAAAGTGATAGTCTAGAAATAGGGATGTGCCAACTTACAAGGAAAACAAAATGACAAGCTGTAAAAGGTTCACAATTGTTCAAGAGATGCTATGTTATCTTGATATACAGCAAGTTATACATGCTATTTCATCCAGGGGTAAAATTTAACTCTCTCTTGTAATAAGCTACAGGTCAAGAGATTTGCTGCCATTTCCAAGGGTAAATGCTCTTTTTACAAATGGACCACAGAGAAATGAGCAAGTCTTTAGCTAGCATAAGCCATTAAATTATAACTGACCAAAATTTATGACTTGGAAAGTGGCAAAAATAAACAAGTTGCAAAAGTGAATGTAACACTTGCAGACCTACAAGCCAAAAACTGTGATGTAAAGTGCATTCTCTGAAGCAGTTCTGGTGGATCCTGAACTCCCAATTTAGTGTCTCTCTTTAAAAAAAAATCTCTGATCAGGTCAGTCCCAGAAGATAAAGAAACAATAGGATATTGGTAGTCAAGACATTTAACCTTTCTTGCATCTCAGCTAAATTTTCATGTTGCATTCTCCTCTACATTTAAAAGGTTTATAGCTTTTCTCCTCTTACCAATCACTTTCTCATAATGGAGCAGAAATTATAACTATTCAGGACACAGTTAATATCTCACATATTTAAGAATATACTTCCACTCTGCATGGGGAGATCTTTAGAGGGAGAGGGATCCAAGCTTCTCGGTTCTGCTTCTTGCTGAAGACGTTCATTGTAGCCCAAATACAACAATTGCTTGAGCCAATACCTCAACATTGATGTCCATTTGTCCTTGAAGTGAAGGTATTCCCTGATCAGCTGCAGTGAGTACCATTCTGTAGGTCAACCTCCAATTATATAAAAGAGCTTCAGTAGTTCGTAACTCACCACTACTGCTGTCAATCTGAAAGTGACCTAAACTTTCTCCTAGAAAAGATATGTTACCATTAACACAGCTGTACACTGAAGAAAGTGGTATATAAACAATTATTGTATTTATTTACTAGTCCTAAAGCCTGTTGCACTCAGGGATGCAACAGGAGCTAGCGGGGGGAGCCCACGAGGCTTATGCTATCGCCCTACCTGTCTAGGGCATTGGTGGCATAGGTGATGTTTGTGGCAGGCGGTCTGCTCTCCTCCATGGCCAGGGAGTGTTCAGCCATGAGTTCACAAGTGCACTTTGCAGCTGGCTCCTGGGGCCAGGTGCCCCAAGGGCCAGCTGATTGGCCCATGCAGCCAGAAGCGGTGTCTGGACAACCAGACATGTCCTGGATTCCACTCCACCCTTAGTGCCTCTACCAAAAAATTAGAGCCACTAGTGGTTAAGTTTTTATTTATTAGATTTTTATACTGCCCTCTCATACGGCTCAGGGCGGTTTACATATAACATCACAGGGGAGATACATGGAATGACCTAAACATATAATATAATCAAAAGTAACATCAACAATAATCCAACAGTGGTTCCAAATCAATACAATTTCAATAGTTTTGATCAACAACAATATAACAGAACAGCAACTTAGATAAGGTCCCCAGAGAGTTCAGACTGGTTGAGGCCAAGGAGTGGGTGTCTGAGGGGGACCTGTGGATGTTATTAGGTTTGGTCAGTCTCAGAAAATGCCTGGTGGACGAGCTCCCTTTTGCAGGCCCTGTGAAATTGTGGGAGTTCAGCCAGGGCCCTGATCTCTTCAGAGAGCTCGTTCTACCAGGGCCGAGACAGAAAAAGCTCTGGCCCTTGTTGAAGACCAACATGCTTATTTGGGGCCAGGGATCACCCACCAGTTGGCAGTGGTGAAGCGTAATACTCTTTTGAAGCTATAAGCATAGAGATGGTCTCTCAGGTACACTGGGCCCAGACTGCATATGGCCTTGAAGGTAAGAACCAAAACTTTAAGCCTGATCTGGAAATGCAGAGGAGTTAGAAATAGATGCATATCCATAATCCATAAATCATAGATAATTTAGATGAAGCTTGTGAAGTTACAGAAGGCTACAACCCTGGGAAATAACTTCTATTTATTTATTGCCCTCTCTCCCCATTTCTTGGGTAATTTATATTCATTCTCTCTACCACCCCAAAGAAAACAGTAATTGAATGTTGTGATAGTTCAGTGTGAATTCTTTGACTAACAAATAATTATGACAAGTACAAACTGACTATGAGACAGGTAAAAGAGAACAGCAAATGAAAAATGTAAAATTTAGCTAATCAATTTGCAATTTAAAAAATGCCAATTACTAGATACTTAAGATGCTATGAACGACAACTTTCTTCAATAATGACAACTTTCTCCAATAATGTAGTTCATACAAATACTGTTATGGCATTCATATGCAAAACCTTTATATCAGGCTTTTACAAAACTCTGGGGTTTCTTGACGACCCTGCAAAGGTTTCCTGATGATGGGTGGGAATTAATTAATTTTTAATATATTTTAATGTGTTAAACATTGTACTGGGTGATATGACCATATATGGTCACATTGACCTCCCCCCCTCAACAACGGCCAATGATGGGCTTGGAGGGGGAGGGGCCCCAGTTGAGTTGTACACAGCTATGTTTTCCAACCATATTCTGCACGATCACACCACTTCTGGGGTTTCTCAAAGCCTGAAGAATGTTTCAGGGGTTTCTCAATAGTAAAAAAAGCTGAGAAAGGCTGCTCTACGTAGTTCACCAAGATGAATTCCACTAAAGCAGCTGTGAGTGTCTGCTGCAGCAACTACATAAATCCCATTTCAAAGACTGAAGCTGCAATCATATGAGCATTTTACTGGGAGTAAGCTCACTGACATGGGGCTAACTTCTGAGTAGACCTGCTTAGAATCACTGCCTAAGTGGCTTATCATGGAACAAACTTCGCCAGCATTGGATCACAGTAAATGTGCTAGTCTTTATGATGCCATAGGATATTTTTAAGTTTGCTTCTTCTGTTATCTTGATTAAAGTTTATAAAGATTAAAGAACTGCCATTTTAGAACACTCCTGAATAAAATTTATATGGTGGATGATTGTATCACTTCAGCTGCAAGGAAAGAAATATACTAGACCTGTAGTGTTTGGAAAAGGTCAGATAAACTAAAACCAGGCCTTGAAACGTCCCATTCATATCCTACTTTTACTGCATTTTTCACATAGCAAGAGTAAAGATAAATATGCTGCAGAACACTATCAGACAAACATTCCATCAAAGGAAGGATGAAACAGGATCTATAGAACACAAGCTCCATTGTTTGCTCGGATTATCTTTTGATCCATGTCGCAGACACAAACCAATCGCTATACGAAGATTTCCAAGCAAGTCGTGGGAAAGGCAAGATCATCTTTCCACTGGGATGTCTATCATTAACAAAATCCTAAACTGCACCTAACGTATTTTAGTATAACCTTCATCATCACCATTTATCCCTTGGCTGAACTGCTATCTTCCCTTGAGAATTCTGGGAGCGGAAAAAATGGGATGAAACCCTTAAGAGCAAGTGTCTAGAGATACAAGGCAAGGATGTATAGAGTTTTACATGATAAACACATGGTCAAGCCACCGAAATTAAAGGAAAAATTGGGAAGCTAGACATTTTAGGACACCCCCACCGTTACACTTTGAATTCAAGGCATGGAATCTACCTCACAATAAATGGACAGCATTGCATGTAATGGAAAGCTGTGAGGCTTTCTCTTCATATGTGTGAACCAGTCTTAAATGGAAAAGGAAGGGTATGGAACAGAAGCCAAAGCTGTATCCATGCTTACCAAGCACAAGTACAAGCAGGGTTTACTGCCCCCTTTAACCCATGCATTGCACTTAATTATCCTAGTCACACTTGACAAGCTGGGAAATCTTACCTGATGACAATGAATATGACACCATCCCATTGTTTCCAGAATCAAGATCCTTGGCATAGACAGTGGCAACTAGTGTTCCTGCTGGTTGCCCTTCCAGTACCTAAAGACAAATAATTTGTTTACAACTGAACTTTCCAAATGGCAAAGTCTTCAAAATTACATTCATAATAGAAAGGAAGCAGCTAAACCTAAAGGCTACTTGGGGCTCAGTGGTTTGCTAAAGGAGCCCAAACACAGATTCACAGCAGTTTTCTTTCTATAGCTTCTCTGTACCACAGTCTCTTCTGGCCACTCAAACTTTATCTTCCATAGGGATAGATCAAGATGGATAGCTGTGTTAGTCTATCTGTGGCAGCAGAAAAAAAACAAAAGTCCAGTAGCACTTACAAGGCTTACAAAATTTGTGGCAGGTATAAGCTATCATGTGTAACAGCTCATACTGAAGAAGTGAGCTGTGACACATAAGCTTGCCACAAATGTTGTTAGTTTTTAAGATGTTACTGGACACTTTCTATTGACCTTCCATGTCAATTAACAGCTAAGTTTGTACAAAATAGTATCTCTGAAACAGATTCATTCTAATAATTACAATGTATAAGTTTTTAAAATTAATGTTCTTTCTTAAAGCAGGGTTCCCCAAACTTTTGGTCCCTATGAGCATCTTTGGAATTCTGACACGGGCCATGGGGTACAAACAAGGGAAGTAGGGCCAGACACAAGATGGCTGCTGTAGGAGGCAGAGCCCCACACACAGAGGAAGCCCAAGTGCAAGGGGAAAGCTCTTCCGCCAGGTGCTTGGTTGAGGCCGAGGTAATAAGATCAAGTCCCTCCCCTTTGTACAGCTTGTACCCCTTTGTATTTGCAGTCCTTCCAGGCCAAACATTGCCTGCGGTCATCTATCAGCGCAACAATGGCTGCTACTCAGAAGGGTTGAGGGTTCACATGGGAAAGTAGACTCTGAATTGTTGCCACCATTGATTGCATTGCGATTACATTGGAGTTTTATGCTGTTTTTATGTTTTTATATAAACCACCATGAGCCAGCTGTGCTGGGAGTAGCGGTCTATAAATATAAATCAAATAAATAAAACTAACACTATGGTGGCAGCAGTGGCTGAAACTAGTCATCTGCTCAGCCAAACAGATCTCCAGAGGCCAATCAGAGGCCCTGCTGGCCAAGAGACCACAAATGCCATGATGGGGACCCCCTTTTAAAATAAATGTACTGAAACCATCTTTAATCATTTCAGATAATAGGCATTTTGATTAACCTTGCCACTCCTGATGCTCTGGAAAGTTCAATCAAAAGTATCCAGATTGCCTACAGAGTTAAATCCTGACTTTTACTGTTTGACTTGGGTGGGAGTCAAAAGAATTCCTATCTCTGTGAGAAATGCATACATTAAATTGAGTTTTCAACATCAACCATGGAATACAGTTTAGAACACATGGACAAAAAATGTAAGCAGCCACACTGGCTCATCGTGAAATCCAAAAACAGAAGCTGTTTTTAATACCTTGTATTAAAACAACCCCCCCCCCAAAAAAAAACCACAAGGCTGGACGTTACAAAGCAAAAAAGGGGAGGGGAATTAGCTGTTTGGTAACATGATTATGATTGCCAATCACAGGACAAGTAATTGATCACATAATTCCTTAATTAATCGCCCTGACCCTCCGGGGAGGGCGGTATATAAATAGAATAGATATAATAAATATAATAAATAAGTAAAGAATTCAATCCAAGTTCAGTGGCATCTTAGAAACCAATAAGATATAAGCTTTTGAAAGTCAAAGCTCCCATTGTGAGACTATAAGGTGCCTCTGACTTCAAATCTAACTGTTTTATTGCAGACGAAACATGGCTACCCAGTCAAACTTCCTTAATTATATGTCAAAAATCAAGCCAAATTTCACTACCAGTTCAAACATGTCACCACAAGATGGTGCTCAAAACAAATCAATAGTTATTGGAAGCCGCGGGGTACACCTCTTTGGGTGAAATGTGAATGTAATAGCCACACTGGATGTATTGTACTTTTCACCATGCTATTCCACATTAACACAATTCACATGTGGAACTGAGGCACCTTTTAAAGAGAGAAACAAAACTGGTCTAAAGCAATAACTACAAACCTTGATGCAGAACTCTGCTCCAGCAGACAACTGAGGGAAGCTGGGATGGTTATCATTGAGGTCAGTCACTGAAATATAGGCTGTTACTGTGGCATTAAGTCGAGGAGCACCATGGTCAGTCACGAGTACAACCAGTTGATGGTGAGACTGTTGTTCATGGTCTAGTGCAACCCAGTTTATAATTTCACCTGCAGAACAACCAAGAGGAAATAGCACGATGGGCTGTATAATCAGCTGTACAGAATACACTTCATTAGCTACTTTTGTCACTTGTTATGTGCATTATACAGATACGTGCAACAACCCATCACTCAGCACTGTCGCATCTAAGAGGTCATAATAATCTCACTGTGCTCCAATCAACTTTATTTCACATATCAACCCCCCCCCCCCCAAATAAAAACCTTTGAAGCCAGATGGCCATTCTAAACAAGCCAAAATGCTCTCTTTTCACTGCCAGTGGAAGAAAAGAGTGAATATGATTTCAGATTTCAGCCAACTGGCTGACTTATAGCATACTAGGGACCTCTCTGATCAGAGCCTATTGGAGACCAGCAAGCATTTTCTTCTCTTTTTTAAAAGACAAAAGATATTCCATAGAGTCGCTATCACTTGCTTGAACATCTGGACCTCATCCCAATTTTGTGGATGTCTCTTTAAAAAAAATGCTGCAATGGAACTGTAGTAAATTACTTTGATCTCTCCACTATCTCCCCAGACCTATCTTTAGTAGCCATTTTTCTTTACTCATTCTCCAGATGGTGAATACTACAGCTTTTGTGCAGTATACAGTCTCACGTTCCACATCTGTAAAGCACAATGACTCTCTTGCCAACTGTTTCATCACCTGTGCTTGATTTCCATCCCACATTCCTTTTTGCTTGAATTTCAAGCATTTTATTTTACCTTGTTAAAATAGCTGGCTTTGTGTATCTTGGATTAGGCATTTGATTTCACAGTTTTCACCTATTCAAATCGATATGTTCTACTTTTATTTATTTATAATTATATTTGTTAACCACCACTTTTGGACCCAGCCAGCTTATGGCAGTTTACATAGCTTTTAAAAACCCCACATAAAAACAATACCCACAACAACCCAAAACACAGATGGTGGTAAAAACATTATCTGCAGGATACTCACTCCCCCAACCCCCACATGCATAGCCGTCAACTCTCCAGGAGGTAGCTTCAGAGAGTGTCTGGCCCAACAGATTTCCATAGGCCCATACAGGGAGGGAGACGCTCTTCTTGGCCCGGCCTCAACCAAACGCCTGGCAGAAGAGCTCCATTTTACAGGCCCTGTGAAACATTACCATTGTAGTACTGAATTATTACACATAAGATTCCACCTAAAATTTCTGAGAGTACCAGGAGATTTTCATTGCTTCCCCCCTTTTGTGGGAGATTTCTGCTTTCTCCCTTCCAGTTGTTCTGGGGCAGCATTTCAGGTGCATTGCAGGAGCAGCATTTCAGCTCAGGGGTATTTTGAGCTGCTCATGGAAAAGAAATTGCTGAAAATCACCCGCTTACCCTTGTGGAAATTCTAGGCAGGATCCAAATCTCACACTGCAGCCCTTAGCAGAATTATATTCTCTTAAAGTCAATAGAAGGGTTATAGGAGCACACTGAAGTTCACAGTGAAGTCCTTCACTAATGTCTAAAGCCATAAAGGCAAGAGTCTTAGCTATGTCTATAGCACAGTTGAAGGAACCAAACATTAGGTATGAATATAGCCAGGTTAAATTTTCACCAAGAATTAATGATAGTCAAAGCCAGAGTAAACATTAAAAGCTTCCAGTCAACAATAGGGGAACATAATTGACATGAAAGACCATAAAGAAATCACTAGGTAGGATGGCTTAAAGTATAAGGAAAGGAGGCTGCAATCTAGAGAATCCCAATAAATGGATTAAAAGAGATGTGGTTGACATGGAAGGTATTAACTGACAATACAATCAAAGGGTGTGATTAGCATCAGTCCTAAAGTCAATTGCTTGGGTGGGTTTTATATTTGTAACTTCTGTCAGGAAAAACATAGCTACTCTTTGTCACCTGACTTTGCAGTTTTGCAGGAGTTTGGAGAGCCTCCACTGGTACTAATTTTAAATGTTTTTGCTAGTTGTTCATAACCATATAACTTATTATACAGAGCTAAGACCAGCAGCATCAAAAACTGTAAACTGCATTTTGTTTCAAATTAATTCTTACTTAATTGTAGCTATAGGTTAAAAAAAAACCAGAAACTCTGCATGTGATCTACTGGTTTGATTATTTATATATCTTTTATATGTCTTGTCAATTCACTGTTTTAATGCTTATCAGTTGACAGATGGGCAAAGGTCCTGCACCTTTCTCTCAATTACCAATCCTATTTATTCCTGTTGGTTACATGCATGCAGATCAGCTAACAGCCTATCAGGACCCATGGAAGGCTAAAGGAGCCATCCATGTGGAAGTGGAGAGAAAAATCTGTCAGATTGACAGCTCTCATCAGATACAGTCTAACCCTACAGAGTGAAGACTGGAAGGATTCCATCTCACTGGCTTTGAGTACAAGCAGGCTAAAATATTCTAAAGCAGGGGTAGTCAAACTGCGGCCCTCCAGATGTCCATGGACTACAATTCCCAGGAGCCCCTGCCAGCATTCGCTGGCAGGGGCTCCTTGGAATTGTAGTCCATGGACATCTGGAGGGCCGCAGTTTGACTACCCCTGCTCTAAAGAGAAGACTACATTGTCTCAGAGCCTAGTTTCTATGGAAAGCTAGCTAAAGTATTGGAATTTCCATAAATAGCTTACATTTGTACTCTGAGATTCCTAAGGCTAAAGATTTTTCTGAGGAATAAAATCCTGGCTGATAGCTCTTCTCTGCAAACATTGAACACTGTCACAGTACAAGCCCCCCCCCCCCCAAAAAAAACTATGTACATAAAAAACTATGTGCATAATTTCAAGCCTCTTTACTGAATATCTGTATTCCATCCTAGAAGGTTAATAAAGGCTGATTTTTCATGTTTACCTTAAGCCTCACCTACAAGAGCTGCATATGGAGTTCAGTCTGTCAGGTGGAGATCACTCTAGTCAAACTTCACATCCCGCTACCTCTATTCTAATGACATTTAAAATCCCGATCTTAGCAGAGCAAACTCACACAATCGACTAAATAAGAAAATTCAGACTGTTTCATTCTTCGTGCCTCTGTTTACCTCATTGCTTTCAGTTCTAAATTTGGAACTGCAACACATTTATTCACAAGAGAGAGACATTTGAATCACTTCCATATAGGAAGAAACAATATATTTCATAAACAATACAGGGAAGATTGTAAAATATATTACCTGTGTTGGAATTGATCTTGAAATATTTGCCATCAGATAGGAGAAAATAGGAAAGTTGCCCATTTCTCCCAGAGTCCTTGTCGACTGCTGTGAGGGTGCCAACCACACCTTGCGGCAATGAACTTTCTTCGGTTTCAAAAAAATAGACATCATGCATGAACACAGGATAATTGTCATTTTCATCGAGGACATTAACAATTATTGATGTACTTGCATTTTGACCTGACTTATCCATTGGGCTAGTAACATAGGCTCTAAAATTGTGAGACTGAGTTAGTTCATAGTCTAAGGGATTTCGTAGGTAAATGCTGCCTGTTTTGGGGTCAATTCCAAACGAAGCAGAATCTATGGTATGCTCTAGAGAATACACAAATATCCCAGGAGTATACTGTGAATCTAATGTTCGGGTTTGTACTTGAAGAATTATGGCACCTATGGAACATGTCTCTCTGACATCCACGTGATAGACCAAATTTTCAAAGCTCAAAGTGGGGAATGTCTTCGGTTCATCAACAATCACAGTCAGGACCATCAAAGAACTCAGAGGAGGACTTCCATGATCTTCAGCTGCAATGTGTATTGTGTACTCTTTCTGCTTATCAGCATCCAGAGACCTGGCAAGGTACAGCACTCCGAGAACTGGATCAATAGTAAAAACACCTAATTGATTGTTCACAATAGTGTATCTGATCACTCCGTTTAGCCCACTGTCTTTGTCTTCTGCGTGAGCAATGTACAGAGCCGTCCCAGATACTGTGCTATGTGATATACGTACATTATCAGATTCCATAACAAACACCGGAGGGTTGTCATTGACATCTATCACAGTTATGTTGACCTGAGCATTGCTGTAGACAGGGAAGCTTCCCAACTGTGATTGCACTGTTAGAACTGCATGGCAATGGTTTTCATGGTCAAGCAGTTTTTGGGTGCGGATAATGCCGTATTGAGAGTCAATAGAGAATCTTCCATAGGGATCACCAGAGGAAATTCTGTATGAAATTGTTTCTGAAAAACCTAAAAGAGGAACAAAGCACAGACAAGTCAGGCATTTGGTTGTTTAGGGGCTTCACTTACCAGAATACACTCTTGAATGTCTGCAAAATATATGACATGACAGCACAACCTGAGCTGAACCACTCAAACCACTCTTAAGAGACGTTTGCTTCCTAAGTCCTTGTTTCCTTGCTAGTGTCTCTGGAGTGTAACAGACAAATGGATACTCTACAGACTCTACTTAAATGCTAACCCATTTATGCAATCTGTGTTTTTACCCCAAAGCTGTGAATTAAATTTTATGAAGAAATCAATATTATTTCTCTCATACTGGAACGTTTTGCCAACTAGGTCATGTTAAACTGAAGAATTAATTACACACTAAAGAAACACAAATGTTCCATGCACATAATTTTAATTTCTCAGCTTATCTGTTGTGAGAACCAAATAATCAAAGCCTGAACCAAGACTACAAACTAAGGGATTATAGCATATCTAGAGTATGGGAAAGGTAAATAAAACATCTCAAGGATAAGGAATGTTTTATAGGAAACCATGGAATGTTAATAGCAAAACCCACCTGAACTACTATTAGGTCACATTCTACAATCTTAGTAAAATTTTATATGGTTAATATACTTTCTTCTACAGTGATGAAAAGGGGAATAAATCCACAACCATAGTAATTTATTAAACCATTTCTATCCCACACATTTCCTCCTCCACAGAGACCAGAGTTGGCTCACAAAATTTATTCTTTCGCTGAAAACCTCCCTTTGGAAAAGGGGGGAGCAAAAGGGAGGCTGACAGGAGGACCCGCCAAGCTGCTGGTTTAAGTAGCCAGCAGCCATTGCAGTGTTCCATTTCGTTTTCCCCCTTCAGATTGGAGGGAAATGAGCAGTGGGGTGCCAGAGGGCTTGGTGTAGTGGTTAGGAGTAAGCTTTCACAATAATTTCAAAATCCAAATACCGATATTGGGATTCAGAAACATCAGGCGCACCCCTACTTCTGAACACTGTTTCCCTACAAGTGTAAACAACGACATGGCCAACCATTGTGAAGAGACAATGGAGATATATGAGACTCTCCTATGTCCCCCTTGTGCTCATGCCCATCCATGAACATGGGCAAGAGACATAAATTGGAATCCACTTATGGAATGGATTATGTCCAATACTTCCAATAAGCTTCTATAGTTGTAACTAGTAAAAATAAACCTGTTGGTTTGTGATTTTAATATCAGTAAATTATGTGGAAACACTACATCTAAAAACACTTGAGAAAATGCTCTCTTTTCTTCAATTGCTATATCAGTTGCAAAGCAATCTGGGGTTCTGGACTCTGTCTGAATGCAACCCAAGACACTTACTCAAAGGCTCCCTTGCTTTGACTGTCCCTACAGCACTGCCTTCAGGGATATCTTCAGGGATGGAGAACGTGTAGCGTGATCGCTCAAATACAGCAGGAGCCATGGCAGTCTGAAGGATCCTCACAGTCACAACTGCATTAACAACTGAGCAAAGACCACCTCCATCTCGAGCAGAGACAGTCAGCAGGACACTACTATGTTCCACATTGCTGAGACCTGATATCAGATAAATAATTCCTGCAAAAGAGAAAATTGTAATTAGAGAGGACACTGATACTTCTGCCTCACTCAGACAAGTTTTAAGTCCAAGTGCAACCTTTAAGTATCTTAGTGATAGCTCCAAAACCTGTATAATTTGGTTTTGATTGTTCTATGACGAGCTGTAAAAACAGGCAGGGACATTTGTAAAATGCTACTGTGGGCCAACATCATTATTAATATTAAATCAATTTTGTAAGATAATCAAATCTTCGTTGTGTCTTCAAAAGATGTTTTCTTCAGTTCTGTTCTGATCGTGATCTAAATAGAACCTGAAAGCATGAGAAACCCAAGAGAAAAATGCTGTTTTTAATTCCTGGATTTGTTTTTCGTTGAAGCGGAGATATAGAGTTCAAATAACTCAAAGTACAGGCTTGTAGTGCAGCTGCCCTGTTTCTTAACTTTCATTTGTCCTGTGGCACCCTGCTTTGAAGTAGTTATTGCTAAAATAACTGAGCTAGGAACTCACTATGTCAGGCAAAGTCTGAGTGTGATTTGTGAGAGTCAAAAGATGATTCTGTGGTACTAAACTTTTGAATCCGTAAATAAAAAACTGGGAAGCAGATTTGTACTCTTATCCTCTTTTCATCTGTCCCACTGTACTATTTAAACTAGGCATTTAAGGCCGGAATTCCTAAACAGGGGTCCATGGATCCGCAGGGGTCAGTGGCAACTCTGGAAGGGACCCATGGCCTTTACCCTCCTGCCTTAATGGACTCAGCCACAAGTTAGGGAACTGGTTGCTTCCATTGCTCCCAGCCCCCCGCCAGGCATGAGTTAATTCTCTCATAGCTTCTGTGCCTAGGAGGGGGCAGAGCCTACATGCCTGCTCTTGCCTTAAACTGCACCCTATTACTCCGCCCCTCAGTCTTCCCTGAGCTTGCCCGTAAACCATGGTCACGTCACTTCTGGTGACTTGTAACTGGGGGGGGGGGCATGGCACTGAGATATGACCAGCTGACATCATTTCTGAGGCTCCTCAAAGCTTGAAAAACTATTTAAGGGGCTCCTCTATGGTCAAAAGGTTGAAAAAGGCTGCTCTAAGGTAAGCCAGCATTATCATCTCAGTATTGGACTAAAGCTGACAGAAAAGTCTGGCTAAAGTCAGCTAAGTACGCTTTGGCATAGAGCCCCCCTCCCCAACTGCAACAAATTTAAATCAGGCTACTGAATGACACTATTGTGTTTCCACCAACCTTTTGTGTTTTCCCTGGCTCCACTGTGATATTTTCCAAACTTCCTTTGGTACTTCCTGGCAAAAGTGTGAAAAGGAATGTGTGGGTTTCTAGCAACTTTTTAATTATTATTCTGAATTATCACAGTCATATATATTTGACTGGTAAATGGTGTTCTGGAATTCAAGATCTAGCCAAGTTCTTCAGAACTGTAGATATGTCTCTGCACTGTTCCTACTGTTCCAAGGAGCACTATCTTTTGGAACTCAGCTGGGGTTATTTGCTCAATGCACAGAATGTCCAGGTGTTTCTTGAAATTTCTAGGCACTGCTCCAAGGGCTCCAATGACAACTGGCAGAATGGTAATCTTCTCTGAAATACTCTAACTCTATTTGTAGGTCTTCGTATTTTGTGATATTCTCCTTCCTTCTCTATTCTGCTGTTTTCTGAGATTGCAATGTCCAAACCATATATGCAATCCCCCCCCTTCAGTTGTGATATCAGGGGTGTTATGCTCCAGGGGTTTATATTTTTGCAATTGAAAGCCTCAAAGCAGCTGCAGCTCTTGTTGTGGTCATCATCAGCAGGAACTGCCTGCCTGACAAGATTAGGAAGACTCCCACATTTCTACCATTCCCCAGAACACCTTAGACTGAAATGTTCAAGAGGTCATGTAGTCTGTTGCTCTCCTTATTGAATTACTTTCCTGTTCATACTGTACTATCTTCTATTTTTGTAATCCATGCTCTACACAGGTTATGGTATGTCATGCCTTATAACGGTTTTGGCTTGCACTGTTTTCTAATTTAGTGATTCAAGGTCTACTACTTTGTTTAATGAATGTGTTTCATGCTACATTGCCGCATTGTTTTATACTTCGCGATCCGTCTTGAGTCTCAGTGAGAAAAGAGCTAGAAGGTAAATAAATGTATTGCGAATTCCTTGTAATTTATTTGAACCAACTTTACAACAAACAAGACATTCAGCCACAAAACACACTCTTAATGGGCAGGCACCACTGGATGCCTCTGCCAGCCACCCAGATAAAATGGATGTCTCTGTCCACCCGCCCATAGCATCAGCAACTGCTCAAGCTCCATGCAGCCTTCCAGCTGTTTAACAGAATCTGCTGTGCAAACTCAGCCTCTCTTTTGTTCGACCCAACAATGACCCTGTGAAATAGAGTTACTGTTATTTCCATTTGGTAGATAGGCTAATCAAACCACAGGGTGGCTTCTCTCAAACCACGGCAATGACTCCATTGCTGAGCGGGGATGTGAATCCAGTTCCCCCACCATTTCCTCCATGGGATTAAAATGGCTCTCAGACCACATATTTCCTCATCTGGAGTAATTAGTTCAGAAGCAATTTAGTTTTAGAGAACTAGTATATTATTTAGCTATAGTCAGTCAATGGGGCGGTGGGGAGTCAGGGAAGTTTATCAAAACCAAAGAAAACTTTTTTTTGGTGAACAATATAATTAACTATAGGCCAGAATCAGAAGCATACCATTTGTACAACTCCCAAAGGCAATAGGTCTAAAATATGTTACAATTATTTTAAAAAGAGCACCCAGAATGCTCAGAAGACTACAATAACCATAATTAAGATAATTCAATATCCACTTGCCTTCTTCAAAACAGACTGGTAATGTTCATAGATCTATCTTGGAATGGTGCTCTTCTTTGCCACAAATATTTTTTCATTTATTTAATTCAAATAAAATTAAGATTTCTTCCTATTTTATTCTTACCTTAATTATACATTAAATTCTATACTTCCTCTTTTTTGTTATACAAAAAACACACACACATAAAGCCACATAAACAATTTAATAGTTCAGTGAAATTGACAAAAGCATGGCCTGTCTGGTCTCACTTGCATACAAAAATGTTTAGGAGTTTCTTCTGTGCAATTGCCAAGGCTAGATTTTCAGCAGACACTGCAAAGCAACATAACGGAAGAGAATTCCACCATGGTCCAAGAAGCACTAGTGTGCTCTGGAATCTGGCTGCCTTTATTGCACACACATGATCACTCTCTCTTACGCACTCTCTGGAGAGGAAAGTCAGCTTTGGAACAAAGGAGAATTAAAAATCTGATTTAACTATGCTAGAGCTGTTTCACTAGCTGAATGACTAATTTGGGATAACGTATGCTTAACCAGAAGAGTGGAAAACAGATAAAACACCGAAAATCAAAGGTAGCAAAATTTCCTATGACAATGCCAAACCATTGTAAAAACAAACTGCCTTTTGATCACTTTAGACTATATTTTAAAATATCTTTTTAAAGAACACTGGGTCTTTGTTTCTCATTGTAAAAAAATCACTATTGTCGCTCTGGAGTAATGGAGTGAAAATCTATTGCTGTCACCAGATACATTTTGAACAAACGGCTTTATTGCCCCCTTCCCCCATTCCTTAATATGGTGATAGCATTTTGTGATTAGAGAGACCATAGAACAGTATTCCAAGGACAACATATTTGGCCTTTCTTGAGGCAATATGACTTCCATCTTTCTGGGCAATATGATCCCTCCCCTTCTCCAAGATGCAACAAAGTGGCATGTGGCAACTCCAATTAATGCTATTTGCAATTTTAATTATTGTTGGATGTAATAAAATCAGGATTTGAATTTCGCTTGCAAAATTTTCATCCTGTAAATCAAGGGTAGTCAACCTGTGGTCCTCCAGATGTCCATGGACTACCATTTGCTGGCATTTGCTGGCAGGGGCTCATGGGAATTGTAGTCCATGGACATCTGGAGGACCACAGGTTAACTACCCATGCTGTAAATCAGAGGTGGGGGACAGCAGTGAATTCAGTGTTTGGTAGACTTTCCAAAAGGAGCACGTTTTCCACTTGCCTACTACTGTGAGCTTTTATTGGAGTTCACTTCCTACCTACCATGGCATATGCTTTTCCTTTCCTTTGGCACACCTGTGCAGAACATGATCCCACCCATTCAAAGTTTGTTCTTTAGACAGTGAAATTCAAGGAGGAGTCTCTGAATACAGAGGTCATAATAGTGGGGTTTGTGCCAAATACTTCCTCTCAGTGTTTTGAAATTAGATATACAGCTTGGTTTATTTTTCAACCATTTTACAGGAAAAAATGGTTGAGGGAGAGTCTCATAGGAATAAAAATGCAAATCAAATGACATGAAAATCCAGTGGTCCCACGAGGAGTAGCGAGCCTGGCTGTTCCTTCCTCTCCACAAAGGTCCCAGTGGCAGCATTTATTTATTCATTCATTCATTCATTTGATTTATATTTGGAAGTGAGAGGGAGAGGCTCTCAGCTGGACGTTGATGCAGGCTCAAGGAAAGGGTGTCAGTTAACTCTTGCTCTCCTCTGACAGTTTTAGTCTTTTACAGGCCATCAGTCTTGACATCATCACTCAATGAATGAAAACCAAAATAAATTATCAAATCAAACGACCATATATGGTATACAGAATTTGGAAGAGTTATCTTACTGGACTCACAAGCAGATTATGAACGCCCAAAACTTTGGGCATCCATTTGAAAATATAGCACTGCACAAATTAGATCGGTTAAAATAATATCTTTGCATATTTTGCTCAAAACTTCAAAATTGTATTCTGGTTTTTCATCTAATCTAACAAAGTAAAACCTAGGTTCAATTATAAGCACAGACTTTTCTCCCCAGCAATTACCATACAGAAAATTAGTTTCACCCCATGGTAGCTGCTGCCTCATTGTTCATATTCTGGAAAGAAATGTACAGTGAGATAGATTCCCACTTCCATCTAGTGAATTATCTCAGAGATATATAGGCCTACACTTACCTAGATGCAAATCATCTTATCTCTAAGTAAATAACAAGCTTACATCTGTACCAAGTTAACTACTGGTAAATCTCAACCTCTGAAGAACCCATGAAACCCTAGCTCACATCTTCCCACAGGAGGTATGTCAACAAACATCCTCACCAGCAATCAACAAAATGTGGGTCACAGACCAGTATGTACCTTAATGCTAAAAAGCAGGTCAGTAGATTCCTCTTGGTATATAAGCAAGTAATGCAAAGCATTAAAGGAGTGAATCATAATCTGTGCCCAAGCCATAATGGTGTATAATATCCCTAGTCTTCAGTAAATTCCAGCCAACTGTAGCATGGCTGGTCTGGAGTCCCTGCCAACCTTCTATTAGCTTTGTAAGATCACTGATTTCAATAGTTCCTGTATTTCCTCCCTCTTCACCACACAGCATTGCTTTATAGGCATATAAGGTTGGATTTGTTTTCACAAGAACTTTTCTATAGCTTCCAATGTTCTAATAAGCAATGAATGCTTTCAATATTCAGCAAATATTAGTGGTTAGTAACAATTGGTAGTTAAGCATCCATTAGTTGATGGTGGAGAAGAAACTTTTCATGAGGTTCATTAAAAACACTTCTTCCTCCAGATCAGGGCTTTCCCAATTAGAAAATGCCAATGATAGAACAAATCTTTAGCAAGAGGAGAAAAATCAGAAGAAAGCAAAAAATTAGAGGTTGACTATTTGCAACAACTATATCCAGATGGCTCCAACAAACATGATTTGATAGTTGACTCAGACAGCAGCCAGATGGCTAAAAAGGTATGTATAGTTCATCACCCAAACTCACCTTCAAATCTGGCAGCTGAACAAACTTAATGCTGAAGCAGGTCAATGCTAATACCCAGGAATCTTTCAGAAAGTAAGGTGGGTGTGGCATGGTGTTGTTGTTATTTTTGGTGGGGGTTAATCAATTATGTTACCAGACTGATGACCTGAGAAGTAAGTAAAAATTCTTTTAAATTATTTATTTGTTTGATTTTTATACCACCCTCCTAGGTCTCATCTGCACTGGGCTTTTTATCCACTATTGGCCCAGATTGTAAAAAAGTAACCTGTACCTTTTCTAATTCCCATTTTGATCCCTTTAAATTTTTCATCTGCAACAGAGAAAAACACCTTTTCTCTGGGCTTTCTGGAAGAGAATATTATCCGCTAAATCTGAGAAACGTGCTCTGAAAGCCCAATATTGCAAGTGTAGATGTCCACATTTTTTTGTTTATCTTCCATTCTCTTCTCCGTGCCTCCACCACTCATGAAGCATGGTAGTCTGTTGCAGATTGGTCAGGGCATTGATTCAAAGACTGTAGGACACCTTCCCCTCCCCAGCTTGCACTGGCTGTAGAGTTGGGGGCAAAAGTCTAAAAATAAAGCCCTCTCCTTCCAGTGTTTAAAAGGCTAGAAATAAAGCCCTTGTGCTCCTTCAATGCTGGCTATAGTCCCCCCCCCCCCCCGAGCACCTTGCTGCTCTTCTTCCTCCAAATCTGATCCCTGAGAGTCATGAGCTAGAAAAAGTGGGATTGTAAAGGCAGCCCCAGGGTGGTAGTGTTGCCCCTTATGTTGCTGGCTCTGCAGATGGAAAAAAGGTTGCCATGGTTCTTGTTGGCTTGAATTCCATTATCAGGCCAGCATGAACATCTAAGGAAAAAGTTTGAGGGGGTTTGACAGAAGCCTGGTGGTCAGGAAAAGCATCATGACTTTATTGTTCAGAGGTTGAAGACAGTGGGGCTGGGACTTCCATTATATCATCATATGAAGACTGGGAATCTGTGAGATTCAGAGAAGGTGAGGGCATCTCTGGCTTGAGTGAGCAAAACTCAACGTCAACTCAAACTATTACACCAATTATATCAAGACTGGTGTTGAGAAGAAGAAATGGCTTGGAGAATAACATGATGACCAGGATGCCTGGCATCAAGATGTAGTTACTTTCTGGACCTGAGATGGTAGTGATTATCAAGGTCAAAGAATCACTCAAAAGCATTTAGAAACACTGGAAGCTTATGAGAAAAGTGGCTGGTCCTGCACCTGCTTAGTACAATTTGGGACTGCACTGCAGAGATGACAATGAACAAAAACTTTCAGCAAAGATCTCTGCCTAAGACTGCAGAGTTTCCTTGGCAGCTAAACTGACCCTCTAAATTTCTGCTTCTGGCTAAATTACTGAATAATTCTCATGGAGACTTTTGGATTAGGTTCAGAAACTTCTACTGCATATTCCCAACTGAGCAGTTTCAAAACCTAATTGTTCCCAACCTATTCCATACCTGAATATACATCAATCTTCTTTATGTTAAATTCTGTGGCACATCTTTGATAGAGACTCTGATCCATTAGTGGCTAGACTCAAGCCACCAATTGAATTCCTGTTACTGAATGAACAGCTTATTCTCAAAAGGTTAAAGCCAAATGCATTAACCTAGTCCCACTTACTTCCAATGGCCTCAATGTGTTATCAATTACTTATGCAGATTGAAGAAAAAAGTAATAAAGAGGTTTTCTTCAAAAGGATGTGGTTTCAGAATGTTCCAAAACAAACTATTCCAATCTTCCAATCTGTCTTTACTCATGAGAACCCTTTCATGTGTGCATCGATTTTGTTTTATTACATACCATATAAAAATGCCACATGTAGTTTAAAAATTAAAAAGTATTAATTCTTCCTGTAATAAAGTATGAAATGAAAAAGCATTAAGAATTCAATATAGCTTTGTTTTTTAAAAAACACAAAGAAAATACACAATTTAATTTATGTTGTTATTGCTGCCATTTGTCAAATTGTGTGCCACAACGTTTCTCCTGCATTTTAGAGTCTGCTTTTGCTAAGCAGTTAATGATATAAACTTGTGGGATTAACACCTTGAGGTAAACTACGAAGAACCAAAGATATTATCTCATGTTCAAACTACTTCACAGTTCAACCTATCAAGTCCTGTGGTTGACTAAGATGTACTGAATTGATTGAATAAGCTTGGGCTGTGTCCTTACATGGCAAAAGGCGAATTGCTAATTATATGGTCAAGGCCCACATTCAGGCATTTCCTCATAATTAACAATTTTAGTGGACAAGTTTTGTTGCAAAGTTGAACATGGTAATGATTCAAAATACCTTTGCTGAATTAAAATTTGAGTGGACTCCATGATTTTGGCCACTTTTACAAGTTCATTTTACACTTGTAAAATGTTACACTTTCAGTCGACTTTTAATAGTCTTCTTACAAAAAACAAGCTGACAACCCAAAAAGGCTATTTGTGTATTCCATGGAAAACATATAAAGGAATCTCTTTTTTTAGTCAATAGGATACTACAACAAGAAAATCACCATCATAATTTCCAACAAGTATTCTGCTGGGAATCTATTTCATTCGAATGCAACAGTTGAGCAATCCATAACCACCAGTATCAGTGCGTGTACAGATGCTGACTGCAAAGGGAGACAGTGGGGACTGAATTTTATTGATAAAGTCAAATTTCAAACATTTCACTGCATATAAGCTGATATATTGTCCAACTGCACACATCTTGATGGAACCAAAAAAAAAAAAACATAGCTTATTGCATTTAGGAAGGTTTTTTTAAAAATACTGATAAATGTGTTCCTTTGAAATTAAACTCTTCTTAAGGAGTTCCGTAGCTATAAAAGAACATTTTGACTGTGAAGCAGAAATCTCTTCTGCAACTGGGTTTCGATTACATATCCTCCCACAACACTGATCTATTTTTACAGGAGAAATTGCTATCTACTGATGAATAAGGATGGTCACGAACTGTATTTTTGCAAACTGATACACTGGTCTGTAAACTGAACTGGTTCATATAGTTCATGAGCCATTTAACCCCTGCTTTCTGCTGCTTCTAGAAACAGCAGCAAGCAGAAAGGAGAGGGTTAAATTGCTCTTAGCTGTTTCACTCCCTGGTTTCTGCTATTTTGAAGATGAGCAGAAAGCAGGGTTTTAAATAGCTCCCAGCCATTTTATCCCCTGCTTTCTGCCTTCCGTCTTCTTTTTGTGAGGAGCAGAAAGTAGCAGTTTAAATGGCTCTCAGCCATTTCAACAAAACAGCTGAGTGGCAGAAGAAGAAATCAGGGGTTTAAATGGCTCAGTACCATTTAAACCTTTGTTTTATGCTCTTCATGAACTGCCATAAACTGCATCAAAATTCATGGAAGTTCATGTTGTTTCTTCGGTTTGCAAAACTCTTTTCACAAACCATAAAAGAGCCAAAATTTGTAATGAGGTCTAGTTTGTGTCCATGGCTACCGATAAATATGCTCTCTATGTTTTCTTTCTTATATTCATTCTCTCTCTTGCAAAGAATTCTAAAACGAGTAGCAATTTCAAAGAAATGATAGATGACACCACTACACCAATTTCCACAGATTTACCTCTGCAGTCCATTGTTCCTTGCTTCAAATGACAAATTAATAAGCTTCCTGATAGACATTCAGTTGTTAGGGGCGAACATTAAACTCCTATAAATAGTTTGCATATCTGGCCATGTACATCCAAATTTACATTCTTATAAAGCAACATCTGCAAGCCTATGTGATGAATCAACTGCTGAACTGTATCCCCTCAGGCTGCATCAGATGTTTGAGATCCCACAAATATAGGAGACACAGTCAAAACTAGGATATCAGGGTAAAGACTACACTAGGATCCTTCTATCATAATAATTTTATGATGAAAGGAAGAAAAACCTTGGATGGTCCACTGTCATTGTACCCCATTTTAAGTGTCTGGCAGTCAAATGGAAGTAATTTAAGAGTAGCTTGTACTTAAAACACAACATTTTAGACACATCACAATTAATTTTTACATTTTGGAATTCTGTAATAATTTTGTGGTTAAAAATCCGTATCTTGAGCATCTATGTCATACCTGTTGTTGTATCCACAGTGAAGAGTGAAGAGAAGTCACCTGATACCAGTTCATAAGTTACAACTCCATATATCCCAGAATCCTTGTCAGTAGCAACAACGTTAATGACTTCAGTTCCTGGTTGCATATGATTGCTGATGCTTGCCATGTAAGTCTCAGGGTTGAAGACAGGGTAATTATCATTAATGTCTTCTATCTCAATGCGAAGAAAAGCTTGGGCACTTAGCCCACCCTTTTGAATAAACCAAAACAAACTGTAAGCCATAAGGCAATTGTAATGAAACATTAAATATTAAATACATAAATATAAATGTTGCATATTTGCTAGACATTCAGATAATCTGAGATGGCCTAAGAGGAAACTTGGCACTTAAAGGAAAACAAACAAACAAACAAACTTACTTACTTACTTATATTATTAAATTTATACATTACACCTTTCAGGATTTCCAACTCAGTGCAGCTCACAACATGTACACATTACAATTAAAACCAGTTAAAACTGATTTAAAATCCAGCTATGGCTCTTGGTTTCTATGTCACCATCTCCCACTTGGGGGATGTATTACTTTAAGGACCTGGTTGAGGCTAGATGTACTTCTCTAGGACCAGGGATCACCAGCCGGTTTGTATTGGTTGAGTGAACTGTTATAACCTGTGTTGTTTAATGCCATTGTTAGGACATGTACATACTTCTTACTCCCATACATGGCAGAGATACTGGAAAAATAATACCCCAAATTTCTCTCAAACTGTCACTCAACAAGAAGGTTCAATATTTGCCAAGCAGAAAAGACTGTCTTCAGCTGATGATGGCATTAGGCAGTGCCAAGGATCAGATGACCAGCTGAACTGGTACCAGCTGAGGCAGTAGCTAAAGGGAACGTTCTCCTGGTTCAAGCTGATGATACTATCAGACAATGGCAAAGAACAAATGAACGGCTCAGGCAACAAATAAAGGAATTTTTGGCTAAACATCCGGAAGAAGTTCCTGACAATTAGACTGGTTCATCAGTGGAACAGACTTCCTCAGGACATGGTGGGTTCTCTTCTTTGGAAGTTTTTAAGCAGAGTCATCTGATAGAAATGCTGATTTTATGAACTTAGGCAGATTGTGAGTGGATGGGCAGGAAAAGATATCCCAGTGTTTATCTCTTGTGACCCTTGCATACAATGGGAATTGCTAATCGCCACTGTGGGATGGTAGGTGAATTTCTTCCAGGCTAGGCTGGATTTTTTTGGGGGGGGAGGGGGAATCACTTGGGCATGAAATTGGGGTCACTGTGGGTAGGCAGGTACTGTGAGTTCCTGCACTGTGCAGCAAGTTGCACTAGATGACCCTGGATCTCCCTTCCATGATTCTATGGCAGTGAGGCGTTGCTAGCTGACATCACTTCCAAGGCTCTATGAAGTCTGAAAATTTATTTCAGGGACTCCTCCACAATCAAAAGGTTGGAAAAGACTGAACTAAAGGGAGCCCTGTCCTGGTCCCTGATGTTGATGTACCGTATATACTCGCATATAAACCGAGGCACCTAATTTCACCCCCAAATGTTGGAAAACTTATTGACTCACATATAAGCTGAGGGCGGTGTTCAGATAGTGGATTTTTTCTCATTTCCTCCCCTCCCCCTTGTTTTGGGCAGGATCTTTTTTTCCCCCTTTTCTTCCCACCCTCCTCCTCCCTCTTTCCCTCTGAACTGTCTTGCCTTATCCAATCCTGTGCTGCTTCCCTTCTTCTTAGCTCAGTGTTCTGTTCTCTCCACTTTCCATGCCTTCCTATAGGGACATTTCCTTCTCCTGCTCTCTGTTCAGAGAGCTTCAGAGCTTCCTGCACATGCTAGCTTCGTGCTAGCCTCATTAAAGCAGGGAGAGGGGGAGGCAGATATTGTTCTTTCCCTCCCGGGCTTGCTGCGTCTCTCCTTTGTTCCTGCTTCTGCTCTTCAGGCAAGTAGACTTGTCTCCCACCTTCCTGTCTTGTCTGGCAGCTGTTTTTTTTATACCCGCATATAAGCCGAGGGGGACATTTTTCAGCTTAAAAAAGGGCTGAAAAACTGGTAATTAGGTAATTAGGTAGTACCAAGGAACAGACGAACAACTGAGGTAGTAACTAAAGGGAGCCATCTCCTAGCTCCAGCTGATGATGGCATCTACCAGGACCAAGGAATGGATTATCAGCTGATGATGGCATCAGCCAGGACCAAGGAACAGACTATCAGCTGATGATGGCATCAGCCAAGGCCACGGAACTGGCTCCTTACTTAAGAGATCAGAAAGAGCCTAGGCCAGGCCAGGCCCAAGTTCTTTAACACAAAAGAATACTTCATTTATTTTTATTTATTTATTTTTGTATTTATATGTTGCCCTCCCCTGAGGCTCAAGGCGGTTCATATAGAACACAACTATTTATAAATGGGAACACAAGTACTTTTCATATCCCTCTTGCGGTTCAATTCCATGTGTAATCCCAGTTTTATTAATTAACAGCATAACCATAAATGTTACATTACAGCTAGCATTTCTGAAGAATCTGAAAATTGTTTTTTTTTAATTCTGCTAGTTAGTGCAGCTTTGCAAAGAGAGCAAAGGTATATAAAGGCTACAAGCTGCACCAGATAGATAAAGCCAACCCAGTTGCAAGTGATCTTTCAAATCAAGCAAAACAGTAACAAGGGGGGGGGGGGGAATGGTAAAGATTTGATGGGCTTGCAGTACATACTTTGGTAAGAAATGTAGGATGTGCACATTCAATTTAAGTAAAGGACATGTTAAGTTACAACAACAAAATTCCAATGTTGGCTAAAGGAAGTCTATTGCATTGAAACAAACATACACATGGTTAACTAGGGAAACTCTATGGCTTGTGTGCAAGAGTCTACTATGGCAGCAGACAATGAATAGTAATCTCAACTTGTTGTTGTTGTTGTTATGTGCGAAGTCGTGTCCGACCCATCGCGACCCCATGGACAATGATCCTCCAGGCCTTCCTGTCCTCTACCATTCCCTGGAGTCCTTTTAAGTTTGCACCTACTGCTTCAGTGACTCCATCCATCCACCTCATTCTCTGTCGTCCCCTTCTTCTTTTGCCCTCGATCACTCCCAGCATTAGGCTCTTCTCCAGGGAGTCCTTCCTTCTCATGAGGTGGCCAAAGTATTTGAGTTTCATCTTCAGGATCTGGCCTTCTAAAGAGCAGTCAGGGCTGATCTCCTCTAGGACTGACCGGTTTGTTCGCCTTGCAGTCCAAGGGACTCGCAAGAGTCTTCTCCAGCACCAGAGTTCAAAAGCCTCAATTCTTTGACGCTCGGCCTTCCTTATGGTCCAACTTTCGCAGCCATACATTGCAACTGGGAATACCATAGCCTTGACTAAACGCACTTTTGTTGGTAGGGTGATGTCTCTGCTTTTTAGGATGCTGTCTAGATTTGCCATAGCTTTCCTCCCTAGGAGCAAGCGTCTTTTAATTTCTTTGCTGCAGTCCCCATCTGCAGTGATCTTGGAGCCGAGGAAAATAAAATAAAATCTGTCACTATCTCCATTTCTTCCCCATCTATTTGCCATGAATTGAGAGGGCCGGCTGCCATGATCTTTGTTTTCTTGATGTTGAGTTTCAAGCCAACTTTTGCACTCTCCTCCTTCACCCGCATCAACAGGCTCTTTAGTTCCTCTTCACTTTCTGCCATTAGAGTGGTATCATCTGCATATCTGAGGTTGTTGATATTTCTCCCTGCAATCTTGATCCCAATTGGTGACTCCTCTAATCCCGCCTTTCTCATGATATGCTCCGCATACAAGTTAAATAGGCAAGGCGACAGTATACAGCCTTGCCGAACTCCTTTCTCAATTTTGAACCAATCCGTGATTCCATGTTCAGTTCTCACTGTTGCTTCTTGACCTGCATATAAATTTCTCAAGAGACAAATCTCAACTACTGAAATTAAATAGCTTCTAACATTTGGCAGGTCCAGAACCATGAAGTCCACCCCTGACACTCCAACAATAATCAAATCAAAATTTGTTCTCTAAAAAAGCATCACTCAGGATATTACACAGGATCTTTTGTGTATTGTTTTATTTTTGTGAGAATGGATTGTTCTGATGGTAAGACATCATCAACTATCTCTCAATGAGCCTTTTATTTTTTTCTGCAATTGCTCATACAGCCACATTTGTCTGTTTTGGTTGGCACAGAGATTGTCATGACATACTCATAAAACATCATCAGTAGATGTCTAGAGAAAAAGTGAATTGCTTAAAACAAAAGATAACAATTCTGTACATGCTATAGCTGAAGTCAGAGGTGAATTTTAAAGCAAAACTTGTTTTGTATTGAGAGGGGTTTTGAGAGATAAATAATAGCATAACTTTCCCCCAAATGAAGGAAAAGCGATGTTTAAAAGGATGACTAATGCCAGAAATTTGGTACTGCTTTGGATCACAAAGTCTGCCTAATACATGGATTTGCATCCTAAACCCTTATGGGCATTTCCAACACATTATCTTCCCCATCCATCTTAGCTAGGAGAAGCACTTCATTACATTTGCATGAATATACTTGGAACCTGTCTTTGTGCAAGAAGTACTTCCCACCTCTATTGCAGCAGATCATTTTATATTAACTATAATAGACATACCTCCAGAATATATTACACAATAGGCTTGCCTGATTTAAAGCTCATAATAATAGGGGAGGCCCTTCCTCCTCACTATGTGAATAGAAGGGTGAACTTTCAAGCAGGTAAAATATAGCAATAACTGCTCCAAAACACAGCAAATGATATGACAGATCTCTGCTCTTTTCTCATGGGATGAGGACAGAGATGGAAGATTCTCAGGTCTCATTGAGGAGATCCTCCACTGACAAGGGGCATATGAACAATCACCTCTGGCACACAGATCAGTGTGAAGGCCAGTCTACTGTACAAGGTTGCTAGTAAATATAGCTGACAACTCATTTTGGACATTCTAAATTGCTAAATGCCTATTGTTATTATTATATCCACTTACACTATGCTATTTTGGTATTTCTGTAGTATTTTGTACTGATGGCTGTTTATATTGTAAGCTTTCCTGAGGACATGTTTGTTTTCAAAGGCAGAATAGAAGCATGCAAATAAATATATTCGCACAAGAGTGAAAACAAAGACATAACATATGTGGGACACATCTGAAAGTCTGCTGCAAATAAAACAGTGCATCTTGTGACACCTTAAAGACTAACAAGTTTACTGTGGCATAAGCTTTTGTGAGCTTTCACTCAAATTGATGAAAACTTTATGAGTCTAATGTATTATTTAAAGAGGGACCCAAGATGTCCTAACAAGGCAGGGGACAATTACATGCGTGCTCCAGGAGGTAAGTAATCAAAACAGATTCTCCGATAGCTGTTTGCCAAACAATATAAAGATGGGTCAAAATTCACCGGACAGCTAAGGCAGTGACCAATAGTACACACATGCAAAACACACACTCAGACCACTCAATAGTCAGGATTTGGAACATGACCTTTCATAATACCTTCTGAAAGATAACTCAGTGTCCTTGGTGGCCCTGACTGGCCTGAGAGGCAGAATATAAATCTCATAAATAAACATAGAGATGGCACCCTCCCAACCATCTCTGGTAAACCTTTCCAGAGGATCATGTTCATAACTAAAAAGACCCACTGCCATGCCAAGGACCATAGTATCTACAAAGCACCATTGAGAGGAGCTAAGATACTACACATGTTCATCATACCAAGAGATATGGTCCCAATCAAGTGAGCTCTGGCTCACAAAAAAGTTTATGCTACAATAACTTGCTTTAGGGTTGCCAGGTCCCCCCCCCATGTCCAACAATGGGGGATGGGGATATGGTTGCCATATCCAGATTGGGAAACTCCTGGAGATTTGGACATGGAGGAGGACAAGAACCTCATTATGGTACAATGCCAGAGAGTCCACCCTCCAAAGCATCCATTTTATCCAGGGGAACTGTCCTCTGCAGTCTGGAGATCAGCTGTGAATCTGGGAGACCCCAAATATCACCTAAAGGCTGGCATCTTTAGTTGTAAAACACATCCATGCAGCACATGAAACTTTTACTTTTTACACAGTACAAACTTAACTGGTCAGGGGTAATTTAAAAGATCTCTAGTTACAGGAACCAATAGTTGCTATTTCTAGTCTCATAAAGATCATACTGAGTAATAAAACGTAGGCAAAATATGATAGATTTTCCAGAATGTTAAGATCGTTTTAAGTATGCTTTTACTTTGTGAGAAAACTGCATTTGTTATAACACATTTAAAGTCTGCAATTTCAAGTTTTACCTAGCTGCTCAGAGAATATTACTTCTATAATTTTGTTTCTAAAGCTCAAGTAACTTTTATTTGATCATTTTGCTGACTGATAGAGCTATAAAAAATAGAATGGAGTACATGCCAGAACAATAACAAACGCTTCCTGTTTGAATTCTGAAGGCAAGGTCTTGTGTTCTTAGAAGGTTAGGGAGTTGTGACTATGATAAATTGCTATTGAGCTCAGATTACTGTACCTGCTGGTTTTCTCCTCTCTTCTGGCACCCAATTTGTATAACAAATGGGAAAGCAAACACACCTCTTAAATAGCATTCAAAATCAGGGATTGGGGGGGGGAACCCTCCTCTGAGAAAAAGAACATTATATCATAGCAAATGCTTTTTCAGAACAGTGATCTTTCTGACAATCAAAAATGTCAAGATACCTAATGGATCTTTCAAGTTTACACAATCACCCCCTAAATTACAACAATAGGATTCTGCCAATAAATTTTGCTTTGTTTAAAAGTGACAAGTGCTATTGTGATACAGCATGAAAGAGAGAATCTTTTAATCTGATTAAGCTTTTTTATGAGTCCTTTAACTGTACACTTGGGAACTCGAAGAACTGTAACATTCATTATCAAGTAATTACATTCTTTAAAAAGCAGTACAGCTTGAATACGGAATGCTAGATCAAATCCAGAGTTACCAGTGTATTGTTTCACAATTCTTGTTTAACATTTTAATCAGGTTGTTAAACTCAAGAGCTTTTTAAAAATTCCAAATTATTACTGCATAACAGCACTTACAAAATTCAATCCATGTGATAATGAAATGAGAGGACTCAAAGATTAGCTGTCCTCTACAATGTTTTTTAACCATATTTATTTGCAGGCAAAAGTTACTTAATATAGGAAAACAGAATATGAGACAGAGAGCAGGACTGCATGATATATATCATGTTATGACTGGGCTCCAGTGCTTGATGCAGCTCAAGTGTGCTGCAGAGGGAGGGGGGAGCAGGGACATCAGATCCCCCTAATTAACCTTACTCCCCAAATAGAAACAGCTGCACAGAACACCCTGTTCATCCTGCTGGAAGGGTCCGCATGTACTCTATTATATAATGCAAAGACAAGTGAAGCCCCACAACAGGGCAAACAGTGTCCAATGAGTCCTAATAGTGAAGTGAGGAAAGTTTGCCCAGTTCAGACAATACAGAATCACTACCATAAAGGAAGGAAGTAGGGGAGGGAACTGGAGCACAAAAGAGGACAGATGCAAAGTATGCAGCCTAAAGTGCAAACCTAACAGCCAAACTATGATTTGACAATCCCAAATCCCTGTGGGCCACACTAAATTTCTTACAGGAGTGAATTGGTGACCTTCCATGGGAGCGCCCTCAGACTGCCAGAGAGATCACCTCCTGAAACTGATGGATGTAACTGTTTACAGAGATGCTATGGTGAGGAGGGAAACCTCTGGGTTTGCATACACAACCCTTGCATGTACTACATAGGTACTTTAAGTCAGAGCCTAAAATGAAAGCAAACATAATGAAATTAATATGTAGCAGGTTAAAAAAATGAGGGGAGAATATCTGCACAGAATGCAACTGATCTGAGAAAATCATTACTGCCAGATGTAGTTGATCAGCGGAATAAATGGGTTCACAAGCAATCAAGATGATTTCATGGAAAATATCAATATCAATGGTAATGAACTCCAGATGCACATACCCTTAACTCTTAAACTTCCCACAGCTGGGAATGCATAAAAGGAAGTGCAATAATCTATTTGTGCTCTTAATAATGTACATTTCCTCCAGTGGGCAAAATGATGCTTAAAGTAGAGCTGATAATAAAAAGGACACACACCATGAAAAGTATGTTAACATACAGCTTTGTAGTTACCATTGTTAAATAGCGGACCAGTGTTCAAATCAGTTGCAGATCTTTGACAGCATCCCAGATATGGCTGCTGGACCACAACAGTGCTTCAGAACCGGCCGACAGTTTGCACAAGCCAATAGATTTACCCACATTGATTTGCTGGGTTTTTTTTTAATTAGTAATTTGACTTCCCAGCATTCCAGAGGGCCTGTAAAACGGAGCTCTTCTGCCAGCTCTATGGTTGAGGTTGGGTAAAGATCAATGGGACTCCCCTGATATCAAGCTCCAACTTTGATTATTTTGTCTATCTTTCCTCCTCCATCTAGCACAGCAGTTCTCAACCTTTCTAATGCTGAGACCCTTTAATACAGTTCCTTATGTTCTGGTGACCCGCAACCATAAAATTATGCAGAAATTAAACCGAAACTGACCAATGGTGTGAAGACCCATTGTTCATGATTCTATATCAATTGGTTATATACAATTTATATAAATTGTATATAAATTGGCGGGCGCCTTCAGGATGAGTGGCAACAATGGTGGTGCCCCTCCCCCCAGCCAAGCTGCGCGTACTGCCATGACCCCTGGTGAACCCCAAAGGGGTTCTGACTCCCAGGTTGAGAACCACTGCTCTAGCAGGGGCTGGGCATTTTCCGCCATGTTTGTGGACTATTGGTTTTATTGTACTGGTACTTTTCTGTCCATTTTAATGGGGTTTTAATGGGTGTTTAAGTTGGACATTTTGTAACCTGCAACAAGCCTGCATGGGAGTAGCAGGTAATAAATTAATAACAACAACAACAACAACAACAACAACAACCACCACCACCACCACCACGTATAATTTCAACCTTTCTAAAACAAAGCTATATATGATATACAAATAAACTTGAATGCCATTTAAATATACACAGCCTTGACATCTAAAAAACAGCAAGAAAAAAGAACCAGAGAGGAATAATCCAAGAGTAAAACATACCCCATCTGTAGCTTTCACTAAAAGGTCATAAGTAGAAAGATCTTCTTCCCTGTCAATGTCCTGAGACACGCATATGTAGCCACTGCTTGGATCTATTTGGAATGCTTTGGACTTTTCATAGTTATGGAATCCATTGTATAGAAAATACTCAATATGGCCAAAATGGCCTGAATCTCTGTCAGTTGCCTTGACCTGCAAACGGCACAAGAAAAACAATATACGTTAGGTCTTCACCTATTCTGACATATCCCAAACAAGCATTATTTTTTAAAATTTAATTTACATGAATATTATGATCAACTTTTCAAAATGACATTGAACGTTATTAGCAATATAATGGTGAAACATGCCGTTCACGGTGGCTGTGCTGGAAGAACTGAGAATCTATCTTTAATTATAGCCATAGATAAAAGTTTTGTGTGCTATTTTGGATGAGTCTTTGAATCGAGCAAGTTCTGGATACAGAACTAAATAAAGAAAATTAGTTCTAAAGCAGGTTTGGGTTCTTCCATCTCCAGAGAGACTCTGATACAATCTTTCCCTGAGAGAATGGATCACCATACACACAAAAAGCTTGTCTCACATCCACAAAAAGAAAAGACACCCATAATTGCAGACTTCCAAACTCCCTTAAATGTGATCGAACAAAAAATAGAGGGATTTTTTAATATAATGAATGATTTATGAATGCATAGAAAATGTTTATGTGACCTGAACCTGCCTCAACAACATAATTACAACTGATGCCATAAGGGGACCAGCACAAGAAAAGGACTGTAATAGTATAACTAGAGACCTGGTGTTTAATTATGCTACAAGGCATACAATGAGCTCCTCTTATACACCATAATCTTTATCCCTTAAAATACTTAGTACCTAAAGAAGCTTAGGCACATGTAGTTAAAAGTATGTCAAAGCAATTTATAAACACACTGGAGCTGGAACACATTAATGGCAAATAATTTAACAATCAAACTATTGAGGATCATTTCTCCAGCAGGTTTAGCATACAAATTGTTCTGACATTCTTATCTTGTAGGTAAATCAGAATCCAATCTGAAAAATGGAAGTGTGTGGCACAGACTTCTGTGTGTGTGGAACAGATTTCTGTTATTTTTCTCACAAGTCTTTGAAATTAATTAACTAATCCTCTACCACACACACCCTTTCTATTAGATTTTCCATGCTATTACATAGCGTGTCAGACAAAGCCCAGGCTAAACCCTTCATCCTGGCATGCCAGCTTTCTACATATGTCACGGTAAGCATTTGAATATATGACCCTTCATTGGGATCTGGTATATTTAATATTTTACAAATCAGGTAATTCCTTCTCATAAGAGGCACACACAAATAAGTATAGTGATAATCAAGAAGGTCTCCTTGGGATTAAGTCTTGTTCCTAGGGGTGCCCCTATTTGCACAAAAAGTTACTTCAAAATGAAAATGGACAGCTAGCCACTGACAAACATGTTCTGATATTACAAATGACATAGGTGGTGATCAGGTCTACAAAAGAATTCGATCTACATCATCCATTTTGAAATGGCATTAATCACTAATTATAACAGATTTGATACTGGTAATATGTTTCAGTAACATATCATATATCCAGAAATTCCCTCATGTTTATATTGCTGTTCACAAAAACTAAAATGCAAAAAATACCATAAAATCAATAAGAAACATAACAACAGCTGAAATCAACAAGTTAAACGTCTATATAATGCTAAAAATATCAAGAAATAAATGCCCACACATCATTTCCTTTGCCTCTTGGCACACACCCAAGAAAAGGGGAATGTGTGGTGCTGAAAACTGAAGCCACCAGGTGAAATGACTCTGCCCCCGTAGGAGGCAGGACTTCCACTGAAGGTTTTAATGATTAGGCGGAGACAAATATTCCAAATACAAGCATTTCTGATATGCGTGTAGACCCTGATCCCAGACCATTTAGGACTTTAAAAGGCAACAATCTGCCCTTTGAGCAGTGCCAAGAAGCAAACTGGAAGCCAGGGAAGCTCTTCTAGGACTGACCAGATGTTTTTCAAACAATTCTACTCAAGCTAACATTTCTGCAGCTGCATTCTGGCCAAACTGAAGTTTCCAAACAATCTATAAAAATAGCCCCACATCAAATCCATTACAGCAGTAAATTATTTTAAATGTGATCATAGCCTGGATTACTATGGCCAGACATGTTTTTTTCAAAGAAGCCACAGCTGGCAAACCAACAAAAATTCATTAAAGGTGTGATATGTATGTCATAGGCTGGATCCAAGTCTCCAATTGTAAACATTGATAGACTAACACAGCAAACTATGAACCTAGTCTTTCAAGCAGAGTGCAACCCCAATCATGCTAGTTGAAAACCTTAGTCTCTGACTGGCTATGCTGCCAACCAGAAATACCTTAGTCTTATCTGAATTATTATAGCTAGTATACTGGTCCTGCCCTAGTCGTTTTCAACCGCCAAACCAATCCAGTGTCTCAAATGAAAAGGAGAAGTAGAGTAAATGGTCTACATTTTTGTTTCACAACAATATTACCAAAAATCTGTGGATGCTTAAATCTGGAAACTATTTCTACAACCCTAAAAAAGCCTCCAGTCTTCAGAAAAATCTGAAATACTAAAGGGGGGAAGTTTAAAAAACAAACAAAATAACAGAAAGTGCTTGTAACTGTAAAGGCAGAATGAGGCAGGGCTCTTTCAGCCTTTGAGGGAGATCTTATCAAAGCCAACAGCAACCAGCAGTCAACTTGATACACAGCAAGGCATAACTCTCCCAGGCCTAACAGCTCATTGTACTCTGTAGGTGTGGTGTAGGATTGTTATATGTAAGGTTGCCAGCCTCCACGTGGGCCCTAGAGATCTCCCAGTATTACAACTCATCTCAAGACTATACAGTTCCCCTGAAGAAAATAACAGCTTTAAAATGTGGATTCTAAAGTATTATAGCTGACTGAGGTCATCACCTTCCTTGAGTTCCACTCACAAATTTCTATGAAGCTCATAACCTGGATTTAGAAACCTTATTTAACTGGTATAATCAATTTATCTCAAGTAAAACAAAGGAAAAACTAAATATTAAAGATTCTTATACTACTAAGAAAATTATGAAAATCCAAAAACAAAAAACTCAGCAACCTTATATCTGTGATGATCAAAGTTAACCAAGGACATACCAACTGTAATTTGAATTAATTAACCCCAAAGTACTAAGCCCTTTGGTGCCACAATCATAATGCCTCGTTATTACTGGTATCCCTCATTTAACATAAGGCAAGAATGTTCTCCAGAAAACACAGGAGTTAAAGCAAATATCATGTTAAATGACCAAGAACACATACAGCACCTCAAAGCAAGAGGAAATAAATATGCCAGAATCCTCATAAAGGAAGGATCACAGAGACTAAATGGGTGATAGAGCAGAACATTTTACAGTCCAGTGAGCTGTGGGAGGCTGAGAAATCTGTCAGATAACTCTGATCTGAACAGTTTGAGAGAGGACAGAAGTATTAAATTGCAAGATGAAGAGAGGAAAAAAGAGCAACACAAAACTAAATACTAACTCTCAAATTACGCTGCAAGTTAAGTGTATCCTTCCATTATAACTCTTAAAATACCATAACAGAGAAGATGCTAGCTGGAAAGATCACCCAAGTCTGTCAAATATAGTGCTTTGTCATCCATACTCTGGACTACAGATGTGGATTGTCAAGTCACTGGTGTGTTTATTTATCTTATTTATTTCTTAATTGGATTTATATACTGCTGCTCCAAGCAAGCTGGCTCGAGAAGATCTCATGCATGTGAGCCTACAGAGATCAAGATGCTAATTCTGCAAACAAGTAATTTAGACTGATAAATTATGCATAACATTTTTGAACTATAACATTCTACAGGAATAGCTGTCATACCACTATCAATGCAATCCATTTGAACTTTGACAATGGATCAATGCATACATACTGCACTTAACAATGGAAGCAGGCCATGGGTTGTAAGTCCAAGGCAGACCACTTGGTTTCTTTGTGACTGAACTTGCTGTTCTGCATTCTTTCTTGGACTCTTTTTGGGCCAACTCAAAGATTTTTGTTGCCCTAGGCAATTATGGATTTGCCCACACAATTCAATTTTGTTTCTAAGAAGAGAACACTGCCATGGAGCTATCATGACCCTGGGGTGCAAGTCCCTAAACCCTCTCCAGAGGAACACACAGCAGTCCCAGGCATTGAGATTACTTTATTGAAGGCAAGGCAGCATGTACAATAAGTCAGCATCAACAGATAGCCATTGTCGAAGACAAAGAACTAAAGAGAGGAATGGCTAGTTATACCCACCAGAATGGCCAGTTATACTGCACCCTCTTAACCCAAATTCAGGTGGGAAGTCCACTTTTCCAGAATAACCATATTAGATCATGTTTGATATAACAGGATGACAAAACAGGAGACATTCTGCCAATCTAACACCCAGTTGTTAGCTCCACTGGAGGATTGTTATGCATACTACAAAGGAACATAGAGTCTCTCTGTAGTGTAAAGCAAGGAGAATGGGGACTGCTTCAACTCCAGGATGGGAGAAACAGCCAAGCTGGCATGGGCTAAGCATAGCCCATGGCAACAGCTTTCTAGAAAAAATAATTTCTCCAAACAATGGCAAAAGAAAAAGCCCTTTGGGGGTCCATGAAAACAACAACACCCATGTTAGGATAATGATGTTACATTTGTTAGTATGGAAATTCTTCTTTACCCTGTAAACTCAGCAGTGAATATAGTCAGCTACGCGCCCTCTAATTACCTCAGTGCCTTCTATCTGTTGCATTTACCCATCTTTGGAAAATCTATCACCAATTTTAGAATGTGTGCAAGGCTGGAATTCTATGCAGAGTTACTTGGGAGCAAAGCTCACTGAACTTAATGGAAATGCTTCCCAGCTGTTAGGTTCATTAAAAACAATCCCAAATTTCTCTTCCATTTAAGTTGACAACTGCTGCATATTTACAAAACATTGCAAGTAAAAATGTTAAGCAACATAAGATTCTCATTATTCTTGTATTCTTCCTTGACTCTCCTATTTTTCACATTCATGTTGAAACTATTTTTTTTACAGCCACCACACTGTAAACTCCAGTATGGCTGTTTAAGTTAATTAAGACAATTACAAGGTTTTGCTTAAAGGCATTAATGCCATTATTACATTGAGAGAGCAATATATAATACACTGTAGCTAATCATGGATGAATTATAAGCAGTATGTTCTGAAATGTACTAACTACAAAGTAGATAGCGATTCCTAGCACACTCCAGCAGATGCTGTTAGAATATATTATCCATTCATTTTTTCAAAGTAAATTCTGATACAACACAACCTCCTTACATTAGAACATTATAAAGATTCATATTTAAGCAGATGTTGATAATCAAGTCTTATTTTCAGTCTTCAGGACTCTTATAACATCACAACAAAATCCGTACAACCATTTGATCATTCAGAAACAATTTTATGCTTTTCTTTGATTAATTATTTGATTAATGATCAGGGTTGTCAAATTCCCAGATTCTGTAATCAAAGTAAATTACACAGAAACAGGTGGAGGAAACTATGAGGATTCATGAAGGGTGTCTTATTCTCCTCCTGTATCCTATCTTTCCCTCCTGTGTCATTTTCTGTAGTCTCTCTCCTTTTCCTACAGCTTTTTCTTCCTCCCACTTGACAACCAATCTTTATCAGCCTCCACATCTTCAGTTTTCCCTCCTCCTTTTCAGCCTCTCTTCCTTTCTCTCCCACCCACCTACCTTTTATCTTTTTACCCCCTTTAACTTTACATCTTTCCCTCCTTTCTTGCCAATCCTTGCAGGTGATTGACAGAAACCAAAGTTTGGCAAGCAAAACAATACTATCATGGTTGCCAAGCAACCTGCAAAATAGGCAAGGATTTATCTCTACAACCCACGAAAAAAAATGAAGCGAACTAGAAGGCTGCATTTCAATGAAGGTTTATTTCCACCTTGGCTTCCAAACTGCAGCACTTTTTTCTCTTGGAGCATCACACAATACCATCCTCTAAACATCCATTTTTTAAAGCCTTCCCCATCCTCAGAGTATTGTTTTTCAAACTTGGTTAGGTACCATCTTTCCAGAAAGCTTGCTGTCCAAGCCCACTGGCAGCCTATCTGAAATGGAAAGGCTCACATTTTCAAAGGCCTCACCCATATCAGTGCCATTTTCCCTCCCTCAGTCCCTCATAGCCACCAGTCCTGTCACATCAAGGGACTTTCTGAGAGCTTAAAAACACACACATACAAAGATAAAGTTAACTCCTACTATGAAATATGCAATAATGCTACAATATTCTGTTGCTATTATGTACTAGTATTTCTGAATCCCCCACTTTCTTGTTTAAAAAGTCCTTTTTCTCACAGAAGTATAAGGAGCACTCCTTATATTTTCACAACTAGAAAAATGGCTATAGACTTTTTAAAAAGAAATTTTAAATTGGGGCTTTAGAGTAGCGATCCCCAACCTGTGGGCTGCGGACCACATGTGGTCCGTCGACTAATTGGAGATGGGCTGCAAAGGATGCCTTCTCCCCCCTCCCCCCGGCCCTCTACTTCATCCCCCCATCCCTTTACAACACATTTCGGGTGTCATTGTCTCCCATCACTCCCAGATGGGGCTATCTCATTGCAGAGAAACAAGCTCAGGGTTCCCATTGATTTGTCATTGTCATGAGTTCAAATTTCCATGAAAATAACACACTTCATTGTTGAAGTGTTTTCCATGAAAATAACACACTTCATTACAACACACTTCATTGTTGTGGCGTGTCTGTATCTTATTTTGAAGGGATGTTTAAACATTACCATAGCGATCAGAGAGCGTTAGGGCAGTGGTTGAGAGTAGAGGAGTAAACTACCCCCCCACCGGGCCTCAGTAAAATTGTCAAGCGTTGAGTGGACCCCGGTGATAAAAAGGTTGGGGACCACTGCTTTAGAGGAACTAGTTCGTTGTGACATGGATCATCATAGTACAACAAAACAAAAGTACTATAACAATGATTAATTTTTTAAAGCTAATCTGGTCATACAATGGGGAAAATGCTCCTTCTGCTACAGAAGCTATGTTTGGCTTGGCTCCACCTCCTGTGGCAGCGATTTGGGAACAGCACTCAACAACTGTCTCAAAGTGATGAAGTTTGGGGCTCCCAGTACTAGAGTTTATGCTGTGTTATAACAGGTTCTATAGTAGTTATTTTATGCCAATAAAAGTTTATTGAATTGAACTGACTGCTAGTTGTTATTATTCTGCTTGTGCAAGAGGTTTTGGACATCTTAGTATGAAGGGCAAAAGAATAGATTCACAAGCAGAAAACATTTTTCCTAACTCAAAAAGAAGTCTTTGCAATATTTTTGGTTCACCTATGATGGACATGGTAATGAATAGGAACACAAAATATATAGAAATGCTACTGCAATCCAACAAATATTAATACAAGAATGTTAACAAATATAGATCAAGTGAGGGTGGGTTTTAGATTGTTTAAAACACAACAGAGTTTAGATAGCAGGCAGAATCTAGATGATACATCAGATGAACTTTAACGTCAAAAATGTCTTCACTTTAAAATGTCACCTTCTCTTACACACTAATAATTCAAGTCACATATCAAGCATGACTTAAATCCATAAATTCCCCATGTTAATGTACATCTTGCTGTTGTGGTACCTGTACCTCTACAAATAACAGTGATGTCTTTAAAAAAGTAGTTTAACTAGGTGTTACAAAAATGAACCCCTGACACAATCACTTTTTATAATAAGATTAGTATTTGAAAGTGAAAAAGAGAACAAAGTTTTGTAACCCGCAATAAAAGCAGATGAGTTGTAAAAGCTCACAGTCTGTAAATCACAACCATAATTACACAAAGAAGGCAAGAGTATTATAAAACACATAATGTTTTGGTTAATCTTTTTGCCGGGGTGTATGGAAAATCTAACACACTGCCAACCTCACAGCTTGTCTCTGTTATGCAAACTGCTTTATAAAGGGCTCTCCCATTTTCCCAATATAAATAATGCAGCTGGCAAAGCATGATATTTCTTCCAAGACATCTTGTAATCATATAGATTCATTTTCCTTGCCACTTTCTCCATGACAAACTTTACCTACATTTGCCCTGGCCAGGCATCACGCACATTCTGTCAAGCACCATGAGAACAATCAGCCTCATTTCAAGGATATAACTGCTCTTCATAGCCACACAGGGAATGAAGAAAACATTGATTGGGTCACAAAGCCATCCTTTAATTCTGTTTGTAAACCAAAGTCATCTATGTGAAGCTTCCTGGAACATGCAAGGAGCAGATCTGCTCATGCCTATACCAAAGGGAAGTTTTTCATGCCGTGGGCTTTGAATATAGCCTAAAAGTATGGCGCTTCTACAGCACAAGTGATAAATAGTTTATTCAGTGCAACTTAGATTAACTGGTTTCTGGGTGACTTACTGGTTCAAGTTTTTGGATTCTACTTCTGAAAAACAACAAGGTGAAACCACACACAGCAGACAGAGCATGCTATCATTCTTGCCCCTCCTTTATTAATGACTTACTGACTAAAGTAGTATTCTAATGTCTTAGCTAAAGGAAGCACATTCCTCCAATGGCAGCAGCATTCATGCAGTGTTCTTTCCACCTCTGGCCAGATCCAGAACGATGAGGGAAGGTTTGGAAATCTGTTATTTCCCCAACTTTCTGTATATTTTGAAGCCAAAAATACACATCATGAGAACACAGGAGCTGGGCAGATACACTGCAGTTGACCAGAACTTTGTCAAAAGAAAGGTCACGGATCAAAGTGGGATCATGCTGGTGCTTGGGAACTTCAACTGGGTCAAAACACTGTAGCTGAATTACATCATGCAATCATGAAAGAACTCCACTAGATTTCTATCTGAATTCAAACCTAACTCCAGCTTTTGGGTATTACCTTTAAGGCCCCTGTGGCCAGGATACTTACAGGTTCACGTTCTCCTGTATTTCTTGCCTATTAATTAAGATCCTCCAGACAGGCCTAGTCTGTAGTCCTCCACCTACATAAAGATGGGAAGCCAGAAGAGAAACTTTTCCAAAGCAGCCCTTGCTTATGGAACTCCCTCCTAGAGGAGGACTACTGGGACCATAGGCTTGCTTTGTTCTAACCTGGCACCAGGCTAAAAGATCCTTTTAAACTAGGCTCTTAACTGAGAGGATTTATATATAAATATATTATATTTTACTTTTATGATTGTGAGCTGCCTCATAAACCTGTAAGGCTTAGACGTTCAGGATATATATCTCCTTTTCAAAAAATTTACTACATTGACGTTCTTCTAAAACAAAACTCAGTCTGAAAATGCATGAGAAATTGTTCATGTTAGTAACTGCTGCTGTTAGTAACTACTGGTGTTAGGGTAATGCAATACTCCTTTGACAATTTACACAAATGCTACACTTGTGATTATATACATATTTATGAACCCTATGGAGTAGGAAAGAATATGCATGCCCTTTGGCTACGTATGCAAACATTAAATTATCTGAGCACCATTATTATTTGCTGACACGAGTTAACGAAGCCTGTCTGTAAATTCTGTACAAGAAAGACAACAATCAAAATGTATCGTATAGGAAGTCCATAGAATTAAAAGCTTCACTAATAGAAGAATGACAACAGACAAGCCAACTCAATTACAAGCAAACACTAAAGATAGTAGTTTATTGACCACACCATGTTGGTGACTGCTCAACAGAACCGTCAAGTATCAATCAAAACAGGCAAGTACAGAAGGACCCACTGCCAACTAGTGAATTATGGTAATTATCCAATTGCACAAAGGAAGGTTCCAATGATTTGTCAGCAAAGTTATTTATTATCAAGTGAAGTTGTATTAGGAAGAAGCAATACTTTCACTACTATCTAGAAAGATATTTCCTAGAGAGTAGGAAGAATGGTTTGAAACAATGTCTGATGTTTGTGTGACTTCAAAAGGACATTATGAAAAGACTGAAGTTGGAGAGACAATACCTTCAGTTCTTTGGCCAAAACAACAATCCACTGAGCAATATCCAAACTACATTAATTCCTATTACTGTTTCAAATGCACTTTCTTGCTGAGATCGTGAGGAGGTTTAAAAATGGATGCTATCAATATGGTTATGACATTCAGCTCTTTCTCCTGCTGGATAAGCAGCCAGTGGCAGGGCTCTCAGCACCATCTCAGTGTTTGGATGCTGTAGTCCAATGGTTAAGAGAGAGCTGGTTGTATCCATCCAAGACAAAGGTTATGTGCCTGGGAAATACTGAAATGTTAGCTGCAGAGTCACTCCCAAGACTTGATGGTGTCCAATTGACAGCTGTAGACTCTGTAAAGAACCTTAGTGTGTCACTGGATTCTGAACTATCATTGGATAAATGTCCATAGCAGTGGGGTCAGTATTTTTTCACCAGTGCCAGCTGGCTCCTTATTTGTCTAGGTCATAATAATCCACTTGATGTGGTACTAAATACACTCTTTTGAAAGCTCAATTCCTGTATATTATGGTCATAACTTGGGGGGAGGGGTTGCAGCAATACAAGAAAGGGATTCAAAAGTCACAGGGCACATCAACCAAAATGTATAAAATGAGCACTTATATTACAGAAGGGACAAATAACTGTTTTATCAGCTATAAAGGAACCATGCTTTACCCATATACTTCCACCTGCACACAAACTCAGAGAAAGTTACCTTTAAAGTAAGTCTGTTGAATCAGACAATACACGTAAAAACACATATTTTAAAATCTGCATTGGGAGAATAAAAGCAAATGTTACCTCTGATAGCATTTCTGATAATTATTGGATGCACATACCTCATTCTAACACTTTATGTGTCTTCATGTTACATTCTGAAGAGAAATACACAGAGGAAACAATGCAAATCTTACATTACATATAAGTATGTAACCATGTTTTACAAAATGCATAATCATTAATAGTGATTTGAGGATATATACAGTGCTTACAGTATTAGAGCACTTACAGCAATCACACAGAGTGGGACAGCTTTACCATCACCATACAACAAAGAAAGGATTCATGAAAGAAACTGGACCTGAATTGGATTCTTTAAAGCACAACTCTCTCTTATCTGTTATGTCACACCATACCACCCATCGCAGACTATCCTTTCTGTCAAAAATAGGGGGTGGGTTTTGAACACTTTTATCTGAAATGTTGCCTTGCTCATATTTTGAAGCTTTCTTATGAGTCTGTATGTGAGTGTAACAATGAAACATCTCCATTTGATAATGATAAAACAGTTATGCTTAACTCTTTTTTTCCTTCTTCTCCTTAATGGGCATTCTGTGTCATAGCATTATGTAGAAACACTCCCATTTGTGGGACTAATTAGAACCCACAAAAAAAGGCTATTAATGCTGAATCTGGAATCAGTGGAACTAGATGCCATATGAATGACTTGCAGCTACCAACCACATGTCCCCAAACAGGTTGGTCTTCTCCATCTCTTTTCAAACTAATTTGGAAGTGTAATCTTGTTTGAAAAGTTTTGAGGTAGTCACGGATTTTCAGAAAACAAAAAAATTGGGGAAAGAACATGCTAACTTCAGTATGCACAGGAAGTAAAAGAACTGAGCCCCTGTGTGTGTGCATTGGAGGTGAGTGAGGGAGACATTCCTACATGCACAGATAAAATAATTTGTTATTTCTGACATAGCAATCCCCTCTCTCATAGTAATCTCTGTTTAACAGGTTCCATATATGCTACTTCATATGCACATTTATGATACTTTCTGAAATGATGCCTCGTTTTTACTATTGAAATGTCTCTGTACAGAACTTGTGGATATACCAAGCATACAGTATAATGACCTGAACCTCTAACTGCCACCAAAGAATTGTCTATTCACAAAAATAACTGCTGCTTTATAAAATATGCAGGTCAGAAATGGACCAGCCTAAGAACATAACACTGATTGCTTATCTTCTACAAAAACGAGTATCCAAAATTCCATGACTGTCATGCAACACCAATAAACAAAAATCCACATTCACAGTTAAATATTTAAAGCTTTTTTGCCTACAATTTTATTTTTTTTAGATCCCCTTTGGGGAACTATTGCTTATGAAATATACTTTCTATTCTAGCTATGAAACTTGTTACTCCTGTCTCAATCCAATAATTTCAGTAGACCAAGAATGAAAATCTTTTGCAGAGGTTCCATACACTATAGAACAGGGGTAGTCAAACTGCGGCCCTCCAGATGTCCACGGACTACAATTCCCAGAAGCCCCTGCCAGCATTCGCTGGCAGGGGCTCCTGGTAATTGTAGTCCATGGACATCTGGAGGGGCGCAGTTTGACTACTCCTGCTATAGAATAACTATTCATCATACAGATAACATGCTTGAAATATATACTTGAGACTGGAAACTAACATGCACAAGCACTACGGTGGCATGGGAAATGTCTTAGGCCTGGAAAGACAGCTGTTAAATTTCTCAGGAACTTCCGAGCCATAATTTCACAGAGAGGTATCTAGTTTTACAACAAGAGTGTATGTATGGTTTCTTCTTTCACTGCAGAACCTGAACTGTTTGCTCTGGAGCTTCCCAGATGAAAGCAGTTGGACACGCTACAGCTGCAGAGCTCCGGAAGACAGTGGACCAAATCCTCTAATAAAGCACGGTCCTTGATTATTTCAATAACATAAAATGTTTGAACTGGAATTTTATATCACTGGGATGGGAGGGAGGGGTTTGCAATGCTATTATATCTGTGCATTCTGCAGTCGGCCTACACAGTGGGATTTGGGTATCTTCCAGCATTGTACAGATATTTTAGGGGAAAAGAGAAACTGATATCATTTCTGATCCAAAGATAAACAGATCAAAAATAGATCTCAAATATTTCAAGTTCTACAAAAGAAACACAGACTTTATGTGGACTAAAATGTCTGCTTCTTGAATCTAGGTTTGACTTTAGGCAGGAACATTCAGGACATATGGGTACATATTTGACAACAAATCTGCTTTAAAAGTGGGCTAAATGGGTAGACTAACACCCCCAAAACTATAGCTATAATTATTCCAACAATTCAAATAAAAAGTCAATACATAGGGAAGCATATAAACCTCATTCTCATAACAAAAACTTGACATATTTGATCCACTGTTTGAAGACCTAAGCCAGACAAGACTGGCAAAACTTGAATTCCAAGCATCAGAAACAAAACAGGATCCTATCTCTAAGGAAATTAGTGTGGGGTCACACACAAATGGAAGATCATTAGTTGTTTCTGATGACAAGAGGTTCTTCTAATGAAGGGCTCCCAAAAAAGAGCTGAAATAAAACAAATATTAGCAGCCCAAATCAGACAGTTCTGGTATCTTGTACATTCTAGCAGGATAAAGACAGGCAAAAGTTAGGGTAGAATGGATCTCCAGTCTCCCTAGAACTCTGTAGTGTGAAAGATTTTTTCATTTTTATATCACCAAGGTCCATTGATTATAATGAGAACCAGTACTGACTTGCATGGGCTCCACTGAAATATAATGAAGCACACACATTAAAAAATACACACACACACGCGCAAATAATGGATTTTGGATAAGGTGACCAGATTGTCCCACTTTTGGAGGGACATCTGGGGGTTCCTGGCAAATTGTAGTTATGTTGAAATTTAAAAATATATATTACAATACTATTTTTGCGTTCTATGTGTTCTATGAAATTTTTTGTTGCTCCATATAGACCAAATTTTTAATCAAGAACCCCCCTGGTCAATGGTGACCTGCTTTACCAGTATTAAAATCTGGTCACCTTAATTTTGGATGAAGTTCTAAGAGCCCAGATAGAATATTCTGGGACTGGAAAGACATCCTCCAGAGTGGAATGACAGCACCTGGGGGGAACAGAAGTGCTCTGGGACTCAAATACAGCTCCCAGAGTGAAATTATAGTCCCTGTGATTGAAATCAGTCCCAGGTTTGTGACTTCAGATCCAGAGCACTGATTTCAATCACAGGGGCTGTCATTTCACCCTTAGACCTGTCATTCAAGTCTCAGAACACCTCGACCCAGAGACTGTCAGTCCACTCTTGGACTTGTCATTTCAGTCCCAGAGCATTTCTGCTGTTCCCAGGGAACCACACACCACCCTGGGACCTGGCTTGTTCAGTCTGTGCTGAGAAAAACCAAGAATGCAGTTATCTCTGCCTACACGCTTGATAGTGAAAAGCTGACAGAGAGCTACTTGGTGAAGCTCCAATATCTGCTCACAATATCTGAAGCACAGAACTTTTTAGGATTACCAAAACCTGAGATTAAATTCTGAGGTCATTTTAAATTGCAGATCTATGATCAATTTCTAAGGAAATTAATTTTAAAAATCAAGCCGTGACTTTTTGTCCTAATAAATTGGTTGTTTTTCTACTGTTTGTTTAATTTTTGTAATGAGCCAGCTTGGCCCATGAGATCTAATTTTTACATTCTAAGTGTGAACAAAATTCCATACAATCACACTGTTTTCCATGTCATAACAAAACGCTCTCCAGGAATTACCAGCCTTTGCACCAATTTACCTGCAGCATGAGCAATACTGGAATTGAAAAATTATTAGTGAGAATCACTTAATGATAGTCAATGGATCTCTGAGGCTAGGTTTCAAAAATTCAGCACTCAGCCTCACTGTCGAATCTTTACCGTCACTATACTTTTTTCTTGCCTACCTTTCAGGGTTCTTTAGAGTTATTTGTTTCTTCCCAAAAGGGACTTAAAAGTGGGCAAGAGGGCTTGGTTATAATCTCTTGCTCAGGGCCTACAAAACCTAGAAATGGCCCTGCAAATATATAATGGAATCTATTAAACCAGAAGAGCAGTGAATTTGTAAAGGGACTTTTGTTTCTTTCCCCTTCCCACTGTAGCCCTTTGTACCCACTCAAAAGCCATTATAGAATGTTCAGAGAGATACTCTAAGATAACATGAAATAAACCATCAAGCTTCAGCCAGAAAAGTTTGCAGAAATGCCCCCTTTGCTCAAGCACCTCCATAATTTTCACAAGAAGTTGGAGGAAGAGAATCTTCCTTTCAGGTTGAAGCTCCACATGCTATAACTCATTTTGCTCCTGCGGGTCTCCTTCAGAAGTGGCTTTTCAAGGAACACAAAGAGCTACTGTGGGAACAGGAAAACTCTAAATTACCTTCCAACAACTTGCTCTGTTCATGATTAGTTAATAACCAAGCTATAAAGTAAGTATAACTTTCACAGTTAACTCTCATATTGGTCCACAATCTAAAGGTAACAGAAGTTTTTCCTCCATGCCGAGACCATTTTTGAACCTTGATCTTTCACTAGTCCTACTTGTTTAAAGATGATGCATAAAACAGCCACTCCTCCTTCAACTGCATAATGCCCTGCTATTCCTTCCAAATGTCCAGTCTATGGTGGCCACAAATTACTGGATTTGTTAAACTGTTCTATACATTTTCTACATCCTAACAACATAGTCTTAGTGTTGGACAATTTTGCCTTTAGATAAACAAACATTAAGATTGGAATTAGAGCTCTACAAATGAAAGGATGGTGAGCCTGTCTTGTTCAAAGGTTTGCCTAAGGTCCAAAGGCAAATGTTTACCTGTCTTACTTTATATGGTATCTCACACATGTCTCAGAATCAACACTTCAGTGACTACCAACAATGCTCCACATTGCAGTGGCGTGAGTACATCGAAGTTTTATATCAACACATGTGGCGGATTGCTTTTATGATAAATGTTTGTTTTTATTTATGACTGCTTCTTTGACATCAGTAATTTTGTTACGGCTTAAACAAAATAGAATTATTTATCTAGCTTTACATTGCAACATGTGCTTGCCAGATAATTCTTCTCTTCTTTTTTTTTCCTTCTTTTTTTTTTGTTCATGCTAAATTATTTGCATACGGAACCAAAGAAAAACAGGATCCGCTTGTTCAAGAGGCTTGCCATACTTTTTTGGCAACTGCAGAAATTTTAATCCCACCAATTTAAAATGTTTACAACCACGCATATTGAATACTCAGGGTATGTTCTTAATCAGGTAGCTATTGAAGCAAAAGGATTAGTCAATTTGACTATTACAGACTCACAATCTAGACTCCCCTTTAAATTACTGTAGTTTGCTATATTAATAACAAAAAAGCTGGGCCAAAGAGTGCCTACTGTATGTTTAATTGAAGACATGGGTGTATTTGTGTATCACATAGACAAATATGGCAATCTAATAATTGATGTAACTGCAAGCATGTCCAGGGGAACCTCTTCTCATACTTAAATAAAAGGAAGATCTGCAGACCTACCAGAGTTCCATGTGCAGATTTTGGAACAATTAAAGCTTTGTACCTACTGTATGACTTTGCTTGGTGAAACTCTTGAGGCTCATAGCAGGCAGACATCTAACAGATGGAAAGGCCAAGATGGACTCTATTCCCAGTCCAGTGCTATCCATCAAGACCACAACACAACCAATGGCAATGTTGACCAGCGTACCTCTATCTAACCCACTGTAGGATTTACCGCTTTCTTGTTCTAACCTAGCTCCTGCTGTATTGCAAGCTGACTGGCAGTTCTTTGATCAGCAGAGATGTCTCTCTCAGTGGCAGGGACATTTCTACTTGTAGAGCTGTGATTTTCTCAGTGCATCTTACAAAGATAGCCTTGTGTTCAGAGGCAGACAACGACACCCTCAACTTATCTGGAGATCCGAGCAGGATGAGATGAGGAATGGAGTCCCCAGTCACGTGGGCTACAGCCCTTTGTCTGCCATGACAGGCTCAAACATGGAGGAACACCCTGCCTGGCAGCCAAGTCTTGGGTATGTTGCCCCCCTTGCAAGGGATGCCAAGGTGGGCAGGGTATGCAGCCAGATGAAAGATGGTCACTATCATACCATGCCAGTTGCAAAGGTGGATGGGCTAGGCAGAAAGCAATATCCTCCTGTGTCACTTCCCTTGCAAGCTTCTATCCCCATAGAAGACAGGGAGGACAAATCTGAGCTCTCTCCAGTAGCTGAGAAGGGAGAGGAAGTCTTAGGCAGGGAGAAGGAAGGTAGAGGTGCACTTTGCCCTCTTTCCACTTTTTGTTGAGGTCACACAGAAAAAGACTCTAAAGGCACACAGGCCATGACAATCCTGCCAAGATCACGGATTGTCCCCTCTTGCTAGAAAAAGGCAGTGGCAGCCACATTAATCTAAACCTGTGATCAGTATATCTGATGCTGTTCAATAAATTTATGGAGTGCTCCACAGCAGCTTCCACCAAAAAGAGATTATGCTGAATTTGGCTTGAAGTTAGTCCAGGCTTAGGTTAGCTCAAGATGGATTGCTGTCAGTCCAATGCAGTGCAGGCGAAGATGGGCAGAATACTATTAATATACAGCACACTGAATGCCAATAGTCATGCCAACTCAAATTAATAATGATAGCCTCTATTTGGTATGCATCACTATTGCCAACATTAGACCTTGTTTACTTGAATGCTTTTCTAATTGCACCAAATGAACCCAAGATGGGTACTCTCACTGGAAGTAGAAAAGGGCAGCAACTGGTGTACTTCAGACTGCAGATAGGAATATGAGTTAATTAGTCCCGTGCTGCAACTTTTAAGTGTGAAAACACCCCTTAAATGCTTTTTGAAAACTACTGACATATATAAAGATTTTAAGCAACACCTAATTAATACCATGCAGATTTAAACCATAGTTTTTAATTTAGAAAATGCATGGCGCTTTCTTGTTTTGGACTGTTTTAATGAAAACAGAATGTCCACGCAGTCTAGTAGCAGCATAAAGCCATTATGGAGTTGTGGTGACGCAAGAACTATACTGGAGACGGGGACTTCAAAGGCAGCTTTAAAAAAAGAAAACGAATAAACAAAAATGTTATCCCAGAAAGTGGAGTCTTGCTTCCAGAGTCATCAAAGGGAACAAACAAAAATACTGACCAAATATATTTTGTTCTGCATAAACGTTTTGGTTTTGATCCATTGCAAGAAAAGTTTAAACACAGTTTAGAAAGAAACTATCTGTGTAAAATCAAACCAAAAGACCAAGGAAGTTACAACAGCATGGGCTTGTTCTTTTATGCAGTTTTTAGGAATATAACGTCTTTCTTCTCTCATGCCTTTTTTCCCCATATGTAAATCTTGTTTCCGCACTTCAAGAAAATTAGATTAGATTTCCTTTCATTTTTCTTCATTGCTTACTTTACACTGTTAGAAATAAAATTTCACTTCTACTATACGTGTTTTCTGGCAACTGTAGTTTACTCCTCAAGCTGACTGGCATTTCTTCAAGTGATTCGCACTGTCCAAACCTAATCCTCCACAGGCTCCCCAGTACCACAGAAGCACAGCTGTTTACGGCAGTCCCCTGCTCTCCATTGTCACAACAAGTAGCCCTCTGTCCCAGAATGCCTTTCTATTGAACTGAATGTTTAAATACAATATAAATAGTATTCAAAAAAGATCTGATGCTATGATGCATCACTATGCACTCCTAGTGAATTCTTACATTGTTAGCGGTCTCTTCTCCATAGCTAAAATGACAGGAATGTCACTGCCTGTTGCCATTAAGGGCAGCAAGCAAAGACTTGAGGACTATCTCCAGCTGTGGCTGCTAAATGGAGTGCAGAGCTTGTTAGATTTCAGACTGGCAGCTGGAAGGAATATGCAGTCTGTTCCCATCAGGACCTGGGACAGCATCCTTTGGGAGCTACTGGAAAGATTAAAGGCAGGCTTAGACCAGAGATCAAGGAATATTCCTCAAGCTCTGGTTTGAAGTTTACTGTGGAATGTAAAAGGGAGCTGTCTGTTCTGGGTTCTACATTTGCAGTCAGTCAAAGAGAGAACAAAGTTGCAGTCACCTGTAACTGTTGTTTACCAAGTGGTCTTCAGTGCAGGCACATATGGGACCAATTTTGCTCAGGCCTACAACAGAGATCTTTTTCTCTAAAAACTCTCTAGAAAATTTGGAGCACTCAGTCCCCTCCCCTCACAGGCTGGCCCCTTCCTGCCCAGCTGACATGTGACAGGGCAACACTCCTGCAGTCAGAACATTGGGGGGGGGGGTACAGTGGTGGTTAGCACATCATTAGTTACTTTGTTCTGAAGGGCCCTGCTGGAATTATCAGCTTTCTGCAGGGCCTGCAAGACAGAGCTCTTCCACCAGGCATACAGTTGAGGCCAAGGCAGAGCCCGGGTTCCATCTTGGATCCCTTAGATCCATCGGCCAGCTCCCTCTCTCGTGAGACTAACGTTATGACCTTTGACTGAACAGGCGGGGGTTATAGGATTAGAATGCCATCATTGTTATTATTGCCTATCAGATAATGGGAATTTATGGGGTTTTATTGTGATTTTAATGTTTTATTGTGAACCGCCACGAGACCTCCTGGCGAATGGCGGTATACAAGTTTAAATAAATAAATAAACAAACAAACAAACAAATATAGTGCAAAGTCTCTACAAGGGATTATTCTACGCAAGTTAAATGATAATCCATTTTTTAAACGAAATATTCCCTTCCTTTACTTATACATTCCTTTACCAATACCTGATGGGACAGTACAGATAGGAAGGAGGACATGTTAGATTCCTCTGTATCCTCCTCCTTGTCTGTTCAGCTGCTGTCTTTGTTTACCCAGGGACATCTAATGCTCTCTGAACTCCACGACAGCAATATGTGCTTTCAAAAACTCTCTTCACCCAGCTAGAATGCATATCTTGCCTTTCCTATTACAGCATGTTTTTCTTTAACACTAAACAACGCCAATTTCTTTCTTAAAGCAACAAGCTCTATGTTTGTTAGCAGGAACTGGTTGTGAGTTAGCAAAAGAGAGAAGCTACTTTTAGAATAAAGTAGCCTCTCACTTTTGCTAACTCTCAACCAGTTCCTGCTAACAAATTTCAGAGCAGTACCACTGGCTGAAAGGATCCACAAGGGAGGAATGGATTGCACAGCCAGAAAAGACTATCACAGTTACCCCAAAGTTATATGGTTCCACAAAAGACACAGTAACCAAGCCATCTAGCAAAACTACTTATGAATTACTTACTGGTGGTAAAGCATGAAATACTGAGAGCCAGTTTGGTGTAGTGGTTGGGAGGGTGGACTTCTAATCTGGCATGCCAGGTTCGATTCTGCGCTCCTCCACGTGCAGCCAGCTGGGTGACCTTGGGCTCGCCACAGTGCTGATAAAACTGTTCTGACTGAGCAGTGATATCAGGGCTCTCTCAGCCTCACCCACCCCAGAGGGTGTCTGTTGTGGGGAGAGGAATGGGAAGGCAACTGTAAGCCGCTTTGAGCCTCCTTCGGGTAGGGAAAAGCGGCATATAAGAACCAACTCTTCTTCTTCTTCTTCTACTTGACCCTGAAGCATGTCACCCAGAAACAAAATGTCCTAGAAAGCTAGGAATGATATCAGGTAGCTGGTGTATCTGTGGTTTCATTTTGTTTTTTGCATTTCTGCATTTCTGCCCAAGTCCCTGTTGTTTCTCCCTATTTAGATCTAGATTTCCACAATCAACTCTTTCTTCACCTTGACCTGAAATAAGTTGTTCCTATATCTTCCTTTTGTGCCAGCCTTTCTCAACTTTTTTACCACTGGGAAACCCCTGAAACATTCTTGAGGCTTTTAGGAACCCCAGAAGTAGCACAGCCATGCAGTACATGATTTGGAAGCATTGCAGTGTACGCACCACTCGGTGCCCCTCTCCTCCCCACCCCACCCCCTCCATGTCCATCACTGGCTATTTTGGAAGTGGGGCAAGTCAATATGACCACATATGTTCATACATACTTTGGCCACCTCATGAGAAGGAAGGACTCCCTGGAGAAGAGCCTAATGCTGGGAGCGATCGAGGGCAAAAGAAGAAGGGGACGACAGAGAATGAGGTGGCTGGATGGAGTCACTGAAGCAGTAGGTGCAAACTTAAATGGACTCTGGGGAATGGTAGAGGACAGGAAGGCCTGGAGGATCATTGTCCATGGGGTCGCGATGGGTCGGACACGACTTCGCACATAACAACAACAACAATGTTCATACATATGTTCATTTATGTTCATAAATGTTTAACAATTTTTTTAAATATATAAAAATAACTCCCATCCATATGGGAAACCCTTCCAAGGCCATTAAGAAACCCCAGGGTTTCATGGAACCATATTTGAGAAAGCCTGCAAACACTCAGGGAAGCCCTCAGCAACTCTACTATGACGATGAATGGAAGTAATTAACCTTGCATCCCAAGTAATTTTTTTCTTTTTTCCCCCCTGTGCCCTGTCATTCACACAGCTCACTGCCCCGGGTCCTGAATGAGCCAAAGGGTTGGCTAGGCCATCCTGTCTCTGTAACTAAATCCCACTGCTAGTGAGAACACACACAGAGACCATTTTTCTGACACAGACACACTTCCCAACTCCTTTTCCCTGACACATACTAGGGATGCAAGAATCTGGAAGCCTTCTGCCAGAGTAAAGGGCTTTTGCATGGGCAAGGAGCATTATGCACTTAACAGAAAAGTTCCCTAGGATTCCACTCATTCCAGTATATTTATAATCAGCAGCCCAATGTATTTATAATTCCCAGTCATTGCTCCTTTCTGCCCACCACTAAAATCTTGCTAGATGTCATGGGACTGGATGCATCACGAAGTAGCACTGGCACACCTAAAGCTTGGCATTATCAGCCTACTCTGCTGCAGCCCATAACCCAAATCTATGGATATTCAAAGCTTAGTAGTTAATCAACAGTTAAGACTATGAACAACTCTGTTCCCACGAGAGGGAAAGGTTTAGCTAACTTATTTTCAGGCTCATCCACTCAAAGCAATGAATGTACAGAGCATAAAGTAAACTAACTCTACATTACAAAAGCTTTAAATAGTTTCTGGAAATGGGACTGTACATCCAGTTCTCTGGAAATTACATTGAACCATATGCATTTGTTTATACTGGTAAAACTATAAAGCATATACAACAGTTGTTTGTCTCAAACATGTTTCAAGGTTTTTAAAAACTTCCCTTCCCATCACCCTTTTCCGTATGCCAGATGTAAGTACCAGCACTGGAAGTGGAGCAGACACAAGCATGACAATCCAATTCTATGCATAAGAGGGAAGGAAATCGCACTCAAAGAATCTTCAAGGTTGCTGCAGGATGCTAAGACATCTGTCAGGGCTGGAAACTCATATATTTGCTTGTTATGAATATAAACAGTAGTTGTGATACTATTAACAGCCTCATGCTTAAAATAAACCAAACTTCAAAGGAATGCACTCAGGTCTAAAAATGTCCTGAACTTTATGCAAGAGGTTTGCTGTTCAGGCAACAGAAATTTTAAGAATGAGCACAGTCTGGTTTACATTTTTTTTAATGTTTTGCTTGGCCCCAAAAGAGGAAACAGAAGAGACAAGAAAATCCAGAGCCACACATCCTCAGCCATTTGAAAAATGAGAAGTTCCGATAGGAATCAAATTTTAAAACATATACACACACACGCAAAATATTTCTTAAGAGGAAGCTCTACTCAAAACTTGAGGTCTTAATTTAGTCCTGAGTTGCACTCATAACTGTCTTACTCAGAGAAAGGACAAAGGACATCAACATTTTTTACATGGCAAAGTTCTGAACAGACAAAAAGTTAAAGAACACTTGGATGGCCACGTGAAGAAGAGGCCTAATTTGATGTCAATATATGAGAATAACATGTGAATTTAAAAAAGACAATATTGCAGTGCTAAGTACCGGTTCATTTGCAAGTTACACAGACCCACAGTACATAAAAACATTTATAATTACCATTACAACATATTCTGCATTCCTTACAGCCAGTAGAATTAATCATTCTCTCTACAAGGAATGCTTGTTATCACCATTAAGAAAGTAGGGTGTTCTTTTTAACTGACGAAACAAAATGGTTCCACCCCCATAAACTCTGATTGTAAAGATTATCGTTCCTGTTCATTTATGTAAAAATAACAACATGTCAGCCACATTTTAAATGTAACTGTATCATTTCAGCATGGTGCCCCCTCCAAACACATGTGACCACAGAAAATTAAACAAATGCAACTTTTTCATATAACTAATATATGCAGAAAGATTCAGGTGGATAGCCATGTTGGGCTGAAGTGGAAAACGAAAGTTTGGGTCCCGTGGCACCTTACAACACATACTTTGTTCAGTAGATGCAGGTATATGTTGGGAAGATGTAGTACAAAAGTGCTAGGAGACAAGCAGTTCCAAGATAATCTGTACTGAATTAAAACAAATTGTGTCTTGTCCCATGAAGCATAGCAGCCAATGAAGGGGAAAATCCTCCAAAGCAGTTAGAGCAGAGATTCCTAACCAGGGGGCCATGGACCCCTGGGGGTCTGCGGGAACATCGGAGGGAGTTCATTGCCTTAACCTACTGCCTTAATTAACTCAGCCACAAGCTAGGGAACTCACCACTTCTGTGGTTCCACCCCCCGAAACATGAATTCTCTTGTGAATTCTCTGTGCCTAAGTGGGGGGCCGCCCGAGGGAACCCCCAGCAGTCCCTCCCAGCAGTCCCTCCCTGCTGGACTCACGCACCTTCTCCCCTTTCAAAACCCCTTTTTATAAAGGGGCTTTGAAACTAGTCCTAAATAACTGTGCTGGGAATGATTGTGCAAACACAATTGCAGTCAAGTTAAAGTATCTATACACTGGTATCTAAACATTATTATTAAAATACAGTGATTAACTGAACCCCTAAAAGTCTGATACTAGCTCTTTAGAATTTGAAATATATTTTCCAGCCCCCATCTTTCATGCTCGGTCAGCTTTAGTAGCTTTTCCATTTTACCTATGCAGTGTCTCTATTCTATCACAGAGATTAGGATTCTTATAGTGAACTAAATCAATTACTGAAATCCATGCACCATACAGTTTGTTTTATAGCTGCCTTCATCCAAAAGCAGTCATACCACACGCTTCATTAGAATGGGTAGTTACCAGCACAAAATAAACACACTCCTTTTTTACTGGGTCTCATAACATTTCAAAGGTTATTCAGAAGAGGAAACATGTCACATCGTTGAAGTACTTTAACAAATGCAAATGATAACTGCCAAAGTCATTTTATCAGACTATTCCACATGGGACTAGAAAGGGACAGGAAGGGCAGCACAAGAATTACCAAGTACTAGATTGGAAAAGTAGCAAACTGACATTCATTGTATTGTGCAGAAGTTGTCTCCTGCCTACTAATATTGCAAGGCCTGCCAAGGCAGTAAAACCTTAACCAGCCTCTGAGCAAGACAAGCTTAGAAGCCTGGTGAGTTTTCTTAGGCAAGGAGATCTATGCAGAGAGTACAGATGTTACTGAAAACCTCTTGTTCCTGCCCACCTGATCTCAGACTGCAACAGCACTAGAACAAGCATCTCTTCTAATGACATCAGAGTCCATTACTGGACATACAGAAAAAGGAGTTCCTTCAAGGGTCCTACAATACATTCCAATATGTGATTTGTGTCTGTACCCGCACTGGATATATCATAAATCACAAAACGTAGGTCTAGTAATCTAACTTGAGCAATTGCTGTATTTTCAAGGCACTGATTGAGGGATCCTTTCAAAACTTATCTTGTAATGAATGTAAGCACACCTACGTAGATAAAACCTCCATATATTCCAGCATCCAATGTCACATAGGGGCAAACCTGAAGAACTGCAAGCATGCCAAAGACTCCCTTCATTCTTGCCTCTCAGCACCAGTATTCAGTGGATTACTACCAATGAACATGGAGTCAATTGTGGCTGATAGCCTGTGATATCATAAATTCCTTTAACCGTTACTAACCTATTTAACAGAAAAATAAACCAGTGACCATAGGTTCCATTTTACCTACTTATGGCTAGTGACCTTCATGCACTAATTGTGGCCCTTGCCCAGCAATGCTCGTTGGGTTGGTGGACAGTAACTGGGGTCAAGGGGGGGGCGGGAGGACACAAGCAAACATCTTGAGATTAAAAAGAAAAATAAGTCCTCATCTACTTACAGGAAGTTCTGATCACTGACTTCCTGGTGACTCCTACAGCTATCTGGAAATGATAAAGGGTAGCTTTAGAAATTGCCAGAAACTCTGTGGTAAGATGTCCATAGAGTTTCTGGTAAATCCTAGAACTATCATTTGTCACTTCTATGTAGCACTAAGAATAGTCAGAAACTCTATGGTAAGAACTTCTTATAAGTAGACAAGGCCTTCTAATTTTGTTATCCCCCCCCCCCCCCGGTGCTGTTCCCACCCACCCATAACCCTCCCACCTGTTGCCAGGATCTGCCTGGCTATCCTGAGTGGCCATCAATAGTTCTAAGCAATACAACTGTGATAATTTATTTAGGGAGTATACAAAAATACACAATGTGTGTGTATGGAAAGAACTGTTCACATTATAATCCTGTGATACAGATTCCTAACAAAGGTACCTACTTTTCACATTTCTAGAATCTTACTTAAAATCTCAAATTGAATCAGTGGATCACTGAATCATTGAATCACTGGAGCTCCCCCTCACTGGAAGTCTTCAAGCAAAGGTTGGATACACACTTTTCTTGGATGCTTTAGGATGCTTAGGGCTAATCCTGCGTTGAGCAGGGGGTTGGACTAGATGGCCTGTATGGCCCCTTCCAACTCTATGATTCTATGATTCAGTTCTCCTTATGAGCCCCATAAATAGCTTATTCTTGAATTCTGATAAATTAGTACAGTTATGGCTGGTTTACACATTCTCTTCCTAATGAATCACCTAAACCTAAAGCGGCCATCAGTTCCAACCACCACTAACCTTCTTCTAGGACCAGCCCTAGCCTTGATCTGTTAAAGTGACAGCTGTTACTAACCAAAATAGCAGAGCCTTGTGTTTTTGTTTGTTTGTTTTCCAGAGGGAGCATTTCCCCCTCTTTCTTCTTCCTTATACCAATGACTCCTGCAAAAAGAATGGGAAAAGGAAGAAAAAACAACAAATGCTCCTAGAAATCTCTAAAAGTGTGTTTTCAGTTAATATAGTAGCATGCTAAAGTAATATATACAAATTATTTCCTGTAACAAATCCCCCTGAAGAATGCAGAAGACAAATGACAAAACTTCCTTAAGGAGCCTATCAGTGGAGTTCAACAGTTCACAAATATTGGAGTTCAGCAGTTCAACCAAGCTGCCTACTGCACATGATTTTCCAGTGACCATACATGTTCTGTTAATAACCAGGTACTGGCTGCAGAACCAGATATGTGAAAGCAAATTTTCATTAAATCCCTTAATATATAAATAATTGCTTTGGGTTTCTATTCCACCTTTCATTGGAAAATTAAAGTGAGATGAAAGCTAGCATACTGGTTCTGTTGATCTAGCTGTCCTTAATAATGAAATCTCAGCTGCTTGTATTTAAAGTGTTAATACTATAAAAGTGTTTCTATGCATTCCACTGAATGTTCAAGAGAGCATTACTCTTTCTAAATATATATATTTTATCCTGTATTTTCACTTTTAAGTCTTGAGTTTAAACTGTCATTCATTCTTTACCTTGCTTTGACTCAAGCATCTGCTTGGCTTGCAGAAGGTTCCAGATCCAAGACTTGTTATTTGCAGTTAAAACAATCAGGCAGTAATTGATGTGAAAGGTCTTTGTCGGAAACCCTGAAGAACTATTGCCAATCCAAGAAGGAAACACTGATGGTGATATACCAATGTTTTGACTCAATAAAAGACATCATAGTGCATCCAATTCTAATTGCACTCTGCTAATTAGGGCCCAGCAGTGCAAACTACACTCTGTCAATAAGAGCCAATTAGTTCAATCTGCAATCTGCCAATGAGGGCCAATCAGTTCAAACTGCATGCAGACAACTCAATCCCTACCTGATTGGCCCTCCCTGGGAGTATACAGCCAATAGAGAGAGAACAGTGCCAATCATGGGGCTTATCTGTCCTCTTCTTCTGCTTCCTTCTGATAGAAGAGGTGCTGGCCTCTCTGAAAGGCCCTGCTGTTGGTACGATGCTCTATTCTCAGCCTCTTCACACACCAAGCAAGGGAGGGAAGCTAGCTGCTTCCTTTGCCTCATGTGTCAACTCTCTGCTGGAAGGAAGCATAGAAGAGAGATCCACAAAAACAGAATGTCAAAGGACAGGCAGAATGCAATGAATGTTTTAACTGAGTACTGTGAGTCAAGGGGTCCTTCAGGCAGTCTAAGAGCAGGAGCAGGTCACAGGTTAATATAGGGTGTCAGCAGCCTCTCAGTCCTCACTCTGTAATGACTCCCACTCTTCTGCAGTCAGCCACTGTCTTGATAACATGATACCTTTTAGACTGGAGCTCTCTTCCAACACATATCTGGCATTGCTTAATTGGCTCAGGTAGCCCAGGTGAGCTGAAAAGGCAGGGATCTGCAGCTGGAGGATGAGGAGAGGAATGAGGAGCTCCTGCAACAAATTTTGAATCCAAGCCCTGGTTTGTTTGCATCCCCATTCCATCCTGCTGGTCAGAACTCTCTGCTTGTTAAACATCTGGCTGTGCTAAGTTGTCATCCAGCAGAGGGTTGGCTGAAGCTGGTAGCTCCCGGTAATGCTTTTTCTCTGAGGAGTCTGCCCTATCAGGACCTGGGCTCACAACACCTCCACATGGCCCCGCAGCTGGCCACTGGAGTGCTCTTTGCTTTCCCCCACCCTCTGTCTCCTCAGAGGGACTGGTGGGATCCAGTAGCCTTCCCCACCCAGCCTGGCCCTTGAGAGATGGGAAGGTTGGGAAGGAGACAGCCCCCCCCCATGGCCTTCTGGGAAATGTGGAGTAAGGAGCAGCAAGGAGACAGTCCACCTGTGGCCTTCCATGCCTGGCCGAGCCTTGAAAAATGGGTGGGGATGAAGGTGGCAGGCCCCCCCCTGCAGCCTTTCAGGCTTCACCTTTGGAAGATGTGGGGGGTGGGAAGGTGGCAGCCCACCCCTCCATGGTCTGTCTGCCTGGCCTTTGGAAGATGTGGAGTTGGATGGGAAGGCGGGGACACTGATGATCTATATAGACACTGTTGTATGGGAATGGGAGTAGGAGGCCACTGCTCCTCCAAAGAAGCTGATTTTTTTCAGGAGAACTGATGTCTGTCTGTCTTTCTTCAAGTCAGGCATAAATGGGTGTTCGCAAAGTCATTATAAATATACTTTAAAATCCACAAAAGGTGACTGCATATGCTTAGAATATTTCTTTAAATCTGAAAGGCATTTCAACCCCAGGAAAAATATGCTAATAAGACATATTTGGCTGTTTTCTCATTGCCACTTCGAAAATGTATGTTTATCAGGGAGTATAGTGACATGAAAAGATTGGCTTCTAAGCAGAAAACAAAATGACCTGTGAAGGTCATATTGCCTCAGCCAACAGACTGAACTTTAATTCAAGTCATGGACCAGGGAATTCAGTAAAATGTAAATTAGGGCATCAAGCAACACAGCGTGGAATGAACAATCAGCAGAGCACTTCCCCCGCCCCCACAGGAATCAATGGCTTCTTCTGGGGGCAAGGATTTATACCAGGTTTTACAAGGAGCAGGTATTTAGTGATTAATCAGATGAACATTGATACCGTGGAGTGTAATGGTTTTATGACACCTGACTGATGGATTCAGTGGAATTTTGCAATGAAATAAGAATTCTACAACAACCCATATTTTAAAACACTGAGAAAATGGGGAGTGGGAGGGGAGCAACAAAAGGAGCTAAAATCTATTTCTATTCCTATATTCTTAAGGTACTGGCAAGAGTTAATCCAATATTCTAGAAATAACAATAAAATATTATTGCACATCTATGTTATGCTCAAAGAAGCTATAAAATTATTACTAAGGACTGAGGATATTTCATATCTTGTGAATTTCCCCCACTACATTTATCCATAAGCTTTTCATACCAATGCACAGGCTTCATAGTAGCTGGATATGAGACTCTCACACATTTACTTCCTTCCCCATATACCCATTTCCTCATTAGAAAAGCAGTGTGGTATAGTGGTTGGAGTGTCAGACTGGGATGTGGGAAACCCGGGTTTGAATTCCCACTGTGGGCCAAACTAAACATGACAGCAATGATGGGCCTTTAGGGTCTGAGGAGGGGCCCCAGGTGGGCATATACACAACTATGCTTCCCAACCATATTCTGCACTATCACACCACACTCAAACCTTGAAGAATGTTTCAAGGGTTTGTCAACAGTAAAGAAGTTGAGAAAAGCTGCTCTAATATAACCCAAGGCACGCGACTTGCATTTAAATCAGTCTGAAACAGATTATACTGCCGTAGCTTTCCTCTAAAGAACACTGGGAAATATAGTTTTGTGAAGGTCCTACTCATTCCATCCCACTGACACAGTTGGGCATCTTTCAAAGTGAATGGGGTAAAATAGCCTTTCTGGAGCCATTACTGGTTATGTGTGACTTGTGGCCTGACACAGAGCTAGATTAGAGTAATTCTACCAGACGGTAAGCTTCTTGACATACTGCTCCGATGTTTGCTTATGATCCAGTAAGGCACAGGGAATATTGATGGAGCAGTATAAATTATTACAGAAAATAGAACAGCCGCAGCTTTATTTCAATTGTACACAAGTGACTCTCTCCTCATAACTAATTTCCAGCAAGGGCAGACCACAGGAATTTAACTGTTTTATTACTAGCCTCATTTTAAAAACTGATTGCCAGAAAAACGCTGACACAAGCACTGTAATAGAGTTGGTATATAGAGATTGCAATATCATGAAATGGAATTCTGACTAAAACAGATTGCTGAGGACAAAGCAATTAAAGAGGCAGGTGGGGAAATTTTGTTTAAAATTAATTTTTCTTCCTGTTTGGTTGCTTTCTAAAGCTCCTATTATAAAGCAATATTCAATACTATATAAAGCAATATGCAGAAATACTGCAATGTATTAACAGTTCTAGAATACTGTTTTAGCTGCTGAAAGAATTATATATTCTATGTTCATAATGTTTTCCTTATCCTTATATTAATAATATATTCTAGACCTGGCTTCCTCCTAACATAGCTGGAACCCAACACAAACATTAAAATTAAATGTTTTAAACAAACAAACAAACAAAATCACTATCACTAATCTCTGAAGTTGTGTGCAGCCAACTTACTCCCTATATGATTGGTCCCAGGGGTGTGCTGCCAATAGGGAGCTACCACTCTGCCAGTTTGGGCCAAACAGTACAAATTGCACTCTGTCAGTGAGGGCCAATCAGTTCAAATTGCAATCTGCCAATAAAGGCCAATCAGTTCAAACTGCAAGCAGGCAAGTCAATCCCTACCTGATTGGCCCTCCCTGAGAGTATGCAACCAATAGGGTTGGTTGCATACTCTCAGGGAGTATGCAACCAACACTTTGCCAATGAGGGCCAATCGTGGGACTAAAATGTCCTCTTCTTCCTCTTTCTGCTGCTTGTTGGGTAGAAGAGGTGCTGGCCTCTCTGAAAGGCCCTGCTGCTGGTAAGTTGCTCCATTCTCAACCTCTTCTCACCCTCCATCTCCCCCAGGCAAGGGAGGGAAGCCAGCTGCTTCCCTTGCCTCCTGTGTTGATCTCAGGTTTCAGCTTTCTGATGGAAGCACAGACAAGCTATAAAAGAGGCAGAGTTTATCAATACTACAAAAACAGAATGTCGAGGGAGAGGCAGAATGCACTGAATGTCTTAACTGAGTCCAGTGACTCAAGGGTTCCTTCAGGCAGTCCAAGGGCATCAGCAGAAGGAGCAGATAACAGGTTATATCCACAACCCAGACCTCCCAGGCTCAAGTTAATATTGGGTTTCAGCAGCCTCTCAGTCCTCACTCTGTGATGACTCCCACTCTTCTGCAGTCAGCAGCTGCCTTGATAAAATGGCGTGATGCCTTTTAGACTGGAGCTCTCTTCCAGCACATAGCTGGCATTGCTTAATTGGCTCAGGCAACCCAGGTGGGCTGACAAGGCAGGGATCAGCAGCTGGAGGGATCAGCAGCAAAGAAATGAGGATCTCCTGCAACAACTTTTGAATCTAAGCCCCAGATTGTTTGCAGCTCCATTCCTTTCTGCTGGTCAAAACTCTATGCCTGTTGAACATCTGGCTGTGCTAAGTTCTCATCCAGCTGAGCTTGGCTGAAGCTGGGAGCACCTGGCAAGGCTTTTCCTCCAAGGAGTCTTCCCTAACAGGACCTGGGCTCACAACACCTCTACATGGCCCTTCAGCTGGCCATCGGAGTGCTCTTTGCTTCCCCTCCCCACCCTCTGTCTCCTCAGAGGGGCTGGTGGGATCCAGCAGCCTTCCCCACTCAGCCTGTCCCTTGGGAGATGTGGGGCATGGAAAGCAGGCAGCCTCCCCCAGGCAGCCCTTTGAGTATGTAGATCCCAAATCACAAAAGTAATCTGTTGAATTAAATATGCAACACTTCAGGGAATTTTGAAATCATATGGAGAAAACAGGAATCGTGTGTGTGTGTGTGTGGGGGGGGGGGATACAGAATACTTGCTTTCCAATCAATTTACTGTTCCTGTATCCTTTTCCTGTTTTAACCACATAAATTACATAATTTATTTCGGTACATAAAACTGTATGTATTTAAAGCATTTAAAAGGATAAATGCCTTAGGCTGCAAATACTAAGGACACTTTCCTGTGATTTAAGACCATTGAGTAGCATGAGAAATGTAAGGGAGCAATTGTAACCAGGTCTGCCTGGGTGTGCTAATACTCCCTTGTAATCAAGAGAGAACTGTAAACTTTTACATTTTATGCCATCTTGGTATCTTAATTTTGGCAATCTGGGAGGCAGGGGAAAAATAAAAGTTGAAATTATGAAACAAATTTTGCAGCCAACAAACTAAAGTGTATTGTTTAGAAAATAGACATAAGACTTCCAGTATTTCTGCATAGCAAGTCAATCTTTATAACACTGAAAGCACTAAAGTAATTGATAATGAACTATCAAACCCTTTATTGCATAGAGCAATGGAAGGTCACTCAGCAGTGACCAGTCACTCTCCACCCAAGTAGTTCTCTGCTCCTCCTCCAGTGTGGCTATAATTAATGACTTTCTTAGCCTTCCCTCAAATTTACTGCAGCAGCTTTTCTGTTGCCTCTAAACGGAAAGCCGGTCTGTGCATGTACCTTTCCTATGGATGGGGATATGACAGCATGAGGACCTTTTCTCATCTGCTCCTCCTGAGAAAAGAAAGTATTCTTTTTCCCCGTCCCTGAAAAGATCTTGGAATGGGAGTCATGTGCTCTCAGAGACCTCCCTCAGTTAGCAAACAGGCCTGGTGCACTTTGCTCCAGCTAACATTTCTAAACTAACTTCAAATGTAGCCCCACGCAGAACACTAATAAAGCCTCTAGACGTAGGTTAGACCACCTGCCCACTAGTAAGCCACAAGCTTCCAAGCCATGTTCAGCAGGAAGTTGGCATTTTAGCCACCATATTAGCTCACTGGAGAACAAGCCTTCAAAGTTCTTCTCAGTCCTTCAAAGAAAGTTGTACTGGATCAACAGAAGAAAACAACACCCCATCCTCCAAGACCAGCACCACCTCTATTTTGTTAGAATTCAGTTTATTTCTCTTATGCCAGCCTTTCTCGGCTTTTTTTACCATTAAGGAACCCCTGAAACATTCTTCAGGCTCAAAAAAAAACCAGAAGGGGGCCAACTATGTAGAACATGATTGGAAAGTATAACTGTGTACATGTCCACCCACCCCCAGGCCCATCACTGGCCATGGGGAGGGCAGGTCAACATGACCATATAATCCAATATATGTTTAACAAATTTTTAAAATATATAAAAATTAACTCCCACCACATTGGGAAACCCTTTCAGGGCTGTCAAGAAAAATCAGGGTTTAATAAAATCCTGGTTGATAAACCCTGTTTTATCCACTTAACCAGCACTGAAGCATTGTTCCGGAAACAAAACAGCAGCATCAGTTAGCTTATTTGACATAACAGCTGGGTGTCATCTGCCCACTGCTGACTCCCAGCTATATAGCTGCCAATGATCTCAGGTCTCACACCAGTGTTAAAGCAGCCCAGGCCCTGTGACACTTCCCATACCAAAATCCTATGGCTCCAACTGCTCATCCCCTATAGCCATCTTCTGCATTTGGTCCACTAAATCAGGGGTAGTCAACCTGTGGTCCTCTAGATGTCCATGGACTACAATTCCCATCAGCCCCTGCCAGCATTTGCTGGCAGGGGCCCATGGAATTTGTAGTCCATGAACATCTGGAGGACCACAGGTTGATTACCCCTGCACTAAATAGCACTCACACCACTGTAACGCTCTCCTGCCAAGTCCTAAATTCAACAGGTATATCAGCAGTGCAGCGAATATGACTGGCAAGGGGTGGAAAGGGAGACTGCTACTTTATCAAAGAAAAGGACCAAGGGCAATCAATTCAAAACTATCATCAAAATTTACTGTAACTGCAAAGAAATGAAATGCTTCAAGAAAGAGAAGAAACTTGTACTGCACTGAGACGAGAAGAGTCTTGTCTAACTGATATCTGATGCAGGCAAACTCTGCCCTAACACACAGTCCACAAGAGGAGAAATTCCAGCTTCTCTCATTCTTTGTTCCAGTTGCTCTCGGTTCAGTTATATGCCAACTATGCGAGGCTGCACTCCTCACATGCCAGATTTTAACAAAGTTAATTTCATTCAGATAAGCTGTCAAACTGGGTATACTAAATCATGTTCTTAGAGCTCTGCCTGCTGTTGTAATTTTATTCATTACCGCAATGTCATTGTCATGCAAAATAAGTAGCACCATGATCCATAAGTATGTATTTATTGCTCTGGGAAACGAATGAAGGAACATCTCATGGACAGCGCAAAGAAACATGCAGCATAAATAGGAAATGTATACTGAAGACCAGGGATCCCCAACAGAGTGACTGTGGGCACCATGGTGCCTGCCAACATGTTTTCGGGCACCTGCCAAGTGTTTTTAGGAAGTGGGCAGAATGAGACGGTTTTTTGCCCAGAAAGGCTTCTGATTAGCTCCTGGAGACTTCAGTGGTTGCATAGATTTTTTTATAATGTTGCTTTAGCAACAGCTGCTACCACAGTACAGAGATTGTCACTGTGTGATTGAAGTGATGCTGTGACAATAGTTTTGTAGCTGGCTCTGTCTCCTGCAGCAACCATTTTTCAGCCACGCCCACTAGGTTGTGGCAGAATTTCTAAGGCTCAAAAAGGCTGAGCAGCCCTGTCGTAGGCACCAGTGTCTTAGGCTGTTCTCTCCTGCCACATATTGCATACAGGGTGTCCAAGGCCGATCTCAGGAGAGGAAACTGATACATTGCACAAAGGAAGCTGAAGCTTCAGTCCAAAACCAGAAAGTTGTGGAGAGCCCTGGCTCAATCTTCGCCTAGCAGAGTGGTAGGGTATCTGGACAATTTTCAGCTAGAAAGAACCTTTCTTTCTTATTCACCAGATCCATTGAAGCAAGATTTAGGAACCAGAAGCAAGATTTAAGTGCGTATGGGAAACATGGGCTAAGGCAAAGAAAGAAGTTCCCCAAAATAAGAGCAACATCTCCAGTCTTTCTTTTCCCTAGATATTTGCATGCAAAGGCCAAAAAGGCCATTTCTCAGACCTGCCTTCCACACAGAACAGCAAGCTCCAAGGCAGTGCACTGGAATATGCATGAGGTATTTGATCAAGCAAACTCAAAATTAACATATTAAAAGAAAATTAGTTTCACAATCAGCTGCACACCAGAGCTCCAGGGCTAATTATAAACCTTAATAACTGAGTTGCTGCATATCTGTTAGTACATACCAGGTAAATATCTGGACCTCTCAAATTACATAAAACTAGCAAGTGAGTGGCTGTGCACACAGAAATTACTCAGACAACTTCCACACTAAACTGCAGCTTTCTTGGGATGATTAAATACTCCCTCCTTTAAAGTGCATTCCTGGCCAAGACTCTCTGCTGTGGTGATAACTCCACTTGTCTGGCGTCTAGCCAATCAAGTATACCTGTTCCATTCAGTTTTCAGATATGGTACTTATCAAGTGCCCTGTGAACCACTTTCCCACCATTCACAGTTTGGACAGCTGTTCTGGAGAAGGATCTGCTTGTCAGAAATAACGAGATGAAAGGATGCACACAGAAATATTTTGCAGAAGACTTGCACAACTAGAGGGCTCCAATACCACTGAAGCAGCTATCATTAGTTTTAAAAACGTAATAAATCCCTTAACCAACTGTACAAGAGTCTGTCATCCTCCAACCCTCAGGAGGTTTGTATGACTGGTGGCTAAGAGTGACAGCTGGCACCGCTGCCCTCCCTTGAAATCTGGAATTGTGCAGGAAGTGCCTTACCTACTAGCCTGTCAACATTTATATTCTCTGACATCACAATACAGATTGTAAACTTCAAAAGAGACTGTGGATGCAGTAAATTCTATCTAGAGGCTAGCACCTCACCCCACCCTGCCAAAAAATGGGTCTAGCCAGCAGCTACAGAATTTCTGAGGCATGTTGTAGGAAGACGTGTTCTGTCTGGGTACTTGTTCATATTCGGACAATTAAGTTTCAGCATCCTGATGCTCCCTCTAAGGCTATGTGTGTGAGCAGCCATTAATTGACACTGGAAGCCCTGTTCAGCAGCAGTCTGGAGCCACAAAGGGTCTTGGACTGTCCACTGCCCATTGTAAGAGGACAACAGTTATATTCTGCTCAGGATGCGAACTACTCCACCCGGGGAGGAAAGTAGAGGAAACATTGCCTGACGCCTAAAAGGCCACTGCGATTGAAAGAAATGGCCTGGGTGGGCAATGTGGTCCATTAGTTTGGGAAATAATCAAAGGTGTGGAGACGGAGGGGAAGACAAAATACCGCAAAAGTAGCCACATGTGGTTATTTCCCCTACATTTGTGTGAACATAGCTGCTTCTTGCAAAATGTGGAGAAACTAATTCTCCCTCCAGGTTCACCCTTAGACAATTCACATTGACAGAAAAGGCTATGCAGACATCACTTGTCCAGCTCTAATTTGCAGAAAGTATTCTTCTCTTCCTGACTACTCTAACAATATTGAAAGAATATATGCTCATATTAAATGGCTGTTTCTCATTTAAAATCTCAAAGATGGACTCAGGCAAACAACCGAGATAAATAAATAGATGAATGCAGACAGAATGTGGAAAGACACCGACCTCACTAGACCAACATGCTATAAGCCTGTGGAAGCATGGTTCACCAGCCCTGACCTGGATGGCCAAGGCTAGACCAACCCCATTAGATCCCAGAAGCTAAGCAAGATCAGTCCTTGTTAAGACTTGGATGGGAGACCACCAAAGAAGTCCAGAGTAGTGATGCAGAGGAAGGCAATGGCAAAGTCCCTCTGAACATCTCTTGCCTTAAAAACCCTATTGAGGGGGTGGCCAGATTGTGATTCTCCAGCATGCTGATAGGGGCTCATGGGAATTGTAGTCCATGGACATCTGGAAAGCTGCAGTCTGGCCGCACCTGGGCTAATAGGCCACCATAAATCAGATATGCCTTGACAGCACCAACACAGCTCACAAACTGGGGGGGGGGGCAGGGTTTCCAGGAAGTGGCCAACTGCCATTTCACCCCCTATCCAGGATCCATCAACATTTCAAAATAAATCACCCTTCAATGGCTTCAACAGTTCAGCTGCTTATGTCATTTCAGCAGCTACATAACTTTGTTGCACCTTGTCTCCTAGTCCACAACAGTCAAGTATGTGTATCTACTGCCACCCACGATTGTGCTTCACACATCTGACTGCAAGCAATCCAAAATACAGGTCTGCAGTGCCATAGCAAAAAGCGGCTATGCAATGGTATATACCTGGCTACCATGGATCAGGATGGTGTATTTCTCCTGTGTGTGGGATGCCATGTGATTACTTGACCCCACTAACGAATTATAAGCATGAATCTCAGCAGAATCTGCTTGTGCCAGTACAGTGCTTCAAATATTTTAAAAACTGCATCCCCTCCTCAATTCCTGCTATTTCAGTTTAGCACTGACCCACCTTGTTTGTACTCCTGAGCCAGAGCAGGTGGTGGAAATTAGTGACAACTCGCATATGACTTGGGTTTTCAAGACAGGAGAGGTTTAGAGGTGGCTTGCCATTGCCTGCCTTTGCATAATAACTTCGTTGGTGTTTCTCCGAATTCAGCTTGGGAAACTTCTGGAGAAACTTATGAATATGGAGATGAAGCTGGGGGAGGACAGGGACCTCAGTGGAGTACAATGTCACAGAGTTCACCCTCCAAAGCATGGGTGGCCAAACTCCAGACATCCATGGACTACAGCAATTGGCAGGGGTTCATGGTAACTGTGGCCCATGGATATTTGGAGAGCCACGGCTTGGCCACAACTGCTCCAAAGTATCCATTTTCTCCAGTCTAGAGATGAGCCGTAATTCCGGGGGAATCCCCAGGTCCCCCCTGGAGGCTGGCATCCCTAGGCGGCCCGCTTGGCTTCCTGCGTCCGGCGCCCGTCCTCCCGCCCGAGTTACCTGCAAGAGACAGAGGCCCGGCCTGGAGTGCTCGGCCACGCTGGCGTTGTAGACCTGCTGCTCGAAGACGGGCTCGTTGTCGTTGGCGTCCTCCACGCTGACGCTCACCAGGCAGGAGGCGGACAGAGGCGGCTCGCCCAGGTCGCGGGCCCAGACCAGCAGCTCCAGCCGGGCCTCGCGCTCGTGGTCGAGCCCTCCGCGCACGCTGAGCACGCCGCTGAGCGGGTCCAGGTGCAGCAGCGCGGCCGGCGCCTGGCGGGGGGCCAGGCCGTAGCGCACCTGCGCGTTGCGGGAGCCCGGTTCGTCGGCATCGGCGGCGCTGAGGCGGAGCACAACAGTGCCCGGCGAGGCCGCCTCCGAGACCGAGGCGCGGTAGTGCCGCTGCGCGAAGGCGGGCGCCTGGTCGTTGAGGTCCGCCACGCGGAGCAGCAGCGGGCGCTGCGAGGAGAGGGGCGGCGAGCCCGAGTCCACGGCCAGCAGGCGGAGCTCGTAGGCGTCGCGGCGCTCCCGGTCGAGGGCGCCCTCCACGCACAGGAAAAAGACGTCGTCGCCCGACGGGCGCAGCGAGAAGGCGCCGTCCCCGCCCTGCAGGCTCAGCGCCACGCCGCCGCCCTCCTCGGCGTCCGCGTCCGACACGGACACGCGGGCCACGTAGTCCCCGGGCCGCGCTCCCTCGGAGACGCTGGCGCCGGCCTCGGTGAGGTAGAGCAGGTGGATGGCCGGCCGGTTGTCGTTCACGTCCAGCACCTCGACGGCCACGAGGGCGGTGGCCACTTCGGGCTGCGCGCCGCCGTCGCGGGCCTCCACGGCCAGGCGGTGGAGCGCGCGGGCCTCGCGGTCCAGCGGGCGCAGCAGGCGGAGCAGCCCCGAGCGCTCGTCCACGCCGAAGAACGCGGCGGCGGAGGGGTCGCCCTGGCGGCGGCTCAGGCTGTAGCGGACCTCGCCGTTGGCGCCCAGGTCCGCGTCGGTGGCCAGCAGGCGGCACACGGCGCTGCCCGGCGGCGCGTCCTCCGGCACGCGGGCGCGGTACTCGCTGTGCTCGAAGGCCGGCGCGTTGTCGTTCTCGTCGAGCACCTGGATCTCCACCCGCAGGCGCCCGCTGCGCCGAGGGCTCCCGCCGTCCCACGCCTCCACCAGCAGCCCGTACGCGTCCGCCCGCTCCCGGTCCAGCCGCCGCAGGAGCGCCAGGTCCAGCGTGTCCGGGGGGGTCCCGTAGCGCAGCTGGAAGCGCGGCCCTTCCTCCGGCTCCCCGTCCAGCGGCAGCAGCGAGTAGCCCTGCGTGCCGAAGCTGCCGGCGTCCGGGTCCCGGGCGGCGGGGAGCCGGAAGACGCTGCCGGGCGGGCTGAGCTCGGAGATGGCCAGGCGCACCGAGTCGCGGGGGAAGCGGGGCGCGTGGTCGTTCACGTCGGCCACCGTGATGTCCACCTGGACCACTTCCCCCTGCAGCGTGGCCGCCACGAAGCTGTAGCGCGCCCGGCGCTCTCGGTCCAGCGGCCGCGCCGTGCGGATGATGCCGGTGTCGGTGTGCACGTGGAAATCCGCCAGCACCGCTGACTCGCCGCTGCCTTCGGAGAGGAAGAAGCCGCCGGGGTGGGCCCCTCCTGGGGGAAGCCCCGCGCTAATGTCCCCCACCAGGGTGTCTGCCGGCAGCCCCTCGTCCACGGCCAGGCCCAGATTGTACACCTGTCCCAGGCAGCCCCCAGCTGCTCCTAAGCACAGCCAGAGGGGAATCCACCACCTGCCCTGCCTCCGACCTGCCAGCCTGGCCCCCGGGGCAACTGGCCCGTGCCCCATGCTCCTTTCAGCCCCCCCTGCCCCTCATCGGCAAGCCCAGCCGGTGCCTCCGCTCCGGTTTCCCCGAGTGCAGAGAGGTCTCTGCCCAGCAGGCGCGCCTGTAGCTCAGCCAAGTCGCTGTGACTGCAGCCTCCCTTTATGCGTTTCCCAGCTGCAGCCGTCCCTGCTGCTTGGAATCAGGTGCCTTCTAGTCCTTGTGGCAGGCGACAAGGCAATCCTTGGGCTCCACCAACGGTCCCCGCCGAAGTTGAGGCTGGGAAGTGGGAGAGGGCAGCTCCCTGCCTTGTGCTCTGCATGCTGCTTCTGAGGCTGCTGCAGCCCCGTTCTGGCGGCTCCCCCTCACCAGCTCCGAGCTGCTGCTAACACACTCCCTCCCCCATGTGACAGCAGGCAAGGGCAAGCTCCACTGCTGGGAGAAAAGGCAGCAAAGCTCTTGCAGGGGGCTGCCCCCGTTTCTTCAGCTAGGAGGAGGGATGCTGAGCATCCAGAAAAGTTAGCAGGCAACCCTGCCTAAGGAAGGAGCAGTGGCTTCCTGATAGCATCTCTGCCAAGTGCTGCCACTGCAGAATGTGAACAAAACAGCAGTAGGGCTGGAGTAACCGTTAGCCTATTATGATCTTAGGGATTTGATGTTCAGAAGATCCTGGGCATGTGAAGGGTCATAATAACTGAGTAGTTCAAACACATTTGTCTCGAAGAAAGGCTTGGGGAGGGGTGTTCACTGCCTCAGCATAAAGCCCTGCCTTTTCAGTTTGAATTCCATTGACAGACTGTTTGTTACCGAACCACGCAGATGTAGGACAGCTTTAATTTGTGCTCTAAGCTATTTGTGCTTTTAGATAGCTAAACATGCCTATTCTACATTTTAAAAGTGGTTACTGGGGAAAGCTGCACTACAGGTGCTCAAACAGACAGAATCTGATTATCAGGTTTCGACCTTTTCCATTCCAGTGCTGCATGGATTGAAACGTGATTTCTAATCTTCCATTGTATGCATGCACATGCATAATGATAAAAATCTTACATTTTTAATAAAGCCCCTCAGCCTCAAGGAAGCCACAGCACTTTACAAATTTTATTAAATCATGGTACAAACCCATTAGTGGACTAGAAGTTCATCTTGCTTCTATAGTTAAGATCTCTTCCTTCCTTTTAAGTGATTAATGGAGCCCATATTGGCATGGTTTATTTATGAAAATCCTAGAAAGAGAAGCCCATGCTAAGCATTGGTGCCTGCACAGTGAGGTAAGTGTGATGTAACAGTATAGTTAAGCAAATAATAGTCCAAACCACATAAAGAGAATACATGTTCCCCAGCTGGGAAGTTACAATACTTAAAAGGAGATGAGGTCTTTAGAGGGAGATTTACTTGACTTTCTGGAACAACTACACTGCAACATTCTAAACTTTATGATACAGTTACATCTCACTTAGCTTTTGTTCTATCCTCTATAGATAATTACAATAGTTGATTACAGTAATTACTTTATCTGTCTTTACAGCAGTCCTGTGGTATGTTGTATTTTACATTTTAGAAACAGGATGCTCAGCCTAATGGCTGTCTTGTGCACATTTAACTTGGGAGCAGCTACTATTAAACACTGTGCAATTTAAGGCTGCGATCCTAAGAACACTTCCCTGGGAACATGCCTTGTTGCTAAATGTGGATCGTCATAGCCCTAGATGAATATTGAAGCTATTTGGCTGTATGGTACTTTATAGTACATTATCTAATTGTACCGTGCGCTAATGATCAAAAACAAATGTGATGCTTCATGCATAGTTCTTTGACAAACACTGGCTCTTTGGGACTGCCTAAGAAGTGCCAGCCAGCACTTTAGATGCTTCAATACAGGATAGAATGCAAATCCTACAGAATGCTGCAACAAAAGAGCATTCTAAGAGTCACTGAATTTTGCTCCCTTTATAGTCTGGTCCTTGTTTTCCAAAAGAAAAATGCTAATGTTTCTCCTGATAACCGTTGGGCCAGCATTCAAACTGCAGTAGTAACGTAATGCCTTAGTTAGAACTAAAAAAAATCCTAGAATAAGGAGCAAGATTTTGACTTCACTAAGACTATTTCCGACTGGATGTTAAACAGGAAAAACGGAATAGTATTGGTATCATCTACTCGGAGGAATCCCATGATTTGATGACTAGAAGATCACACCTAAATCCTTCTTTTTGGGCAACTGAATACAATCTTATCCAAAGAGCCAGATCGGTTGTAGTGGTTAAGAGTGTGGACTTCTAATCTGGCGAGCCGGGTTTGATTCTGCACTCCCCCACATGCAGCCAGCTGGGTGACCTTGGGCTCGGAGGAATCCCATGATTTGATGACTAGAAGATCACACCTAAATCCTTCTTTTTGGGCAACTGAATACAATCTTATCCAAAGAGCCAGATCGGTTGTAGTGGTTAAGAGTGTGGACTTCTAATCTGGCGACGCGGGTTTGATTCTGCACTCCCCCACATGCAGCCAGCTGGGTGACCTTGGGCTCGCCACGGCACTGATAAAACTGACTGAGCAGTGATATCAGGGCTCTCTCAGCCTCACCTCCCTCACAGGGTGTCTGTTGTGGGGAGAGTAAAGGGGAGGCGACTGTAAGCCGCTTTGAGCCTCCTTTGGGTAGAGAAAAGCAGCATATAAGAACCAACTATTCTTCGTCAAGTGCACTTCATGCAGGCCAGGGATCAGCAACGTATTAGAACTCGCAGAGCACAAGGCATAAGGAGTTAGGTGGTCCCTCAGACACGCTGGGCCAGACCGCAAGTGGCAACTCTCAAACTGTTCTGGAACCCTGTTTCAGTTTGCCACTTGGCAGGACTAAAAGATTGCTGTCTGAGGAATGACTAGTTGGCAGGTAAAAGAAGAGAGCATGAGAAATAGTTCTCCAGCAAGCACATATCCTTGCAGCTGGACCTGCCTTTTCACCAGCAAGGGTCCTGCCACCACCCTGTAGGTAGCACTCACATTTTGAAGTTGCCCTTTCTCCCAGCGTACAAGGCAGAAAGGCGGAGTACAAGCATGGTCTGAAGACTGAAGAAGCTGAACTGTATCATACCTAATGCACTTCCAGCACTTGATTGTAAATAATCAACAGTCCAAGGGGTTCTGCCATACTTTGCAGGGGATTGGTTATATATCACTACACGTTTCTTATATATTATCTGCTGAGCACAGTATTTCAGCTTTTGCTTTTCTGAAATGTCTTTTGATTTCTGCGTGTCACCATCTCCTCTAGAAGAATACAAATTCTGCAACAAGTGGTACCAAGAGGGAGAAAGAGGGAGAAAAATGACTTTCTAGAAGAAAGACTTGGGGAGGGGTGATATACAGGAGATAGATTGCTTCTACATTTTTTCCCTCTTCATTGTAGCCTGTCTTTACCAGAAACAATGTCTCTGTCATCAGTCCAGAATCCCTATTGATTCTGGGTATGCTCTGGGGAATAGCTGAGCTTGCATAGCTTCACTTTAAATCATCTGTTTCCATGTTACATCCTTAACAGCATGCCAGATTGTATGATACCAGAATATGTGGGATCAGTTTTAAGCATCCACATGCTGAATGTGTCTTTGTGCCATCCATCAGACCAGGATCTGATCACATTGTTAGCAGTATTCATCATTACCATGTATAAATGCTGTACAGGGGACAGATAAGGGTGTAATTGTCTTTGCTTGATCAGCCAAAGATCTGCACAACGGCCAGCCAGATGAATCTGGGACAAGTCACAAGTGGGATATTACTGAAAAATGTCATTTTTTTATTTGTCCCCCAATGCCTGATAATGAGAGAGAGACCTCCTCTGAACTCAAAGATTACTTTTTTTTACTTCTCATAGCTAAAGATAGGCTCCTTTAGCCTCCCATTATCTTACAGCAGGCCTTTGGGGTGTGCTGTAATCCAATGCAACTCCCAACTGTCATAGCTAAAGCATGTCAGAGTTCACGTGAATAAGAAAACAACCAGGTAGCTTTGTCCACCTTTCTAAGAATTAGATACCTTTTGGTCTATTCCAAGCCCTTTGTGTTCTTGCAGCTAAACCAGAATCACAGGAACATGGCAAATGCATATTTCTAGCATGTCATAAGAACGTAAGAAGGACCCTGCTGGATCAGACTAATCGTCCATCTAATCCAGCAGCCTGTCTCACACAGTGGTCAATCAGGTCCTGTAGGCAGCCAACATCTGGCCATAGGGGCTAGGGCCTTCCACTGCTGTAGCCTCTTGACTCTGGGATTCAGATGCTTAGTGCTTCTAAATGTGGAGGTTCTCTTCAGTCAGCACAGCTAGTAGCCATTGACAGACTTATCCTTCTTGAATGTATCTAATCTTTTAAAGCGGTTTATTCCTGTGGCCATTAATACACCCTCTAGCAGCAAATTCCGCATTTTAAGCACTCTTTGTGTGAAGCAGCGTTTCCTTTTGTCCATCCTGAACCAACTGATCATCAACTTAGTTGGGTGCCCTTAAGTTCTTGTATTTTAGGAGAGGGATAAGTTCTCTTTGCCGACTCTCTCCAACCAAATGGATAATTTTTAGAACCCCTATCATGTTTCTCCCCCCTTGTTCATCTCTTTTTTAAACTCAAAAGTCCCAGAATCTTTAGCCTTTCCTTATAGGGAAGGTAATCCAGCCCCCTAATCATCTTGGTTGTGTTACTAAGTACAGAGGAGGTTCAGGACGGACAAAAGGAAAGGGATGGAAAGGACGTTCAGAATCACCAGCACTTTCCAGTTACAGTTGACTTTTACACTAACTGCAATCCTGCAAATATCAAGGACAGTCCCATGTAAAGGATTAGTTTTCTAGCCATGGTGTTACAAAGACAGGTGGTTAATTGGAACTATTACTGGCTTTCATCAAAAATGGTTGCGGGTAGTGAACTAGCCTTAGCTCAGCCTTTTCCAACCTTCTGACTACAGAGGAACCCCTGAAATATTTTTCAGACTTTCAGGAACCCCAGAAGTGCTGTCAGCTGACCATGCCTCACTGCCACACCACCAGAAGTGGAGACACTCCCACTAGATGAGACAGGCCACCCCCACATCACAGGAAGTGATGTCACCAGGCTTCCCACTTCTTCTGCGCTGTCAAAATTGATATGCCTAACCCCACCCCATCCCCACCTACATTTGATTGTTGTGTATTAATGCAATAACTGCATTGCTAGAATTGCCAGACTCCAGGAGGGGCCTAGACATCTCCAAGAACCATAACAATTGAGAGTTGCCAACTGGTGGTGGTTTGAGATATCCCTCTACTACAAGTGATCTCCTGGTGACAGATCACTTCAACTGGAGCAAGTTGGGCTCTAGCATTATACCCCACTGAACTCCCTCCCCCTCCCCAATCCCTGCCCTCATCAAGCTTCACCCCTCAAATCTCCAGCCATTTCCCAACTCGGATCTGGTAGCCTCAACTTAACTTGAGCCCTCCACCTAACCATAGCATAGCATGGCACAGAATGTGACCACCTGAATTTTCAAGAAAGACCACAGAACCCCTGGGGAGCACTCATGGAGAGGTAAAAAGCCTCTTCATGGATCAGCCTTATTCCATACCCACAGCATTTGTATCTTGAATTGATTGTTTCAAGACAGAGTAAGAAATAGATATGTACTTTCATCCAGCCCATCACTATCTCAAGACAACTTAGCTATTGACTGTTTCCCTGAATTTAGATGGGGGCCGGGGGGAGAACTCAGATACTGAAATATTTGTGGGGGGGAAATGTTATCAGTACCTTAGATCTGTTCTGTTAACAGGTAGTAGAAGATATTCATAGGGTCCAACGCAAACTGGAGAAAAACGATATGTACTACACTTTAGTCCTGACCTGCCCATGTCCACAATCTTATATTTCCTTTATTATAGGCAGAGTGGTTTAGAAAGAAGAAAATCTTTTAGTCTTGGTTGTGCAGAACACAGACAGCAAATCTTCTGTGATAATCCCAAGCAGGAAACATTCACATCCTTGCCAATTTTACTAATACACACATGGGCTTTCCTTAAATCACAGATGTTTGACAGGAAAGTGCCTGGATCCTATTGAATCACAACATCATTGGAGAAAAGTGCCACATCCTGCTTATTCCATAATCATTAAGGAAATAAATTAAATGTGCTTTTTAAAAATCAAGCTGAGATTGCTGCAGACCTAAACAAAACCGTCTGGAAACCAGTGCCTTCAGCCTCTCAATAGCAATTCTTTGATTTAATCTGTACAACTGCAGGTCACTGCTGAGGAAATGTACAAAATGGCTGAGTTAGTGGAATAATATTGGGACCCATTAGGATTCATCTTGTTTTTACTCACACTTCCATATATCTGGAAATGCTTAATGTGCGCAGAATTCCTTTAGGAGTCGGCTGTTTTCTCAGAGCTGCGTTTACATTCAGCAAGCTGAGGTGTGAGAGAAGAGAGGAGTCTGCTATGAAGTTAGATTTAATTGCAACAGAATTTACGTGTCTTGTGCGAGCCTGGTTTTGTGCTCTTACTGGCTCTTGCATTTCTCTGTGCATCCTTTTCTGGTTTCTGAATGTCTTGTTAACAACACATTCATTCCTTTGGTTCACCTCCCCCCCCCCTTGAACACTCCTCCTGAACCCTTGAAGAAAATCTGTATGCAGAAATTAAAATTTGTGTGGAGCTTAAAATTCATAGTTGACAGCCTTTTCTGTTTGTATGTGCTTAGGCATCTCTCTGTGGCATAGCTACAGCTAGACTGCTACCATCACATATCAAGTGGCAGAAGTGTTGGGCACAACCATCATTGGGGACTATGAATACAACATGTGTTTAGTGCTTTAACCCACCACTATTAATGCTGTAATAAAGTCTAGCTACAGGAATCGTAGTTTGCCTCTTACCATTCTGTAAGAAGCCTGCCTCTGACAGAAGGGGCCATTCGGTCAGGAGGAGTCCCTCTGGGACAAAGGGAAGCTCCACGCTTGGCTGAGCAAAGTGCTCCTATAATAGCTAACCCACCTTCCCTTGCTTGCTTGCCGGGAGCTTCGTGAATAGCTTCAGAGACAGAACAGTGGCAGTATACACTTCCATTACAGGCCCTTTTTTATTATGGCTGCTGGCTTTAGAACTCCGCATCCATTGCAGTAAAATATTTTGTGACAAAGTTGGACTGTTGCTCTATTACTGGGAACCTGCTTCCACCAATGACTTGCAGGTTTATTGTAAGTAAGGACTGCTCATTTCAGTGGGGCTTACTTCCAGGTAACATCATGGTCGCAATGCATTTGAAAATACATTAGTTTCCTAATGAGATAACTCTAAAAAAAATAAGGTTCTTAAATTCAAGATATTTTCTTTAAGGAGGAAATATCCATTAGGAGCATGTTCTGATGCAATATTTCCCAGGACTTTTTGAAGTCATTCCACGAACCCCTTTGTATGGAGCAGTTACACGAGACTGGATTATTCGTGTAACTTTTTCCAGTACCATTTAGCTTGGCTCTTGGGATCTTTCCAAGAAATTTTAGAAGGATACGATATTCTGACATAATATTTCCATGTGTTTGCTCTAATGGGATCCATTCAAAAAAAAAAACCCATTAGATCAGCAGAAATCTGGATCAGTTCAGAATCTGGATGGAATCAAACTGACACAACTTAATAAATAAGAATGATTTTATTATTCTAAGTAGTAGCTAACTATCTACAAGTAGATCAAAAGACATTCTGCCCAATCAACACAAGAGTGTGGCAGAAGACTTTCTCAGCCCTGTGCCAAAACGGGTTTTAGAACAATGCCTTCATTCTTGGCTTATGACCATAATTAGCACAATCATGTCTAACTCACATCATGAAAGATGTAACAAATCACAAGAACCAGCAAGATAACCATATTATTATTATTATTATTATTATTATTATTATTATTATTATTATTATTATTATTACCTGCCTCCCCCCGAAGGCTTGAGGCAGGTTACAAAATTCGGCTACCCCACCCCCACCCCCAATATCCCAATATAACCGATAAAAACCAGCAATACAATAATAGAAAAACCCATAGACCAGAAGCCGTGGCGAAAAAAACACTCCTCCTGAACCTAAAACCCAAATCTTCCACATCTAGAGGGGGAGGTGTAGAGGGTGCTGATAGACCTTGCTACCGCCATTTTAGGAGGGGGAGGCCCTGACCTTCCTTGGCACCCAGCCTCACCTATAGACCTGGTGGAAGAGCTCCAGGCCCTACGGAACACCGAAAGCTCCCGCAGCGGTGTGAAGTAAAAGAAAAAGTCAGTCAATAGTTCCATATCTGAGCATCTGCGGTCTAAATAGCAACATCAGTATACATTTTGTTAAGCGTCTCACCTTGCTGATATAAAATAACTCTTGTGTTATATCTTTTACAGTATAGTTAAAATATATATTTAAAAAAATACTGCTCAGCAGCATCACAACAAGGACAAATAACCTGTGCGAAAATGGCTGGATTATTTGTTTCAAGGCTGAACTCAGGTCACAAAACTACTGCTTTATGACATAAACCGAGAATGAGGAATGCGTGACAACTTATAAGAAAGCAGGACAAAGCCCAAAGAGAATATGTGCATGCTTCCAATTAGGGCTTTCTTAAATAATGTGCTTGTAAATCTCTGCTTTGTTCCTTGTTAAATACTGGAATTCCTTCTCTGTCTCTCTCCACAAGATTACTTGCTCATATATATTTTAAATGGGTTTTGGTTCACCCTACTAAGCCTTAAAATAGTGCTGGACACACTACCAAGACGTGTTATATTTCAGTTTGGGCTTCTTCCCTTCTTTAAACCAGACTTCTAAGTCTGCCTTAGATGCCTTGGCTGGAGAAACAAGAGCACATTGAACTTACATAATGATTTCTAGTTCTCTTATCTGAGTGCACATTCTGAGATTAGAGGAAAAGCTCAATGTGATATGACACCCTTCGATTATAACAAGAAAAATAGGCTGAGGTGTGTCTCTGAGTGATACACAAAACTCATGGCAGTTCTGTTGAGCTCGGGCGGGCTGTAATTTTGAAATGTATTAATATCAGCCAAATACTGATGGGAAAGAAGATGGCTCTGTCATTTCTTGTAACAAACGCAACTGGATATCACATATGCATTTCAAATACTCCGAGAATAATTATTATTAACCTTTTTGAGGGTATTAAGACAGAGGCACATGTAGTTCCATTATTTCCTTTGACATGTTAGAATTTTAATCAAATGCAGCTCCAGTTCTGCAATTTAAATGGAAGTGGTGGTGTGGAAGGAGGAAGGAATTATTTTCTGCTCCCACATGATGGGGGGGGGATCTTCCCTATTTGCTCTTACCCTGCAGACTCAGCGTGTCTGGGGGGGCGGAGGAGGGGAGAGAACACATCAACAAGATCTATCTATTGAATTAGTAAAGTTGAGAGAGAGGCTAGAGGAAGCAGACTATGAATTTAGTTCCAAGTAAGTATGGTTTGGACTGCAGCCCAAATCAAACAAACTGCCACTGGCTCCAGCAATGATAAGGGGATCTGCCTTGCAACAAAAATGGGATGGCTTTCATCAAAGTCTGATCAACTTCAAAACACTTTGCAAGCTTTTTTGACATAAAGATAAAATGAAATTTGTCCTTTGCATATTTTCTGTGAATTAGGTATTTTACTCTGGCCTTGAGTTTTCAAGCTGATCTAAACATGGTGATACTAGCAGAAGAAAAGGAACTTGATCTATGGGACTTGGTTTCTGCCTAGGTAATAGGCCCCTTTAAATAAGTGCAAAGTCCCATCGGTTTGTCCTTTTGTATTAACCAACATCATGTTTAAAGAAAAATAAAAACTGTTCTCTCTCCCTCTCTTTTACTTCACTAAAATGCCCTCAAATTTAATCTTATGCTGGGTTTATTGGGGAGACACTGAAATATATTTTCTAATTCCTTCATGTTCATCTAAAATTTTAGTCTCTTTCTATGAGTTTTTAATTTTTTCTTTCAGCCTGTGCTTAGAACATCTGGTTTAATTTCTTTACCATCCTCTGTCTACTAGCATCTAACGTACGGATACCTTTGGGGGTTCTTTGTTTTTGGGTGCAAAGAAAGCTTAAGAAAAAATGGGATACAGACGATGATGCCCTTAGCCGTTTAACCAAGCTGGCTCTTTGTTTAAGTAGATGTAAATGAAATAAACCATTACAAAAGGGAGATTGCATTTTTTTTGCTGTCAAAACTATGATGAATTTCTTGCATCTTGTAGTATTCTATCCTTGTCTTCAGTATTTACATTACAAAGCAGTGTCCTTCTCTGTCAATATCGTAATTGTGTACACAGACTCAAGCAATTAAAACAATTTCTTTTCTCTGTTCTTCCTACAGCCACGCAGTGAGATTATATGTATTGATTCAAGCCAATTTAGTAACTAATTTCATTATACCTTCCAGTATTCCAGTTCAAGCATAACACAGAGCTAAACGTGAACAGGACAAATAAAACATTGCCTGAACTCTTTTATTGTACTCACAAACTCACTTCATTTCTGCAAGTGGAAACAAACGGAAGACTACAGTAGTTAGTTGTATTACATCAGATGTATCCTCACTTACAGTGTAGAGAAAGACAAATCTGGTAAATGTTTCATTAAAGGTAAAGGTATCCCCTGTGCAAGCACCGAGTCATGTCTGACCCTTGGGGTGACGCCCTCTAGCGTTTTCATGGCAGACTCAATACGGGGTGGTTTGCCAGTGCCTTCCCCAGTCATTACCGTTTACCCCCCAGCAAGCTGGGTACTCATTTTACCAACCTCGGAAGGATGGAAGGCTGAGTCAACCTTGAACCGGCTGCTGGGATTGAACTCCCAGCCTCATGGGCAGAGCTGCAGACTACATGTCTGCTGCCTTACCACTCTGCGCCACAAGAGGCTCTTCAATACTAAGTCTGCTTATATGTCCATTTGTGCACTGTTAGATCCAAGCCTGTCTTATCATTTTCTAATCTCACATTGTGACTGTCAGTTGTGTTCCTCCTGATTGCCTTTGGTTATAGTAAGAAGTGATATTCTTAGGAATAATTACTCTCCTCTATTCCAACTGAAGTAAAGTTCAGAGACCAAACCTCTACTTTTGGAATTTGTCCACTTATTTTTCTATAAACATATCAAAATTACCAAACACTCGTCGCCATCTATAAACATTTTTGCCACTTACATAAATTTTCCTGAACTTTTTACACTGCAGATAAAACGTCTAAACTTTATATACAATAGTGAATCATATTGGTGGCAATTCTAAAGATGCTCAATAGATACCCAGTTCAGCACTAAATTTGTGGTAGAAATATTAGTCTCTGCAAAACAGCTATAATCCTAAAGTACAGTCGGCTGGAGGCATTGTGCAAGAGGGAGCAAATTATTCTGGGTTGTCTTGCAGGTAGCACAGGGGAGAGGCTTCATAAACATATGATGTCTTCTAAAACAGCATATTTGAGGTGTCACGGATGAACCATCCCCATAGCAGAAATCGCTGCAAGATCCAAAGACAGCTTTAGACATTTTGAACAGCCTCTTTTCTCTGCCTTATGAGAAACTGCTTTGGGAACTAAAGAGAGTTTTGACTGTGACTAAGGGCAGGGGCCAGGTTTTTAAAAAGTGCAAAACATTCCAGTGCAAGACTTTTGTGTAAATGTAAGGAGGTTTTTGGACTCCACTTCAGTATACTTTGATGCTCAGCGTTCACACACAGGTACATGGTTTGCATGCACATATAATGGGGGTTCCTGCACTACATCTGTCATCCATCCAATCGTAAAATGTGGGCTCTTGCATTATGTAGTCCATCCGATCTTAGGGAACATTTAACTAAGATGCAGGAAATATATGTCCATTTTTCCATGCTAGGAACAGTTACTATTATTTAATTCCTTGTATAGCTGATATTGAAAAGTCTAGTGGGCAGTCCTGTTCGTCTCAGTGGGCTGCCTCTACATACAGACATAAGGATGATTTATATTATAATGAGCTGAATTAGCTATTTTTATGCTGTTAATTGTGCCCTCAGAGATAACCCTCACACATAAGGAATTCCAGATAAAATTAATCCATCCTTACAAAGCCCCCTTTTCCTCCAAGCTCCTGCCATCCTTGGAATCAGAGATCCTTGTGGAAGAGGACTTGGGACACAACTGTGGTTTATGTGAGAGCCGCTTCCTTTATTTAAACTTGGACACTTGGCCTTTTCTAATCCTGTTATTATCTGGTTGTCAAGGGGGAAATGCGCAGGTATCATTGGGGGTATACTAATTCCAAAGTGTAAATCTAGCAGTAATAACATTCTGTAGCATGCTTGTCAAATGGATTCATAATGAAGATTGTACTTTGCTAAAAATTGGTCCCCAAAGCAGCTAACAGCCATTTTACAAGAAGGATAACTCATCTCTACTGAAATGGTGGTCAGAAGAAAGCTGGGTTCCATTTGGTTGCCATGCATACCTCATGTGTAAATTCCACATGGAAGCTGTGTCAGAGCCTGGCTCTTCAGGAAAGTGGCACAAGGGGAAGAAAAGGCTCCTGAAGTGTTGCCAGGAAAGCAGGATTTGCCCTGTCGGGGTGCTGCACATGCACCAAATGCTTGCACATGCATCCCTCTTGACAAACAAAATAACACTTTCAGCACCAATCCAGGTCCTGCTAGTCCCCCTCAGCTGGTGGTCTTGGTTACTCAGGCTCTTCCTTGGTGGAGTTGATTGCCAGGAGTAAGGACACTAAGTGAGGTCTACATAAGCCAGAAGGGTGCACAACTTTACATTGCTGAGCAGGGGGGGGGAAAGCAGTAAGTAGCCTTCCTTGTTTTTATAACCCCTTTTGCCATGGTGTTACATGAACTAAGGCTAGCATTCCCAAGTCATATGTTTTGGGGCTGCCAAATGTGTAGAATAAGTGACAACAACTGCTTAGGCAGCCCCACATGATAGCTTATAACAACATACACACAAATAATTTGGTACCTCCTAACTAAATATATAAACAGATGGATTGGTTTGGTTCCACTCTGTCAGCCATAACCACCCTTGCTATATATACAGCACAGGTTTCCGACGACAGGGCAGAATATAAAGCCAATACCAAATAAATGTTGACTTGGAATCAGGAAGACTGTGCTGGGTGGGAGACTGGAACTGTTCTGCTTATACAGTCCTGCTGTATGAGGACTGTGTAAACTGCTGTGGAATTTTTCTTCCTGGAGAGGGATATCATGGAATAAATGTTATTTTGTGCATCTCAAAGGTCTATTATGCATGGCCGCTGAAACGGCGGCATGGAGAACGCGGAGGAGGAAGAAGCGAAGCAAACCACTTATGCACGGGATGGGACGCAACGGCGACAAAACCCAGAGTATCCGATTATGCACACGGCTACTCTGGAGCCGCTTCTGGTTGTGCCCTGGTCCCAGGAAGCTCCATTTTCTTCTGCATCTCGCTAACGCGGCTTTTTCAGCAGCATACGTTGACTCTGCGCCCGGTTGCCGCCTGCAGCGTGCATAACTGGTGATTTTAGCCGCCGCCATTCCACCCCGAATGCAGAACTTCCACTTCGTGTATAATGGGCCAAAGTCTAACCAGACCTGTATTTTTGCCCCTTTCTCCTACTCGGCGAGTTGCAAGCATCTAGCAGCAAGTGGACTAATTTTCAAAGGGGGTATCCTCTTTTTATAACCCATTCATGTTATGAGCACAGCTGTATTAAAGATAAGCTCTTACAGCATGGGCCTGTTTGTTTTAATGGGACTGAAAGCTGCTGACGTTTGGCTCATAGCAAGAATACCAGTCACTAACAAATGGTAGCTCCTTTTCTGATGCACTGCCACCTGGTGTCAACAGAAAGGCATATGAAAGACAGAATGGGGTAATTTATTCTATATAGTTAATGTCTTGCATCGTTTTAAAATATCATAAATTTCTGTTATCAGCATTTTATGTTAGAGGACTCTCTCTGCCAAATCTGTTAACTCTCCAGTGGAAAGTACAAAACCAAAATCTATAATCCCAACCAATATAATAATAATGCAACAGATTGTACAAACTTTAGATTTCTCCATAGCTCTTCTTCAAGCCAGATGCTTAAGGGGGAGCACACATATTTCAGGCCATGGTGTTAAGGTCTCTGTGCATTGCATGTAGGATACTTTGGGTGTGCCTAGCTAGTCTCACATTGAATCCCTGGAATGTTGGAAGAAGTGGCAAAAACACAAGACATTCCGCCAGATACAACAAATAGTAGCTGATCTAGTGTCTCTCAGAAGCCAAATGTGGACCCATGGGTCCTTGAGTAGAATTTTCATAGGTATCGTTGGAGCAATGCAAACTATATCTGTGATGGCTCATTTGAGCCTTCACTTCGTTATACATTAGAAAAGTGATGGTCACATGTATGAGGGAGCCCTTCAGCTACTTTCAGATGTACCCAAGATATGTCTACTGCCAGATATGCTAACCAGTGAGCTAACATGGGGCACTCATGAAAACAGGTTCTTTCCAGAGCCTTGATTCATAGAGATGGTGGTTGCATCACTCAACACTAGACTACCATGTTCCAGGGGCTATATCCCTAACCTTACACAATAGAAGGGCAGGGTTGGGTTGGGGTGGGGCAGCTGCCAGGGCATGGGGCCTCTGAGAGGACCCACTGACACCCCTCCACACATGTACCCATGCACCTCCCCTGCCATCTGCTCATTCCTTACCTGTTGGTTTGCTTTTAAAGCCTTAATAACTTGCCCTACCCAGCATCTGGTAAAGGGCATGCCTGTGGTGCCCAGGGCTAGCATTCCAAGCAGCCGCATTCACAGCTACAGCCAGCAGCTAATCCTGTTGGGGAATCTGAGCATGGGCAGTGAAAGGGCCTGGAAGCAGGAGAAGGATGCCCAGGCAGCCGAGGGCAGGACAAAGCCCTCCAGCTAAAGAAATCTAAGCCAGCTCTGTGGGAAAGACTGGAGTGCATGTCTTGGTGCGGACACACATTTAAGGCATACATTATGGCACCCAGTTCTGGAAGAGGAAACCAAAAACCAAGTATGGCAAACCATGTCTAAATGATATTTCAAACAAAACAGTAACATCTACAAAAACTTTCCCTATAACAAGTATAAACTGTAGAGCAAGTGAACCCTGCAAAAGCTGGAAGCAGCCATTTCTGCTCACTCCCCTTCTGCCTGCATCCACTTCTGGTCTGAAAGTTCCCCCAGTGGCAGCTTTTTTTAAGTGTGTAAAGGGCCCACAGCAATGTGAAAAGATTATTTTACCAACTCCTGTTCATTTGCAGTGCTCAGGGTCCAACCCATTACAGGGAAAGACCAATGATTAGTGGAGTGCACTATAGATTAAACATTTATTTATTGCCACTCTGTCTGGCCGAATTCACCTGTTCAGCATCCCTAGAAGTCTTTCAGATCCCATCCAGCTGACTACAAGCCATGCAGCAGCTGCCTGACCATCATCCGATATGTTGCTGCCTGCTCTGTTCCTACAGTGGGCTCCATGCCAGCCAAGGAGCTTCTCGCTCCAAGGTGCTTGGAAGAAGAGCTGGCAGTGCATTTCTGGGCAGCTGCCATTGGAGCAGGGCCTGTGGACAACTTACATCAGTGCAATCCCATTAAAGCAACGGAGGCACCACTTAGCAGCCAAGGTATGTGCATGCACACACACAGAGGAAACTTGGTATCAAAATCCTTTTATTTTCCGCTAACAAGATGAGGAACACCCACTTTTGAACACTTCTGTTACACACAGGAAAGCCAAATGTTTTCTCACTCATAACCAGTGCAATTACATAAAGGTGAGAGACAGGTAACTACCTACATAGAAAAAACATTCACCAGTCCCCCAAATTGTTTGTGTACTGCTCTTGGCTTTTCAGAGATTGTATTCCTTGAAAGGATCCCACAAAGCAGAAACAAATAGAAGTGTGCATCATTCACAGTGTCTCTCTCTCTCTCTGGTTCAGCAGACTGATGTGGATTAAATTAGCAGTCCTTTAATAGTAGGAAACAATGTTCTTTCCCAAGCCCTCCCTGTTTAAAAGCATATGAAATTGCATTGTTTCCCAAATAAAAGGTTTGTGTCGGAAAAGGTCTGCAATCTGTTAACAGCTATACTTAATAATAATACTGAGAGTGGCAGACAATACAGGGACCTGTGTCATCCAGACTATTGCAAAAAATAGTGGAGATCTGTGGAAGACAGATGACCAGACAAGAGCAGTCCAGGCACGCCATTGGAGCTTTAGTGGTAGTTTCTAGCCACAACAAATTCTCACTAGCAGGGAGAGAAACCCACTTTAAGCTGAAGGGTAACTTGTGGCTTCAACAGCAGATGCTGTTGCAAGGAAACTTGTAACCAAAGCATGCTCCATCTGTAACTCTACCCTTCTATACTTTCTGCCTTCAAATACAATGATATTTTCAATCAGAAAATCATGTGAACATGGCAAAGAAGGGAGAATTTTCCCTTCCAATAGGAATAGCCAATAAGACAGAATAACCCCAAACCTAAGTGCAAACAAAATTAATTCCAGATAGTAATAAATTTCTTACTATATCCCAAAAAGACCCAGCAGGAAGAACTGAACCAAATGCACCATGCTTGCCTACTAGGCACGCTATCCTCTCCCTGGTATGATCCCCCGCTGTGTCTTTGTTCTGCTGTGCACGGGGGTTCTGGCAGTGCCTAGCCCTGGATACGCCTGTTTGAGCACGGGGGAAGGGAAGGGCAGTTTCCCATCATGGTCCTGACCTAGCAGAATGCTTTGTCTGAGCTTGCCCAGAGCATGCAAGACAGTTATTCCACCAGGCATTCCACTAACTTGGAGTCCACCATCAACATTGCAGATTTTATATGCCCAAAGAATTAGTTTGTTGCGTGCTGAGTTTTAAACTGGATTTTATTGAAATTGTGGCTTTATTATTGTTATTGTATTGCTTTATTGTCTCCCCGAATCTCATTTTGGGGGAGGGGCAGGATAAAAAAATCTCAGTCAATGAATCAATTACAAAGAAATATGAGTCCCCATTGCAACTGCACAGTACAGATGATAAAGCAATGGCTGAAGCTGTCGCTATCTTTTTTAAGGAATAAAAAAGAAAATTGAAGCAGACACTGCAGGTTGCAAAGTAAACTGCAAACATATACAAAGTGATGGAGGTTGATTGACACAAAGTTATACATTGCCAGAATACATGGTCATATCTAGTAGAATGTATATAACTAAATCAAAATAGGCAGCACAGGGAAAGCATCTCCCTGTGCTCAAGACAACCACAGTTTGGACTTTTTAATACTCTTCCACACATGAGACCAAGTGCAATCATTAATGACTGAGAATTTCATGCAAAAAAAAGCCTCTGCAGAATCTGGTTCTGTCTAGAATTCAAGAGGTGGCTAGATTTCCTAAAGCTAAAGTCTAGTCATTATTTCATATTCTAGTTAGAAAAAAGTCCCTTGGAGAATTGTTTTGGCCATACTTGGTTCGCAAAACCTGCAAGTGTTTTAACAAAGGAAAATCCTCCATTTTTATACTAATAATTGCATCTTGGAGGAAATCTCCTCTCCACCCATACTGCTAAAACTTAGTGAAAACTTGCTTTTACTATTCTTTATTTTCAAATGCCTGAGCCTTATTAAATAGATAAATTATGTTGTCAGCAAACCATCGCTGAGGGACCCTTTCCCCTATTACAGAACATTAGAAAAACATGCTGTTCCATGCTTAACAACCACATAAAAGCAGCTTAAATGTAGAACTCATGAACAAAACCACACACAGAGCCTGGTGGATTAAGTTGATCAAAAATACATTTTACAGCCCAAGAAGTGGCACAGAAAGCATCCAAATTGATGCGCTTCAAACATTTGTCTGCAATAACTGCATTTGAAAGAGAAATAAATGGTCAAGTTCCTGGGTTTCTCTCAACTTTGTGACTAAAAAGAGTCCATTGTGTCGTCCTGGAACATGTACGTGAATGACAATTTATATGCAAGTAAGCTGTACATGAAGTGCCTCAATAAGGATTGGGAGGAACATTCGAAGGGCCCTCAGCCTCCCAAGAAATCACACTGAAAGTTCACTGAGCAGAAAAATCCATTTTCCCAGACAAAGCTGGCCCAGTGCATTTTACACAGAGCTCTCCTAAGCGTGGTCAAGCACTCTTCTACATCCACTGAGGAATACGGTGACTGGGTAGGATTGCACTGTCCATTTCATCTCTGCCCACTACATCAGGCTTTCTCAGCCAGTTTCAGGAAACCTTGGGGGTTCCTGACAGCCCTGGAAGGGTTTCCCGAATGGGTGGGAGGTAATTAATTTTTAATATATATATTTTAAATTGTTCAATATTTATTGGGTGATGTTAACACATATGGTCATGTTGACTGTCCCCCCTCCCAACATGGCCAGTGATGGGTCTGTAAGGGGGTGGGAAGGGAAGGTGAGGGGCCCTGTACTCTGTTATGCTTTTGCACGATCGCACCACTTTTGGGGTTTCTCAAAGCCTGAGAAATATTTCAGAGGTTTCTCAATGGTAAAAAACTTGAAAAAGTCTACACTACACTCAGTGGGATATAATGGAGCGAGCATGCTTAAGACCAACTATAAGCCAAGCAACTATTTTCCTTCACTTAACTTTTAATTGTTAAAACGTATTCCAGATTTTATTCAAGGCAGTGGAGAGTGCTGTCAAGTTGCAAGTCACTTATGGCAACCCAGTAGGGTTTCCAGGCAAGAGATGTGGGTTTGCCATCACCTGGCTCTGCTTAGCAATCCTGAACTTCCCTGGTGGTCTCCCTTGTGAGGACTAAATCAGGGCCGACCCTGCTTAGCTCCCAAGAACTGATGAAACTAGGCTAGAGATTTCTGTTCTTCACCATTAATTAAGAGAATAGCTGCAATATTTCAAAAGACCAAAAATATACACCATTGTTCACTAGACCTGTTTAACAGACCTGCTGAACGTATGAAATAAATGCACAGATATAAACAACTCATTTCCTTTACATGGCAGCCTAAAAAAGCACTTCTGAGAAGAACAAAAACTTACCCTCTCACACCTTGTATTTTATTGGATCTGTTACTGAAATCATTTTGAAAGTTATTCACTCTCTTCATTTTGTGCTAGTTCATATTGCAGGAAACTTTGATTACATTTAAAAGGGACACGCTGGTTTACCACGCATAATTTAAAAATGAATAATTGCCATTGCTTTCATGTTTATCATACCATAAATATTCTTTAAATTAGTTAGTACTTAACAAAGCAATCAGAGCAAAAAAATTGCCACTTTCTTTAAATTACTCCCTGAAAGGACAATTTTAATGCATACTGGAAAGGATGTTCAGAATCAGCAGAACAGATGGCGAATGCTCACAGAGTATTTCTGTCTCTCCCCCACCCCCCAAAGAATTATAAAGTGGTTTCAAATCTTACTTGAATATCCTGGACTGGAATCCAGAAGACCTTTTGTTCCTTTGACAATTATTCTATTCTATGTCACACATTGCTTTTGAAGCACTTCACTTCAAAATGGGTTTGTCATGTGGTCTGGAGCAGCTGTCTGAGAAACTGATGTCCAAAGGCCTTTTGGCCGTGCAGAAGTAGTTGAATGGTTCAATGAATCCAGGCATCTCTATATTTTTAACTTCCAAGAAAGAGTACTGACTTCGATCAAAGGCAGTTTTCAAGCCTTACTCTCTGGCTCAAGGAAACTTCTCTCTACAGAAGTGGCTTGGCTCTTTGCTCGGAAGAAAAAAAATGCATGCTGTAGTTAGTTACTATAGATTGTGTCTAGTGTATGATTATTTGAATTTCTTTATAAAGTGTGTATGTCTACCTGCAAACCCTCTGACTGAATTTTGAAGAGAGACAATTTCCTTTATAATTAATTGTTTTATTGATGATTAACTTGCAGAAATAGTTGAGATTCATACTTTCTTTCTTATAAACACGAGATATTTCACTTGTTGCCCAGTCTTCCATTAACATATGGTAACATTTGTGCTCTCACTTACAGAGCATGCTTTAATGTACACCACAAACGAATTTTAAAACTATTTTATCTCTTTATAAATCACACAGTTTAGCAATTCAGTTCCAAGGGGAGATTCCTCCCTTGCTTATAATCATATACAAGCCATGCTGACAGGTATGGTGATGACTATGAACACTCAGCAAAACACCCAATCAGGAAATTTTAGAAATCATGACACTGGTCTTGGAACTCAAAGAGGAATTACATTTTGTTACATCTTGGGATATACACTTTGAAAAAAATATTTATTCATCCAAATATCAAAGAAGCTAAAAAATATTGGTATTCCTCTCTAACTAGGTTCCAAATATCAGTTTGGTATTCAGATCCAGGTTGTATGGAGGAGCAGGAGTAGATTCTGATATTATTCAGCTCCATTATTTCCTATGGAGAATGTTTCTGGGAAGCTAAAGGAGCGTTTTTAAAACGAATAGCACCAACATTTCATGAGAGTTGCTGGTTCTTGTCAAATAAATTGTCTCCAAGATTCAAGTAAGTTAGATCAACAGGTCCAATTCTATGAGTCTCTGAACAAGATGCCTCCAGCTGCCCTCCATTTTTCCTGGAGGGGGTGGGGTTAATGCCAGCTTTCTCCAGGCCATACAGTAACCAAACACTTAAGAACAAGCAAAGAAAACACTGGCTAAAAGTCCCTCAATGCAAACAGAACCAACAAGCCTAAAGAAACAACGCAGAAACAGAGAATCCTAGCAGAAGCCCAGAATAATGTGGCAAGCCTAAGACAACCCATGTGATATCAGAGAATCCAAGTCACTGGCCAGAGACCCTTCCAAGTCAAACATAATAGGAACTCAGTTGCAAAATCAGGCTAGTGTACAACCCAAGAACCAAAGGCAATGTCAGACCTTAAGAATACACCACAAATCCAACACAAGACACCTTGAGCAAAAAACACAATGTTGCTAGACCAGCAAAACCAATTTCAAAGGATATAATCAAAGCCAAAACATGACAAGTAAATGCCAGGAAGACACAAAAACAATGAATAATTAAAGGGGGGGGGAAAGGAATAGTCCTGGGAGCTCATCCCCCTGAAACAATCTTATTTTCCACAGGCATAGTTCAGCAGTGGGATCAACTGACTAAGGAGGTGGTGAGCTCCCCGCTCACAGTCTTCAAGCAATGGCTGGTCAGATACTTATCCTGGATGCTTTAAGCTGATCCTGCATTGAGCAGGGGATTGGACTAGATGGCCCCTTCCAAATCTATTATTCTATAAAAGATGGAGGAGTAATCAGCAGGATACATTAATTGATCTGCCTCTCTCAGGAAATTTGTTTTCTACAGTTGCATCACAGATTACTGCAGTACCTTGTAAACCAGAGGGCTCCACTAAGGCAGGAAAAGATAAACCATTCTACCTCCTCTTCCTCTCCTGCAAGTGCTGCACGACTTTCCCAAGATTGGAAGAAGCAAAGGTTTGCAGAATTGAAGTTCTCAGTGATTTGAGATAACTGTACCCACAACTTACTAAGTGATTCTACTAAACTTAACCTATAGGTTTTGAGTGGTGCCACATTAGAACCTGCATAAACCAGTCTAAACTATCATCTTAAAATAATTTTCCAGTTATAACATGAAAAATACTGCAACAGCTGCAGTAGCCTCTGAATCTACCCCATTTAAACATCTCCCCAATATTTCTCCCACTGATGCACCCATCTTTACTATTGAGAAAAGGGGACATTCTTGAAAGCAATGATCCAGTGTATCAATTTTCCCAGTAACTTATCAAACATTATCTTTTCCAATGACTCTGGTCTTCTTATAATTACCAAAGTATGATAGCCTCAGTTTAGTCCTTTTAGCTTCTAAAGCTATGAGGCTTGTTTTGATCTAGAACAAACTGATTTGTCTTTTTGGCAACCCATAGTATCTGTAAAACTCTCCTCTACTACCATCTTTCAAAGGAATTTACTTTCTTCCTGTAAGCTTTCTTTATTGTTCATCTTTTATACCCATACATAATGGGGCATGAATTACCTTGATTTTGGTCACTAGAAACACATCTTTAGACTTTAAAATCTTTTCTTACTTCTTCATGACTGCCCTTCCCTGTCCCAATCTCCTTCTCGTGTCTTGGTTGCAGTCTCCCTTTTGGTTGATGATGGATTCAAGGAATATAAAATCGTGTATTTTTTTGTCAACCTTAAAGTTGTGTAATTCCCCATTTAAAGTACACACATGGTATACAATGGACCCATGCTCTGAAATAAACCACTAAGTGCAAAGTTATACAAATTTTAACCTAAGGAATTCCAGCTACAGAATTTATTTCCAATCCACTTCCTTACTTGTTCCCACTACGACCCCAGAGAGAAAAGACCATGTCAAAGTTATGTTTCTGTCCTGGGACATGCTTGGATGGCACTCCTAGTAACACACCGAGGGATTCCAACCAATGCCTGAGGAAATTGCTGCTCTAATCACTGATTTCAGAGTCTGAATGTAAATAATCTACTTGACATTAAGCACTAATTCCATTTTTTAAAAAATTAGCTTCACATTTATGTTTTACCATTGGCAAGACTCATGAAAATACAATGCACAAGAATATTTTAACATCCAATGTGGTTTATGAAATGTAGATATACACTTGTAATATCAAAAATATCCCTGGCATCATTTATATCGACCTTCATGTGCATGCATTCAAATTATTTCCTACATCTGAAGTATAGAATCAGGTTACAAAGACAGGAATTTGAAACTCAATGTATTCTTTCTCAAATAGGAGCTGCTGGCTTTGAGGTTATATATGAGGGCAAGTGCGGCATCATTGTTGGGCTAGAACTGAGAAGAGCAGGGTTTAAAACCCACAGCCATGAAACTCACCTTGGGCCAACCATTCTCTCATACTCTAACCTTCTGCAAAGGGTGGTTAGGATAAAATGGTGGAAAGAAAAACCATATAGCCTTGTTCTAAATTTCTTGGAAGAAGAACAGGATAAAAAAAGTAATAGACCTGATATTAATTTGAAATGAACCTTTTCTATTGCCCTTAACCTTCAAACACACAGAATGGACTCAACCTGTAAACTGCTGTGTGGGGAAAACAAAATGAACTGATGAATCTCCTGCTCAAATAAGGGCTTTTATGATCCACAGACGCTACCAAATTGCCATAAGTAGCCATTCTGCCATCATTGTGAGGACTGAGTTTTTAGGCTTGTTGACCATTTACAGATTTAATAGTTGTTGAGACTATTTAGCAATTTTACTTTTGCATCAGAACTGGGGGATGGGGGAAAGAGGAGACAGGTTTCTGTGCTATTCTTTTCCACCCCTGCCCACCTGTCTTCCTGATCTGCTCCCTTCTCCTGAGTAGTAGGAACTGTGTCCAGCAGGCTGCTTGGAATTTTGGTAGTTTGCCTAAAGTTTCTGCAACGATGTGCTTTGGAACTTGAGTTTGTGTAAATTTGCTTTGGGTCAGTCCATGACTCATGACTTCTGAAAGCATGCCAGTAATCCTTACTGATGCACGATGATATATTGACTGCAGGTGGCTCTGAATTCTACCATCGCCAAGAGGCAGGAAGGTGTGGCTTCCCTGTTCATTTGAGCCTGCTCAAGAACAGCAGTGTTAAATAACTGTGCAAAAGTAACTGCTGTAATTATTCGTTGATGTTAACTCACCTGGAGAGCCTTTTTAGCAGTATAACAAAGAAATAATGAATATAGAACTCTGATTATCAACATAAACCCAAAGCCAAGCAGCAAAAGCAGTCACAACATCGTACCTAAATCACTTGCATTCTTAGTTAAATATGAAATTTGATTGCTTAAATTTGACAGCATTGTCGTGAAAGCAGTAGTTTTGCAAGTTAAAAAACAACTAAGTGCAAGCAGGAGGGAAATAGCCCTGCTTCACACATGTTTGTGTGACAGCTTGCACAGTAATATAATGGGCAAGTTCCTTCATGAGTCTACCAGAACATAGGTAGAAGAATATACTTTGATTTACTATCACAAGTAAATTTACTTTGATTTACTTTCACAACTCTTCCAATAGGAGACAAGCAATATCCACATTGAAAGAGCATATGTGCATCCAACCAAAGGGTTGTTTTTTGAGTTGTGTCTTGGTGTAGTATAAGACTAGGATCTGGGAAATACAGGTGTGAATTCCCACCTAAGCTTATTGGGTGAGCTTCGGCCAATAACACAGCCTAACCTACATCACTGGGTATTGTGAGGTTAAAATCAGAGGAGAGGAGAACAATATAAGCTGATTTGGGAGTAAGCTGGGATACAGAGTAAATAAAATGTGTAGATTCAAAGGTGATTTCAATTGTTTCAATTAAAAGTTATACCACAACACCTAAGCACACTTATTTAAGAAAAAAGCTTTAGTAATTTCAATAGAACTTACCTCGAGGTATACATGCTTTGGATCACAGCTTCTAGATGCTTAATTTCAGCATATATTAAAGTATCAAGAAAAAGGTGAAGCTATTTTTAGATGGCATATTTAAGAACAACCACACACACAAAAACCAACAGCATCATAACAGTAGCAAACACTTGTGAGGTACTAGAAAACAGCAAGAGTCACATGGATTCTGGTACCAACTTCACTGTCCTAACACCACAGTCAGTGGACCCAGCAACATTCATTCCATCTCAGGTTCATACTTCTGCTCATCTTCTTATGTGTTTTATGCCATCATGTGTGACCCTCTACATCAGACAAACAGACCAGTCCTTGTGACAAAGCATAATTTGGGCATAAGTCTGATGTTAGAAACCAATACATTAAAAAAAAAACAGGGGGAACACTTTAACCTTCCCAGACACTCAGTTGCTGACCTAAGAATGGCAGTTCTCTTACAAAGGAATTTCAAAGGGATATTAGAGAGACTGCTGAATTTCAAGTGGTAATGAAACTCAAGGTAATGCATCGTCCTGGACTAAACAGAAACCTAGGTTTCCTGTCTCAATATCAATAATGATTTCTCCATGCTTACTACTCCTATGCATATCACATCTAATCCAATCACGCCTGCTATTGTTATTCAGTATCTGAAATCGGTTTCCGTTCAAATTATAAAGACAGATGTACTCACATTTTGTGACTCTGCCACAAATTGTGTTAGTCTTTAAGGTGTTACTGGACTCTTGTTCTTTTCTACTGCTATATTTAATTATTGCCACCTGTGAAATACATTATCTGCAACAAAAATGCATAACTCTTGGGTAAGTTAATGACAGCTTACTAGTTCCGGACTTATTATAGCAATTAGTTTTGATAACAGTCAATGCTACAAACCTCAAATGTCACTTACAATATTAACAGGGAGCGGTCAAACAAATCTTGATAACATTATTATAACAGTATATAGATACTAAAGACAAGTGTGATTTCTGCAGGCAGGACAAGAGCAAAACAGTTAAAATGAGAGCATTGTGATGCATTCATCTCAGGCTGGCTTGCCGAACAATATAAGGGATCCAAAGAGCGCATCCAGGCTTCGCTAGCCTCCTGTTTCAGTACAGCTCTGTACAAACGTTGAAGAGTGGCTCCTGGAGGTCAGGGAACTCAACAGAAGATTCCATACAATGCCAAGGACTGCAGTCAGAAAGCAGCACCAGTAACCCTGCCTCACTCCCAATTCTATGGCAGAACCACTTTCTAGCTGTCCTTCGTGGTTTCTGGATCCTATGCTAAGAATATGTTGTTGCAGAGCTGCTCTTTTAGCCTCTTTTGAGTAGCAGTAGTTTGTCATTGTTTAAATACTTTTGCAAAGTAATGCTGAAAAAAGGAGACAGAACAGGCATAAAATGTTTTAGAGGTTATTTCATTAAAAGTTTACACAGAATTCTGATATGGGAAAAGCAAAAATAAAACCATGGCTGTGAAACAGAACAAAACACATTCACCACATTAAAGCACAGAAGTTCAGTTCTGCATCTTAGTTGTTGAAGCCCAGGAACAAAGTAGAAATGAACTTTCCATTTTTGTGTGTTTCAGTTCATTGTATTAAGGAGATAAAAACATTAATACAATGGACCTTTCTTCTTTGCCTGTCTGATACTTCAGCGTCATCACCCCAAGTAAAATAAATCCTCTTCATAGTTCCAAATATTTAATTCTCCAGCAGAAGGGTGGAGACAGGTACAGAGAGGGAAAAGATTTGCATCACCTTGTGCGCACAGAATGACAAGCACACATTTTGTGGCTAATCAATCACCAGCACATTACCATTTTATGAAAAACAAACTCTGACTTCTTCCAAGGAGCCTAACAGCTGCATCTGATTTTCTGAGATCAGGACAAATCCTAGAGGGAAGCCATATGTAATATAAAAACTGTAAATGGAACAAAGCAATGACTTTAGCAGAGTTCAGGTTTTGTAGTCCTAGTCAGAGTCAGGATTATGGCACAGCTATGCAGGTGGATTCTCATTAAAATCGTTTTCTCTTGATGATTTCTGGTTTCCAGCTGACAGGGTGAGTTTCTTCAGTCTAGAAAGCATTAAAAATACGCATATCAAGATTCTAGCCTGCTCTGTAAGTTCTACACAAGCAATGGTCTCATGTTTTATATCAACTACAGTGTATTTTATATTGCAATCCCACATGACATGCAGCCTCACACTATTCTTCCCCCAGTTTAAAAGGACAAAAAGAAAAGTAATATTGTGTTTGGGGGAAGAATCAGTTTTAGTTAAATAAAATAGTGCCAGAAGTATGCATCATAGAGTCAAAAACACATGCGTAAAGCCTGCACACAGAGATACAGGAGTCAGACTTTATCTAAAGAAAATCCTCACAAGGGAAGCCATTATTTCTTTTCTACAGATGGCAGAATGAGACTTCAGTTAATTACAGGCTAAGCAGGGATTTGATGACAGTATTCCAAATCAATGTTCTGCTTCTCTGGCAACTTTAATGGGAGCAGAAATGCACTGAAGTGAGACACACAGGATTACTTCCAGCCCCTGGTTTGTTTATGAAGGGAAAAGGAGCTGGATTTTGCACGTTCAAAATCTCACTGAAGTTGGAAAGGCATACGATCAGGTGAAATATACAATCATGCCAACATCCATTTCCTTTGATCTGTGATTCCAGATAAATAACATAGAGAGCTTCTGACCTTTAAACAAACAGGGTTTGTACTGCTAAAGGGTACCATATCAATAGAGTTTGAGCTAGAGGTGTTATTCTCTTTTCCATTAGGGGGAGGATACCTTTCAATCCTACCCATTATCTCACTCATTCTGTGGATCCAACATGCCTGGAACACTCTGATTTTCAAAGGAATGGCATTCTTTTCCAGCACTAGGATGCAAATATTACTGTCCTTTCAGTTACACTTTTTCACTTAAGTCTTGCTCAAATCCCTTGGTTAGATGGGGTTTTATTCGTGCATATCCCACAATCCCCAGTACAGCCTTTTGGGTGGACAAAGTTGACCCATCCCCTCCTTCTTTATCTATGTAAATGCTGCTTAGATTTAACCCACATGACAAGAATACAGGCGGAATCCCTCTCACAGCTAGGCTATACAGGCTTTGGATAATGAAATTTAAAGTGTTATTTCACTTGGTTGTTGGAAGGCCGCAACACAAGGACCAAACAGATTTCAGTTTACAGTGATGGCTGTTTGAGATTTCTCTATTCCATTAATATGTGTTTGCAAGAGAAGTAGACATGCTGCCTGTTTAGTTAATACGTAAAGGAAAGTATTTCAGCATGACTTTTCCAGCATACTTTCCTTCAAGTATCCTAATCCTAGGTTATAGATAAAACTTAAAGACCTTATACTATATATATCTAATGGGGTTTCTATTACCACCCCTCCCCTCAATGGGCTTGGTGCAGTATACAAAATATTATAAGGAACTTTTTTTCATACCGCAGTATCATCTTCTCTGTAGACTTTTATAGTTTTATCAGCTTCAGCAGTAAGCAATCTGCTTTCTGATTGATCAAACGCACAAGCAAATATTCCAGATTCACTGTCCAATGAGCCTGGCTGTACAGCTGCATGTACCCTTTGGAAGTTATATCCAGTTCTCCAGTCCCAAAGATGCATAGTGCCATTGTCAGCTAAAAAACAACAACATGGCATTATACATACACAAAACCTGTAGATCTGCTATTACTGAGAAAGCTGTAATCAGAGTTCTTAAAATTCATGTTCGCAAAATCCTGAAAGGCAAAATCCTGAAATCCAAACATGGCATGAGCCAGGGGGCAAATATGACAGCTTTGTTTAACTGGACGAAACACTATAAAACTCTATCCATTATTCAGACATATATAAGGGCTGAGTAGATCCACACTGAATGAAGAGTTAATAAGAGATGCCAGAAGGAACCTAGAAAGCTAGCACAGGCCTGGAAACTTAAGTGAATTTTATAATAATGCAAATTAATAGTTTAGTCTGTTCTTATATCCCATGAGTTGCCCACAAGGAACCCTGAAGGCAGAAGCCACGGAAATCACCCTAAACTCCAAAATCTAAAACAGAATCCTACAACAGCCTCCAACAACTAATGAACAGCAGCTGACACAACTGTTAAATATTAATTGCTATTCCCTAAAACGTTTTCTGGAATAATAAAAACTGTTTCCACAATGGCATGAGCTTCCCTTGGGAATGAGTTCTGTAACAGGAGCATAGTTACTAAAATTGGCCCTGCTCTTAATTTCCAATCTGAACCTAGATGACAGAATTTGGAGCAAGGCCCTTCCTGATTAACGTTGTGCACAAAGAGGTTCACATGACACGGTGGGCCCAGACTGCTTAAGGCTTTGAAAAGTTAAAAGCGGCACTTTACATTTCAACTGGGAGCCAGTGTTCTTTCAACACTGGTGTCATTTGCTATTGTTGGTTCACTCCCGCTTACTAAGTGGGCCCACGTGTTTGGAAAAGTCTTTGCGGATCCCTCACACAGAGCACACCTAAGAAGGAAGAAAGATCCTACTTATCCAAACTTAGACTTGGCATGCTAATAATTTCATCAAACACTGTTAACCAACTGCCTGATACCTGACTTCAAACAAATATTCAGTGAAGGCAGAAATGTCATTGTGAAGGAGGTAGCATAAGTTAAAAAAATTTCGCCATGTTATTTGTCAGGAAGAGAAGATGTGAATGTCCTTTGCATCATACAACAGTTGGGGCAAACCTAGCAGCATACCAAAGCCTGGCTAGTCACTATCTAAAGCTGGATTCATCTACAAAGAAGCATTTTCGATTTTTTTTTCCAGGATAAAAGTTAACTGTTCAGAAAATTTTCACATTTGTAGAAACTTTTCCCGGCATTGTTCATTATTGTTTATTTGGCCAGTTGCTTAAATCCCACTTTTCCCTTTTGCCTTGGCCAGTTTACATTCCTCAATTAAATCTCCCTATAATACAGCAAAGCTAATTAGCCATCCACTCCAAGAAAACAACTGAAGCTCATCATTAAAAGCCCCAGCAAATAAGACACTTACAGTGCTTTTTAAAAAATTCTCAGGACAGGGTTGTTTTGATTTTTTAAGAAGAAGATGAAGGCCAATTTTCTCTATCAGAAGGAATCTCAAACTGGCTTACCAACACCTTCCCTTTCCTCCCCCCACAACAGACACCCGGTGAGGTGGGTGAAGCTGAGAGAGCCCTGATATTACTGCTCAGTCAGAACAGCTTTATCAGGGCTGTGGTGAGCCCAAGCTGGCTGCATGTGGGGGAGCGGGCAACTGAACTGGGCTAATAATTACCTATTGTTAATAAGCATATATATTGATGATTAGTTTTAAAATTATGACCAACTTTTTGATTGCTCAAAATGCCCAACCCTATACAAACTACTTGTAATATTCCAACTGTACCTCCAGACACAAGAACTCCATCTGAATTCACAGCCAGTGTATTGATAATAGCACTATGACCAGAAAGGTTTTGGATGAAGTTTCCATCAGGGAACTTCCACTGTTTAATGTTATCTGGAGAACCAGATGCAAATGTGTACCTGTAACAAGAGTTGTGTTTAGAATCAGAAAATATTCTGTAAATAATGTGACTGACCAAAGATGACAGTATATATCATTAATAATGTTAATAGACCATTTTATTATAGCTGTCTAAGCATGCAGAGAGAATGAAAATATTTCTGTCAATGTAAGCACTAGTTAACTCTGTCTATCTCAGCTTTTTTACCATTGAGAAATCCCTGAAACATTCTTCAGGCTTCAAGAACCCCCAGAAGTGGCATGATTATGCAGAATATGGTTGGAAGGCATAGCTGTATACACACCTAACCACAGCCCCTCTGCTTCCTACCTCCGCCAGGCTCATCATTGGTTATTTGAGGAGGAGGGGACGGGTTGAGATGACCATATACAGTCATATCACCTGATAAATGTGAAACAAATTTTGAAATACAGTATATATTAAAAATTCATCAACTCCCACTCATTTGGGAAACCCTTCCTGGGCCATTGAGAAACCCCAGGGTTTCACAAAACCCTGGTTGAGAAAGACTGAGTTAGCTGAAATAATCGTCCTCAGGCTTAATTTTTCTTTAAATGTTACCATGATAAAAGCCATGTGTAAGTGGTAAGATTCCCAACCAAGGACCCCAAGTGCAAGTAGAAGGTACTGGCGTGCAGGCCAATGGGCACATGCTAATTTTTTTCTTTCTGGCTGCAAATACTGCATCATATCAAATGCTGCCTCACAAGATAACAATTTCAGGAACAGCTTTGGGGAGGATTAAAGGACCATCAGCGCCATCCTAAGTAGAGCTGCACCCCTTTTTGTATCCACTGAGGTCAATGGGCTTAGAACTCTGTTTTGGATGGCACTCTACATGGGGCACAGAAAACTGAGGGTCACATTTCTCTGGATCCAGCCATACTTCAAGTGCAACTAGTTTCCTGTTCCATAGGACATTACACAACGCTTTTCTACAACTATTCTATCATTTTTGTTACTACACCAGCTCTAAAGATTTTTGCTACATGCTTAGCATATAACTGCATAGACTGAAACAACTGGTCTATTCCAAACTTTCTCAACCAGGGTTTCATGAATTGGTGGGAGTTAATTAATTTTAATATATTTTTAAAATTTGTTAATCAGGTGGCATGATAATATATGGTCATGTCAACTCATTCCCCCCCCCCTCCCAAAATGGCCAATAATGAGCCTGGAGAGAGGGTGGGAATGGGACAGGGCCTGAGTGGGCGTGTACACAGTTATGCTTCCCAACCATATTCTGCATGATCAAGCAACTCCTGGGGTTTGGAGTCTTAGAAGAAGAGTTGGTTCTTATATGCAGCTTTTCTCGACCCAAAGGAGTCTCAAAGAGACTTACATTCGCCTTCCCTTTCCTCTCCCCACAAGTGACACCCTGTGAGGGAGGTGAGGCTAAGAGAGCCTTGATATAACTGCTTGGTCAGAACTGCTTTATCAGTGCTGTGGTGAGCCCAAAGTCACCCAGCTGGTTGCATGTGGGGGAGAATGGACTCAAACCCAGCTCGCCAGATTAGAAGTCCGCACTCCTAACCACTACACCAAGCTGGCTCTTAAGTAAGCAAGAAAATTTAAGAACAAGTATAAAGGACTTTCACAGTCCTAGGCAGAGTTACTACAGTGTAAACCCACTAGGCTTAGGTTACAATTAACTTGGAACATAATTGTACTGTAATTTTACAAACAGGATGTGTAGTCTTATAGTTAAAAAGCAGTTTGATGGAGCTAAGAACATCTAAAACAAAACCTTGTCTTAAAAAGTAGTTCAGTCATAATGCTAAAAGAGCAAGTGTTTCATGAGAAGCTCCTCCTCAGATCTTTGACTTTAGCTATGGGAAGGGGGCAGGAAAACAACCCAATTTCTTATAAATTCCAGAGGTTCATGATTGTAGCCATTTTACATCAATAAAATGAAAGAAACCTTACTGTCTTGGGTGCAGTACAACGGCTCTTACTGATTTCTTGTGATTTGTTAAAGTGACACGAGTTTTTCCAGCCACTAAATCCCAGAGTCTTATAGTGGTATCATGACTTCCTGTAATAAGAAAAAGAAACACTGAGGAAGATTACTAAGGTAACAGATGCTCTAGACCCATGCAGCTCAATTTTGTTGTGCTTCCCAGTTTCCCCATTCCAGTGCCACTCTTCAAAATGTCTTGTACCTGAAAAATTGTGTTCTGGCCCATAAAAGCTTCATCTACAGTAAACCTAATCATCTTCAAAGTGATATAAAATCATTGGGGGGGAGGGGTGGCTGCACTACAGAAATAAGATGGTGCTCCATGGTACACCCTTCTTGCAAAACAATATCCACGATACCTGTGATAATCTGTGGTTCTGCTGCTTGGCACTTCACTGTTGCCACAGCATTTGTATGTCCTGTCAATGTATGCACACTGGCTTTGGTTCTCACATCCCAAATCTAATGAAACACAAATAAATTCAAGCAATCAGAAGTGCATTGATATAGCTGCCAATTCTTTATAACAAAACAGATGCTGTGCTTGCTCCCTTTATAATACCCCAGGTCACACAATCTCCAGGAACTACCACTAATCACTGAGGCCTCTTATGGGCAGTGCAACCATGGGTCCACTTGTAAGCCTTCATTCACAAAGGACTACCATAAAGCATTTAATAATGTGAGTGATCAACCCTAGCAAACACCACACACAACAGTAAATATTATCACTAAGTTCCTTAACATTCCCCCCACAAGCTTCTCCACAGACAGAAAAATGAATTCAAATGTTTCATATACACAAATTGTAATCCACTTAAGGTCTATCAGTACAACAAACTAGCAAAACAGAAGTTAACTACCAAATGCCATAATTGGAGGCATTAATGTCTAAAAAGGCTGCTTAACACATGGACATGGAAACATCGGGCGTTTCTGTATTTTCAGCGGTTCTGGCCCATACTGCTTTGGTTTATCCCCTGATTTTCACATGCATTTTTGTGCCTTTGGTTATTACTTTGTCCACCCCCCCCCCATGCCCCGGTTTCCCCCCAGCTATTTTGAGATTTCTTTTACCCCAATGTTTTCCTGAAAGCTGTCTTTGAGTCAGCCTTTTCCCAGTGTATAATCATTTCTATTGATCTTTTTTGTCTCACCCACCTCCACCCCATTTTTCAATGCCTAGACTGTCAATAATAAGCCCTACACTTTCCCACCAAAATAAATTATTTCATTTTTTTAAACAGCCCCAACATATCACAATGCTGTGGTATAATACCGATAGTTCAAGCAGGTTCTCTGAATTCCTAGCTTTTGTTATTTTAAAAATGTCTCTAGCCTTTTCCCTTATATCTCAAAGAATGAAAGGGCTAGAAATTTAAACTACAATCTGGGCATTCAGAGAACCTGCTTAAACTATCATTACAGCACTATCATATTACACTGATATTTTAGGGCCATTTTTTAAAATGGGGTGTGCTTTAGCACTACTGATAATTCTACCATCCCTTGAAAATCCTCATTGTGTAAGCCATCTACTGATTTTGCCAAAGGCCAAGTTTGTCAGACAGATTTATGTTTAACCTAATATCTTCATACATGAGACATCAAAAAGATTCACAGCTTTTGAAGTGGAAGCAGCTAGCAAACACATCTATTTAAGATTCATCCTGCATATAGAAATATGTTCAAATGCATCTTAATCATTTGTTTTACTTACTCGTGCAGTTGAGTCTCTGCTACATGTTACAAGCACATCTATTGTTGGATGCAAATCCAAGCCATAGACAGCACTTAAGTGACCATGGTAATGCCTAATAACCTATTGATATAGATAAAGAACATTTCAGTTAAGTGGACTTTAAACTGCAGGAAAAAAGTAAGTTATTGCCAATGAGTTTAAACTTACCTTATTATATTCAAGATCCCAGCATTTCACCTGTTTATCTTCTCCACAAGAGAACAGGTATGGGCTTCTCCCACTTACTATTACACCTCGAACTGTACTGATATGGCCAGTCAAAGACAGTTTTAATTTGCCACTAGCAAGATCCCAGATCTATAATGACAAGGCATCAAAATCCAGTAAAAGGTCTGCCACGTTGTTTGAGACCTAACTAGCATATAATTAGTATCTGTACTTGAAAGCAGAAAATCTGACAATTTTAATGCCAATGCTAATTTTAGTTTTGGCACAAGGCACAACTCAAAATATTGGATTTCGAAAGAAAGCAATAAAATGTATTATAGAGGACTACTTAAGAAATATTTAGGTATCTAAAAACAATATAAATATCACAGGCATTCTTTTCAATGCCTTTTACCTTTATAGTTCTGTCAGCAGAGCCAGTAACAAACCACTGATTGCCAGGTTCTACCGCGATACACCTCACCCAGCCCAAATGACCACTGATAACCTGCAGGCATACAAGGCAATATTGCAAGTTAAAGCTTTTCAACCAAAAACTTAAGCATGTACAGCTATAACCCTTACATAAAACAAGGCAGTTTCTATCAAACTGACTAGCCTCCTTGTGTGCTTAACTCCAAAGCTATATTGAGTCTGCCATGAAAACATTAGAGGGCGTCACCCCAAGGGTCAGACATGACCCAGTGCTTGCACAGGGGATACCTTTACCTTTATACCATAACTATACTATTCATGACTAGTTGGACCTCACTGTTTGTGCATTGTCTCAACTACAGGTTATAACATACTCTTTAGCTCATAATCTACTAACAGATATATATCAGAGAACATTATGTATAGGAAAAAGATCTTTATCAAATGCAGTTGTTCCAATTCAGCTACCCCTTTTAGCATAAATTAAAGTAGTCTGATTCTAATTTTACAACACTGTAGTATCCATAACTGAGATTCCATCTTCTGCATTACAAGCCTCAGTAAGCTTCAACTGTCTTTCCGCTCAACTTAAAACTGAACAAGAACAATTTAAAAAATATACTAAAGAACTGCAAACTGACAGTAACCATCCCCAAACAACAAGGCGCTATGTCCCATGCCATATACCAAACCCTCACACGCCCCCCGCCCCACGTCTCCGAAACCAACATACAATTTGGAGAGCCACACTTAAAAATAGCCCCAAAACTCTTTTATGACTTGGATATTCTCTGTCCTAGTTTTAAACTTTACTTAGGTGAAACGTGTGACAATATATCATCAACAATACTACAATCAAGATTGTTTTTTCTGAAAACTAAAAAAAAAAAAAAAACATCGCTTCAGTTTGCTAAACTGGTTTGGCTTATGCAGCAGCTTTTTTAGAATAAAGTCTATAGGAACAATAAAATTTACCAAAAGTACGAATTAGGTTCTCAGTTATTCTCACGAGACAGTGACAGAAAAAAGTCAGATGGTAGGACATTAGGAAAGCTACTGGATATTTACTATTTCTTTTCTCAATATTTATTTTTGTAGTACATTTACTACTTACTCTGTACAATTTCCATGGGGGATGCCACTGTGGTTTTGGCATTGTTGGAGCCTTCTTCGCCATTAATGTAGAATTTTTGTTCCCACCTGCTTCCATGATAGCCTATAAATTAAACATACTCTTACATACAAATTCATGTACCCGGGGTCTCAGAGATCCAATTATTCTTCACAGCCCTTAAAATAATGCTTCGCAGTATACATTGTGATTTTTAATAAAATCTAGTGCCGGAGAAACCTGGTGCAAAACTAAAATCCAACCTGAGGAACCTGCCACATAGTTCTCCATTCATACTAACCATGCTCAAACCTGGAGGCTGTGAACGCTCAGGAATCCCAGCATGTCTGTATATATCACCTACACCAGCAGCAGTTCGGTTTGCTTCTATTCTGGAAGAGCAGAAAATAGTGGATGCAGAGGAAATATTAAGACACTGTACTATAACAAGTTTTGACAGACTACTTAGCTTGCAATTACTGGCAATATGCTTATGTTATATTCATAAATACTGTGTGCTTAGAAATTAAGGTCAACATCCAGAAATTATTTGTCACAATGAAATTCTATCTGTATGTCTTTTTTTACATTATCCCGAAAAGAGGTGGTCTAAAAAATGCCTAGATATGGAAATAGGGTGGATAACAACCAAGAAACTGAAGCACGATACAGACATGATTGAGGTATTGATGCTTCAATTCTATACCATGTCAAGGATTGAGGAGTGAGCCTGCACTGTCCTTAAAATAACATTGTTGCAGTTAGGGGCATGATATTAGATCTGGATGCTCAGATTGCCTGTGTGGCTTGTTTGGTTCACCAGCCATGGACCATCACTGCAAAACAGGATTTGACCACAGATGCCTGAATTGTAAGCACGCCAAGGGGAGACTATTGCAATGTGATTTAGATGCCGCTGCCTTTGAAGGCAGCTTATAAACTTCAGCTAGTGGACGTTTTATTCAGGAATAACACAACCAAGAGACTTTAGATCAGGTTCAATCCTGATCCACAGAAGAAACTCTAAATTTAAAATAGCTATATAACTGGAATGTTTTTAATTTTTAACTTTGTATGCTGATTTTACAGTAGCTACCCACCCTGAGCGATTCAGAAGGGTAGTTTAGAAATCAAAATTTATTATATTATTATAAATCTGGTTTGATTCCCTAGTTTTGATGGTTACGACCTTTATAGTCCTGGAACAGGATATCGGAAGGGCTGTCTACTCTCATACAAACCAACCTGATTACTGAAGTCATCATAGAAGACCCTATTTGGTGAGCCACTGTTATCTGAAATAAGATGGAAAGCCATGCAAAACAAACTTTCTTCTGTGATGGCATGTCAGTCATGAAACACCCTCTCCACAGGTACTCTTAACTGTACTATACTGGCATCTGTGACATAGCCAGTTTCTCCTTATTAAACTTATTTGATGACTAAAAATAAAATCTTACTTGGATTGAGAAGGCGGTAGTGCCACAGCTAAAGACTGAGCGGCTGACTCACTAGGCATCCTCTGGATTTTAGTGTCTGCTGTCAAGGCCACTCCTTGTAAGGAAGAAAATACACCCTGTTACAACAAAGCTCAACCAAACCAAAAGTAATTTAACAATGGTTTGTCAGCAAATAAATTCTTATGTAATTATTCCTAATATATAACCACACTAAGATGTGTAAAATATTCTTAATCTCATGCATCAATCACTGTGATCCTGTCAAAATTCATTTTGGGCTGATTTATAGTTCAAGCAAGATTGTTCTGCTGATCTTGCTAGCCTAATTCTACTGAAACCAAGAAATTTGTTTCACACTTTTGGAAACATGATGACATCTGCACAAATAGCAATAGTGGTTGCAGTGAATCTCATAAAGCTTCAGTTCACCTGAACGGGTTTCTGCATGGGAAACCGCAAAGCAAAACCTCCATAACTCATTTAAGATACCACTTGAAAATATCTAACTCTTTCAAGAGGATGTATTTCTATATTTGTCTCCATTTTCCCTAACTTGCAGAATGGAAATATCTGGTATATTTTCCATAAGAGAATAAATTCATTTCAGCTACTCAAAAAGTTTTAAGGGAAAAATGTTTTAGAAGTTCAAACACATTTCAACACAAGGGGACTTACATAATGCAAGAAATTCACTAAAGTCAATAAAGAATATTCCAAACCATTAAGTAGTGCATCCATGAACCTAAAGATCGTGCACTCTTTTAAAATTTATTTTATGCTAGTATGCACTTTTACTTAACACAAGTTTGTTCAAAAGATTACTTACCGGGTCCTGGAGGATATGGGTGTGTTCCTGTTATCAAATATTCGTTATCTTCTCCTATATAGAAAGAGATTCATTACTGATTCATAGCGATGCCAATCAATGAATCTGGTCCCTAAACATACCCAGGTATATTTTCCCAGGTATATTTTCATTATAAATCATGCATAGCCAATGTTTATACGGTTTACCTTATAAATGCTATTAAGGCAGTACACACATAAATATTTCAACCATGTAACAAGTGCTGGATATGCCCTGAATAAGAAACTGAAAAGCTTGTAGCTTACCACAAACTAACATAAATTACTATTACTGAATGTGAATTTTTTGTATAAAAGAACTAGTAATCAAATGATAAAGAGCTTTCTAGAACATAATGGAAATTATCCCCATACCTTGATTTTGAAGATACTGCTTATGACCATAGGAATCAATGGCATTGTGAGAACCCTTCTCTCGAGCATTTTCCTTCAGTACAGGCATGTGCAGCACAGAACTATACTCTGTATGAAGTTTTACTGACATCTTTATTTTGTGGCTGTTTAAGAAAATATTTTATTAATGTTTTTGAGATATTATTCTATTCAAATAAGCAAAACAATCCTTGATGGCATAGATATGAGTTCAGATTCACATGCTACTTCACATTCATTTTACCCACATTTAAGGCAACAGTGATATTACTGGAGCTCATAATTTTTCTACAGCGTGGTGTCTGGAGGAACACAACCTAACTTCCAGCTTCTCCCATCTCTGTAAGCAAAGTCAGCCCAACAATAACTCAAATCCTCCAGAGCCTCATTTCTAAGGGTGGTTCAATTATGGGAAAACAGATAAAGGGACCTGCATTACAATTCTACACTAGGGTACAACATCAAATATACCAATAGTTTGGGAGCAGTCTTACCTTTTGTCATCCAATGCTATAGGCTTGGCATTGTCTGCCACAAACATATCATGAGTTCTCTTCAAAGACCTGAACACAAGGGTATGCACAGAATGCTTCTGCACTTCCTAAACAAGAGAGAAATAAGTTGATAAAAGACACAGAATCACAAATTTGGGCTTGGCTTATGAGGCAGCCAATATTATGAGGCAGCATGGTCTTCCAGTTGCATTACTGATTATGGGGTTTAAGTTAATAAATTAAATTTATAGCAATCTGTGTGTCAGCCACAGGCAGGAGATCAAGCTCTGCTATGAATGCCTTCTCTGTGGTAGGCTGGAATAGCCACAAACTAGGAACCGGATCTTTACTACTTAGGCCTTTAGACTCTGGAATGGGGCAAAGAGTTGTCCCATAACCACTTTTCTGAGGACCTCTAACACATTCCACAAAGCCTCTATTTCAGCTCACATTTGGCTGATGTTTTATTGGTTGTTCTGAGGTACTTTCATGTAATTTTATTTATTTTGTTTTGGGGAAATCTTTTCAACATAAGCTGATACAAGCAGTTGAGAAAAGGAACTTAAAATGCTTTTAACATAACAGTACAAAAACACTAAAAGGTAAATGGAGATTTAAAAACATGTAATATATATTAGTAGCAGTACTGGGCAACAAATTATTTTAATAAAATATAGCATTCCTTTGTTATGCCTTGCCTTTGTTCTGTTTTCCAGTATAAGACATAGTTATTTTTTCCCCTCATCCATTTGAAAAACAGCAACATTTCAAGGACACATGAATAAAGCATGGGATTGAATCCTTGGCTTCAGTCTAGTGTTTACTTTGCAACAGTATACACTAAAGGATCAATGCTAAAATGATGCTTGGTTCTGACCCTACGTTCCCAATGAACTGTAAAGGTAACTGTTTCTTGCTTTGTGAAGGATGACAAGATCAAGGACTTAAAGGAATGTTTCAGGGTCAACAGTCTGTTTTCCATTCTAAGGTGATCTGGGCCCAAAGCTTTTCACCGCCAATATAACAAGTCATATTTCATGTATATTGAGAGGACGGAGCTGCTCTAAATTACTGCCACCATAAAAAAACTGGATAAAAAAACAAACACATATTATTTACAGAATGTTAAACATGATCTGCTACTTTGATGTTTGCCCAAGATCACAAGACTGGTGTTCATTTTATATTGGCTCAAAGTCACTACCACTTGTTGCTTAATTATTTTAACAGATGTTAGTGTTACACCCATGAACTAGATTTTGAATTTTTTTGATCTATGGTAATATTAACAGTCTAAAATAATTTTGTGATATTGGAATATTTTAATGCAACTGCCCTTAACAAAGAACTCATTATATTCAGCATATGGGAATGGGAATTTGATTTTCAAATAAGAAAATCAATCTTCCATCATATTTTCCCTGTCCTGAGAAATACATTGCGTACCTTTGAACCTATGCAACATCAAAGCAACTTTGTTTTAAAGTGAATGTAATGACTTGGACCCTATCTAGAATTTCTACAGAGAAACAAGGAGGTGGAGATTTTTTGACAATTCCTGTCCACTCATCCGCCTAAGGTTGCTCCTGAAAGAGTGGGGAACCTCCAGGAACAGCTTTAGGGAAATCAGAGGGCCTCAGGAGTGTGAAATTGATAAAAATATTACCCCTCCTTCTGCCCACAGAAATTTAAATTGGATTCAACCACCATTCTTGCAAAACACTTTGAAAAATAAATTTCACACTATGCGCACGACAAACTTCCCCTTCCTCAAAATTTTCTTTGCTTCTGTGATGGCAAATTTCCTGGGGGCTTGGAGGTTTCATTTTGCTTGCTCAGGTTACACTCTTACAATGCTGATGATGCTATATATTTTTTCTAACTGAATTAATGGATATCCAACAGAATGAGATACACAAACACTTGAATAATCTGAAATAATGTAACAAAGTGTTTTTCTTGCATATCTACCCACCAGAAATACAATGAATCAGAAAAAGAAGCAAAGAAATTTGCAATAAGAGACCACTCTCAATAAGTGGCACTTATGGTCTGTCTTAAAGACTGCTTTATGATAGAAGTGGAGAAAATGAACATAAATTTTTCCTCCCTTTCCCATAATACTAGAAAATATGAATACCCAATGATACTAGAAAATATGAACACCCAAATGATGTTGACAGGCAACAGATACAGGAAAAATAGGGCTTCTTTAGTAAATAAGTGATAGCTATAAGAATAGACAATTTTAAAATGGAATTAGACAAATTAATGGAGGAGAGCTCCATCAGTGGCTACTATCCATAACTACTAAAGTGAACACCCACATCTAGATGCAGGAGATACAATCAAAAGGAGAAACTTTGGGAGCACCTAAGAATACAAGAAGGTACCTAAGAGCACAATCAGAACTGGATTCCAGATAGTTTTAATTACAAAGGGTATAATTTGTTCATAGGTAAATACACTTTCATCCATTCTATATCCCAAACATATCTTCATTCTTACATCACTGCACTATAAGTAAGAATGCTGTCTGTTTGAAAGACTTTCAAATAAATCAAAAATATACGGATATAGTTTGAATAATGCCCAGCAGATCTTTCTTTCTGATCAAGAAGACAGCCATTGGAATGTGTTCATCCCATTTGCTGCAATTTATTCCACTTGCTGCCAAGCGGACATCTTTTCCTTTGCTCTTTGTGTTTCCTTAGCACTGAAGGTGAGTTAATGATCTAGAATGTTTGCTAGTTTTACAGGCTTCTTTAGGTTTCTCTGTTGTTAGAATTTCAGATAATAGCTGCAAGTCAGGAAAGTGTGTTGGAGATGTTGTCTACTGAAGGTCCTTATAAAAGGCACTATTTGGCAATTTACTTTAACCAGGTTAGCAACCTTTAATTTCCATCTTCAATGAGTGGACAGGATGTGCAACACATTCTTTGTATTCATGTCACAGTGGAAGGAGCATAGCACTGTTTGCCTTTGGAGTTCTGCAACAGCATTAGCTTTGTGTTTTGGCAGAAGGGCTTGCCAGACAATCGCCATCACCCTTCTCTCTTAAGACTCCAGCCATCCTGAAGAAACTACCAGGACACTATGAGACATAAAAAAACTGTAAACTGTTCCCCAGATGCTCCAATTGTTCTTGGCAGTACTAAGAGGACATGGCCAAAATAACACAAAAAAACCCATTTGTGTGTATCTATGGAAATAAACAGGACTCATAATTCTTGATTAACAACTTTCATAGATCAGATACCAACTAATATTGCTCTTCCAATATTCAATCCCATTTCTACCCACCAGAGTTCTGGTGCAAGGCATTTCGGGGAGCAAAGTGTCAGGTTGCCTAATTGCAAAATGAGGGATTATTTTTAAAGTGGAGATGCCAGGGACAGAAATAAAAACCACCTTCACTCGGAGGATATGCTTTTGGTAAAGTTCTGGCTCCCTCCTCTGCTACTGAATCTAGTGAAACTCTAGAGACAGCAGTGTTAGTCTATTGAAACAAATACGTAAGGACTAACACAATTATTGTGATACAAGTTTTATTGATTAAAATCCATTTCAGTGTAAGCACAGATTGTACCCTAGCAGGATCAAACAGCAGTTAAATACAAAAGATATAGACCGTGGCACCTCTGAGGCCAAATACAACCAAAATGAGGACAATAATTCCCGGCAACAGTAAAAGAAGAAAATACAACCTCGCTCAGCAGATTAAATGCTTGACGTGTGAAAGGACTCTCTCACCTTAACTGAGCCCTAACAAGTCAATATCAAGTATCCTAATGGCTACAAATTGTATGCCTGTGATGAAGCCGCCCAGGAAAACCCATGCCTTAGTCACGCCAAAAGACCCCGTCCTCTTCCCCAAACTACCCTCCCTCAGTCCCCCCGCCCCGATTCTCTTCACCCAAACTGGTAAGGGAAAGATTCTCCCAGCGCGTTTCGCTCTCCGCCAAAGACACGCACGAAGCCCAAGGCGCAAGGGCCGGCCGCCTCCAGAAGGCACGGAGACCGAAGAAGAGACCCGCGAACCCCGGAAAGGCGCTGCCACCCCCTCACCTCCACCATGGTGCCCCGCGGCCGCCCCGGCTACACCACCAGGTCCGTTAGCCAGCAGCACCCGCTTCCGGCGCCGCTCTCCCGCCGCACCGGAAGTGACGTTTCCTGCGAGGGGCGCATGAGCGAGACGAGCGGGCTAGAAGGAAGGGGCGGGGGAGGGCCAGTCCCCTGAGAGCAGCCTGGGCGTGGCGCCCGTTGAACGGAACCGGCATGGCTTCGCGGCTAGGGGCGCTGAGGGGCTTTAGAGAGCGAGTGGGGCTTTTCCTCTTCGCTGGAGGCCGCTGCAAGAGACGCCACCTCCCTAGGCTGGCTTCGGCCCGATGCCACAGCGTCGGGGTTTTGTTGGGGGAGCGGGCTAGATGGGTTACCCTGGCGCGTCCGTTCTCAACTTTTGTGCCGTTGAGAAACCCCTGAAACATTCCTCTGGCTGCGTGAAACCCCCCAGAATATGGTTGGGAAGCAGAGCTGTGGATATGCCCACCTGGGCCCTCTGCCCTTCCCACCCCTTCCAGGCACATCAGTGACTATTGGGGGTGGGGGAATGGGTCGACCTGACGTATATGGTGATATCACCCAGTAAATGCTTAGCGAGTTTTAAAAATGTATAAAAAATTAATGAACTCCCACCTGTTGAGGAAACCTGCCCAGGGCCCTCAAGAAACCGCAAGATTTCATGAAGCCCTGGTTGAGGAAGCCTACCCTAGCCTATGAAGTTGGGTAATGTTGATTTTAATCCATATGAGCCAGACTGCTCAACATGCGTGGAAAATACATACTCCAAAGCACATGAGTGCATATATCAGTCTCATGTGTTTGCCACAACCTGGGTTGTATGAATGAAACATCAGTGTAAAATCTGCAGAGCATTTTACTAGTGAATACAATTGTACTTTAATCACCCCCCTTCCTGTTTGAGACCAACAGGTATATAGATTTCTACCCCTTGCAGTATAAGGCGAATGACATATGGTGCACATGATGATATTTCTGCTTGCCCTGCAGCCTTGGAGGAAGAGCATGTTCAGGAAAAATTGTGACAACTGTTTTCCAACACTCGCCTTTCTAACTACTTCTGAAACATCATTAGGCTAATACTTGGAAACAGGTTACATGGTATTTACAGATATTACTATGTTGCAGACTTTTCAAACATAAGGCCATCTTAATACTACCTCATATATTTGAGTAGACAGTGAAAATAAGAAACAACAAAATATAACTCGTTTTTTCCCCCAGGTATGCCATCAAGGTTGACTCAGCCTTCCATCCTTCCGAGGTTGGTAAAATGAGTACCCAGCTTGCTGGGGGGTAAACGGTAATGACTGGGGAAGGCACTGGCAAACCACCCCGTAATGAGTCTGCCATGAAAACGCTAGAGGGCGTCACCCCAAGGGTCAGACATGACTCGGTGCTTGCACAGGGGATACCTTTACCTTTACCTTTTTATGCCATCAAAAGGGGGGAGGGGTTATCTTACATGATACAAAATAGAGCCAGTGTGGTATAGGAGTTAACTGTATTGGCCTGATATCTGGGAAAGCAGAGTTCAGTTCCACATGCCATGGAAGCTCACTTGATGACTTTGAAGCTTTCACACTTATTCAGTATAATCTATGATGTATGTTGTCTTTGGTCCCCATTAGGGATAAAGGTGGGGGTATAAAACAGTTAAATAAATAAATATCCAGCAATAATACGTTTTGTGTCCATAACATTTTTAGGGTGATCATGTTACATTCAGAATCATCTTCCTTTTGGGTAAATACAATATGCCATCTTTCCAAAATTGCATGATTATTATTCAGATAAATATAGCTGAATTCAGTTACATACAATTGATCATTCAGAAGGCAGAAACTGCAGTTACAAATTCTGAACACAGGAGGACATGAGTTAGCTTCTTGACAACAGAAAAAACAAGTTAACATTTAGAGGTGGACAGCATCACATGAATTCCTAACTCAGTTTTTTAAGCCCCAGAAAAGTTGTTAGTTTTTACATGGCCAAAGACTTTTTGTTGGTTTTGTTGCCTTAGACACCTGCTGGTATCCCACTGGAAAAACTCAGTTCTGCCTATTTGACCCCATACAATAGATTTCTTGGAAAGTTGGTGATTTAAAATGTACCTCCTTTTTGTGCTGTCCTTTCTTCCTAGTTTTTCCAGTTGTTAAATTTAAACTAGGTCCTGAGTGCTGCTACACAATCATCCCCTCATGTACAATTGCAGTATATCATGGGTTTTGTCATTCTTAACACTGTGAAAGCCACACAATGTATTCAGATTTTACATAGTATATACTCTCTGCCCCATGTACATTGAACTTCTGAACACATTAATTTTGTCTAAACTACAAATCAGTGGGTAAAAAGGAATTTAGCAATTACAGAAACCATTAAACAGGTTTTCCTCCTGTGGAACGGTACTATGTGATTAGGGATAGAGAAAAAAGTTAAAATATAACAAAGCTAGATAGTGAAAAAAATATAAAATGCCTGTTTCTGTTTTGTAGAGAAATAAAAACTTCCAAAGTTGTCATACTATAGATTTGACAAAAGCATTCATCACAAATTACTATTGATTAGTATTTAATCATTACAACTAATCAACACATTCAAATCAGAAAACATGGTCTGAATGCCATTGCTGATGGATATCAGTTGCAGTCTTATTCTTCATCTACTGCATTGTATATTTGCAGTCCTACAGGAACACAGATCTCTGCTGCTTTGACATAGGTCAAAACAAAGACAGCATTTTTACTGAAATCGTAAAAATTAATATCAGCCCATTTCATATGTTTGGCACAATAACACAATGTGTGATTCATTTTATTATTATATCACCAGCTATGTAAACCCTTCTTTCCCCACATTCTAATCTGTGGAGTAGGTAGGGAAGAGTAGGGACCATGCATGCTTTTTTTCATAAGGAAGGGGGAGAATTCACAGCTTGATATTAGTATCAGGAGCCAAACTGTAGAACCCCAGTCAGGAACCAACTATCTCTCAACTGGTTAAGTCTTTTTATTCCTTATGAGTGTACTATTGAAAATATGGTTTTGGTAGCGTTGACATTTTATTGTATGTATAGGTAGGATGGGATGACATATTATCTATGATGATAACCAAAAATCTATCTACAAGGATTCTCACCCCTTATATGGAACATTGAGACACAGCCTCCCCCCCCCCCCACTTCTCTTCCCCTCCTTAACTTTGTGGCTCCTGGGTGCCATGTTGCCCACTCACCAGTCTTCCGAGGTTGCTCCTGCTCTCTGAAGGGTGGAAGCAGAAGACTGGTGGCCATGGTGCCAGAGCAGTGAAGCCCAGCACTGAGGCTCACTTGTTGCTCTGGTGCCATGACCATTGGTGAGTGTCTTTGGAGGCTGCTCTTGCTCCTCGAAGGGCAGGAGCAGCCTCGGAAGACTGGCAGCAGTGGTGGCGGCGCCAGAGCAACAAGTGGGCCTTGCTGTACTGCCGCCACCACTGTTGGCCATCTACTGGCATGGTCCCTAAGGTGGGACAACAGACATCAAATCCATTATCATTTTCATTATAGGGACCATGCCAGTAGATGTTCCACAATAAATAAACATATTAAATAGATCAGTGCTTCATATTGTGTAAGATTTATACTATATATTATTAGGCTAGTCCTACAAGGGAGATCTGTGTACAGAAGTAGGCATCTGCATAAAAGTTGCAGATGCATCAGCCTAGCCCCATATATGTTTTAGTGAACTGGCTTGGAAGCATCTTTTAATGCAAATAAGATATGTACATGTTGTGTGAGAGTTTTGCCCAAGAGTAGGTCCGAATCAGTGCCTAATTCTTTACTTCATATCAGTACAAAATATAAAGAGAGGTCATGTCTCTGAGAGATCCTTTTTTGTTCTAAGTGACTGGAAGCAAACACCCCAGATCCCTCCTAAGCAGAGTTAAACAGATAAAAAGCTATCTGTTCTACTTTTTGGAGGCTGCTTTTTCTAGTTTATGTTTCTTTAAAAATATGGAGAAGCCCTACCTTTCTCTCACTATTACCCAGGGGTAAGCCTCAAATGTGTAGAATTTTTTTTTGCAGGAGTTTAATTGTTTTAGAATGACAGCTCTGCCACCTTTTGCAACCAAGTCAACATAAGTGAACAGCAGAAAGCATCCAACTGGTTGATATTTGATCTTTGAAAACATGCTTACTTCCAGGATCTGGTGACTAATGGTGGAAATTCATTTACAGAAAACCCAGCTACAAATATTTGTTGTCTTCAGGCTATAATTTGAGGAAACCAGAGCTGCTGTTTTAAAATTGAGAATAGTCTTGCACCACTATCTGTATTAAAAAGACATTTCTAAATAAATGTATAACTAGGACAGCTCCCCCCACCCTTCCTCTTGTTTTAATTCCACAAACATTGTGACTTATCTGTGGCCTAAAACTCCTGGTCCACATAAGCCTACCTTTGATGCAAGAGTCAGTAACTACTGCCCTTGACTTATCTGACACAGCTTGTTTAAAGGGCATTGTACCATTGATTGAACAAGCCATTAGGACAAATAGTGCGGGAGGGGGAGTTGATTAGTTGAAACTGCTGTTTTGTAAGGATACCTTTTTTGTGTAAGTTGTGGGGGATGTGACACAGTGAGACAACTCTTGATTGTACCTACTGAATGAAGGACAGAACAATCTCTTGATTGTAACAATTCTTACACTGCTACCAGACTCAAAGAATTCCTTCTCCATTCTGTTTCATCTTGAGCCCAAAAAGCATTTTCAAATAATGGCTAAGGCATTGGCTTTCTTGGCAAAAAACTAAAAGAGCAAATACAATTGTGTGACCTTTCGTAATTGTTAAGAACAGAAGTTCCGGTATTGTCTGCTTGCCTGATATGAACAGCAAAAGTATGCCCAGGGTTTCTGGTGGCTGTCCTAAAAATGTGTGATTTCCTTTCCCCTTGATAGTCAAAGTCCAAGCCAAATAATTTTCCAGGAATGATGGAAAACATTTTTGCTAGGCATGGTTCTTAATGGCCAAGGACAGAGTAGAGGCTATTTTTATTGTTTTAGTGAACAGTGTGATATATTTATTATATTTTGTTGGTTCTATGTGGTGTCTTAATGTTGTATCCATATCTGGGATTGGTAAGAGAGCTAAAACAAATGATAAGTAAAGTCAAAGCTATGCAGGAAAGAATATACCCGAGCTTCAAATAGAGCAATTCTGTATTGTACCCTTGGAAATCCAAAAATCACATTTTGGGTGTATTTCAGTAACATTTTTTCCTGAGTGCCTCAGTTAGCAGCTCTGGCCAGGGATGCTCCTCACTACCTCTCTTGGACACATCTGGTTTGGCTTCATGATTCATGCCTTGGGGATTTACAGACCGGGCTATTTTAACACACACTATCTGCCTTTGAACAATTTTCAGAAATGGTAAACTAATCCAGAACACAGCTGCCCATCTGTTGTGAATGATCATGGTAACTGATGATCAGTCTGTAATTTTAACACAACTTTAGAAGCTTCCAGTTTGTTTCCTGTTAGGTTTTCCAACCTCCAGGTTGAAGTACGACAAAGATCAGCTCTCCTGGACTAAATTACAATTCTGTGGCATTACAGCACAGTCCTAAGCAGAGTTAAACATAGAAAAGTATAACTGTGTACACTGTTAGACGTTTGGGTTCAGGATTCCCCGTCTACCTTCTCCAACACTAAACCAAAATGTAACCAAGTAGTGAGCAAGCATTTGAATTCCTCAGGGCTCTGCATCAGACTGGATGTTTAGTCCAACGGGCAAAGAGGAAAATATTTTACAGTTTGGTAGAAAAGCCAGAGGTTTTTTGAAGTTTTAACATGGCATAGAGGGGGGGCTACAAACTTTGCTTAGCACTGTTAGTAGATTACATGGCATTTTAGGGGGATACATTTCTAGATTGTACCAAATGCTGTTGGAACAAAGAATGTTTTTAAAAAAAATTAGTAGTCTTTGATAGAACTTGAAATCTGTCTTTTCATCCAGCAACATCACATTAAGTTTGCAGTAACTCCTGAAAGCTGCAGGTTTGGTCCTTACCATCATCTCACCTTTTCTTGTTTTTGTATTGAACATCCAGCATGACAAAGGCTCAATTGCTCACTGACTACAGTGAGATATCTGGATTGCTCTTTCTGATCTGTGTTACAGTGCTGTTGTTTTAGGATGGAGGGGCCAGTCCCCGGCTTGCAACAGTTTTTCATCAGTAATAGATCAGTAACTTTACGACAGCAGTGGGAGTATAATCATGTGGGACATGTGGCTGAAAAGAAAGGACAAAGGAAGTGGGGACAGGAGAAAATGACTTCAGGCACTCTGGGTTACAGTTATATTGTCAGTAGTATGTTTTTTTTAACCTATATTCTGTTCATTATGATATTTTGAACAACTTCCAAATAATTTCCACAATGATCCACTTCTATATTTGAAACTGCCTTGCCTTCCTTGTGCTGGGATAGTATATATAGCAGAAGATAGCAGAAGATGTTGCTCAACTGAAAAATCTAGGCACAAAGTGGACAGTGAGGTTAAACATTAACAGTGGGAGGGAAGCTGGACCTATCATTAACAAGCCAAAAAACCTTACATTGATCCGTTTATATATGACCACTGGCTCACTCTTGGAGATACACCACTAAAAAGCTCCTAAGATGTTCAACAAAAGCAATATCATGAAACTACTGTTGCTCTTCTTACTTTCCATTGTTCTTGATAAATCACAGTGTAATTTGGACTATGATGATGAGGTTAGTATATCAATTCTTTCTTTGATTTAGATTTCAGAATGCTTCTAACACTAATACATTTTTGTGTGTATTAAGGAATGCTTATGATCTAAACGAGGCAGAGAACAGTATTGTATTTATTTTCAGCTTGTATATTTTAATAATTCTTTTTCTTTCTCTCTCCTAATCATTCTTCAGGACTCTACTACCATACCAGAGGTAAGACAGCAATTTCTTTTTAATTCTTTTTTATCTCTTTTTAAATCATAAAAAGATATAAATTTGCGCAAACTGAAGAAATATTTGGCTGTAATTTGCTACCAAATAAATCACATACAGAAATGCTTGTTACCAGTTTTATCAATTGTTTCTGAAGCTTTTAAATATTGCTACTTCTAAAGTGATGGGTGGGGGGGAAGGTAACATGGTATAGACCGATCTCATCAGCTCAGAAACCAAGCAGGATCAGCCCTGGTTAGTACTGGGAAAGGACTCCACCAAGAAAGGCTCTGCCATCTCATCAGCTCAGAAACCAAGCAGGATCAGCCCTGGTTAGTACTGGGAAGGGACTCCACCAAGAAAGGCTCTGCCATTGCACCAAGAAAGGCTCTGCCTCTGCTTCTCACTTGCCAGGAAAGCCCCTTGCTGGGATCCCCATAAATCAGTTGCCACTTGACAGCACTTTTTGCACACACAAAGTGAAGGGATGCCAGTGGGAATTTTATCAGTGTGTCTGGCTCCAATGGGACTCCAGATACAGGGCTCTGAGGATCATTAGTTGTAGTTATATTACTGTGATTATAGTTTTGGATAATTCAGAGTCTAGCAATAGTTTGGATGTGATCCATTATCCCCACATTATGTATGTCATGGCATACAATACACACTGACACTGGCATGGTTTTCAGAAGCTCTGAACACCTGCAGATCCTAATGAGATGAAGGGAAAGCCAAGCATTTATGAAAATCAGGACTGGATCAGTACGATCCTAAGAACATGTATACCCTGCTGAACAGACACTAGTAGGATTCTAAGCACACCTCTTGAAGATTGCTCTCAGTGCTTAGCAGCTTGCTTGGTTTGTTCATTTGAATAAAAATTATCCAATTGGTTTACAAAGGGCCCCGGATTAATTGAGCAGCCAACTGGGGCAGGGTGGTTAATTATGTTTAATACAAATAGCCACAGAACAAGTATCATCGAAGAGTGGGTGCTCCTTATTCAGGTAGGTGGGATTGTCTCTGCTAAAACAATGCCAGCATTGTACGCATACATTGCCTAAAAGCATAGAAACAATGCCCCCTCTTCAGAGTCATTTATCTATTCATGTAAAAATCTATCTGGATTTCCAGAGTAATCGTCAACAGTGGCTTCAATTACCCTAGAAGGTTTAGGACTGCACTGTTAATATTATTAATTTAATTAATTAATTAAATTTGTATATCCCACCCTTCCCTGGTAAACTCAGGGCAGGTAACATCGGATTAACATCAGATTAAAAATAATAAGTATAAAAATAGATTGCATATATAACAACATGAATCAATTTAAGTTTTTAAATTAATGTAAAAGCTGCCTCCTCTTCCAACTGAAAACCCTTCCGGGGGGGGGGGGGGTATGGATTTCATTGTTTGGATGGGTTCTTAAGCAGGGAGGCCAGCATCTGCTTGGTATTATATCTTGGCTTCAACTGTAGACCTAGCAGAATAGTTCTGTTTTACTGTCCCTCCAGCACTATTAATGGTTTAGTTAGCAGATTAACCTATAAAATCTAATTCTGTCAATTGATTATTGATTTTAATTTAGGACAGCTTTTGTGGATTTCTGAGAGGCCTGAGCATTGGTATTAGTACTTGAGAGTTAGCAAGTGGGGCTATTCTGTGTGAGGAGTCTACAGGGTTGTTGGTTTTTGCATTTTGGCCATGCCTTTTTTTTTTTTTTTACTTTTATTTGTCGGTGTTGAAAATTATTGCTGTTACTGAATATCTATCACAATTTCTGTTGGGAGAAAGGTGAGTTTATAAATATTTAAAAAATATAAATGAACATAAATGAACTACTTCAGTCAGGTAACGCCACTAGTATCAATCAGACCATCTAATCATCTCCCTAATAACATGGTAATAAACAATTGGTCATTTACACAACTAGTAACGGATGAAAAACTTTTCTCAACTTTCATCTCACACAGTTTTGGGGAATACACTATAATTATTCCTATTTTAGAAGTGAAGGAACCGACTGGGATTTGAACTCTTGATCAAAAGAACGGGTGTCCCTGTCATGATCTGGTTTTCTGCATGCAGTTGTACTTATTGATTAATATGATCCCCTAGGACCAGTGCCATCAAGACTGCAGTTTCACCATGCTAACTAACAATGCTATCCTGAGCTACATCAGTCTAAATTAATTGACTTCAGTGAGCTTAGAAGGGTGTATCTCTGCTGAGGTTTGTACAGGAAGTGCTGTGTACTCAGGGCCAAATGGCACATCATGTCACACACGACTCCACCACAGGGACTCACAATCAGATTGCAGCTGAGAAATCCCAGTGGGAACTCCATTTTAAAGTATCACGGGGCCCCCATTCAGATAATAATCATTGCACAGGAAGAGGGGGGGGGCTTGGGGAAATGGTGAAGGCAGGAGCCCTCCTTCTGCATCATTGTCCCGTAATATTCCCTTAGTCTTTGAAAACTGTATGAAATGATTTTGTGGCACAACATCTGTTAGTAAAATAGAACAAGCATTTTTTGTTTCAGTTCTTCACTTTATTCAAGATATAACTGGCATGTAATCTTTATGTCTGTGTTTAGTCAGACAACAAATACAAATAAAAGTGTTGAGTTGGTAATGGTTGATTGAAGTTGATTTTTTAAAGATTCCAGCACTCCTCTCTAAGGTCAGCTCAGTCATTCTTTCAATTTGCCTTTCATCACAATTCAAAATCTGTATTATAGTTGCATCCCTTCCCTTTGCTACAGCCCAAGCTTTCAAAATGTATTTAGTACTTGCATAAAAGTTATGATCCTCTTATATGAGTGAATGTATCGATACTTAGTTGACTATTTCTGCAAATGTTATTATGATAATGGATTGAAACATGGCAGTAAATACACCGTAGAGTTGGTCATCTTGATTGATACAGACTGTGACAGAAGCTGTTTTCTTTCTTCCTTCTGATTTTGTACAGGCTGAAGGTGAGGGGAAAGCAGTGGACGCACGAGGGCACAGGCCAGTCAACAGACAACGGGAACCAGTTCCAACATTAAGGCCAGCTCCTCCTCCTCCCAGCGGTGGTCTTAGATACCGAGCTCGTCCAACAAAAGCCCCTGTCCGGGGTCAACCTGTAAAGCAGATAGTTTACCCTGACAGTGGAGGCTGCAGACATGCATCAGAGGAACTGGTAGGTATATTTGCTCTGATATTCCCGTGGAAACAGACTGTCTCTGTTTTAGCAGTTACTTCCAAGTTTAGTGCGTCGTTACAAGGCTTATGACAGGGATTATATGACTGTGCATTCTCCTCTTACTGCAGCTCATTGGCACCACAGAGTATACATGGATGTGTTAGGACATTAATTCCTCATGAATGTAGCTATTTCTGAGCTATTTTCTGCTTGAAATATTCTATATATCTTATGTGTTGGATCCAGAATCAATTTTCCACTAACTGTTGAGGGGAGTCAATTTCCATTTCCAGCTCCTCTGGTAGCTGCCTCTCTGTGGGTCATTCCTCAGGGCATTTCATGGAGATCAGTAAAGTGCAGTGGGAGGGTTAGACAGGAAGTTCTGTTCTGTTAATGGAACCTACTCTATGAGGTTACATAGTCTTTGCTACTTATTCTGCTGTTCTATCACTGTCATTACTACTGTTTATCTTGTATACATATTGAGGCAATGACTTTATTCACCCCCCCCCCATTTCATGATTCTTCTGTTATGAATTATGAACAAGGAGTTGGTTATCCAGTTTGTTGGTTTGTTTGCCATTTCTTCATACACATTCATAGAATTATAGAATGATGGAGTTGGAAGGGACCTCATGGGTCATCTAGTCCAACCCCCTGCACTATGCAGGACACTCAGAAAGCTTCATTTGTATGTACACAGTGGTGCAAGTACTGCTTCATTTATGACTGCCACGTAACTGGTGGTGCGATTCTGCATTGTATATAAATATATGTAAATCCTAGCCGACTGCATTTGTAACCAGGTCTTTTTTAAAGGGAGTGCTGTGTCCAACTGGATGTGAGCTGCAAACTGCCCTGGTAAAACAGGAAAGGATGGTGAAACCAGCAATTGCGGATCTAGGCAAGAAAATTCATGATTTAGAAAGAAGCTCTTCTACTTTCTATGAGTTCACCAACCAACTGGATCAGCGGTTAGTGAAAAGGCAGAAACAAATAAAAGGTAACCAATGCCTGTGTTACTTATCCCATTCGTAAACTGGTGTGCAGACCAAGCTGTTTTGCTCTTGGTTTCAGTGTATAAGACTCCTATAGGGAGACTACAAATAATGAGTACTGTGAGGTGAGCCAATTCACATGACTAGACTGGGTACCCCTTCAGCAACCTGAAGTCAACCACTGATGGGGTACTGCAGTTCACTACCCAGCAGTAATTGACATATTCAGGGCTCATTCACACAAAGTTTCAAACTTTCCCCAGTTTTCCAAACATGTGTAGTGCCTATGATGTGGGCTGAGTGGATCTATATAGTCTTATGCACATGTGTGTCATGAAATAGCTTCCAGATGCAGTGAGAACAGCCTATATTAATTGTCACTTTTCAACCATAATCCTGGTCAAAGTAGCTGTTCTGTTAAGATGTGTTCAAACCAGCACATTAATAATGATCTCATTTGGTCATGGGAACCGGCCCTCAGTTTAGGAAATTAGGGCAATGATTCTTGGCCAGAGTAGTGGGTCAGACTATCTACTGTTGCCCTCAAATGCTTGATCAGGTAAAAAGTGAAAGGCAAATCTTGATCATGTTTATAAACGAACCATCTTGTTGGCTTTAAAAAAATGTTTATGAGAATTTTCTTTTTTTTAGATAATGAGAATATATTTTCTCAATTCAACAAGGAGGTAGAGCAGCATTACACTTTCATCAAAGAGAACATGGACCGCAACATACCATCTAATCTGAAAATACTTCGTAGTATTGTGGACACTTTACACCAAAAATTACAAAAACTGGAAAGCATTGTCACCTCCCAGTTGGACAGTTGCCAAACTCCTTGTACAGTTTCTTGCAATATACCAGTTGTCTCTGGCAAAGGTAACTTCTTTTAATCTTGCTCTATAGTTATGTATATAGGCAGCATTCAAGAAGCAACCAAGGCATTGCATGGAGGACCTTATTAGAGGTACTTCTAAATTTCTGATCTCATTTTCTCCTTAGATTTCAGAGATCCAAGTTACGAAATCTGGTTTCCAAAGTGGAGTGTTAAAAGCTTTGTTGTTCCATTTTTTTATTTCCGAGTTTTGTGTAGATCATTGAACATGGGCAGTTTGCTGCTTTTTAGGAAAGGGCATGCTTCCACCTGATTTATACATGCTCATTGATTTTTAAAAAACAGCAGAAAATAGCAGTAATCTTGACTATGGTTGTTCCAGGGTTGAACTGGGAGGGGAAAAACTGGGAAAGAGGCCCTCCCCAAAGAATAGATGGAGAGGCAGCTTGCCTGCCTTGCCCCTGCCTACCCATAGAAGGAAGGGAGAGTATCCCTGCCTGCCTAGCAGGCCACATGTGACTCTTGTCCCACTGGGCTGGTCCCACCCAGGTAACGTGAGGCCATCAGCCCATCAGGAGAAGACCTGGTGGCCATAATGACCACTTTGTATATACAATGGCGTGAAGAGTCTTTCTCTATGGTGTTTCAGAGAGTGCATGTGTGCATCAGTAAAGTGCTGACACAATCATTGCTACGATTGTATAAAGATAGGTTTTTTTGCAGTATTTTACTACACAATTGTAACATATCTGGAGAAAGATAAATGAGCTGAAGAGCAGAAAACTGCACATGCTCAGTTCTCCTAGTTAAGCTAGAATGAATGACAAGCACAGAGTGAAATTCTGGAACAATAAAGGAATAGAACAAGAACAATCAACCTGTGCCACATTGCGCACTTTTATCAGGTATGGTAGTGCTGCAAATGATAAACAGAAGAAAGCCTGTCAGAGTCTTCTCATTTGTTTGTACTTTCCAATTTGGTGAACACCACATCTTCTGTGGTACCTCAGGTAGCTCCAACTACAGTTCCAGCTTCTGAGTTATGGCTGGCTGCAGCAACCCTACAAAACTACATCCCCCCCCCCACCTTCCTGTCTACTCCCTATCTGAAACAATCTTGCTGTATTCCACTGCCCTTTCTTTTCAGCCAGTTGATGTATGCATGGGCCTCTGACATATCAGCTTTATTGAATGAAAACTCTATTGTACTGAATCCCGAAAGAGCTCACCATTTGAAAGAGATTACAATTTCAATTAAATTTATCAGGATTTTTTTGGGGGGGAGGATGAATTTCTAAATATAATTCCCAAGAGCATATTTGACTTCAGCATGGTATGGGCCATAAACATAAATACACATTAAACATCCCATCTGTAAGGAGTTTAAATAGATTTTGTTGTTTGCTCCAATTGCAGAGTGTGAAGATATAATTAGGAAAGGAGGCGAAACATCAGAGTTGTACCTCATTCAACCTGATCCTATTTTCAAGCCATACAAAGTTTATTGTGACATGACCACAGAAAATGGAGGTGAGTATTAAATCATAACAGTAATACTTTTTTTGCTGTCTAAGTTCGGTAGCTTCAACAAGCAAACACGGATATGGTCTCTGTTTCTAGCTTTGAAACAAGGTTTTAAAAATAATTAAGTAAATATTATACACAGTTTCTAAACATGAGTTTGATGTAGTGGTTAGGAGTGCGGACTTCTAATCTGGCATGCCGGGTTCGATTCTGCACTCCCCTACATGCAGCCAGCTGGGTGACTTTGGGCTCACCATGGCACTGATAAAATTGTTCTAACCAAGCAGTGATACCAGGGCTCTTTCAGCCTCACCCACCCCACAGGGTGTCTATTGTGGGGACAGGAAAGGGAAGGTGACTGTAAGCCGCTTTGAGCCTCCTTTGTAGAGAAAAGCGGCATATAAGAACCAAGTCTTCTTCTTCTTCTTCTTCTTCTTCTTCTTCTTCTTCTTCTTCTTCTTCTTCTTCTTCTTCTTCTTCTTCTTCTTCTTCTTCTTCTTCTTCTTCTTCCTCTTGAGTTAGCAGATGTGATTTCAGTCATGTACAGATAACATTTATTTTGCCAAGCTATGCTCAGGCTAGTAAAATAAGGCATTTTAAGATTCAAACCATTTAAGTTGAATTAATAATGGCTTTAGAAATGTCCTGTGCCAGAATATTTCATTTAACATTACATTTGGATGTCCCTCCCCCAATTTGACAGGCTGGACTCTTATTCAGAACCGCCAAGATGGCAGCGTTGGTTTTGGAAGAACATGGGATTCATACAAAAAAGGGTTTGGAAATATTGCATTGAGTGGTGGAAAGAACTATTGTGACACTCCAGGTAAGAATTTGACTTTGAACAGCTGGTAATAGGAAAGTAATCCCTGCTGTTTCTCTTCATGTAGAAAGTAAGATGTCTCATTTTAAGGTAGACTCTTATCTTATGCTTCAACTCAGTTATGAGTACTTGTGCTGTTTCTTGTGTGGGCTCACAAATAGGGGAACTGCTCTTGTTCTTCATGTCTTGAGCCCAGCACATGGGAGAGCCTGCCTCGTTTGTCTAAGGCTGCTCTCTAGAGCTTTTGTGCATTTCAGCATGATTCAGGATTCAGTTCCAGGTTTCAGTCAAAGGGGGACTTTTTGTCTCATTTCAGTCCCCTCTCTCCAACTCAGGCTGGCCTTCCATTCTAATGCAGACACTGCAAAGCTTTCTTGAAAGTCCTCCAGTCAGTTTGTTATTGTTGTGTCACAGGTGAATATTGGCTTGGGAATGACAGAATCAGCCAGATAACCAAAACAGGACCTACTGAAGTTTTAATTGAACTGGAAGATTGGAATGGTGATAAAGTTAAGGCTCATTATGAACGATTCAGCGTGCAAGGAGAAGCAAACAAGTACCAGCTCTCTGTTAGTAACTATAAAGGCACAGCCGGAAATGCACTTATGGAAGGAGCATCACAGCTGCAAGGCGTGAACCGAACAATGACTGTCCATAATGGCATGTTTTTCAGCACTTTTGACAGAGACAATGATAGATGGTACGTGTCTTTTCACTTAGTGTTCCTTTTCGCATATTAGAAACTTCGGTATCTTTATGGATATCTTTTAATCTTTTCTCACCCTCTCATCTTTTTATCTTGCCTGTTCGTGTGACTATCTCCTTACTGTGTTCCTGGTTGTATAAATGGAGAAGGGTGGCTGGGTAATTAAATGGGGATAAAATATACAGGTGATAAGTTGCTTTAAATAATGATTAGTATGATAGATACTAAAATGGATAAACCATAATTTCAAAACATGTGTAATTGTAGATGGATTGCTTCACAAATACTGCCGTCTTGTACTCACCTAGCATTGCATAACTTTCATTGATATTGTTGGGTTGGATTCATTAAATCCCTTGCATAAACCTGTTAAAGGATATCTTTCTCCATTTGGGGGAGGCTTAGGAGAAGGGTGTCCTTGAAACCTTACCAAACCATTTGGTCCTGATGGGCTAATAAGCTCCAGTTTGTTACATGTAAAGTGTTTTTTTTTTCTCCCAAGAGCTGTAGCCTGGAGAATGTTGCCAAGAATACAGTAGACCCTCACTATTTGTGGGGATCCATTCCTGGAATCACTGTGAGTGAAGAAATCTTTGAATATTGGGAGGCAGAGAATGTTCTGCCTCTCAGTAGCAAAATAGCCACATGTAAACAAAAACCTGCAGGAAACCACGTTACATTGTTGGACAATGAAAAAATAAAATAAATGAGGGTGGACTGTATGCAGTTCCCTTTGTCTGGGAGACTGTGAGGTGATCACCTGAGAAATATTGATTTAATAGGGTAGACCTTGTTCAAGCAAGATAGAATCGCTTCTGAATTCACAATTATAAGACTGTTGGAAGATAGCAGGCTATTCAAATGGAATGTACCTATTGTCGTGTGTTCAACATCGCTGATCTCGTATGTTTTTCTGCACAGGACCACCGATCCCAAAAAACAGTGTGCTAAAGAAGATGCTGGTGGTTGGTGGTATAATCGCTGTCATTCAGCCAATCCAAATGGCAGATATTATTGGAATGGAGTGTATACACCAGATATGACAAAACATGGAACAGATGATGGAGTCGTCTGGATGAATTTTAAGGGGTCCTGGCATTCACTGAAGAAAGTGAGCATGAAGATTCGGCCCTTCTTCCAACAATGATAATTGTCAAAATAAATAGTAACAAGCCTTTTGTACTCACATCTATTTCGTGATACTCAATCTTAACTTTTCATGAAAATAGTCCATGCTATGTGTATAAAAGTCAAGATATTGTGCATAATATGTGACTAAAATTGTACCACAAAAATAGCCTTCAATGATGTGAAAAAGACATACACTACTGAAGCCATTTAGTTAGCCCAAATTTTTAACCCAGAAATTAAATGTTCTGCTCCATTTAAGATTAAATTCAAATTCCTGAAGATACGTACAAGTCTTGTAATACCTTGAAGACTAACTGGCTTTTATTCTAGCATGATCCTGAGGACTGGCATTTACTTAGTATAACCTTTCTCTAGGGAGGGAAAGTGGGTCAACATGAACATATATGGTCATAATGCATGATAAATGTGAAACAAATTATATATATAAATTAACTCCCACCCATTTGGAAAACCCTTCCAGGGCCATCAAGAAGGTCCAGGGTTTCATGAATCTTTGGTTGAGAAAGCCTGATTTAGTCACATACATATAGTTAGGGCTTATTAGGCAGACACATCAGGGTAAAAGGCCATAAAATGCTAGATATACATGGCAAGCTTTAATTGATTAAAATTCAAATGTTATCAAGAAAAATATACTATTCACAATAGCTGTAACTGGTAATGATATAATTAAGAATAAGCTGGGCTTTTAGCACCCTGCTTTTTATATTTATATACATTTTTTATATAGATAAAGAAAAGGAAAAAAGAAATAATAACTTTAGTTACAATATCACCCCTCCCTCTACCCCCCAGTCCCCATTTGCTTGTAGTTTCATTTTGCCAAATACAACAGATAAAAATTCCACTGTTCTTGAAATTATCCAATTGGTTTTTTGTTGACTATAGATGTCAGTTCCTTAAATTTCCAATTCTTAGCCAAAGCTAACTTTGCTACACTGGTCGCATAGAAGAAAAAGTTTTTAGCACAAGCAAAAAGCCATTCATTAGGTATTTAACATTAACCATTTCTTCTTAAATAGTATGAACTTTAGCCCAGTACCTATGCACTGAGCCACATCTCCACCACATATAAGACCCCCCCACACACACCTTATCATGACATTTCCATCAGAATCAGATCGCTTTGAAATCTTTACAATTACCTTAGGTGTTATGTACTAAGCATCCTGCTTTTTACTACACAAAAGAGTCTCAAAGCAGTTTACAATTGTCTACCCTTCCTCTCCCCAAAACAGACCCTGTAAGGTAGGTGAGGTTGAGAGAGCTCTGTGATTGGCCCAAGATCACTCAGCTGGAGGGGTACGGAATCAAACCTGGTTGTCCAGATTAGAGGCTGCTTTTGTTAACCACTACACCAACTGGCTGTAATGCCCAAAGAATCCCAGCTCTTTAAGTACATGGGAGGTGAAGGCTTACATTCTGATATCTTCTAATTCAGCAGTTTCAGTCTGGAGTCTTCTTCTGAATAGGTGGAATTACTTATGGACTGATGCAAAACTTCATCTAGTCCTATATTATGTTTCAAATAGCAGGCTGCTGGCTACAGGAAGTTCACAGGAAGGCAAAGCTTTTCTACTATTTGTCCTCAACATTTGTTATTCAGATGTATACAACCTGTGAACATGGAGGTTCCCATTCATGTGGGTATTCCATTTATTTGAAGTATATTTGAAGACCTTGCCCGCTTGCATACTTATGAATTGATTTGTTTACTTCATTTGTCATCTGCCTTCCTCAATGACACTCAAAGTGAGTTGAAGAATTATAATTATAAAAAATAATGAAGGTCGCACAGTGCATCCATGAACCATGCAATAAAGCTAGATTTCAGGAATGAAAAAACAATTAAGTACAAGCAGTGTAATATATCATATAAACTGGATATAGTAGTTAGAGAATCAAAATCCAATATGAAGGATTTCACAATTGCAGGATGCTGAACTTCTGGCAGCATAGTACACCCACTAAGGAGGAAAAGAAGGCTGCCCAACAATTTCAGAGACAATCCCAATTAAAACCTCATTGGTGGAGTTGGCAAGTGTCGTCAAATTGGAGCCAACTTATGGCAACCCTGTAGGGCGGGGGTCATCAACCTCCGGTCCGGGCCGCGAAGGTCATGGTACTGGGCAGCCGGGCCTGCCTCCCCCCCACCCGCAGCTTGCCAGGTCGTGAGCGAAGCGGCTGCTAAAGCGGCCGCTTCGCATGTGGCCCGGCTAGCTTCTCACTGCAAGAGGGAGGGGGAAAGGCAGGCACAGATGCTGGCACGCCGGTGACGCAAATGTTCAAGCACGGAGCTAGCTCCCAGTAAGTGATTAATGGTACTCCATACCAGCTGGAATTTCTGAGCTGTCTTTAAGGGCATGGCCTAGCCTTGTGGTTATTGTGGATCCACATGCCCAAATCAACCAGGCTGGGATTCATCCATATCCTCACCACTGCATCAGCCAAACTTCATCCAGTTCAGTTATTTAAGATGCTTAATTACATGATAACACGAGTCCAAACAGGTCCAGCTTGGTGTAGTGGTTAGGAGTGCTGATTTCTAATCTGGCAAGCTGGGTTTGATTCCCCACTCCTCCACATGCAGCCACTGGGTGACCATGGGCTTGCCACAGAACTGATAAAGCTGTTCTGACCGAGCAGTAATATCAGGGCTCTCTCATCCTCACCTACCTCACAGGGTGCCAGTTGTGGAGAGAGGAAAGGGAAGGTGATTGTAAGCCGCTTTGATCCTGGGCTGAACCTGCACTTACTTCTATTCTGTTGTGGATCCTGCTGAATTCAGATTGATTTGAACTCGGGTCTTCCTCTTTCTCCCCCCCCCCCCCAATTGAAACAGAAAAGTGTTCTGCACGTGGTTAGGGAAGCTCAGAAGGGGAGGGGGAGCTAAGTGCAGCAGGAGACTCTCTCTTTCTTTTCTTGAAGTGGGGGGGGGGAGGGAGAAGATTGGAGGCAGCAGAGGAGGGAGAAAAAACCCAAGAGGCAAATCTCTGCCGAGAAAAGTTAGAGCTTTTGGAACTTCTGCGGAGAAAAGTTAGGACTTCCCCTTTAAGGCAAGATTGCAACCTGGGAACGAGGAAGCCTTTGAACTGAAGCCTTGGCCAATCAGGGCTTTTGTCAGAGGCTCAGCAGCTAGTTATTTGGGGCGAAATCATAGAGCTGCATGCTTTCTCATGCCGGGTTTTCAAACATTGAGAGTTATAGCCACTCCAGGATATTGCAGGGAAAAGGTAGGGTCACTCCAGATCAATCATGCTTGTTGCAGAGGGAAAATTTAAATGGGACAAAATCAAACTGGAAATTGCATTCAGTGGAGATGGGAGGGTCTGAATCGATCTGGGGTTTGAATAAAAGCTCTGTGCAGATTCAGTCCTAGTTAAGAAAAGCCAAACTAGAAAAATTCAACCAATTGGCTGGTACACAAATTTTATATTTTTGGTTATAATTCTTCCAATTCATTTTGTAGATATTGCCTTCATATCTATGATGTGCAAACATAAACCAAAACGGGTTCCGGATAAAGACAAAAAAAATTCTTTTTCATTAGCCCATTTTCAAAGTTGTTTTCTTCCTCAGTGATGCTGGTTAAAAAAAAGCAGCATATAAGAACCAACTCTTCTTCTTAATTTGACTCCAAGCTGTGATTTTTTAGCAAGATCCTTTGCTGATTAAAAAAACGCTTCCATCTATCCTGAATTGCAGGTCATGTGGGAAGTAGATCTGATACCTGCTTGACCCTTTAATGTTTACTTATATTCTACTTTTCTCCCCAATGGAGATTCAAAATGGCTTAAAATACTCTCCAGTCCTCCATTTTGTGTTCTTAACAATTCAGTAAAGGTAGACAGTGCACCTAGCTTGAAGTCACCCTGTAAGCTTTCAAGGCAGATGGAATTTGATCCTAGCTCTCCCAGATCTTGGTGCAAGTACTATACCACAGTGGCTCTAAATTCATAGATTCAGATCTTACTGATAGCTGTTGACTGAGTCTGTGGGGGTATGAGAGCCACCAACTGCACACCTATTATATGCCAATCTGGGCCTTTAGAATCATGCCATGGAAATGTAGAGAATTTGGTTACAATATGTCTCATGGAGGTTCTTCCTAGTATGTCAAAGTTTGCTTGTAAAACCTCCATTGGTTAAGAATTAAGTGACCCGTTGTAGGCTCATTGTAAGTTGCTATTTCAGGGGAAGGTGATAGAGGATCTGATGACAGAGCAGCTCCAGGGGTTCTTGGATGACACAGCTGCTCTTGACCTTTTATGACTGGTTTTAGGGCTGGGTTTGGAAATCAAACAATTTTGGGTGTACTGGAGGATAATCATCACTTAGGCAGGGGGATGTCAACCGGTTAATACAGTTGCATCTTTCAGTGGCCATTGATTCAGTTGACTATTCCATCTTTATTTATTGGTTGGAACAAGTGGGGGGTTGTGAGACTCATGGGCGGAATCCTATCCCTCCCTTCCCTCTGAGTCCTGGTGCAGTCTCTTCAAATCCCAGCCCCTCCCCTCATTGCAGACTCTGACATGGTTCCAGGCCTCTGCAGCTGCCTTTAGGCCTGTCCACAGTGGTGGCAACATTTAGGAGCTGCTCCAGTACCAGAGCAGCTTCTAGACACACAGCCCCTGCTGCTGGGCCCAGAGTGACTTCTGGATGCCATTGCAGATGGGCCTGAAACAACTCCTGAACTCTGATGCTGCAGCTAAGCCCAGTGTCTCCAGGTCTTTGCTGCTGCTGCTGCTGTCGCCAGTCCTGAAGCAGCTCCTGAATACCAACATGCCAGGCATTTGTAGACAGTGGTATTATTTTGGGGAGATTTTTTTTTAAACCAGTGCTCCTTTTTAGTTTCAGATTTTTCTACAACCAGTCGTTGCTTCCAAGTTTGCAGTAGCATCTGTTTTCTTTCTGTGTGGCTGCTATTCACAGGTCCAGATTTCCACAGATGGGACTACACTTCATTACTAGCCCACAAGGACTTGTGGGTGGCATCTCACTTCCCGTTCTGTTAATTTCCTCTCTCTTTCTCTCTCTTCCCCTTGATTGATAATCTCTCCACACTTTCTCCCCTTCTCTTACCTGTCAGTCTACCCATATCTTTTGTCCCCGTTTCTTTTCCATCAATCTATCCCCCTCCTCTGTCACCTCCCTATTTTCTACCCTCTTTCTCCCATTCCCTTGTCTGTCAACCTACCCCCATCTCTTTGCTCCCTCCTCACTCCCCTTCTATGTCAACCTGCCTGTTATTTCCTCTTTTCTCCCTCCCCACTTACCTTTCAACCTACCACTTTTTGCCCTATCCATTCTCCATCAATTTTCCCATCCCCTTCTCCACGAACATACCCCCTCTCTATTTCTCTAATCCCCCTTGACAATGTTCCCTCCTAGCTCCCTTTCACTTGTTTGGGGTAAGTGTAGCTCCAGACCACAAGGAGCACACTTGGGAAATTAATATATAGGTGATGATAATATGCAGCTGGTGGAAACTATTGCCATGTGAAATATTCCTTGGTATTGTTCTTGATTAACTAGGCAGCCTCCATTTCCTTGGGTTACTAAATAAACTCCACACTTTATAAGTCAATTTTCTAGATTTATTTCTAGCTACAGTTTCTTAAACAGCTTCCTCACTTTAAGGTCTCTCAGGAGAATTGTGTGTTAAACTAGGAAACAATACAATAGTGGCCTTTAAGCTCTTTTAATATATTTGCACACCATGTAGCTCCTATAATATAGAGAGCTTTTAAATGCAAGTGTAAGTCAGTTGATTGCTTACTGTGGTTTTCAGACTGGATAATTTTAAATAAATAACTCCCAAGATGTATATAAAGCATGATGTTGCTCCTAATCCTAAAAGCTGCATGCTATATTTTCATATTGGCAGGTATTAAGTCCTGTCATGATGTCTCCCTTTGAACTGGCTCCAAACTGCCCTCAGCACTATCTCTTCCCAGGTTTCCTTCCTAGGCTTCTGCCATAAGGAATCTTCTGTTTCTTCCAACCCCGTGAATGCATCTCCTTCCTAGTTCTAGCCCAGGTTCCCTGATTGCTGGATCCTCGTTGTTCCTTGTTTCTATAATGCAGACTCAGATCAGGATTGGGTAAAGAGTGAGCATAAACTCTTCAGGCCACCAGGACCTTGCCCATGTTCTACTTACACCTCCCATGGTCTGAATTCAAAAACAAACAAATTTATTTATTTATTTATTTATTTATTTATTTATTTATTTATTTATTTATTTATCTATCATACTTATATACCACCCTCCCCGGAGGCTCAGGGCAGTTTACATCATAACAAAGAACAATACATAAAACAGTCTGTAAAACATGTATAACTGATAACTAATAATTGTGACCAAATAACAGCACAATATAACAGTATAACCATATAGTAGTACTAACAGGTCCAGGGCTTATTGATGGAATTCTGGGGGGGGGTGGGTGGGGGGGAACAGAGGCCCTTTGGTCGCTGTTGATTACATCTGGTCTCGGCCAAATGCCTGGTGGAAGAGCTCCTTTTTGCAGGCCCTGCAGAACTGTTTAAGCTCCGTCAGGGCCCTGATATCCTCTGGGAGCTCATTCCACCAGGTAGGGGCCAGAACAGAGAATGCTCTGGCCCTGGTCAAGACCAGACGGACTTCTTTAGGGCCAGGGATCCTTAGCTGATTGGTGGCAGTAGAGCGCAGAGCTCTTTTGGGGGCATAGGCGGGGAGGCGGTCCCTCAGGTACACTGGGCCCTGACCGCGTATGGCCTTGAAGGTAATTACCAGAACCTTTAGTCTGATCTGGAATTCAACTGGTAACCATTGCAGCTGGTGGAGAATAGGCCGGATATGAGACCTCCATGGTGTTGCTGTGAGGATCCTGGCTGCTGCATTTTGAACCAGTTGTAGTTTCCGGGTCAGGGCTAAGGGCAGGCCTGCGTAGAGCGAGTTACAGCTGGTGGAGAATAGGCCGGATATGAGACCTCCATGGTGTTGCTGTGAGGATCCTGGCTGCTGCATTTTGAACCAGTTGTAGTTTCCGGGTCAGGGCTAAGGGCAGGCCTGCGTAGAGCGAGTTACAAAAGTCCAGTCTAGAGGTGACCGTCGCATGGATCACTGTGGCTAGGTGTTCCGGGGCCAGGTAGGGCACTAGTAGTAGAATCAATGGCCTTAGGAAATTGACAGGCCAATTAAATGGCTTTACTAATAATGGCTTCTAGCTATATTCAGGGGTCCAGCTTTCTATAAAGCTTAACTACAGCTCATTTTCTCTTAACCATGCATCCTTAAATATTCTGCTAAGCTCCTGATTATTTTTGAAACATCTGGACCAGCTTGGCCTGTATACCCCAGAAAGTCTTGTGTTTCCATGATCTCCTCCTTCCCCTAACAGGGACAAAGTTTGAGGACAGTTTGCAGCATTCACAGGCCCTGACTTCACTTCTTACTCTCTTCCTGCTGTTCTCCTTGAAGCTCCCTTGTTGCATTTTCCCACAAAGTGGTGTTATGTGGGCTGTCACCCCTCCATCAAAGGCTGGCACACCCATGTCAACCCTTCCTGACACTCCTGTGCAGACTCTGGCACCAGAGAGAGAAAAGCCAGGTCAAGCCTTGCAAAGCATAATGGGAGAGCAACTAAAACCCACTTCTTGCTCTGAAGCAGGACTTGGAGTTAGGCTTCCCCCAACCTACTTGCTTGCAAACAAAAGTGGAGTTTGTCAGCACACCTGGCAAGTACAGAGAGACAAAGGCACCCTACCCAAGACTCCCCTCCAGCCAGCCAAGCACATTGTCTTGTAAAGGGAACTGACCACTCTCTTTCAGCACCAAATCTAATCCAATATTTGGTCTTTGTCTTTTCCCTTACCACTATCCCCAGGCACAAGCAATCATCCAGGATTTGCCAGAAATTGGCCATCAGCCCTTATTCCCAGCAGCTAGTTTCTTTGTCTCAGCAACCCGTGTCTTTGTTGGGACCTGGCCCCAGCCATCAAACTCTTTGTCCAAGCCCTGGACAAGGTAGGATCAGCCCCCTATCACCTCAGGCCACAAATTTCCTTTAAATATTGGGCTCCCACAGCCACAAAGTGCAGTCAGTTTCCAGGCTACAGAAACTCTGTCTGACGCTTGTCTTGGTCCCTCGTCCATCGCCCCAAATTGCTTCCCTGGACCTCCGGAACTCTGCTTTACCCAGAAGACAGGTAGATATCACTTCCAATCAACCCTTATAGGTTCTTCCCCTATAAGCCTTTTCCTTGTGTGCTAGTGGCTGGGAATGTACATTTCTTTGCTAGAGTACGCATGTGTTGTCTTTTGTCTAATTAGTGTTTGTTAATAAAATTCTTTCATGTTTAGATCATTGTCTGCCTTGGTGACATAATTACCCGGTAAACTGTGCAATACAAGGTCCCACGTTACGCCACGCTGCCTCTTGCTGGCTCTACTAGCTGATTCCCCACAACTAAATTTAGACACGTGTCCTTACAGACACGCAATTGGCGTAACAGTGGTGTGCCCAGTAGATCAGCCCTGCTACTCCCCCTTGGACCATGCTACTCCCCCTTGGACCAACTACACCATGTAGACAGGCCTTGGGTTCATATAATATTGTTTAATTTCATTTTTGTGTCCCTTATTGCATTCCCATTTCAGAATCATTCCTGTTGATTATTCATAACAGATTTTTGTCTCCCATTCTTGATCCCAGTTGTTATACATTTCCTTCAACTCCAACTAAACCTGTCTTAGGACTTAAAAACATGGAGTTGGATTAATTGACTTCTTTCTGTTAAGTTCTGCTGAAGTTTCAACCAAAGGATTTTTCCTGTGATGAGAGAAGCCTCCTCCTGTTGGAAAGAGACCCCAGACTTAGTGGAAAGGAGTCACCGGAAATAACCCATTGAAATTTTTTTCTTGGACAACAATGATTGTGTCAATGGGTATCGATGGACACCAAACCCCCCTCTCCCCCAGCCATTGAAAGTTATTGATTAGCAATACGGGGTTTAAATAAATTAACCACACCACCAATGTTTTAAAGAGTGAAACATTTTGTTTTATTTAATATGCAGTTGTGTGTCAGTTTCATTCAGTTGCTTAGATAAAAAAGCACAATTAATTCTGAGGTATACAGTTTGGGAGAAAGTTCATTTTTTCCGTTTCTTGCTAGTCGGTCTCTACAGGCCTAATTTTCATCCTAGCAATTTTGAAAGAGTAATCGGAGGATCTGAAGGGGACCCATACCACACCATTCTCTATTTCATAAGGGCTGTTGTTCCTGGGGTCATATTGACCTCCTGAGTAGTAAATGCCGTTGAGGTTAGCAGCTTGGCAATTGTTGTACCACCACCCCCCTCCATATACTTCAGCACAATTTTCCTCCCACTGATCATTGTCTCTGTCAAAGGTACTGAACTTCATGTTGGCATGAGCTGTGTGTTCTCTGCCTTCTTCCTCTGAGCCTATGATCAAAGCATCTCCAGCTGTGCCCTCATAATCAGAGACACTGAGGCTATACCCTTCTGGTTCAGAACCTATATGCATATAATACTCTGCATAAGCTTCATTGCCCTCCCAGTCCTCTACTTCCACTCGAAGGACAGTGTCCTTCTGGGTCAGTATATGGATATTTTCATTGCCCAACCAGAGCTCTCCGTTCCCTTTGCCATCCACGCTGCCGAAACCTTTCTTGTAGTCTTCCCAGGTCCGGTTAAAATTCAATGACCCATCAAATCTCTGTTGGATGAGAAGCCATCCTCCCAAACTGGTTTCTTGGTCGCAATAAACTGAAATAACCTTAGTGGATCCTGCTGGCTTGATTCTGAAAATGCCACTTTGGGCACCAGAAGTGTGTTTTTGATGGATATCCTCACAGTCTAAAAAAAAAAGTTGATCTGGTTGACAGAAGTTTTCAGATAAGCTATATAAAAGGCTCACAGGAATCCAAACAGTAATAAAGCTCAAGGTAACCTGCTACATTTAATTTTCTGTTACACTAAAAAGCAACTTTGGAACTTGTTTTTCCCCTGAAATTATTTCTTACATGAACATTTTAATTGCAGATGACACTCTCTATGCTATGCAGTCACTAACAGTAAGATGTAATTTCCCCACCTTTCCTAAATGACAACAAACAGACACATTACTGGGATTTTATAAAACTATTAAATGTATTGAGGTAATGGGGTCACTGTGTCAGTTTGGTTGCAAATGGAATTCACTCCTGCTCCCTCAAAAGTTATTTTCGGTGATGGATACCTGTCCCGATGTAGCTTTCCCCCAGCTTCTCTCCGCCTGTACTCAAGCTGCGTGCCCGAAAATCAGGAGCATCCTCTCCACTTTCATCAAGCTGCACACTATGTGTCTCCTCAAAGGGTGAAGAAATTTTTAGTGATTTAGTTTCAAAAGTGGAGCCCCCTTTGTTGAAGCTACTAGTGCTGCTGCTGGTGATGACAGTTCTGGAATGTGATGAGCTGTGGCTTGTTTTAGAAATGGTCTCAGGCAAGAGATGAATCCGTTCAAAATCATCATCCTCTCCCTCCTGTAGGTCAGAGAAGACGTCGGGTCCTTCAATATGCACAACATGGGTTCTGGTGCTTGTTCCATGAAGTTTGCTACCAGAATCTGGACTGAAAAACTCTTTTACTTCTGGCAAATGAGCAAGATCAGAGAAGCCACTTCCACCCCCAACAGAAGTCACTTTGATGTTCGTGGTTCCTTCTGCTTCTTCAGGTAGTCCACCCAGAAAAGTAGGAGTGACTACCTTGGTTGTATGTGGTTCTCGTTCTGCACCTGCTTCTGAGACAACATGCTTGGTGACTACGGATGGGCCACCAGATGCTGATCCTGGACCTTCTAATACTGCTTCATACAGATTTAATTTATTCAGTGTTTTTGTGTCTTCTTCTGACAGGGGAAGAGTTTTGTAATGTTCAGGAACAGTAGAGTCCTTTAGTGGTCGCATTTTCAGGACCCTCAAGGGATTACTTTGAAATTCTGGCTGCAAGCCGATGGCACTAAGTTGAACAAGCTGCTTCCTTATGTTGTCATAGCTCTCTGGATTCACATGATAGACAATACTTCGAGCGCATGATCCATGGCAGGCACGTACTTTAATATCAATGTCCACCTACAGAGAGATGGATGGGGGGAGAGAAGTGAATGCAATTTGGTATTAAAGTTTACTAAAGAAATTTTCTTTTAAACTTTGATATGGAATTATTACAGTATTTCTAAAGGATTCATTCCAGTAGCTTCATTGAGGCTACTGAAAAAGTTGTAAGAGTGCTAAGACCATTATTTTACATCCATTGGAAGGGCATCTTGTCCTTTGGAAGTGAGGATGGATATACATCAAATAGAAACTAGTTTCATACTAGTTTAATTGCCCCAGTCATGGAAACCCTGGATTGATTATAGACATGTAATTTAGCCTGGAACTGTCATGATTCATTCTCAAGATAACTTCAGGCCAAGATGTTATCAGCCTGTCATTGAGATTCATGAATCAATTGTTTGTTGCCAGTTCATGTTTGAGAAAATTAATACCATTTTTCACTTTGCAGTCTAAACATTTAAAAAAAAAAGTGTGCTCATAATAATACAAATCTATAATTAAAATATATTAAAAGTGAGCAAAGGTTTTGCTTGCAAAGGGAAGGGCAGTACAGTACTTAATTTCTGTCCTGTACCCTATACAAGAATGACTTATTAACAACTGATTTCTGAATGCTTGTGTCAGCTGGAGAGAAAATGGAAATAAATTAATTAGGCTGTAAAACAAGAAATAAAGGGGAAACACAAAGGAGTAGTGGAACCTGTGCTGAATAGGATTTCTTTTTAAGTCAACATATTGTAGGAACCTTTCCTCAGGTCATGCTATATTGTTATATTTCCATGGAGGAATACAGCTCCATTAAGTGCCATGTGGAACTCCAATTTCAGTTCTGTTTCCAGCAGCTTTCAATAGCATGAAACAACATAAAGTGGGACAGAATGATAGTTCTAAAGCAGGGGTAGTCAACCTGTGGTCCTCCAGATGTTCATGGACTACATTTCCCATGAGCCCCTGCCAGCATTTGCTGGCACAGGTTAACTACGCCTGTTCTAAAGGATATTTTGTTTTGTTTTTACACATGACCTTCAGCATCTTCATCAAAATTATAATTTTCACTACCATTGAATGTAACCCTGACAGGTTTCAAGTTAGCATAAACAATTTAATAATGCTCACTGTATAATTTTAGAAATGCCCCAGCAGGGCAAAAAACTCTTTAAGTTGTGTTCCATATCTTCTTGGCAGAATAGCTCCTGTACTAGGATGATAAACAACATGCCTCTGTAAATACATTTTGAAAGAGCTAATAAAAAACTACACAACCTACCTCTAAACGATTTATCTCTGTAACTTGATTTTGGATGCTGTTTTGAAGTGCTCTAATCCTGGTCAATTGGGTGACCACTCTCTGTTTCAGTGTTATGAGTCTCCTCCTCAGATCGTCAGATAACTGCTCATAGCTGTTGTCCCTATCTAGACCAAAAGAAGACATTATTGTCATGACAAATTTTCCCTTCACATTTCTTTATCGGATGCTAACTCTGGCTTGGCAGATTCTGCAAGATCTGGGAGCAGTGTTTGGGGAGTAAAGGGTTTGGGATGGGGAGGATGCTTAGTGGTGATGCCATAACATTCATCCTCAAAAGTTGTCATTTCTTCTGGGGGGTCTTGATCTCTGGAGGTCAGTTGTTATTCTGTGAGACATTCAGGCCCCACACTGAAGTTGATAAGCCAAGCGGTTTAGAAGTGTAATGACCTCAAAACACCAAATCAGCATTTAAACATATAAATGTTCACTGCAACTTTTTATGAACCTTTTCATGTTTTGACCGCAGAAAGAGGGAATTAAGTAATCAAATCTTGATACATTATCTAGGCATTATCTATAATTCAAGGAACCCTTAGATGCACCCAAAAATACACATCCATGTAAGCACAAAGGTTTCCCTGGTTTATTTTCTCCTAGTCCACAAATCCTTCTGCTGCTTCAAAAACCACATCCAAACTTATCAGCTGTATCAGAAGCATGCTATCCTATTGGAAATGGGGGATTCAGATCCAAGTTAGGCTGCTTCTGGATGGGGTGGGAAAATGTGCCCCCAACATGGAGAAGGCAGCAGCAGCAAGTGATGTGAGAAAAAGTAGAAAGAGAGTCCCCATTCCCATGCTGCTTATCCTGCTTCTATCTCCCCTCGCACTGCTACTCACTGTCACACCTTTGCCTTATGGAAGCCCCAGCACCACTATCACTACCTGCAAATTCCATTTCAATGACCTTTAAATGTCCCCTCCCTCAACTGCACTATAGTGCAGCAATACTGCTTGATAAAGATTTTTTTTCCTCCACACTAAAGATTGGGGGGGGGGGGGAGCCAGATGAGTCATTCCCTGACTGGACTCCTTTCTGCGGCATCTTTCTACTGCCCCTGCATTGAAAAGATCCCCTTATGGAAGCAGCCTTAGTAACATCTTTGTTTGCTCCAAGAACCAGCACAAATATGGGGGATAAAGGTGAATATTGCAGTCTTTAAAAAAATTATGTTTAAAAAAGGGAAATATTACTATCCATAATGTAGTCAATATTACCTGGAACTGAACAGGTTGAAATACTCTGAATGTAATGTCATTATTAAAGAAAAACCTAGCACATTCAAGATGTATTTTCATAGTTTATCATCTCTGAGCAATCTCACAGAAGAAGTGCCATCATTTCTCCAGAGTCTAATCCAGTATTTGGGACCATCCATGTAGAATCTACAGGCCCAGTGGCATTTCCCAAGTGAAACGGAACAGGTGACCTTTCAATGACCACCACTTACAGGTAAGCTCAACTCCATTTTATTGTTTATAACCACAATTCATCAAAATTATATAACTATGGTAATCTCTGTCCTTCTTTGTAAAATCTCTCTCTCACACACATACATACACACCCAATCATGCTATAGGACATGCATGCTTCCCTCATAACACTAGTGAACAGTCTGGCAGGATAAGGTGGTGCACAACTGCTGATTCTGATGTGTGTGCACAGCTTGCCTGGAAGCACAAGTTGAACTCTCTCTGGACAGAATTAGAGGGTATGAGGGAACCACAAGATTCTCATCTCCCTTCAAAATTGATGTGTAGATTATTGTTCCTTCCATCATGTATTGCTGCCTGTACTTGTACCACCTTCACATTAAGCATGTTAAATCATCCCTTCTTTTGGACTCAGCATTAGAGAAGGGGGCATCACTTACTAGTTTTGGGTTATATGGAACATGATGAGTCACTGAATTCTTTACATATGAGGAAGGACCAGTGGACCACTGGAGGAAAAAAGTTCCTTTGTACTGTTGTAAATAACCAGGGGTGTAATTGATTAGGGGCAAGGGATGTGGTCTCTACTGGGCAAAGCATTGCACACATTTTCTTTGATACCACTCTTAAATCAGACTGAAGAATCAGATGGACAACATTTAAGGCAAGTTGTTCTCAAAGGACAAAGCCAGCAATACTTGTTGACCAGTGGGTGACTGTTTGCAGTCAGATGTCTATACAATTATGGGGAAGATACTTACCATGCTCATTTATCAGATTTTGACTCAGAATGTCAATGGTCTCCTGCTTCACAATAACGGCTTTCTTGTAGCTGTTTTGGTTATCAGAAAGCATTTTCCTAAGTTTAGTTATTCTGTCACTAAAGTCACGATCTGTTTCATCTATTAGCCCTTGCATCCTGCATCCTGAAGGGCATTTAGAACCCTAAAAGAAAGGAGGGTTGAAGTTTAGATTGAACATCTGCCAAATCATTTGATCAGCCTTGTTTTTTTCTTTAATACAGCAAATGGAGAGTTGACTCAATATGTTAAAGATCACATACGGCTATGATTGCTTACAGTTCCATATTGTTATCATTCAGTGATAGGAACCTTCAGTGGTTTCTTTGCCAGCTCTGATAACACAACCTTATGTTTCTGTTCACCATTTTCCACTTGATCCCCCCACTGCAGGCTTCTGACTCCTCCTCATGGTGTTCCTAGGGTTTTCATGTCCCCCAGCAGGCTGCATTGTAGGGGCATTTGGGGCTACAATGGGATGGAGAGTGAGATAAACACAGTCCATGGCCAAAAACCCCTTCTATCTGTAGAAATTTCCAGTGGATCCAAGCCAACGTAACTGATAACTACTACTGAATTTTAGGACACTCATTCTCATAGAAGGGTACATAACATTGCTGTCTTAATTGACTATCAGTTCATGTCTATTAACTGCAGCCATACAGTAAATAGCACCTGGTATGGGGGTCTATCCATGATATTCAGTTGACCTAGAAATTTGAAGGAATTCTTTGTATCATCATTCTTTGTACCATCCACATGGATTGCACCATGACCATTGTGTTGTGCTGAGATGATGATATGTAATTTTAAAAACCTTGACTAGTTTGCTCCCTGCTGCTTTCCATTGACTTACCCAATTCTCATCAGCACACAGTGGCCAGTTCTTATCTTGTTTGCAGTCAGACTGAGTTTGATGTTCTACTATCCTTGGCCCACGTACTCCTCCTCCATGTTCTTCAAAGTTGGACTCTCCCTCTGCTGCCTGTCAAAGAAGGGGTGGGGAGACAATATTAAAAGGTGCATATAATCATCTCATAGTAATAGTTCCTTGAGTTAAAAGCAAAAAATACACATCTGCCTTAGAACACTTGTAGGACTGGATCCATCATCATTCACATCGCTGGAAAATGGAGGAGGGGTCCCCTTTGATCACCAATAAGACTATCATGGGACTTGCATGGAGTTAAAGCCTCATGAGATAGGAACTGTATTAAAGAGTAGTACTAGGCAACATTAAGTGCAAAAGCTTGCTGGATCTAACCCATTAGTTCCACACAAGTATTTGCTACCTGTTTGCGTTATTTGACCTGAGTTTTTATATTAAGCTCAAATAAATTTGGTACTAGTTCTTTGCTTAAACAATCCTTTCATAAGTCTCAAAATCAAGATGAATTAATTATAATACTAAATAATGAAAACACCACCATTTAATTCCCTCTGTTTATGTTTAAGACATACTAAGGGGGAGGTGGGATATCTTTAAAAGACAGGAGACAATCCAGGCAATCTTAAATCGGTGTTTAGGTCCCAATAAATAATGGGATTTAAAGAGGTTTGACTAGATTGTGACCATTGTATGCTATATCTGATTTCTGGCTTGACCCTTAGACTCTTCGGCAATCTGCAAAGGTAAATGAGATCTTTCATGAAAAACCAATGGAGTCAAGCAAACTTTGCCTCTAGCGTCTCCAGAATCTTGATTAAGTGCTTAACTAGTCAGTCATATGTTGAGGAAGGTTTTCTTCAGTTTAGTTTTATCACCTCTTTCCTAAATCATTAAGCATCTTCAGATTATGCTAACAATAAGTGTAACTGTTGGTCTAATTTTCAAATGTTTTTTAGGTCAGACATATATCCAAGCTTATTGTACTTCAGAACTTCCTGTATTTTGTGGACCCATTTATAATATAATGTCATGCTACCTTCTGTCTTTCAAGCAAATTATGTTTCCTCTATAAATGGTGGTTGGATTAAACAAATTCAGAAAATGCTGTGTATGTAAATTCTATTCAATTTCTTAATGTAAAGACCTTAGGGCAAAGTCTGTAATGTGAAGGAAATTATCACTGATTTACTATTATTGGAATTGAAGTGTTTTATTGTTATATTACATTGTATGTAATATAATATAATATAATATACATTGTAATTCATTTTTTCTTACAATATAATTATACACTTCATTTAAAAAACTAAACATACTGATTTTGTTTTTAAAAGTTTACAATTTCATATACTCAAAAGTCCACTTCATATTATATGAAAAATTAAAAGAAATTTGCTCAGAATATAAATATTGTTAATCAGTCAATTTATACTAAAGAGATGTTTATGAAGCATTCTATTGCCCCAATCCACATGCAGATAATATTAATCTGGGTATTAACACTGTATACTCATTTGGGTCATGAGTGAACTGCATCTTGTAAGGAAGATCAAAAAACACATTTCCCATTACAGGCTCAGTTGTGTGTAATAAATTGTTCCTGGCTAAACTGGGGGGCACAGTTGTTGGCTTTTTTACATATACAAAAAGAAGTAAAAATCTACAGCTTGCATTTTATAAGCACAATTATATTTGTAGAAGCACCATCCTTGATCCAAACAGCTGAAGGGGGAAATAACACATCCCTTTCATTTTTTTCTGTTCTGCTGTTGCATTAAGGCTGATTTTTGCACAAATACATTGACTCTTAAATTACTAAGCAGTTGAAGGGACAGAAACATTGTAATTACAAACCAAAAATAACCAAGCAGAAAAATATATCGCATACCCAGGTGATGCTGAAGCACAGCAGTGCACAGAAGAATCTCATCTGAAACATCTTCAGAAAGTTGTGGTTCTCATGCAAAGGGACACCTTGATTTAGGTGCTTTGGTTGAATTTAAACCTTTAAAAAAACACCCCAAAAAGAAAAACCCTCTTGATTAATTATTAGCTTTCTTCTGTTTGTAAAGCCAGGGACATCTTAGGCTGGACCTAGTATCTATTGCACAAACATTTGTTTGCTGGAGGTATGTTTGCCCAAGACCAGCAAACATGGGAGATTGGGGAGGGGGGTAGTGGAGGAGAATAATCGTATCATCTTCCAGGAAAGGAAATTTGTAAAAGTTTATTTTCTAGAGTTTTGTCATAGATGGAGAGGAAACATTAAATTCTGTCCAACATGATGTAATATGAACAAGATCTGACTCTATTAGCAGTTAGAAAACCAACAAGATTTCCGGTGTAGAAACTTTGTAGAATCGAAGCTCTCTTTGTCAGACACTTTGACTTAAAAGTTTATTCTCCAGAAACCTTGTTGGTCTTTAAGGTTTTACTGGACTTGAATCTTGAAGGGGCTCTTCTACTGACTACCCACCTGAAACTTACATATCCCACCTGATGTACTCTATCTTGTCCAACACATTGCTGACTCTCATATTACAAGAATGATGAGCTTGCCAGCCTAGTATGTCCATTATTCATGGTGCTCGAGGAGCTTGGATTATGGGACAACAGTATGGCTACACTCCATACCGGCACTGCTCAGTTTGCCTCATATGACATGAAAGTGGGAAAACTCATATTGTCAGCCCTGGCTTTGAACAGCCTGGAAAGCAGCCCTCAGGAGTAAAGCAGGAACACCCTGTCCTTTTAGCACAAAACTAGTCCATAGCTTTGTTTTGAGATTAAGGGTATTTTGAACATGTTTTTTTGTTGCCTGCATGTCTCTTTTGCCTACTGAAGAATGCCCAGTTAAGTCACCTTCCTCTCCTGTAGACCAAAAAAAAAAAGTGGAGCTCTCTTACTTTTCCTGGCCTGGCTGTATGACAAATGGGATGAGAGGGCAATATGAAACTGATGAGAGTTTCAAAAAGTACTTTCAATGTTGGGATCACTGTCTGCAGTGGATATTGGAAACAAAGTTAACAAAAAATCCACTCAGTATGTCCAAGCTTGTGGATATACAGTAAGCAATATTTTGGATTTTTGTCAAAATTATTATTCACATTTCTCACTTAAATTAATAACAATCACTCCATTTTTGTTTGTACAAAATAAGAACCATTAATAACATTCAAAATTTTGGGACACTGTAGGCTAATAGTAACAGTGCATTAAATAAGAGCTCAGTTTTCTCAGATTGGAGCAAATATTGAATTTTGCTTAAAACATTGGCAGATGTTAGATATTAGTATTGCATATTATTTAATCTCCCCCCCCCCATGTGTCTTTTATGCAGAATGCTCCATGCCAATGAGACTGACTTCAGGAGATAGTGCGGTATTGTAATTAAGAGCAGTGGCTTCTAACCTGGTGAGCTGGGTTTGATTCCCCACTCCCCCACATGCAGCCAGCTGGGGGACCTTGGGCTCGCCACAGCACTGATAAAATCATTCTGACTGAGCAGTCATATCAGGGCTCTCTCAGCCTCACCCACCTCACAGGGCGTCTGATGTGGGGAGAGGAAAGGTGACTCCTTCTGGTAGAGAAAAGTGGCATATAAGAACCAACTGTTCTTCAAGTCTCACTGTAGTTTTGAAACTCTGAAGGCAGAAACAATGGCCCATTCCGCACCAGGATCAATGTGGCAAATTGGTTTCGGAAAGAAAAAAACACAATTTTAAATAGTGGAATTAGTCATTATGCATACCTGCCTTTGTAGTGGAATCCAGTTGCGTTTCAATCGTTTCCCACAGGTTTCCGGTCTTGGCAAAAATCGCTAGAAAGGAAGCAATTTTTTCTGTGCTTTGCCCCCCCCCCCGGCCGTCACTCAAACGGACAGCCAATGGGCGGCTGTTATCATGCTCCTGAAAAGCCCCTTTCCCTTTAAGGCAGGTTAAAAAAAAAACACGTTGCAATGAATCTGCATTGATTCGTTGGAACGGAGAAACCCATCTAGCTGGTAGGTGGCGTGTGAGCTGCCGTTTCATCGTTGCCGTGCTCCCCCGAGTGAAAAAAAAATAGTTTTAGGAATATATAGTTCCTAGTTAAATACAGAGTGTCTCAGGCTGAAGCTGCACAACAGTCCATCCTGTTCTGTGCTAAGAATTCCGGAAGAAGGTGCTGCCTTGATAGGGTGGTGTGATTCCAAACTTACAAGGATTAGCCATTAAGGGCAAGCAGTATGATAATTCTCGAATGGCAGCCCTTGTCATTTTCCAGTTCCTCCAAGCTGGGCAGACTGGCTCTTGTGTACCTTACTTGTTAATCATGCTAATCAAGCTTGTGTCTACCATCATTTATCCGTTTTATGTCTACACAAGGCAATCACCACAAAGCATCTTTTTACATGACCATTTATTCATGCTTCCTTCTCAGCTGAGCCTGTACTGAGCATATCAGTCATAGATGTGATTTTCAACACGGTCTACAAAACATTGTTTTCATTAAATGACTGGGTAGGAAATTGCCTGTAGATTTGTCTCACTGGCAAGTAGAAAGAGGCTCACGCTTTTAAAGAAAGGATGACTAAACCCTACTCTAGCACATCTCTGAGTTATGCCAGCATATCCCAAAAACATGACAGGGTATAGCGGCAAGTTATGCTGGTGTCACGCCAGCAGCAAGACAGAGCACCAAGACTACTACAACAGTGTGGAATGAGGACATGCAATGGGTGAAATAGGATTTAGACCCCTGGGCCTTTCTTGCCCTCCATATGCCTTCAATCACCAGCACCAGGTATGTAGCACAAAGAGAAACAAAGGAGAAGTGCAAGGGAAAACAAAGCATCCTCACCCTTCCTTCCCTATTCCCATGTACTGGCACAATTCAGAATGCCAAGTAGAACTAATGTCAACTAAGAACAGACTTTCTCAGAAGCAAGACACGTAACTTTATAGAAGCAACAGATAATAGGGTGTGCAGCACAGGCATAGCATTCTGACCCATGCCATTTTAGGGTTGCCAGGTGTCTGCGCCCCCTCCAGGCCTCCAGAGGGGAATGGGGGGAGGGGGGAGGATTACAGAACCAAGTTGGGAAACTCCTGGTAATTTAGGAATGGAGCCTGGGGAGGACAGAGACCGTAGCAAGGTACAGTGCCATAGAGTCTGTCCTCCAGAACAGCCATTTTCTTTGGGGGAACTGATCTTTGTCATCTTAAGATGTGCTGTTATCCAGGGTCTTCTGGAGGCTGGCATCTTTATGCCATGTACACTTAGAGCCCAGACTCCCACATTTGGGTGATAGGAACTGCACCCAAAGGACACTTAGCATGACAGAAGGGGCACTCAGCACAAACTGCCAAGGAAAAGAACAAATATTGTTGCTACATTTGCTTAATGCTGCTCTGCTCAGGATACATTGGGAGTGGGGGTTAAAGGACAATGCACTACACATAATATAAATAGGGGAGTCCTAGGCCTCATCAGGGGCTGCTGCAACTGTCTTCTCCTGCCTGCCTTCTATGTGTATTTTCTCAACTGCCCTGTTCTCCATGACAATTGCTAGTAGTAAAGGTGTCTACTGTGCTGCAGATGGAGGACACCATCTGCAGTCTTGGATGACTAACAGTCACCCTACTGTAATCTGAGTGCCATTGACCAAACACAGTGCCAGCTGCCTTGCAAGACCACAGCCCCATGGAATAAACCCAGTAGATATGCAGACCCAGTTCTACTGCAATTCCCCATGCGGAATACATCAGTGTTGGCTTTATGGTTTTCTATGGGGGCAGCCAGCCCTTGGGAAGCACCCTTCAAAATGGAGGGTGGAACTACTTGAACATGATGTACAGAACTCTGGCAACCACCAAGCACCAGCCAAGCCTATGGAATAACCCACTGCTGCAGTGACTGGCATGGATCTGTCATGTAAACACCTTGTACCAATCTAACTCCTGCACCATCACCAGCAGTTCAAACAGTTGCTCATCCAGCACAGTTATCCCACCCATGAGCATGCAGTGATTGGGTAAGTTCTATCTGTGACTCTGTGTAGTATGTCAGCACAACTTGCAAAGTCACAGGAGCCTCCCCAGAATGAGGGAGTTGGTAACTTCTTTGTTCTGGCCTTCTGATGCTGTTTAGAAGATATGAGAATTGCTGTATCTCTATTTGACTGGAGCTTGACAAGATTTGATCACTCCTCATTGGCTCCTGATTCCAGCAGTCTTCAACATGTGGTTCGCACCAAGACTAGCGGGTGACTGAGGGTGTATGCTCTTGCATGGGGAAGAGACTCCAGACAGTACACTCCCCACACTTCTTTTGACATCTGATAATCATAAAGCTTCTGCAAGGGGAAGCAGTCAGGAACTGTTGCAGAGACCTCTGGGAAGGAAAAGAGGGGGCAAGGTGGGAGAGGCTTGACAGCTAAAATGGTGGTTGTGTTGGATTGCCAATCAGTATCTCACATTATTTGGTTCCCTGTGGCAAAATCGCAGATGTGTTTGGGACTGTCTCCAGATTGGCTTTTCTCCCATCATGGATTTTGGGCCAAGAGTCTTCATTGTGCTACGCCTTTCTGCACTGTTCTCCTTGCCCTATGTTCTTGCTGCTGACAACAGGGCTGCTGAACTCTCTGTGTTGTTTCTGTACATACAATTGGGTGAGCAGTCAAAGAATTACTCCCAAGTGTGCAAGGAATGGGTTCTAGCCTGCCTCTAGTTTTGCTGTTTGGTCTGATGCTGAGCATAAAGAGAGCTTTGCCTTTGGAGGAGCATCCTGCTTCCCAAGAAGTGAACCAATACCTCTCATTTATCACATGGTGCTTTCCTTGAGTGAACAATCATGCAGTGGTATAATAATTTCAGAAGGTGCAGTTGTGTGCTCTCTTGCCACAATTCCAGCAACTGCATTCTTATTGCCTAAGGGGGTGAAGTACAGGATTGCCTTCCTTTCCTTGGGCCCAACCCTTTGAACCCATGGATATCCTATTGTGGGTACACGAGCTGAGTGAGCTATGGGAATATAGGAATACTATGGCCATCTTTTCTTCCTTGTTTGTGTTCCTGGAAAAGGAGAACATGTTTGCAGATAGGGACTTGAATCTCTATCTGCAGAATTTCCTGGCTCATTCTCGGGTTCCTTCCTAGGCAGGCACCTGTGCTTCCCCAGTTGGTGTATCTGGAAATGGGGGGAAGCTGCATGGCATCAACCGACAGGTATCGGCTGGCTGTGCTCAGAAGCGCTGTTTATGGGGCAGTGGTAGCATTCTGATTCTTGATTGGTGGATGTAACTAGGATTGCTATGGACTCTGGTGTAGTCACTAAAGGAAAAGGGCAGTGGTCAGTTATTTCCCCTCTTCAAAATGGTCATAGGTTGCTGAGCAGCGGCACTAGCATGCTACAGACAACAGGGTGGTCAGAGGATAGGGCAGACCACACAGAAATTCTCCAATTCAGTTAAAAGATAACAGAAACATTTTTGAAAGAAGAGTAGATGGGCCATGAAATAATAAACAATATGAACTGTACAAGAGAGACTCTGGTACACAAACATCTAGATAACAAAATGAAACACAATGATTTAGCCACGATACACATTTATGTTACCAAATTTGGTAATGATGAGTTTTATTCTCAAAACATTTAGCCTTCTTAAAAAAAGTGCAGTTGACCATCTCCAATAAAACACAGGCAACCTTAAATAAAGGAACAATTGGCAATTGTCAGATATATGTGATGTCCTGGTACACTTTGGATGTCTTTTTATCTTACTGAGTGATAAGCAAAGACTACCAGTTCATATTTTCAAACTGATATTTTGAAGACCATTTTGAACTTTAATAGATTTCTATGCATGGGGTGGCCATGTGAACACATTTAATTTTTTTGTATTTATTGGAATAGGCACTGGACATTCTGAACAACCACCACAAATAGTTATTCTAATCCAGAGGATTTTTAGCCTTTTCAGAAAGATTATGTACACAGGGAAGCTACTCTGTTACCTGCCAACACAATCATATAAGTTCAAAATTCATGCTTGAGAGCATGGCATTTATGAACCATTCCCCCCTCGGCCCACCTTGTATCAGACTCAAGACCTTTTTTTTTGTAAAAGATAGCAGTATTTATATATAAGGGTGCAGCAGTTTTTACCAGTTCACTCCTCAGGATTTGAGAGACCCCTAAAAAAGTTGCCAGTTTTCAGTGTCAGTGAGTACCGTCTCGAAAAGGCCCTGACAATGCTGCATGCTTATGCAGTGCATAAAGAATGTGAGCTATGCATGTATTTTAGCCCATCTGTGAAGAATAACTTGTATATTTAACATTTTGATTTCAGTATAAGATCCTACATTACAGCAAAGCTAAAGTGAAATTTAAGTGAGTTCAGTATCTCACTTCATAAGGTCTTTGAGAACTTGTAAAATAAACTCTTTGTCAGTAATAGAAGAGGTATAACTATAATTATTTGTCCTTCAAAGAAAATGCTGAATTACATATTTTGGATAGGAATTTGTGGACATAACAAGAGCTCCGCTGGACCAAAGTTTCATTTAGACCAGAAGTTGCCTCCAAACAACTTCTCCACAGGTGTAAACAGGCGGATGTCCTTTGACCATCAAAAAGCCTGTGTTGGGGGATCATGGGACCCATACAGACAAAGGCCTTGTGGGACAGATGCGGTAATAAGAAAGGGAATTAGGCAAGAGTGAATGAAAAAATTGTTTGGATATAATCCCTGAAGTCAGGGAAACCCACAAGCAGAACAGTAATAGAACAGTCTTCTCCAGTCGTATCTCCCAGGAACAGATTTTTGTGTAACTAAAGATGAAGGAAGATTCTGCTAAAATGGCTAATTTAAAAACTAGTGGCCATTGCCATAATCTGTGGCAGCAAATTCCATATATTGTTGATTCATATTGATATGATTTGATTTGGAATATAAACTGTTTGAAATATTTAAAGAAATCTGGCTCTTTTGTTAGTTAAATGAGAAACTGTTTGAAATATCTAAAGAAATCTGGCTCTTTTGTTAGTTAAATGAGAAACAGGACTATATTAAGTTAAAATAACTTGGAGAATATTTTCCACAAGAGCGCAATATGAAATATGCTCCAACTTTGTTTAGGCATGAAGTCATCATTAACTAAATCTGGGGTTGGGTTTGTTATCTTCTTAAATGTCTCCTCGACTTCCCAGTCCGTGTTTTATTTCTCCAGCCTGTCCTCCTTCTAGTGCTGCAAGTCTGCTGTATGGAATAAGTTTCATTGATGTTTTCTTCATAGAATACCACCGAGAATGCCAGGTTGCCCAGATAATACCATTATCATATCCAGATGGGCCAGCATCTCTTGCACTGTAATCACCACCTATAATGAAAGCAACATTATGAAATAAGTGGCTTGTGAAGGATTTTTACACAGATGCATAGGATAAAACTGCATTTAACATTTCTGTCTCTTTGGCCCCAAGTATTTATTTTAACATTTCTGTAGTCCAAATCTAAGAACATTTGTCTAGAACTGAGTTTCAATGAATTCAAAGGGACTTCTTGCCTAGCATGTACTCTTATGCTTCCATGAGGGCATCCTCACATACTTTTTTTAGGTTCATAAAAGGAGTGAACAAAGACATATACTTGGTGAAATAGAATGGTAGCAGATGATCTAATCCTCACAAATATTTAAGCATTTAGGCCACAGTCTAACCAAAGCCAAGCATTTTTACATTGCATTGATATCAATGGAATCTTAAGCGTTAAATGTGTTTAAGTTTGGCTGGATTATGTCCTTTAATGTTTATTATAACATTATTTAAGCCAACAGATTTGGGGACCCCCAAAATATATAAATTTGGATATAGTGTTCTCTAGCACTTTGCTCTGACCTGGGTGACTTAATTATGGTTCCCCACTATTACAGTTGTTATTATGATTGCAATGTATATCCTTAAGTTTTATGCAAAAAACCCTGAGCCTTATGGGAGGGCAGTTTAGAAACACAATAGATAGCCTGATCTCATCAGATCTCAGAAGCTGTTCAGGGCTGGCCTGGGTTAGTACTTAGATGGGAGACCATCAAGGAATTCCAGGCTCATGCTATGCAGAGAAATGCAATGGCAAACCGCTTCTGGTCACCTGTTGCCTTGAAAACCCTATGAGATCAGCATCAGTTGTGACTTGACAGTATATTATATATACACACAGCACTTTAGATGTCAAGAACACACTCCAGTGGGGTGCTCTCCTGTTCCACCATGCTCTTATGCAACTCTCTGTTCAGTTCACTAGAGTTTTTTGCAGGAGAGAACTGAATAGGTCACAATAATGTTAAACTTCCTTGGCAACAGCTTCCTTCAGCAGATGCCTATGGTAATAAGGTAATGATATATAAATGATTCGGGGTATAGAGAATTTTATCTCTGTGTGAGGCTTCAAACTAGATTATCATCTAGGTGACAATTTATTTAACAGTAGTTAATTTAATAAATGTAAATTCCACCTTGTAGTTTTATTGAAACTCTTACAGCAGCTCATTAAAACCACAGTATTAAAAACAGCAATCATATGACATCTTCAGAAGACTACATGATAAACATCATAAATAGTAGCAAGATTGATCTGAACATACTTGAAAGGCCTGCTAGATTTAAAAAATGTAGCAACAGCCTGATTCTCACAAATATGTGGAACGCATACCTAGTCCCTCCCCTCCCTCCTTTGCTCTCTGTCAAACAAACACATAGAGACTCCTTCACCCCCACTTCCCCCTCCCCTCTCCCTCATTCCCGCTTCCTTCCCCGACCTCCTCCCTAGACCCTCCCCCCTTGCTCTCGCTCAGACACACACACACTCAGACTCCTTCCCACTTCCCTCCTTACCTCTTGAAGCAGGAGGACCAGAGTCTCCCCTGGCTGTGCAGGCAGCACCCCAGCCCCAGTGGCTTTGCAGGTGCTGCCTTGGCCTGCAGAGGCTGTGTGTTTGCCTTCCTGGCCCCTGGTGGCTTAGCAGCAACCAGCTTGGCTGCAGCCTTGGCTTTCTCTGCCAGCCACTCCCCTGCCTCTCCTGGTGTGATCCCTGGGGCGGGACTACAGATGTCATATCCGTAGTAACATCCATTTCAGGGGGCATGCTAGAAGATGTGTTGCACATCAAAAAATCTTGACTGCTCCTTAAGACAGAATAGTGATTGAATACTGATTGCTGCCTGACAGCTTAAGACAGAAGAGTCAGGCCTTTCTATGAAGGAGAGCATCCCCCAAACTCACAGGAAGGTTACTTTTATTACCTCTGTAATATTTGCCGTTGAGGTGACCAGCATGGCATCTGTTCATCCACCATCCAGATCCATCTTGCTCAGCACAGTTGCCATCATATTTATCATTGTCACTGTCATGTGTACTGAACTGCATGCCATTGTGAGAAGTAAAGAATTTGTCACTTGGATCATCCCCAAAATCAAAGCCATCAAAGGAATCTCCAGCATCACCTCCAGCAAAGAAAGCATAGGTCAGGCGATATTTATCTGCTTCAGATCCTATTTTGAAGTGAGCATAATCTGCATGGCTGTTAAAAAAACACATTAACACTTCAAATTTTAAAAGAATGGTCCATGGGATAATATGATGCAAACATTTCAAAGACAGCATTCTGGAGCACATTGTTATGAATTCTATAAACCTGCAGAAGTTCACACAATCAGTAATTTGAGTAGTGATGCATTTCATCTCAGCAAATACACAAGTGGACAGGAATCATTGACTCCCTACTACATGGTTAATATAGTCAGTCTGCCATGAAAACACTAGAGGGCGTCACCCCAAGGGTCAGACATGACCTGGTGCTTGCACAGGGGATACCTTTACCTTTACCTTAATGTATTTTACTGCTTAAATTGCATCTGGAATAAACTTCTGTACTCTGGGTCACATCATAGTAAGTAAAGGTTTATTTATTTCTACCCAAAACTGAATGTGGTATATTAATTCAAAATAATGATCTTTTCTATAGTTGTACTTAACGAACACTGAGGTTTATCAGCAATATTTTAATAGTGCTAAGCTATAACATCCAGGAAAAGTATGTTGGATGTGCTTTAACTGCTTTTTGGTCGATGTTTTCTTTACAATGAAAAGCTCCAATCCCATGTTTGGTTTGCAGTGGTGAAGCCATCAAAGTCAGCTGGGTTGGTATGCTCATAACAAGCAACAAGGCTGTCAGAATCTTGCAGTTCAGCTTTTATTAGGCTGGGGAGTAACATTTCAATCAGATTTATGAACTAGAATCTGATGACTGGGAAGAAGGTTCAGGAAGCTTAGGGGCAAAATACTCAGAGGCAGAGTCTGAAGTTTTCTAGCTCTTATGGCTCTTGACCTTTATTCTCGCCTCCTACCTGATGCACTCTTGATTATGCAAGGTGTCATTTAAATCTGGATCATCAAGAATATAACAGGTAGAATGTAGGAAACAGGGACATTCATTTCACAGAACAAAGTACATTTTAAAATGAAAAGACTAATTTGGACTCCTGAGAAGATGCCAGTGTGATCAAGTGATCTTGGAAGTGGCAGCAGCTGTAGAAGCCAAAAAAAAATCTTGAGACTAATGACAATACATACCCGATAAAGGCAGATGGTGACAAAGACATTTATTACTATATAATTGGCTGCCAGATGCTGGCAAAATACAATTCTTAACTTCATACTTTGGCTCATAGATCTGGGAGCAGGTGGGGAATGAAAAGCTATAAAAAGTCTAAACCTCTAGGTCAAATCCTAGCATTTGGCAGTTATACATTATAAACTTTGTACAGACAGATTTTCAAGAATGGCAATTTTTACCTAGGCTCCTAAACAAACTTACAATAAATAAAAGGTTAAACAGTAAAAAGTAACAAAAATGCAAACAAAGTAGAATAAAGAAGATTAATACCCTAAAACTACCCAAAAATCAACAAATGTCAAGAAAGCTATAGTCATACCCCTAATTGTGACCATCTGATAATCCTTATCATGGTACCTCTATATATTTGTGAAACAGCATTTGGGGTGGGACATGTCTGGCTGTCCAAGTTGGAATCAGGGTGCAGCCAGCAAAAAGCCATAGTGAACCTCCCAGTTATCTATATTAGTATCAAAAGAGCTTTGATAGAGAAGACCTTTCACAACTCAGAAAAGCTTTACGTGAATCTCTTTGTGCAGAGATGACAGCAACACAAAATGAAGCAAATGTTTAAATAATCAGTACCACAGTATAGGCACCAATGAGTGCTCTAAGTGGTGTTTAGTTGTATTTGCACCAAGTTTTCCTCCACTTATGCTCAGGCTGTTTACCTACCCATGGGGGACCCCATGCAGCTTACAGCATCATTCCCCCCTCCTTCATTTGCCCTAGGGACCCGCAAGAAAAAACACTGCATGATAGGTTGGCTAAGAGATACTAACTGGCCAAGGGCACCAGGGGCTTGAATGGAACACCATGGCTGAGTGGGAATTCAAACCTGGCCTCCCAGACACTTGTCACCACACCACACTGAAAAAGGATCTCTTGAAGTTGTCCGAAGCTGCATGTGGCTGTAGTTTGTCTGGCATAATGTATAGATCTCACTCTCTCAAGAGATAATAAATTCCATGCAAGATCATTGACCAACTCTTTCTGTGGCCTACCTTCTTTGGTCACTCCAGTCCTCCAGCTCAATTCTTAAGGCATATGGAACAGTAGACTGTGTGGTTATTAAATGAATCTTTTCATTTCCCAGCCAGAATTCTGTCTGATCATTCGGTGACAGATGTCCAAATCCTTCCTTGTACTGAATCCAGTTTTTCCTAAAATCTTCACTCCCATCAAGCCTCTAATAAGAAATTGCAGAAAAGAGAGGAAAGATTAACAAAACTGACATGGTGATTTTCTGCTCTATAACCATTTATTCACTGGAAACTTCACTGCCATAGCTCTCATGTAGGAGTACAAGTCGGGGGCAGGTGAGGTGCACCGGGCCAAATGTTCCCCCGTGTGGGTGCAGGAAGAGGTGGGACAACCTGCCATGACTAAAACTCCAGCCTGCAACCAAGCATGAAACCTCCAGTGCGTAAACGGTCTATATGAGGCATTCTGTTTGATGCAGTCAATTTACAGACAACATACCCTTTGAATAACTGTCCAGCCATTGCCTGCTGAATCAATTTCACAGTAGACAAGGAACTGCTCTTTGGTTTTCTGAGGTTTAACGAAGTAGAGGCCACTTTGCCTGGCACCTTTATTCGCAATATCTTGGCAATCTGTAATGAAATAGAGCAACTCTCAGTAGCTTAATTACAGTCTGTCGTATTCATGATGTGCAAGAACTGAATACTCAGCAGTACAAGACTGAATACCCAGCTGACTTAAACTGTTACTTTAAAATTTATTTCATTTTTAATTCTCTTTTTTCATCAAGGAGTTCATGGCAGTGTACCTGGTTTATCCACTCCTAAGGCTGTGAAGCAGATTGTGCTGAACAGGCACTTAAATACCATGGTGGAACAGGAACTGGACCGAGTGTGCCCCTGAATGAAGTCCAATACTTGGCCGACTAGATTGCTAGCTACACCAACCTGTCATTTGGTGAGAGGTGCACTGGAGCAGCTCAGGAATAAGTCATTACCTAATTGCTTTACTTAAACAACACAATACAGTATACATAACTACTCTGTGAAATTAACTACTTTGAACTGTTATTTGGTATGGAGGCTTAACTTATGGAAAAAGAAATATAAAAACCGTTGGGGTATGTTGCCAATGGGATATCAATTTATAAACTGGTTGATAATTTAAGCCTAGGTGATACTACAGCACATGGCTGTGTCTAACAAGCCAATATATTTATTTGGTGTATATTTTTCTGCACAGGTTTCTGAGACTCTTATGGGCCACAAATACCTATAGATGCTATTCATGCAATAACAGTGATTCTGGGATTTATCACCTCTGAGAGAATTAATCTACAAAAAAAAGTATAGTGATATACTGTATCAAATAATCCATGCACTGACATGGAAATGCTACAGTTTTCAATGGTGAGAGGCAAAGCAAAGATTCTTTCAAAAGTGTCCACTTTACAAAACAGATAGTGGGTTTATTGGGCAACTTCTGTCCAGTCTCAGAGCTTGTAAGAAGATGAATCAGTTTATCTACTGCACTATTCTAATAAGCAGTTGAAGTCTGATATAACTGTGTCCTCCTCCGTGCCAAAAATTATTTGCATATATTAAAAACAAATTCGCTGTCACAGAGAAAGGCTCTGTCTTGCCACTTACTGACATCTGGGTTTCCAGGGATTTTTTTGTTTGGAGGAACATTCAACCAAATAAGCTCTCACCTGCACAGAAATAGTACTGTCCAGTGGGAAGGTTTTCCTTCCTACTTGCTGTCTTAAGAGTACACTCTTGTGTGAATATAGAACATTTTGATGTGGCAGGGGAAACATTTTATTTATTTATTTATTTATTTATTTATTTATTTATTTAATTCAATTTATATACTGCCCCTCATGTTTACATTTACAACTGCTGAAAAAGTTATGAATTTTGTATATGGGAAGCATTTTGACATAGGAAAAGGCATAAATCCTCATTTGGCTCATCATGTATATTTTGTAGACATGTCTGCTTTCCAGCATGTATTGTGAAGTTATGAATGATTGGAGCTTCCTAGAGCATGTATACCATGTAGGTGTATATATTAAGAAACATATATATGTGCAACATTAAGCATGTACAATCCTGGGGTTTTATGATGGCCCTGGAAGGTTTTGCCAATTGGGTGGGAGTTACCTTATTTTTAATATATTTTATCAGTTGATATAACCATATATGGTCATGTTGACCCCCAAAAAATGATCGATGGTGGTCCTGGAGATGGTGGGAAGGGGTGGGGCCCTGACCATATAGAGCCTTGCTGGCTGAGGCTTGTTGTACATGGTGGCAACTGGAATCCAGAGAGGTGACAGAGTGGCATAGGCCTGCCCTGACCCTTTTTCTGTAGGCTCCCTTTGGTAAAGAAGAACAGACTTGTAGCTAACCCAGAGTACATGCATGGTGCTGTTCACAAGTCATCTGAAACTATTTCTGTGTTGTCACTTCCTGGGCTGTGAGAATGGCCTAGTGATGCCACATCCGGTGGGAGTGCCGGGATGATGGCATTTCTGGTGACATATGATTTCCAGGGGCATGGCAGGAAGATGTGACCTGCTGACATCACTTCCAGGGTTTCTCAAAGTCTGAAGAATGTTTCAAGGGGTTTTCCTGTTTGTTTTAATGTTGAAAAAGTCTTTAAGTGCTTAAAGTTTAATATGGTGATCGACTTCAAATATATTATATCCACATCTCTTGCCTCCCTCCTATCCCCCATTCCTCCAATTCTAACATCTAGCTGGGTATGAGTTATTTATTGCTTTTGCTGATGCAGCAATGATAATCGTGGTTTTTAAACTATATTAAATTATCTTAATTTTATATCTGTCAAATTTATTGGTTTATTGAATTTTATATTGGGTAAACTGAGAGGGGCAGTATATAAATCTCCCAAGTAAATAAAAACTAGAAAGCTTTAAACACCTCCGGAAAGCCTACTTATCAATCCGTAAGTCTTCATTTCTAAGCATATTAATCGGTGAGTGTATGTCTCTGATGGATGAAACCTGTAAACAAGTGTGCTTAGAAATTAATTTTAAAAAGAATTATAAACAGTAATATGTACAGACCATAGAAACCTGTCAGTCTGCCTATACCTGTGATCTCTTAAGAACAGCTCCCATAGTGTGTGGATCAAAGCCATGATAAGTAAACAGAGGTCATTTAAGCTGGCCTCAGTCCCCCAGCCTTTGAACCCAGAGCTAATTCTTATCAAACTGACGGCTCTCATGATTAAGCCAAAGCAGATCTCACTTTAGTACAGATGTCTCAGTTTGCAACACAGCAAATAGTTATTATTTTCTCCTACCTCTTCCAGTTAGTTCTTGTATCTGGACAGTGTCTTGACATGGCTGCTGACATTGTGCCTCAAGCTGAGCAGTTTTCTGCTTCAACAATGCAATTTTGTTATTGTTGGATACTACAATTTCTGTCAAAAATCTGAAGATCAGAACAAAATTAAGTACAAGGGCTTCAGTTAGAAGGAAATATTTTCTAATTCCAGTAATATAGGAATAAATACATTGGGTAACAAGAACCAAGTGTCAGGCAAATAAAAGGATAATTTTCTATTTAAACTATGGGGGAAAGTATACAGTTGGTGTCTGACTGGTATGTATAAAGACTAAGCTCTAGTTTATAGGCTAACCAATGCATCCCCCCTTGAAACTGAACAGTCAGCTGTATACTATCTGAAATAATTGGGCAAGACCTTGTATGTGCTGAATTTGTACACACAACTAACAGCTCCTACACAACAGAGTAGGAGCTGTTTGGGACACATATATAATATCTGTTTGGGACACATATAATACCATTTTATATCATCTTATAATACCCCTGAAACCCAAACTCTTGGGATGCAAAACAAATGAATACTCTTGAAGCTAAATTTAATTTATTTACATTAAAATACTTTGTTATATCTTGAAGAAGGGATCTATAGACTACTCTTTTGGTTTTGGCAAAATGTTACATATAAACTGTTTCAGTGAAATCAAGAGAGAAAATTAACACAACCTGTTAAAATGCAAATATCTTTAGACTAGTTCAGGGAAATTCATTGCAGTTATCCAGAATTTACTTTGAATTCTGACACAATGTGGTAGGCGCAGCTACAAAAATGGCACATCCCATGCAACTTTATGTAAAAGTGTAGATTTAAGTAAGAAAATGTAAGGACACAAGCATTTCCTTTTACACAAGTACACCTTCTGTACAAGACAGAAAATAGCAAAAAGCAAAAAAAAAAAGACAGAGAGAGAGAGAGCAAAATTTGGTTTGCATACTGAAGCAGTAAGAGGAAAGATACGTACTGAATTGTATTTTCATGGGCCACAATAGTGTTTTCATATCTGATGATTTCATCAATGATGTCTCTAGATTTCTGAGTTAAGGCTGAAACCATAGCTGTAGAAGAGACATAAAAATGTACAAAATATTCACGATAAAATGCTGAACAAACTGGGGAATAAAGGAGCATGGTATTGTAGTGGTTTTTATGCTCTTACGTGGTTGGCTTGATCGGTCTGGGACGTGCACATTTCGGATCTGTTGGAACAATTTGTCTGCTAAAGCTGAGGAATTTGCAATCTGCTGCAGGGTATTTTCAAGTACTTGGAGATCTCGATCTGTCTCAGGCTGATAGTTATTTAAGAAATTTGCAATACCACATGTGGTCGGGCAATAGTTACCCTAAAGAGAAAGAAAAATTTAAATCATGTTAAACAATAGGCATTATGTAATAGCCATAGTATTTCTCTTCCATTGCACATGCATTAAATTTTCCTGTGACAGATAGCGTATTAGAGACCTTAAACATAATAGCAAATTGGCATTTTTAAATACTGCATGCAGCCAAGTAGTCTATTTAAAGCATACATATATTTTACTCATGTTGCCATAATCATCATCATATATATAAAAAGTGCATAAATAAAACCGACATTGACTTACAAATCGTTCATCCAAGATGCAGCAGTTATCACTGGTAGCCACATACTGAATGGGAAAAGATAACATAGCATTTTCAGTGATTTTTCTACTTTAGTAATTACTTAAACAAGCTTTTAAACAGATGATCACTCTGCCCAATACCACTTACTGCATTGCAAGTTGAAAATAGGAAACCGAGCAGAGACAACCAGATGCTGAACTTTGGTTTCATTGTGTGTAGTTCCCAAACCCTGAAGCGGCCGTACTTAATCAGTGCAGCTTTCAGGGCTTCTGGGATCCAACCTTGCTCTCTGAAGAGCACAGCAACAGCTTAAGGGATCAGGTGAAACTCAGTGGGTGGCTACAGTGTTGTAAATAGGCAGGGGACATGGTAGAGGGTGGGTGGCCTCTTACTGGTTGAGTGTGTGGGCGTTTCCTGAATTTTTGCTGGATCCTACCCATTTCAGCATCAATGCATGACACACAAATGAACTACCTCCCACAAATCCTCTTTTACAACAAATTGACCTGTGGAGCAATCGCTTCCAGTAACCAATTGTAACAAAACTGGCCTAATCTCTGAGACCTGACAATTAAAGAGATAGAAAGGAAGCATTTGCTGTCATTCATTCCAGTGTTATACAGCAGATAAAAAGTGCTTGTGCTATTTTGACAGACGACACTGTCATTTTTAAATTACTGATCCAACCCTGACTTTTTAATCCATTTATTAGCTTCTGAGGACAAAGAACTTGGTTCTCTTAAAGATGCACATCTACTCATAAGCCTGTTAGTTGTAGCACTTGGGAAGAGTTTCCAAGATGGATCTAGTCAGGCTTCCTAGAGAGTACTATTATTTCTGGATGATGCTGTTCTGGATAAGATCATATATCTAGAAAGATTGGGTCGCCCTAGGAATTTTCTTCAACACCATACCGAAAACTCTTTGTTTTTGCTGTTCCTGAGGACAGGGCTAGAGTGGCACGCTTTTGACTAGTGTAACTTTTTGCCAATTCTATGAATATGTAAGCTTAAATCATACTCCAGTAGCACCTTTAAGACCAACAAAAATTTATTCAGGGCGTGAGCTTTCGAGTGCAAGCACTCTTTGTCAGACTATGATCTTCTTGCATGATAATCAGGGAATATATAGCAAAAATCAATTCTGTTACATCAATAGACACAATCTTTGTTGGTCTTAAAGGTGCTACTGGACTCTGATTTTATTGTGCTACTTCAGACCAACATGGCTACCCATTTGTATCTATTAATATGTAAACTAGTGACTCCGAGAAACAGATAACAGGTTCTTCAGAGATAAGGGATGATACAATACTCACTTCTGTCTCAACACTTTTATTATTTATTATTATTAAATGTAAGCCTCAGGCAGTTCCATATGCAATCATTACATAAGGAATTGGATAATTCAAGTACTTTCATCTCCTTCCTCTGGAATGTTATTAAGCGTTACTTCTAGGAGTTATGCATGAAATGTTTATTACATACTTTAGGAGCCAATTATAAAATAAGGGATATATATTTCTGCTAAACATGTACAAAAATAATATTTTGGGTGGAAATCTTGTTCTTTTTTGTAACAATTTCATTTATTACTGTCAATATCAAATAAATGGACAATTAATAGAATTTATTATAGTAAATCTCTGTTGCATTTACATTCCTGTATTGCAGTGCAGGGTAAAGGCTACCAGCTGGATCTAGTCAATACCAAGTGCTTCAAACTAAATTTCCTTGGTTGGCGCTTTTAAATTTCCTAAATATATGCTTTGAAGCCTGTACTCAATGATGTTTTTACCATTAAATCTTAGACCATTGAGTATTTTTTACTTAAGTGTGTATAAGGCCTTTCTTCATGTACCCCACTTTATGTGAAAAGTAGGTCAGATAGAAGGCCTTTTCTGTCATGGTCTCCAGTGTTTTGGGCACTTTTCTTAAGGATATCACAGTCTCTGTTAGCTTTTAAGCACCAGACAAATTCTATCCTATTCAATGGCTTTTAATATCCTTTTTTCTGTTTTGCTGGTGATTTTAAGCCCATTGAAGTCAAATGGTTCAGGGCTGCCCTGTTAATCATCCATAGAATGAGATAGAAGGTAGGGATATAAAATTAGAATAAACCTAGTTTTTATTGTTTTAATATTTATCATTTCATATGTGTTGCTCCTATTGTTTTATTGTATTTGTTATTACTTTGTGAGCTAGTGTCTGGAATCATGGAATATATATGTTTTAAGTAAATACAATGGAGCTTGTGCAAATGGTGAAAAAAAGCACATTAAGTTGGTTCTTTAATATCATAGAAGCCAGCACAGCTAAATTTCTTTCCAAGCAATAAAAATGTGCTTATATTTTAGGTAGCTAAGAAAACACAGTGCTTAGCGATTCATTAACCAACTGCCGTACCTATATGTACACCTATGTATTATTTGAAGGGAATCTGTAAACAGGGCCAAATTACAGGTTATGTTTTTAATTGTTATCCATATTGCTGCTAAAATATAACATTTATTGTTTAAAAATATTTGTTGATTCAGATACATGTTATAAGAAACAATTTTTTTTTTACAATTAATATGCCCTTCTGCGTTCTTTTTAGACAGATGACCCATGTTGGGAAAATGCCACAAGCCATTTGTTGAAAGTTTGACAACACAATCCTGTGCAGAATTACTCAATTTCAGTCACTTTATATAATAAACAAGTGTAGAAAAAAGATATCAGTGACATGTCCAGGCTTTTATTTGAATCAGATGAATGTGGGAGTCAAATACTTTTTTGCCTCTTCACAAGATAGTAAGAGAAATTTTGGTAAATGAATGAAAGCACACCTGTTTTAAACATACAATAGAGATCTGTGAAAAATATGACTGGATCTGAGGAATCATAAACCTCTCTCTGGTATGGTCGCCAAACTCCAGGTGGTAGATGGAGATCTCCTACTTATCACAACTGATCTCCAGGTGACAGAGATCAGTTCACCTGGAGAAAATGACCACCTTGGAAACTGGGCTCTATATCATTATGACCCCAACACCCCAACCCCCATTCTCCAGGCATTTCCCAATCCAGTACACTACTCTATGGGTTCTGTATATGTTAAGAATTATACCCAGGGCCAGACTAGGGCAACATCCTTGTGTTCAACACAAGGACACTGTTGCCATTTTAAAGCCTAAGGTAGCATGAGCACAATCAGGCTTGTAATAGGGCAGAATGGAAGTGTTCACATTTTTCTGAGTCCTAAAACAACACTGAGGGGATTTTGGCACTTTGAAGGTGCAGGAGGAGACAAGAGTGCCTTTTCCTGTCATGAGGGGAGCGGGGGACGAGAGACTGCTTCATACTCCGCTTAATATTTTTAGGTTTATTTTAAGGACTTTTCAAATATTATTTTATATATGTATTTCCACTTTATCCTTAAGCCTTCATAAGAACAAAAGCATTTTGTTTCTCTTTTGATGAACATTCCAAAGCAGTATTCACGTTTTTGTACAAATCAGTTTAGAAAATGAGTGATGAAATTTTTTTCGAGGTCAACAGGAAGCCCTTTGTATGCACAACTGAGCAATTTTAACACTTACTATGGTTTATTTACTGATTTATCAAGAAACTTTGAATGATTAATACAAATTTAGAGAAAAGGAAGCATTCTTAAATCTAGATACTGTGTTTTCCCCGAAATTAGTATTTATTTATGTTTTTAAATAATTGGTTAGTTAGTTCAAAGGTTATAAGTGAGATAAAGCCTGTATATCTTATTTGTATTATGTAAATATACTTTTGACTCAGTCTCTGTTAGCTTGTTCCTTTAAAGAAGCTTTGGAAAGTTATCTTAAATTTGCCTGTTAAACTGAACATGTATTTAGCAAGATTAAGATTGAGATAAAGCTGTTACTGAAACTTGTGTAACAAGCTAGGACAATTGGGGACACAGTCTATGTATAAACTTCGTATTTATACATCAAAGCATAGGATGTAAACAGTACATGATGTGAACATGCTTTAGGATGGAATCAGAGTTTGCACTGGCTTCTGTGATTTTAGCCAAGGTTGTATGCCATGTGAGTACCTCTAGAACTACATCATGTAAGCACATTTTGTACAAGTTTATTATCTTGCTGATCACACTGGGGATCACCAAAATGACATCTGGGTTCTTTTAGTTCAGCTATCACTTTCTAGTAGTTGCAAAAAAGCTGATGTATTGTGCTCACAATTTGTACATAATAGATTCAATTATGCAATTTATCATACACGAGTTTCATCTCTGATACTCACTCCCTGAGATGTTAACTCTCAAACTATGTTTGTGGGAACAAAATAGGTTTATTCTCCCCTAAAAAGAAACATAGGACAGAAGGAACATTGTGCTACATTGTGTTAGTTTGGCAACCCTTGTGGTAATGAGAGACAGTAAATGGCTCAGGTTGCTTATTTTAAGACAAGCCACTTTCTGCTTCAGTTTCCCATCTGTAGCACTAATACTCACTCACCATAGAGGGTTGCTGTAAGAATGATAAGATAATGAGCCCACAGGGAAGCAGTATACAAATTTAATAAATAACTTTTTAATAATTTGAAGTGTTATACAGATCCTAAGTGTTGTTATTGCTATTATTAGGTTCCAAGTAAAGATGTTAATTTCCCAAGCATTTCACAATCTTATTATAATTTTTTTTTAAACTCAAGTTATTTTTGTTTGATGTCATATTTATCTGCAAACCTAGGGCATTTTTAGGGTTGTAGAGAAATCTGTCTTGCCTGTTCACACTGAATTTAATTACCCTCAGATTTAGATGACAGCTATTAGTATAGAAATATTTAGTCTCACTTTTAACTACCGTTTTCCTTGTAATTGCTGTTACTTTTGCATTTTTAATTTATTGTGATGATGATTATCTGTTACAATTATTATTTGAACTCAGAGTTGTATTTTCAGTTTTTGTTAACTGTCTCTAGAACCCCGGTTATGAGGTGGTTTGCAAACACCTTAAAATGATAAACAAATGAATAATGCTATCATGGCATGTGATGTGGATGGCAATAGAGACATTAGCATTGGAGACATACATTCTTACCTCCTGTAAATCAGTGGATTGAATACATGGCAATCAATGACCATTACGTATGGACTAGGTATTGTAGATAGAGAAACTTGAATAGACCAGCCATCAGTGTTCTCATATTGTGCCAGAGGCACACTATAGAGCTGTCATCCAAAATAGTAGTATCAACCCAGTTCAATTCTCTAAATGGCCTCAACCAACTTGTCTTTTCATCTTCCAGAGGTCCTCAAGAAACTGAGGAGCTACCTATACTCTAACATCTGAGAGGGCATTTGGGAGCAACTGTGTCATCTGTCTGGGTGGTTCTCCTATTCCAGAGGTCAATCAGGGCACTCTGATTTGGTATCTCTGCAAATCTAAATCTGAGTAAACAGAGATATGTCTATGACAAAGGAATTCTCATCAGTTCCTCCAGATTAACAGTGTGATCCACACAATGTGTAGGACCAGATTTTGCTCAGTAAGTAGTGGGGGCTATGAATGTATCAGGGATGTCTCTGATTACATGTTTATTCTTTCTCTGGCTTATTCTTATGTGGTCAGGGGAGCTGGAAAGGCTTAGAGACCCAAGTCAAACTCCACCAACAGTATGCCCTGACGCTTCCTATTTTTATGTTTGCACAGCAGGTATGTTGGAGAAATGCCTATGCAACACTGATGTTTCTCCAGACACACAAGCATAGACATTATCCAAAGCACTTGTGGCCTGTGTTTAGAATTTGGTTACATTTCTCTTGGTAAAAAATTTTACACTTAATTTCTGAAATATGAAATAGTTTAAGATCCAGGTTCTGCCCTGCTTATGTACAAATTTCAGAGAATAGTCTGAATGAATGCAAATACTGACAAATCTACTATGTTTATTAATAGATGTATTGAGAGTCATAATGGCACACAGGATAGACATTTCAGAGGGAGAAGTCTTAATCTTCCTTTTTAGGATTTATTCAAAGTAGGGAGGCACATTCAAAAAACAGTACATACTTTCAGTTTCATGTGTGAATCTTATTTGGGGATGCTAGGTTTCCCTTGGCCACCAGTGGGGGATGCAGGGGTAGGTTTACCTGATTCAGGTTAGGAAACTCCTAGACATTTGGGGATGGAGCCTTCAGTGGAGGATAGAAACTTCAGTGGGGTACAACACCATGGAATCCATCCTCCAGAGCATCCATTTTCTCAAGAGAAACTGATCTCTGAAATCTGGGGGTGAGCTGTAATTCTGGGCTCCTGTCTGGAGGCTGGCATCCCCAATCCCCATTCACCAGATCAATAGTTGTATTAGTTCTAAGTCTTAGCAAACATGTCCTTATTTCATGCTTTTTATTTCTGTTTCTTTTTCCTATGCAAATTGCAAAGGATTATTGGGTACACATAGCAGCATGCCATTTCACTGGCACACCTAAAAAAAAACCTTATGCTGCAAGGCAACTTAAACCACTTATGCCGTTTCCTGACCCCAAGGTACAGTAAAACGGCTCTTATCAAGACTCCAGCTAAGCATGCAGATTCAGATGACTCAAGCAAATGATCCAAGTCACAACAATCTGGAATAGTCCATTACTCAAGAGAGCTATTAACCAACCTTATCTAGTTGAAAATGTCTTCCCGGTACCAAAAAGGAATCCTATGACTCTGCTTTGGGGCCATTCTGAACATTAACAATTCAATTTTGAGACTCTTTGTTTCCCCCTAGAAATACTGACAATGAATACTGTTCCCCTGTTAAGTGTCAAACTAAAATTGTCACACATCTTTCTCTTGATGCATATATTAAATGAGGAGAGTTTTACTGTAACATTCAAAGAAGCATGCAGGATGAGTACTGAACCATCCTTCCTCCTGTGCTTTTCTATCCTTATTTATCGTTCCAGGCATGTTTCTATCCCCCATGGTGAGAGGGACATTAACTGGCATAAAGTTTGAGCAGGGGATGATTTAGTGGCCCACATGTGAAAAGTAGGTTAGTGAACTATGGACTGTCATCTGTAGTACAAGTCATGTAGAAATTCTAGCTGAATTCAGTGATATTTCCACCTCCTAATAATGATAACGACATGGGTTTCATTCCAATCGGATTACAGTATATGTAATTATAAGGAAAAAACATACTAACACAAGGTTCTATAAGGCAATCATGAGCTTTTTGAAGTGTTCAAGCCATTCTTGCCGACAGTTTGATATAGTAATATTAGTTCATCTAGCCATGGGTTTTGCACACAAGTAATTTGTGTACATGTTGACTCAATTCTTTTGTTGCTATAAGGGCATAGACATTTTGAAAACATTTATTTTGTGCCACAAGTTTTAAGGTAAAACAATGATCTTGCTTTGTCAATTTACAGATATTTGGAGGACTTTGGTTTCTTTATGAAAGGTTAGTGTCTAGTTTTTGGTTCAAAAAAGATTGCTGTGTATACTTTACCTTGAGCAGGACAGTGAACTCCTTTTGGTAAACAAAGATCTGATATACTAGTGCAAGGAAAGATAAATTATCAGCTCAAATATTTGGATAAAGCTTTGCAAGTGGGTGAGGACAGAGTCTACAACCAACTCAATTGTTTGTGAGTAACTATTGCTGCAGTGCAATCAGATAGGGAAAGTTTGAAAGCACAAAAGGTAAAATTTACCCAGCATTAACAAAGTGATTTGAATTTTGAAAACAATTGTTCAGATGTGCATTGTCATCTGTGTGCAATAAAACAAAATGTAGAATTCTTTAGCTAATAGATTTGAGGGAATGCTGATGAGAACCATGGAGTAAGTTCTAGTTTGAACTTCTAGTCATAACTGATGTTGCACTGCAGAAATTCATTGTTCCCTATTCTTTATAGTAATGTTGAATACAGACTTGTTTGGAAATTGCCTAAAATAATATTTCTTGAAACTGTAACTCCCTGCTACAGTTAATACAGATGCAACTATGCATCTTCACCAGGGTGAAGTGTTCTACAGATGTGCAGGGTGCTTAAGTCCATAGTAGCCTCCCATAGCCTCATAAAAGTACTAGAAATCAGTGCTGACTGTACAGTGGACACTTCTAGGGATATCTCCTTTTTCAATTCAAAGAGCCGGTTCTTTCCTGTGAAGTCATAAATACCTCCTTCAAATAGTCACCTTCACTAATATGGACCTGCTCAATTAGCTCAATTAGCATTTAAAGTTGGCAGGCATGTATGGCAGGGCCTTGTGACCTTACAAGCTCTGGAACACCCCATCTAAGAATGTCTCTATGTCTCCTTCGTTGGCAAATAGGAGAGACAGTTTTGTTCTGAAGGCCTTTGATGGAACTCTGCTTAGCACTCCACTGCACAACCCGAACAGGCTACTGGTACTTGCAGGCAGTCTTATGCGTAAAGAGACACACGACTACTTTATGCTCTGTGTCATGCCAATTCATATACATAAAATAATATTATGAAATATAACTATAATCTTGGCTGAATCCACATGATTTTCTGGGCCCTTTACTTCCATTCCTAGCATAGGATTTGCAGCTCATCTGTCCCCCAGTCCTTTCAGCAGCTGCTGCCTGAAGCAGGAAGGAGTAGCAGGAGTACCTGACAGCCACAAGACCCACTGGGCAGCGGCTTTGCCCTCTTTCTTGGAACATGGGATAAAAGTTATATTGGGGAATGGTGCTCAGAAGACCATATGTGGTTCTAAAGTTACTAAATATCACTGAACTACCCTAAAAATATACAGTTGCTCTTTTACTGTTGTTTCATTTTGAATCTTTTGGTTATTGTTTGTTTTTATGCTTTACTGCTTTTTAAAAGGTTCAACTGGGTTTCATAACAATCAATCAATCAATTAATTAATTGAATTTTTATACTGCTCTCCCTTACAGCTCAAGGCGGTTCTCAGGAAACATGAAATTCAATATAACAGATAGAATGTGAATTCAGTAATTGCATCAAATCAACAACATTGAACATTTAATTAGTTGTTGGGAAAGATACTTTTTGCTGTATTGTGTAGTTTCTAAATTTTGTTTACCGCCCAAAGGTAGTAGGTAGAATGTAAATCTAGTGAATAAATAAGCGTATCTCGAGTCTACAGCTATTTTAGAACTTGGCAGCAAGTCTGCTCACTAGAGGGCCATACGGAAAGCATTACGCCAATTCTTTGTTCGCTTCATCCGTTGCCAATTGCCAGGCCCAACTTGCTGCAAAACAGTTGGATCTCATAATACTTAACATACCACTTTCTACTGTGTAAATTTACCCATAAACTGAAATTGTTTTTAAAGTCCTCCATATGTCCAAATACCATCTTTAGTAGGGAGTGGTGACCCCGAGAGACCGAGGATCTCTTGAAAACAGCATCATGAAAATCCCTCCACAGGGAAATTTGACTTACCCTTTCTTAACAGCATTTTGTCACCAAGATAAAGCTTTTTAGAACAGCTGTTAGGATCCATGATTTATTTTAATGATTGCTAATGTTTCTCTTTGGACATTCCTTGTTTCTTTTTCCCCCCAACAATAGGAGGGTTAATTTTTGCTAGCTGTCTCCTCTCATTGCAGACCCCCTCTTCACTCCTCATGGGACCCCATTTCCCAGGAACAGTATTTTGTGTGGCTCAATGGACTAGAGTCAGAGTGGGGAGGCAGAACAATTCTACTGACTGACTTTTGGATGTCGGTTTATTTTGTAGTTTAATCATTGTGGGGTTTAACTGTTCCATTTCTCAACTGCCTTATGAACAGCTTTAGTCAAGAGGTAGGGGGTGTTACTATTTTATTTTTTAATAAAGTAACACGGCTGACAGGCAATCTGTTTTGGAATGCCTATTCTACTGGCAAATGAAATTTTTCTTTAAGTGCTCTGATTAAACAAAGAAGTAGCCCTGCGTCTAACAAACTGCTCACTTTACTGGTAGCTGGCAACCTATACAGGTAAGTGACACATAGGATCACAGAATGTTCCAACAGAAAGCCAGGATAAGTAGTACAACACTGCCTCCTGCTGGTCTATTTGGTAAGCTAATTTCTAATAATTCGCACTATACAAAGGGGAAGAAATACAATAAAATCTTCCAGTAGCACCTTTAAGACCAATAAAGATTTATTCAAGGCGTGAGCTTTCGAGTGCAAGCACTCTTTGTCAGACTAGTCGGACGAAGAGTGCTTGCGCTCAAAAGGTCATGCCTTGAATAAATCTTTGTTGGTCTTAAAGGTGCTACTGGACTCTGATTTTATTGTGCTACTTCAGACCAACACGGCTACTTATTTAAAGGGGAAGAAAATATGTTCAAATTTATTTTGCAATTTAGGTTTCCATGTGACCTTCTCTTCCATCACAGGAGCTACAAGAGAATTTTCAGAAAGTTCTAACTAAGATATGCTAAAACCTCCTTGATTTTCCCTGCATCTATATTCTGCTTCAATACATTAACTATTTAATTTGGCTTTAGGCTGCCCCTTTCTAAAAGAGGTGGCTGTCGAGGTGGCTCGCAAGATTTTTGTAAAAAAACATCTGAAGTACAAATATAAAATCTAAAAAATTTTCAGTTAAAAGAATTACTACGTATTTGCTCCATACCAGATTTTTCCCAAATAAGCCAAGGTGCACTGACAGATGGAATTCAGATTTCTTGTTTGACTCAGATAGGAGTAACAACCTAGATAAGATCCCAAATATGGGGGGCTGGCATATAGATGGTAAGTGTGCCGTCCTTGGCCTCAACCAAATGCCTGCTGGAAGAGCACCATTTTGCAGGCCCCTTGGAAATTATAAAGTTCCATAAAGGCCCTGATATCACCAGTAACTCATTCCAACAGGCTAGAGCCTGGGCTGTAAAGGCCTCAGCTCTGGCCAAGATCAAGTTCACCTCCCTGGGCCTGGGGATCACCGGTCAGAATTCACAGATCAAAGATCTCTTTGAGGGGTGTACAAGGAGAGACAGTCCCTCAGATAGGCAGGTCCCAGACACTGTGAGGCCTAAAATGTCACAGCTATGTAAGTTCTGTACAAGAAATATTTTTTCTATTTTCAGCAACCCCTCCCATCTATCGGAATACTTTTTTAAATAAGGTAATCACAATACTAAACCCAGGAACAAAAGTAGTATACAGGTCAAAACTGACCTAGTGAGGTTTAGAGTGATCTAAAGTCAAATCTATCATGGGTGACTTTTAGACTAGCATCTTAATGGCCCATTATGCATGGCCGCTGAAACGGCGATTTCGGGTCACATGGAAAACGCAGAGGGGGAAGAAGCGAAGCAAACCACTTATGCACAGGATGGGACGCAACGGCGGCAAAACCCAAAGTAACCGATTATGCATGCAGCAACCCTGGCGCCGCTTCTGGTTACGCCCCGGTCACTCGGAAGCTGCGCTTTCTTCTGCGTTTCGCTGGCGCAGCTTTTTCGGCGGCATGCACCGAATCTGCGGCCAGTTGCAGCTGGTGCCGTGCATTATCGGTGATTTTAGTTGCCACCATTCCACCCCGGATGTGCGCTATCCCCCCGTGCATAATGGGCCAATGTGAGGGTCAGATAAAAATGTATTGTGTAGTTGTTAGGGTGTTGAACTAAAAGTGAAAAGACCAATTTCATTTCCATCTGCTCTATTTTATCCTCACAACTCTGTACAGCTAGTTACACTGAGATGACTGGCCCAAGGTCACTAATTCATGGCAAAGTGAGGATTTAAACCATGGTCTCCCAGATCCTACTCTGATCCTTTTACCACTGCACCAAGCAGACATTTGTGCAGCAAGTACTGGTGAACAGTACTAAGTCAGCACTTAGTTGTAAGGTGGTTGCTGCTGGCCCTGGGTGAGACACAAAAGCTGCATGGTTGTAAATTACCTAATGATTCCTGCCAAGCCTGGCCTTGATGAGCCCTCCAAGGCAGGGATGGTCTGCAAGGCTAAAACAGCCCTGGAAAAGTCCTTACTTCTATTGATAGAAACCAAGGCTAAAAGGCTGGGAATACTGTTGTAGTTCCCTAGCAACCTTCACAACAGTCTCTGAATCTGAGGCACCATCAATTTCTTAAAGCTGTCAGTGCTGCTTCTGCATTTGACGGTTTTTTAGCCCCCCCCTGAAATATTTTCCCCAGATTTTTCTGCAAACCTGGATCTTTGTAGAGAGATCCATCTTATTTTTTTTTCATAGCTCCAATCTCTGGATTTAAGTATCCCCAGATGGGGCCATGCTGAGAATTAAATACATATCGTATGACATAGCTATAGCTAACAAGGAAATAAAACATATCCAAACTGCAGCTACCAAACTGAACACTCTACTTGACTGCTGCCTCCTTCACTTGTATAAGTCTCTGTTTGCTTGTCCTCAAAAAAGGATTATCTTTTCCCTTCTAACAGCAAGAAATTTAGCACATGAAGGCAGGTCTTCTCTCTGCCATCAGGAGTGTAAGCCTGTTACTTGTGTTTGTGGGCAGAGCTTGAGATCCCAGGCGGGATCCAAGCAGATATGTAATTGACCAATGTGCAGCAAGGATCCCAATCTGCTGGATCCAATCCTTTTACACCAATCTATCCAATCACATATACTGGCAGGAACATCTATTGTCTGCTATGTGTATATTATGTTGTGATTTTCTGGGGGGACGGGGGATTCCTCGGTCTCCTTGTTGCCTAGGCCAACTTGCACTCATGCCGAAATCTCAATAAAGAGAAGTTCATTTGTTTACCCCGGAGTCCTGCCGTTTCTCCCATGAGCCCGTGGATGTAACAACTTGTTCATGACAAACAGCTCCACGAGGGAGAGGGATCCCAAACACACAGCGGCTCCCACCGCTGCATTCTGATGTTCTATGGCCATTCTATACGGCGCCCTTACAAGGCAGGAAGGAAGGCAGGAAACCCGAAGGCCAGCGTTTCTCGCCTTGGATTGCTTTTCCCGCCGAGGACCAAGCGGCGAGCTGGCCGTGCGGGGCCGGGGGACTGGGCCGCGCCTGCAAGGGCCGGGCAAAGATTTCCCGTCGGCGCGGCGGCTCCCGCAGGCGGGCCTTCTCCTCGGCGCCACTTCCCTTCGACGAGCCCGCCCAGGCCGCGCCCGGCCAGGAGACACCATGAGCGGCGCCGCGCGGCTGGGGCTCCGCGCCTCCCGAGACGGCGGTGGCCTGCTGGGGCGAGGAAGCAGCAGCTGCGGCCGCCTCCGGAGCAGCCAGCCGTGCGCCCCTCAGCCGCGCGCCGTGCGGGTGGGCTGCGCCTCGGGCTTCTGGGGAGACACGGCGGCCTCAGGTATCCAGGAGCGCGCCGCGACGGGCACGAGTCGCCACTCCGGGGCGGCCGCTACGGACCGCAGTCCCCCCGGGGCGTCCAGCCTGGGACGGGCGGGGGCTGGCGGCTCCCCGCGCTGGCAATGGAGCCAATAATGGAGCGTCTCCTCCTCCTCCGCCGCCGCCTCCTGCTTATGTCCTCCAAACATTCCTCTCGCGCTTCTTCTCGGCGCCGCCGCCGCCACCACCGTGGTCCCCGGTTGCTCACTACCCTAGGCAGAGGGTGCCCACCAACGGATTCCCCCACCCCGCTTCGCTGCTTTCGACATAGTATCGTTTCGTTTGACAGTAATTCTAGGGTGCCCTTGCAAACATTTGGTGTGGCGGGCGGGGGGGGGGGGCACCTAACCAACCAACCAACCAACCTCTACTTCCCAAAGTGAATAGGTTCTGGTTGCAAAAAGGAGAAGTTGCAGATTGTAGGGCTCGGGTGGACAACACACCCCAGGGAGATTCTTCGGGGCCGGAAAGGGAGGGCCTGCAAAAGGACTCCGGACAACTTCTGCGGGAGCTTTGCTTTCGCTACGAGATCCGAACTTTGCTCTTTGTGAATATGCGGGGAAACTGGCAGAAAAGTAAACCTGTAGGTGGCGCTAACGTCACAAAGTTCATATTTACGCTACAGCCGCTCGAAGCGAGCACCGACGTCGGCCGATTTGTTTGAACCGAAAGCGAATCTCCTTGAGTACCACCCGATTTCCTCCGGGGGAACGTTGCTGTTCATCCTAGCTAGAAGGGGTTCAAAACTTTACAACAGCACTCATGATCAACATATTTTTGTAATCAAGGCCCTAAATGAATATTATATTTATAAAGGCCATATGTGGTCAGGGTCCTGAGCACCCCGAGGATCGTTTACTTGCCTGTGCTCTCAGGCTCTGTCCACTCCAACAAACTGGTGAGCCCTGTCCCCAAAGAAATCTGCCTGACCTCAATCGCAGCCAGAGCCTTTTCATCGGTGGCCCCTATCTGGTGGAACGAACTCCCCAACAAGATCAGGACTCTCCTGGAACGCAAACAGTTCCGTAGGTCTCCAGAATGGAGCTCTTCCGCCAGGCTTTTGGGTGAGGCCAGTGATGGGGACCTCCCCACCACCTGGTTCCATTGCCAGCCAACTCTGACACCCAACATGTCCCTAGCCTAAGGCTTCTGTTAATTCTGAACTGTTGTTTTTGGCTCTGATTGATGTTAACTGATTATGACTGTTCGTGTTTTTCTTTTTCATATTGTTGCAAATGTTTCAATGTATCCTCTTGGTCCAACTGTTCTATGTACACTGCCCCAGACATGATAGTGAGGGGAGGTATATAAATTGAATGAATAAATAAAATAAAAATATGTAATGCATGTAAGGATGGATGCACCCGAGACTACAAACCTATTTGTAGATGGCAATAAATCTGAGAAATTTCAGCAGAATTTACTTCTGAGTAAATATCCATGAGATAGGGATGTATACGGCATTAAAGGTAAAGGTATCCCCTGTGCAAGTACCGAGTCATGTCTGACCCTAGGGGTGACACCCTCTAGCGTTTTCATGGCAGACTCAATACGGGGTGGTTTGCCAGTGCCTTCCCCAGTCATCACCGTTTACTCCCCAGCAAGCTGGGTACTCATTTTACCGACCTCAGAAGGATGGAAGGCTGAGTCAACCTTGAGCCGGCTGCTGGGATTGAACTCCCAGCCTCATGGGGAGAGTTTTCAGAGAGCATGTCTGCTGCCTTACCACTCTGCGCCACAAGTATTAGCAGCCCAAATTATACAAATTATGGTTGCCAACTCCTGGTTAAGAAATTCCAGGAGATTTGGAGGTAGATCCTGTGGAGGGATTGCAGCGGACTATTATGCTGTAGAGTCCAAGCTGCAAAGCAACCATTTTTTTGCCAGGGGAACTAACCTCTGTAGTCTGGACATCAGTTGTAATTTCGGGCGATTTTCAGCCTGCACCTGAAGTTTGGCAACTCTAAATATAATAAATGAAAAGGCATAATCCTGTATTTGCATTCTGGGAACCACACTGAAGAAGCTTGGGCATGATTTAGAGCAGGGGTAGTCAAACTGTGGCCCTCCAGATGTCCATGGACTACAATTCCCAGAAGCCTGGGAATTGTAGTCCATGGACATCTGGAGGACTGCAGTTTCACTACCCCTGATTTAGAGCTATGCACATGGCACACTATTAATTAATTAAATGTAATTTGTACAATATTCACAGTTATTCTGCTAATTGTAGACTATTTGTTATTAAGGAGAAAAATCCAAAAACCCATAGGGAGATACCAAACCAACAGTATTTCCACCATTCTCTCAATACCCAAGCAGGATTTAGCCTTTTCCCTGAGGTGACTATCTACTAGTTTCTCTATGGTTTAGTAAAGAGCTCTAGAACTTCTGATTCTCCTGTATGCTCATAGAAGAGCAGGATTTGTATATCCTGCAATTTACTATCTGAAGGAGTCTCAGAGTGATATTATTATTTTATTTTAGTTTATTACCTGCCACTCCCAATAAGGCTTGTGGTGAGTTACAAAATTTGTCTAAAACCCCCAATAAAATTACCCCTAACAATTCCATACACAATCAGTCCATTACATAAGTATACAAGATGCGGCAAAAACATCATACCACTAAACCCCAGCCCTAATTCCATCCCTGGGGCAAACAAAAAGGGGGTGCTGACATTTCACCTGCCAGAATAACTCAAGGGGTTATTTAAAATTGGTTATCCTTCCTCTCCCTACAACAGAAACCCTGTGAAGTGGGTAAGACTTGACATTACTTCTCTCTCACTCTCTCTCTCTCTGGTTCCTTTGGGGGAATTGATCTTTGTAGTTCAGAGATCACCTATAATAATTTTATCTGTTCCCTATCTTCAATTTTCTTTCTTTATTAATTAATGCAATATACTGTCCTTCACCGTAACATCTTCCCTCACCCCAACAGCCTTTACAAGGAAAACTATGTCCTAGTTGAGCAGTACTGGCAGCCAGGCCTGGCCCAGTTCCACAAAGATTTGCAGAGGTGGGCTGGGGACACCTAATTTCCCCCTGTATTCCATTCAGGGCAAGAAAACTAAGATCATGGCATCCGGAAAGTGCATTTAGTCAAGGCTATGGTATTCCCAGTTGCAATGTATTGCTGCAAAAGTTGGACTATAAGGAAGGCCGAGCGTCAAAGAATTGAGGCTTTTGAACTCTGGTGCTGGAGAAGACTCTGGCGAGTCCCTTGGACTGCAAGATGAACAAACCGGTCAGTCCTAGAGGAGATCAGCCCTGCCTGCTCCTTAGAAGGCCAGATCCTGAAGATGAAACTCAAATACTTTGGCCACCTCATGAGAAGGAAGGACTCCCTGGAGAAGAGCCTAATGCTGGGAGTGATTGAGGGCAAAAGAAGAAGGGGACGACAGAGAATGAGGTGGCTGGATGGAGTCACTGAAGCAGTCGGTGCAAACTTAAATGGACTCCGGGGAATGGTAGAGGACAGGAAGGCCCGGAGGATCATTGTCCATGGGGTTGTGATGGGTCGGACACGACTTCGCACGTAACAACAATCCACATATTTGGCCAGGGCAAGAATTAGATATATTGACAGTAAGTTTGAGTCAAAACTTGCACTCAGTGTTAGGTCAAGTCTGGCATATGAAATAATAGAGTGTCTGCGCAAATGCAGAGTGCATGTTTCTCATCATAGTGGGGACAAGAAATTAAGGACCAAGGTTTACTGGTCAATCCAGGGAGGAATGAACCCTGCTTCTTTTGGCTTTAGATATTAAGAACTGGGTATACATTTTCTTTTAATTCTGTTTGTGCAATCATACCCTTAATTGAATGCCTAAATCCATGTATGATTATGCCTATGTCTAGGCCCAGCTTTAGTGCTCTGTTGGTCTTATTCTCTCTTACTATTGGCTGTGTCTTTTTTCTGAATTATCTATGAACATTTCTTACAATGTGGTTAGGTTCTGCTAAACATAATTATTTCCTGTCATTAGTTCCTCAGTTGCTGTATGGAGGGAAGCTGGATTTTCTGGTTTTTGATTACCTTTCTGAAATTACAATGTCTTTGCTAACTGCTGCCAAAGCCAAATCTCCAGTAAGTACATTTGCTCTGTTCTTTAATCAACAACAAAATAAATATTATGAGAATAAATCCAGCAATTTGGAAGATTGATTTCTGGTTTGAATTATTAAAATACCAGAATAGTGTAAACTTTATAAGCTTTATATAAAAATTCTTGTAACCTAAATATAAAGATCATTCTTGCTGGAGCGTTATAGAGATATTAGATCACAGATAACTCACTGGACTGTTTTTTTAAGTATTGGGTTTCCCATATATAAATTTCAGAGCCTGTAATTCTATATATGTTTCCTTTAACTGAAGCACCTTTCTGTATAGGTGTTTCTCTCCCCCCTTTGTTTAATTTTATGAAGACATTTTCTCTACACTTGGAGAGTTCCCCTGAGTAGTTCCCTTTTCTGTGAATGGCCTGATATAGCCTTGTTCATTCAACCAGCTGTCAACAGCTGGCTTGCTATTAACATATTGATAGAAGATCAATATGGTTTTTGTTTGGCACCAAAACAATAAACATGGATTCTGACACAATGCGGTCTACTGTATTATTCCATTGGAGTTCCTCCAAAATGTTTCTGGGATGGAAAAAAAGTCATTCATTGGACCTAGTCCTCAGTTGCAGGGATTTCTTTTTATTGATCAGAAGCTTTACTTAGCCAGAATGTTATCCTTCTGTTAGAAAATGCCAGCCCTAGAAAGTGCTGCGACTTTTGGAATGAAATGTCATTGAGCTGAATCATGCCAGAGACGCAGGCAGGCAGATGAGGTTGGTAGAAAGCACAATGTCCTAACAAATGCTCAAAAAGTAGATAAAGTTCTGTACTGTCTTGCTGATGCACTAGAATGTGACTTCTTCGGCTCAGTTTTCATAGTGGGATCATAACTGAAATTAATAGCAATTGGACTGTTAACTAGAAATACGAGGACTAGATTATTCATCTCACATTTTGTACCTTCTAATGCCTTTCTGCAATTTTCTTTTTCACAAAAGTAGCAGTCATCAGGTACCCATGTGTACTTAATAGTCTCATGAATTGTGATCTGAAGCACTGAATGTGTGTTTCTAACTGATATGTGCATTGGCCTGGATCCATTGCAGAGTTTCTGTGGGCAGAAGGATTCATACCTGCAAAGGGTGATTTTTTTTTTTTTGCCTCCCTGTATAATCCAAAATGCCTCCCCATGCTACTGCTGGGAGAGAGATGATTGCAGATTTTTTGAATGATTCTTTTCTGTGGCATAATCAGAAAAAGACTAAAGGGTGGAAAACCTATGCTTTGTAAAGGTAGATCTGAAATGGTTATAGTTTGGGGAAATTTTGTTCTGGGCTATTTACATTGATTGATTTTAACACTGTTTAATAGAAAATGAAAATTTGCCTTCCCTGATAACAATGTTTGCAACTTAATTGTTATTTATTTCAGGATTTGGGATATACACCTGATTTTGTATTAACTGCAATGGCTCCTTACATAAAGGATATTCATAAGAAAGGTAGGATGAACCACATTTATGTTTCAGATTGCTGCAGTATTTTTAAATATGCATACTGAGCATTTTTACTGTAATAAAAATGGTATAGACCTATAAAATGGTATGCCACTTATCATCAAGCTTATGCTGTAACTGTAAAACTCTTAAATCAGACTTTACCCACTTATAGTAGAAATGTGATCATGCAAAAAAAAAAACTTGGAAAATAACAGTAGATAAACTAAAACAGAGTTTAGGCTTTGAAAAGTAGAGGCATTTGTAGCAATGCCTCAGAAAATTGTTGTAATAGTCATAGAGATTCATAAGGGAGTTAGTTTCTAACAGATAATACACAAATACAACAGTCTAGCAAATAATCCACAGAAGCTCACAAAAATGTGTTAGTTTTTCCAGGCAAACAGCATCATTTGTTACACATCAACAGCTTGGGAGGAGAAAAAAATAAAGAACAAATTCTAATCCAGTAGCCTTGTAAGGAAGTAGGCAAGTGGCTAAAGACGTGGTTAAGTCAAACGAGACACACACATGAAACCCAACTGGGTCAAACAAAAATACTCAAGGATGAAATTGATTTGGTGTGTCTTAGCAGTGTATATAATGTTTATGGGTTTGGATCCTTGTGTCTCGCTTAGGTGTCCGGGTTGTCAGTAATGCTGGTGGGATTAATCCACTTTCCTGTGCTGCGGCTCTGCAACAGGTGGCGAAAAAGGCTGATGTCGACATGAAGATTGCGGTTGTTACTGGCGATGATTTGATAAGCGAGGTATTCTGTTGAAGTTTTTTTAAACACTGTTCTATAAGAGCCTGGTAGTTTTTGTACAATGGAACAGTAAAACTTGTTTGTCATCAAAGTCCAGGGCATAGAAAGATTCTTGATGCTTTCATTATCTGAATTCTGTCAGCATCACACAAATGCAGTGGATGAATAGTTGGCTCCTCTTGTTGGTTGAGTTGGTTGCCGGATGAACCTGGTCACAGAAGGAACGGATGACTGCTAATAGTCCTAAACAGAATGACATCCTTCTAGATCTATTAAAGTCAGTGATCTTAGAAAAGTGCAACTGTGTTTAGGATTGTACTATAAATTATCCTTATCCATGGTTCCTCTATATATTTGTGAAACAGCTGGAGTTGGGACGTGTTCGGCTGTCCGAGTTGGAATAGGGCCAATAAGGGTGCAGCCAGCAACACTGGCTGCACCCTGACTGGCCCTGCCCTTACAGCTCCCTCCCTCCCTTTCTGGATGCTAGCCACGTTCCTCTCAGACACAACAGAGACCGAGAGAGACACACAGAGCCCTGCCAGACTGAACACGAGCCCTCATTCCCTCCTATTAATCCTGCTGCGAGGGAGGCAGAGAGAGACACAGAGAGAGCTGCCCCAAGCTGTCCACTCCCCCCACGGCACCTTCCCCCCTCTTCCTCCCACCCCTGCCCCGTTCCCTTTCATGCCACCTACCTGACTCCCTTCCTGCCTTCCTTCCTCCCAGCATTCCCTTTGTCCTTCCTTCCTTCCTTCCTTCCTTCCTACCTTCCTTCCTTTCTTCCTTCCTTCCTTCCTTCCTGCCTGCCTGCCTGCCTGCCTGCCTGCCTGCCTGCCTGCCTGCCTCTTTTTCACTCCCTGTTTCTCTCCCTGTTCTTTTGTCTCTTTCTGTCTTCCTCCCTTTCTTTCTCTCTCTCTCTCTCTCTCTCTCTCTCTCTCTGTCTCTCTTTCTCCCTTTCTTCCTTCCTTCTCCCCATCCATCCACCCACCCTGCTAGTGCCCGCTGTATTTTGGGTACAGCGGGCTTAATATTGAGTCAGTATTAATAAACTGTACAATGAGGTTGCCACCTTAAGCATACCTGTAAATATGCCCCTTTGAAATCTGTATTTGTTTTCAGTTTTATTGAATGACATTAATGTTATAATGTGGAGGTGCATTATGATGTACGTGTCACAAAGATAGTGTGAAATATAAATGACTGGCTTTAAAGTATCTTTTATTGCTTAAATATGGAATGGTTTTCTGGAATGATCATGTTTGTACATTTAATTTAATTTAATTTCTAATGCATTTTTGTACAAAATGATTTACTCTAGGGATAGGATTATAATGTAAATATGGTTATATCAAATTAATATATTGGAATATTTTAATAGGTAAACAACATCAAAAAAACTGTTCAGGAAGTAGAAAATGGGAGGTTATTTCCTGAAAGTATTCACAGTATGAACGCATATTTGGGGTAAGTTAAAAAATATTAAAAAAAAAAGATATCTGAGAAAGTGCATTTTATAATTGGCATTTATTTGCCTGTCTTAGATTAGATTCTGAAGGCAATCAAGATGATTTTTTCACTTGGATTTAATGCATGGTTTCCTAACATGATAGATGATGACTCTGATTACACACAAGTAGCTGCTAGACAAAGTGCAAAAAAGCTATGATAAATTTTCAGAAATAGTTGTAAGGTCATCATATTATAGCTGTCAGATGACAGAATATGTCATAGCTTCTCATTATATCTTTGTGAAATTAGCAAGTACTTACAGCAAAATAGACAAGAAAGCTTCATGAATGACTACAAATGATTTTGTATCCAGAGAATTTTATACTATCTGTTTAGTGGACTTTTAAAAGCCAGCCTGAACCGTAATTCTAGAGTTGGAAAGAAAATGGTTTGAGTCCATGGCTAGCCTGGGATATAAACTCTGGTCACTGAAGTGCCTGTTCAGCATTCCTTCTCCTCCTCCTTTCATTTAACGTTTTGAATAGCCCATGTGGTACAGTGGTTAAGAGGGGTGGACTCTAATCTCGAGATCCAACTTTTATTCTCCACTCCTCCACATGAAGCCTTGGGCCAGTTACACTTCTCTCTCAGAACTCTCTCAACTCCACCCATCTCAACAAGGTACTTGTTGTGGGGAAGAGGAAATGAAAGCAATTGCAAGCTGCTTTGAGACTCCTAAAGGTAGAGAAAATAAGGCTATAAAATCCTTCTTTTAAATATGATTAACTGTCAGAGCCACACTGAATTTTTGCAGAAGCTGCTTAGCAGAAAGGACTCCATGCTACAAATGGGCCTGCTGGATTGAATTCTGAATCTTAATGATAGAATGAACATAAATTAAAGTTTAGGATAAAGTTTATCTTTATGATAAATATACATTTTGAAAAGATGATTAAATGAGGCCAATACATTGATAACTGCAACTCTTATTCCCTCAGAGCAAGACCAATAAGTAGAGCTCTTGACCTAGGAGCTGATATTGTGGTGACTGGCAGATGCGTTGACAGCAGCCTCGTCTTAGGACCACTCATCCACTCTGTACGTGTAAACGGATGCTTCTTATAGCAGTAAGCTACTGGCAGATGATGCAAAGCATTGCTTATATAACTTCTGCTCATTGTTATTGTAAGGTTTTTACTATGTATCCCAGTAACTTGATGGGTTTATAAAAGCCCAAGATTACAAGTGGCAGCGGGGGAGGACATAACCTCTATTTGCATATGAGTTGCTGTTATTTATTCAGGTATCATGGTATGATCCTTGTTGCATGCTGAGCTAAAGCATAAAATTTAGAAAGTTGTTTGCCATTAGGAAATTGTCCTTCAGAGAATATCTAGATAGTTTTCATTTGTAGTATTTTTCTTATTTACAAACGTTAGTTTTTCTTGATGGGTGGATTTTTTGTCTTTCTAAAGGACACAGAAAACTTAGGTTGAGGATTTCAGCATAATTGTTTTGTTCTGCCAAACAAAGTTTCTTTAAATTGGAATCTATTGACAGTTCAGAAAGCACTGCCTTTCCTTTTCCCATATCTCCCATGGGGGACTAGTTCAGACAAACCCCCCCCCCCAATATCAATGAGGCAGGAGTGAGTGGAGGGAAACTCGGTGAGAGAGCCTCTTCTTCCTGTTCTTTCAGTAGAATAGCAAAATAAACACAGCTATTTTTGCACACTTTAGGTGGATAGCTGTGTAGGTCTGAAGCAACAAAACAAAGTATGAGTCCAGAGTCACCTTTAAGACCCACAACAGAATTAAGCTTTGTTGGTGCCACTGGACTCCGGCTTTGTTCTGCACAGCATTTGACATTGATATTTACTCATTTTTGCCAGTCTTCATTTTTTATGATTTTCTGCTTTTCTCATGATAAATCCAACTATAGATATTTACTCACTATCCTGTTTAATTTCTTTCGTGAGTACTGAAAGGTTTGATTCTATTTGCAACATGTAAATAATAAAACTAGCCACAAGGTGGCACAAAATGGATAGCTTCAAAAACACTTGTTTTGTAATACATAGATAATTTTTTATTTAAATGTGATTTAAGTTTAAATAATGGCAAGCAAGTATTCCTTCAGCAGACAAACAGCATCTTCACTGCATCTGATTATAAAATTAAACATTGCTAGAAACATTGCTAGAAAGTTTATGCTTTACAGCAGGGGTTTACAACCTTTTTAGGCTTATGGGCACCAATGAAATTCTGGCAGTTCCTGGTGGGCCCAGCCACAAAATGACTTGCATGGGAGGCAGTCAGCCACAGATCTGTAACCCACCATGAGCCAGAAATGAGAGAGGTGGGCAAAAAGTCCAATAATAAATAAAAAATAAAACAAATAAAAATAAAAATGGTGGCCAGGTACTCCGTGGAGATCCTTATGCTGTGGTAGCAATTAATGCCAACGTAACATTTTCAAAACCATGCAAAGCCATTAAAAGCTCAAATAGCCAATCAGAATCCTTCTTGGGAAAAACATAATCTGGCCCCACACATTTTTCAAAAGCAGTTGGTGAGCACCAGGAAAGGTGAGGACTATGTTGGGGACCCCTGCTTTACAACCTAGGTATTAAAGCTACTAGCATACTCAGGTGCTGTATGATATTCTTTTAAAAATAAACCTTTGATTAATCTTCTTTACATCACTAAAATTTAATTTCTGGAACAAGATCAAGTGTTCCATGGAAGCAGCTCCATCTTATGCCGAATTCCTTTTGCCTCTGTAGAACCTGGTTTTCTGCCCAATCCCAGCTGTACATGAACATGGCAATTTCCACAAAGTAGGGGAGGCTATATAGGTATTTGATCCATCCAGATAGTTTGTGTGCCATCCTTGTGTAGCAAGGATGGGGATGGGGATGTTTCTTTTGAAACTTTGGCAATTCGCTGAGTGTTGGGTCCAATTTGAATTGGGTCATGTCCTCAGTATTAAGTACTACCTGTGCTACACTTAACATGCTAATTTTTTTTAATAGTTTGGCTGGAGGAGAGAAGAATTCGACCTCTTAGCAGCTGGAAGGTAAATTTTATAGTATCAATATGAACTGTGCTTTCCTAATGCCCCCAATAAGAGATATGTACTCACCAATGAAGCTTTAGTCTAAACGCTGAAAATTAAGTTCTTGCTTACAAATGCAATGATATCAGGTTTAGAAGATTTACCATAGTTCCAGTATAGGTGCAGTATGTTTCAAGGAGTTATATTGATGTTTGCCCTGATGGGTGTGTGAAAGCGACCAAGCTATGTATCTCCTGCTACGTTGGAAAAATGCATTATTTCAACAGATCTTCTGCCCATGTTCAAGAATAAAACTTCTTGCAATTGAGGAGAGCTCCACACTTAGTTAAGCAGAATGGTGGGCTCCAACCCTGCTGGCACCAGCAGCTATTGGTGATATCAGTGTTCCTGAAGAGCTGATTGGTGTAATCGGGTTTCATTGTGTTGATGAAAGTATCTTTGTGTTGGAGGAAGGCTCCAGGGAAGTCAAATTAGATAGAAGAAATGTTACTCCTATCCATCAAAACTAAGATATATTAAAAATTATATAAAATGTGAGTGGATAAATTTAGTTTTGGGATCCTTACATACTAAAAGAATAGAATTTTTTCCTTACCTGGCAGTAGCTTGTTAAATCAAATGGACATTATTTGAAAAAATATTTTGTGAACAGCTCAGGTGGAAAAGTGCTTACTTTAGACTTTTCCTTGTAAGAAATTAAAGTGTAATTTGCATATTAGAGTCCCATTATTAAATTAAAATTCCGGTAAATGTATATTACAGCTTTACTCCTGGTTTTCCAGTCTTGCAGGACATCTGATTGAATGTGGTGCTCAATGTACAGGTGGAATATTCACTGACTGGCATTCTGTACCAGACTGGTAGGTGAATTCTGCTTTCATAACTATTTAAAGACATATGCTAGAAAATGAAGCTGCTTTTCAGTTATGATTTTTTTTTTAGAAGAAGAAGAAGAAGAGTTGGTTCTTATATGCCGCTTTTCCCTACCCGAAGGAGGCTCAAAGCGGCTTACAGTCGCCTTCCCATTCCTCTCCCCACAACAGACACCCTGTGGGGTAGGTGAGGCTGAGAGAGCCCTGATATCATTGCCCGGTCAGAACAGTTTTATCAGTGCCGTGGCGAGCCCAAGGTCACCCAGCTGGTTGCATGTGGGGGAGCGCAGAATTGAACCCGGCATGCCAGATTTACTTTTTTTCACTTTCAATAATGGCTAACCCTGTTTCCAACTTCAGGATACATCTCCTTAGGTAACCCTAGGAGGTCTATTGGTTGAAAACTTCAGCTTTGCAAAAACCTTTGGGAGGGGTGTCATCCAATCCTTTGATTTCATCTTTAAAAAGTTACTAGTGTAGTATACTCTTTTAAGCCGTTGGACATTTTCAACAACGAAGGTTGCTCTACACAGGTGCGCTGTTGGCTTCTCTGAGAAAGGGTCCTATGCTCACCTTCCTTGTCAAGCAAAAAGCACTGGCTATAGCCACCTGCTGTCTACTTGGATTCCACAAGGATCATTGGATTCTTTTTTCATATGCCTTCATGATGCTCTCTGAGAAAGCATTGATTGGGAGGGTTAATGAGAGAGCTATTTTTTTATACTGCCCCTTTCGCTATTATACTGCCCCTTTCGCTATAAGGAGTTCCAAAGCAGCTTACAATCCCCTTTCTCTCCCTCTGCCCATGACAGAAACCCTGTAAGGTAGGTGAGGCAGAGAGAGCTCTAATAGAACTGTGACTGGCCCAAGGTCACCCAGATGGCAGCATGTGGAGGAGGAATGGGGAATCAAATTCGGTTCTCCAGATTAGAGTCCACCGCTCTTTAACCATTGGCTCTCATGAGGTAGACAGTTTGCTTTCTCCTCATTTTCTGCCCATCATTTTGTGTATGAATGGATTTTAATTTCTCTGAGCTGCTCTGGGAGCCAGTTGCCATCTGGAAATATGCTGTAAATCTGTTTAAAATCTTACCGACCTATATGGAATCAAATATTTGGATAGGAGGATGAACAAAAACAGGCTCAAAGGAGGAGACATAAGGGACCTGTCTCATTAAGATGTTACTGTTTTGTAGGCAAAATTCTCTTGTTTTTCACCTGTTCACCAGCAGAATAATTTTCTCATCCAACCTTTGTCAAGAAACTAAATGAGGCTCTACAACCATCATGAAGTACTACATTAAAAAAATCTTCAGAATTATTTTACTCAGCAACATAGTTTATACGAACTATATTAATTTCCTTTCAGAGTTATATTGTCTGATGATATAGTGTCTGGAATTCCTTTGGAGTTACATTGTGGAGGCCAAGCCAGGCATAAATCTTCAAATGTACTTTTAGCTTGCTTTCAGCTATTATAGTTGTACTTTAAGTTCTTTGTCCCACAGTGACCCAGTAAGCTGTCCAGAGTTTCCAACAAGCTCTGCATTGCTGTTCTGTAGCTACCAACCTAAAATACAGGCTCTTGGTAATGGACTGTGGTGTGTGTGGTGTGTGTGTCATGTGGTGCAGGATTTGTGCAGTTTTACAATTCAGGGGCTTAGAAACACCAAATATTATGTATGTGTGTTAAGGGCAATTGTCCAGTGGGAGCATTGTGAAAGTCATTGTGAGTTGGCTCAATTGTGTCATCGCCAGGGAAACTTGTGGTGCTAAACTTTTTTAAAAAAAAGGAAATTCTGACCAGAAATAAAAGTAGAAGGACTCTGCTAGCTCCTGGGATAGACTGGAATGGGTGTGCTCACACATTCTATTCTATGAAAGGATTAATGCCTTCTGGGAACATTGCATTGTGTCAGTTGGCACTTCTTTGTCTCAATCAGAATGGCGTAGTCTATTTTTCTTTACGACCCTAATAATAGTAACTGGTATCTCTGAACCTAATGATTTGGGTCAGTGTACTGTGCAGTACTGATGTGATTCCAGTGTTTATAAGGTACTCTCCATCAACATATCTTAGTCCAGTAAAGTAAAATATTATTTATCTGTGCCCTTGTGCATTGGGTGGACACATTATGCACAAATAATCACCCCAGCAGCTGTACTGGCTGCCAGTCCTTGGAGCAAACGAACAGTTACACATCAAGATCCCCTCCTCCAGCTATTAGAAATGTCCTGGTTCAGTTTTCTTGTACTTTTTAGCAGTATCCCTGAGATACAGTGAGGCTTCATTTGTGTTGATAGGCTTTCAAAAGAGGGGAGGGGAATTCAAAACACATGCCATACTTTTCTTCCCTCAATGTATGCATTATTCTCAGAGAGCAGCTATACATTTTCCTTACTGGACAGTTACAAACCTCAGACTATTAATCGTTATGTCATCCCGCTTTCTGCGTTTTATTTATCTGTCCCTTTGCTATCTCTAATGGTAGGATGACAGTACTCTGTATCTCATTTTTCTTATTTAAAATAATGCAATTGTTAGTTAGATTTTTCTTCATAGGCTATTCTAGTTCCTCCTACAATATTTAAAACTTGTTACATGTGGTGATTGATAACATTCTTTACAGTTGCACTGTAAGTCATACCATGTATTGGTGGTTGTTAATCATATATTTTTAACCCATTAAAATATCCAATATTTTCAACCTTCTAGGCATAACATCGGTTTTCCCATAGTAGAATGTTCTTCTGATGGAAGTTTTATTGTATCCAAACCACCCAACACAGGAGGCCTGTTGTCTTTTGGCACAGTGGCTGAACAGTTGGTTTATGAAATTGGTAACCCTAAGGAATACCTCTTACCAGATGTCACGTGTGACTTCTCTCAAGTTTCTGTTATTGAAATCCCAGGTTAGTATTTCCTGTTAATGGATAAATTTTCCTTAATAAGACTGCTGTGTTGCTAGCAGAGCTTTATTGGTGGCTGTCTTTTCAAAGTATAATTTTATGGGTACACACAGAAGTACACAAAAGCTGGGTCCACTCTTGTGTTGTATAATCCTTACTTACTATGGAAAATGGCAATTTATAATTTTGTAGCAAACAAGTCATCATTGAAAAAAGAAACAGAAGTCACTTTTCCAGGAAAAGTATGTTCCCAATATGACTGTATGTCCAATTTTCTTTTGAGGAATAGAACACAGAGGAACAAGTTCTGCCGGTCTGAAGGATGAGGGATCATACATAGTATGGATAGGTTGGCTACCACACTAGCTTTGTAAAGGAACAGGAACATATACATTTGTGCTGTTTCCCATGACCGCTCCACAAGACCATACCCATTCTGTCTACAAGATATTGGAACTGGCCATGGTGAATGAAGATATTGCTTGAATTACACACAATTCTTCTTCTCCACTGACCTGTGTTTTGGTGGTGGGGTGGGGGTGGAACTTGTGAAGTCTGTAGTGGGCAAGGCAGCAGAGAGAATATCAATAGTGTGTAGGCAACTGCATTGAAATGCTGCAGGATGGACTTATTGAAAGATCAGTTAAGGTCCAAATTACTATCATGGGAAGGCCAGTTCTCACAGATGTGATAGATTTAGTGAAACTGAACTCCACCTGGTTGTCAATTTCAACCTGCAGCTCCTTTGCATTCTTGTTTTGCTTAATAGATTGTTCTTGTAGGGCATTGACTTGATGTTCCTGTATCATGGGATCAGCAGAATGTATTAAAGAAATAATTACTCCTATAAGGAAGAATGAAGGTGATATCTAGTTAGCAGTGAAAGGGTTCTAAAGTGTTGTGGGGTATTCTAGGCAAATTCATTCAGTAGATTCAGTAGTTCAAGGTATAGTCAGTCTTGCTGGTTATCAACATATCAGCTAAAGAACTGCTTACTTGGCAGATATGCAAGATTGCAGTGATCTATGTATACCTTAATGGGTTGTCAGACTGGTTTTGAGATGCCACCAGTTCTTGAAAGTGGTTTGGTTGGTATTGGTTCTTTATCTCAGTGGTATAATTATTTTTGCTGGGAGCACGTTTTCAGGAGTAAAATGTCCATGATTGTAGTGGCTCAAGGACTGCCTTTTGCTGCTTAAGATAGCACAAGTGGCAAAATTGGAAGTTGGAGTTTGGGTGAAACAGTATAACACAGAGGAGAACTATTTCAGTGTTTGGGAAACGCTGTGGTATCCAAGGGTTCATGGGTTTAGATTAGTGGTGTCAAGGGAACTACAATCTGATCATAATTTGTAAAGCCCAGGAATCTTTGTATATCCCTCTGAGTTGGAGGCAGAAAGATTGAAATTGGAGTTCTTGACATTCCCAGCAAGTCCAAGGGAAGACAAAAACTAAGGAAAAACTAAAGTAATGCTTTGTCTTGAGATCCATAGGGAGATTCTCCAAAAGACCAGTCCAGCTGATCAAAACTGCCCCTCTATTGTCACCATCAAGCAAGGCTTTCACCAGGCCTCTAAGGCTAGACATGCTTACCATCAGATGAATAGCTGCTTTATCAAAGTTTGGAGTTGTGCCACTACCAAAAGTGGATTTAGATTACTAGAATACAGGGTAAAAAATCTTCAATTGAAAGAAATTATAAAGTTTGGAATATAAGGAAAATTTTATCCAATAAATAAAGCTAGATAACTTCTAGTTCATTTTAGAAATAGTTCTTTTTTTAAAAAAAAGCAAGTGACCGTCCAATGAACTTTTCATTTGTAAATGGCCCAATATGACTCATTTGAACTTCAAATGAACTTTCACATGACCTTTCAGTTAGTTAGTCTACTAGAAATATAACAGATGGGAAATAGGCATATTTCTCAAATATCTCTAGATATAACTGCTTTGTCATGTATATCAGGGAAAGAACTGCAGGCCTATCTACTTTTCATTTGTTTACTCTACTGAATATTTTGTATGGCAGCATTAGATAAATTAGTTGGTTGAACTTAGTGATGCTCTTGTCATTTCTGTGGTAAAAGTAGCTGATGCCAAAATCCTAGAAATTTTTTATCTATTTGTTATTTTATATAATAGCTCTGGGCAATGGTTAATAATTTGAGTTGACTCTATGTTAAGTCTATTGAAAGTTATGTTTATTTACATGCTTAACTTTCTTGTTTCCCGAAGTAGATATTTTAAAATGTTTTATACTTCCTTAAAGTTACATTCACTCATTAAACAAAGCAGATCCATTCTAAAATGCTGTCCCAATTTTTGTAATTAGAATGATCTATGATTTCATTTTTTGTTAACATGAACTATTATTTATGTAGACATCAACCAATAGTTTTCTTTGCGTGACAGTCACAGCCAGTATGTGATCCTAAAACAACAAACCCCTCTCAGCACACGCTGATGGTGTTAATGTCTGAATTATTTCCCCTGCAAGATAAGGAAAGTACAGACATTGCACAGTTTACCTACCTGACCTGCCACAGCATTATATTCATCAGTAACCCAGATGAAAGTATGGTGATGAAGTGTATGCAGGCCAGACTTCCTGTAAATTTAAATGGATACAAAATGTAACAAATAGAATTTTGACTGGAGCTCACTGTAAGTAGCATATGACAATTAATTTCTATCATCGCTGGTTGCCGTTCTGTTTCTCGGACCAATTCAAGGTGCTATTTTTGACTTGTAAAGGGCCAAACAACTGAGGGCCAATATATCTATAAGATACCCCCACACACACATCCAGTCTGTTGGCATTGAATATTATAGTATACCTCAGATGCTCAGGAGTAGTTGCAGAACACATGATGCTACCTTATACTGAATCAGACCATTGGTCATTCATGGTCAGTATTGTCTTCTCAGGCTGGCAGCAGCTCTCTGGAATTTCAGGCAGAGGTCTTTCATATGACCAAACTGTCTATTCCTTTTTTTGAACTAGAAATGCTAGAGATTGAACCTGGGACCTTCTCCATGCCAGACTGATTCTGTGTTGATAGCCTAGTACTAGTAGTACAATTGTGACTATTAACATCTATGGGACTTCCTCTCTTAATCAGTGCAGGGTATAAATGCTTCACAATCACTACCAGAAACTTGCTATCCTGAAGAGCTGTCCCAGGTACTGAATATTAAGGTGATCTTCCCTGCCTCTGTGTGTGGGTTGAGTAATCTTTGCTCAGCTGTCTTGTATTATGCTTGACCTATTTTACAAGCAAAAATGTTTATCTTTTGGTCTAACTGATATGACAAGTTGAATTCAGAATTTGAGTTAGCAACATTTCAATTCTTGTCTTTTTCATTTGGATTAATTGAAGTTAGAAAAAAAACTTTAAGAATATGGTATGTTCCACCTGTGCAGGGCATCTAAGAAGGGAAGTTAACTAGATGCACATTATTATTTGGCATTCCAGATCAAAACAATATGTGTCTTGCGTACGCTTACTGTATTGTCTATATCATGATTTTTTGCAGCCGATTGGAAGATTCTTATAAAATGTGTATATGAAACCATGACTGCATGAGGATTTGTAGTCAGTATTCCACAAATTATGCCATGCAAAGCAGAAGAAATTTTTATTAGGACTACTGGTATATATTGTGGTTTCATAAATGATGTGTAGTTGGGGGGAAAAAGGAGTTCAGAGCACAAAATTATGGGTATCACAATATTTACAGTTCATAAGTATAAATAAATAGTAATATATGTTATTTGCAAATAATTCTGAACTTTTGAACATATTTTTAGGTGTTGATGGTGGTGCAGTAAAAGTTCAGGGAGCTTGGGGATCACCTCCTTCTTCATTTTACAAGGTTTTTAAAAACTTTAATAATTATAAAGTATAAGTTTGGAGAAAAGACTTGGAGTAAAGAAAATATACACATAGACTTTATGTGAGTCACTGTACTGAAATGATAACTCCTTTTGGAAATTCTTGTATGAATCTATTTTGCAAAAAACTATTTTATTTTCAGTTAAAAAATTTAAAAGTTATCACTCAGTTCTTGAAATATCTCACTATAGCAAAAATAAAACTATGCGTTTATTGTAATGCATAATAATTTTGTAGCAATTGTGATAATGGTTAAATTAAGACATCACATGTTTCCAAAGGATTTAAGTATTTAAAAATATAAATCCTCTGGATGTTACCAATACCCTATGACTATATAAAGGATTAAATTTCTGGATTTCTCAGATGCAGAGCCATGTAGCTTTCTTTTGCATTTTAACTCACATTTTAAAATTGCATTAGCCAGAATGTCAAAGCTTTGATGCAACCATATTGAATAATTCCTTTATAAAATTGCTTTATAACTTACACTTCTCAGTACAAAGGAGGAGTCTGTTCTGTAGTGAGTGCCAGTAATTATAGAAAACAAAGTAAACTAAACTCTATCCACATATAATGTTTTAGCCATATTTTTCTCAACATCACTAAAGCTTAAAAGCAACTGAACTTATTTTCGGAAAAGTATGAACCATGCAGAATATGGAAGTATTTTTATTTGGGAGGGAGAATCAGCATATCTTGAATCTTTATATAAATAAAGAGATTGTATAACATACATTCTTTCAGAAAGCAGCGTGTATGGCTACCAGAAGTCCAGATCTTATTGAATTATTTAAATGTGCTGGACAAGTAAATGTATATTAACAGCTTCATCATGGTGACATTCAGTTCAGTACATTTTAATTGGCTTTTTCTATTGTCAGTAGTCTCAGTAACAGTTCTAATACCCATAGTTGTCTTTAGTTCATACTTGTTTAACAATCAGAGATAACTGTATTTGCATGTCCATTCCAAATGCAATAACATTATTATTGTTATTGTTATTGTTATTATTTAGATTTCTTACCTGCCACTCCCAACAGCTCGTGGCGGGTTACAGTGTCTGTAGAAACCCCCCCAATAAAATTCCCCTTAAAATCACAGACATAAAATACAGCAGATAGAGAGTAGATAAGATGCAGCAAAAAAACATGTAAATTCCCAATTCTATCCCAAAAAAGGGAGGTAAAGAAGGGCAAATAAAAACCCAAGTCCGCCGTTCACGTAGCAAAATCTTTATTCCTGAGGGGGGTCATACAAATCTTCCTTCTTATAATAAACATTTATATAAAAGACATTTTTAGCAAGCAAAGTATTTTATAGATTGTTCTATTCATTGTCACGGGATTTCTGTTAGAGTAACAGTTTTTTTAAGTAGCACATGGGCTACAGGCCAGTCTATACAATCCAGAACAGTAAAACTTTGCTCTGTCAACATGAACAGGCTATTGATCCCTGGCCTAAAAGACATGCACTTAGCCTCAACCAGGGCCAGGGCCTTCTTGATCCTGGCCCTAACCTGGTGGAATGAGCTCCTGGAAGAGTTGTGGGCCTTACAGAAACTGCCTTGGTTCCAAATGGCCTTCAAAACATAGCTCTTCTGCTGGGTGTTTGGTTGAGGCCAATGAGCTGATAATTCTCTCCCACCCTAGACTAAGAAGGAAGCAACCTGGCAGCTACAGTGAACTTAAATATTTTAATGGTTTTAATGTTGTTAAATGGTTTTATTGTCTATTGTATATGAGACAGGTGTGCTGAGAAGGGTGGTTATAGAAATTTAATAAATGTATCAGTTATAACACATCTTGCTTATGCTTGTTTTTTTTTTCTCCCAGGTACATGCCACTTATCCTGATGGATTCAGAGCTATAGCTTGCTGCCCAGTGACAGGACCAAAAGCAGTAGAAAAAGGAAAACAAACAGCTGAAAGTATTCTGGAAAGGTTGGTATCTAAAGCAAAATAGTTCTTTATGTGAGACCCAGTGTGTTGGTTAGAATGAAAAGACGCAACTTACCACAGCTGCCCTTTGACGCCGCGGCAGCGCAAAGGAGGACGGCGACTCCTGCTGGGCCTCATGCCCCTGATCATGTGGAGGGGGCTGGGAGCAGGCCTATATAAGGCCGAGCGCCCGGCTTCCCGGCCTCTCCGCACTGCAGACTTCCAGACAGCAACCCTCCCACCCGCCCTAGTTTAGGTTATTTATCTGTTATATTTGTTTAATTTGTCGCAGCTGCGGTTTTCGACTGGTAAGGAACCTGTTGGGAGGGAGTCCCGTCTGCGTACGGGACTCCCTACTAAAGAGGGTCTCCTTACTGAGGCCGGCCGCTCAAAAGGTGCAGCCTACCCGGCTGGGAGGCTAGGCACCTGTGGCCAGGCAGCTGGGGGGGCCAATGGAGGCGGACACCCTTTGACCCCCTAATAGCTGCTTCCCTGCGGTTAACCCTGTGGCGTGGCGTGACCTGCTCTTCCGGCTGGGAGTGTAGCGGGGGTCCTGAGCGCCACAGTGGCATGAGAGTTGAGCAGCCGGATAGCTGGGGGCATTCAGGTTCCCTTACCCGGTCATGGGGTGCCAACCCTCCATTGAGGGGAGGTAATAATATAGGCTGCGTCCATTTTTACTGCCAGCAGGAGTAGCATCTTTCTTGATAGTCGCTGCCTGATAGTCAATGTCAGATAAGGATCTGAAATCCCAGGTTTGAATTCCTCCTCATTGGAAGCTCACTGTGTGACATCGGGCCAGTTAGATCACACTCAGCCTAGCCTACATCACAGGGATAAAATGGAGGAGATGAAGACCTAGGTTTTTTTTATACCCCACTTTTCACTCTGATGCAATCCCAAAGCGGTTTACAAATACCTTTCCCTTTCTTTCTGCACAGCAGACATCCTGTGAGGTAGGTGGGGCTGATAGAGCTCTACAAGAACTGCTCTGTGAGAACAGCTCTAATAGAACTATGCACCACTCTTTAACCACTACACTACACTGACTCCCAGTTATGAAAATGATATAAGCCACTTTGTATCCCTACTGGGTAGAAAGCAGATTATAAATGAAAATAAATAGCCCCATTGATTGTAAAATCAATTCACAGTGCTGATTTGTCTATGATAAATGAAATTTAACATTTAACAGTAAATGAAATTTAACATTAAATGAAATTTAAATTTGTGTTATGTTAAATGAATGCCATATGATGGAGCTGGTTTTCTCTGTAAAAACATCTATCTATAGCAATTAGTCTTAGTGATATGTTAGACCAGTGTGGAAATTGATACTCAGACTCAAATAATATGAGATCACAGTGGATCTGCATACTTAAGTACAGTTCCACCCCTTCATGTGAGAAACTGTGGGGAGAGTACAGTCAAAGGAGGCAAATTGACTCAGGATGCTACTCTTCCCAAGAGTTTCCCACTCCCCCCTCCCCCGCTGATCTAGCTTCTTTTGTTGGAGCTCCCAAAGACAAAAGCACCTAGCAAGATGGACTGTGGGGAAGAGGGGGGCATGTGTGTTTTTCAGTAGGACTGGCCAGTGCTCTCCTTAAATTGCACATGTGAATGGGCCAAGCTGTGGATCTGTTATCAACATGTGAAAATTTGGGCCTACGCTGTTGCTGCAAATATTCTTTCGAAACCATTTATTGATTGATTATATTTTTCTTATTTCAGGACTCGCATGATGTTTAGTCAACTGGGATATGAGGATTACAGTGCAGTTAACATACAGATTTTAGGTTCTGAAGAAACATATGGACCGCATGCTAAGAGGAATATTGATGGTGTAAGTATGACATGAAAGGTTATAGGCATGTTATTATTCTCAACATTCTCAAAAAGACTTATGAAAGGAAGAGAGAGCAAGGAGGAGTGCATAAGTGAGAAGAAGATATGTCCTTTTTAAAAATTATCATTATTATTATTATTATTATTATTATTATTATTATTATCATCATCATCATCATCATCATCATCATCATCATCATCATCATCATCGTTTAATTTATATCCCACCTCCCCCCAGAGGCACGAGGCTCGTTCTATCCTAAGTGTGTCTACTCAGAATAATACTCAAGTCTGAGAAAAGTCTTCTTAGGATGGCACTGTAAGACTGCTATTAAAGCAAAGGGGAGTTCAGTGGAAGTAGGAAAAAAATAGCAAAAGTTTACAGAAGACTAGGTCTAGAAGTTGTTCTTTCTCACTGCAGACCCACACACCTCATATTTCCCATGGGTCCCTCAACTCTTGGGAATGGCTTTTTGAGGTGTGCTGGAGAAGAACACTACAAAGAAGCCTTCCATGAGGTCTGCTTTTCTCATGGTTGTTTGGATCCAGCAGAATTCCCATGATCCCGATTTCTTCTGTACAAATGTCACTTACCAGACACTAAGCTATGCCATTTGCAAGTTAACATTGTGACCCCATTACTGACAAAAGCCAGGCATTAAAAAGTTTATATAGGGGACAAGTTCTAAAGTTTTAATTATCTTTAGAAGAAAGATAACTCTCAAGTTAAAATATGAGTGTCAGCCATAAATGCTTAACATTCAGCATTTTAAAGGTCACTTAGCCTATATGAGATTTGTATTGCCTACTGGAGCACCCCCTGCCCCAGATTAGTAAACTTTTACTTTTCTATACAAATTGATAGCATAACTTAAAATGATTCTTTGTAAAAGTTTCATTTGTCCACAGTTAGTAAACTGAATAAAGACATGCAAGGTACAATGCCACAATGTTTAAAAACATGTCATGAAATCTTACAGAGTGTCTATTTTTTCCTTTTTGTCCATAACAATTGAGAGCCAGAAATACATTTCTTTACATTACTACTAATGCTTAGCATTTATATAGCTGTTTAAATGTTCAAAGTGCTTTACATATATTAATACACTGGCAATGGGCTTTTGGAATATCAGTCTAAAGTCCAAGTAAACCAAATGTTTGTTGTCCTGCAAACAATTCAACTGGTTTCTGAGTAGTTTCTTGTTAGTCATTTATAATTTTACACACCCTTCCCAGACATCTTTCTGTGCTCTATTGTACTATTAGGAATAAGACTTTAAAAATGTAAATATTTTGTTGTGTTATCAGGTGCACTATAATCAGTTTTCATGCTCAGATTTGTACTGTTTTGTTGCTGTTTTTTGTTACTTTGCATTGTGCTTTATTATTATTTGGGGATGTGTTTAAATTTATTGGCAGTTTTACTTTTGTTTTGTAAGTTGCTTGGATTGTGTTTTTGTGATATGAAAGTTTGTTACAACAGGCAAAGAAAATGTCAGATACAAGCAAGACATACCTAGCCAATGTAAGCAGACATTGGTTTAGAAAGGGGCTTGACGTGTTTACCACCATTGGAATAGAGTCCTTTTTCATAAAAGTAAATATTAAGGCTTTAATCTTTTGCTAAATTTGTTTGGAAGTAAATCCGCACTGAATATAGTGGCTTGGATCCAGCCCAGTGTTTCTGCATGTCAAAAGGCTTCCACTTGTAGAGCATGACCTTCTGGGGCCCCTCTCCCTCTCCTGGTGCAGCCTACAATACCTCCTGAAATGATGCATCCGGACCAGAGGGTCTGTGTTAGGTACATGACACATATTTACACAATAGCTAGCCATATTTAACTTTCAGAAATATTAAACTTCTAGGCAAATATACTCTGAAAACAAGCAACGGATATATTTGCATTGGTTCAAGATTAAAAACAAACAAACTTAAAGGCTGGTAAAATTGAGTCCGCATTTTAATTTCAGAACATGCTAAAGCAAGAGCCTGAAGGTTTTTTCACATCAACTCCATGGTACCCTTTTGCTGTATGTTCTGCAAACAACATTGACCAGCATTATGCTCAGAAGGGTGGCATATCAATGAATCAATATATGAAAGAGAAAGAAAATGTAAAGGCACTGTAGCTGATTGAAAGCCTCCACTGAACTTTAGTCACTGGACACCAGGAAGTGAAAACTGACAACATGCAATGCAGCCATCCTTGTGTCCAGTTGCCCTGATAGAACTAAGGTGGGGAAACAATGGGAATGGAATACAGCAGATATAAAATGGCATTGCTTGGGCTCTTTAAAAAATGGAAAGTGATTCTGTTCTAGACTCAGTGGCTGTGTGGAACAAATCATGGTGTCAGGTGGAGCTGAAATATATTTTGATTTTGATTTTCTTGTTTTGAATAGCATCAAACACATGTCTCTTCAAGTATCTCTTTTTTAGAATCGGGGAAGATTCAGTGTTTCAGCTTATAAAAAGAGCCGTATGTAAAATACACTTGTGTGGTGAGCCTGTGTATTCACTTGTACTACCTGGAACCAGGGTCCCCGAGAAGCTGTTATTTGGCTTGCTGTGCTTCATAAGCAGAAGAAGGCAGTTGAAATTTTCTCAAGAGAGATTGCACCAGCTGGAACAGGAATGGGTATGTCGTGAATTTTTTCCTCATTTTCATTCGATATTTGCATTGTTCCTTGGTTGTAATTCTACAATGTAACAGTGAGAGTCAGAGACCTGTCTTCCACAGATTCTTTACTCCCATCTATCTGTGGTCATCGCATCAGCTAAATACGTATGCACACAACAGAACTAGAGTCAGCTCTGCAGTTGGTGCTCAAAATACAAAGAGAGCTTTTTTTCTGTGTAAAGCCAGTGTAATTGTAGCTGAAAAATTAACACCTCAGTCCCAAATAAAGTTACAGTGCATTTAGAAGGGTAATGAAGTCAGTGGGTTTAGGAGGGTATACTCTGTTCAGGATTGCACTGTTATGGGTGTAACCTACCACTCCATTCAGCTAAGTATGGAGCCTTCCTCCAACAGGAAAAAAGACTTCTTAGAAGAAGAGCCTCTTCTCTGCACTTGGTTGGGTGCATTGGCTATATACAAGCCATGTTTTGTGTCTTGAGCCAGAACCCCCTTGTTCAAATCTTGAGTGTCCTGTAAGTTCACTGAGAGGTCTTAGGCAAGACTCTATCAGATAACAAAGACCTACCTTGTATGTAGAGATTACAGTATTTATATTCAGGTGGGTAGCCGTATTGGTCTGAAGGAGCAGAGCAAAGCACTTTGAACATTTTATATAGTTCTATAAATGCTTAGTAATTACATGCAAAAATGTTATGGGCAAAAAGAAATAAAATAGACATTCTGTAAGGTTTCAGGTAATAAAACCTTATACATTTTTTCAGTTTATAGAAGTTTTATTTGTCTACAGTAAGGAAAGAATCCTTTTTAGTTAAAATATTCATTTGCATGGACAAGTAAACATTTAATGATCTATTAAAGATAATCATAACTTTTCAGTTTAATGAGAGTCATTTAGATCAAAGACTAGCAAAGACAAGCATTATCTTTTATAGGCTTTTTCTCTGTATAGGAGAAAATTCTCACACATAGTAGTGTATGAGAGTAAAGTAGTATAATTCCGTTGATTACTCAAGTTACTTTAACTCTGGAGCTTAAGTTACCAACTTGAAATGCCTTAACCATATAATATGTTTTCTCTGAGGCCTCTACGGGTCAGAATGATTAGGTGTGCATTATCAGGTCTGTGCAAGAAACACAATTTCCATTGGGTCTGAGGCATATAAGACTGATTTATGCCTTCCCCCATTCTTATATGACACTCAGAGGGGGGGACCATTTTCCCTCTTGCGGGTTCTACATGTAGTGATGGGATATACCTAGGGACAAATAGCAGCATTCTCGGGGCTGTTTAAGGTCAGGACAATAGTGCAGAGGAAAAGCAAAAGCTCCATCTGTATGCCATCGTCCTAATCCAAGTAGGGTCTGCACATGCCAAGGAATTATGTTCCCAGTGTGGAACTTGCAACTCAGTTAGATCACAAGGACTTGGAAAAATAACATTTGATTAGACCCTAAGCAGAGGAGAAAGGCACTTGGAGATGCTCCATTCCTTATAACACCTAGAATTGCCCATGTGCATGTTGTTGTACATGCTGATGGGAGGGAGAGGAGAAACAAGGACTTGTGGAAATTACTTTGTACAGACACTGTGGCTGTATGTAGGCAAGGATTGCCTCACATACAACAAAATATCTCAGTAGATACTCATATCTGATCTCATTATTCTGATTCCTCTAGTTGCTGTAATATCGGTTATTTTTCCTCCACAAATCCCTTAGGACACGAAACCACGTTTCTCCTTCTCACATTTTCAGTTTTTTTCCTTTTCCCCCCCTTCCAATTTCTGGCATCTTCCTACTACTTTATTGTTCCATGCTTTCCTGTTGTGAGTCTCCTTTGCCCGTTCTTTGTCATAACTCAGGAAGGTTTGTATGCTGTCTTTCAGTGTGTTTAATCTGTACACGAGTGGGGCCATGATAGAGATTGGATTTTTCATGGCAGTAATTTGGTTAACTGTGATTTATTCCCAGTCCTAATCAAGAGGAAGGTCTTGGCCTCTCTGCCCTGTTGTTACTCCTCCATAATTGGTCCCTGTGTGAGAAAGGATGTTGGACTAGATGGACCACTGGTCTGATTCTTAAGTGCAAGACTGTGTGTTGTATTGGATCAAGCTACCTTTGTACCCATACTTTCATGAATTTCTGGGGACGAGGAAATTAACATACATGTATGAATCATTTGTGCAGTTAAACTGCAATCCACAAAAGCCAAACCATAACTATCTTTATAACATTGAACTTGATTTAAAAGGAGTGTAATCTGCCTCAGGAAAAGTCACCTGTAAAGGAACATTCTAAATTCTATCTATACTGTGGTTTCCAAAATTCTACTGTGTGTATGAAAAGTGCCACCAAGCTGCAGTTGACTTCTGACCTCCACAGAAAGAGGCTTTCAAGGCTGGTAAGAAGCAGTGGTGGTTGGCCACTTCCTCCGCAGAAACATCCTTGGCAGACTCCCTTCCAAGAACCAACCCTGCTTAGTTTCTGAGATCTGATGAGTTTGCGCTATATCATGCTGCCTTCCCTCACTGAAATTGTACCAGAGGGAAAATAATCTGTGGTAACCCTTTGTGTGAACAATATAAATTTCAGTGCTGAATCCTATTAATTTAAAGCATGTCTTCTGCAATACTACTTTTATCTCTTGAACTTCTGCAGTTATGCAGATTGCACCGGTCAAATATGCAAAATGTGAGCGTGTTTAGAATATGAATGTGGGCTTTTTAGATCTTAATGTACTGTGAATTTACTTTACAGTAAAATAATGATGCTGCTTGAGACAGCAGAGGCACATTATCTATGTCGGCATGTGAAGACGCTGTTATTGCTTCCGCAGTGGCCCAGAGACAGTGTTAATGCACTTTGTTGATTTAAACCTGTGTTTATAGAAGCAGGGTCAGTGTATGGTCACAGTCTGTAATTGGCAATAAATTTATCTTGTACCAAACAGAGCAAACTAAAGGCTTACTTATCTATATGATTTTAAATATTGTTAACAGAAGACAGAAGTAACCATCTTGACCTTTGCTACAGATGTTGTTTGCTTGTTTGTTTTTTTACCTTAGCAATGTATTTCCTTTTGAAGCATATCTGCATAAATACTTTTAAAACCCATTCCTCTGAACACTTGGAAATGCAAATATAATGCTCTTAAGTATTAGTGACAGTCAAAAGTACATTATACTGTACTGCTTGAGCCTGACATACCTGAGGGACCGCGTGCCTCCTTATGCCCTCCGTAGGGTTCTCTGCTCTGCGGGTGCTACTTTACTGGAGATTCCCGGCCCAAGGGAAGTCTGCCTGGCCTCAACCAGGGCCAGGGTCTTTTCAGTCCTGATGGAATGAGCTTCCAGGAGAGCTAAGGGCCCTGACAGACATGTTGCAGTTCTGTAGGGCCTGTAACAGAGAGCTGGGTGTCTGTTGTGAGGAGAGGAAAGGGAAGGCGACTGTAAGCCGCTTTGAGACTCCTTCGGGTAGAGAAAAGCGGCATATAAGAACCAACTCTTCTCCTCCTCCTCCTCCTCCTCCTCCTCCTCATTTCAATTTGTCATCTTTAATTTGCTGCACAAATGTAATGTGCTCCTTCATAAATTCCTATTGCAGCAATGTGTAAATATTCTCCCATGAAGCGTAAAACTATGATAAATCACTGGTCTGTATCCAGCCACATATTCCCAAGACTTAAGGGCTCTTGGGTTTTCTTGAAAGAAATGGGAAATTCTGTGGTTTTCCTCTGTCACTGCAGATTCCCACTTTGATCCCTGTGCTGTTCCTGAAGGGTCATTGACCATCAGGAGCAAAATTTTGGGGTTTCAGTAGGCTGCAGAGAACATGGGAATTGGTGGAAATCACTGCTACCCACCCAGAAGGAAGGTTAAGTGCTTGTAAGTCTTCAGAACTGCTTGGTTAATATAGGTTGCTGTTTGTTTACCCTAAGGTGTTTTACTTTCTTATTTTACTATCCTGAACAGATTGAAATCCAACCCCTTATGGGAACTGGTGCTTTACTGTAATGATGCTATAGTAATATTTTGGTTCATGAGCATATTTTCACTTCATAATTTGCTTCCTTAGAATGTCCAAGTATCAGTATATTCAAATGGCTTATTATTTATTTATTTATTACATTTATATACCGCCCTCCCCGAAGGAGGAGGGAACTCCCAATTATCAGTGGAAGGGAAGCTCTTTGATATTTCTCATGTGGGCTAAGTTTTCTTATTTACATCTCTGTGGCAAAACTTATGGTCATATTTCACTTTTTCAATATGAATAGGAATATTCAAGGTGTTTTTTTTGGTCTTAGTATGTGCTCAGTTCAGTAGTTGTAAAAATATCTTCCTAGCTGGAAAAAAAAATATGTGCTGCTGACCCTTATTTCACATTTCAGTGACCGGAGGTTGACACTGTAATGACAGCTGGTTAATACAGCTTGAGATTTTAAAGTGCCTGAATATATGTAAATATTATGACTGATGACAAGTGTGCTGGAAGCTACTTCAAGAAATTTCTTAGGTTCAACAGATTAAGTAGACCAGTTCCCTTTTAGTTTGAATACATTATTCTAAAAGATTTCTTATCTCTTTGGGTTGAGAGGAATGAAGAGAGCAATTATAATTGCCCTCTATTAGCAAGGTTATTTGTGTATGGTGTACACTATTATAATGACTACTGAGCACTTGATTTAAGATGACTGCAGCTTTAGAGCATGAAGGGTCAGTAGTGAGTGCAGTTACTGAAGCATCCTGGATCTAGAGGAGCAAAAAGGCAATTCTTTCAGAACAAACCCTCAAATTCCATATACTGTGCATCTTCTGATCCCCTTCTGGTCCTCAGCTTTCTCATCTGCCTCCCACCCCCCCCCCCCATATGACTTAAAAATTCTGTTTCCTAGTCATAGGACAGCTTCAGCCTATATTTACCCTCATTAGCACTCTCTCGTCAGCTGTTTTGGTTACATGGGGTATTTACTGGCTACAATAATGTCATTGGCTTATGACAAGAAAGAACTGCTCCCTTGTACAGTCACTTGTTACCTCAATTAATTTCTGGTAATTACCATCAATATGCCGATGACACCCAGCTCTAACTCTAACCCAGCTCTAACTGCTCGTGGACAACCACCCAGATTCCCGCCAGAACCATTCGCCAGAGATTTGGAAGCCATGGCTGGATGGCTTGAGCAGAGTCGCCTGAAACTCAACACCTCCAAGACGGAGGTTCTATGGCTGGGGCACAGAACAGGAAGCCAGAATGCTTGCCTGCCCCAGACCCTGCCCCAGACCAGGAACTTGGGAGTGACCTTGGATGCCTCGCTGACCATGGAGGCACAGGTCAGGAAAGTAGCCCACCAGGTGTTTTTCCATCTATGCCCGGCTAGAACCCTATCTGTCCTCTGAGCACCTTAGCTATGGTGATCTAAGTAAAGGTCACCTCTAGAATTAACTTATGTAACTCGTTCTATGTGGCCTGCCCTGGTCCCTGACCCGGAAATGGCAGCTGGTGCAGAATGAGGCTGCTAGAGTCCTCACAGAAACACCTTGGAGGGCCCATATCCAGCCTGTGCTGAGGCAGCTGCACTGGTTGCCAGTTGCAGCCCGGATCCCGTTCAAGGTTCTGGTTTTAACCTTTAAGGCCCTTTGTGGTCTGGGATCCATTGAGGGATCGCCTGTTGCCCTATGCCCCCCACAGGGCTTTGCACTCTGTGGGTACCAATTTGTTGGTCATTCTCGGCCCCAGGGAAGTTTTCTTGACCTCAACCAGGGCCAGGGCCTTTTCAGTCCTGGCCCCTACCTGGTGGAATGAGCTCCCGGAAGAGCTGAGGGCCCTGCTGGAGCTGTCAACTTTCCACAGGCCTATAAGACGGAGCTCTCCCACCAGGTCTGTGGTTGAGGCCAGTGTAGGGGGAAGATCTGCCGTTGCCACCCCCCATAAGGAAGACATGCCACCTGTTTGAAGCGTCATGGGTGATGATTGATTGACATAGCCCTCTGCTGCCCCTGTGGCAGGTGTACTGTTATGGGGGTAGGATTGGTTTTGTCGCCATGCTGTTTTTTATAATATTTTTTTAATATTAATGGGGTTTTAATGTTTTTTTTTAATTAATCTAGGGTTTTATATTGTTGTAACCCACCACAAGTCAGTGTCCTGAGAGTGGTGGGTAAGACATTTAAAAAATAAAATAATAATAGTATCAGCATTTGTGCTCTGTCTAAACACTGTGAGATAGGTGATTGCCAGCTCTCATGTTTTCATCTGGTCACCAATATTCTCAATCCCAAAAGAGCCCCCTCCCCATGTGAATCTTGGCCAATGTCTGCCATCTACACTTGAGACACTTTCAAAGGGTTCTGTTAGCCTCCTTCTGCTCTGCAGCAGTGTGAACAACAACAGGAGGTTTGGCAATCTATTTACTCTTCTATATAGCAAAAGAAGTCTGTAAGTCCTATCCTCTTGGGTTTTTACTCATTCCCCTATCGTCCTTTACGCAACTCGAAATCACTCATTTCAGGTTGCTTTTTTTATTCATGGGGAGAAAAATTGGGGATTCCTTTTGCCTTCTTTGAACTGCTTGAGAGCTGGAACTGGGAATATGACTCATCTGAGGGAGATCAGGATAATCTGGGAGCTGTTTATAAAGAAGATATGGGGTCCCAGAAGACTTTGCTACTACTTGAAGCTTTAGCTGAAGAACCTGCCTTAAAACTGCCCCAACAGGAGAATCTAGCAACCTTTTAGTCTCAGGGGATAGCTTGTCCTTGTCCACAAAGGGCCGGCAGTCCCCCAGTCTCTCCTCCCATTCAACAAAACTATAAGCACTCTGTGAGAAAGAAGCCCCGTGTAGTAGGAGGGTCTGGCTTGTACTCTATGCTTCTGTCACTGAGTTGGACTCTTGTTTTTGTTTAGCTCTTCACAGCATTATGACTCAGCTATGGGTACACCATTATATGATGGCATCCCTTTATTCACCACAGGGATACTGCTGCCATTTTAAGGACTGGATTTTCATTTTTCAAAAAACAGAGCCCAATCCTGACAGCCTACTTGAGAATGCCCTGGCTGGTTGGAAATCCAAGTGGTCATCCCTCAGCTGAGGTGACTTGAAAACTGTATGGAGGCAGACAAGAAGTGAAGCAGTGCTTGCTTGGCAATGGAGATGCCCCCATTTCCACCCCCCGCTTCTCCTTCATCAGCACCCTGTGAGGAGGAGGAACAAGAAGTAGAATTGGTTTTTATACCCCACTTTCACTACCCAGAGGAGTCTCAAAGCAGTTTACAATTACCTTGTCTGTATTGTGAATAACAGAGTTGCTTTCCTAAGTACCCAAGGATCATAACTAATTTAGTGATGAGGAGAACCTGAGGTTGGAGTTCCCGAATATCTGAACATAGAGAAGTATTCAGCTCTAATTCACTTCTGAATGATCCTTAGAATTTCACATTTTGAATGTTTCACTTTTAGCACCTGGTGTCACTGGAATTGTTGGAGGACGTCCAAAAGTGTAAGTGTTTCCTTAAAAGTGGTTGTAGTAATTTTTACTTGTTCTTGAATCTCAGGTGATTTTGTGAATTTCCTAGCCAATAACTTGGCTATTTGATTATTTAATTTTATAGTTTCTGGGCAGTTTGATGCTGTCAGTTTTATGCTGGAGGGTTTTGCCCTTTGTGGGAAAGAGTAATCATATTTTTAGAGAGACATTGTATCATTTGGTCATACCAAAGTTGCCTAGAAATATTAAAGATGCTGTGTAGTTTTTCATTCTCCTGTATTGTGAATAACAGAGTTGCTTTCCTAAGTACCCAAGGATCATAACTAATTTAGTGATGAAGACAGGGATCATATACTAGGCATGCATGCGGAATTACTCTTAATTAGCCTGTATCTTTTCCAGATCTCCAGTTTTGAAACCATTTTTCTTTCTTTATCCAAAAAAGAATGTGAAGGTAAGAGCTGTTGTTTAAGCAGTGATCTATACAATACTTTAAAGCCTGATTCTTTGCCATCTTGCAGCTGTTGCAACAAAGGAAAGTATTGGGTAAGTTTGTAGCAACGCCCTCTGTTGGTGTAGAGGCAGAACCTGTCTTACTTGCTTAAATGAAATCAGAAATCTTCTCAACAAATATTACTGCCTGTGCAGGCAATAGGTGGCTCCACTGCACTTGATAAGGAATTGTTTGATTAGTGCTCACTTTCTGAATGGCACATGATCTAGTTTTCATTCTTTAACATCTTAAGCAACCTATATTTCCACAACCTTGGCCCAATAGGCTTTCTGGGGTTATTACCTGAGACAGGACCACAATTGTCAGGGAGACCCTAAAATCCTGAGCTGCTCCTGAGAAGACAGCTTTGCTAAGAATGTTGACGTCCTGCAGGACTAGGGATCTTTAACACCATCCCCAAGATCATCTCTGTTAGCTTATGTAGGGAGTGTTAGACAATGGGGTGGGCAGTACCCTAAGAAAATCCCAGTCCTTTCTCTCAATTCCAACACTGGTTGCGATATTATGATGTATATTTTAATTTGTTAGCTCTAGTGAAGGCAGAAAGGCAGGGTATACGTTTTATAAAATAAATTCTCTTCACCTTATTTAAATGAGTAAAAGAGTCATACTAGTGCTGGCTTCTCCACTAACAAAGTTCAGACAACAGTATGAACGTGAGATGAAGAAGTACAGGGTGATTACTTCAGCATCCGCTCTTCCTCCTAAAACCAGGAGTTTATTTTATGATTATCAACCTCGGCCTACTTCCACATACATATCTAGCCCAAACCAGTGGGAGATGCCTACTGTGACTACAAGGTGTTACCTTTCAACCTCTCTGAACAACTGGAAGATGTTCATAAAGTGCATGGCAGTAGTTTCACCATATCTCCAATATCAAAATTCCTTCTTTGCGGCTGATCCTCTACTCTGTGCACACTGCTATACAACTCCTGTCTGTTTGGGGTGATTCATATCAATGTGGAGAGCCCCTTCCTATCAAGGATCTGAATTTCCTGGGCTTTATTTCTGGAAGACCCTTCACTCAGACGAAACTTGCATCGTCACATGTCTCATGCATGTGTTTCTACAATCTTCGTTTCAGGTTTCCCAGCAAATCTAGCACCTTTTAGGCCTTATGGCAGCTTCCATCATCAGTTCATACTGAGGCTCACAAGGGATTAAATGGAGGAATTTCTGCACATTCTGTTATTAGTACTCAGGAGCCTCTCTGGTGAACTTTATCCTCATATAAATCTGTGCCAGGGAGCCCTTTACTGCCATCAGGTCGAGTGACCCTCTCAGTAGATGTTTCACTAAAGAGATGGGGCAGACACTGTGACAGGCACATCAGCAGGCAACCAGGGTTCCTTCAGAAGAGACAAGCTCCATATCAGCCATCTGGAGCTTTTAGTTGTCTTCAAGTCTTCATGCTTCTGCCCAAACTACTGCATGGGAAAGTAGTGCAAGTGGCCCCAAACAAGGTGGCCTTGATGTATTATTTAAAGAAAGTTTGGCATTGCATCTACCAAGAACAAGGCTCTTCCCTGTTAGAGAGAGATGCATCCAATACATGATTATGCCAATAGTGAACCTCAGCTGGACGAGGATGGTCAGGAACATGGTCAGGACTGACTCAAGGTCACTCACTGTAGATGATCATCCACAGAGCAGTAGTTACAGGTAAGCAACCTGTTCACGCAGCTGGGTACTGAATTTTAAAAAGGTGACTGGTAACCAACTTCAGCCTCCTGATAAGCATATCACCTGTTTGAAAGCAGCCCTCATAAAAATCTCATTGTGCTTATAGCATTAAAAGACTGGATTTGATATGCCAGTTTTGCATAAGCAGGGAGATTTTGACATGAAGGTAAAAATGTGAGCCCACATGAATTCTGCCACTGTACTAACTGCACATTTCTTTGGCTTATTTTGAATCGGCTTTCAGTAGTTCTATTATGTGTGTTTTTGAACTACCATTTCAGAATCTGAACTGCAGTAAACCTATTGTATAAGGAGATTTCTCTTTGAAAACTAGAATATTGATACAAAGGCTTTATTATTTGGTTTGCAGTAAATCTTTGTTCTGTTTTAATGAAGAATGAGGATCGGTTGGAGCTTTCCCACTTATATGCCGTTCAGTGCACGAGATTTGCAGTTTTATGGCTTGACAAATTGGAAAACTTTTGCTTTATAAAGGCATATAAATATCTGCTTCTGTATTTAATGTGATATGCATAACATGTTTAAACGTTTTTGTCCCAAACAAAATATTTATTCCTCTATTAAAATGAATGATAGTCCACATTTTCAATTAACTGAGTCAGCAGAACTGAAAGTTATATTGGATATGGGGTGTTTATGAGAAAGGCTATTTTCATTTTGTTCACCAAAGTATTTTTAGGAAGGAGACAGGGCTGTAGTATAATGGAATAGCATGTCATGCCTTACACTGTTTTTCTTTATTTCTGTACTATCTTCTATTTTGTAATCCTAGTCCTATTGCATTGTTTATTGGATATCTAATGTTGTCTAGTTACATTACTTTTATATATTTTAAACTGCCATGAGAAAGGGAGGCTATAAATGAAGTAAATAAATAATAAAATTCTCCTTGTTAGACTTAATATTGCACAAAAGCTGTACTTGTATTACAAAGGTAGCAGAGAATATCACAATTATTTCATTAAAGAAGCAAAAGGGGAGAAAGGCTATAAAAATAAGCCAGAAGATATGACTGATTCTGCCCATGGGTGGCAGCTGAAATGCTGGTCTTGCACAGTTTCTGTAAACAAATTAATTGTAGCCTTGTCGTGGTAGATTTCTTACAGATTTCAGTGCAAATCCTGTAATTATCAGACCAAAGAAAACCTCTAAATACAGGTAACTGAGTACTGGGACAATCCATTTGGTCCAGAAACAGCTGCATGGCTCAAAAAAAAGGATGGGGCCGAGTTCCAAAGTAGCAGCCCAAGAAATGATGCATGACCTTTATTCAGGCAATATACATAATTAAGAGTCATAGAATCATAGAATAAGAGAGTTGGAAGGGAGTAGGGTCATCCAGTCCAACCCCCTGCACTATGCAGGACACTCACATCTCAGTCGCTCATCTACTATAACCTGCCATCCTTTTGCCTTCACAGAATCAGCCTCTCCATCAGATGGCTATCTAGCCTTTGTTTAAAAATTTCCAAAGATGGAGAACCCACCACCTCCCGAGGAAGCCTGTTCCACTGAGAAACTGCTCTGTCAGGAACTTCTTCCGGATGTTTAGTTGGAATTTCTTTTGAATTAATTTCATCCCATTCGTTCTGGTCTGTCCCTCTCGGGCAAGAGAGAACAATTCTGTTCCATCCTCTATATGGCACCTTTTTAAATACTTGAAGATGGTTATCAGATCTCCTCTCAGTCTTCTCCTCTCTAGGCTAAACAGACCAAGCCCCCCCCCAACTTTTCTTCATATGTATCCAAACCCCTCACCATCTTTGTTGCCCTCCTCTGGACACGTTCCAGTTTGTCAACATCCCTCTTCAACTGAGGTGCCCAAAAGTGAACACAGTACTCCAAGTGAGGCCGAACCAGAGCAGAGTAAAGCGGTACCATCACTTCCTGTGATCTGGATACTCAGTTTGATACAGCCCAAGTTGATTGAAATGAGGAACAATCTGTAAGCTAGAGATTCATAAGGCCTTCTGAACTGGAGTACCTTCCCTATGAAAAGCCTGGAACATTTCAGCTGGGAGAAGAGACGACTAAGGGGGGACATGATAGAGGTTTATAAAATTATGCATGGAATGGAGAGAGTTGACAAAAAAAATTATCCCAAAACACTAAAACTTGAAGGCACCCAATGAAACTGATGGGCCGTAGTTCCAGGATGGACAAAATGAATTACTACTTTACTCAGTGAGTGATTAAACTCTGGAATGTATTGCCAGAGGATGTAGTGAGGGAAGTGGGTAGAAAGCCTCACTTGGAAGATGGCAACCCTAAGAATAGATCTCTCTGTGTATTGTAGTCTTGACCTTAGGTTTATGCACACCTAGGTAGTGTGGAATTCCAGAACATGAACCTTCCAGACTTCAAGGAATATGTTTTGACTAGGGACAGCCACCCTCCTGGTGGGGCCTGAAGATTCCTGGAATTGGGGCTCATCTCCAGACTATAAAGATCAGCTCCCTAGGGAAAAATGGCTGCTTTGGAGGGGTGACTGTGTAGCATTGTATCCCATTGAGGTTTAGAGACTCCAGCCTGCAGGTGAGGTCTGAGAATCCACTGGAAGTACAGCTCATCTCCAGGAAGTTAGGCTGAAGGGAAAACTCTCTCCCCTCAGATGCATCCCTTCAAAAGGAATGCACATGGCCCCAGAATTTTGCAATGCCTTCGGTTACCTTAGGGTTATGATCCAATAAAAGAAAGTGCACTATTGTCACAGGACAGTGAATCTTGCTCGCCCCCATGAGAGGGAGTATGTACCGTTCTCTGAGATGGTTATGTTGCTCACAAAAGAGCAGAACGTGTTCCACTGACTCAGGTTTCTTTGCAGGACATGAGCAAAGTCTGTCAGCGTATTGGATTTTAGCGTAGTCTCTAGTTTCCTGTAAAGCTAACTCCACTTGAAATTCTGGGCCACTTATGCTTTTGAGTTCATAGGAGTTTTTTATTTTCCAGGCCTAGCTTGAAAAAAGTCATTTCAGTTCCCATTTCAGTTCTCCAGCCATTTATTTGTTCACTATTTAAAGTTCCAGGCTGTAAATATGAACATTGAGCGGTTTAGTAGTTGTAAACCCAACAGCCTATTAACAACTCTTGATTTTCGTGGAATTAGATTGTTATAATTTAAACAATGACTTTTTTCCAGATTTACATATTTATGAATGGTCAGCATGTTGAAACATTTGAGGAGGATCTTTCATTTACTTCAGATGCACCAGTTTCACCTGCTCCAGTGCTCCAGACTGAAGATGAATTTAAAGGTACAATTGTTATTAATATACCTGATTTGTTCTATATCTAATAATATTCTACACCAATAGGCATTTTTAAACTGTTTCCAAAGGTAACTCCACATAAAGCATGTTGCAGTGTTCTAATCTAGATGTGAATGGAACATGGATAGCTGCAACAAAATTACACCTTTCCAGAACCTGACTGTTTTTCTGAAAGGATGGAACTAAGTCTGAGTCCAGTGACAACTTTAAGATCAGCAAAGTTTAATTCTGGGTATAAGCTTTCATGTGTATGGACATTTCATCAGATACACGAAAGGGTGGGTCTATTCATGTGCCCTAGTTGCAAATCTGATATTTTCTTTGTTATCTCTGTAGTCTCTCAGCAACACCGCAGTCTTATCTGTACTGAGCTTCAATTAACGGCCCTTATCCATGCCATCACTGATTCCAAACACCAGTTCTTAGTAACTACTTCACCTAAACTGATAAAAGTTGAAGGTAGAATAAACTCTGAGTGTCACAGGAACAAGCTTTTGGGACCAGTTTTTAGCAAATCTTGATAGTGGACATTATGCACTAGCTGAAGGACTTGGGAGACAATGGTTAGAATAATAGAAAATCATAGAATAATAGAGTTGGAAGGGACATCATGGGTCATCTAGCCCAACCCCCTGCAATATGCAGGACACTCACAACCCTATCGCTCATCCACTGTAACCTGCCACCCCCTTAAGCCTTCCCAGAATCAGACTCTCCGTCAGATGGCTATCCAGCCTCTGTTTAAAAATTTCCAAAGATGCAGAACCCACTACCTCCAGAGGACGCCTGTTCCACTGAGAAACCGCTCTAACTGTCAGGAACTTCTTTCTGATGTTTACACGGAATTTCTTTTGAATTAATTTCATCCCATTGGTTCTGGCCCGTCCCTCTGGGGCAAGAGAGAACAACTCTGCTCCATCCTCTATATGGCAGCCTTTTAAATACTTGAAGATGGTTATCAAATCCCCTCTCAATTGTCTCCTCTCCAGGCTAAACAGACCAAGCTTCCCCAACCTTTCCTCATATGTCTTGGTCTCCAAACCCCTCACCATCTTTGTTGCCCTCCTCTGGACACGTTCCAGCTTGTCAACATCCCTCTTCAACTAGGGTGCCCAAAACTGAACACTGAGAAACTGCTCTGTCAGGAACTTCTTCCGGATGTTTAGTTGGAATTTCTTTTGAATTAATTTCATCCCATTCGTTCTGGTCTGTCCCTCTCGGGCAAGAGAGAACAATTCTACTCCATCCTCTATATGGCACCCTTTTAAATACTTGAAGATGGTTATCAGATCCCCTCTCAGTCTTCTCCTCTCTAGGCTAAACAGACCAAGCCCCCCCCCCCAACTTTTCTTCATATGTATCCAAACCTCTCACCATCTTTGTTGCCCTCCTCTGGACACGTTCCAGTTTGTCAACATCCCTCTTCAACTGAGGTGCCCAAAAGTGAACACAGTACTCCAAGTGAGGCCGAACCAGAGCAGAGTAAAGCGGTACCATCACCAAACCAGAGCAGAGTAAAGCGGTACCATTTGTTGTCAATGGTGTTTCATCAGACTAGTTGTTGTCAATGGTGTTTCATCAGACTGGAGGGAGGTGAGTAGCGGGGTACCTCAGGGCTCGGTGCTCGGTAAGGTACTTTTTAACATATTTATTAATGATCTAGACTAGATGAGGGGGTGGAGGGACTACTCATCAAGTTTGCAGATGACACCAAATTGGAAGGACTGTCAAATACTCCAGAAGATAGAGACAGAGTTCAACAAGATCTGAACACAATGGAAAAATGGGCAAATGAGAACAAGATGCAATTTAATAAAGATAAGTGTAAAATTCAGCATCTGGGTCAGAAAAATGAAAAGCATGCCTACTGGATGGGAAATACGCTTCTAGGTAACACTGTGTGTGAACGAGACCTTGGGGTACTTGTGGAGCTAGTCTCATGGCTTAAGTGCCACTCAACGCTTAACACCCACCCAGGACAGCTGTCTCACCCCTGAGTGCTTCCTCCTCCAACTGGCTTGCCTGTCCGTCCAGTGGCCAGCCAATCACCTTCCGTCCCCCACCCCTGACCACCACCTCCTCCTTCCACTTCCCTCCAAGGCTCAGAGGCTGCAGATTCCTGCTGCATGAGAGTGGCCCCTGCCAATGAGTTCCCTGCCTGGGGGCCTCCAACCTTTCCAGGTCCTGGGGGGAGAGAAAGGGAGTGGCCATCTGCAGAGTTATTCCATCCCTCCCCACCCCACCCCAGTCTAGCGCCCATTGTATTCCTGAATGCAACAGGCTTTGTACCTAGTATTATCATGATAGAAAATCACTTTTTTCCTCTTGCCATTTTGGTAGTATGCCTCTATTGGGGACATAAACAAAGAATTTGTGGTACTCAAGAAGTTTTAAACTGAAACCATATTCTCAATAATCCATCTCTAATTATATGGCTTTTTTCTTAAAGAGCAATCGTTTTGATTGATTTCTTTATCCATAAAAGATTGTGTAAGCCTTCATCTAGTTTTGCTGATTCAAGTTCTACTATTCTTTGTTTTGGATTTTTAAGCTAGTCCACAATTCAAACCAGACTTGGCACTTGATAGTACAATTTTATATTTAAACTGCCAAATCTCATTTTTCTCATCTTGAAGTAGTTTAAAACATTTCTTGGCATTCTATATAAATTACTTTATCTGTCTTTGCCAATCAATGAAAGTTTTTCTTCTGTGCTTCTGAGATTAAAACATTAATTTTAGTAATACATTCACTATAATTGCTGAAATTATTCCCAGCCAGAATTTTTTTTCCATCTGGATAAATCTGATCACGTCAATTTCCAGGTCTTATGATTATTATTTGTAAAAAGGTTACTATTTTGTCCAGTCACTTTTTCCCCAAAATATCAAATCGAATCAAGCTATTGTGCATTCTGTACTTTTTATAATATCATCTTCTTGCTGCATTAAATTATTTGTTATCATTTTTGTCTTCTTCCTATTAATGTTATATCCTGAGAAGGATCTGAATTTTTCAGTGTGTTCTATTACATACAATTTTGTGGGTACAAAACTGTTAAAACCACATAAACCACATAGTCTGTGTTATGAGTGGTTTAAGTCTTCAGAGCCTTTCCGTCAGATGAAGCCACTCACACACGGGATGAAGGCAACAAAGTTTATTAACCAAAGCACGGTTTGCAAAGCCCAGGTAGAACCCGGAACTACTCTGAGGTCTGCCACGCAGGGCAGCTCAATTTACGACCACCCTACTCCGCCCCATAGGTCAGTTGACCTATAGATTCACATGCTTTAACCTATCCCGTTACACTTCTAAGATGCTGTTTCCCCAAAAAACCCCTTATTTCCCCAAAATGATGCTTGCTTCACTCCCCCCTCCCTCTTGTATATGTGATTTCTGCTTCTCTTGAAATGGTGGCTTTATCTTGAAACGGCGCTGGCTGGCCAACGTCCTATTTTGCAAGCAGAAGACTGTTTATATTCACAACATCTGCATAGCTTTTCATTTTACATTCTATGTGATCTGCTTTTATTCCTTTTATTCTTGTGTCTTGCCTTGTCTTGGTTGTTAAAATGTCTGTTGCCAAAATGAATAGTAAAGGTGACATGAGCTCCTTTTTCAATCAATATTGCTTCTATTAATTTTCCATTTATTAAAACCTTTGCTAAGGTGCTCTTTCTATATATATTTATTCACCTACAGCTACTCTTAAAGTTCTCTTTATTAGCCATTTGTTACATGCTGACAACTAGTAGAATTATTCTTTCACTGGAATAAGAAATTATTTATAGATACAGATAGCTTGCCAGAATTTTTGCCTCCAGTTAATTGCAGAATGTAAATGTAATTCCCTATCCATTTTATTACAGTAACTGCAATATTAAGAAGTGCAGAGTAGCAATGTTGTGTTGCAATTTTAATCTCAGAAGTTTTTATAAGCATTTCATAAATGGAAGACTTTTATATGGTTTGGCAATATTGTATGAGGGTAAGTCAAAAACTATTGCTTTTAGGGTTCCAGTTCAAACATGCACAGATTTATTCCAAACAAAACATGTTCAAACATGACTTTGTGATCAGTGGATGGCTGCAGAGCGGTTCTCTCAGTAATACACTTGTCTTACTCTCATTAAGATGCCTTAATTTTTTTCCCAAACTGCATTGGTGAGAAAAAGGCCAGGAAAGTTGCCACAAGGAATTTTTTTCCCATCACAACAAGGCATCTGCTCATTCATCAAGGGTAACAAGGACTGTACTGTGAGAATCTTGTTGGGAAACCTTACTCCATCTACCTAAAGCCCTGATCCTGCCCCTTCAGACTTCTTTTTGTTCCTAAAACTCAAAGAACATTTACAAGGAACACAATTTGAGGCCCTCAAGGATGCCAAAAACTGCTATTTTGTTGTGGTATAAATGGTAAGGGGAAGGGTTAGAGAGATGGAAGTTCCACCTTCAGAAGTGTATAAACCTAGAAGGAGGATATGTTGAGAAACAATAGCTTCATATTTTAATATTTTTGCTTAATAAAGGTTTCTGTGATTTTGTGGCAATACATTTTGACTTGTACCCTCATATGTGCACTACTGATGAGGGTTGGGGTTTTTTAAAGATGGAAAATATGAGCATTACATTTGTCTCTGATGCTAGCTGGGTATAATTTGAATTTTGGTGAGAATGTTTGGTATCAAAGATAATGCAGTTGCTTACAATAATATGAAATGTGTGACTGCTCATCCATTTGGAAAAAAAAACTTGCATCAGTTTACGCAATTCAATACTTAAACCAACAAGCTATTTTCATATGAATTAGGTAATTTTATTTTATTTGGATATGATTTTAGAAAATGGGTTTGTGTACATTTCTCTGTTGTTCTGGGAATTGTAATTTGTTATTTTGCCTTAAAACATAGCTTAGAGGGTGTATATGTGTATGTAAGAGAATAATAAGTTTGTTTAGGCAGTGTTATATTACATGGGTTTCTATCCTGAGTATCTCATCTATAATACAGCCCCAAGTACATTCTATTTCTTGTGTAGCTCAGTTGGTGTGTGGCAGAATTCAGTTCAGATGTGAATCCAGTTACTTTGTGCATACTGTATGAAGGGTTCAATCACATCTCAAATATGCAGTATTTCTATAAAATTCATGGAAGTAGGGAGAAAAAATAATGATGTGCATATGCAAGAAGAACAACACCCTAATGTTACTAGAAACAACTATTATTTCCTAGTACTTCCCATTTTGCCTTTTTAAAACAACATTATTTTGGAAAAATTGAATATAGTTATTTTAGTGAACTTAAATTTTTGAGCTTCTTGAGAGGAGATTCAGGAGTTGGAAACCTTGATATAAAATTTGGCAATATAAAATTTCTCATTAACTGATCTGTCCACTACATCCTTAATTTTAAATTTATAGAAAATTTAATGAAATTTAATGAAAATTTGGGAAAGTGGAATATAATATACTTATTCCAGCTTTGTGTTTAAAAATCATATTTACCTCCCATGCACATGGAGAGCCAGTGATGGACTCCAGTGATGGAGCCAGTGACTAGGGTGATGGACTAGAAGTTGGAAGAACAAAGTTCCAATCCCTACTCTATCCTGGAAGTTTACTGGATGACCCTGGACCACTCTCTCAGCCTAACCTACCTTACAAAATTGAACGAAAATGAGATGGAAGAGAGGAGAATAGTGTAATTCACCTTGAATCTCCACTGGGAAGAAAGACAGGATATAAATGAAGTAAAAATAAATAAATAATAGACATCAGAGAATTATTCTATAAGAGTGGCTTCAAATATTTATTTGTTTGTTTGTTTATTTATTTATGATATTGTCCATCTTTCTCACTGAGACTAAGAACTGTATCACATAGTGCAAGTTGATACAGTCCACAGGAAGAGATATCCAGTCAATATTGACCAGATCTTTAGATGCTTAAATACAGTGATTGGATCTGTGAAGGGGCTCCAGGTTTGCAGAAAAATATGATTAAAAAAATTGGGAGGCTTAAAAAACTCTAAAACTAGAAAAGGATTCCACCAGAGGCTGTTCCTTGACAACACTATTCCATAGAATCATAGAATCATAGAGTTGGAAGGGGCCATACAGGCCATCTAGTCCAACCCCCTGCTCAACGCAGGATCAGCCCTAAGCATCCTAAAGCATCCAAGAAAAGTGTGCATCCAACCTTTGCTTGAAGACTGCCAGTGAGGGGGAGCTCACCACCTCCTTAGGCAGCCTATTCCAATCTGGATACTGTCAGTAAAAGGCAGGGGGAAGGGGCAAGGCCCTTTGCCGACCTGTTTTGGCTGTTGAGGGGACAGGCCTAGCTACGGTTGCCAGCTGCAGGGCTGGGAAATAACTTGAGATTTTGTGTGGAGTCTGAGAGCAGGGTTTGGGGAGAGGAGAAGAGAAGAGATATGATGCCAGATATGATGCCATAGAGTCCACCCTCCAGAGCAGCCATTTTCCCCAGGGAGAGAGATTTCTTGTCATCTGAAGTTCAGTTGTAATTCTGGGAGATGATCTCTAGGTCTCATCTGAAGATTGCAAACCTTGACCTGGAAGCAGCCTCTGAGTGACGTGATACTACCTGACTTTTATAATTCACCAGGCCTGGCTACTTGCTACTGTTCAACAGCAGTCCCAATGTGAAAGCCAGTGTGGTCCAATGTTTAGAGCATCAGACTAGAACCTGGGGAGACCCAGGTTCAAGTATCTAACTTGCTGCAGTACCTCACTGAGTGATTCTGAGCCAGTTGTTGCGTTGATAAAAAGGATGAAAGAATGATGTGTTGGCTCCCACTGTGGAAAAATACCTCAGTCTTCCTAGGTAGAGGCTGCAGGGGAAAGAAGAGGGAAACCTGAAGACAGAGCAGGAAGAAAAAGGTAGGTTGGCTGTTGGGTGAGAAGAGAGTAGCCAACTCCAGGTTAGAAAATTCCTGGAGATTTCAGTGGTGAAACCTGGGGGAGGTTTGAGAAGGGGAGGGACCTGAAACAGGTACAATGCTATGCACACCAACCTCCAAAACAGCCATTTCTTCCTGGGGAATTACTGTTGCCGACCTCCATGTGAGGGCTGGAGATCACCCAGAAGTACAGCTTCTCTCCAGATGATAGAGTTCAGTTCCACTGGAGAAAATGGCTGCTTTGGAGGGTGGAGTCTGTGGCACTATACTCTGCGGAGGTGCTTCCCTCTCCAGCCTCACCCTTCCAAGACTCCACTGTGCAGGGGAGGGGGAAGCAGGCAGGTGATGTGGAGTAGAAAGAGAGATATTTATGTGGAGAAAGCCTTTAAGACTAAAACCAAAATATACTAAAATATAAACAAAAAAATAATCCTTCTGTTATGTGATTTGTTTCAATCCATTATATGTAGACCTGCCAAGTGGTCCCCATGCATATCGCCTGGAAGATCTTGCCTACACCAGGAGTGGAGACAAAGGGAATTCTGCAAATATAGGTATTATTTAATTCTGATTTTTTATAACATATATCTGCGTATTCATATGCATGGTTTTAATAAACTCCCTAGTTGTCAGATTTCACTGTAAATATGGTTATTCTTTAGGTATTATTTCAAAGTAGTATACAATTGTTTTGCTAGTCTGGGATATCCCATACAATATATATTCTCTTGTAACAAAGGGAGCCTTATGGCACCTTAAAGATAAACAAAAAAAATATTTAGCATAAACATTGGTGGAATAGAGTCCACTTTGATACTGCAAAGTATTCTGGCCCTGAGTACCTATTAATTTAAAATAAATCTGAATACTTTTTTCAAATAAAATAATGGGTTTACTTGTATGTAACTACAGGCGTCATAGCCCGACATCCTCTCTATTACCCATACTTGAAGAAAACATTGACGGCTCAGGCTGTAGAAAGGTACTTCCACCATCTTTTAGAAAGAGAGGATCCTGGAGAGAATTTGGTCATAAGGTATGTGCTAATACATGTATTTGGGGGAAAACTTGCTTTGGTCACAGCAGACTGGTGTTTTGGACAGGGAGGTGAATTTTCTAGTATTGTCAATGGCCTCAACCATGGGCCTGGCAGAACAGCTCTGTCTTGCAGGCCCTACAGAACTGTCCTAGGGGTCGCAGAGCCCTGAAGTTACCTGGGAGAGTTTTCTGCCAGGCTGGGACCTGGGACCCTGAGCAAATTTTGCTTACTAGAACTTAATTTCCTGTGGGGAACATAGGGGATGACATAGGGTCCCACAGGTAGTAAGGTCTCAGACCATTTACGGCTTTAAAGGTGAACGCCAAAACCTTTAACCTGATTGAGTCCTCAATCTGAGACAGCACAGGTTGAATATACGCTCTCCACTAGATTCTAGCCCTGCGTAGAGAGAGTTAAAGTAGTCTGGTCTGGAGGTGACCATTGTATGAACCACTGTAGCTAGGTTGGATGCCAGCAGGTAAAGTGTTAGGTGCCATGCCAGACGGGGATGATAAAACACTTGGAGGGCAACATTTGTGATCTGGGCCTCCAAATATAGAAGAGGGTCCAAGGTCACACCTAGGCTCCTGACAATGGCTCAAGTTGTTAGCTGGATTCTGTCAAGAGCTGGAAGTTGCATTACCTCACTAGGGCACACCAACCAAGTCAGAGGACCTCCATCTTAGCTGGATTGAGCATCAGCCAGCACCACTTGAGCCAATCGACTATAGCCACCAGGCAACTGGACAATGGATTTAGGGGTATCGACAGATACAGCTGGGTGTTAGATGACAGATGACAACCAAGCCTGAAATTCTGAACCAATTTGACGAGGGTGTGTGTGTTGATGTTAAATATCATTGGGGAGAAATTGGCTTGTTTTGGAACCCCACATACCAGGGCATGCTGCAGGGAGGTTCTCTTCCCTATTGTTACTCTCTGTCCCCAACCCTGGAGAAAAGATCACAGCCATGTATCCCCTGTTGGCTACTCATGTGCAAGCAGCCCATGGTTGACTATGTTGAATGCTGCTGGTAGGCCTAACAGAAATAGTAGGGCTGGCCCGCCGAGATCCAGCTGTCTCTGGAGATCATCTATGTTTGCAACTATAACTGTCTCTACGCTGTGACAAGGCCAGAAACTAGACTGGAATGGATCAAAAGCCAATGTTTTATCCAGAAAACTCTGTAGTTGTTCAGCAACCCCCTACTGCTGAGGTATCTGAAGGACTGCCTGCTTCCATTACTGGCCTGCCCATTCTCTAAGATCTTCATTACAAGCCCTGCTCCAGGAACCCTGGCTTTCTATCTGGCTTGCTGAATGGAGGCTAGTACCCTCCCAGGAAAGGGCAGCACTGTGACTGTAGAACAATCTTCCCTAAGTTGTTTTTTTCTGGTAGAATCTGTTGATGGAAAACTATTGATGATGAAACCATTTTGTTGCTATCTCCTGGTAAATATGATGATAGGAACAGTTGTAATTTGAAGGTCGCCTATTTACTCTTGCTACTACATGAAATTGAGTGGAAAATCCTTGACAAACTTGTGCTTCAGTGGAGATTATTTCTGCGGTTTTGTTTTATTGCTGTGTATTTTTGTTGTGTTATATTTTACTATCATATTCTATTGAGATTTTGGGAGTATGGTGCTATTATGATAATTTATTTAGTTGTAGTTATTATTTATATAGTTGCAGCTATTTTGTATTGTTTAATGGCATAGATCTTGACATTTTACAAATATGCAGAAGTCTTTTACATCAAGAAATGACCAGTAGGATTTCTATCTGAATTGTGATGTCTTCAAGTTACATATGTTATAAATATGTTACATATTTATATTTATTTATTAAGAAACCGGATACTTTTTGACTATAACTCCCATTTTCTACAGTAAAGTAAAAAAGGCTGTTAGTGATTTATGATTTGCCTAATTTGTGGTTGACTCTAGCGTGTTGTTAAAGATGGGAAAGATGATTTATGGATAAGAATATCCTCAGATTGAAATGTACAATGTATTTAATTTATATGCTTTAAGGTTTTTGTACTTGTGAAAATCTGAGAACATACCGTATATACTCGCATATAAGCTGAGTTTTTCAGCCCTTTTTTTAAGCTGAAAAGGTCTCCCTCGGCTTATATGCGGGTATAAAAAAACAGCTGCCAGACAAGACAGAAGGGTGGGGGTGGGAGACAAGTATACTTAACTGAAGAAGCAGAGGAAGGAAGAAGTAGAGATGCAGCAAACCCAGGAGGGACAGTAGAAGGGGAGGGAAAGAGCAGTCTCCGCCTCCCCCCCTCACTGCCTTAACGAGGCTAGTACGTGTTGCTGCTGCTGAAGGAAGCTCTGAAGCCTCTGTCTCAGAGGGAGAACAGATGGCAGAAGGAAGAAATGCCCCTAGAGGAAGGAATGGAAAGTGGAGGGAACAGAACACCAATCTAAGAAGAAGGGAAGGAGCACAGGATTGGATATAAAAAGGCAAAAGAGGTCAGAGGGACAGAGGGAGGAGGAGAGTGGAAGAAAAGGAAAAAAAGATCCTGCCCAAAACAGGAGGGGGTGAGGGGAGGAAAGGAGAAAAAGCTACTATCGAAACACCACCCTCAGCTTATATGTGACTCAATAAGTTTTCCAGCATTTTGTTGTGAAATTAAGTGCCTTTGCTTATATGTGGATTGGTTTATACGCGAGTATATACAGTAATCATGTGATCTGGGATTTCCCATGTTTGGCAATCCAGTTTTCACTGCAATAACTTGTAAACAACAATGCTCAGTGCTTCCCATTTTCAAAACGTTATTCATCCCATTCAGCGTGTTAAAAAGAAGCACAAGTACTATTAATATAAATTTTATCTGTAAAGATACATTTTACCTAGAACACATTTAACTGTCATTGAGCAAAAGTAATAACTAAAGCTAAAGCACTTAGCTTGGCCTTCCTACACTGAGATATTTGCAACTACAGTTTTTAATATGTACACTCAAAGATTAAAACTTTTATGTAAACCCATTTCTTTAATTACCATATCCTAGGGATTTGGGTTGGTTATTTTAATGATATATACTGGAATAATGTGTACTGGGTGAAAACAAGAGAGAAGAAAGGACACTTTTGTTTGTAGCTTTTGGGAATTAAAAGGAATTATACTCACATGCTTAAGATCTGGAGGCTTCTTACTAGACTATGACAAACTTTCCTTGCGATTAAGGTGAAACAACACAAAAGCTTGTTCCATGAATAAAACTGTTGGTCTTAAATGTGCCACTGAACTCAAACTTCATTTAAGTATATCTTTAACTTTTTCTTTGAAATCAATGGATCAAAGGTTTTTAATTTTGGCCAGATTATTAATTATTTTGCCTCCAAAATAAGAACAATATACAGCTTTTTATTTAGCAAAAAATGTGGCCAGTGAGGGGAGGACTGAGAAGAAAGTTATCTTTTTCGCCTGCTGTCTTTCTTTTACTTCTACTGCCTTTACCTGTACTCTGGCATATTTTAATGCCATTTGTTCTATATTGCTTCTTTAAGACCGTTTACGCACTAGAGGTTTCATACTGGGCTGCAGGCTGGAATTTTAGTCGTGGCAGGTTGCCCCACCTCTTTCTGCACCCACACGGGGGAGCATTTGGCCCCATGCGCCTCATCCTCAGCAGGATTTGTGGTCCTGCTTGGGAGCTGGGCCAGTGAAGTTCCCAGTGCATAAATGATCAATGAGACCATCCCAAAGGTCTCCAAGCAAGCCAGAGAATTGGAGGGACTTTGTGCTTCTCTTCTCAGGCCTTTTATGCATGGGTCTTTCTCCTTGCTTTGACCGCACCCATTCAGTGAGTTTTCTTTTTCATTCTGCATTGATTTTTCCTTCCTTCTGTGCTTGGTTACTATTTCCCTAGGTTTTCTGAGAGTGGTTTTGTAACAGTTTTTTCCCCTTGCTTTGCTTCTAAGCAAAAAGTAGCTCAAAAGCTTACAGATTCCCTAGGAGCAACCCCCCCCCCCCAAAAAAAAAACCCTCTTTTCTTGCCTCTTGGCTACTACTCCACCACTCTAACTGAGGTTTCTCCCACTGTGCACCTTCTACCATCCTATCCCTTTCATCATGGTTTGGCTAGCAGAGAGGTTGATTGTCCAGAAAAGCAGTTGGTTCTTTATCTCTGTTTTTGTTGTTTTCTCCTCCTCTCCTTGTTCTCTTCGTCTAGTGAAGGAAAGAAATTTTGGCAGGTAGTTTGCAAAGAGATAGCTGTGAGACAGGGCTTTGGAAATAATGTTGAAGTAGGGATTAGTAGTATGCTGGAAATAAAGTTATTAACAATAACTGAGTGGGGGAAGATAAAAAGTCCATGGGAGTGCAGGGAGCTGGCACAGGGCCTGTGCTGTGTGCACCTGGTTGATGAGTTGCTGCTATTGGTGAGATGCTCTTGGAACTAGTACATGCTGAGCCAAGCTGCAGCTACTGCTATTTCCTTTTCCCCACCCTGAGCTACTCTTACTTTTGCTGAAGGGGCCTCAGCTTGCTCCTCACTGTCAGTCTGCACCTCCCCTTGCTGGGGTGAAGGCAAGCACTCTTCCCTTTTCAGCCCACTGCCTCCTTGGAACACCTTCCTTCTCAGTGTGTTGTCTCTGGCCAAGAAGAAAGGAAGCCTCCTTTGGGCTGGGGGCAGTTTCCCTTCCCTCCTTTGCTTCTTCTTGACTTTTTTCTCTCTCCTAGGGATGGGAGGGAGCTGCCAGAGTATCTTTTTTCACCATTTAAATTTGGGGGTCCCCCCCCAAGCAATCCAAGTCTAGCATAATCAAACTTTTGCTAGACTTGGATAGCTTTTTTAAAAACGCGAAAATGTAAATGATGGAAAATGTAAGCTTCTCTAGCAGTTTTCTGAGAAGCCTCTTCACAAGCTCTAAAAAGGGGAAGGGATAGCAGAGGATGAGGACTCTTTTTTATTTTTCATGGTGGCCCATAACAAGGGAGTAAAGTTTGTCAATAAAGAAAAGGTGCTCTAGTTAGTTTCAATAAGTTTTGTCAGTTTCAGGATGATTTCTTTGCTGGAATTCCTTTATGGTCTTTTTCATTCAAGGAACTGAACAGCAAGTATTTAAATGGAAGATGCTTACTTGACATTGTTGTGCAGCTGCAATATGGCAATTGTGTAATTTTCCTTTTTTTTTTTTAAAGAACTTTACATGGCACAAGTGATGTGCCCACCAAAATTAAGAAAACTGTGTTTTTTGTTGTAGCAGCAGAATTAATAGAGTGGAGAAAAAGAATTGTGTGTAGAGGCAGGCACTGGATCTGAAGTTAAGCTTAAAGGCTTGACTGCTCAGAAAATCTGCAGTAAGCTGTTTGCATAGAAAAGGCCTCAGTCTTTCTACCAGCAGCCTACTAAAAATCTCCAGAACCAGAGCAGACAACCCTAGCCTAGAGCTTTAAAAAAAACCTTAGTTTTGTTATTCCTTATTCCAATAGCCATGTTACCTACTTTCAGCCAAAGGGAACTGGGCATTCATTGTTTGTTCCACTACACAAGATTATTGAAGAAGAAGAGTTGGTTTTTATATGCTGCTTTTCTCTACCTGAAGGAGTCTCAAAGCGGCTTACAGTTGCCTTCCCTTTCCTCTCCCCACAACAGACACCCTGTGAAGTGGGTGAGTTTGAGAGAGCCCTCATATTACTGCTCAGTCAGAACAGCTTTATCAGTGCTGTGGCGAGCCCAAGGTCACCCAGCTGGCTGCATGTGGAAAAGGAGCAGGGAATCAAACCCGGCTTGCCAGATTAGAAGTCCGCACTCCTAACCACTACACCAAGCTGTCTTGGTGTCAGATTAAATGAGCTAAAACATTCACAGTGCAATCCTAAAAGTTGAACACTGTGGGTTGAGAACAGTTTAACACTGTTTAGGATTAAATTAAAGTCTAGTGGCACCTTCAAAAATGGAAAAAAAATGTATCTGAAGAAGTGTGCATACACATAAAAATTTGTACCTTGAATAAAAACTTTGTTGGCCATAGTGGTGCCACTGAATCAAACTTTGTTCTGCTACTTCAGACCATGGCTACCACTTAAAACTGTTTAGGATGATACTGTTAGTATCCATTGTTGTGCAATTAAGCTTGCGGCCTGGGAAGTTTTTTACTGCGGGGGGGAGGGGCGGGGAGAGGGAGCTGCGGCCCGGCGCCATGGCCTTCGCGACCCGGCACCGGGCCGCGGCCCGCAGGTTGGAGACCACTGTTATAAGACACAGACTTTCATAATAAAAATAAACTCATTAGGAGAATTTCAGTTAGCTGTAAAATTGTTTCCTTTACTGTCAATATGATTTGTTCTTTAAATTTAGTTTTGTTTTCCTGAATCAATCCAAGAATAATTTTACATTCACAATTTAATTTTAAATTTATTTCAAAATTGCACTACAGGTAAAATGGAATTTTACAGGACTGAACGTTTAAAAAAAAATCTTTACAGGTATGAATTGCCAGGAATACATGGATTAAACTTTGTTCTGAAAAATTCACTTGGTGGTGGAGGTATAGCATCTCTGAGAAGTGACCCACAGGTAGGTTATTTGTTTGCTTTTTTTCCCTATTGCATTCTTTTTTTAACCTGCTGTAGTCAATTTCACCACTCATATTTCCTCAAATATTAATTCCGAGATGGCAAAGAGTCTTGTGGAACCAATGCTAAAACATTAATTTCATCTGTAGATATTACACCGCACTTCATGCCTCCAGGCAGCTCATATGACAATATGAACCATGCCCACTACGGCACAGTGGGACACTAATATAGCAACAGCAAATAATCAAGTAAAGCTCATATAAACACACTATATTTCCCCACATACTATGGTTCATATGGTATCACTGAGAGTCCATGGGCAGCCAGCTGTTCAACAGTCAGAAAAATTAGGTTGGATCTTTGGAGAGATGCTAAGGAGAAAACAGACATCCACAGCCTTATGGAAAGCATAGATACGAGTGACCACCAAGAGTACCTACATTCTTTCAATAGTTAGTTTTGTTTCAGAGTTTCTCCTAACGTTTCATATTCTGAGCTCCAATTGGCCAGATGTCCAAATTTAATGGGAAATGTTTCTCTTGTTTTAAATGAGAAAGTCAAAAGGGTATTTGTGCCATCTTCTTGAAATAGGTTCTTTTTCATGTAATCTGGTCCCAAAATGTGTAGGCAGACTTTTAAAAAGATTTAGTAATTCCTAACTACAACCTGTACATCCTCCTTCCTGACAGTCTGTGCATGTTTCTTCGTGCAAGCAGTATCTAATTACATGCCCGATTGTAATCATTAATTTGCATAAACTCTACCCAGATTGCTAGACAATTTATGTGGAACTGACATGTTGGTGAGTTTGACTGCAAACTCAGTTACCCTCTTGCTCCAAGATAGTTCTCCAGATTTCCAGGCAGTTTATTAAGAGGCAATCCCAGAATGAACTTATGAACTCTGTCCAGAAGTTAACAAACATTTTCTCAGCCTATTGGCCTCCTTTGCAGCTGGAAGGTTTCCATCTCAGAATGTGACATTAAATAACTAAATAAAAATGCACACTGAGAGGGAAGACTAGCCTCTGATTCAGAAATGACTTAGCACTATGTGGGATATAACTGTTCAAAACAGGGAAGGGGGATGTGAAAACAAAAAGCTATGCATCTGTGCACTTGTTGGTAATGATGCGGATTTATTCTGGGAGATGTATGTGGGGAGGGAAGAAAACTGAAAATAAGATGATCCTTGTTTTAAGCAATGCATATGTATTTTAATATTTTTAACAGGGCAAAGCATTTGGACAGATGCTGTTGGACTTCCAGATAAAAAATGTTCCAAATCTAAAATCTTTGATAGAATAACATTGTTGACCTCATTCAGTTTTGAAACCATGTTAAGCAAACATTAGTGTATATTGAGTCAGAAAACGAAGAGACCACTAAAATGGCAATTATCATGCAAAGACTTCAGGAGCTTGTAATGCAAAGATAAGACAATGTTTTGAGTAACGACAGATATGAGGGTTTTTTTGTAGATGATCGGTATTTCCTGTCTAGTGCATTGGATTAAGAGAGTCTATTTATTTCCTGTGAAAAAGTAATTAAGCAATAAATAACAGATTATCATCATTCTAAACATTCACTGTACCTAAATAAAAGCTGCCTTTCCTTCTGCACTGCTTTCTGGTATAGTAGTAAGTCTAATGTCATCACAGTATATAAATTAACAATAAAGAATTTTTCTTTATGAGAGCATCTCTTTTGCAGACAGATTCAACATTATGTGATCCAAGACCTTTGTTATGACCTCTGTATTTTGTAGCGCTATGACACTAGTAAGCCAAAGGCTACTGTCTTTTAATTTGCCCTGCATTCTTCTGAGTGTTCTACAGCAAACAAAAGACTGTATTTCTCTGCTATAATTTTCCATGTTATTGAAACTTACTTGCTGCTTTACCATTGATAAAAATGGAGAATTCAAAACTATATGTATTGTTTTATGTTCTGTTTCTAAAATGTGTGTGTATTTCTAGACCTGCTTCGGGTTTTCACATCCATGGTCCCAAATAGCTAGTTGGATTTAACATGGCATATGTATTCAGCATATGTACTTCATGATAATTGTTTGATGGTATGTAGTAAAGAAAAAAGCATTCTATACTATTAAGTTTTTTACTGTTTGTAGAATAAAACAAATGCAGTTTGCATTGATAGAGTTCAGGGCTTAAGAAGAAGTCAAGGAGGCAACAAGGACTAAGGTCAGACCATATAAGTATCTGGAATTCTGGCACTAGCCCTATTGGGCAATAAGGCCACATTCAAACAGTGGCCCCATGGACAATGACTGGGATTTCTGAAGAGTGAACTGCATACGCCTTGGATTTTTGTTTGAACAGCAGATGCAGTGCCTGGCCATGCACAGTTTTTAAAACATTTTTTAGCTTCAGCTCGAAGTTGGGTAGGTGAGTGGGACACTGCAGTTTTGATACCCACTGGTGGAACCAGCTTCATGGCTTGTGGGAAGAGCTTAAAAACATGAAGATCAAAATTGATGGTTCAGTTGCACCAGGATTAGCACATGCAAAGACCTGCCCTGACAGATTACATATGGGAGGATGGAGGAGATATACAATTCGGATTGCCTCCTTCACTTGTGAAAGCTTCACTTTATTTTTCTTTAGTCTCAGCATACTGTAATCATATCCCATGAAGCAGCAGTCTGTTTGCATCATTACATAGTCATGGAACAGAAGCTGAGTCCTGCAGGACACGACAGTGTGTGGAAAATTTTCTGCTGTAAACAAACCCATCCCGTTCTAGATGGATTGATTTCTGTTTCCCCTTTCAATTATAGGATTTGTGGATTGTTCAGTTGTCAGGGTAGCAACTTTTTAAAAACAAGCATGAGTCAGTTTGATCTCTGTGGATAAATGGAAAAGAAGCTAATGTTCTAAAGACAGTTCATGTATGTGTTCAAGTAACTCAGAGTTTAGGAAATCATACTTTGTTACCTGTGACTCGGGCAGGATTGTCTACTATCTTTGCTTCATATTTACAACACAAGACAAAAGTGAGAGAGTATCCATCAAAGTGGAACAACTGGGATGAACTACACTTCCTCCCTCTGATGGATTCTACCCCTCTCCAATGCAGAGTATCTACTGGTTGCTCCAATGCAAGAAAGATCTGTAAGGAAGGATGTTCAATGATTCTCTTACCAGCCTTTTTCTACTCTCACAGTTGCCCTTTCTCAAATCGATTATCCTCCTGCAAGTAACCTTATTCTTTCTCATGCGGTGAGAAGAAAAACTGTTTTCATGAAAAGGATAAGAACCTTTCATTTCTTCTTTAAGCCCTCCACAACAACTTTCCTTTTTAAAAAATCAGGACAGTTACACTGAATGTAATGTATAGTTTGGGCTTTACTATTTTGCCAGAATTTCCACATATTCATTTCAGTTGTGATCTTTGTTAAGGCTTGAAACGACATTTCCTGTAGAGTATGGGAAGTGATTTACAAGCTCATTAACTGTGAACTCAAAGGCATAAGTGGCCCAGAATTTCAAGTGGAGTTAGCTTTACAGGAAAGTAGACAGTGAGACTTTGGGAAAAACTAGGTGATCCACTTTTATTAGGCAACAACTTGGCCTTGCGGACAACAACAAACTGCAATTGCCAGCAGTAGGCCTCAGGCTTCAGAAGGGCAGAAGACAGTATTTGCCAGGAGGAACGTAGACAGTGAGACTTTGGGGGAAACCAGGGGTGTTTCCGCACAAGGACCAATGTTGCCAATTGGTCCCACAAAGCGGAAACGCTATTTTTAAAAGTGCAATCTCGGCGTTACGCATACCTGCTTTTTTTAGTGGAATCCAGTAGCATTTCATTTGTTTCCCCACAGGTTTCAGGTCTTGCAAAAATTGCTAGACAGGAAGCGATTTTTCCTGTGCTTTGTCCCGCCCCTGGCCATCAGTCAAACGAACAGCCAATGGTTGGCTGTTTTCTCAAAACGCGGAGGTTTCAAAGTGAATTAATAGCTCAAGGGCAGTGTTCTGAAATGGGTGGTAGCAGATAGATGCACTCAGACATGCAGGAGCAATGGGCAGAGCTGGACAAATTGAGATCAGGGTGCATGCAGAACCATCAGAAGAAAAAATTGTTCAGAATCTCTTGCATCAGAGAATGTTCCTTGAAATCAAGGTCTACCCTGTGTTTGAAGCTTATAACATTACTTGAGGCTGAGTAGGTGCGAACTTTTAACTGTTTTAATTGTGTTTTAATGGTTTTAAAATGTGTCATATAATGCAAAATGCTGTAAACCATACCAAGCCAGCTATGCCGGAAGGAGCAGTCATACAAATTAAAAATAAATAAATAAATGAAAAGCAAAATTACTAGAAAAGTGGATTAAAATATAGCACCAGTACTTGCTATATAAGTTGAATGTATGCTATTTGTCTTTCAAAGGCCCATTATGCATGGGCCATAAGGCTCGCAGCGCTTCGGTTAAATTCACTGAGAATGCACCCTGCCGCCGCGAGTGCAGGCACCTCCCGGCCCAGGGCTTCAGAAGACCCAGATTACCCGGGAGTTTCCCGGGTAATCTGGAGCTGCAGCGGCCTGGCGCTGTGCATAATCGGCAGCGCTGGGCTTGTCGGGCTGCCCAGCCTTGACCTGCGGTGTCCCTTAAGGCAGCACGGAGCTGGCAGGGGTGACCCCCTGCCCCCCTGCTCCCCTCCCCACCTTCCCCGCCTGCACCGCTGCACTTACCTCAGCCGGGCCTCCTAGCCCTGGCGCGCTACACTGGGGCAACCCAGCATGCCCCACTCCCATGCATTCACAGGAAATTGTGGGGCATTGTGCCCCGCCGCAATGGCACAGTGCCAGCGCGCGGAATCTGGCGCTGTGCAGAAAAGGCCAAAGTGTCTGGCAAAATAATTGTGGGTCTTGAATAATTACATACATCACTATGTAGTCTGTTTAGTTTGGGTGTTTAGTTCACAGTTTTGTATACTAAATATAGTTATTTCTGAATACAAATACATTTCGATTACATCTAGAAGCTGAATTCTAGGGAGCTAGCAGTTTGCACTTTTTGTTCATAATTTTATTTCTCTTTTTCTATTCTGATGTTCTCTGCTAAGGAGAGACCATCAGAAGGAGAGGAATGTTAAGTCTTTCTTGTGTTCCTTTGAGATTCACCCAAAGCAATCAAGGCTTTTAGCTAAAACTTCTCTGGTTTCATGATGCATTTCCTCTCCGGATTTATTTGTAATGTACCCAAGCTTTCAAGAGGATTAAGACTAGATGGCATTTAAAAAGAAAACAAAGGGAGCCTCTGTATAAACAGTGAGAGAAACATTTTGGAAACATCCTTTTGCACTTATTAAGAATCAGCACAGGTTTTCTTTCACCTGATCCTCAGAAAAGACCCCAACAAAAACTGGGGGCTAAATCAGATGATATAATGGATAATCTATCTATGGCTTTTTGAGGATGCTTTATACGAAAAATTTTCTGACCACAGTGTATGGGTAGAAGGACTTAAAGTTTTGTCAATTAAAACAAAACCCTCCTTGCCCTGGAATGAAAAAGGGCAGCCTTCCAGAACTGTTAATAGCAAACTGTGCAGAAGATAAAAGGTTAAAACTCCTCTTTCCCTTGTACTACAGCCTCAGTTCAAACTGGGGTCCATGCAACTATTTCCCTTTTTAGAAAGCTTGGAAAATTAATATATCTGCCAGTATCATATCTAAGCTGGCTGGTGAGTTAACCCTTTTGTTGGAATATGCAAGATCTGCATTGTACATGATTGAACAAGAAGTGTGTCCCATAGGGGGCATCAAAGGAGATATATATTTAGCATGGTTTGTCTGGGGGCAGGTAAGGTGCTAGTAGTCTCACCTGGCAAAGATGGAAAAATGCCACATGGGCTACTCCCATGATTTGGGCCTCCATAGACAAATAGGCATCCAGAATTCCTTGCTGAGGATGAGATGTCAAGCTGTGTCCCAGCCAATATTTTATTTTAGACAGTTGTCAGAAAAGTGGGATACAAAGATAAACTGAGGTCAGAAACCCAAATCCTAAAACTTGGTTACAAGGAACTAGATCAAGCAATTTAAACAAAATTAGAAGAAAAAGATAAGATAGTATACTTGGCAAGAAACCATTGGAAACTTCCCCGTTGGGCATAGGCCTGTTATTCACAGATGTTTCCCCTCACTTTCACTGTGCATGTCCATCGGGTTTTCTTATCATTCTCCAATCAGTTTCCCTTCATGGCTCAGTTTGCTTTCTGGTAAATGTTGCCCTGTTTTTTTTAAGAGTAGTTTTGTGGCAATTTCCCCGTAAATTGAAGGTAATTCAAAAGCATACAGATTCCTTAGACTTTCACTTCTCGGCCCTTTTACCGCCCCTCAGAGGCCACTCCATCAGCCAGATTGAGGTAATTCCCCCCACTCTTCACCTTTTGTCATTCTCCACCCCCTTCATTGTTGTATAAGCTCCACTACTGCTTACTTTTTCCATAATGTAATTTTTTAAGTTTTTTTACAAGAGAGATAAGCCTGGCATTATGAGTTGACCACTAAACTTGGGTCCCTGGGGGGGGGGAATTATTGACAGGAAAAGGCTGAGATTAAGGCAAAAGACTTTTTTAAATTAAAGAGAATACAATTCAGAAGTGATGGGGTGTGTGCACAGGGACTGAACTGTGAGGTTTTTAATGGAAGGATTGAAGGAGGGGTTAAGATAAGGTGACCAGAGTTTAACATTGATAAAGCAGGACACCACTGACCGGGAGGGGGCGGGTCTTGATAAAAAAAATTGGCCTATATGGAGCAACAAAAAGTTTCATAGAACGCATAGAACACAAAAATAGTATTGTAATATATATATATATATATATATATATATATATATATATATATATATATATATATATATATATATATAAATTTCAACATAAGTACAATTTGCCAGGTAACCCCAGATGTCCCTCCAAAAGTGGGACAATCTGGTCACCTTAGGTCAAGACCAACATTCAGTCATATGCCACCAATTAGGCGTAACGTCAAGTGCTGCCAATCCTCAGCTAGGGTGTGTGCGTGTACAGTTAAATATTTTAAAAGATGCATTTAATAAAACTATAACCCATGATGGCTGCTGAACACAGCAAATGCTCAAGAAGATAGCACTTGCGTGGCAATGAAGCAGCTGGTGATACAAAATCAGCCCTGGAAATAAACAAAATGGAGCTTTGCAGCTTCTAAAATCAGGCTAAAAACATCTTTGGTCAGTTTCACAGTAAATTTTTTTGACTGCATTTCTTTGTGTTCCCTTTCATGCAAGGAACTGAATCACAAGGGTTTTAATGGAAGGCACAAGTTTGCGGCCTTGGGCCATTTGTTGGAAAACAGTCTGAATCATAGGATCTATTTATATTTTTTAAAGATGTTTCTGAAAACTAACTTTGTGGCAGCACTGCTTCCAATACATCCTGCATGGATAATTAAAAATGGAACTCTTTGCCTAGCAGGAGTGCTTGCATCTGTACTAAAAGACAAATGCACTAACACTGGAAGAAATTCAACATGAGAGCTCAGATTTGGAATGCAAAATTGAAGCAAGATGGCAAAAGGGATTCAAATCTCTTCCTTTTGAAAGTGAAAATATCCTCAACAATCCAACAACATAATACATTGAACACTGAGGGTGTGTTCACTTTTAAAAGCAAGATATTTGCATATCATTTTAAACAGATTGAGGTGGTGAGAAGAGACAATACATATAGATATATTTAGTAATATAAATATAACAAAGGCTGACTGTGTTACTAGGGCCACGTGGACTGTCGACAAACAAGCGCCTAGAGTTCTGTGCAGGGAATTGAAGTCCCACGTTCACAGTACACAGTTAGGATTAGAACCACAGCATGTGGCAAGAATAGGCTTTAGCCTTCCTCCACAACATCCTTTCAAGTTGGGAAAATGGCACAGAATGGGGGAGGCTCATCCACTAGAGTCCCAGCCTGAATTTTGCCATTGTGGGCCTGGGAACTTTTTCCAGCACAGAATTCCAGGTGCTACATGTCCTCCATGTGAACATTGTAATATGCGGCTTCCCTCAGCCAAGGATTCTGTCCATGTAATAAAGGAATTGGGAGGGCATCCTCAACCTGACGGATGACCTCCATCGCCAGTTGGACCAAGGCAGGTCGGCACTGTTGATATTACTAGACCTCTCAGCAGTATTCGACACAGTCAATCATGAGCTTCTAGCTCACCACCTCATCAGACTAAAGGTTCTGGTAATTACCTTCAAGGCCATACATGGTCAGGGCCCAGTGTACCTGAGGGACCATCTCCCTGACTATGCCCCTCAAAGAGCTCTACGTTTCTCCTCCACCAACTGGCTAATGGTCCCTGGCCCTAAAGAAGCCCACCTGGCCTTGACCAGGGCCAGAGCATTCTCTGCCCAGGCCCCCACTTGGTGAAATGAGCTCCCGGAGGAGATCAGGGCCCTTAGGGAGCTAAAACAGTTCCACAGGGCCTGAAAAAAGGAGCTCTTATACCAGGCATTTTGTTGAGGCCAAGAATAACCAACAATATCTGAAGGGCCCCTGCTCCCTCCCTCCCAGAACTCCATCAGTGTGCTCTGCTGCTGGACCTGTTTGCATTGTTGCACTCTTTGCATTGTTTGCACTGTTACAATTATCAGTTATTAGTATTAATGTTATGGTTATTTATATGTTATGGATTGTTTCTTGTATTGTTTATAAGTTTTATGTAAACCGCCCTGAGCCTCCAGGTAAGGCGGTATATAAATATGATAACTCAACCCCTCCAAGACGGAGGTCCTGTGGCTGGGAAGTAGGGGGCGGGAACAGGAAGCGCATTTACCCACTCTGGCAGGGGCGCATCTTACCATCGCGTCCCAGGCCAGAAACTTGGGTGTGACCATTGATGCCTCCCTGACTATGGAGGCGCAGGTCAGGAAAGTAGCCGGCCAGGCATTTTTCCATCGTCGCCAAGCTCGGCTACTAGCGCCCTACCTGTCCCCCGAACACCTGGCCACTGTCATCCATGCAACGGTCACCTCCAGATTAGATTTCTGTAACTCGCTCTACGCGGGCCTATCCCTGTCTCTGATCCGGAAACTCCAGCTGGTACAAAATGCAGCCGCTAAGGTCCTCACTGGCACACCTTGGAGGGCCCACATCCAGCCTGTGCTGAGGCAGCTGCACTGGTTACCAATTGCTGTCCGGATCCAGTTCAAGGTTCTGGTTCTAACCTTTAAGGCTTTACGCGGGCTGGGACCCACATACCTGAGGGACCGCCTAGTGCCCTATGCCCCCCGCAGGGCTCTGCGCTCTGAGAGTGAGAATCTTCTGGTCATTCCCGGCCCTAGGGAAGCACGCCTAGCCTCGACCAGGGCCAGGGCCTTTTCGGTCCTGGCCCCCACCTAGTGGAATGAGCTCCCGGGTGAGCTGCGGGCCCTGCGGGACCCTTTAACATTCCGCAGGGCCTGCAAGACGGAGCTCTTCCGCCAGGTCTATGGTTGAGGCTGGGGCTGCTGGGGTACATCGACTGCTCTCCCCCGGGCTTCTTGAACATCGTTGACCTCCTTCTCCTCCACCCCCCCTTTTTTTAGGAATGGGGTAGGAAGGGGATCTTATTATTGTGCTGCCATGTTGTGACATTTTAAAGTCTTTTAATGGGAGTTTTAATGGGTTTTTTAAGACATTGTAACCCGCCGCGAGCCATTTGGGAGTGGCGGGAAATAAATCGAAATAATAATAATAATAATAATAATAATAATAATAATAATAATAATAATAATAATAATAATAATAATAATAATAATAAATACAATAAATAAATAACCCTCACCTGCATTTTCCTTAGATGAGGTGCTTGGTGCACAGACTCTATACAAGTTTACATGTAAGTGAGCCTACATGTGGAGTCCCAAGGTCACTGTTACTATGTAGAAATAATGATGGACATCTCCAGTTAAATCATCATGAGAAACAGATGACTAACGGGTGTTGTAAGATCTCCTCTGTTGACCTAGATTACAGTTGGCTTCCACTGCTGTCCCTTTGAATCGGTCTGTTGCCAGATTGAAGATTAGAGACTCAAACGCTGGAAACTTGAATATTATTCCATTGCTCAAATCTAGAGTTGTTGAAGAAGAAATTTCTGTTCCTTATTGGGTAACTCTTGGGATGGGCATAAACCACAAGGGACTAAGCCCATGTGGCTAAGGACAATAGAGAGAAACCCCAACCAGGAGATCTAAGGTAATTATGAACTTTAAACTACTGCGACTACCAGTAAAGCTGGCCTGACCACTGTGGTTTATGCCCAACCCAAGGGTTGCCCAACCCACAGGTTTCAAGCCCTGAAAATATAGACTATCTTGGTAAGTCTGTTCTACCTGAAGGCATCCCCAAAAGGAAGAATTTGCTTTCTAGCCATTTGGCTTTTGTCCCCCAGCCCTTCTGCATGTGCCCTAGCAGCAGGGTGTGGGATAGGGAGCTATTGTCTTGCCTCAGACTCATTAGCATAATTCAGAGTTTGAACGTTCTGTTCTGGGAGCTTGATGGCTCCTTTCTTCAATGCCACCTTTTCTGCCAGCTACTAAGGTGCAGCTGGAGTCCTGTTTGCAGACAGAGAGCAGTTACAATAACTGAGAGATTGGGGTCAATTCTTGGGTGGAGGGTGTTGATGTAGCCTTGATGTAGGTGTAAACCTCTCCCTCCACTTGTCAAGCTCCTGGGTTATTCAGCCGCTTCCTTGCAGCTAAGTGTACGGCTCCTTTCAAGCCTGAACTGAGCAGACAATTAGTATCATTTCATTCCACAAGGCCATGCAAGTCAACTTATGGACTTAAAGTAGAATGGTAGTTTTGCTGTCATTGTGTTCATGCAATTCACAGCAAAGTCTTCTTTAGAAGACAGCAAAGGCAATTCCAAAAGAATTGCAGATTGTCTAAAATAGAAATATGTTTGGAGGTCAGAACTATTTCATGCTGTATGCCATTCTGAGTACCTGCAGGGGCGAAAAAAGGGGTAGAAGTAGAAATAAATTAATACTTAAGTAGTTGCTGAGTGCTGACTCCTCATACTGGTATCTCAAGAAGAGCCATTGATTGAGGCTGCCCTCTTCACTGATTCTCATAATCTCATAATTCTCATTGCTGCTTTTCTCCAGAGCAGGTAAATCCTTCTTCATCCCCAAGGCACCTGAAGACACAGTATGGCCAGCTGCACTTGCCCAGACATAAAGTAGACTGACTGTTTTGCACAACGGTCACACAAGGGTTCTAGAAGCCCTATTTGCCCCTTTATTGTGTTGTGAAATTCGAAGTCATGTCTGACCCCATGGACAATGACCCTCCAGCCTTCCTGTCCTCTACCATTCCTTGAAGTCCATTTAAGTTTGCACCGACTGCTTCACTGACTCCAGCCAGCCACCTTATTCTGTTGTCCCCTTCTTCTTTTGCCTTCAATCGCTTCCAGCATTAGGCCCTTCTCCAGGGAGTCCTTCCTTCTCATGAGGTGGCCAAAGTATTTGAGTTTCATCTTCAGGATCTGGCCTTCTAAGGAGCAGTCCGGGCTGATCTCGAGGACTGACCGGTTTGTTTGCTTTGCAGTCCAAGGGACTCGCAAGAGTCTTCTTCAGCACCAGAGTTCAAAAGCCCCAATTCTTTGATGCTCGGCCTTCCTTATTATTATTATTATTATTATTATTATTATTATTATTATTATTATTATTATTATTATTATTATTATTATTATTATTATTATTATTATTATTTAATTTTTAGACCACCCTTCTCCAATAGGTCTCAGGGTGGTTTACAACATAAACAGTTAAAACACAATAAAATCCCCATAAAAACCCCAATTAACATCAACAACAAGTTACATAAACATATAAGCGCCAGTGGTCACAATTCTGATCTTAGTTACCCAAGTTCAGCTTGGTGGGGAGAATAATATTCAGAAGAGGGTGGCACCAATACAATAGATCTAACAATTATCTCGATGTTAGAGATCTCAATATTGGAGGGGATCCTCTGATGGATTAGTGGGAGAGCTGTCCTGGCCTCAACAATATGCCTGGCGGAAGAGCTCCGTCTTGCAGGCCCTGTGGAAAACTGGTAGATCCCGCAGGGCCCTTAGCTCTTCTGGGAGCTCATTCCACCAGGTTGGGGCCAGGACTGTAAAGGCCCTGGCCCGGGTCGAGGCCAGGCGAAGATCCCGTGGGCCCGGGACAACCAGTAAATTCATACCCGCAGAGCGGAGTGCCCTGCGGGGGGCATAAGCAACCAAGCGGTCCCACAGGTAGATAGGACCCAGGCCGCGTATAGCCTTAAAGGCTATACCTTGAATCTGATTCGGAAACAGACTGGTAACCAGTGCAGATGACGAAGCACCGGCTGAATGTGGTCCAACTTTCACAGCCATACATTACAACTGAGAGCCTAGGAAAATAAAATCTGTCACTATCTCTATTTCTTCCCCATCTATTTGCTAGGAATTGAGGGGGCCGGATTTCATGATCTTCATTTTCTTTGAGTTTCAAGCCACCTTTTGCGCTCCCCTCCTTCACCCGCATCAAAAGGCTCTTTAGTTCCTCTTCGCTTTCTGCCATTAGAGTGGTATCATCTGCATATCTGAGGTTGTTGATATTTCTCCCTGCAATCTTGATCCCAATTTGTGACTCATCTAACCCCGCCTTTCTCATGATGTGCTCTGCATACAAGTTAAATAGGCAAGGCGACAGTATAAAGCCTTGCCGAACTCCTTTCTCAATTTTGAACCAGTCAGTGATTTCATGTTCAGTCTTCACTGTTGCTTCTTGACCTGCATATAAGTTTCTCAAGAGACAAATAAGATGCTCTGGTATTCCCATCTCTTTAAGAACTTGCCACAATTTGTTGTGCTCCACACAATCAAAGGCTTTAACATAGTCAGTGAAGCAGAAGTAGATGTTCTTCTGGAATTCCCTAGCTTTCTCCATGATCCAGCATATGTTGGCAATTTGATCTCTAGTTCCTCTGCCTCTTTGAAATCCTGCTTGTACTTCTGGAAGCGCTCGTTCCACATATTGCTGGAGCCTAGCTTGTAAGATTTTGAGCATAACTTTGCTAGCATGAGAAATGAGTGCAATGGTGCAGTAGTTTGAACATTCTTTGGCATTGCCCTTCTTTGGGAATGGAATATAAACTGACCTTTTCTAATCCTGTGGCCACAGTTGAGTTTTCCAAATTTGCTGGCATATTGAGTGTAGCACTTTTACTGCATCGTCTTTTAAGATTTTGAATATTTCAACTGGAATGCTGTCACCTCCACTAGCTTTATTGTTGCTCAGACTTCCTAAGGCCCATTTGACTTCATATTCCATATGTCTGGCTCCAGATCAGCGACTACCCCCATTGTGGTTATCAGGGATGTTAAGCTTACTCTTGTATAGTTCTTCTGTATAATTTTGCCATGTTGTAAAAATCTCTTCTGCTTCTGTTAGGTCCCTACCATTTTGGTCCTTTATCATACCCATCTTTGCATGAAATATTTGCCCCTTTACAGTCATGCTATGCTGAAAAGCCCTTGGCAACCAGGGAATTTCCTCTGCTCGTAGGGTTGCTAACATTGCTTGTAAGGTTGCTAACAACCCTCCATGTAGGGTTGCTAACATTGATGCTTAATTGGCAGCAATTGTTTAGCTCTATGCCATGAAAAGCTCCAGTTTCCCATTTCTGCGTAAGAAATCTGTTAAACAGAAGGACTGCCCCTCCCCCATCTGTGTGGCACACTGGTGATCAAGTTTCAAAAAAATGGCTTTGCCTAGTGATTTCCCTGCTTTTCAGAAACAGTGATTCAGGCTTTGGGCTTAGCAAAAGAAATGGGAGTTAGATAACAGGTGCTAGAGATATCAGTGGGGCCTAGAGCTTTCCAGGCCAGATGTCTGGGCCTTTCACCTCCACATGCCATCTCATTAGCAGAAGGTACTCTTGACAGGGGAAGGTGGCTTGCTTCACTGTGCAGAGTACGTATTTTATTATTTATATGGTCATATGTCTAACAACATACCTGGTTGGCCTAGACACCTGTTTAGTGACATTCAATTCATCAGTTAGGATCATGCTATTGGGAGTTTGGCATAAAGGAAGATCATTCGTTCTAGTTTGTCACCTCTTCTTGTTTAGACTTTTTGTCTTGAGTCTGGTTGGGCCTCGCATGGCTAGAACACCTGCTCTTGGGTGAAACTGCCTGAACTGTCTGTGTGATCAAGCAACCCCTGGATTAGAGAACCAAAGTTTAGGTATCTTAAGTTAGTGGTTTAAATGTTATCATTTTATCTCTGGTGTTCACTACTGTTATATTTGTATATTCCTACTCATTTATTATAACAAAACCTTATTAATTATATCATGGGGTATTCTTTGGTTTTTGGTGTTTCAATCTAAATCCAGTTCTTTGGGCCTTCATTGGCTACAACCACTAGAGTAATTATTTTTGGGATTCAGCCTGCAAGTGCTCTACCTAGAACTGCTAAGTTCTTGATTAACATCAAGACATTTAGACTCTGTCCCTTGGTCTTTGGCTGGATGGTTAGAAAAGGAACTGATGGAGGGTTAGTAAAGGAACTGATGGTTAGTTATCCTGGGGTCATGAGAATTCACTCTCCGGCATTTCATGTTTGTTTTACCTGACCTGTCAATTTAAGACTTCTTACATTTTTGACATCAGATATGGTTGGGCTTGAGCTCTATAAGATTTGGGTGCTGAAACACTGAACTAGGATGAGTGCCAAGCTGTTGGAAGGACCCCCTCTATGTGCTTGGGACCCCCTCTATGTGCTCATCCTATTTGGTTTTGGGTTAAATGACACCGCAGATCTTCCCTATGCTTTGTAGGTGCTTGAGGAGTTGGTCTATCACTTGGGTGAAGAGGGATCAACTCCACTGAGTGTGATCCATGAAACTCTTTAAGTCCAGGAAAGTTTGAGCCTTTTATTTATATTGATTTATAGTGGAGGGAGAAAAACAAATCTCAATAAAGAGAGGTATTTGTAGGTCAGGGAAACAATTTTAAGGTATTTTGCTTCAGGGTGGTTTTTCGGTTTTCCTAACTTTAAAGACAACTCTATCATAAATCACAGTCAATTCTCTGAAGCAGAGTACAGGAAGAAGAACATTGCAAGGAGCAGCACTGATCCAAAGTGAAATGCTAAAACAGAAACTCTTTATTAGGACTAATCATATGACACTCAAATGTACACTGTGAAAGTTTCCAAGTGTTCCAGGGCTTATCAACAGGCCAGATATTTAAAATAGGGGTGGTGGTTAGTTTCAGGCTATGATCTTGTCTTTCAAGCTCAAGACTTCCTTTTATTCTCCACCTCCTAACAAACAGGCTGATGAAGAGTCATGGAGAACTCATAAGCTTGAGTACTTTTGGAGGCCATTTCTATTGGTCCTACTAAAAAGCATTATGTGGCTTCTCTTTACGAAGAAAAATGTGAATGTCATTGACAGAGATGTTACTATTTCCCTCTAAAATTAGCACCCTGTTTCTCTTTAATATGTTTCTAAATAAATGAATCAGTTATGGGGGGAGAGAGCCAGTAGGGGACTGGGGGCAAGGAGTGCTTTTACCCTCTGGACTAAACTCATGGGTGGACACTCGGTGCACAGAACTCTTGGCTCTCCGGGAGCAGGTTCATTCTCTTGAGGCCAGCATCCAATGAAGCTGATGGATGGGCAATTCCAGACCAACACTTTACGCAGCCAGCTGGGACAGGAGAGCCTTCTTGAAACCTACCCCCCCCCCTCCCAGCATCCGTCGGTGGCCATCACTACAAAGGTGTAACCCCCCCCCCCATTCTCATGAATGAAAGTGGTCTTAATGTCTCCCGAGAACCTGGGAAGGCCACCCCCACCCCTGCTTGGCTGCAGGCTGCCGCTGCATGTCTTGGCGAGAGGCCTTCCAGCCACACGCGCCTGCAAGACACCGCAGGACGGACAAGGTCGCCCAGCACCTTGGGGCGCCCCCAGGTCTTGGCTGGCCAATGGCTGCTTCGCCTCGACAGCAGCAAACCCTGCCGCTGGGCTCCAAGGCCTGGGGGCGCCTGGGTCCAGCGCCTCCGATGACCCCCGAGCGGCACTGGAGGGCCGGCCGTGGAGGAGTGGGGCAAAGACGGGCCGCCCCCTTCTCCTTGGCCCCGCCCTCTCCTCGCCGGGCCCGTCTGGAGAGGCCGCCGCGCTTGCTGGCTCCCTTGGGGACGGAGTTGCTGTCTGGGGGAGCTTGTGCCTGGACCATCACACGTGAGTCTGGGGCGGGCGGGCCACGGGAGCCGCATGGCTGTCCGGGGCGGGGCGGGGCGTGGACGAGGCAGCAGTTCCGCCCCCCCCCCTGCAGCCCTGTCATTCCCCTCCTCGCCATCCTCCTGTGCTGACCCCCCTGCCTGGGAAGGCGATTCGCTTCCGACGGGCTGATGGAGCCGGCGGGGGAGCGCGAGGCTGTCTCGGGCTGCTGCCTTTTCGCATAATGGATGAGCGCGCCCTCGGGCCGGGGCCGGCCGCGCTGCCTCCGCTTGCCTCTTGCGGGCCCACCGGCGCGCAGTTTCCTTGTTGCGTTCAGTGCGAGGCTTTTCTTCCGCCCCGTCGGCAGCAAGCGGCTGGCTTGGGAAGGTAAGCTGCAATTCCCGAGCGGTTTGATGGGGAACAAAACGGAGCTTTCCCGGCGCTCACCTGGCCACTCGCACAGCGCCGTTCTGTCCCCTCGGCTGGCCTTCGGAGCGCTGCCTTCTTGAGCGCCGAGGATGAAGACGCCGGGAAAGGCGGGCTCGCCCACTTGGGGCCCGCTTGGGAGTGCTGCTGCTTTAAATCCGAGCACCTTTCTAACACTGTTCCCCGACATTGCCCTGAGCCCACTCACGCAGAGTCATGACGCTCACTTACCTGGGAAATGCATATGTTGTGCAGAATTTACTGTAAGAATTGCTAGCACACCTAGTGGTACAAACGCGACTAAAGGGTTCAAAGCACTTAAAACCAGCATTTTGTTTGGCCCTGGGAACAATATTCAACACTATCAAAGCTTTCAGTCAATGTATTTTTGATCAGCAGCCAGTCTTGCAAGTGCCACATTTTAAAAAATCTGGAAGTATATCTTCAGAGTTGTGAAATGATGCAGAAGATACAGGGGTCTGTTTTTTTCACACTGCAAAAAACAAGCAAGTTTTTAATGTACTATTTATTTTTCTATAATACCAGGCCTGGTAAAGCCATACTCCTGGATATGTGCAGCTGTGAGATAAAGAGGCAGCCTTTCATATTAAGGCATCATTAACATTCACATTTTGATTTACTTTGGCCCTTAAAAATAAAATGCTTCAGTTCACCAGGTGTGCCCATAAGCACAGGGTTTTTTTCACAGCATAAGCCCAAATTCACCTTGATTTCAGTGGGACTTAATGCTAAACAGGGCTGCAAAACTAACCATGTTTATCGGAAAGCCTGTCTTGGTGAAATCATTGGGACTTACTTCTCAGTAAAATACTGTAAGTATGCTAAGGACTGCAACCGGGCAGTCCATTTCTGTGTAGGACTACTCAGAAGTAAATAGCAGTGAGGGCAGCGGTTCTTATGTGTTAACTGTGTTTTCTGAGACAGCATCTTCTGAGCTCATGATTTTAACCAAATTCAGAAGCATTGACACTTTGACAAACAGCCTGTTTATAAATTTTGATAATAAGACCTGAGGAGTAGTACTTGGTCTAGACTTTTCTCTGCCCTGTATATTGAATAAATAGGCAGAACCTCTGTAAAAAGACTTCTGAGAGAGCCGGTTTCTGAGCAAAGGTCTATTTCACTTCACAGTAACCACCCCCTTTGCCTCTCTGCCAATCAAAAGTGATGCTATTCTGTGGAACTTCCCCGCCTGCCATGATGAAAAGGCAGGATGCTGAAGCCCATTAAACCCATCAGCTGCTGCGGCAGAAGCCCAAGAACAAAACAAGCATCATGAAGAACCCAATGTATGATGCAGTCTCTTTGCTCCTGGAGAAATGTTTCCTGCTTGCCAACTTCAAACTTCTCAGCATAGGCTGCAGTGCAGAAGAAGGAGAAAAGAAAAAATATGCCACTTGTTATGACAGTTCTTACTTCAAGCCAGGTGACTTGCTGGAGGTGCCCCGCACCCTTTTCATTCACTTTGGCATCTACTTGGGTGACAACATGGTGGCCCACCTTATGCCAGACATTCTGCCAGCTTTTACCAGTGACCACAGGCAGATCCAGAAGGTGGTGACGAATAAGAGGCTTATTTTGGGCGTCATTGCTAAAACAGCGAGGATCCGCGTGGACACCGTGGAGGACTTTGCGTATGGCGGCTGTATCTTGGTGAACCACATGGACGTGCACTTTAAGAATAATGTGCTGAGCAGTGAGGAGGTGGTCTACAGAGCCAAGAAGCTGGTGGGTACGTCAGAATACAGCTTGCTTTGGAACAACTGTGAACATTTTGTGACCCACTGCCGATATGGCTCTGGGGTCAGCTTCCAGACGGACAAGGTAAGCTTCCCAAATCCAGCCAATGGGTCTACGAACAATATGTTAGGAGAGGGAAAGACCGATGTAGGCCTGTGGGGCTGATATGTACATTTTTGATGTGTCTCTGTGGCTCTTTGCCTCCTAAATCTCTCCCCCCCCCCCAGAACAGTGAAGGGACTGCATGTGTTGATTTCAGGTATTTATCTTCAGCCATCAGTAGCTAACTGCATTCAAGGAAGAAAGCTCCTGAACAGCGTGAAAGGCCATAGTATGTTTTGGTGTTTCTTGTTAGATTCACATCCAGGCTTTCTTTGCTGTCCCAACAAGACTGTGATCCAGGCCCTTGAGTGAGCATCTGTAGCCAACATAAGCAAAAACTTGTCCAACCACAGGATCTCTAGGAACTATGCAAGTGATGCTGCCAGGGACACACAGTCATGCTGCTGTTACTCAGGCCGTCCTGTTCTCCTGCCCGAGAAGCAAATCCGGACAGAAAACTTTTCCTGCTCCAGAGACGTTTCAAAAAAGAGCACTCCTGCTGAGATTGGTGGGTCTCTTTCCCTTGCCACTTTTGCAGTTTGCGCCAAATCTTCTTCTGCAGCAAGAAGATCCTTTGCAAAAACTTCTCTTTCTGAGGGTATTCGCTGTGATGGAAGCACCTTTAAACTTTGCCCATGTCTCTTGAGAGCCTTGGAAGCTGGCAAGGTGTTGTTTTGACACTCGGGCCCTCTCTCCGAGATCAGTGGCCTGACATCCTGCAGGGAGTCATTAATTCAGCAAATGACATGCTGGATTTACTGAAAGTACCTCTTCAACCAGGGGGCAGGCTAATTAATACAGGAAATGGTGTGTGGCAGATATAATGCCTGTTTCCAGTGTCCCAGCAATGTCATGAAAGGCTGCTGCTAGCTTAAAAGCTTTTTACAGCTTGTCCGTCCCGACATTTGCTGTAGCTCTCTTCTCTCCCCACTTCCTTTGCAACCTTTATTGAGGGGAAAATGTTTGATCCTTTGAATTGGATTCTGAAAGGGGGGCAAAGTCATGAGTCATTTGACATGCTGCCAGAATTCAGTCCACTTTTTAAAAAGTGCGAGTATGGAAATATTTAACTGATGGGCTAAGGAGGTGGGTCTCTCCTCAAGCACTGAAGGCTTGGGCAGTGGATTGAATGAATGTTGGTAGAGATTTTCCCACTGCGAAAAAGAAAGCTTTGGCCCTTGCAAAAGCGCTACCTTTCTGAACAAAGGCACATTTATAGTCCGTATTTCTGAGTGTGTGTGGCACTCCTCTAAGCCAAAAGTGCTGGGTGTGATTCTCCTTAAAGGAATATTTTGTGAGTGGGACCACTAAGAGCAACGGTGATTTCTTCTCCACCGTTCAGTTGAAATAAAGGCTCAGTTTGTACTGGAATTTCAGACAGCTCTAGCAGCGGCTCCAGGTTGAAGCAAGAGCATGCTTTACAAGCTGCACTTGGTACAGGCTGCGAACGGAAAGACCTCAGGTCTATTTAGGTACTAAGCAAAGAATGTCTTGTAGTGTTGCTGGGTGGTTAATTAGAATGGAACCTTCTGTGCTCCAGGCAGGCAGGGAATGGAACAAGGGCTCTTTTGCTTTAATTTTTTTATTTAAAAATATTGAATCTGTGCGAAATAGCAAGGTCATTTAAGTTTGCCAGGTCTCTGCCAGACAAAGCAGATTGTAATTGCCATTGCTGTTTAGTGCCTCTCCTGTAACTGTGTGAATTAGCAACTTTGAAACATTTAAGGTCTCCTGGTCTAATTTTTTTCATGCATAGACTTCCAAGAATTAGGACACTTAGTTTTGAAACTTTCTTTTTATGTTTCTTTCTTTTTCTAATGCTAAGATCGGATTGGCCACAGACAATTTTCCTTTGTCATTCCTTCTATGCCATCCCAAAGTAATATCCTAGCAAATAGCAATTATAGTGCTGGAAACTTCCTTTTTGGTCTCCAGACTGCTAGAATGAGATCAGGGTGAGATGCACAGAACGTCTAATGATCACATTATAAACCCATCTACATCATTTTTTGTCACTTTGTCTCTTGTGTGTTCAAAGACACAGAAAACACCAGGAGCATTAGAAGATCAGATAACTGGGGAATGATATTGATATGGGGTATTTGTTCATGGGGCTATTGTGTAGATCTGCTCAATGTCTATTGCTGCTTAAAGAAATGGAAAGTAGTTTTCTGCATCTCAGATAAATTTGGAGTTAAACCAAGGGCTTTTCCCCTCTAAAGCTAAATAAATTAATCTGCATGGTAGATTAAGGGGATACATGGATTTAGGTGAAGAATACAGACATTGCTTCATTTGACCCAACATTCTTCAGCTGCAGAACTAGCTCTGCTATGTTTGAACACTAGTCAAAAAGCTGGAGCCTCTTGAACTTTCTTTGCTGCTGGTGAACAGTTCACACTTTGGGAGAATAAGGGAAGAGCTTGCCACCTCTACATTTCAAGGCTCCGGGGAGGGCGGTATATAAAATAAATAAACAAACAAACAAATAAATAAGGCTGAGTAATTACCTAAGTGAGTGCATGGGCCAGCAAACATTTTAGGAGTCAATGAATTAATATGCATTCATCTGAAGCAACCTTATACCAAGTCGGACAGCCTATTTTTCTGTCTGACCCAGTGTAATTAATAAGTTCTGACCTCTCAAGGTACAGAAAACTTCACAGGCTCAAACTCTGCATTATTAGTAACACATAATTGCCTTGGGGGCTTAGAGCCATACTTTCATGTGGAGGCAAATAATCTTCCTTGTAGTCAGGAAAATGGTGCTAAATCTCTCTTCCGTCCCGTGCCTGTGTCTCAGTCCAAATCTGGTCCCTGTAGGACTTCAAAGCAGGGTTCCCATGGGCAACTCGCAGCTGGCATCCTGCTGTATGTCTCCACATATCACATGCAGTTCAGGCCTGAGACTGGAACCTGGCATCTTCTGAATGCAAAGTTTTACCTTTGAACTAAGGGTCATCTGAAGTGGGGGTAAGTGCATCTTGGGAACTTCTGCAAGACCAAAGAGGGCCCAGACTTTTGGACTGTGTAGTCTAGCTGCTTGGAATTGCAAATGTGTCTTCAGATTACCAAAACAGAAACCTGTTGTGCATATGTATGCCTCTGTCTGCACATGTGCTTACACTCAAAGTTGCTTCTGCTGGAGCTCTGACCTCTTTCACTGTGATTTCTTTCCTCCCCAGTTCTGTGAAACAGTGAAGATGATCATTCGGGACCAGAGAAGTATTCTCGCTTCTGTGCTGCTGGGACTTGCTTCTATATTTTACCTGGGTCTGGCACCTTCCACTACTCTCCCCACCATCATTATTCCATTCACTTTGTGGATGGTTGGTTAATTCACCCTCCCTCCTCCCAGATTGTTGACAGCTGTATGTAGAAGAAATGAACATATTGATGGAAGCTCAAACTACTACTATTCAGTATTGTATACAGAGGGGGGGAAATGCAACTTATAATTTTGTACTGATATAAATACATCATTGTCCAGCACACAGTGAACAAGGAATAGCTTACTATGTAAGCCAAATGACTGGATTTCCTGAAAATCTTTCTGGAAGACGTCTTTGAGAGGGCTCACTCCGAAGAGAGCACGCTACAGGCCGCCAGCATAAGCTTGGACACAGAAATCTTCTTGGTATTAACTAGAACTGATTTCCAAGTAGGCTGCATTCCATTTCCATAAAGCAGGAAGTTAAACTTAGCAATTGCTTATTCCTTTTAATTGCGCACCCTTTCTTTCTCTTGATCTCATGCCTATCTTTCTGCCTGGGTTTAGATGCAGAGAGATCTGCAGCTGCTCAGGGTTGTTCTTGGTTTTAAAGGGCAATGAATCCAATGCAAACCACACTGTAAGCCTTTAGGAGTGTCAAGACTAAAGCAACTGGGCTGGCGTTAGTGGCTAAGACACAAAGTATTTAGTGTGCTAGGGAAGGTCTTTGTTTCTCTTGGTGGGACCAGGCAATATGGATAACATAAGGCTTAAAGACAGCCAACAGCAGCTGGTCACTACAGTGGATGAGCTCTGCTTTGTGGCACAGTGAAAGCAGCCCACCTCAAGGGCAAAGGTCAGGGTATCCCTGAAAGGCAGCAAACTATCCATTATTTACTGAGTCACACACTCCAGTCTAAACCAGTTAATTTCAATGGGCTTATTCTCGAATAACCACACAGGAATTGATGGTAAATGTCTTGCATTTTGGTGGGATGGGAATTTCTGTCTTGAGGCACAATGTTGTTTTAAGGTGTCCTTTGTGTTTCTTGGGATTATAAATTCAATCAAAATTATATGCCTAGCTCTAAAATACAGGTGTGAATCAGATGAAATTCTACAATTTCTTCTTGCCAGTTCAGCATATTGATCACTTATATACCACATTATTTACTTCCTTTGTAGTAAAAAAAGTTTAATGTATACGGTCTATGATGAATTACAGAGCGTTTTTGAGCCTGATAAAGTATTGAGATTATATACTTTTTTGCTCTAATATTCTTCTGTTTTTTTTTTAAAAAATGAATTGATAGTTTTATGTGTGGTTTCCATCCATTTATTTATTTTTATTGAATTTCTAGTCCACCCCATGGGTACATTCCTCTTCAGCTGGGACTTTGCAGAAGTTTGAGGAAATGCAATGGCAGGAAGTGATGTTATTAAAATATCCCTCCCCAACAATCCTTTCTTTCCTTTTAAGATTAAGACCAGGTGACAGCTTTAAGATGCTGCTGCTTCTTGTCCTCCTCTCTGATGGATGATTCTTAAAGTCTACATGGTGGAGATGTGGCTGCCAGAAGGACTGGGTCAGGTGTCTGCTTGGAGTTCCATGCTGGGATCTCGGTTTCCAGATATATGTGGGCCTAATTCAGCTTGCAAGAGCCTCTTGTGGCGCAGAGTGGTAAGGCAGCCGTCTGAAAACTTTGCCCATGAGGCTGGGAGTTCAATCCCAGCAGCCGGCTCAAGGTTGACTCAGCCTTCCATCCTTCCGAGGTCGGTAAAATGAGTACCCAGCTTGCTGGGGGGTAAACGGTAATGACTGGGGAAGACACTGGCAAACCACCCCGTATTGAGTCTGCCATGAAAACGCTAGAGGGCGTCACCCCAAGGGTCAGACATGACTCGGTGCTTTGCACAGGGGATACCTTTACCTTTAATTCAGCTTGCTGTTCCTCATGTCCCTATGGTTGGAGAAACTTACATATAGCCATCTGTATGTATAAGTTTCCCTATTGAGCAGATAGTGGCTCCCTTAGAGCAGGGGTAGTCAACCTGTGGTCCTCCAGATGTCCATGAACTACAATTCCCATGAGCCCCTGCCAGCAAACGCGGAGTGGAAAATGTCAGTGTATGTATATGGGGAGGGGCTGAAGTTTTTCTTCCCATGTGTTACAGTCCTGATTCAAATTGGGCCTGTAACAATTGGGAATTATGTTCCTAGTGGGAAACTCCTAGAACATGTCTATGTGAGGCCAATGTTAACTTACTGCATGAATTAGCCCTCAGGGCAAAACCACACATGGCTAGTGACTGTCACTGCATTTCTAGCCATGTATTTTAGGTGTAACTCTTCCCATACCCTGTGCAGTTTCCCAACTGGATGTGTTCTTATACCAGTTGCTGTAGGCCCCAGCACGGATGGGGTGGGGAATGTCATTCTGATTGGAGAAGAAATGTGTTACAGAGACCGTTTATGCACTGGGAACTTCACTGCCCCAGCTCCCACGCAGAAGCACAAATCGGGGGCAGATGAAGTGCACTGGGCCAAATGCTCCCCCAGGTGGGTGCAGGAAGAGGTGGGGCAGCCTGCCATGACTAAAACTCCAGCCTGCAGCCTGGCATGAAACCTCCAGTGTGTAAACGATCAGAAGGAGTGAAATGCCCCTTTCACCACTGCCAGGGCCCTTACACCTAACCCTCCCACTCCCCTTGATTTTGCCACACAAATACATGTCTGAACTCAGTTCCATGTGGTTTGGTTCTCAGGCCAAATTTATTTGTTATGGTAAAAAAAGAAAACAGCTGCCATCACAATCCTGGATGACATACGTGATTCTTTACATAGATAGCTATTTATAGGCACTCACTTGGCTGGTGCTATCATTTATAGTTCTGTACATTTCATTATATGCTTTTGTAGATTTATTGGAAAGCTGCTTTGAGTGTACTGAAAAGCAGGTAGAAATCTCTTAAATAAAATTATAAGCCACACCTAGAAAATTCTTTGAAAGGGAAATGTTTCCCACACATTATTGTAATTGTGCCAAACCATTAGTTTAAGCAAACAGCACAAGAGAGTTACCCAGAGGACTGTCATGGGAGTGTCAGCATAATGTAAATGTTTATTGTTTTCAACTGTGTTTCTCCATCAGTGTGACCCAAAGTCTCTTCTATCATTCTCATCCATTTTATCTTCACAACAACCATGTGAGGTAGGTTAGGCTGAGAGTTGGATATAACATACTGGATAGAACTAATGCATAGGCAAAAAGGAACTGGGAAACCAAAGCCCACATGGCCCAAGATCACCCAGGAAGGTCATTCTGTGGCAGAATGTGGACTGGAACATGAATCTCCTGGATCTTAATCTTGCACTTTAGCTGCTATACCATGTTGCAGTTTATGTTAAATCCATGTGGATATGATTCCATACACAACTTTCATTCAGTGCCCCAGAGTAGCTGTGTTATAGCCATGATAGAGTAAACTGAGAAATACGTGTGTACGCCTTGGAAACTTTGAAACTGGATGTTTAAATGGTGTAAGAAATTTCATGTTAGGAATTACTAGGAAAGGGATGAAAATAGAACTGTCAATATCATAATGCCTTTATATACATATATGATTCAATATCATTTGGCTTTCTGAGTACAGTTCTGGTTCTCCAAAACAGTTCTTCAAAAAGCTAGAACAGGAAAAGCTGCAGAAAAGGACAAAGTGATCAGATAATTAGAGTAACTTGTGTGAATAACAAATGAATTTCAAAGGGGTTGATTGGCTGTTTTGGCAAAGAATTATCATTGGCTGAATTTGGATGTGTGACACAGTTTACTAATGTAACAGAATTAATTTTTGCTATTTATTCCCATGGTCATATAAGGAGTTCTTAGTCTGACGAAGAGTGCTTGTACTCGAAAGCTTACACCCTGAATAAATCAACAAAGATTTATTTGTCTTAAAGGTGCTACTGGACTCTGATTCTATAGAGTAACTTATGTAAGAGAAAAGGCGAAATAATTTGGAAGAAAGATGACTAAGGAGATTCATGATATTAACGTATATACTTATGCATGGGATAGGGATGAGGGAGTATTTTCCTCTCCTGTAATACTAGAACGCAGAGACACCCTAATAAAGTGGCAGTAGATTGAGGATACACAGCATACAAGTATTTTTTTACACAGTGCTGAATTTATACAGCATTTGCTGTCATAGGTGACGACCATCTCAGATTGGATGACCTTTTAACCATGGTGACTCCATGGGATCTCCTTGTACAGAGGCAGTGTGCTACTGAATACTGGTCTCTGTGAGACCATAATATTAAGGCTTTAGTGTTCATGTTCTGCTTATGGACTTCTCTACTTATGGCATCTAGTTGACTCCTGTGAGATACAGCATGCTTAAGAAGGTAGACCTTTAGTCTGATCCAACATGATCCATCTTATGTTTGTTTATTTGGTTAAAATGTTTTATGCTACTTTTCCATCCAAACACGGTTTCCAAGGCAGTAAGTGTGAAAATATTTGAACATTAAAACAGCATTAAAATAATGTAAAACAATTCAGCTCATACACACATGAGCACACAACACCCAAGCAAGGAATGTGGGCCAGGAATTATAGGACATAAGCCAATGAAAATATAATAAGAGCCTTGGGGGGGGGGGGTCAAAATTCTGGCACCACAACAGAGAGAGCTCTTTCTTGGGTAGCTGCACAGCCTCAGATACCAGAGACTTACTAAGATGACCTGAGTGCTTGGATAAGTTCAAGGAGGCCAAGGTCTTCAGAATGACTTGGGGAATGGGAGATGACCCGCATGAATGGAAGAGAGTGAATGTAATCCCAACCTTCAAAAAAGGGATGAACGTTAACCCAGGAAATTGAATTTTGACCTCTGTCCCTAGGTAAATATTTGGCCAGATTTTAAAATAGACAATATGTGAGCATCTGAAGAAGAAGAGATGGTTTCATAGCCTGTTTTTATTGCCTGGAGGAGTCAAAGAGGCTTAGAATTGCCTTCCTTTCCCCCACAACAGACACCCTGTGAAGTAGGAGGGGCTGGGAGAGCTCAGTGACTGACTCAAGGCACCCAGTTGGCTGCATGTCGAGGAGTGGGGAATCAAACCCAGTTCTCCAGATTACTTATATCACACCAAGGACAACTTGGTGAGCCAGTGAAGTCAACACGGATTTGTCCCCAACAGATCCTGCCAGACCAACTTTGTTTCCACCTTTGATCAAGTGACGGAGGAATCAGCTATATAGGGAGCTTCCACTTCCAGACAGCAGCTGGATGAATGAACACTTGTCAGGGGTACTTTAGGCACTGAGCAAGGAGTTGTACTAGATGGTATTTAAGGCCCCTTTCAGCTCTATTCTATGATTCTAAGGTAGTTTTTCAGGTATGATGGCCCCAAACCATATAGGGCTTAAAGTTCAATGCCAGCACCTCAAAGTGATCCTGGAAATAAATTGGGAGACCATATGGAGGGAACAAAACTGAATTGATATAATCACAACTACTTACTCAAGTCAGCACTCCAGCTCTACCTACCAGTGCATCTGGACAGTCTTCAAGAACAGCCCCATGTTCATTGTAATGAACTAATGTTACAAGGACATGATGTTGAATAGTGGCAAGCTATTTCCTGCCAAGAAGGACCACAGCTGGCTCACCACCCAAAGCTGGTGAAAGGCAACCCTGGGTACTGCTGCCTGGGCCCAGTAGCACCTCCCAAGTTATGATACTAAATTATTAAATGCAAAATTGTTAGAAGATCTGTGTCAAAGTTTTATGGGCTTTAAAGAACTTGGGTTCCTGATAACTGTACAACAGTTGCAGGGAAAGGATGTTAAAAATTGAAGGAGAGCTCATTTGGGATTGGCAAACCACAACAGGGGGAGGAATGGCTCCTGCAAGTAATTTTGTGCCAAAATAGTGCCCGGGAGCAGCAAGGAGTGACTTCCCTGTTTTTGCTGCTCTATGTGCACAGAATACTTCATTTGGAGCAGTGAAAAATGGAGCACTAAGTCCTTACCAGCACTATACCATGAGAAGGCCACACGTGGGCATTTTTTAAAATGAGAAGTCTAGTTCTTACGTGGCAGTTTTACAAAGATACTCAGGGTTACAACAGTCCTGCAGGGGACAAATGACTTTTACTGGGTGATGCTATTTAACTCTATTCTATTAAAAATTAGAGTCAGATACATCCATATATGAATCTTGTCATAAAAACCACATAAAGCACTGATCCAGTGCACTGCTTACCCCCACAACACACAGCCTGTGCTGATCTTTGGTCCTCTGAACATCAGAAGGAAGAGTAGAAAGAGCAAAAATGTGGGTGTCTCAGTTTAAAACCTGTGGCAATGCACCACTAGGGCTCATCTGGCACAGTGGCCTTCTTCCCTCAGCAGTGGGAGAAACTGCAGTAAGTCGAGCTGTAAAATGGCCATCGGGGGTACAGACACGCACTGAGGAGGAAACAAAACTAGTTTCCCAGTGAAACAAAACATTTGATTCAGAAAGATGTGTGAAGTGAATAGAAGCTGTTGGCGGGAGATTGGGGTATAGAGAAGTGCAATAAGGGGAGAGGCTGGGGGAATGACGGCAGGCCTGAGAATAAAGGGGAGACTGTACCCCCCTTCTTTCCCAGGCTCTATAGCACTGTCATCTTCTAGATAAGATAAATGGCCTCCATCAATCACCTCTCCCCTCCTGCAGCCCTTAGAGAAGCTGGGGGTCTGCTTGGCATCTGAATCATTATTTGCCTCCAACTGGGGGATATTGTTGACCAGACAGAGGCAATCTTTTGTGGGATGAGTTGCTAGGATTTAGACATTTGCATAATGGCTCACTATGTTCCACGGAACTCAGCTGTGCCCCCTTGACAACCTTGATGAGTTATTTGGGACAAACAGGTAATGGCCTGCCCGAATGAAATCAAAATCAAAATAAGTTTATAAAAGCAAACAAGTGCAGAGCCACAGCCCCTCTTCCCTTTCAGTGTATTGTGGCGTCAATGCATTCTGCTCCATATTCTGGACTATCTGAATGAAGTGTCTGTAAGAAACAATGCCACTCTCCTTTAGTTCCCTTGAAGAAGAAATGGTAATTCTTATCTGCAGCTATTTCCCAGTAGTTTTGTGATGCCAATTGACTGGTTCACTTTTTGCTTTACTTTTTGGATCTTTGCAAAACAAAGAGGCTGCTACCTAGGCTTGAGCATTTCTTTTGGGGCAGCAGACACTCTGCTCTTCTCAAACTTAACAGGCCTTCAGCCAGTCCTTTGCTGTGTGGTTACTACTGGCCATTTGAATTGGGTTCCCTCAACCCTCTCCTACTCATTTTCCTGCTAGAGTTCAAGAACGTGTTCCCCTTTAGGGCCAGCCAAGGCTCTTTGGGATCCCAATGGTGCCACTGATAGAGAGGATGCTTTAACAAGTTAGTATAGCATCATAATCCTATATATTTCAATTTCAAATCTATGAACTATTCATTTGTACTGGAAAAGAAAATGGCACCATTTTGTGTCACTCTTCTATAGCAGCAGGGCACCGCTGAGGAAAAAAAGCTGAGGAACTTTGGAATGCTTAGCCTGGAGAAGAAGGGGTTAAGAGGGGGCATGATTGCTGTATTTAGGTGTTTGAAAGGTTGTCTCTTAGAGGAGGGCAGGGAAAGGTTCCTGTTGGCAGCAGAGGATAGTAATGGGTTTAAACTGCATGTTACATTATGGAAAAATTTCACAGTCAATATTTCAGCAGTGAAATCGACTGTCTGAGGAGATGGTGGGCTCCCCCTTGCTGGCTGTCTTTAAGTCCCAGATAGTCAGATACTTATCCTGGATGCTTGCTGATCCTGCACTGAGCATTGGGTTGGACTAGATGGCCCCTTCCAACTCTATGATTCTATGATTCTTCTGCATGGGACAAAATAGGATGTGGTCAATATACCTTTTCATAGTATCAACCATTTATTCTGAATTGAGGGCTTTGCTTTTATGAGCATCTTCAGCCAAGATGGCCATTAAATACCACAAGTCCTTTTCTTAGCTATTTCAAAGAAACAATGTGGGCCTAAGCACGTCTACTCAAAAATAAGTCACATGTTTTTCAACAGAGCTTACTCACAGGAAAATTTCCTCAGGATTGCAGCTATGAAGAGTAAAATCACTGAACTGTCTCTCTGTATATTTCTGTACTCTAAACACCAGTTGCTCGTGGGTTAAAAATGGAAAGAGGCAGCTTTCTTTACTCTGTGGGCTCTTCAAAGGCACTTGTTGGCCATTGGAAGGAACAGGATGATGGACCTTTGGTTTCATTGAGCAGATCTGCCTGGGCTGCAATTTTCCCATTGCTTAGCTGCATTCTTCTGCGGACCTGATGTTGCATCAGCATTATTGCCTTTCAAATTGTAAGGCTAACAAAAGCTGTGTCTTCTAGTAAATAGTTTGGAGTTTCAATAGTTTGTCATTAGTAATGCAAATTGATCCACCTGCTTCAAGTGACAGGCACACATATGAGATGTGTGTGTTTCAGTGAAGCCTAGAAGCCACAAAAAGTAGACATGGTTGCATTACCACAGGATGTTCATCTTTTTAGAGATTTTTATTTTTGAAACAAAACATATAGGCGAAAATCCTTTCCATAGCATCTGCAGAGGTGAGCATTTACTCACGAAAGCTATGCTGGAATAAATGCTATTAGTCTTTAAGGTACTACTGGATTCCTGAAATACTAAATACTAAAAACTGAAATACTAAAAACACTTGAGACTTGCTTCTGAGTAAAGCTGCCTAGAATTGTTCCCACAGTAACCAAATCTCACATAATTATGAGTCAATAAATATAAACCATTTCGTAGACTCACAGAAGCAGGTTGTCTGTTTCTGCAGGGAACCATTTGATTTAGTTTGTCCATATGTCTGTTTCCAGAACTTTAAAACTTATTCCATGATGGTGGCTGATGGGGGGATGAAATGCTTACAGTGATGGTGCACGAATACAGTTTTAGCAGCAATCAGTATCTTTGAGCACTAAAATTATTCTTGGGTGAATCCTATTTAACTAGGATTCAAAATTCAAAGTCATTGTTTAACGCATCAGTTCTAAGCTTCTTTCTCTCAGTATAATGTCATCTGCCACAGATTTAGAAAGTAGGGATTTGTGGTCTGCCTTCAAATATGGTAAAAATCAATGCACTATTTCTGGAAATACCACCCAAGGCAAGATGCTGTTTTCCCTCAGACACAGGCCCCACAGGGCAAGGAAAGAGAGAGAAAAGCAAGTAGTCCCCTCCTGCCAAAGATGACATATTTACTGCGCTGTCTTCAGAGGTCTTAAACATTGCAAAGAAAGCTAGTTCTTTAACAAACCAATTTTTCTTCATGAGAGGTTGGGATGATTATACTCAGCATTAAACTTTGTTGGTCTTAAAGGTGCCACCGGACGATTTTTGGTCATTGCTATTGCTTCAGACCAACCTGGCTGGCTACCCCTCCAAATCTAGGAAGAATGTAATTCACTCATATATTGGAAATATGTATCATTTCCTCAAAGTGCAATGAACACCCCTTTTAGCATGTTTAAAAGTTTTTATTTCATTACTATCAATGTTCATGATGCTTTATAAAAGATCATAAGGGGGGAGCCTATGCTATTTTTAAATTGCAATAAACAAAAAGAAAGGAAGAAAGGAAGCAATTAGGGCAGGTAGGAAAATATGTCAACAAAGGCAGTTATGTGTTTTTATGTCTCACTAATATTGCCTACGATAGTTACTAAGCCAAAGACTTTACTAAAAGATATATTTTTGCAATAAAATTAATGAGCCATAATGGGTATTTCCAGCACAAGTAAAAAATGTAAAACTATGATCGACACGTAACAGTCTCATGATCTTCAAGGCCATATACGGTCTGGGCCCAGTGTACCTGAGGGATCATCTCTCTATCTACACCCCTCAAAGAGCCTTACACTCTAGCAATTCCATCTTCCTGGTGATCCCTGGCCCCAGGGAAGCTCGCCTGGCCTCAACCAGAGCCAGAGCTTTCTCCATCCTGGCCCCATGTGGTGGAACGAGCTCTCAGAGGAGATCAGGGCCCTGAAGGAACTTGAACAGTTCTGCTGGGCCTGCAAAAGAGAGCTCCTCCACCAGGCATTTGGTTGAGGTTGACTTGAACCATGGCTTCCCAAGGGCCCTCCCGCTGAGCCTCCCTCCTATGGCACCCACCATAATTCCACCCAACCCTCTGGGCTATCAGTAGGAGTTACTTTAATGTTTAATTTTTCTACGGTTCCATGTTGCTTGTTGTTTCACTTCATTAATTATTGTTAATCTAAGATATCTGTATTGCTTCTGTTCTGTTTTATGTGAACCACCCTGAGCCTTTAGGGAGGGCAGTATAAAACTATAATAAATAAATAAATAAATAAATAAATAAATAATGTGTCTTATGGACGTGCTCCTGAAATGGATATGACAGATCTTGCAAAGTCAAGCATAAATTCCTCATTCAACACAGCTCACAATTCTATTGCAGCTGGTGACATTACTGACGTAGACATCAATATGTTGCTTGGAGATGAAAAAGGGTTATCCAGTTGGATTAGTCTGGCCACCAGAAACATGCAAAATCAGGGACCCAGTTTTATCAGGGTGTTGCCAAATTGATTTCTGTAGTTATATTCTGGACAGGTCTACTAGACAGGCATAATTAGTAGACTCTATGAGTGGAGATTTGGGGCTCCACAGGATCCATATAGGTCTCTAAATTCTGGCATATTTGCCAAGTGATTCTCCCTTGAGAGAACTCAATTTTTGTACAGCCTTATTTTATACTATATAACATTGCCACCTACTGGATATGTAGGAAGCAAAATAAAACTCCAGTGGTACTTTAGAGAGGAACATCATATTTCATGGGTCACAGCCCACTTTGTCAGATGTATATGTGACAGAAAGCCAAACTGGAGATTTTTTATAGAGCAGGTTGGAGGGAGAGAAGCAACTGAAGTGCAGTTATGTGTAGTTCATAAACGTATGCATAATATTTTATTTATTTACATTCTTTAGTGGCTGCTTTTCTCATTTGAGACGAAAAGCAGACTGCATACAATCAATGAGATGGAATATCCAATAAGCAATGCAATAGTATAAGGACTGCAGAAATCTGAAACCAAGTGGACATGATAAACAATTCAGGAATTACATAGTAGGACCATACATACAACAAGAGATAGTATGAACAATACATAGTATAGACCTGTGGTTCTCAAGTATAGACCCTTTAGTACAGTTCCTCATGTTGCGGTGATGCCCAACCATAAAATTATGCAAGTGTTCTTTCACAGAAATTAAACCAAAACTGGCCAATGGCGTGAAGATTCATTGTTCATGATTGTATATACATTTTTCCCAGGGTTTCTCAGTTGAGTTCTGCTTCATGTTCCGCCATCTTCCATGGTAGACTGAGTGGGAAGAAAATATTTATTTATTTTATATACCACCCTCCCCGAAGGCTCAGGGCGGTTTACATGAAATGGGAACAATACAATTAACTGAGTTTATAGTGCTGTGGTAACAACAGTAACAATGACAAGATAATGAGAGTAATAAACATTGTAGAACAGTAGAATACTAGAAACATTGATTAACTTGTACTGTGGTTTCGGCGGATCTATAATGATTGTTGGAGGGAGGCTTGGGGGGGCCAGTGGGAAGTGGTGGTTTGGATCGACCTCAACCAAATGCCTGGTGGAGGAACTCCCTTTTGCAGGCCCAGTGGAATTGTTTGAGTTCTGTCAGGGCCTTGATCTTCTCTGGAAGCTTGTTCCACCAGGTGGGGGCCAGGATGGAGAAAGCTCTTTCCCTGGTTGAGATCAAGCGGACTTCCTTGGGGCCAGGGACCACCAGGAGGTTGCAGGTGGTAGACCGCAAGGCTCTTTGAGAGGAGTAAGCAGAGAGGCAATCCCTTAGGTATACTGGCCTTAAAGGCGATAACCAAAAGCTTAAACCTGATCCAGAATTTTGCAGCTCAGTTGCTTCTCCAGTAGTAAAATTGCATCTAGTGTAACCCTTAGGCTCTTAACCAAGTCAGCAAGGTTCAGCTGAACCCCACTGAAAATGGGAAGCAAAATCTCCTTCAAAATCTTGGCTCTCCCAACTGCAAAACTATGAATGAATTACTTGTCATAAAGACTTCACAGAAATTGATAACATAGGATTGTGCCCTACAATCTCCAATGGCATCCTGTTGAATCCAAGCAGGAACAATCTCTGAACTAGTCCAAAGTACATCTCCTGATACCTGATTCTGCCTCCTAATGCCTCAAATGATTGAATGGTCTGTTGTACCAATACTATGGATAAACCTAGTAGGAATAACAGAGAGGAACAGCTGAATATAGACCAAGGACATTAACTAAAGCCAACAGTGAATGCTAAAGGATTTTTCTCCACACTATGATGGCAGTGACGAGATTCTTAATTGCCCAAGGATGGAAACTTTCAGTCTTACCCAAGTCTACCGATTGGTTAGATAAAACGGGAGAACTCTGTAAAATGGCCAAGCTAAGAAGCTTGGTAAATAAAAGACATTTTGAAGAGTTCTGAGATCACTGGCACTATTATTTGGACTATATAAGTAAGCAGAACTTTAGATTTATATTAGACAGGGTGATTATTTTAAGATTGTAATAAGGTGATGTTTGTGTTTTCTTTCTGTATTGTTTTTTTTCTTATCTTTTTTCTTTTCCTTCTACTTTATTAATGCAAAATATGAAAGTTTCTTCAAATACTAGGTTGAGATCAAGCGGGCTTCCTTGGGGCCAGGGACCCAGAATGAAAAGACAGAGATGGATGGAACCAGCACATTAAGAGGAAGAAGATGTTGGACTTTAGTAGATAGGGAAAGGGATGAAAAAAGCAGCTATCATTCAAAAGGCCAGCTGGATAGCCCTGTTGGGCTGAAGTAGCAGAACAAAGCTTGAGTCCATTGGCACCTTTAAGACCAACCAAGTTTAATTCTCGGTATAAGCTTTTGGGTGCAGTACACTTTTACTGAAAAGAAATGTATTCATGATCAAACACTTATACCCAGAATATAACATGGTTAGTCTTTAAAGGCGCCATTGTGCAGGGGCTTGGACTAGATGACCCTGGAGATCCCTTTCAACTATATGACTAGTCCTACATCATTCTATAGGTGACATAACAGGACCCTTCCTATTGGCTCGTTCTTTCACCGACAGGCATTGGCTGGCGTTCACGTCCGTTGGAACAAACGTTTCCTTCGGGTCCATTCCCTGGCCGCTCCCCCGTTCCTCCTCAGCTAACCGACAACTCCACGCAGGAGCCGCAGGAAGAGGGCGGAGATGTGCTCCCTCCTTCTCCTCGTGCTTCCACTCCTGCAGCGCTGATTGGCCGGAGGGGGCCGTCCGTCTTCCCAAGCACAATATACAACCGGCGCAAAGGCGGCAGAGTCCAAGCGGCTCGTGCCCTCCGTGGTGAGAGGGTGTGGCCGGCGCCTCGTTCTTCATACCGGTTGTTGGCCGGGCCGAGCTTTAGCCCCCTCCCAAGCGGTAGGGTCCTCGGGGGCTTCTCGCCGCCTGCTGTTCTCCTCGGGCGCCTGGCGAGTGTCGCTTGCTCGCTCGGGGAGGCTGCGTTGACATGGCCCGGGGGCGATAAGGTTTTAATTACAGCCTCGCGGCTCGTCTGCCCGCGCCACCAGCCTCGACGCCAGGAAGGGAGAAGTCCAGCAAGTGCTAGCCAAGGAAAAGGGGGAGAGGCGGAATGACCGCGTGAAGCGGGCAGGGGAGGACAGGAGCCCTCCAGTCCGAAAGACGGAAGAAAGAGCTATAAAAGGCCCGTTTGGCAGGGAAAGAGCCCGAAGGACACTCCTGGCCGGGGGGGGGGGGCGCGCAAACATTGTAAGCGAAGCAACGACGGGAGAAGAAGCCAGAGAGGAAGAAGAGCGGGGGGGGGGAGTAAAGGGGACTGGGTTTCGGGTTGGCCTGGGGAAGACCCCCCCCCCGCTTCCCTGCTCGTGTCCTTTAAGGCAGCCCAGCAGTTAATTTAGGGGGGAGGGAGGAGCACCTCTGCCCTGGGTGTCCGCCTCCTCTCTCTCTCTCTCTCTCTCTCTCTCTCGTATGTTTCCCCAAGGCGGTAGTTGGCTTTTCTCAACATAGTAGTCGTCAAGTCCCATCGTCGTTGGCTGAGCTTGTCTTCCCAAAAGAGTTGGAAGCGATGTACTATAGATACTTTGAAAGTATGCTTTCAACAAGAGGTGGACTGTGGGCACAGTAAAAATAAACTAAATAATAAAGCTAAAGGCCTACAAGCGGACTACAACTCCAGTATGAGTGTAGATGCAGATTTCCTAATAAGCCATGTAGCAAACATGAATGGGAATAGAATTAGGCAATGAGAAACAGTTTGGTTTTCAGTCATTCCAAGTTCTTGTGAAGGAAAGTTGGTTTGTTCAACAAGAACTAGCTTTCCTAAGATTTCAGTAAACGTTTTGTATTTGGCAGGAGGGAACTCCTTGCTCTACTGTCTCTTTCCTTGCCCTTTGGAGTCTGTTTTCGAGGAAGAACAGCATCTTACCTTGGGTGGTATGTCCAGAAATAGGGCATTGACAGGGAAAGATTACTCTTTCATCCTGTTACTATACAGAGAAAGCGGCCATGTTTCCATGTCACTTGATCTACAAGTGAACAAAATTTCAGCTCTTGAATGTTTCCTCCTCCTACAGCACAACATTTGTCTGATCAGATGGACTCTTTGTTTAGTGTCTTTAAACAAAGATATCTTTTGTTATTAGGATTGCCAGTTTTTGTAGTAGTTCTGCTATTTTGGGATTCTGTAGTATTTGCAAAGAACTAGAGTGTTTTACAAAAATTGGTAGATGCAGTGTTGCCTGTGATGGCTGGCAATTGCTTGGTCAAAGTAGGCTTGAACTCTTACCTTTACTGCAGTATCACTCGTGTGGTTGTTGAGAGATCAACCGAAGCCTGAAATTTTGCCTAACGCTCTCTATAAAATGGTACTAGCCACATCTATGACCTTAAAAGTTTTGCAACACTGCATGAATTCAGTTCAATGTACAGCCTTTCAGAGTTATGCATATGCAATGCATCTACTTATAATGTCAGAATTCTATGGAATGCTGTTACTGCATATTTTTAATTTTAATTTGTTTATTATGACATTTATATTCCTCCCTCGAAGGCTCAGGGCAGATCACATCATTTAAAAAATACAATTTCATTAATAAAAATTAAACATTTAAAAATCTTAGTTTGTAAAAAAAAAAGAAAAAGAGAGAGACCTAACTTAATTTTCCTGAATATCACATGCTCAGGAAGAGATAAAGGATGGGGGGCTGGCCAGGATGAGGGCCTTTTCGGTCCTGGCCCCTGCCTGGTGGAATGAGCTCCTAAAAAATCTAAAGGTTGTGACTGAACTCTCAGAGTTCTTGCAAGACAGCTCTTCTGCAAAGGGTTTGGTTGAGGCCAGGGTAAGGAAAGATCTTAGGCCCCTCATCTAAGCACCAACCTTGAGAATATGGCTGCAGTGGGGGAATTTTAAGATGGATGCTGATATTTTCCAATTCTGGCAGATACGTTTACAATCCTGTTGGCCATTATAAATATTTTGCTGGAGTAAATCAGAGGTTGTTAATCACCTACATTTGAATGTCCCCTTTAACTTGAGTATTTTATTTCCTGACAAAATTGAATTATTTTTGATACTGTGAGACTTTGAATAGTATTGTAGTGATTTCTTGCAGGTTGTGGGTTGTTTTGGCTTGAACATTGTAGGAATAATATATTTAAAAGTTAAATCTGATAATGATGGCAAAACTACATGTATTTTTACATGATTTTAACATCAAAAATCGTTCCTGGTTTAGTGCACTGGAATCTCCTGTCATCACATTATTTTGTACTTTGATTATATAAGCATTTAACCCATCATTAGAAGTGGCTAAACTGCATGGTAGATGTAGCATGTAGTTTGTACCTGCATTTTGCTGGAATAGGGTGAGGGAATATGAAGGGGGAGAGAGGATTCAGCTCTGTTCATTTGTGCACACTGATTTTATTTAATTTCTATACTGCCCCTCCCTAAAAGCAGGCTTGAGGCATTTGAGGTAGTTTACAATAATAAAAACACAGTTAAAACTAGTACCCTCCCCCACCCTCTAAACTACCCTCTGCTGGGCTGACCTGACTGGGGCTGGTTTAAAATACGGGTAGGAGGGAGTCAAGGGAGAGGAGGAGGAGACTTGAAAATTTGTATTGCTATTCAATTTGTATTGAATATTGTATATTTGTATTTAGTCAATAAAACTTGCTGATGCTTATTTGAAATCTTTTTGTATTCTCACTTTCAGGTATTGCATTGCAATTCTGGAACACAGGAGAATTCTTTTCCTGCATCATTTCTGTTGAGAGTTGTCTCTGTTCAACACTGTTCTGTTGGTTTTGATTATCATCTGAAAGCTGTAGCATACAGTATTAATCAATTGCAGAGAAGTACAGTCCTGTGTGGTAAGTTGTAGTCATGCCCTTCTAGTTCTTTCCAGGTAGTAACTGGCACTGCAAAATTACTCCCCCACCCAATATTCTCAACCTTTTTTTGCTATATACAAGTTCAGAAAATTGGTGTGCTATTAGTTGTTTTGAAGTGCAGATTTTCTTGAGTACTTCAAACATCTTCTGATAGATGAAGCATTCCAATCCACCTGTCTTATGGTCTAAATCATCTACTGTTCCCAAAATCTATAATTGCCTTTCACTAAATTTGTCTAAGAAGATTTCAGCTACATTTGAATTTTCTTCTTACCATAAGAGAAAGCAGGAAAGCCATATCTGTGCAAAATTGTCTCAAGCAATAATTCTAAAATACCAAATTCTGTATAGGATGCAAAACTAAAATAGTGAATGTACAAACCAGATTTCTGGAAATATATACATACTAATTTATTAAAGTTATTCTTGTGTACATTGATGTAGGTATATCTAAGTGCACTAATAAAATATGACGTAAAGGATAGCATAGATCTACTGATACTGAAAATTATTAATTTAAAAATAAATTTAATATTTTCCACGATAATATATTTAAATGCAATATCTTTGGTAAATTTGTTGTTATTATTGATGCAAAATAGTAATAATTTTTTTCAGTCATTAGCATCCAGCAAGTATTAATAGTGTTAAACTTCAATTGCTGGATCATTTTTCTTCCTTCTAATACTGATTTTATATATATAACAGTCAAAAGGAGGATCATAGTTCTATGATTACTGAAGCCATGTCAGAATTTAATAGTGTGTTTATGAAAGTGTGTGTACCATTTTCCATACATACTGCTTGGGTTTTAAGCATATGCTATTAAAACTTATATAGGCTGAAATAATTTACTATTTTTTGTTTTAATTTTGAGAGGAACAGTATAAAAATAGAAATCTAGTATTTTGTGGGTTTAATATACTATACAGTTATTGTACTGAAATCTTCTATATAGAATAAATGATTAGCAACACTAGATTGTAGAAGAGTGTGTGTGTGTTTATGGGGGGAGTTGGCTTCTATTACACAAAATTTCCATTTTTGCCACCCTCTTCATGTCTTCATGTCTTGGAGGTCCCTTTCTTTCAGGAGCAGCAGTTTGATCTGCTGCAGGAGAGGGGAGGAGAGAAAGTTTTGCATTCTTCCCCTCCTCTCTGAATTTTTAAAAAAATCAATAGGACTGTTTATGAATATAAGAACATAAGAGAGCCCCTGATCGATCAGACCACTGGTCCATCTATTCCAGCATCCTGTCTCACACAGTGGCCAACCAGTCCCACTGAAAGACCAACAACAGTGCAGCTTAGGGTTGGGCTTCTATCAGTTGTAGGTTTCTGCCCTTCTGTGGCAACATATCTGTGATACCTGCTTTGTTCATGACACCTTCTGCTGGAATCCTACTCTAATGTGAAGTTAAAACATCTCTTTGTTCTTCCTCTAACAAGGATTTGGTCAACATTGGAGGAAAGTGGCCCACAGGTCATGTAGATGTGGTCTGGATTGTGGTTGCATGCAGAGACCTGTCGTATTTGATACCAAGGCAGGCTGAATGGTCTTCCTCCAGAAGAGAACTGTGATCATGATTTGGCAAGAACCTTTTCTAAGCTGGGTGATCCTTTTTCTGACCTCCACAAATAGTCTGGGGCCAGCAGAAATGGCAAATCTGGGTGGCAAAAGAAACCAGGCAGTTTCAGATTCTTGAGTTTCTCTTGGGTAATGTTTGCATGTAGTTTCAGTGAAACTGAGCATACATTGCAGCCATTGCGGGATTTAGAAGAAGAAGAAGAGTTGGTTCTTATATGCCACTTTTCTCTACCCGAAGGAGGCTCAAAGTGGCTTACAGTCACTTTCCCTTTCCTCTCCCCACAACAGACACCCTGGTGCTCCCAAAGCTTCATCCCATGCCAATTACCTATTGATGTTGCCTCATGGTTCTGGAATTCAGAGGTTAATGTGAAGGCCAAGAGAATAACACTGAAAAAATGCTGGCCTCCCTATCCACAAAACAAAATAAACAATAAAAAAACCCTCCACACCCACCCAACAAAATCAGGCTCCCTCTATAAGGTTAAGAAGGCGGTTTACAAATTATAATTATTAATAATATAATTTAATTTATGTTAAAAAAACCTGTTTATCAACAAAAAGGTAATTGTATGAGTCCTGTTGTTACCTGCCCTAAACCAACTGGGAAGTTTGGGCTATAAAAATAAAATTATATTATTACTCACCTTGGTTAGTAGCCGCTGATAGGCAGGCAATGGCAAACCATCTCTGGTCATCTCTTGCCTTGAAAACAGTGAGTTGGCCGCAACTTGAAGGATGTAAATGTCTGGTGTTATTCTTGTTTGATATGTGTATATGTCTGGCGTACATTAATATGGAAGCGTTTTGAAGTTCAAAATTAGAAACTGCTCTGGAAATTTAAGTAACACTTTACTTTGTCAGTTTTCTGAAGACTTCACAGCTATGAATGAAGAACATAGTGATGTAACAAATGGGTGCAGCAAAGTTCGAACTGGTACTCAGAATGAGGCTGCCTTACTGGCTCTTATGGAAAAGACGGGCTACAACATGGTTCAAGAAAATGGCCAACGGAAATTTGGTGGGCCACCACCAGGTAAGAGAGTAGAGTACCAAATATTATTTTGATTTAGGATTTAAACATAGTTTATAAATCTAACATTGTTGGAGAGATCTGAAGCTAGATATTAAACTTTTTGCTTATCTATCCTACTATTTAAGACGTATTAAGTTTAATCTGTTTTATCGCATTGAAATCAGTGACAAAATGGTTATCCTAGCCACACTTACCGATAAATAAGTCTAATTGAAACCAGAGCTTTATATTGCTTTAAATGTAATTTATACTCCTTTATCTTGATCTGCAAAATGCAAACCCGTATGGAGTGAAGGGATCTTATTTATTTTCAGAATTTATATATGGTTCTGTCAAAATAGACTGCGTTCCTAAAAATACTTAGGAAACTGCTATTAGATTTGAAGGCAAGAGTGTAGAGTCATGGGGTAACAAGGATATGAGAAACTAAATTTCAGAATGCAAAGTATGTTGTTTGAAGTATCTGCACTAATAAGGCACTGAACCACTTTTTTAAGGCTGGGAAGGCCCACCACCACCACGAGGCTGTGAAGTTTTTGTGGGAAAGATTCCTCGTGATATGTATGAGGATGAACTGGTTCCTGTATTTGAAAGAGCAGGGAAGATCTATGAATTCAGACTGATGATGGAATTTAGTGGTGAGAATCGAGGATATGCATTTGTAATGTATACAACTAAAGAAGAAGCTCAACTTGCCATCAGGATCCTTAATAATTATGAGATTCGTCCCGGAAAGTTTATCGGAGTTTGTGTGAGCTTGGATAACTGCAGACTATTTATTGGAGCTATTCCAAAAGAAAAGAAAAAAGAAGAAATCTTGGATGAAATGAAAAAGGTCACTGAAGGTGTAGTAGATGTTATTGTGTATCCAAGTGCAACAGACAAAACAAAGAATCGTGGCTTTGCCTTTGTAGAATATGAATCTCACAGAGCTGCTGCTATGGCAAGGAGAAAATTAATTCCAGGTAAGTTTCTTCATTATATTAACGTCCTCTGTTCCACTGGGACTCTCAGAGTACATAAAGTCATATATGTGTGGCAAATTTCAGGTCCTGGTTCTTTGCTTCACCAAGGGCCAAACTAGATATATTAGTGACAGATGGATATATTTAAATCTGGATCCACCCCAATCAATGGGGGGATGCTTGAGATGGAGAAATCTGATTTTAAGGGCAATGTGCAGCATGGATGAGGATTGCCAAGCTCTTTCATCGCTTTTTTATTATTAAATTTTATATAAAATTTTATACCTGCAGTCTCCCTGCAGCACTTTCTCCCCAAGTATTATTTCCCAAATGCACGCTTATTGAACTTAAAACTGAACCGTTCCTCACTCTTCTTTAAATGCAGGGACTGTACATTTACTGTACTGAATTTCTTGTCAGTAAACAAGGGTCTGATTAGTGGTAGTAGACAGTGCCATCAAGTCGCAGCCAAATTACAGCAACCCTGTAAGGTTTTCAAGGGAAGAGACTGTATAGTCTTGGTAACTCCATTTTTGTTAGATGTTGGTATTGATTACCTTTTAGTTGCTTTGAATTCTGTGAGAGGATGGCCATTAGGCTGCTCCCAAGAGAATATATCTCTTCTGCTTGTTAACAGCTCTTAACTGCCAAGCCTGAATTATTTTCTTTAAGCACCAGATGTGAGATGTCTTGGTTCATTTCAATGTTTGGGATAGCCTGATTAATAGCCAGCACATAGGATATAACACACTTAGTTTTAGCTATGTATCTTGAGGTCTGGTTAGGGTTTGCTGTGTGTGTGTGTGTGCATTCAAAACCCAGCAGATGGGAACTTAGGCTGCTATTTCAGCCGTTCAGGGATAGTTTTGTTATCCAAACAGATGGTCTCCTAACGGCAGTTGGGAAAAAAACAAGTGGGGATGGGTGGTGTTCCCCACTTATGTATATGGGAATTATTGTCTCAAGAGAACACTTAAAATAAACTGGGCTGGGTTTACCAGAAAGGGGGTTTGGGTTTTCCCCCAACCCGCTTGCATTTAATGTCTTGTGTAATCAGACCTCCAGAGGGTATGCACTTCTTATGTGCGGGTGAGGGCAATATATGCCAGCATGTTAGATACATTTATGACTTACAATCTCTGCTAAATAATTTCCTGTGTAGCAGGTCACTTATGTATTTGCTTCAACATATGAACATAATGATGATCTTCCATTTCTCATGATGTGGGTTCCTGTTAGTTGGGTGAGAAGCAATACTGTTCAAGCTGCATCTAAACTAGCCATACTGTACCCTAAGAACTCAGGAAACAGCACTAGCTGTTTCAAAAGCAAGGAGTGCAGTGTTACTTTTCATCAAATATGCTGCTGCCTGTGTTATTGGGAAATAGGAGTTTGCTCCAGAGGCCTCTGTAGTGATATGAGGGGCTGATGCAGGCTAGTTTCTCAGTTAATACAGGGCCAGCCTTTGTCTTGCAAAACTGAAAGCTCATGTTTTACCCCCCCCCCCCCTTGTTAGATGGCTGTCTACTAGGTCAGAAGCAGCAAAGGTGGCTGGAAAAATTGTTGATCAAGGACAGATGTAGTCCATGGGTTGTCAGTCATCCGTGGTTTTGACAAAGGTACAGGTTATGACAGTTGGTTCTAAAAATATGGGTAAGACCAAATTCTGAAAACAAAAAAATAGCTTCCAGTTTTGTTTTTTAATGTGGATAAATGTGTAGAAGACAGTGTGGGAAATGGTGTTCAGTACAGATATGTCCCAATCAAGAAAACTAAGATCATGGCATCTGGCCCTCTCAATTCCTGGCAAATAGATGGGGAAGAAATGGAGGTAGTGACAGATTTTATTTTCCTGGGCTCCAAGAGCACTGCAGATGGGGACTGTAGCAAATAAATTGAAAGATGCTTGCTCCTGGGGAGGAAAGCTATGGCAAATCTAGACAGCATTATAAAAAGCAGATATCACCCTGCCAACAAAAGTGCGTCTATTCAAGGCTATGGTCTTCCCAGTTGCAATGTATGGCTGTGAAAGTTTGACCATAAGGAAGGCTGAGCGTCAAAGAATTGAGGCTTTTTAACTCTGGTGCTGGAGAAAACTCTTGTGAGTTGGCAAACATACCAGTCAGTCCTAGAGGAGATCAGCCCGGACTGCTCTTTAGAAGGCCAGATCCTGAAGATGAAACTCCAATACTTTGGCCACCTCATGAGAAGGAAGGACTCCTTGGAGAAAAGCCTAATGCTGGGAGCGATTGAGGGCAAAAGAAGAAGGGACGACAGAGAATGAGGTGGCTGGATGGAGTCACTGAAGCAGTCGGTGAGAGCTTAAATGGACTCTGGGGAATGGTAGAGAACTGGCAGAGGACAGGAAGGCCTGGAGGATCATTGTCCATGGGGTTGCGATGGGTCGGACACGACTTCGCAACTAACAACAATAACAACAACAGATATGTGTAAGGTGATGCATGGCAGAACAAAAAATTCCAACTAAGTATTTGCTGATAGTATCTCAACTGGTTGAAACCAAGAGGGAAAGAGTCTTTGTAAAGGATAGCTCAATGATAATGTTGACTCAGTGTGTGACAGTAGTGGAAAGGGTGATTTTAAGTAAGAGAGGTAAGCTTGGGAGTAATGGAAGTGGCAAAAGGGTATGTGTCTTTTTGTGCAAGATTGTGTAAAGTTTTCTTGTTTCTGGCTCTTGGTGTGTGCTCTAATAGCATGTAGTCTTGGTCGGAGAAAGTTCCATTGAGTGAGGTGAGTCATCTGACTGCTAGTGTTTTACATATCATTTCACGCATTCCAAATGAACAACATGAAAAGGAATTATGCATGTTCTCAATATTCCATTTGGAAATGTGGGGAAGCTCTGGAAAAACTATAAGATGTACAAAATCTTCAAGATTTTTTTTGTTTTATTGTAAATAAGTTTGGCAACAATCAATATGCTACTCTTTCTTAACTATTGACAATACTTTTAAATTCTATAAATATGCCCAATAGCACTATTTTATATGCTACATTTTATGTTCAATGCATTTTATGTTCAATCACTAAAAGAAGTTTGGTTTGATATGAAAATAAGTTTTGAATATATTAAATTTTTTTTCTACAGATTTTCATATTTCCTCCCTGGTGGCTTCAAAATTTCTGAAATTTTGTATCTCTAATATGTTCCATCAGTGGTTGCTAGCTATGGTGACTAAAAGGGACTGTCTTTGTTTAGAAGGAGTAAACCTTCTACCAAGAGGCAACATTAGGGGAGGGCTTTGGACTGTATCACCTATTTTGGCCACTGTGTGAGACAGGATTCTGAACTATATGGACCACTGGTATCCAGTAGAGCACTCCTTATGTTCTTAAATATTCAGTTGTAGAACTGCCTTTCCTGCATGTATTTCAGAGCATTTATTTATTTGCTTGCTTGCTTGCTTGGATTTTTATACCGCCCATTCTTTACGCTCTGGGCGGTTTATATGGAACACTGCAGAAAATTACATGGAACATTATAACAATCTATAACATTATAAAATTTTCAATAGAACATCACAATCCATCAGTAATACTTACAACACAACTTACATGTTGCAAGTTCTAAACAAATTTATGTTAAAAAATGAGTGTGTCCATCTTACATGGATCAATATATTTTTATCTAAAGACATAAAATGTAGTTAAAAATTGATGTTCAGATTTTGCAAATTTTCCAAATCAAAAAGGTATAAAATATTTGCAATTGTAGAAGGTAGGGAATATCCAACTATTTTGCTAAACAACTTTTCAAACAGCTGGTATGCTGACAAGCTCAAACTTCAAACAGTAGATTTTGGTATTGAATTATAGGAGAATTTAAATTGACTATATTTGTTTTTAAACATTTACAACATAAATATAAAAATTAGGCATAAGCCACCAATGGTAATAACTATAACTGCTGAATTATACTGATGTACTATAAAATATCTAACACACTATACTGATACTATAGTTAAATTTTACTTTTCTTTTATAGGAACATTCCAGTTATGGGGCCATACTATTCAGGTAGATTGGGCAGACCCAGAAAAAGAAGTTGATGAAGAAACTATGCAGAGGGTCAAAGTATTATATGTTAGAAACTTGATGATCTCCACCACAGAAGAAACTATTAAAGCTGAATTTAATAAATTCAAACCAGGAGCTGTTGAGCGTGTAAAAAAACTTCGAGATTACGCATTTGTTCACTTTTTCAACAGAGATGATGCAGTTGCTGCTATGTCAGTTATGAATGGGAAGTGTATTGATGGAGCTAGCATTGAAGTAACATTGGCAAAACCAGTAAACAAAGAGGGCACTTGGAGGCAGCATCTTAATGGTCAAATTAGTCCCAATTCTGAAAATCTTCTAGTGTTTGCAAACAAAGAAGATGTTCATCAAAAATCCTTGGCAAAGCCACCAAGTCTTCCAATCCGATTTAATGGGCAGAACAGTCCAAGTCCTCCTGAAATTGAAAGGTGTACTTACCCATTTTTTCCAGGAACAAAACTTACTCCAATTAGCATGTATTCATTAAAATCTAACCATTTTAGTTCTGCCGTAATGCAATTAGATTATTATTGCAACAAAAATAACTGGGCACCTCCAGAATATTACTTGTACTCAACCACAAGTCAAGATGGAAAGATACTGCTAGTGTATAAGGTTGTTATTCCTGCTGTTGCAAATGGATCTCAGAGTTATTTTATGCCAGACAAACTGTGCACAACAGTAGAAGATTCAAAAGAATTAGCAGCACAGTTTGCACTGCTACATTTGGGTAAGTTATTAACATTTTGATGTTAATATTACTGTAGTTTTTGGTTTTCATGGGTTTTGTGTCATTAATACTAAATGAGTCTTCATCAGTGGTCACTGGTGATTATATAGGTTAACTATATAGAAATGTCTAAATTTTATTTTTCAGAGATGTGTTTGGTGGTCACTTGAACCTTCTTTGCAAGCATCACTTACAGAACTTTTAGTAGGTCAAAGAATAGTAGTGAACATCACAACATTTAATCTTATCTGTTCCACTATATATTTCTGGTAAGGCCTTGGAGAAGGAGCATGTCTCATGGCTTAAGTGCCACTCATCACTTAACACCCACTCAGGGTGGTTGTCCTGAGTACCTCCTCCTCCGACCAGCTTGCCTATCTATCCAGCAGCCAGCCGATCGCTTTCGATCTCCTACCCCTGACCAGACCCTCCTCCTTCCACTTCCTTCTGAGGCTTGGAGGCTGCCCTTGCCAGTGAGTTCCCTGAAGCTTGCAGCCTTTCTAGGTCCAGGGGGGAGGGAGAGGCCATCTGCAGAGTTCTTCACCCCCCCCCCCAGAGTTCTTCACCCCCCCCCCCATATATTATGTTGTAAACACAATTGCCTATCATTTTCTCAGTTACTTTGGAAGGGCTGGCAAATGCAGGCTAGAAATGGTTGTTTGCCTCTAAGCATTAACATTTATAAAGAAGAATGTTTCTAATTTTATTGAAATAGTATGCAGATAAAAATGTAAGGATAATTTGCATTTGAATACGATCTTTTTCTATATATATATGCAATTGTAAGAAAGAAGTTAAAAACATATTCAGAAACAATATTAAAATAGTGTGGATTTTTTGTTTAAGAAGGTATTTCTTCAGTAAGGATGATGGCAATTATATTGGAAACCAAAATTTGCAATAACTTGTTAAAAGTACATAATTTTATTGTTGTTCAATTTATGTAGCTATTTAGAAAACTTTTAACCACCTTTCTACCAAGGCTGCCTACAACACTGAAGCACTAAACATCTACAGTACACATCAGATTAACCCTGACCAATTGACTAAATGCTAGCCTTTATTAAATGTCATTGTTTTTATTATAGATATGGTGATCATCAAAGGGGTGAGAATTATATTCTTCTGATGTAGGCTTTGAGAATTCTTGATACTTTCCAGTGAAATAGGTAGAGAACTCTGCTGTGTGAATAAAGAAATATCTTTTCCAGCAAGGGGCTAATCCACCCTGTAGTAGTGCCCATAATGAATTGTGTTTAGATAGCCTTTTCTCCCTGCCTCCAGTGTCACTGTGGCATGCACTAAGGAAATATCACAGAACTAGTGGGCAGGTAGGGATGTTTCCCAGCCTGTACATTGTGCTTCATCTAGTTTCAAAAGCTTTGGTAGTCCAAAGCTAGTTTTCATTACAGTCCCATAGATGCCCCTTAAATTGCTAATCACATCATGATTATTTATAAACTTACACATTGTTTCTTTTATATTACACAGTTGTTTGTCAGACAAAGTAGTTGGTGAGTCAGTTCCTTAGTGATGGATTTGAGTTCACCCTTTTATATGTCAATCAGTTGTGGAATGTGAAAGTTTTTGGGAGCAGTGCCTGAATTGTATCTCATTGTGCAAAATATAGTATGGCAACTGAAAAACAGCTACCTGTCAATGTTAGATGGGAAATTTTAGAAAAGGCTGGGGATGACACAGCTCAGCAATAAGAATGTAATTGCTGAGCAAGCTAATCCCATCTCAGGTGTGACTACATGATTATATTTATGATAAAAATGAGGTAGATTAATAAAACTTTAGTACAGTATTGCAATTAAAAATAAAATTGATTTTTAAAGGAAAATAGATGAAAATTTCCTTAGGCAAATGCAGCTATACACTACTCAGTGAAAATGGGAGTCCCAAAAATTTATGTCATTTAGTACTTATTTGCTTCATTTGTTTTAATTGTTATTGGAATTATAATTTTCTATATGTAGCATCACTTACGGTATTCGGTATTAGCTAAGGCTTATTGAGGGACTAAAGGGCAGTTAAAATATGGATTTTCAGTTATTCCCCAAATATGTATAGTTTCCACTAAGTTTTGTTTTTAATATTATTGATGGGAAACTGGGGCAAGGGGGGGGTGGCAGAATGTACATTCTGTAGCTGACAAGTTAGCATGGTTATGAGTAGGCAAAACTTACTTTGTTCGTAGACTGTGGACAGCCAGCAAGTCCCAAAAGAAAATTCTTTTCTTTCCAGACTTGGAAATAGGGGAGGAGTTGTGGCAGGATAACAGATATATCACCTAACTGGTAGAGAGAAAACATGGCAGTTCAGAGTCCTGGGATAACATCTCAATAAGGTAAAATGGATAAGTATCCAGGCTGGCAAGAGTGTATGCTTGTGACAGTCTTGGGCTGATTGCTGAGTGTGGCTTTTGTGGGCTATTCCAAATAGCCCAAATTATAGATTGGTCTGAAATGAGAGAGCCTTTCTTTGAGAAGTACTAACATGGTAGGTTTTTGTGTGTGTTAGAAGCATATTGACAATCTGATGGTCTGACAGTCTTAACAATCTGATGGTCTAAAAATGAGCCAGGAAGATTTTCATCCAATAGCCATTCTATGCCAGTTCAAGTGTTGCAATTCTTCCCACAAGCCAACCATCCTGACTTTTGTCCATCTCCCCCAGCTTCAACTGTATTTCGTTTCTTCATTTATATCTGATTTTGTCCACAACAGGGATCCAGTGTGGCTTAAACTATTCTCCTGTCCTCTGTTTTATCCCTGCAACAACCCTATGAAGTACATTAGGCTGAGAGTATGCAAGTATCCCAAAGTCTCCCTGTGAACTTACACAGAAGAGTGAGGATTCTAGCTTTGGTCTCTGAGATCCTTATCTGAAACAATTCCACTCTGGCCATGGTGGGGTGGCAGCAGTCCAAGGCCAAAACAGCCATGGAAAGGGCTCTGCTTCCTCCCACCAGCCTTTTACTGATGGTGGAAACCAAGGCTTGAAGATTGGCAATACTGTTCTGGTTGGCTGACAACAGCCACTGAGGGCATTTGTTCCTTAAAGATACAGATGCTGCTTTTATCATTTTTTAAAATTCCCCTCCCCAATCTTTTTTTTTTTTTTTTAGAATTCAGCTTTTTCTGCAAACCTGAAGCTTTTCTCAGTTTTGTAGAAAGATTGGTCTTGTATGCTCATAGCCTCAGCCTCTGGATTTAAGTATTCACAGATGGAGCCTCATTGAGAAATAGATTCAATTTATGATAAATAAATGATATGATAACCCATTTGGGATTGCAGGGGAAAGAATTAAGATTCTGGGATTTTTTTTTCCTTAGCCTAGTTTTTCCCCCAGCACATTATGAGGTTTTAGGAGCATTATCCAACTGTCTCTTCAATTTACCTATCCCCTTAATTCCCCTGCTTAACTGATGTCCTTAGAATTACATGGGAATAAGAACTATTGGGAAATAAGCATGCTCATTTGTTATCTATTTCCTCTATTTCCTCCCCCTCCCAGTGTTGGTGAGGAGATCTGCTTGCCTCCAAGTTTTTCATCTAAGATCAAAACTGCATGTAACAACTGCTGCATGGTTGCAAAGCGAACTTGCAGATATATGATAGCTCCCAGATTCCCTGTGTGAACTCAGTTTAAATGAGCCACAGAGGCTTAATTTGCACAGGGCCAGAGGGGTTAGTGCAGGAGGGGATCTACCTTTTTCCTGACTTGAAATATGCACAAGGGCTGCACATGGACCACATAATATATATAAAATGTACTTTGACCCTAAGTAGGAAATAAATTATCCCAGAAAGAAGGCAGAGTCAACAGAAAATTGACTACACCTAGTTTACCTATAGTAACAAGTAGAATAGTTGTCCCAAGGAGTAGCCTCAGTAACAGTAGACAGAACAGTAATCGAGATCCCCTAGTAATTATACAGTATGCCTTTAGTCCTCAGCAGAACCTGTTATGTCCATGTCTAAGCCATAGGATCCATGTTGATACATAGACAGTCATTTTCCATCTTGAATTACTTGTCTCAATATTGTGTTTTGTATTGGTTAACTTACTCACCATTTCATTGTTCAGGCCATGAGACACACATTCTCCCTGTCTGGAGTCTCTTTTACATGGGATTATTCTCAGGACCCTTTTGCCTCTTTGGTTAGTTAGGATACGTATCTGAGCCCCCATCTTGGCCCCTCTTAGCTATCCAAACATGGAAATAGAATGATCTTTTTTGTGTGTTTTTTTTAAACTTTGTAGCTTGTCATATAACTTGAACCAGAATTTATAGCCACATATGTTCTACTTTGCTGTGCTTTATACTCCTCTGCATGCTACTTGTGTGTTGCTGCCCAGTATCAAACCATATCATTTTGTGTAGTTGCTTTAGGATGCTTAGGGCTGATCCTGCGTAGAGTTGGACTAGATGGCCTGTATGGCCCCTTCCAACTATATGATTCTATAGTCCCCATATGATATAATATATGGCTTCTTCCATTTATGGATTATTTGATACCTGAAATGTATGGATGAACCTCTGATCAGTAGCTGTGTTTCTTTCACCTCCTACCTTTTCTTAAGTGTAGTAACTTGTATTATGTGCGGATTCTGTAGTTAACTAGCTTCTGGGGTCAGTTATTGGTTTTAAGTGTTCCATATTACTTTGATAATTGCAAATGGAGTTTGGTAAGCATTGGGTAGTAGCTGGTAGCATGGTCAATAGATTTCCAGTATATGGTAGTGTCTATATCAAGTCAATGTAGTAAAGGTACCTGTTGTGTGGATTTGTCCATAGTCAGGTTGGTGGCAGAGTAAAAGTTGTTGATGTCCTAGTAGAACCTCTTAAGCGAATATCTCCTGTTTTATTGGTGGTTAACTTTGAAGTAATATATATTAAAAATAAAACACATACCTTAGCTTCTCTACTGCTTATGTGTCAATACTAAACTGTGTAGTAGGTTCTATCAGTATGCACATTTCATTACTTTCATTTTTATATCTCTGTTCCCTACAGCTTCAGTAGGAAACCCACAGAACTCACGGAACCTTCCTTGCTCAAGTAGAAGTGCTTTTAGAGGCAATACATCTTTGTGTTCATCATGTAGCTTTCATACTAGCAGAGAATGTTGACTAGATTTTAATAATCACAAATGCTTCTGTAAAGAAGTTTAGCTCTTTAAAGGCTAAATATTTATTGGGGCATAAGCTGACAAACTAGAATGTGTTGATGCGATACTTTTATGTGATCAAACAGTGGCAAAATTATTGTGGCAAAACTATTATAGCATATGAATGACCTAATAGCATAACTCTACTAATACATAGACATGGGTATGAACCAGTTCACAAACCAAAATTCAAGATGAACTTGAGCTGGCTCAGAGCCTTCAAATTATGCTTAGTAAAGGTACTTCAAAGCAGGAGAAAGTAAAACCAACTGGTGAAATGGCTGCTAGCCATTTAAACCTAACAGCTAACATGGATACCCTCCTTGCTGTAAGGCTGAAAAGGCTATGAGTCATTAAATCCATCAGTTTCATTCCCCCCTGCATCAAAGTGGGAGAAAGCAAAATGGACAGGTTAAATGGCTGTCACCCTTCCCAGGTGATCCCTTCCCTCTCTCCACATTTGGTGGCTTAGTTTGAGTTTAAGGTTTGGTTTAGGGGCCAGCTTGAACCCTGGAGCAGATTTTTTAGGTTCATGGCCAGTCCTACCAGTACAGTTTATTTAGGCTGTACTACTTTGAAAAATGAATGGTAGGAAGATTATGATTTTTTTATATTGATGTCATTAAAAGAGAATTAATGCTGTATTGCGGTATGCTGTACAAAGTACTCTGAATGCTAAGATGAACATATTTGAACTAAGGATTGCAGTGTTTAAAATAGTTTTTATTTCCAACTGTTCAGTCAGTTGGTTGGATAATAATATGTTTTAACAGAAGTTCATGGTCCAAGGTTGAATGTTACTGTATAAATCCAATTTGCTGTGGAGCTAGAAAGTCATTTTCAGTTGCTTGTGTCTTCAGCTTCAGTAGATATCATGCATAGAGCTTTCCTGAACAATCCAGTAGACTTACTGGTCTATAGTTAGCTGAATCAGTATGTTCTTCCTTAAGAATGGGCACAAGATCTCTATTCCTAAAGGAACTTACTGGAATTTAAATAAATAAGATAGCTAAAACATGTGCCATTCAGTCTTGGGAAGCTTTAAACAAGTTGGAGGAGTAACATATTCCCTTAGAACATTTTATTCCTGATTGCTGCAGTCCCACAAGGCTTCAAACATACAAATACAGGCTATAAGTGGTCAGTGATAATTTTTCAAAAGGTATCTTGTTTCAAAATGCAATCTGGCTTCATGCAGAGTTAACAATATTAATATACAGTCAATGACATATGCACCTAACAACTGAATTCCCTATATTTATGTTTCTCTGCATTACCATTTAATATTATGAAATTTAATTTATTGGTAAATTGTTTGAAAATTACCTCAGGCTTATAAAAGTAAACTTCATAATTGTTTTCCCCAACTCTTATACTACCACTTCCAGCACATGCATTGAAGTTGCCTAACAATATTATTTGTTACGTTAGGATATTTAACCTCAAGTTTGTAGATTTATTTATCCAAATCAGGTCAATTATGCTTATAATAAAAAGGGCAAGGAATGAGGAGGGACATGCACATTCGCAGCTACAGAGTCAAAAGACAGGCTTTTGCTAAGGGTCTTAAAAGAAAAAAAAGTTACAGTACATTTCACTTAGTTGGCTGGGGGGGGACGATGTACTTCTCACACTGCTAGGGAAATAGCCATCTCCATTAAAACCTTGTGTCCATGCCTTGTGCAATCCAACACAACTCATCATCATATCAGTACTAGAATGCAAGCCCGCTATATGTCAAATACATCTGCGATGCGGCGGGGCTGTCCCTTTGGCCGGGCTGAGGCCTCCCCGCCCACATCCTGCTTGAGGCTGGAGCGTCGGCCCAGCCAAAGGGGCAGTCCCTTTGGCTGGACTGAGGCCTCCCGCCTGCCCGCCTCCTGCTCAGTGCCGGGGTCGCATCACAGACTGCCCCTTTGGCTGGGCCGAGCCCCCCCATGTCCTGCTCGAGGCTGGGAACTCGGCCAGGGCAAAGAGGCAGCCGTGTCTGCGACGCAGCGGGGCTGTCCCTATGGCCGGGCCGAGGCCTCCCACCACACCCACCTGCTGCTCAGCGCCGGGGCCTTGGCCCGGGCAAAGGGGCAGTCCCACCGCATCTGCAACGCAGCAGGGCTGTCCCTGTGGCTGGGCTCAGCCCCCCCAGCCGCCTCCCAGCCGGGGTCTCAAGGCCTAGCTGGCATGTCAGCGCGGTAATGCCTGCCGTGGGCCGAAGGTGGCCCACGTTTGGGAGTGAGAGGGTTGGGAGGCGCTGCGTGCCTCCCAACTGGTCAGTCCTGGGGCAAGGGGCCAATCATTGCCCCCTCATCCCGAACAGCGCCCACCCCCACACCTCTTGCTGCTTTATTTATACAGCATAGCGGTGTACAGATATACTTCCACAGTATTTCATAGTAAAAACATTTCCACTTAAACTTCCATGTTTTCTATCCAGTTTTGATAGAACTTTGAGAGACAGAAGTTCCTACCCGAGTGGTTATTCCTGTCAGATTTCAGGCAGATAGTGAGAAGCATGTCAGATGTATAGCTTAAGGTGAAACCTTTATATCTATAAGGATAGATTCAAATGGGTAACTGTGTTAGTCTGAAGTAGCACAATAAAATCAGAGTCCAGTATCACCTTTAAGACCAACCAAGATTTATTCAAGGTGTGAGTTTTCGAGTGCAAGCACTCTTCCTCAGACTAAGGAAGACTTCCCAGAAGACTTCTTGTTTGGGTATTGTTTCAGGCTGCTGTATTATATATTGCTTTGGAATGTTTGGAATGCCTTGTCTGGCCTTGCTTTGGAGTTGTATCCTTGTGGTGCATTTGTAGCCTGCACTGTGTTGGCTCCACATAGTTGCAAACTCATCCCTTTGTCCAAGTTTGGTTTGGTTTACATGTATTTAATGTGATTTGTAAATGTGCCTGTCGTAGGAATGATGTTTGTAACTGTGTGACATTCCCTTGTATAAAAGTACAATTTTGCTTTTAAAAAAGCTTTATACACTTGGGCAAGGTAGATATATGTGTAACCAAGCTTGCTGTTTTGTAATGCATGGTTTTAATATTTGAATATAAGAAGTAATAATTGAGCTACAAAGTAAAATGTTGCATCAATGTATGCTTTTTATTGGTTAAAAATATTCAGAAATTAATCTCAGTTTCTTTTCCTCTGTGACTGATTTAGCTATAATTTGCCTGTTTGCTATAAGTTTCAAAGGTAGTAATTAATAGCCTGTTAAGGCCTCCTTTTTTAAAACCAGGTTTTAAAAACACAGGGTGACAATATAGATCCCACCTGAAATCTATACATTTAGAAATGCTGTAAGAAATCATTACTTTCATGAATTTTGAGGCTTGAAAAGAATTTACCAGTATCGTCTAACAAATCAAGGTGTGAAAACTATGTAGGAGTCATTGATGTCGTGGAAGTGCTAGGTGAACATCAGCCTTTTTGCAAAATACTACCAAGTCCTCATACCCATTTGGGCATGCAGGAATCTAGTCATTTATCCCCCTTTTCATGCAGAGAACAGAATTGTATGTAGACATTTTTGTCCTCAGTGCATTATGGAGAGGGAGTAGAAGGCCTCCAGTAACAGCACACATAGCAGCCCAGTAGTCTGTACTGTTGTGGAGCAGCAGGAGTTTAGAATCAGGGTATGGGTAGGCATTTCAAATGCGCTTCTTTGTGACAGTCGCAAATCCCTCCTGTCCTCCCCTTATATGGAGTTCAATAGAAAACTTCATCATTTTGGAATTCTATATTTATTTTAATGTTTGCTTTATTGTTTGACTTTTATCCTGCCATTTCCCAAAAGGGCTCAGAATGGCTTCTTCCATCTGACTCCTGTTTGTTGTGATGTTTGAATACAGATACCAGAACAAATTGAAGGAGGAGGTCCATTTTCCTTAGGTGGCTTCATTTGCATGTTACAAACTAGAATTAGAATGAATACTTCAGTCCTCCTTTGAATGTGAGGTAGGGAAAGGGGAAGGGAAATAGCATTCAAACACAACAACAAGCTAGGTTCCTGCCTGTCCTTAACAAACTTGACTCTGACAATCTGAGTGCAGCCTGTGTCTTAAACTTTGTTGTCTAAAATGTATTCCTGTTTGTTTATTTTTACAGATTACAATTACCGTCGAAGTTCAGTAAATAGCATTTCTCCTGTTAGTGCTACTCTCTCCTCAGGGACAAGTGTGCTGCCATATACATCAAGACCTTATTCTTATCCAAGTTATCCTTTGTCACCAACAGTTCCACTGGCTAATAGTAACCATGTTGGACAGCGTCTGTATATCTCCAATCAAGCCTCATTCTTTTGAGGAACAGGGAAAAAATGGATGTTAATATTCATTTTCTTTTAAAATTATAATGTAGTTTAAGTTTAAATCGGGTCTACACCTTAGTTTTGATGAGTTCAGTATTCATTTTTAAAGATTGCTTATAAATTTGCTGAATATGTGCAAAGATAAAGTAAAAGATGTATTTCCAGTCAGCAAGAATGGAATTCTCCCCAAATGTGACAGCATTTTATTATTTCTTGTCTAAATGTAAATAATAACTTTTAAATAATTACTTTGCTGAATATTAGCTTTAACATATTTTAAGTGCATGCAAACGTTGGTTGTAATCTTGTTACCAAGGATCACTTTTTTAAAAGATGAGAAACGTTATTTGGCCAAAATAAGCAACTTATTATGTAGGAAAGAAATGGAAAAAACATATTTTAAAACCAAACACTTTTAAACTCCAAATAAAAGATTCATTGTGGTCTTTGTAAATCACTTTGCATATTTTAGTTGCATAGTAAATATTTGTTTTATTAATAATTATAAATTATTTTATGTTAATTTATCCACTGTTTAAATTGTTGAGCTTCATTTGTTAAAGGTGTTCTATTTGGTGTTGCCATGTTTTAATGTTCATATCATGTGTTTAATTCCATAATTGAATGCAAAGATTTTGCCATTAAATTCTTACTGTGTAAAATAGTAAGATTTGTCTTTAATACTTAAATGCATTAGTATATTTCTGGCCTGTTTAATTTTTCAAGATATTGGAACTGTTATTAACAGCTTATTGCTACAATTGCATGCAGGATCATACAAAAATGAAAATTGCCTTCTTAGTTTATCGATAAGTGAAACAAGTAAAAAAAAATCAAAATGCACAAAATTTCACTGTGCAACTACAAGCCAGTAAAGACCAGTTCATAACTTATTGGAATGGTGCAGGGGTTGATTCAATGTGGTTCAGTTGTATGTTATGCTGCTAACATATAGGTAGATGAGAGCAAGTGGCATGGTATCCAAGAGACTGATACTTGTGGCATGAACTTCTTTGAAATATGAGTTCAATTTCAAGTACTTATTGAAGTATGAGTTCAATGAGTTCAAACAGGTTTCCTCAGGAGGCGGTGAGTTCTCCATCTTAGGAAGTGGTTTAGTCTGTGAAGGAGTGGTTTAGTCTGTGACGGAGTGGTTTAGTCTGTGAAGGTTCAAGAGGGTGGCAGGTTACAGTGGATGAGCAATAGGGTTGTGAATGTCCTGCATTATGCAGGGGGTTGGAATAGATGACCCAGGAGGTCCCTTCCAACTCTGTTATTCTATTATTCTAATTTTACATTTTAAAACTAATTTTTATTATAAAGATAGATTCGGGTGGGTAGCTGTGTTGGTCTGAAGCAAAAGAACAAATCTTAAGTCCTGTGGTGCCTTTAAAACTAACAGTTTAATCTGGGTATATGCAAAATTAAATTTTGCTGGTCTTGAAGGTATTGCTGGACTCAAACTTTGTTCAGTTTTTATTACAACAGGCTTCTCTAGATTGTAGTTGGCTTCTTCAGGTACAAAAGTAGAATAGTGGCAACAGGTGACCCCGTTAGTTATGCCCATTTTGAAGACAAGCAGAGGACACAAGAAGACATCTCCATCCTCTGCTCTAAATGATCATGAGATCATAACATCAACCTTGTTGATGAGAACAGTAGCCTTGTTGATGGCCTGAAGTTTGCTTGGGGTGCCTAAAGCTCCAGTGAATTTTGTTACAAGTTTAAAAGGAGAAGGATAGAGGGAGGGTGTCCTTAAAGAGAAATGGTCTTCAACACTTCCAGTTCAGGGTTCAAGTACTGCTGACTGTCCTTTCTCTTTTTGGGAAGTTTTGCTCTTTCCTGCTACAGATTGGGGAAAGTTGAGGCAGCTGTGCTTGATAGGGTGGGCAGAGGCTTTCTCCTCAAGTTTGGGAGGGGGGACAGAGAAACTTAGCCTGGGAGGAGGTAACAATGGGCAGTATCTTCAAGCCCACTTTCAGTGATATTGGAATCATTCACAGTATAAATAGTAGAGTTTTATATTCAGGTTTGGTGTACTAATAGGATGCGCAGGATTATGAACCAGGTAGATATTACTGGTAGTAGTTGACCTACTTTAATTGAGTCTGCAAAAACATATGCTTTTAGGGGCGGTAAGGTTCTTTTTGTTGACACAAACTTAACAAGGGTAACTGATTAATTTAGTCCCAGGTGGTTTATATTCAGCTGAATCAAAGAGTGAAGCTTTCATTATACAGAACAGTCAATGTGCATCTTGCTTTGGCAGGAGTGGTTTAAGGATTTAGTGGGGAGAGAGCACCACAGCCAGTTTAAGGATTTTCAGGGTACTAGCAGAGTACAGTGGCAGCAGGACCAGCCAGACTGGGGTGGAAGAGCTCCCAACAGTGGAAAGAGGTGTCACTCTTTGTGTCTTTAAAAGGGGAGAAAGGGGGGGGGAGGGAAACCACAGCCCTGATCCATGGGAGGAAGGCACTGTGCGGACCCCTGGAAGTGTGGGGCCCATAGCATGTGCTACATGGATAAATTGGCCCTGTGCTTTACAGAGCACAAGAAGGCAAGTCCCTGCCCAAAGTCTAAAAGTTGGGACAAAGAAAGGGAAGAGAAAATAGAGGTGGGAAAGACTGGGGAACAAAGTACATTCCTGTAAGGGAGGGGAACTGAAGGGATTTGGATAGATTCAAATGGGTAGCCGTGTTGGTCTGAAGTGGCACAACAAAATCAGAGTCCAGTAGTACCTTTAAGACCAACTAAGATTTATTCAAGGCGTGAGCTTTCGATTGCAAGTCTGAGAAGAGTGCTTGCACTTGAAAGCTCACGCCTTGAATAAATCTTTGTTGGTCTTAAAAGTGCTACTGGACTCTGATTTTGAAGGGTTTTGGAAAAGTTTTAAAACTCATCTCAGAAAAACAACCTTATGTATGCTGAACATTTTGCACCCCATCTGAAGATGAAGAAGCAATTCTGCACTATACTCAGGAAGGTGCTCCAAAACCCTAGGCCAACTTCAGTAGCAGCAGTGCTCTTCACAGCTAACTGACCTGAATTTAGGGCTGCCAAATATGGAGAAAAATGTCTTGTCGCTGTAATATTTGACTTTAACCCTTGAGAGCTAATAAATTTGACATTGACTCTTGAAGCTTATACCCTGGAAATCATGTTGGTCTATTCAAGCTGAATTTTGCATTTAGTTGCTTTTTTGGTGGAGGGACATTTCCCCCCTCTCTGGACTGTAGGTGGCAGCAACATGCTGCATGATAGCTTCTCTTTTAAATTTCTATCCCACCTTTCAATAGAACAACAGTTAAGAATAGAAACGAGATACCGTGTATATGTGCATGTACTTATAGAAATATTTAAGGGAGACCAATTTATTCCATAGAATGTTAAAAGACTGAAGATGGCTTAATTGGTTCAAGCTTGTAACTTACACTGGAGCATATACTGCATGGAAAGAAAGCAGACCCTCACAGTCTGAATTCGAAACAAAACATCCACTTGCTTCCTGAGACCTGGGGGACATAGATGGGCAGGTTATAGCAGCTGCTTGCATGCTGCCTGGCAATGTGAGGAAAGAAAGTTAGCAGTCATGTGTTATAGCTCTCTGTGTCCTCAAAATCCAACCTAGTCTCATGCTGGGAAAAACTGTTCCACAATTCAGCTCAAAATTATTACTGCAAAACGGAGCCTTGGCTGGTTCCTCAACTTCATCAGTAATTTTGAATCTGTGTCACATGGATTCTCTAATAGCAATTCCCCTTTGCTAGGGGTCCTGGCACTAGTAAGGAAGTACTCAATATACTCCTCCTCATGCTGGAAGACATACTGTGTTCCATAGGGCTGCTGCTGAAGGGAGCTTTGTAGTGACAAATGATTCTACCCTGCTGTCATGCTTGGAACTAGTAACTCCAAAAATAAGGTATGAATAGAAATGGAAGGGAAGGACTAAATCGGTTGTGGAGAAATTGATTTTTCTTTGGAGATCTGGACTGAACAAACATTTACCTAGAATTTTAAAAGTTTTTCTCTCTTGGTGGAGTATACATGGGCTGCTGCACGAGTCTCCTTGAATCTCCATGATACAGGAGCGTTTGCCTAATTATACTCAAATATTAACAAGGGCGGACTCACTGCCACCTCACTGCAGACCTAAAATACCTCAGTGGACAAAGTAGAACAGGGTCTGCAGGATACAGGGCTGTTCCACCACAGTGGGGGAGTCAAAGCTTGTTATAGTTACCTATCTGCACAGTGCCCAAGCACAACATACCGATCTATGCTGCTGACAATCTAAAATTGAATCTGAATCTACATAAACCAGCGCTGTATGGAGTCAGACATTGGGATGCTTTGTCAGAGTCTGAAGCAGAAACTGTTGCTATGCAGTAATGATGCAACACAGATACATTTTAAATAAAAATCAACACTGCATTGTCATTATGGGAAAATGCCAGAATGATATGGCACCCCCCCCCCCCTTTTGGGATTCGTGTTCTTTTTGACTTCTTTTCTGTCTGTCTGGATTTCTGAGATGCTGAACATGGTCCCTGAAGCCCAAAAAGTTAGTTTGTATAAATGGTTGGCTTAAAATCAAAGCACTCAGACCCCTGTATGATCGGGAGAAGGATGCTTGATCACCTCCCCCCCCCACCCTTTACCAGCTCATTTCCCACTTCCAGAAAACACAAACGAGACTGTTTATTCCTGTCTGAGTTGTGAGAAAGCTGGATATGGTAACTGAAGCCCAAAAAGACATTTTGTGTAAATGGGTGGCTTCAAAACAAAGCACTCAGACCACTGTATGATTGGGAGAAGGCTGCTCAATCACCCACCCTCCCCTTTCCCAGCTCATTACCCACCTCCAAAAAACAGAAAAGGGGCTGTGTTTTGCCTGCCTGATCCCAAAAGACAGTGGACACTTTAAATAAGATTTTATTTTACCTTTGACAATGTATTTTACCTTTTTGGTTGCACTGCAATGCAGACTGCGCCATTAAAAAAATACTATGAACAGGAAATGGAGAGGGGAGGGTGGGATAATGCTACAGAGATTATCACACCTTTTCCCCTCCATATGGGCTTGATTCTGGTTACTCACCAATGGGATGTGTGATTGAGGGCAGTAAATTCAGTTTTGGTGACTTCCCTCATTGCAAGTTAAAAATGGCTAAAACTAGACCTAGCTCCTTGATAGCCTCGGGGTGCAGACACTGTTATGTGGAGGGGGCTCTAGAAGCCACCATCATTCAAAGGCTGTCCAGTGGCAGATTCCTCGTGCAGAAATTTTCTTTGTCTCTCTCTCTCTCTCTCTCTCTTTGGTATCTTCTGATTCTACAACTGCATTACATTGAATCAAAACACAACCAGGATAACAAATGCCATAGGCAGAACCAATATATAGACCTTATAGTCCACAATGTTGGATTATTTCATCTTCTATTTATTTGCAAGAAAGGCAGTTTCTTTCTAAACCTGAACAATGAGGTAGGGCTGAAAGCATAACCATGCTGCTTCTTCTCATGCTGGGACAGCAACTGTTTTTTCAAAAACCCTGTAAGGCTGGAATAAGACTAGTGTTTTCTGATGTTAGAATAGAACTCAGCACAGTGGTAGCTGTCAAGACCTGGACTTGTAGATGAAATACCTGGAATCAAATCTCCACTCAGCCATGAACTTTTTGGAAGGAAAATTACTATCCAGATTCAGACCCCTGTGTGTACATGAGGCCTGTTTCCAGGCAAAATAAATGAACTACTAACCACTGATTCACATATTACAAAGGTTGCTTCCATGTAGGAATTTCTCCCCAAGTGGAATACAGAAGCCCATGAATTTAACAGCCATTTCCACACAAATAAATGCTCCGTATGAATACGGTATGTAGGCCTCCCAGAACTTCCCCCAAATCAGTTTTGATCCAGCTCAAAGGAGGAAATGTGGTGTGGTTGCTCAGCCTTCAGCCCACATGGGGAGGGGGCAGAGCTGCGTTTAAATTCCATCCTCCCCTTTTGCCCTTTAATGGGCCTGCTTTCTTTCCCCCAACTGAGCTACTGGGTAGCTTTACACGGCAGCTGAGCTGGGAACGGAGGGTTACCAGACCATGGTGTGTGTGTGTGTGGGGGGGGCAACAGGATGTCCACAGTGTTTGTCCTTGTGCAAGTGATTGTGCTATGGAGGGGAAAACTGGGGGGGGGGAGCAGAAACAGGGAATGTAGATGCTGTTCTTGCCCACTCCTGTGCCATGTGCTGCTGTTTCTATGGTTGGAGGCACATTTTTGCAATGAAGAAAGTCTATCTGTCCACTGTGTGACCTTTCAAAATGAATTCTGGGATGTTCCCCCAGACCAAATTTAGATTGAGACCAGGGCGTGCAAGGAAAAAGGTCTTAAGCCGCCTCCCCCCATTTTTCTGATGAGTAGCAGCTCTGGGGAACTGTTATTTGTCCTATTGGGGAAACTTCCATCTACTGATAGTAATAGCTAAGCTTCCTCAGTGGGGCAAATAGCAACTCCCTTCAGATTGGAACACCACGTGAGGGAAAGCTTACGCCTCTTCTTGTGTCTCATGGTTCTGATCTGAATCAGGACCATGAATGCCTGGGCATTAAGTTCCTAATAGGACTCTCTAGTTGTGCATACAAATTAAGAAGAAGAAGAGTTGGTTCCTATATGCCACTTTTCTCTACCCAAAGGAGGCTCAAAGCGGCTTACAGTTGCCTTCCCATTCCTCTCCCCACAACAGACACCCTGTGAGGTGGGTGAGGCTGAGAGAGCCCTGAGCAGTTTTCTCAGCGCCGTGGCGGGCCCAAGATCACCCAGCTGGTTGCATGTGGGGGAGCGCAGAATCGAACCCAGCTCGCCAGATTAGAAGTCTGCACTCCTAACCACACTCCTAACTACTTAACCCTCACAGTCTCTCTTGTTGACAAAATGTTGCTTGCTGTTACCAAAAGAGCCACTATAAGTAGTAGAATGAACACTTGAATCATACTAATGGCCAAGATGCACACACGCACAAGATACACAAACATTATTCTCCCCTGTATTTTTTATTATGTGACACTACACGGAAATGACTTCCATTCAGGCTAGTAAGAAATTAAGATCCCTTTTATTTTTAACTTACTAAAGAGCTCTCTTAGCCCAGCTACGTCTGTTGTGGGGAGAGGAAGGGATGGTGATTGTAAGCCATGTTGAGACTCCTTTGGGTAGTGAAAAGCAGGGTATAAAAACAAATTCTTCTACTTATGAGCAACAGATTTCCTTGTTCCACATCTTTGAGTGGTGATGGGAATAAATATGTACACCTGGTTTCAGATAGTATCATCAGTTTATTCTGGGCCAAAAAACAATTTTTATCGCCAAGCAGAAATTCTTTGACTAATTTTCAAGACAAGAGCAAAATAAATTTGACACACCAGCGTAGCATTTATAGCTCTGCCTTCTATTCCCTTGGCAGTGTTTTCTAAGAGCTAAATAGAACTCATGTTGTGTTATATTTATGTTCACAATTACAAGATGAACTTGAAATATCACACATCTGCTATGCCAAAGTCTGAGAAGTAACTGTACGAAATAATTGTCCAAAAAGAAGTCACTTAATCATGCCTATTTTAAAGGTCTGCGATCAAAACATCATGAATATTCAAACACATATTTGCATATGCTCTAAGGTTGCCTTATTTCAAATTAAAAAGCCATCCCTCCTGGTATCTTATGTCAATAAGGCCCTGAGACCTATTTGGAGAAGGGCGGTCTAAAAATTAAATAATAATAGTAATAGTCTTAATTACCTCTAGGTGGCAGCAAAGCACCCATAAAGCTACAAGCATGTGACACGAAGTCACGTGACATCAGAATCACATGACATGAAGACAAGATGATCTCACCAATGACAAGCCAGGATTGTGTGTTGTAGCTGACCAATAAAGCTAGGGACAGAAAACACAACCACCATAAAGTATATTGTAATGGAAAACAAGCCAGTGCTGGGAGATTCAGGATTACTTATCCCTCCAAATGCTCTTCCTTGCTTCTCTCTTTCCCTGCGCAACCCATCATCCTCACTAGTCATTCAGTGCTCCTTACCTGGAGCATGGGGTCTCCCGTCCCTAAAAAGGAAGATCTTTTGCAGGTAAGGGGCTTCCATATTACAGGTGCATGAGTAGAGAATTGGATGCTTAACTAGAGGAGGTGTGGTAGCTGTGTTGTGGGGGAGGAAAAAGGCAAGCCTCAATACTGCAAGCACCTATGATAAGCAATGAAGAATCTATTAGCAGGGGTAGGGTAGGGGCTGTTCTAACTGTGAGGAAAAGGACAACTTTTCCAAAATGGACTCTCTGAACCTGCCTGTGCTAAAAAGGAATCTTCTTCACCACCAGTGACCAGCTGCTGAGCAGCATCACAGTAGCATTCTGAAGCTATCACAATTTTATCCTTTTCTGCAGCCTGCATTTATTTCTTTATTTCTTTAATTTATATTTCGATTTATTGACCGGTGCCCCTGGATCATACTGGCTCATGGTGGTTTACAAAAAGGCAATAGAACAGGATAAAACACCCCCAGTGGCCTAATTTCACAACTAGTCCCAGTATGCACCACCCAAGATGGATGGGCATTTAGGGCCATAAAGGCCGTTAGGGGCTGTTAGAGGAGGGACTTCAGCAACCTGGCCTCAACCAAATGCCTGGTGGAAGAGCTCCATTTTGCGGGCCCTACAGAACTGTGTTAGCTCTGTCAAGGCCCTCAGCTCTTCTGGGAGCGCATTCCGCCAGGTTGGGGCAAGGAACAAAAAGGCCCTGGCCCTAGTTGAGGTCAGGCGCACTTCCCGCATGGCTGATTCCTCTACTTTTAAATGCGCATCCACCTTGTTAATGTAGGCTGAGAGCAATGATTCACCTAGTTTTACCCAATGAACTCCATGGTGAGCTGGAATTTGTACTCAGATCGATCCAGTCTTGCCTTAGCATTATAACCATTGCACTACACTGCATGAAAGCTGGCCATGCCACTATGCCCTTATTTTCATTTTTCATTTCAGTATGTTAACTATTTTACCATTGCACTCGACACTAGTTATTCTAGGTTATTAAATACTATTTGAGATTCCTGGACATCATTACAAACATTGATCCATTTCTTTCATTACACCTATAAGCAAGCACTGAAAGAAATGGATCAATCCCAAAGGGCAGACAAAAGCTCTCTCTTCATAAACCTTTAAATAGCTAAGCAGGTGCCTCAGCAATTTTAGCACCTTGGGCAGGAGCCTGGTTTGTCTCTTTGCTGAGCTGGCTAATTCTAGAAAGAAAGAAAGAAAGAAAGAAAGAAAGAAAGAAAGAAAGAAAGAAAGAAAGAAAGAAAGAAAGAAAGAAAGAAAGAAAGAAAAGAAAGAAAGAAAGAAAGAATTGCATTGCTCCTACTATAGTGACATTCACTATATTTCATGCCAGTGTTAGTAACCACCCCAGGAAGATACAGAACAATTCTACATCTCCCTCCTTCTCTTTGATCTTTTAAAATAATTTGTAACATCACAGAGTTTTGTAGGAGGGCATGGAAGATACGTAAGCAAATGGTTAAGTCCTTAAACAGGGCTGGATTATAATGACACCTTCGAATTTATTTGCTGATCCTAGTATTGTATGTGGCAAGGTTTTAAGCTCATTTTATTTATAATGAAATAAAATTTAACTGAACAAACAAATACATGAATAAAACAAACACCTGATATGCTTAACACAAAAACCAGGGTTCATTTGTAACATTCCTACCTTTGATTCACGGACAAGTCAGCAGATCAGCCTTCATGCAGCTTGGCTTATAGAAAGGTTGTATGTATGACAGGCAATTGCATAGTGATTGCTGCAAAGATATTGCACCCTGCTTGCATAAACTGGGATGTACTTACATTAGATAGGGAGAGATTCTGTGTGCCTCTGCAATTAACAAAGGGTGCTTGGACTCTGAATATTAAATAGCTTTCATACAGAGCCGCATCCAGATATGCCTTTTAATTAATTCTCTCATTTGTGTCTGTGCATTTCTATGGTTTCTGCAGCAACTGTATTTATCAGAAGGAATTGACCTTTTATTCTTCTCCCCAAGTATCCCTGATGACCATGCCCTTTTCCTCATTTGTATTTGTAATATGCTTACCATTTGTGATTGTGTTAGCATCCACAGAATAGCAGCACTGAGGCTTGACGTGGAAATGTCATGGCTTTTTGCAAACCAACCTGGCCCCCTGCCATCCTTTTTCCTGCCTGTAAGTAGGATTCCCAGTTCCTAAAGAAGGAACGCACAAGAAGGAGAGCTACTCTTAATGCTTCGGCTTCCTTTGTGTGTGTAAACAGCCGATTTATAGCAACTCTATATGGTTTTCAAGGCAAGTGATTAAGCAGAGGTGGTTTGCCATTGCCTTCCTCTGCAAAGTCTTCCTTGGTGGTCTCCCATCCAAGTGCAGCCACTGCTTAGGTGCCAAGATCTGATGAGACTGGGCTATGCCAGGGGTGGCCAAGCTGTGGCTCTCCAGATGACCTGATGACTACAATTCCCAAGAGCCTCTACCAGGATTTGTTGGCAGGGGCTCATGGGAATTGTAGCCCTTGGACATCTGGAGAGCCACAGTTTGGCTACCCCTAGGCTATGCCATGCCATTCCACATCCCCACTATCTTATTAGGGAAACATTTTTTCTTAAAAGGATTATTGTATTAGTCACACAACAGGTTGAAATTCAACATGTAATGCTTTCTTAATTCCTACCTCTTTTTGCCACACAGACCTCACCTGTTGAACTCTGCCACGCTGCTATTAATGGTGTGGAAGCTTTACTTTAAAAAAAGTTAAACAGTAATCTCAGCTGGACAATTGCCCTTCCACCCCTCTGAAATCCTGTACCATATGTCTTGTCTTAATAAGGACTAATGTCTGGAACAAACACTCCTCTCGTGAGAAAAAAAAACAAGGTAAAAGGGACAAGGAAAAAATAGCCCATTACTTGGTGGGGTTTTAAAGCACCAATATGTGCAAACAAGAGCAGAAGTAGCCATCTGCTAACGATACGTAATCTGGGGAGTATTAGTGAATTCGTAAACAAAGATTTATTTTTGGATAATTGTTGTTAATCTGAGGAATAGCGTAATTGCTTGTAGCAAAGCTCCTTTTGTAAATTAGAATTGTTATTAATAATTTAAGGGCATTTTTCAGTGTATAAATCCTTTTATATGTCATCTAAATAGATTTATTTGCATATTATTTTGATTAGCCCTGGCTATTGACACTAACTGCTATATTGAGCTACAACATCACAGCTGTTTATAATGTAATAAATGAAGTTATGAATCTGAGACCATTTCTGCACAATGTACTTGCCCCTGCCTGGCTTCTCTTGTTTGTGGGTTTTAATGTTGGTTCCTCATGATGTTGTCAGCAACCCCTGGCTCTCCAGGGGCTGATGCGAGGCCAAACCCAGGGCAAGCCTGTCTGAAAGAAGAAATGAGCAACAGTCTTGGTGGCATTTTCCCTGTCCTCACACCTGCCCTCCCCTCTCCATTCCCGGATCACAATTTTTGTTTGTGGTCTGCGTTGCAATGAGAACACAAACCAACATTCCCGTGTATCAGTGGAATTAAAATGTACTGTCATGTTCTCTTCAAAGTGCACAGTAGTACATTGGTGGTGGCCAGCAACCTTATCTAAAACACATTAATGTTTTTGTTTTCTGGTGGTAGGGCATGAATGGGGAAAGATGTGTGTGTGTGTTATAAAGCAGACCCCCCATATTAGCATGGGATCCATGTTTTGTATTTTTATTGTGTCTTGTGAACACACACTCCTTGGGATCTAATCACTTTAGCTGGTGTAAGTCTCAAGCCCTTCAGAAATCTACCTGATCATAAATTGAGACCATCATAAAAAGAATCCTGAAAAAGAAGCAAGGATAATGTTTTATTATTGTATGGTTATTCACATGTTATAGACTGTTTCATGTATTGTTCTTATGTTCTATGTAAACCGCCCTGAGCCTCCGGGGAGGGCAATATATAAATAAAATAAAAATAAATACATTGGATCTGACACGTACAACTCAGACAGGGCTGGATTACTCATATAATATTCTATCTCAAACAATGGATCTACAGACTTTCATTATCCATGAATGGGGGGACAGGGTTTTTAAAACATCATTCACCATGACTATTCCTCCTTGAGTAGCAAACAGTTGTTGTTTTTGACTGTGTGTATCTTGTGCTGGAATCCAGAACAGATTGGGGAGCCTGCTGGTGTTCCATCTGCCTCTCTTGCCAGCAGATGTTCCATCTGAACTATTGGCAGTGGTCTCTAGCCTGATGCTGAAAACAACCACGCTGGAGGGATTTCAGTATTCATGCAGAGGTTTCCTTAACTTGGAGGTTTATGGTTGCCATGGCTACCATCAGTCGGTCCACATTGTTTTTGGACCAAAACACACCACCTTGTTTTAGTCTTCTTTGCTGAGAGGATATCTGGGAGTTTGATTTATTTTTATTTTACTTATTCCTTGCCTTTCTCACTGAAACTCAAAGTGGGTTACAAACAGCAAATACCATCAAGAGGATGATGATGAAGAGTTGGTTTTAATACCCTGCTTTTTACTACCCGGAGAAGTCTCAAAGAAGCTTATGATTGCCTTCTCTTTTTCTCCCTACAACAGATACCCTGTGAGGTAGGTGAGGCTGAAAGAGCACTGAAAGAATTGCTCTGTGAGAACAGCTTAACAGGACTGTGACTGGCCCAAGGTCATCCAGCTGGCTGCATGTGGAGGAGTGGGAAATTAAACCTGGTGCTCCAGATTAGAGACTGCCGCTCTTAACCACTACACCAATATAATAGATTTAGGATTTTAGCAATCTGAAAAAAGGATATATTATTAGACATGACATTATTAGGCATCATATGTTAAACAGTGTTAAAATGGTATTACATAAGTATAAAAACAATGCTGTGTAAATTGGATAATTACTATATAATTACTATATGCAGTTGAATAGTTCACAGTCCTGCTTCTTTTATAAAAGTACCTTCCTGGGCCATTCTTTTTTACAGGAGAGCTTTAAAAAAAAATCTTTATAAAGCCCTCTTGAATTATTCTATTCTATATAATTTGCAGATTGACAGAAGTATAGGGAACCTTCTGTACCACTGCAGGAGCCATTCCACAAGTGGGGGCCACTACAGAGGAGGGAAGTGTATGAGTTGATGTTGCCCAGTTGTAGGGTGGCTCCTGTAGAAGGCCCTACTCAGATGAGAAAAGCTGTCTTGTGGAGCATAGCAGCAATGTGGTCCTGTGGATAGAATAGAGCAAGGCTATGAAGGACTTTGCATGTTATGGCTACTATCTTGAATTGAGCCAGGTAATTGATGGGCAGCTAACAAAGTGACGGCAGAATTGGTGTGTTACGCATTCTCTGGCTAACTCCAGATAATAACTGAACTGTCACATTCTGTAGCAACTGGAATCTCCAAGAAGACTTCAAGTGCAGAGTCATGTGGAGCATTACAACAGAATAGTCTCAATGTTCCCATGACATTCCCATGAGATTCAGATGGCCAGATCAGTTGAGCAGGGGAAGGGAGAGGTGGAGGGGGGATCTTTCAGCCTAGACAGAGTTGGGAGAAAGCATTTCTGCTGCTGCATTGGCTTGTTTCTCGAGCAGTAATGCTGAATGCATGATAAACCCTAGGCCAGGCTGGCCAAACTGTGAATCTACAGATGTCCATTGACCACAATTACCTGAGGAACCCTACAGGGTAAGTCCCATATAAATGTTCACTGGTAATCCTTTGATGTGTAAGAAATGGTTTAAACTAGCCTAAAGCACATTTCCTGGTACCTACATCACCTTCTAAATGTTTCAACAAAAAGATATAGTCCTATGTCAAAGACTACAAATAAATCCAGCAGGAGCAGCAATGAGGCATGGCCTTTATGTAGACTGAGGTGAGAGATCATTATTTAAGGTTACCATCATGGTCTCTGTCCCAGAGCCTGGCTTTAAAACAGGCTGAGAGGGGCCCAGAGCATATTACTTAACCAAGAAGGCTTGGAGTCTGCTACTACTGTCTTGATTGCTTTGCCAAGAAAGGGAAGATTAGAGACCTGATGATAATTAGCAACATTTTTTTTGATCAGTAGAGAGTGGGTAGTTGGGTCAGCCTCATGTCACCATCAAACCATTTCTACTGAAGGCAGGTCATAGCTCCCACCTCCTTTTCACAAGGGTGGTGAGCTGGTAGAATTGTCTACTTTTGGAGACTAATAGATCCAACGGGATTCCTGAATGCCCTGGGAAATTTCAAGAGTGTAAATGGTGACTGTTGTAACCTTGGTGAAGGCCTGTGATGAAGCAAGACAGATTTGCTTCCTGGTACTTTCCTCTTTTGTCAAATAGGACCTATGACTGCAGTTTATTCTCGATGGATTAAAGACTATTGCAGAGACTACTTCTGCATTGTTGGCAAAAACCTCGTGCTGAATCTGAGAACCTGCTACACAGTTCATTGTAAAGCCAGTGAGTTGTTGCTGATATTAGCAAAGAAGCAATATTTCTCTGCCACCATTGCATCAACTGAATCACAACCAGTACAATTATTTAGTGTAATTCAAGGCCCAAGTCCCAGAGTGATAGTAATTTGACTATTAGCAATGACATCTTTTTCAGTTGTTTACTAAAAAGCTCTTGGATCCATTCTCATTTAAATACCAATCAGGGTATAGATCAGGCAGTCAAGGTGTCTGAAGCATGGCCTGGCTCTTCTTTTGTGGGTAGTTTTGACTTGGCATCCCTGATTTAAGTTGACAATGTCCTGGAAATCTCTGCTTGCAGCTTGGATCCTTACCCTTTCTGGTTATTAAAATCTTATAGGGGTGTGGAAAGGGCTCAACTGATGAAAATTATGAATATGTCACTATCAGAGGGGGACTTCCCCTAACCTATAAAAATTTATCCATTTCTGAAGAGCATCTCTGTCAGGTCTTGGCCAATTATAGGCGTTGACTCACAACACTCATGCTGGAATAAATGTCATTAGTCTTTAAGGTGCCATTGGACTTCTGTTTTATTTTACTCTGTTATCTACCTTTCCTAGGGAGAACTATTAAATGAGTCATGACACAGCAACTTTCCTGAATAACACATCTGCTCTTGATACTTTTCAGTCTGGCTTCAGATATGGGTATGGGATCGAGATGGACTTTGGTAGTTCTCATGGATTATGTCCATTTTCAGATGAATAAAGAGAATGCATCTGAGCCAGGTTTGCTTGATCGTTCTATGGATTTTGGTACTGTTGGCTGCTCAGTCTTGTTGAAGCACTGGGGGATTAGTGGTGATTAGGAGGATGGCCTTGGACTGGTTTAAGACTTTTTTTGTTCAAACATTTGTTGTTAGAAACTGTAACAATAGGAGATAGGGATGGCAGCCTACAGATGGGACCTGGGTGACCTGGGGATCCCCTGGAATTACAGCTCATCTCCAGATTATAGAGATCAATTATCCTGGAGGAAGTGGATGCTTTGGTGGGTAGACTCTATGGTATTGCATTTCAGGATGCCATTTCCCTGCAAGTTCAGCTGTATTATTCTTTTATGATCTTTAACTTTTTCAAAATTCTAAATTTTGCCTTCCTAAAAGCACTCGTTCCTGTTGTTTCTCTGCTCAAAACCATGCAGCAGCAGCTTTATAACAAGTAAAAGAATAAAACAGCCCCTCTTCCCATTCTTGATTACAATCATCAAGACTATTCTGGATTAAAAAAAAATAAAATGGGCAGGATTGCTCTATGACCCCTCACATTTGAACCTGAGTATGCCAAACTATAAGCTGACTGGAGAGCTAGAAGAGAAACCATGCTTCTCTCATCTGTTTGTTGAGTGCTTTTTGGGATGCAAAACTTGGAATTTGGAACAGCTACATTGTGCATTTTTATTTTCTTCCCATTTCTTTTCATGGCTCGGAATGTGTGACTGCTCTCTTGATGTTCTGTTTTGGATGTGCTTACAAAACGTCTAAAAAGGCATTCCAGCAGCATCACAGTCATGGAAATAAAGAAGAAGCAACCTGTCAGGTTAGGACCCATGCTCAAAGAGTAAGGACCAGCAGTTACAAATTGACACCTGTCAGCAGCTAGTGCAAGCAGCAAAGCGCTGATGTGGTCATCCTAGATCCTTGTGACTGCTCTTATTTTGCCTTTGGAAGCCACCAGAGCTTTGGAATAAGCTTCATGGACAACTTCCATCAAGAGAACTTTGAAATAATGCACAGTTGAGACTACAAAGATAGTCACAAAGTCATGGGAGTATGATGCATGGCAGGAAACATCGCAAATAGTTTTGAAATAAAGAATTTTGAAAGTTTTGTATGTGGTGCCATTCTTGCCATGAAAACCCACTGTAGTATTTTTAATTATGCATTGTCCATTCCACTTGTAGTGCCTTTTCCACTGGTTTCTGTGTAGTATTTGAAACTAGCATTACGACAATGTTACTTTTATAATGGATCTGAAGATGCTTGTTTTTGCATGCATAAATGCTAGCATGTTTTTGGTCTCATCCCCTTTGCCTCCAGACACCAATGCCCCTAGTCCCTCACTCACCAATGATAGCTCGAGGCACCCCTTGTTCGGTGCAGACCCTCCCACCTCTGCTAGAACAACATTACACCAGGATAAATTAATTTATCCATTCCTTCTGAGGCATTACAATCCACTCTCTATGAGGAACAGCATACCACTGAGGGGGAAAGGTTGTAGTGCTGGCATTCAAAAGCCTGTGTGTCCCCATGGGAATTTCTTGTTGAGGTCTCCATGTCCATGAAGAGTGGTGGTCAGATGACATTGCAGCTGAACATGGCCTGCTCATGAGCATCTATAACAACAGAGAAAGTGCCCCCCACAAGGATTTTCTGTCATATGCCTTTCAAGTGCTTAATCATACGCAGAGAAAAATGCAGTATCAGAACACATGCATAAATGCAGGCATTTTTTAAAATGACAATTTAAAAGGGTCAGCATGCTGACTTCAGTGAAAACTGGTATATGCATTATCAGCCTTGGTTGGGGGGGGAGGAATATGCAATCCCCAAAATTTCTTTCAGAAAGCAGTAGTTGTGAGACTATAGCTAATTTTTATACTTCTTAAAATGTATTGCCAAGGAACAGATCAAGCTAGAAGATTTTCTAGGGTGTTCCAATATTTTTGAGAGTTTTTTCTTTTACAAGAGCATAGTTTTAAAATAAGTATTCATTTCTCCCCCCATACATTTCCAATCTCTCTTGCAGTTAAAGCCAAACTTTGATTAATTTTGAAGACCAAAAAATTATAGAAAAAGCTTGTCTGATAAATATATGACCAGGGAGAATGGTTAGATGAAAAAGCATGAATCATCTTTATCATTGTTCCTGTTTTCTTAGGAAAAGCACAGTGCTTGAAATAACATACAAGGATATTTGTCTGGATCCCATATTTACAGCAATTTTCTTTGACTATAATAAACCTATTGGTTTTCATGCATGCAGAGTAAGAGCAGAACCAAATGCTTACAACTGTATTAATGTTAAGGAATGGGCTCTTCTAAGTCTAAGGGCAAAACAGCATACTATGTAGGAAAATGGCAATTCTTAGAATTGTGGCAAAGTTGCATCTACACTTCTATGTTTGCCTTGTAATGTGTTGTTCTGACCAAAATTTCTTCTATTTGGTTCTCAAGAATTACTTCTTCTGATACACAAATACATTGAATTTTTGAATACAGTCAACAATATCAAGATTAAAATTCCCGTTAATACCACTTTTCATTTTTCCTATTGATTTGGAACATTACGATTTATATATTTCCAATTTTAATCTTTTTTCTTTTGATATCTGATCCCTATTTATGAAACATATGAGAAGAAAGAAATAACTGACTTTTAATCTCCAAAAAGTATATCTATAAAACCTGCATGCCTCTTTATCATCTCTCTTATTTGTCTGTCTGTCTGTCTGTCTGTCTGTCTGTCTGTCTGTCTGTCTGTCTGTCTGTCTGTCTATCTATCTATCTATCTATCTATCTATCTATCTATCTATCTATCACCTCTTGTGGTACAGGGTGGTAAGGCAGCCGACATGCTGTCTGAAACTCTAACCATGAGGCTAGGAGTTTGATCCCAGCAGCCGGCTCAAGGTTAACTCAGCCTTCCATCTTACCAGGGTGGTAAAATGAGTACCCAGCTTGCTGGGGGGTAAACCGGTAATGACTGGGGAAGGGAATGGCAAACCACCCTGTACTGAGTCTGCCAAGAAAACGCTGGAGGGCATCACCCCAAGGGTCAGACATGACTCAGTGCTTGCACAGGTGATACCTTTACCTTTTTATTTATTCAGAAACAAGTTGACTGGGATCCAAAGATCCATCTTGGAAGGGTCCAAATAGCTTTCAGTAGCCGTTTATGGGTTTATTTTCCCTTTAAACTCAAGGGAAACCGAACAAATCTGAGACAACCTTGGATATGTGGCAGGGAAGACTTGATGTTTCTAAAAAGTCTAAAGCTCACTGAATGTGCTGCATATTAGGATTGGGCCCTGATCTGTTGATTGTAATAACTGCTTCCTGACATGCCATGAAGCCTACTCAAAATTATGATTCAATCAACACAGTTTTTGATGTTTTTCTGTTGGGTATTCATTCAGTGTAGAATATAATGCCCAAATGTCAATATTTTAATATTTAATATGACCATTTAACAAATTGTTATTATTATTTAGTCAATGTTAAATGAAAATATTGTATTTTATTACAGCCAACCAACTGACTCTACGAACACATGATGATGGGACAGATTCACTGACTTTATGTGTCTTCCTTCAAGGGAAAGAATAAGATGGTTCTCCCTAGCCTCAACCAGCACTTTCTTACTAACTTCTACATATATCAGGCTTTCTCAACAAGGGTTTTATGAAACCCTGGAGTTTCTTGATGGGTGGGAGTTAATTAATCTTGAATATATTTTTAAAATTTGTTCAACATTTACAAAAAGAAAACTTGGTTTTTATATACCACTTTTCTCTACCAGGAGTCTCAAAGCTGCTTACAATCTCCTTCCCTTTCCTCTTCCCACAACAGACACCCTGTGAGGTAGGTGAGGCTGAGCGAGCCCTGATATTACTGCTCGGTCAGAACAGCTTTATCAGTGGCAAGCCCAAGGGCACCCAGCTGGTTGCATGTTGGGGAGCACAGAATCGAACCCAGCTTGCCTGATTGGAAGTCCATACTCCTAACCATTACACCAAACTGGCTCTCTCAAAAGGAATGACGAGTACTCATTTAACATTGAAATGACAATGTACCTGTGAAACACAAACATGTAAAACATCTTGACTGAAAACACACAATATCTTGAATGTTAGCAAACATTTACTAAAATACTGAGTGATGTGAATCACAACTAGAACGGTCCAAAATTCTGATTTGCTAGTGGATTTTTGGTAAATAACATCTGTTTAAGGAAATATAATTGCAGACAAATTTCCTTCTTTCATGTGTTACAAATCATGTTGAGACTGAAATTATTTTCATAGGAATTAGTCACACAGACATTTTGTTAATCTACTAGCTCACCATCTCATATGTGTGTCCCTTATTTATCAAGACTCCTCACAAACCTATTATGTGGGTTAAATATTGTTTCGTTTACCTCCTTTCAAGTTCCCTTTGTAAGATATATAAGAGAAACTATAAAGACAGCTTGAGCGGAGGATGGGGTAGGCTAGCACGGCTTTGTGAACACGCAGCATCCTGGTAAACAGTGACGTTAAAACAAATGGTGAGAAAAGATGTGTTGCCGTTAATGAGTAATAACATATCTTTTAAGGAGAAAAAACATCTTTGGATTTCTTGTATTTGGCTTGGTTCCTTGTCTCATATGTGGTGTTAATTGCAGTGAATTAACTTTTTGGAACTAGTTGCATAACGTAGTATAGCAACAGAGTAGAGAAATGTTGAATTTGGAGCAGCAATATATTCTAACTCAGCCTCAGCCTAACAAGGTAGCCACGGGCAAGTCATTATCTTTCAGTATCACTCCCACACTGGACGAGAAATTTTTAGCAAGAGGAATTCTTCCATTCTTATCCAACATTCAATTTCATTGAGTTCAGCACAGTGTGTTCATTAAAAACACTGTATATGTGATATCTGTAAGAAAGTTCTGCAGGGCTTTAATGTGCTTCAAGTTCTATGGTATGGTATGGAAATTCAGCCTTCTTTCCCTCGAAGAGAAGAACTCACGGACAGGATTTAAATGAAAGCAAGCAAGGTTTATTTTTATGTGCACAAAGAGAGAGAGTTTAGGACGCACCCAAATTCCTCTCTGAGGTCGTAGCACAGCTCAACTTAAGACAGCCCTAACTCGCCTATTGCTTTCCCATTGGCTAGTTAGCCATTGGGCTCACATTCTAATTCTGCTACAATACATTCCTAAATTTTCCCTTCTCCAGCATGGGCCCCATTCCCTTGATACTAAGTTTTTTTTTGTTACAGTGCCTGTGTCCTTGCATTCACTCTTATCTTTGTAGCACACCAGCCTGAGTCTATTCCTACTTTTACTGTCTCCATTTTCTATGTTTTGACCTTCCAACATGTAATGGCTTCACACTGAGACAGAAGACTCCATTATACCTAACAGATATCACTGAACACATGAAACCTGTGTGTACTGGGGTAGCACATGGAAATGGGCAGAGTTCTCAAAAGACATTTTGAGTCAAATTTTGCTTGCTGTCAACATGTGCAAAAGCTAAGGCTACAAAAATCAAGGTTGTAAGCATTGCTGCCCACTTCCCCTACTGGTAACCAAGCATGGTAGTGCCATCCCTGCCTTTGTCACTTGCTTCACCTGAAAAGTATTCTGATTTGCATACAAACTGTACATTCCATCCATATGATAACAAAACTACCTTTGCTATGGATTGTAGACTTGTAATTACTGTGCCTATGCACGGTGAACATGTGCGAGCAGGCCAGTTTGCTGGTCCATTTTCATCTTTGACATAAAAAAAATAGCTGTCCTTTGCTATTTAAGTTTGCAGGCATAAAAAAAACTTTTATAGATGTTGAATTAATAAAATAGATATTTGGTCTCTATTTTATTTTTTTCGTGGAAGTGAAAGCAGTGATGGCAAGTTCTACTAATTCAATGCAAGGAATCTTCCTTGAAGAATGAGTAGCCTCAGCAATGCTTCCTTTCTTATCGACACTCGCCCTTGGTTAACGTTGCCATTGCTTTCTTGAAGGCAAAACAAATGATACTGACATACTTTCAGATTGAAAGAGGAATGAGACCAAGAAGAAAAGGCTGACAAAAAACCTTTTAAGAATCATGAAGGACTCACAGGTCAGGGATGTTAAGCTATAATAGAATGCAAAACAATGTACTAGAGAAGTCCTAGGTAACATATCTATTTGGGGGGAAAGTACTTTCATTGCAGTAGCCGAGAAGCTGAATTGAAGCACATCAAAGGTCAGTTCATTTTTAGAAATATGTGGAATTTTCAGCCATCATTATGCCTTGTTATAACTCCCAATATTGTCTTTACTGATAATGATATTAAGCCCCGGCAGTGGATATATGTTAATTAACTTCAGAATGATTAGATGTATATTAATGTTGCTACTAAGAAAGTACATCAAAAAATAAAAGAAGCATTAATGTCACTAATGCTGCACAACTTTAGATATTAGATTTATTGGCCACAGTATGACTTTAAGACAATTTTTGATTTATTTGTGAAATTCTGTTTCTGCTTCACAAAGATATAGCATAGCATGCAGTGGGAACCAGATATATCAAGCTAAGAAACCACCTATTCTTTGTTAGATAAATATATTCTTTTTATGGATAATATTTTAATGTCAGATCTTATGTGAAATCTAATCCTATACTAAACTTTCTCGAGGTGACTAAGTAAATAATGGATTAATCAATATGCAGGTAGAATAAAGAGAATTGCTTTGATGAAGTTTCAGAACTTTTGATCTAATCAATTACTGCTAGCCCTGACAGCAATTAATCTCGGTTCCAGGTCTCCTAGAGCCTCTTGTGGCGCAGAGTGGTAAGGCAGCCGTCTGAAAGCTTTGCCCATGAGGCTGGGAGTTCAATCCTAGCAGCCGGCTCAAGGTTGACTCAGCCTTCCATCCTTCCGAGGTCGGTAAAATGAGTACCCAGCTTGCTGGGGGATAAACGGTCATGACTGGGGAAGGCACTGGCAAACCACCCCATATTGAGTCTGCCAAGAGGGCGTCACCCCAAGGGTCAGACATGACTCGGTGCTTGCACAAGGGATACCTTTACCTTTACCTTACCAGGTCTCCTAAGATTTTGGGCAGAGGTGTAAAGGCTCCTCAAGAAAGCAAATTGTAAGTCTGCAGTAGGAAAAGGGAACTGGCAAAAACCGCTCCCCTGTTGACAGCAAACTGATTCTGTCAGAAGAGCCAAAGGACCCAAATAATCCAGTCTGGATATCACAAAATTAAGGTTCCTGATTGAGCAATTAGGATTTACAGGCATTGGTTTCTGCTGGTTGTGGAGTAGGGCTCTTTTCTCACTTTAAAATACACAGAGGGGGAGAAGATTGGACCTAAGGCAAACAAAATTAGTCCCTTACAGGATTTTAAAAATTGTTAAATTCTCCTCTCCAGTAGCAGTGGTGGTCATGGGTTTGCCCTTTGGTTGCTTTCACATCTAGTTTGGGCATGAATATTTAAGAATCTCACCCTCCCTTCACACGTTTTTACCAACAGAAAGATGAACATTCTGCTGATTGAAAACAATGATTACTTGCAAGGGACAGAGGGCAGAATGGTCAAACAAATTACTGTAGAGTGAGAATAATGAGATAGGGATAAAATATTCTTGGTGAATCAGGTGAAACAATTCATGTAGGCAGAATATTGTCAGAACAGTACAAGACCTGCTCATGTTCTTTAGTCCTGCACTTTCCACAATGACTACTTTAATAAACTTGAACATGGCAGTTAACACCAACAAATATTCTAGGTCATGGTTTTGCAAATAAAATTTAGATCCAGAAATTCAAACTAGGAAAAACAGTAATGGGTTTGACAGCATATTAATTTTCTTTTCCTGTGATATCAATCTACACTGAAACCTTTTCATTACATTTTTAAAGGGAGGTTTGAGTCTGTTTCATCCATTCTTGCTCAAACAATTACTTCATCAAAAGCTTCATAGACGCTGATGAAATGATGGACAACTTTATGCAAGCCACTTTTTTTCGATTTCAGCAATGTATAACTGGAGATTTGACAGCTCTGCTTCAGGACAGCTGATGTGGTAGCATGCCCATGGTATAAATAGATCCCACAAAAGAGTTGCCTGTCAGAGGATTATAACCATTTTTCATGTTTGTTATGTAAACACAAATGTATAACTACAATTAATGGAGTACATTTCAAGATAAAAGGTATGCAGAGAGGAATTTATTTATTTATATATATATTTTATATTTATATGCCACTGCTCTCAAATGTCTTGCGGCAGTTTACAGAATTCATAAAAACAATAAAATCTCATAAAAACCATTTTTGGGTTTGCAAGCAGAATGGAAGAAAGGCAGATTGAGGCTTAGTTTACATGGCACAATTTGCTACCTTCTAGGTGGTGACATGATGCCTGGTGAGAGGATTTGCTCTGAGTGCTAATTTTTGCAAATTTTGTTTTGCATAGTGTGCTGGGAAAGAATTTTGTTCTTTAGAAAATTTTAACATTGGAACATGCTTCTCTACCATCCCTCTCTTGGCATTCCCAGAGCCTCCCTATCTCATGTCATTGCAAACCTCCTAGCAGAAGATGTAGAAGCCTGTACTTTCAAAAGCTAGCACAGACACACTGATGGGTGGGTAGTACGCAGTCCTTCATAACATTTAGAACCAGAATGCTATGTACAGGAGATGCAGAAATTCTTTTTCCTAGGAGTATAATGAAGACTTCCTAATTGCCAAGGATAAGAAAGGTCACACAAAGTCATCATGGAAACGTTGAGATGGATTCATGTGGTGGTAAGCTACCAAAGGGACTTGTTAACTCTTATAAATGAATCAATATGTTGCATGAAATCTAAACTAGACCTATGATGGCAGTACCATCTAGTCTGCACCTTAATACTGAACCTTAATACTGGGAGTTGGCTAGCATTTTTTGATACATAATAATCCTTGGTTAATTACTCACAGAAATTAATACACTACTAATTAATATTAGTTTTATGGAGCAACATTCACAATACTTTGATATATTTCATAGAATATTTTATCCAATATACTTTCGGAGAGACTATTTCAATTTCAATTAATTAATGAAGTGTTTCTGAACTCTCATAAAAATAAATCCAATTGTCATACCATTTTGAAGATGCTGAAAGAGTTTTTAATGAACAGAGTTGTTAAACTGCTTGAAATCCAAGCATGATGCTAATGAGTCTGGAGGCTTACAAAGAAACACAGAAAGGAGTTACTTGTTATATTGAACTGTAAAATCTTCTAAGCTACAGAATACAAATGCTGGCTCTTTAATGGTGTGGAGTGATAATTATACCTCTGCTGAATATTTCAATTGCTCTTGCAATTTTGAAAGGGCATGGTGGCAAATACGAGATGCATGCAAGGTCCTAATAAGTGGGAAATTCATGCCCGAGTTGTGACATGTTACTGGCTTGGGGAGAGAACAATGCTTTTATTGACTGGTCAGGAAAATACAGTACTGGCCACCATTATCACTGTGAAATGTAAGGCTATAAGAAGCCACTACAAGGAGACAGGCTAATCCAGATGACAGAATATTGATGTTTACATTCTGTTGATAAAAGATAAAATTGGATTTCTTTAAGAGGGCATGGATGGATAGAACTTATTTTAAAAATAATTCCTGAGAAACAATTCTAATGCTAAAATGACTGATCTCGTGCAATGTTCTAGCATAAACATGTTATAGCAAGACAGTAATATTTCATGAAGAAATCTTCTTTATGAGGCAAAATGACCTGTGGTTGCATAATATGCAAAATGTTGGTATCTATTGTGAAGAATAAACTATGAAATTGGAGACCAAAGTGTAATAGGAAAAAATGGATGAAATGCACTCTATCTTCCCTAATTGTGAAAATAGGAAAGCATTTAAGAGTGAGTGATCTGTTTTGGTGCTGAAGAGGCAAATGTGCAAATATCAGAATGTTATATTTCCGCACGGAGGTGTAAAATGTGCTCCACCTCCTGCTTGCAAACACTTGATAGTAAATTGTGCGTTTGCATGCTTCCTGATGGGAGCCCCTTCCCACATTATCCTGCCATCTTATTGCAGCTTTTTGCCTCCCAATGAGGTGGCAGAGAAGCAGGAAGCATGGACAACCCAAAGCTTCCCCCCAGCTCCTCAATGCAGTCAATGCAAGCCACCAATCAATTGTCAATCAATGCAAGCCACCAATCCCTTCTGCATTGCCACAGGGACATGCCATAACAGTAAAACAATTAAAAAAAAACACTTCCGCACTGCTACAGGATCATGCCACAACAACAAAACATTTCTTTAGATCTCTTTTTTGGGATTCTTTGTATAATGGGCTCTCATTATGTTTGGGTAGATTTGTGATAGGCTGGCCATGGTAATTGGACCCCGATGGTTGTGTGTTCACAATGAAGATTTAAAACACAGAGCACAGATACTAAGCTAAGGGCTGCTTCATCACATGCCCCTTTCCCCATTCATATCCCATAACTAGAAAACACAAACAGAATGTGTTTTAGAATGGGTTGCTGCCCAATTCCAGTATTATTGTGCACACTGAAGAGAACATTTTATTTGAACTGAGGACACATTGCTTTGCGTTCCCATTGCTATGTGGACAACACCATTTTAAAAAGTTGATCTGGAAACAGGGAGGGGAGGGTGTGGGTGAGGGAGGGCACAACACTACTGAGACTGTCATGTGTTTTTCCTTTCAGATGGACTTACCTCTATTTGCACCTTCATTTGCAGCACGACAAGAAAGGGGAAGCGGGAAACTTGTGCCATCTCCTGTACAACTGTGGGTTGCTGCAGACGTCATGAGAAAGCAGCACTAAAACCTATGAGCAATGAAAGGCTGTGCAGGGGCAAATCCCTCATGCAGAATCGGTGTTTTTCCAGATTATGGATTGGATGATCTTGTGATTTGTCACCAGAAGGTACTGACAATTGCTCATTTTTCCTGTCCACCATCCATTTCCATCTCTGGAAAAGTTTATTCATAAGGTCTCAGCATCCACCTGGAGTATTAGCTGTGTGTGTCAGACAGCTAGAATGAGGAGGAGGGAGAGGGTGATAAGCAGAGCTCTGTTCAACAAAGGCTTGGGATCCTTTCACAGACCCTGCAAAGTACTGCCTCTGGATTTAAATAAATGCTAAAATTGTCAATGAAAGGATACTCCCTTTTGCCATGTTTTCTGGCTGAAAGCTAGAGGTTGATTAGTCGATTAATTATGTTCTTCACGCTCTTGCTTCTCAGCATTTTTTCTTCTTTTACATTTACAATCTAGAGATTCCCTGTTTATATTTCATGGTAAATAGATGACTTGCAAGACCTTGGGTCTGAACTGTTTGGCTGCTCAGGTTAAAGCACAATATTAATTGAGATAGTTACACTGTTATAGTGTGCAGTAATGAATAATAATTCAGGTAATTTGGGGTACTTTATGGTTTAGTTAACTGCTTATTATTCTGTACTTTTTAGCTGTTTCATATACAAGCAGGCAACTTGATCTTTGACATAATTATGTGGATGTAGGTCTCAAGGAATTCAAAATACCACGACAGTCAACTTTTGAAATTGTATAGCTAAAATATGGGTTGGTTCACATAATATTTGCTTGTATCTATAAATAGCTCCAACTATTGTAGCATGGACATGGGGTTTCTTGACGGTCCTGGAAGGGTTTCCTGAATGGGTGTGAGTTAATTAATATTTATTTTTTTAAAAAAATTGTTAAACATTTATCAGGTGATATGACCATATCTGGTCATATCAACGTGCCCCCCTTATGGCCAGTGATGAATCTGGAGGGGGTGGGAAGGGGAGGGCCCCGGGTAGGTGTCTACACAGCTATGCTTCCCAAACGCATTCTGCCTGATTGTTCTACTGTTGCAGTTTCTTGATGCCTGAAGAATTTTTTTTTTGGGGGGGGGTTCTCAACAGTAAAAAAGTTGAGATAGGCTGCCCTAGATTCTGGGTGTCTTCTGGGAGTGGGATGAGAGAAGAGCACTGGCTGTTATCGAAAGCCAGATCAGCAATAGTTGTGGCAAATTCTTTTGGGGGCCCTAAGGTGAGATTTCAGAGAAGAGGGGAGGGAACTTTCCCTCCTGTGACCTGGGGTGATAGTGTGCACAGAGAAGAAATGGAAAACTTGGTTTATAGTTGCAGAGAAGGTAATTCCTTCTTTAGCCTGACACTATCTACAATGTGAGGCGTTTGCATCAACACATTTCCCAACTACAATGAGTCATTTCATACTTCACTATGAGTCATTTCACACTTATGCAGAGACAAACTGGTGTTTGCCACAACATGCCACTGACCAAGAAGATGAAACCAGTCATGCTTGCCACCCATGAGACTATCTGATAGCTGCAAATGTTTGTTGTATTCATCCATTGTATTTTTAGGTAAACACACATCTAAACATCAACTATGTGAAGTAATCTCTGTAAACAGAGAGTTTGCACAAATTGTTTCCCATGATATGAGCATGAACCCAGGGGACTGGTAGTTGGAATTGCTCATAGAGACACAGATAATACTTTTGGAGTATGTGAAATTCCACATTCAGCCCCTGATATTTCAACGGGCATTTCAGAGTTGTAGGATTAGAAACAACTCTTCTGGTGCCCCAGGTCTTGATGATGAAACAACTCTTCTGGTTCTTGGTGCCCCAGGTCTTGATGATGTGCAAAGAACTAAGCTGGTTATTAAGGTTGCCACTGTGTCCTGGATATCTCTCAGAATTACCACTGATCTCTAGGCTTCATTGGTCAGTTCTCCTGGAGAAAATGGCTGCTTTGGAAGGGGACTCTATGGCAATATACCCTGCCGAGGTCTCTCCGCTCCCCAAACCCTACCCATTCTGTTTCCTCCCCAAAATCTTCAGGAAATGGCAAATCCACTGGTTATTTTTCTGTACTTTTTTCTTCAATATTTGAATGGTGTAATACTTTATAATTTTATGATGGTGTTAACTCTGGGATATATCCTCTCAAACAGCACTATGTGCTGGCACAGCAAAACATGTCAGAATTCTAAATTTATAGTGGTATTTCCTGAACAATGACCAATACTCCTAGGTCTTTTAGGACGTTGTTCTTCATAATTTGTCCAGCCTCTTTACTTAGATTTTATTTATCTTCTGCTATGATGAATGTCCTGATATTTCTCTACTTTGACCTGCGACTGTCATCTGAAAACACACATTACAGAAGTGATTGCTTTGGCTTCATTGATTTTAATGCATACATGCACAGCTGACTACACCAAATTAAGCCATCATTTCATCAGAGGTCATTAGAGTTTGCACACAGTAAATTTCACTTGGATGCAGATTTCATTCTGGATTTTATTTCCTTCAATGGTTGGATTGAACATTATACTTTGCAACATCTGTATGACAGAAGCTGTCATGCAGAGTTTGTACTTTAGTGAGCAAGTGCTTCCATCTGATGTTGATTTACAACATTCAGCAGACAGATGATGGGTGTCCCATTAGTATTTAGGGGGATAACCACACCTAACAAGCAAAACAATTCTAAACTGACCTTCAAGGTGGCTAATTGTCAATCAATATGAAAACAGAACAGAAACAAAACAAACTCTAAAAGAAGCAAGCAAACAAACAAACAAACAAAACCAACTGAAGGGAAATCAGGCAGCCATCTGAATCCAACTTTGAACACACATTGAAACAAATGCATTTGCCACCCAGATAGAATGCAAACCAAAATAGTAAGCAGGGTTGATTCAAGGCATTTTGTCACCCCAAGCAAGGTAACCCATTGCTTCTTCCTGAGCCACTTCTGGCCAGGTTCAGGCCATGGAAAACAATATAAACCACATTCCTCTTTTGTGGAAGCCTCTTCCACTCCATAAAATGGTTTCAGAAACTTGGGAAAATACCAAGAACAGCTTTGGATACAGCCCAAAGAGCTGTATCAGAACTGGAAGTGCCTTCTCTCTGGGTATCTCTCTCTGTATGGAGATACGGGGGTGGGGGGGGGGAGAGATCAGTCTTAACATCAAATTTCTCCTCCCTCATCTAATTTTAAATTCATGTTGACTAGCTACTGGGCTTCCAAATTGACATGGGACACAGCAGTTAGGTAGAGACTTGGCATGACGCTAAACCCTAAATCCTTCTGTGAAAGTTCTTCCTTCACCAGACCAGTAAGTGCAGTAGATCAGGGGCTTCCTCCAGGGTGGACAGGAGGCCAGGTGGAGGGCCACACTCAGAAGGATGATAGTAAAATTAGAGCTTGAGTTTTAATGGATATTTTATATATTCTTGTTCTGCATTCTCCACTGAGCTTTTGGGGATAGGCTGGACTTTGTTGTATCATCTTATTGTATCATAAAATATCTGTGGAAACAAACAATGCTTGATTGTGGCCCTAAATTTCTGCTGAATAGTCAAAGCAGAGGCAGTAATATCCCGACAGAAGGCTGGAAATACTGTACTGACTTCAGCACTTTGGTGTGAGAACAAGTGACTGTTGCCTCCCTACATCTACTTCTCTGTAACATATCATGCTTGACAGGCCTGATTGGTGAGAGCTGAAGGCCAGTTCAAACATTTTATAAGTTATTCCAGCAAATGATAGCATACTGCCATTATACTAACATATTTTCAAGTTCTCCCCTTTGACAGCAGCAGCTATTCTGGGTAGAATCAATGCAACATATATATTTTCCAGAATCTTGTCCCCTACAGGAATTGCTTTATTGTATTTAAATCACATCATAGAACACAGAGCATACATCAAATTCCCAACATTTCTTGCATCCAGTCACTGTGACCAAACCTCAGAGTTGTTTAGTTTCTGCAAGATTACGGTATCACGTACCTTCAGGTCACATCCTGGGACAACCACACCATGTGATTGCATATTTACCTAGTGGCATGCATCCTACCATTCTGCTAAGCAAAGTTTGAAGCCTTCTTCCAGCCTAGGAAAACTTCCTTCATCATAAATGGCTCTTCAATTGGATGTAGGAAAAGATTGTTCTCTATGGACATTTATGTACTGGGAACTTCACTGCCCCACCCCCCTGTCAGGAGCACAGATTGGGGGTGGATGAGGTGCACCAGGCCAAATGCTCCCTAATGTGGGTGCAGTAAGAGGTGGGGCAACCTGCTACGACTAAAACTCCAGCCTGCAGCCCAGCATGAAACCTCCAGTGCATAAATGGTCTAAGGTGTCAGAGTGGATTTTGTCATTTTGCCCTATAAATGTCTGTAGTAAAGTTTCAGATGATATAACCATTCTAACACTTGTGCCACATCTGACATTTGTGACATACAGGTAAAATAAACATTACTCCTACTTCTGATCATTTCCCCCTTGAACTTAAACAAAGCAAATATCAATTTTTCCATTTAGAAATGTAATTCAATCCATCTTTCTTCAGAGGCAGAAGTTAACGTGCGGTGATTTTCACTATGGGGTAATTCAAGGAAAAGGAACCACTTATTGACTTGCAGGAGGGCATTTTGGGCTCAAGGAAGACACGCACACTTCCATTGGCTTAAACAAGGCCACAGCTTTATTAATATTCCACAGGAGTGTTGGCACAGCATGGAAGAGGGAGCCTGACTTGCAGTCAGAAGACCACAAGAACCCAGACCCCAGCAGCATCCTGGAACCCATCCAGATCCTCACTGGGAACACATGGCTCCTTGCTGCTGGGATCCCACCCACAGGAAGAGCCAGCAGTACCCTGGGGCCCACCTGGTTCCCCCACGAGGAACGCGGGTCCCCTTGCCAATGGATTCCCATCATAGGGGAGTGTCCACTTGGGGCACCAAGAGGAAGCGCACACTTCCCTTGGCACTGCACCAGACCACCCAGCACTGTAAGCCCCGGGGTGCCAAGGAAAGGCACCCAGCTCCTTCTTGGTCCCACCCCGGGCTACCTGGCACAGCGAGCCCCAAGCCTTCCCATCTGGGTCGGCCCTGCTTGCAGACCTGCCACCTCAGACTCCCCAACCTGGGGAGTCCAATGCACAGACCGAACTCCCCCCAAACAGGCTCCATCCCATGCCAAAACTGCCAGCTGTAACAAAATGCAATATAAAGACATCATCCAGTGGCCATACAGCCATAAGTTTAACAGCCAACAAAACAGGGTGGGTGGGATGGAAGCTGCTTGGGTGGCGAGCCTGGTGCAAGAGGCAGGGATCTTCCACGTGGCACCTTTTAAGATGTCCTAAGCCCACGCCCAGGTGCCAACCAGGCTAGTGCAATCCTCTCATACAGCACTGCCCTTCCTACTGCCTTAGAACCTCCCCCTCCCCCATGTGTCTTCTTGACGCCTGCTCCTCTGTTGCATCAATGGCGGCGGCTGCTAAGTCTTTGCTGCTTTTTGTTCTATTTTGGAACAGCAGACTTATTTTTCATTCAACTTGCTGACTCAATGGTCTCATTGTGAAAGGAAGAACTGGCTTGTAGTGTGACACCTAATTGCTCATCCAAGTTAGGTTTATTGATCATTCATCTAATTACATTTCTTTTTATTCTGTTTGGAACAATATAATTTGTAGACTGAACATACATTGACATCAAAAGTCTGGAAAGTGAATTTTCATGAAATTCCTATTAATTAAAAATGTGCTGATTGGAAAACTCCAGTGTACTATCCACAGGAAGACAAAACAACTATTAACAGTGCATTGAATTGATTATCTTATTGTTTTAAACAGTATCTTCCTTTCATCTGATTCAAATGTAAAACATGTGTCCAAACACCATGTAAATCAAGTCAGCATTTTGATACTTGTCACTCACAGTAGAGTTTCATAGCTTGGAACATCTTGTTTGTTTATTTATTTAGATTATTTATCAGCTCCATTTTCCATTAAAATATCCCTGAAGCAGCTTCCAACAAAACTAGGCAAAACATAAAGTCACTAAAATCAATCAATAACATCAGTAAAACAGCAGAGTAAAATAGCAGCAAGACAAAAGCTGCATAAAACAATTTTAAGAGGAGCGCTTAATAGGAACAATACAACAACTTCCGTGAGGCACCTTCACATGTGCATTCCAGGCTCTATGGAAGTTAGTAAAGTTCTTGCAAGAGTGAGGTTGAGGAAGTAGGTTCTGGTCCATAAATGTTTATGCTAGAATAAAAATATGTTAGTCTTTAAGGTGTGTGAAGTAAGCATTTGAATGACTTGGAATGTATGGAGTTGTTCTTGATGAAATTCATTTTAGAAGACAAAAAGGCTACTATATCATATGCTGTGGCCAAATTTTATCTGGCTTAAAGGAAACATAGTAAGGAATTAGGCCGATGATTTAAACTTAAGTTTAAATAATCTAAATTTTTGCACAAAATGATGTAAATAGCTGGTGTTTATTTATATTGCTATTTAAACTATTTTATCTTATAACTCGCACTTAATTGACAATCATTGTCTTTAATAATAGATTTTGGTGGGATTTTTTTTTACTGTTGTTATTCTGTAAATGTCTATGGCTGGTCTAAGACTGGAACAAAATTGAACGATTCTAGAAGACCCTTGGTTAATTTTGCTGCACCAATCTAACCCTCTGGACCTGTGCAACAGCTGAGCATAAATGACTGTGACAATGTATAGGTCATCTTCAGCTACTAGTGATTGATTCAGATGCTGAAAGAAAAATTGCCTGTTAGGCCTAGTACTTTATACTTTGTTCATAATGAAATTGATATGAAATGGTGGCCTGTAAAACACCATTACTGAACTCTGTAAGCCCGGTCAGCTGTGTAATATGAACAGACAATTAATTTAAATGCTTGCATTGCAGTTCTTGGTTAAGACCTTTAGATACATTCCTTCAATGAAAAATGTACCTTTTCTTCTTTAGTACTGTTATATGGAGCACATACAATAATACTCCAATTTGTTCAGGATATCTGGATTTCTGTAGTTATTTTTACACATTGGTTTGGGTTGTAACATTGAAAGTTCATGGAGGATAGAGATTTAAAGTGAGCAGTAATCTTTTGTCCTTTGTTTTTGCATTTGGTTGAAAGTCCTACAAAAATCTTCAGAAACTGCTGGTATTCCCTTTAAGAATCTTTTCAACAGGTGCAGACTATCAACCATTGTTACAAGAGCAAACGTGTATATACAGAGATCTTGTTTGGGACACTATTTTTTAAAAGTGTTTGAGACTCTGTGGGCCATTCCGGACATCTAAAAAAAAAAATTAAGCCAGTGCAATTGCTTAACGCTATAAAAATCACGCACACCACCATTTCTTACCTCCTTGCTCTCTTGCTTATCTTCTCTCGCTTCTCCCACTTTCTGACACTCCACATGGCTGATTAAAATGGCGGGGGAGAGGATCTCGCTATACCCACGACTTCCCCACCTGTCAATCACGCAGCCATCCAATCACCTTTCTCCCAGTTTTAAAGGGAAAGTGATGAAAGCAACCTTTATTTTTTTTAAGTAAAAATTCTCCATTGCTATGCCTATGCATCTAATCTAATCATAGATGCATAGTGCATATTTTAATGCTACCCCATTTTGGAATTATGGGACTTGAAGATCGACAAAAGTAATTTCCCCCCGATATTTTTTTTGAAGTGGGGGCGTTGAGAGGCATGCTTTGTGTGCTAACTGGTGGGTGGATTGTTTTTCTCTACCTGAATGAAGCAACATGTATTCGTTGCTCCAGGCAGTTTGTTACAACAAAAACAAGCCCCATTCTAAGGAGAAGGGAAAGGGAGGCGGGCATGAGGGCGGGGACTGGAGATGAAGATCACGCTACTTCTGGCTACTTTGGTTACACATATTCATTTTATTAGTGGTTGCTGGTTGCTCTCCTCCCACTCATGTTACATAGTTGGGGGAATCCAGTTTTGTGGATTCTCCCACTAGCGCTTTAAAATGGATGATGTAGCTGCCAGTTGAATGCTGATGGTGTCATTTAAAATGCCAAAAATATGGTGTCTATAGAAGGTAAATATCTCACTATATTTTCCAGGTAATTTCCCTGTAAGTTGGCAGTAAACAATAGCTCTTGGACTGGAATTTATCTATCATTAGCAATTGTATTATGTCTATGAAGCTTTTAAAATTGTAACAGCTAGATGCCATGTCACAGATCATTTAGGAAACTGAATTGTTAATACTTTAATAATGTGATTGGGTAAGTTCTCTTTGTACGTTGATATGTTTGTATTTCATTGGGTGTTTTATGATTGATAGCAATCTGAAGAAGAATGTAATTTGAAACAAGAACAATTACTTGGGCTTGTCATTTGACTTAAGAATCTGGAAATAAAGAAGAAGTTATTGGGCCTATTTTTGCCTCTGAGCTTCAATCAAAACCATCGTTTGAATTCTACTATTTGTCTACATGGACCGTTTACACTTTGGTTCATATTTTTGCATATTTCTGTGGATCCTCTTGTGATTGTCTGCTAAGCTGAAAGACTGTTAAGTTATAAACTGCCTATTGTCAGGAAACAGACATTCATTATTGTTACTAAAATAACTCATCTTTTTGAGCAGAAATGGACTGGGAAGTGAAAATGGCCCTGGAAGAAGCCTAGATGGGCAGCCCCTGATGTACTACAAGCCACCACTTCAAGAGTCACCAACAATGGGCATCGGCTCACCCAAACAGATTATGCATGGCAGTGGCCATGTTGGGCCGCTGCTTCTGTGTTGTGGCAGAACAGGATGCTCTGCCGTTTCTTTGGCAGTGGAGCTGGTATGCAGCTGTTTGCATCCTCGCAGGGGACACATGTTGGTTATGAAGAAGATCCACTTCCAAAATGTGTCCCCGCAGGAAATGCAGCTGCAGGGTAGAGGTTTTTTTTTTGCAGAAAGATGGGATTGTGTGAGAATGTGATCCTTTGTTGTTAGGTGCGAAGTCATGTCTGGCCCATCACATGCCCATGTCTGATTCATCACAACAATGATTCTCCAGGCCTTCCTATCCTCTACCATTCCCCAGAATCCTTTAAAGTTTGCACCAACTGCTTCAGTGACTCCATCCAGCCACTTCATTCTTTGAATGTGATATTACTTTCCTGCAAACTAACAAAAAAAACCCCACCATTTGACCAGTGCCACAAAGCTGAGTGGGGCATTCTCAGTCCCCTCCCTGCCACCATAGCATGGGGAGGACCGTAGCCTGGAAGGCCCAGTTCTTCCTTTGTGCATTGGCCTGGCAGCCATAGAAAAACAGAGAATAATAGAAAATCAGTGTTTCCTTGCTGTGGGCCAGGGTTGGGAGGGGGCCAGGCTGGTGCTGACATTGTGCATAAGTGGGGATTAGCCCCACTGCCATTCAAGTGCTGGGCTGGCCTTTCCTGTGAAGGGTCTGGGCCTTTTGGTCCCTGGAGCACTGACTGAGTTCCTGGGGCTTAACCACTCTTTAGACCTGACTTTTTCAACCAGGGTTTTGTGAAACCCTGGGGTTTCTTGATGGCCCTGGAAATGTTTTCCAAATGGGCCAGAGGTAATAAATTTTTTATATATTTTAAACATTTGTTAAACATTTAATAGGTCATATGACCACATATGGTCACATCAACCCCCCTCCTCCAAATGGCCAGTGATGGGCCTGGAGGGGGTGGGAAAGGGAGGACCTCTGGGTGGACATGTACAAAGCTATGCTTTCCAATCATTTGTGCATGATTGTGCTACTTCTGGGGTTTCTGAAAGCCAGAAGACTGTTTCAGGGGTTTTTCAACATTAAAAAAATTGAGAATAGAGTGTTTCTCCAGGAAATTTTCCTGTAAGTTAAATGGGCAGTCCACCCCTGATTGTGAGCTCTTAGCCTAACCAAAGGAATGGGCAGGCGGAAGTCATAACAACACTCAATTTTAAAGATCACAGTTCAATATTCAGGACATCCTCAGTATAGGACAGTTCTAATTGTATTGAAGTCTGGGAACCAACACTATAACTCCTAATCTACCCTGAGCAATGGGGAAAGGCATGTTATAAATATTAAAATGTATCAAAATAAATCCAACCATTATAACAGAAAATGGACTCCCGTTGTTCCATTTCTATTGAAACAACAATGTTAGAGCTTGGAGATCTACGGCTTGAAACTTTTGTTTTGACTTGTTTCTCCTCTGATTCATGAGTAGCTGTAACTGGATCTTAGTTGCTGATATCAGCAATTCCTTGCAAAGGGGATATTTGGCAGTTATATTATAGTAACTGTATAGAGATCAGCAGACAGATGAAAAAAACATTCCCATGACACAGTAGAAATCCTAGTTTCAATTACATTTGATGGGCAGGATAAATTTGTTTGACGCAATGTCAGCATGACTCCACACTCATGGTTGTCTCTGCTGTCGACGCTATTTGCTCATCCAAGAATGTAGACAACATCCACCTCAACTCATTACATGTTGTGATGCTTACTGAAATTTTGGAGTTCCCTGGTTGTTAATAAAAAACAATGAGTTCTTCGATTTGAGGCAACCACTGTGACCTCCCCTGCCCTTGAGTTCTTCTCTGTGTTACTTTACAATCGGAGCCAGCAAAACTCTCTCTTCCACTCACCCAATTTCTTTGCTGCTCTCTCCCCCTCCCCCTCTCTGTCCTCATTGGCATCTGGGCTGTTGCTGTGGCAACATTCCAAGCAACAAAGGCTATGAGGGCCAAGTTCAGGCTGGAGAATTCCTGAGGATTTTTTGTTTGGGGGAGGAACCTGAGAAGGCAGGGTTTTGAGGGAGGTGGGACCTCTGCTGGGTATAATGCCATAGTCAACCCCTTACAGCAGCCATTTCCCTCAGAGGAATGGATGTTTGTCATCTGGGTGTTTAATTCTGGTAGAGCTCCAGGTTTCACCAGTACTGTTGTTTATTTCAGTACTTGTAGTTTACTCAAGGAACAAAGGCACATAGGATCATGCCATAGCAGGATTTGTGTGTGAGGAAAGGAGAAAATGAGTGAAAATCTATCTCTCTGCTCTGCTGCTGCTACAGCAGCTAGCTAAGGAAATTTGGAAGCTACCCAGGGAAAGAAGGATGGGATGCTGCAGGAGATTTGCAGGGAGGTATTCTGTCCAGATGATGTCCTGTGGGAGGTCTGAAGTCAGCTCACAATCTTTTAGCTTGGAAAAATCAATAACAATGATAACAGCCAGGGCTGCCTTTCCCTGGCATGAGTAACAGACCACGGGCAATCTCCACAGAACAGTGCTAATTCCAGTACACAGCAATGGTCAAACTGATTGCCTTTGGGCTGTTGCTAATGTCACCTAGAGACACAGAGTAGACAGGTGAGATGAAATTGTGGAATGATGACCTTAATGGGTACTTCTCTGTCTTTTTACACTGAGGTAGCTTCCCTGCAATAAGTGGGTTCATTCTGGAATAAGAGCTCAGTGAATTGTTTGCTTAACAGAGTAATCAACAAAATCCTTTATTGATATTTAGGGTTGACACAATGCCAGTATAAGCAAACTTTTAAATTGGTCCCTTTAGCTGTCCTTTTAATATCGGTTTGACCTGCAACAATTATCAGATGATATCACTTAGCCACATGCCATCAATAACTTCATGGCAGATTTATGCATAAGCTTCTGTTAAAAGTACAGTACATTTTTGCCCTGCCCAGTTCGCATCCTTAGTGGACAACCTTCATGGGCTGAAGAATCATCCTCTGTTATGTCTATTTGCTGCTTTTGTTTTATTCACACCTAAATTTTTAAACTCTCAAATGCCTCTATTTTCCCCTTACAAAAGAATTTACACTTGAAAGATTCAAGGTGGACCACGCATGAAACCTCTTTGCCGCAATTCCTCTTCTCCCATTTGAATCTTCTTCATGTTATGGGGTGTGTTAGGAAATATAACCCCATAATGTGGGAGCAGATGCCTATGTGATACCTTATAATTTGATTAGTCTTAAGCCTTCTTCAAACTGATAGCATATGTTGTTGTTAGGTGCAATGTCCAACCCATCGCGACCCCATGGACAATGATCCTCCAGGCCTTCCTGTCCTCTACCATTCCCCGGAGTCCATTTAAGTTTGCACCTACTGCTTCAGTGACTCCATCCAGCCACCTCATTCTCTGTCATCCCCTTCTTCTTTTGCCCTTGATTGCTCCCAGCATTACGCTCTTCTCCAGGGAGTCCTTCCTTCTCATGAGGTGGCCAAAGTATTTGAGTTTCATCTTCAGGATCTGGCCTTCTAAGGAGCAGTCAGGGCTGATCTCCTCTAGGACTGACCGGTTTGTTCGCCTTGCAGTCCAAGGGACTCACAAGAGTCTTCTCCAGCACCAGAGTTCAAAAGCCTCAATTCTTTGATGCTCAGCCTTCCTTATTGTCCAACTTTCGCAGCCATACATTGCAACTGGGAATACCATAGCCTTGACTAAACGCACTTTTGTTGGCAGGGTGATGTCTCTGCTTTTTAGGATGCTGTCTAGATTTTCCATAGCTCTCCTCCCCAGGAGCAAGCGTCTTTTAATTTCTTTGCTGCAATCCCCATCTGCAGTGATCTTGGAGCCCAGGAAAATAAAATCTGTCACTATCTCCATTTCTTCCCCATCTATTTGCCAGGAATTGAGGGGGCCGGATGCCATGATCTTTGTTTTCTTGATGTTGAGTTTCAAGCCAACTTTTGCACTCTCTTCCTTCACCCGCATCAACAGGCTCTTTAGTTCCTCTTCACTTTCTGCCATTAGAGTGGTATCATCTGCATATCTGAGGTTGTTGATATTTCTCCCTGCAATCTTGATCCCAATTTGTGACTCCTCTAATCCCGCCTTTCTCATGATGTGCTCCGCATACAAGTTAAATAGGCAAGGCGACAGTATACAGCCTTGCTGAACTCCTTTCTCAATTTTGAACCAATCAGTGATTTCATGATTCCTAAAATATCAATGTTCAGTCTTGTCATCTCTTGTTTAACCACGTCCAGCTTGCCTTGATTCATGGATCTGACGTTCCAGGTTCCTATGGAATAAAAATCTTTACAGCATCGGACTGTCTTTTCACCACCAGTTACTTCCACAACTGAGCGTCCTTTCAGCGTTGGCCCAGTTGCTTCATTCATTCTGTCGCTACTCGTACTAGCCGTCTGCTCATCCCCAGTAGCATATCAGACACCTTCTGACCTGAGGGGCTCATCTTCCGGCGTCATATCGTTTTGCCTTTTGAACTTGTCCATTGGGTTTTCATGGCAAAGATACTAGAGTGGTTTGCCATTTTCTTCTCCAGTGGATCACCTTTTGTCAGAGCTCTCAGCTATGACCTGTCCGTCTTGGGTTGCCCTGCACGGCATAGCTCATAGCTTCACTGAACTACGCAAGGCCCCTTGCCACGGCAAGGCAGTGATCCTTGAAGGGGTGATAACATATATACATGGGTAATCACCGAAGAAATATTGGGAATGGGTTTGAATACCTAGGCCCCCATTCTGGTCACTCTACACATTGGAATAAACTTTTTGAGAGACTTATTGAGCACATAAGAATTGATTTGTCAGCCTCCTGATTTCCTTTGCTTTTTCATGGCCTACTTCATGAGGAATCATCCGTTCTTTGTGGACTCCTATGGCAGGAAACCAAGAGACAAGTCAGGGTGCCTTTTCTTCCCATTTACTAAATGAGGTGCACCTACTGTTTTTAAAGAGACCTCACAATTAGCATGCTAACATTTCTGATCTATTGCGTTATTTTTCTGACATGGGTGACAAGTTCTGTTTGAGTTTACCCATGCTTTTAAAACTTTCTTTTTATTATTATGTTTTAAGCGGTTGGGTGCCCTGCTTTGCCTCATGCTTCATGCGGATCCCGCAGACATATGCTGAAAGACTGCCGCGGCTCCCTTTCAGGGGTCCGAGAAGTCTATAAAATTGAAATGGCTTTGACTGTGAGTTCATTCATCTCCTGAACATGCACTTTATTCCCTGTTTGGCACTTGGGAAAATACAGAATGGCTCTTGGGGAGAATATACATAAATTATTGGAGAACATATGCCCTCCTAGGAATTCACAAGGGGAGGAAAATGTGACGAGAACATAATATACTCTGAAAAGGGAGTATTCATTTTATTGCTACCACAGAAATGCGATTAGAGTACAAGGAAGGTGTCTCAGGAAATATGCGCTAGGTAAGTTAATTGCTCCTAAATGGATGTGGGGATCCCTCATCTCAGCCTATTTCATATATACAGAAGAATAACTTAGTAGAGCACAGTATCCTTTTGATTGTCGATACAGGATCGCATTTTAGAATCCATCCCTGATAATTCCATGCATATAGAACATCAGTACAGGAAGCAACTAGAGTAAGGTGACCAGATTGTCCCACTTTTTGAGGGATATCTGGGGATACCTGGCAAATTGTACTTGTTGAAATTAAAAATATATATATTACAATACTATTTTTGCGTTCTATGCGGTCAATGGTGTCCCACTTTACCAATGTTAAAATCTGGCTACAAACTAGAGGAGATGGAGCCTCATTCCCAGCTGAGCTGGTTTTCTATCTGTAGATGCTCCCCCCCCCACACACACACTCACCTTCCAGCCAGGAGGAGGTTACTTAATCTAAGATCAGATAGGTACTTAGATAGAGTCATTTCCCGACCATTAAGAGCCATTAAGATAATATCTGTGGTCATACAAAAACATTACCTTTGCTTTTTTCTTTTCCTCAGGCATGTTGCCCAAGCTCAGAGATGAATTTATCCATGAAAAACAGGCAGGGAAAAGTCAGGTAAAATTAATGCATCAATAGGTTGAGATTTGCCACAGTTCCAGATGTTTCTAGCTGCCACTTTAAGCCTTTTCCCATAGGAGATGTTTCCTAAGAGGTATGCACTCTTGGACAACAGACTCCATTCCTCTCTATATCACTGTTTCATAAAAACTGGTTATTGCAGAAGGGCATAGGCTAGCAGAGGGCCTTTTCAGATGAAGGGGGAAGATTAAACAGAAGGAAACGTGAATTGTTGACTGTGACTTAGTGACTAGCATCTTATTTCCTCCATGTCATCTTGTATCTTATACATAAAAGGGAGCACATGCCATTGGGCTCTTTTGGCCCAGAAAACACTAGAGGGAGTCACCCCAAGGGTCAGACATGACCCAGTGCTTGCACAGGTGATACCTTTACCTTTACACATCAAGAAGTCAGATGTAGGTGACAATAGAAATTTTGGATTGTTTACAGTTCACAGAACTCATCCATATGATGCCTGTCATTGGCCCCAGGCTTCAGAGAAGAGAGAGAGTTCCAAGATTTGGGTTGGTCTTCCTAACAAAAACATTTGTGGAGTGATTAAAAAAATTCTTAACTTTGGTTATGGAATATGTATCTTAATTTTTCAGCACAATTGATAGCCCTGCCTTGCTTCCACACATTCTTTAATCCTCTTTAAGTGCCTTTCATACACCTCCCTGTTCCCACTGTGCCGTATTATCAGCTCTCTTGGATTGTCAAATGTCTCCATGTCTGCTAATTGCTCATAAAATTCAAATCCTTTCTCCTATCTGACTGTAATTTGACAGTGAGGCTCTCATGAGTGGGAGTACAGGATATATTCAAAGTACTGATTAAAAGGGAAATGCTATAGATATAAATGAAATCAGAGTCCAATAGCACTTTTAAGATTAACAAAGATTTATTCATGAGTTTTTGAGTGCAAGCACTAAGACCTGACCATCATAACAGTAGGAATATATAAGCAAAAGTTAATCCTGTTACATTATTAAACTGTGCTACTTCAGACCAACACGGCTGCTCATTTGAATCTATCCTTATTGGGGAACGTATTTCAAGGGGATAGAAAAACATTTATAGTGTTTATCCATGATGCTGCAATGGTAGTAAATGAAGAAATTTAAAAGTGGCAGAAGGAAAACATTCTTCATATTGTTAATGAAATATTGTTCATATACCAACTTCAGGCATATATTACTAAAACTGCAGACATATATTACTAAAACTGCAGGCCAGATGGAGGATGGCTGGGGGACAGGGGGCTTTGTTAGTTGATAATAATTTTACTGTTAATTTTAGTATTTTATGCTGTTTTATTGTTTTATCCTACTGTTATATATTGTCCTAAGCCTGTTCATGGAGAGGAGCAGTATACACGTTGAATATATTATAATACTGCCGTCATTGAAATGTATGAAAAGGCATTTGTTTACATTTGAAATAACAGATAATTTCAGTTACCCAACATGTCAAAAACAGCCAAGATGAGAGAAGCTAAGTGAGTGGTGTTAAGATTTAACACCTCTACACACTTCAAAATTACATGCCTGTGCAACTTGTGATCCACCAAGTTAAATCAACTCCTCCCCAATGTGCAATATTTTCTCTCAGGTATTTAATGTTGTTGTTGTTGTCAACCATTCTGTTATCTCCAAGTCTTGGTGATCCCATGGCATAGCTGTTGTCACGATCCCTGATCCTGCATTGCCTCCCTCAGCCGTGCAATGTTCTGGTCATTGTCCATTCAGATCGTGTCCAACCACTGTGTTCTTTGTCAGCCTGGTTTTCTTTCTTCCACTGACCAATCCTAGCATAACTGCTTTCTCCATTGAGTTGGATCACATGATATAGCCAAAGTAAGTGAGCTGGAGTTTCATGATTTTGCCTACCAGTGATATATCAGACTTTTTGCATTGTAGTATTTCCTTGTTTGTGACTTCTGCTGTCCACGAAATCCTCAGAAACCTTCTCCAACAACAGAGTTCAAATGAATCAATTCTTCTCTTGTCCGATTTTTTCATCATCCACCTTTCACAGCTATTTGGCTATTGGTAATCAGGCTTATGCGTTTGCTTTTTCATGTTTGGTTCAAGCTTATCATTGCTGATTGACCCAGGTATTGAATGACCATACTCTATTTTCACAATAATAAAAAGGTAGTTAGAGGGATGTTTATAGAGTTCCTAGTTCTACAATAATGAGAAGGATCAGGACTTCTCTAGGTGGACTTCTGTTTTACTTTGCAACAATAGAGCAACATGGCGACCTTTCTGAAATTATCAGAGACGGAGTACATGCATTTCATGTAGGTGGTCTGAGATCTGATCCCGACTATCTCCAGTACTATGGATAGTGAGACTGAGAAAGCCTATTTTTCTGACTGAGGAAGCTGTCACCAGTTTAAAGCAGACAGCAGTGAATGGAATGGTCTGAACTAGCACAGGCTGGTTTCATAGACTCCTTTCTGATAGAAGTTCTGAGTCACGTTATGCAAGTTTGCCATATAACACAGATTCCTTTGCTGCACATCCTTCAATTATGTTATAGCATCAACTTCTCATTTATTGCATTATTTACTATTTACTTTCTTTATATCCTGTTTTTCCATTTTATGAAATATCCCTGTAAGGTAGTTCATCCTGGGAGGTTGTGACTGACCCAAGGTCACAGCAAACTCCGTGGCAGAGCAGACATTCAAACCTGAGTTTCCCAGAACTTAGTTCAACACTTGAAGCTTCTGAGAGGTTCAGGAGAATGAACAGGATCTCACGCCCACATCTATCTTCTGGCGCACATCAGCCATGAGGGCCATCAAGACTATTTCAGTCCCATAACCAGAATGGATCTAAACAGTCTGCTTCATTCAAGAATCTCTGAAGTTGGCCAGCCACCACTCTTCCAATCACCTTACTCAATAATTGTACATTTCAGAGTGGTAGTTATTCCACTCTCCTGGGTACAGAGTAAGTTTCTTTAGGAGCAGATGTACCACTGCCAGCTTCAAAGTAGAAGTGACCACCTTGTCTCTCAGAGATGCATTTACAGTCTTCAAGATCCAGTCTGCCAGCCCCAGCCCCAGCCCCAAGAAGTTTTAAGCAGGCCAGAGAGGCAAGGGTTGTAAAAATAGGTAAGGTAAAGGTAAAGGTATCCCCTGTGCAAGCCTCAGGTCATGTCTGACCCTTGGGGTGACGCCCTCTAGCGTTTTCATGGCAGACTCAATACGGGGTGGTTTGCCAGTGCCTTCCCCAGTCATTACCGTTTACCCCCCAGCAAGCAAGCTGGGTACTCATTTTACCGACCTCGGAAGGATGGAAGGCTGAGTCAACCTTGAGCTGGCTGCTGGGATTGAATTCCCAGACTCATGGGCAGAGCTTCAGTCTGTATGTCTGCTGCCTTACCACTCTGCGCGACAAGAGGCTCATAAAAATAGGTAGTAGATCTCAAATTCCCAAGAATCTTGTCCATATCCTCTGACTGCACAGGGTGAAAAGTATTCCATACAACTGGACAAATGGACAAATTGGAAGCCTGAAGTCATCTGGAATAGTTCTGCAGGTCAACACAGTGTGGATACAATGGTGGTGTAAAAATATGGCTTGTTTGCTGCCATCACTACCACAGAGTAGGCTTTCAAATGAGCTCTACCCTTGTCAGATTCAACCTGAGTCTTTTCCCATCTTCCCTGTGATTTTATCACCCACAGCCCTTTACTAAACCTAGAGAATTAACTGGGCTCCTTGACGTGCAAGAGGATAGCTAGGTACACGCATGTCAATTGCCTGGCCTTTGCTGATGTTACTCTATGATTTAGCCAAACAAATATGTTTACAGAACATACTTTAAATCATTTCTCTCATTTTCTGTGATTCACCCTTTAATGGTGCAATTTCTAACAGAATATTTAGAGACAGAAATGTCAAGTTATTTGGAAACTCTTGAGAAGTGTAGTGCTTTGGAGAGCACTCTGAGTAATGGGTTTGAGTGGTATTTTCACAAACAAATTCATGTTTGCTTTTCAAATGGCAGTATTGTTGATAGTTTGCACTCCTGAATCTGAAGACAGAACATGGTGATTACAATTTTTGGACTCTGTTATTTCCCATTGTTCTTTTCTGCTTGTTGTGGGGGAAGCTGTGTGCAATCTTAAGCAAAGTTGCACCATCAAATAAATATTCTTCTCACATTCCTAGGGTCTAAGAATAGGAAGGAGAACATGTAGTTTTGCTTTGTTCTTGTCTTTTTGCAACCTTCTTACTTGCTGAGCATTGGTCTGTTTGAGGCTTGTAGGGTTTGTAAAAAATTACAATAGTATCTGTCCCACTTAATATTTCTTGTAAGGCCTTGGAGGAGGAGCATGTCTCATGTCTTAGGTGCCACTCAGCGCTTAAGACCCAATCAGAGCAGCTGTCGCGCCTCTGAGTGCTTTCTCCTCCAATCGGCTTGCCTGTCTGTCCAGCAACCAGCTAATCACCTTCCCCACCCCTAGCCACCCCTGCCTCCTTCCACTTCCTTCTGAGACTTGGATGCTGCAGATCCCTGGCATGTGAGAGCTGCCCCTGCTGGTGAGTTCCATAACAGCTGACTGAAGCCTTTCCTGGTCCTGGGGAGAGGGGGAGGCAGATTTCTTCACTCCCCCAATCTAGCACCCATTGTATTCCTGAATGCAACGGACTTGACCCCTAATTTTAAATAATAGCTGGACAGAAGGTATGACTCTGCTAATTCTCCTGGACCTCTCAACCATTTTGATGTCACCAATCATGGCATCTTTCTGGACTGCCTACAAAGGCTTCCTCAAAGATTGCTTCCAGAATGGGCTGTTGCTGCACTCCTTGGCCTCTAGCCTACAGTGTCCTACTAGGCTCTTATTATCTTGTCACCTGTGCTTTTCATATCAATAACTATGTAAGGCCATTGGGGACAGGTCATTGAGGGATATGGACTGAGTTGCCATCAATCTGTTGAAGACATTCAACTCTATATTGCCTTTCCAGCATATCCCAAGGAAGCTGTAGAAACTATGAATGGGTACTTAGAGGCAGTTTTAAGAAGGATGAGGAAAATATTTCAAGCTAAAAATGTATACAGCAAAATGGAGGTGCTAATGAAGGTTAGTTTTTATACACTGCTCTGCACTACCCAAAAGGAGTCTCAAATTGCCTTCCCTTCCTTTTCCCACAAAGGACATCCTGAAAATCAGGTGAGACAGAGAGAGCTTTGACAGAGCTACTCTGCAAGAACAGGTTTAACAGGACTGTGAATAGCCCAAGGTCACCCAATTGGCTGCATGTGGAGGAGTGGGGAATCAAATCTGGTTCTTCAGATTAAAGGCCACCATTCTTAACCTCTGTACCAAGCTTGCTCAACAGAAGCATCACATCATAATTGCTAGATGTCATAGAAAAGGAGAACAATATACGATGCTTTGGGTCCACAATGGTGAGAAGAATGGTGTATAAATGGAATAAAGTAAAAAGTATAAAACAATAAAATTATATATCCCAGAAAAAGAGGATTTTAAGATAACATATATGCATGACCCATATTTATACAAACATATACTAATCACTCATAAATATATTAAAAGCATATATTTAAATTACCATATAATATGCTCCCTATATCCAGCTTTCCCTAATGAAACTCCATCTCTTTTTCTCATTTTCTAATAGCTGAAAGGAATTAATAACCATATTCACAGATATCTATTAAACAGAAATTAAACATGGGAAAATACAACATATATAGAATATCTTTTACCACACACACATTAAAATGTTTCTACAGTAGGACTCACAATTAAGGATTTCCTAGATTGTCTTTAGATGCCAATGTCTTAAAGTTAGTGAAATGTTCCTTGAACTCTTCAATAGTTGGTCAAAGGTATGCTCCACTGGCTTAAGTTTCTGAACCATCTTCAAAGGCATCTCCACACATCGGGCTCCACACACCCTGCTATGGGTAGGGGATTCTCTGCCCCCAGTTCATGTTTCCTGCTGCTAGTCAGAGTGGCGGGAGAAAAATATTTCTTAAAAATAGGCAGTGTTGTCACATTCCTGTAGGAATTTCTGGAAACTCTTTGTATTCCTAGAGAACCATGATATCAGTTCTGGGTTTCCCTGGATGTGACATCAAACCATCATTGATGACCACCATCTATTTTTTCACTCACCTGGTCACTTGATAACCTTCCAGTACCACTTCTGGAATCCTTCTCTAAGGTAACAGTAGAACCACACAAAACAATGTTCCCAACTCACCATTCATGAAAGCATTAAGCTTTTCAGAGGCCCAGGAGGGCCAACAGTCATGCTTCCTATCTTCTTCCTAGAGTATCTATGCAATATCTGTTTTTTAAAAAACCCACAGACTGAAGTCAGATTTATATTGCTCTAGAAAATGACCCTTATCTTCAAGCACCTGCCCTTGTTAAGATATATCCTGGTAGCAGTTCTGTCTCAACTGCAAGTTATTGTCTGGGCAGAGGCTGAAGCCATTGATTAGCAGGAATGAGAAACATAAATCTGTTATGTTCTCCCATTATGAAGTGGTAGTGGTAGACTCCATTCTGTAGCTGGGTTCAGGGTTGCATGTTAAAAGCAGATGTATGGGCAGTATAGGATATAGTACACTGTAATTCTTGAGGGAGGTAATGCATAAAAGCTCCAAGGTTTTACAGGATACTGAGAAGATGGTTGCAATATGACTGGGGTGGCTATAAAGCCCACTTTAACAATATACATTTTATCTAGCATTAAAAAAAGAGAACGAATCAGTTGAATATGGGACAGATTGGTAAGTTAAATGGCCCAGAAACAAGCTGGCTCAGACAAAGCTGGTGGCTCAGGAAGAGTCAAGACGTGAATCTATTATTGTTATCACTACTGAGTCTCCATTGAAAAAGATTTGTCGGGGACTGGCACCCCCAATCCTGTACTTACCTGCAAGAAGGAAGCTGCCAGACCCCTGCAGGGGAGCCCGCAGAAGAAGGAAACAGGAATCTAGCCAGTGCTGCAGAAACTGTTCCCAGTCTTGCCACAACACTGAAGGCGGTTTGGTGAGCCACAGGGGAAGACCATGAGCAAGGGTAGGCTGAGCAAAGTGGCCATGATGAAACAGCCTTCATGGAAAGCCATGGTATGAGCAATGGGTTGTCAAGCAAGACCCTGTAGAGGGCATGGGAAGCTGAGGGCCAGGCAACAGGAAGCATCTGAAGAACAGCTGCAGCCACTGGAGGCTGGGCCCAGTACAGGTGCGGCAAGGCATGGCCCAATACAATTCAGGACCCACTCACTGCAGGTCCTGGTGGCAGAGAGGTCTCCTTTGGCCCTCCCTCTTTGGCCACAGTAAACTAAGGAGACATCAACCTTCCTCCCTCTGTTTCAGAGTAGACACAAACTGGTGGCCCAATTGGGAGCCAGTCAGGGATCTTTTCCCTCTGACAGAATTGGCATCCAGCTGGAGGGGGGGGGGAGGTCCAGTAATTTCGGCAGTAATTTCCATCAAAGCAGTCAATGCATGTCCACTCCAGTCATTTATGTTATTCAAGATTTATGTCCAGTTGTATGTCCTTAAATATCAACAAAATTTTCCAGGGTTTAAGCTTTTCATGGGTGGAAACTCATTTTGTCACATCTAACTCATGAAAAAAGAGCCTCTTGTGGTGCAGAGTAGTAAGGCAACAGACATGCAGTCTGAAAGCTCTGCCCATGATGCTGGGAGTTCAATCCCAGCTCAAGATTGACTCAGCCTTCCATCCTTCTGAGGTCAGTAAAATGAGTACCCAGCTTGCTGGGGGGGGGGGGGTAAACGGTAATGACTGGGGAAGGCACTGGCAAACCACCCCGTATTGAGTCTGCCATGAAAACGCTAGAGGGCATCACCCCAAGGGTCAGACATGACCCAGTGCTTGCACAGGGGATACCTTTACCTTTACCTAACTCATGAAAATTTATAGCCTGGGAAAGTTTGTTAGTCTTTTAAGTGCTTCTGGACTTGTTCCACTTCTATGTATGAACATGGCTGCCCATCTGAACATATATTATTCCAGTACCTCTCAGTGTCAGCCATGGTGAGCCATTGCAGGGAATACCAGGGCTGCTATTCAGAGGCAGGGCAATGGCAAACCATCTCTGAACTTCTCTTGCCTTGGAAACCCCATGGGACAGCCCTGGAAGTAGGCTGTGACTTAATAACACTTACATGGACAGATAGCACTTGATAGCAACCCCCCCCCCTGTGTATGTTTTACAAGGACTGAAATTATTTATTTTGTAGTTGTTTTCTTTGACAGTTCTGAAATTATATATCTATGGCAGCTATAAATTGTCATAGCTAGCCACAAGCATAAAGAAACATTTACTATTTTAGGAATGTACAATCAGTGACTGAAAAAGTAAATTCCAAAATACACTCAGCTACTGATTTAAGATAGATAGGAGGAAACAGAGCTCTAACCAGCACCTAGTAAATTGGCAAAGTTTTTTTCATGAATGGAACAACTTTTTACTTTAGCAACTACTACAGGCTTGTGTGAAGCAAGCCCAAAAGGAATGTCCCCGTAACTGTACATAAGCTAGAGCAAATGTGGAAACATTTGTTTGAAATTAATATTGCCCTTTCCTTGTCTGAAAACAGGCATCCATGGCAGCTTATAATAAGATGGACAAAATTTTTGAAATAATAAATATGATGGGTTCTATGGTTAGAAGGGGTGAAGGTAGGGTGGTTTCACCTGATTTCTCGTCACAACAACCCACTTTATCTTACATGGGTTCTCTTACATTAGTAATGCCTTTTGTAGGTCAAAGCCAACTACTGGGGGAACTACTGCTTCTGTGAAACCTTGTGTTCATAAGTTTGTAGGAACTAAGCCAACCTGTTTGAAAAAGTGCTAAGAAATCATTGCTGGCGTGTGTTCTGCTGCTTAAGGCAAAAAATGTCTGTAAAAGATTCCTATTATCACAGTTTAAAGTGACAATTTTTGGTAGACGCATGATAGTGCACCATCAGGTGTAATGAATAATGATGTATATACACATTTCATAATCAAATCATTTACAAAGATATCTTTCAAATACTGGCAAAATAGCCAGGTATAAAATTACACTCTTGATTAGCTGTTGTTGTCTGAACTGAGAAGAAATTGCTCCAACAAAATAATTATTTGGGCTACAGAAATAATTTTTCATCCACACTAGCATTTAAAAAATGACATACTTAAAAGAGGTAAAAGGCATGCTTTATGCATATGTTTCCTTTTGGACCAGATTGTCAGGCAACTGGTTTTAGCTATGGCTTCAGTATATATCTGTCTTTCTGATACACTATCTCAATATTCTGCTTTATTATCATGACATTTCCTTGCAACAACACACCCTTCCGTCAGCAATGATGTATTGTTTCTGTTGAAACATTTGGCACATGCCATATTGCTGCTAGCAACAGCTCAGAAACAACGCTTTAGAAAGTTATCCCCGAGGAAGAAAAAGTGCTGTAAATGGAGATAGAGTGTGTTCTGTTTCTTGTATTAGTCTTCTCTTTCTCCCTTTACAGAATTCGTGTGTCATAACTGAAAATTCCCCAAGGTAACTGAATATCATATCTCATGAACTGGGCCTCTGGATGGTGTGAATAAGTACAAAGGGGACTATAGACAGATGGTGGCCTTCAATATCATAACCCCAGCAGGGGTGGCCAACCTATGGCCCTGCAGATGTCCATGGGTACCTGTCAGCATGCAGAGCCACAGTTTAGCCACCCTTGGTCTATCTTACAGCACTTCTTAAAATCTCCCAAGCACTCAGGGTGGTGCACACAGTTCTCCTTTTCCGATTTTATTCTCACAGCAATCCTGAGAAGTAATGTCAAAAATGCACTGGCTTTTCTGGCAGTTCTGAAATTCATTCAGATTGTTGTTTAAAAAAAACAACCCTGCACCTCTAACCACATTCTGCTTAGGTGTGGTTCACCTCCCCCCCCCCCGCCCATCTGCGCTGTTTTCTTGATGTTCAGCCTTGACCATGGAGTCAGTCCACTTTTCTCCCATAATATCTGAGAGCGGATTTTCTCTGTTTTATCTAAGAAATGTGTGCCTGGCACGCAGTCTTCCTTGAGCAGATGTAGTTCCTTGATCAGATTTTCTCCCTCCCTCAAGTCTACACCTCCCCCATTGATATTGTGCTGCAGTCTCTGCTTATTGGTCTGTTTCCCACAGGGGCTTCCTTTGAAGCTGTAAGCAGAGAGTAGTCTTAAAGCTGCTTGCACTTCTGGGTTTTTACTTTAGTACTGCCTTCATTTTATGGCTTCTATGCCATAAAAACATTTTAATGATTTATAAGTCCCCTTGTGTTGTGAGAAGCAGGGTTCAGTGGTACTGGCAGAAGAATTAAATAAAAGCTATCCTTGCCTCTGCTGCTTCCTCCTCCCTTCTCTTTGTCAACAGGTGATTCACACTCTGTGTATGGGACAAATGTTCCCCAGGGCTGCCTTTTCTGTGTTATTTCCCCCTGTCCTTCCTCTCCCTTCTTGGCAATTTCTTGTTTAAAAATTTAGGGGATGTGTTACACCTGGACTCCTTTAAAAATGAATTTAAGGGGTCATTGCATGTCCTTCTTAAAACACACACACAAAGCACCAGAGAACCTTTTGTATAGGGCTTATAGGTGTTAAGCTGCAATATGGCTGAAATAGTTCAGTCAGTAAGGTACTAGGCTGGAGATTACAGTTTTGAAGTTTGAGGCTTCCCCAGGTTTTCTTTTTTACTTTTGAAAAGCTCATGTTTTAAAAATGAAGGGCAGCCACCGGGAGCATTTCTCACCCCTCCCCTACTGTGTGAAGCACATGATTTTCTGACACTAATGCTGAACTCTGATTCTAATAACACTTAAAAGGAGCTTATAAAGCAGAAAAATTCTTTTCAGCAAAGAAGCTGAGACAAAATGAAGGCAGTACTAAAATGAAAACCCAAAAGTGAAATCACCTTTAAGACTACTGTCTGCTTACAGTTTCAAAGGCAGCTCCTGCTGGAAACTAACCAATCAACCCCCCCCCCCCAAGATGTTGATTAAAGGGATACTGGCTTTAATTCAGTGAGAAAAGTAAGCTGTGAATGTAGAAAGAACCCTGAATTAAAATTAAAATATTCTGCAAATCCCTATGGCTCTCTGGAGGATGGTATCAAACTGTATTCTATATTTGACAAGAAGCATAAAATATAAGAAGGATTAATGCTTTGCCACCCACTTATTTTCCATGCTCATTAGTCTTTTATGGATTGCTAAGAAAAAATGTTTGACATCAAGAAATAGATCTTCACAAAAACACATACATTGTGCTCTGGAAGACCACACAGTGACAACACAGGCAAACAATTAATCATCTCCTTTTACTTTTCTCTTTTCTAACTAATCTTGATGTCATTTAATTCAATTAAAGCCTAACATTTGTTTTAATCTGCTGGTTTGAGCTCCAGTGTAATTAGGCAATATTAGCTGTGATCCAGGAGAGAGTTCCTTCAGCATGGTTTTATTTGTAGATTCAGCTGCAAACATAATACTTCATACATAAGTCATAAGTCAATACAGAAATGATGCTTTGCATCAGTTACCCAATTATTTGATTACTTTACATGCAGACACAGATAAATCGTCATTGACCATATCCAGTAAGCAAGCTAGCAGAAAAACCTTGTTCATGTGTCTGAAGCCTATTGACAGTGTTCTCTAGACCTGTGGTCCCCAACCCCAGGTCTGGAGACTGGTACCGGTCCGTGGATCAGTCGGTACCGGGCCGCGGCTTCTCCTCATCCTCCTCCCCAGCTGCTGCCTTGGGGGCTGCCCTGCCACTCTGCCACCGGCTCTCCAGCAGCCACCATGGCTGGGGCTCCCCCTCGGCATGGCACTGCGCAGCTGCTGCTGGCAGTGCCCCCAGCTGGCGGTGGGAAGTCAGGGGCGCCGGCGGAAAAGCAAGAGGAACAGGGGCTCAGGCGGCAGTGATGTCCCTCGGCAAAAGATTACCCCCCCGGGCCTCAGTAAAATTGTCAAGCATTGACTGGTCCCCGGTGATAAAAAGGTTGGGGACCACTGCTCTAGACCAGTGGCCCCCAACCTTTTTTGGACAGGGACTGGTGAAAAGAGGGAGGCCCGGGGACCATGTGGGGAGAGGGTGGCGCGGGCGAAGCACTCGCTGCGCTGGGAGCAATTGGCCGGTGCAGCGAACATTGTGCTGTGGGGGGGAGGGAGGTGCAGAGGGAGGTGTGGGAGCACTGGCAGGCACAAACGCACAGGTGCGGCAGCCTCCCCTCCCACAGGACTCCTAGGGCCGTGAAGACCATCAGAATCCGGCTAGGGAGAGCGTCAATTGGACACCACAGCTAGGGGTTGAGGGAAGAGACATTCATCCTTCAGGCCAAATTTGGCTCCCAAATCGAACAAGGGGGGGCTGCCATATTTTCTTCCTTTGCCCCCAGGAACAGCTGCGAGCAACAAGGTGAGCGAGGGGGGGAGGCTCTCCGAGGGTTCCGCCCAGCCTCCAGTGGCATCCCCTGCTATTGACGAGTATCTTCTGGCACATCTCCAGTGAACCGGCTTTGTTCCGTTCCACAGGAGCCCTGTATGTGTGGAGAGCCCTCTGGGTGGCGTGCCGGTCTTTCTGAGGAGGGTGTTGCTGGGCCGGGAGCCAGGGGCTGGGAGCAGCAGACCTGTGAGGCCTCTGGGAGGCTTCCAGGTTCTGGGGCCAAGAACAATAAGCAGCGGCTTTGCTGGTGAGCTTTCCAGGTGACGTCCTGCCTTTCAACTTGTCCAAGAGGGAAATCACTTTCAATTAGTGCTGAACCGGATTGCTCTGGACGCCCCTCCCACTCCCACGCTTGCTCCCCACCTGTGCGACGCCTACACCTCACACCCCTATGGCGTGGCACTTGCTGCGTCGGGAGTGATTGGCTGCCAAAGTAGCCGATCGCTCCTGGCATAGTGAGCGCCATGCCACGAGGGGGATGGAGGCTCACCCATGGGTGTGCTGGCAGCAGCACCTCCCTCCCCCCCATCGTGGCCTGGTATTGAGGGCTCCATGGCCTGGTACCTGTCCGTGGCCCAGTAGTTGGTCTAGACCACTTCTGCTTTAGACCACTTCTGTTTGGGTGGGATGGATTTACCTTCATCCCTTAGAATGTTGCATATCAGCCTTTCTCAATCTTTTTACCATTGAGAACCCCCTGAAACATTCTTCAGTCTTCAAGAAACCCCAGGAGTGTCATGATCATGCAGAATATGGTTGGGAAGCATAGCTGTGTATATGCCCACCGGGGACCCCTCCCCTTCCCACCTATTTGGGAAACCCTTCCAGGGCCATCAATAAAACCCCAGATGTAGTTTAGGGTGCACCAAGTTTGGTGAATGTGACTTTCTCAGGCAATAGTTCCTAGGACTTGCAGTCCTCTCTCAATGAGCTTCCAACTCAACCCACTAGTGGATCACTAGTGGGATAGACTAGGATATTTTTTGTTCCCATTTTCATATTGGGTACAGATCACAGGCCAGGAAATCTTTCACTGGTGCATATCATTGTGTGGTGTGGATTGTTTAATCCATTTCATTTGGCCTTCAGTCCTTCATAAATAGATGGCTCAGTGCAGGCTGGGGCCCAGGAGCTCACCCAATTTCCCCACCAATATCCTAGTAAGGCCCAGGCACAGATTCCTTTAATGAGTTGCTGCATAATGCTGCATATCCAACATGTAACTAGTAAAGTGGCATATCTTTGTTCAACGCAATTTACTCTGTTGTGTGTCTTCCTTCTTGCATTGTGGACAATAATAAAGCTGCCTGCTTTGGAATCCACTGGACTACATGTGAGTCAGCCTTCTCCAGAGAAAAAGTGGTGCACAATTGCTAATTGGATGGATTCAGAAATAGATTCATTGGTATTTTTATAATATTCTGCATTCTCTACTTAAAATTCTCCTGGGTAGCCCTATGACACATACTTTGAGAGTTCCCTATGCAACATTTTCTTTCCACTGTCATGTGACCGCAACATTCTGCACTAATTTTGGTACAATGCAAGTCTTTATCCTGAGAATTGCTTCACATGGGGACATATTTTTGGAAGGCAGAAGGATCACCTTGTTTAGACTTAGCACTGGAAGATACTGCCAGCCTAGAAATAGCTGAAACAGCTGAGCCTACTTTGTAGGTGAATTATTTACACAGATAGGCTACTGTGGAGTCCTTTAGAGTACTGTGGGAATACCCTGAATGTTTATTACACTTGATATAGTTCCTAGATTCAGTAAGTCAGCCATACTTTCTAGACTTCAGTGAGTTCTCATGCATCTTTGCAAACTTCCCTGGCGGTTGTGATCCCCTGGGCCGCAGACCTTACAAAATAAATGGGATTTATGGTAGAGCTCCTGAGCTGTACTTTATTAGTGAATCATTAAAAACAGGACTAGAACTGATTATAGCCACCCCCATCTGCTAAGTTAAAAACTGTCAGCAGCTTGTCCGTGTTTTTATGCATACATGGAGCCTGTACGGTCCCAGCAACAACAGTTGCACTGGTGATATAGTGCAGATTAAATAAATTTCTGACAATCATCTCAGCATCATCAGTGCTAAGAATCATCTAGGTCAAATGTCATTAAAATGAATAAGAATAAAGGGAAGATTCATAGTAAACGTGGAGGCCAAATGACCGTAACTGTGACCTTTGCTCACACTGTGTCTTTCCTCAGAATTGCTTTTCAAACAGAGGCTATTAAAATCCAAGTACTAGGCAGCTGAAACATGGATCGGTAACTGGAAAGCATGAGTTTTATACCCAATTGTGAGATGGACTCTAGAATATGAGAATGTCATGAAGCCACTGTGGGCCCCTGTTTATACTCCTGAACTATGACCAGGGAGATGCAAGTTCAAGTCCCCATTCTGCCTTGAGATCACTGGATGACTTTGGGTCAGTCTCTCTTTCACAGCCTAACTTAACTCTCAGGGTTTGGGGGAGGTTGTAATGGGGGATGGGATCATGTATGCCATCCTGAGCTTCTTGGAGGAAGGGTGAGGTAAAAATACAATAACTAGACATAGTTTTATACATCTCTTATTGGAAGTTTATCTTTAAGATGCACCTAAAACACTGGTTATCATTATCAATTTGAATGCCATCCTTTCTCTCTAAAGTTAGCCTGATGTTGCCAAGTTAGGGGGATGACTTGCTTCTTTGAAGCAAAAATAATGAACTGGGAGGGGTGGGTCCCAGTGACGAAACAAATATAGAAAAATATAGATAAAGGAATTTCTTTATGAAGGAATTTATATTGTTAGTATGGCCTATTGTTAGCATGACCTTAAACTCTGTCAAGAGATTCCTTTATAAAGTTGAAGTTGGTCCTTAAATATAAAAATCATTGTCCCTTGAAAAAGCTGTAAGGCGAAATGCGTTGGGACTTGTGTGACATTAAAAGAATAAAAATTACTTAATAGAGAAGACTCTCTATAAGTCCAATTTTGATATTTTATTGCTATATTGGTTTCCCAGTGCATCTATATTTGTCTATATTTGCTTCTTTGAAGGCATGAGTCTCCTCTTCCTTAGCATAATTGCAAAAATATTGCAAAAATATATTGGTCAATTTTGTGTTGACAATTTTGAAATTCTTCCCATTCTGCCTCAGTAGCATTTAGCACTGTAAGCTCTTTCTGAGCTGTCTGAAACAAAGGCTAGAAAAACCCTTGGGTTCACACCTCAGAGACAGATTTAGCTGTGCCTATCAGGGTAGAATTATAACTGTAAGCAACTGTAAGAAATAATTCAAAACTCTCTTAAGCTTATTTGTCTGTTCATTCGGCCAGGTGACTGGCTGCTGTGACATTATCCTTTCATAGAATCATAGAATCATAGAGTTGGAAGGGGCCATACAGGCCATCTAGTCCAACCCCCTGCTCTACGCACGATCAGCCCTAAGCATCCTAAAGCATCCAAGAAAAGTGTGCATCCAACCTTTGCTTGAAGACTGCCAGTGAGGGGGAGTTCACCACCTCCTTAGGCAGCCTATTCCACTGCTGAACTACTCTGACTGTGAAATTTTTCCCCTGATATCTAGCCTATATTGTTGTACTTGAAGTTGAAACTCATTACTGCATGTCCTCTCCTCTGCAGCCAACAGAAACAGCATCCTGCCTTTCTCCAAGTGACAACCTTTCAAATACTTAAAGAGGGCTATCATGTCCCCTCTCAACCTCCTTTTCTCCAGGCTGAACATTCCCAAGTCCCTCAACCTATCTTCATAGGGCTTGGTCCCTTGGCCCCAGATCATCTTTGTCGCTCTCCTCTGTACCCTTTCAATTTTATCTACGTCCTTCTTGAAGTGAGGCCTCCAGAACTGTACACAGTACTCCAGGTGTGGTCTTACCAGTGCCGTATACAATGGGACTATGACATCTTGTGATTTTGATATGATGCCCCTGTTGATACAGCCCCAAATGGCATTCGCCTTTTTTACCGCTGCATCACACTGCCTGCTCATGTTTAGTTTACAATCCACAAGTACCCCAAGGTCTCGTTCACACACAGTGTTACCTAGAAGCGTATCCCCCATCCAGTAGTATTCTTTATAAGATAATAACAAGATTTGATTCCAATAGCACCATTAAGACCAACAAAGATTTATTCAGAGCATGAGCTTTTGAGTGCATGCACTCTTTGAAAGCTCACACTTTGAATACTGCTTTGTTGGTCTTAAAGGTGCTATTGGAACCAATTTTTTTGTTCAGACCAATGTGGCTACCCACTTGAAGCTATCTTTATAAGACAAGAAAGAGCTGTCATGAAATATTTGAGAGGAGCTATCACTGTTCCAGAGATGTGATCAGTACATAGTTGTTCGTTAGAGCTGGTGAGACCCTTTGGAATGGAGGAATGGGATTATCTTCTTGTCCTGCCTAGTGGCTGATATCACACTCCTGATCTGATATCTTGGACATGGCCAGCATTTCTACTCTCAAGGCCATGGTTTTGTAGGTCACAGGGTTCAAACATGATCAGCATCCAGCAAGATCAAACAGCCCATCCGGGGTCATGGAAGTTCCCTAAGATGAGTCCCAGTAGAAGCCATGTTCTATGGTGTCCTCTGCTTCTCTGGGATTCAGGAAACTGTTGGAGAAGGATTTAAGGGAACAGCCTGAACATGTTGGGGGAGACACCCGTGGCCTGGAGATGAACTCCCATAGTGTTCAGGCATACTTTTGGTAATGTGTAGTTGTTCCCACCTATCATACAACTTCTAACCCTCCTGGCCTGCTACTGCCCTACAGAAATAAGTGCCAAGCAAGAGATTCTAGGAAAATTGTTATTGATAAGCAGAAGCTTCATGGATCACAGACATGGCATAAAGGGAAGGGTTTTTTAAACAAACAATTCATTGCAATTGGAACTTACCCTACTATAAGAAATATACAGAGAAAATTCACACAAGGTATATTTCTCCCAATGGCTACTCCAGGGACCCATTAGACATTTTGCAGGAGAACATAATCCCCCCTGAGCTTTCACTAGCTTCTGTTTATCAATGAAAAGCGCGGAAGCTTTCTTCATTATTCCATTGTGTCTTTCTAGCTTCATTCTTGGACATTCCATCTTATCTTCAGTTTTCCAAGTTTCTTATGCCATGTTTGACACTGTTGCAGTCCCTACTACTGACTTTGCTACTAAGAAGATGCTGACACCACAAATAATTGCTCTCAGATTCTATTTGCTCTCAGAATCTATTTAGATTCTATTCTATCTATATTTAGTGAGCGAAAATGGGAAGGAAGCATGTCAAGTTTTAACTGTAACAGATACAAACCTTTCATAGCCAGCTACTTACCTTTTTATTGTGGAGAATAATAACCAAAGATGAGCTTTAACGCTGGCCAGATGTTCTGCCCTGCCCACAGCTGTTTTGGAAGGGCATTACTGGAAAGTTCCCCTACTCCAGAGGCTTTGTCCTTGTAACAGTGGACAGGTAGAAACTAGAGAGCATTTCTTCCACTATTGCCCCTTTTATAATACAATCCGAGGCAAATTATCACAACATTTTAGCCAAATATTCAGGACGGTCATCAAGGGAAAAGATAAAAATGCTGCTAAATGATGGGGAAAGCCATACAACTGTTTACATTGCCAAATTCTCTGCCACTGCCATTAAGATATGCAGTACCTTTTACAGGTTAATAAGCATTCCTATTTTATACAAGGTTTTATATGTCCACCAGTATTTTAAATTCAATGAAATCTTAAATCTTTAAAAAAATAGTTTAATTTTAAAATCAAAAATGTTTTTCATCATCATCATCATCATCATCATCATCATCATCATCATCATCATCATCATCATTATTATTATTATTATTATTATTATTTATATTGGCACGCTTATCAGATAATTTTCACCTGTATGTTTATACTATATGTTGTACATTTTGAACTAAAATGTCTTATATCTTTTTACTTGTAGTGCCAATAGTTATACTGGCCTAAATGACCACAAATAAATGTCTTGTGAAACCTTTCATTGTTCTTTCTTTGATCAGGGCTCTGCAGAATGTTGCATGCTCAGGTGGACTAAGGGCTTTCTTTTCTAGAGCGGCATGTTGCTTGGTTAACCATGCTGCTTGGTGGGCCATTTCTATGTGCAATGACATAGAGCAGGGGTAGTCAAACTATGGCCCTCTAGATGTCCATGGACTACAATTCCCATTTGCCCCTGCCAGCATTTGCTGGCAGGAGCTAATGAGAATTGTAGTCCATGGACATCTGAAGGGCCACACTTTGACTACCCCTGACATAGAGTCTGCTGTTCGAAGGAGAAGAGGGAATTAAAAATCCTAATAGGTGGCAGGATCGATATAGAATTTTGTGACTAGCCTGGTTTGATATGAAAATCAAGTTCCTTTTGTTGTTTTGCAGAACCTAGAAGAATATTGCAGTCATCTACTTCCTGACCCGAAATAATTAAATACAATGGTAAAATTGACATTAACAATGATGCTTATTGATGTGTAAAAATGGTATGAAAGAAACAAATGCTGCTCTTATCGAAATTTGCTGTATGTTGCTGCAAATTACAAAGTCATTGCAAACTAATGTCCACCCTAGTTTCTTTTGTTTGGCTTCTTAGTGTATCCCAGCATTCATTTTCATTTGCAGCCAAACGATTTTGAGTTCCATTTTGCTGATTTCTATTTGCTATCCTTTCCTGACCCTGCTTGCACTGTCCATGGTCCTGGAATGACAGTAGGCCAATGATGACCTTAGGCATTGCTGCTCTCCTTCGAGTCATTCTTTTGGAAACCAAGATATACAGTTTATGATGGTTCAGTTATTTTTTTGATGTGCATTAGTTGACCCAATGCAATTCCAGCTCACTGATAATAGCACAAACTTCACAAAAGCCATCTTCTTACATCACCACTTTTGATTTTATGATTGAACAATTTATAATTGCTAGGCTTATGCTGTGGGAAAACTGGTCAAAATCCAAAAGGGGAATTATTGATACCACTGGTGCTTGGCTGTTCCATATACTGTTTTAATATCTGGCAATTTATTGGTGTTCTGAGGATATGGAGCTGTACTTACAAACTGGGAACTGTTATTGCATAGCATCTTTACATTTGGCTTGTTTATGTCTTCCATAATGGCTTCCATCCCTCAGAGTAAAGCTGAAATTGAATTCTACCTTTCTTTGCCACTGCTTAAAAGGGCAAACCAATTTGAAATGAGAAAATATCATTGAAAAACCTCTGAAACATCACTTTTGACTCCTAACCCCATAAATTAAATCATAACATAACTAAGATTAATCAGCACTATTTTAAGATGTTGCCCAAAATATGGAAAATGTCACTCGGATCATAGATTTTAGTTATGATATCATGTTACATTTATATATTTGTTTACTGTTGATTTAAGTCTCATTGGAACAAATTCCTTTAAAATATTGTTGTCAGATGGCACTAGCCCTTTGCTAATCATTTTTAGGGGTGAAGACAAGAAGCAATAATTTGGTGTCACTGACACTTTATTCCATACTCCAAAATATCAAAAAAGAGGAGCTCAAAATAGCAGGTTTGCCTGTACTTACTAGATAGGCAGTTCTGTGAGCTTTTACTGGAATCGTCACTGGTATTTCAGGGAAAATACATAGGATTTTGCTGTCTTCATGAAATAAATTGTTGCCATTCCTGACTGCAACCCCTTGATGGTTTTATGAAAACTGAAGTTTTAGTTTTACTTTTCTTTCTGTTCTTGGAAAAAGCTATTATTAGCTTGAAGAATGTTACTTGAGCAAATATGCTTAAAAGCCCATGTCCTTGAAATACCCTAAAGTAATGACAGCAAAACCTATAAATATAAACAGCAGCTGCAGCCTTAGAGATTTCTCCCATTTTCTGTCTTCTGCAAAGCATTTTAAGTAGCAGAGACATATACCAGTATTCACATCTCTAATAGAGACCTGTAGCCTCCATCTGTGGATATCTAAATCCAAAGATCAGGTCCACACCAATGTTAAACATATTTTCCCCACAAACTTGGAATACTTCTCAGGTTTGCTGAAAAAGCCAAAAAGTTTTTTTAAAAAACACACTCAGAATTTAAATTCCCCCGGCAGCTCAACTGCTACTACTGCAGTATCAACTTTGGGCCAATCTGCTATGGTGGAGAATGCTAGGAGCAGCTATGAATCTCGCTGCCACAACCGCAAACTCTGGGAATGGCTTGGTGCCCAGATGCCACTGTGGTGAATGCTAGGAAAAGCTCTGGGCCTGATTGTGATGACAGCAAATGCTTGGAGAGGCTCTGGGCCTCGTTATGGCAGTGGAGTACTTTGGGGAGCCACTCCCTTCCTAGCTGCCATGGCAAAACACTCTAGTAGCCACTCTGGGCCTGGAAACATGGTAAAGAACTCCAAGAAACCTCCAGGGCTGGCCACAGCAATGGAAGATGGCAGGTATGATCAGAGTCACTGCTGGTGGGTGGTGGGGCCCAGGGTCACAATGGGGAGGAGATAGGATCTTATATGGCGATATGATCATATATGGTCATGCCAACTGCCCTCCCTCCCTCCCAAAATGGGCAGTAAGGGGCCTGGATGGGGTTTAAAGGGGAGCGATCTTGGGTGGGTGTGAACATAGCTATGTTTCCCAACCATATCCTGCCTGATCACACCACTTCTGGTGTTTCTCAAAGCCTGAAGAATGTGGAGAGATTTCTCAATGATAAAAAGGTTGAGAATGGCTGATATAGAAAGGAAACCTGTTAGTTTTCATGAACCACTGTCAATGCAATAATTGGAACAGAGTTGTTTGCATGTGGAGGAGTGGGGAATCAAACTCCCAGCTGAGCCCAGGAGTGGCAGTATAAAAATCCAAACAAACAAACCTGGCCCACCAGATTAAAAGTCCACACTCCTAACCACTACACCAAGCTGACTGTTAGCCACTGCAGCAGTGAAGGGGGTGCCTCCACAAGGGGAGAAAGTGATAGGCATGCAACCATTTGAAAACATTTTCCCCTTTCCCCCTCAGAGGTATGATGTTCCTCATAGAGAGGAGATTGAAATGCCTTAGAGGGAATGAATTAATTTCTCCTGATGTAATTTTGTTATAGCAGAGGTGGGAGGGTCAGTGTTAAACAAGGGGTGCCTCAAGCTCCCATTGGTGGATGAGAAACTAGAGGCTGTCTTTTCACATACTGGTGTACAGTGGCACAGGGGAGGAGACCAAAACATGCTAATGTTTATGCAAGTGAAAATAGGTGTCCTTGGTAATGTCATAAAAGTTGTTGTAAAGCTAGTTTTAAATACTGCACTAGAAAGAGGCAGTCACCGCTAGGAGGAGGTAGTGCCATGCAGAGTCAAAAATACTATGGTGGGTTTTCCACAGTAAAAAATGGTGCCATGTGCAGAAAGTATTAAAAAGATGTTTTTTGGGGAAGACTTTTTGTGAAGTACCTGCTGTGCATAATACTCCCTGGGAAGGATGATCCTGATAGTGGTAGCTTTCTACACTTCCCAGCTCATGTGTCTAACACAAGTGAGAAACTGTGGAACAGAACTAAATTCTCTAACCCACCCTAGGCAAAGTAGGAATAGCTTCCCCGCTAAGGATTCTTTCTCGCTTGCTGGCATATGTCAGTAGAGGTTGGAAAATCTGTTGCAAAATATCAATATGTCTCCTCAGTCTAGTGCAGAATAGGTCCCAGTGTGATTGCCTGTGGGAAAATCTGGTGCCACTGCTGAGACTGTGACCCAGTGGGGCTTGCATCGAAGTGACAATCAACATCTTCATATCATTCCTCATGGATTGTGAACTTGCTGAGAGCTCCATGGACTCCCACAGGCAATTGTGTGGGGCCACTGAGCTTGTGTGCTGGGCCACAGAGTTTCAGGACAAAGCACTTGGCAAAATTTTGTGATTCGCATTGCTTGTTGGAAATTATGGGTCTGGATGCAGCTTCATGCATTCGGGGATCTGGAAGAGGGTGTCAAAAACTGCTTGTAAATATCCTGTCCTTAAAGATACCCTCAGGCTTACCAGTGTAGAAAATTCAATTGTACTTCCTAACTGCTGATTTCTCTAAGCTGCAAGCTGTGACCCAGCCATGAACTGACAGAAATACATGGTGCCAGGTGCACAGCTCTCATTGTCTGCCAGTAAACAAATAAGTTATCCTGCCAGAGAATATATATGTATTTTTGAGTGAATCTTTAACTTTAAACAAACAGAAACACCTCAAAAATGTATCAAATATTTTAGCAGTATTTTTCCTGATTTTACTTCTTGTCTTAGGTAAATTTTTAATTTCAACTTATAAAAAATTATAGTGCAGCAGTCTTACTCTGGAGTAAATGAGTACTGGTTTGCCATGGTAACCTTTAAAAAACATTTTAGTCTACTGAAGTAAAATGACAGATGAGAGAAAGTCATGCTAAGTATTACATTGATTTGGATTAGTTGCTTGGCTTTTTGGCATGGTCAGATTAAAAAATGATTAAGAGGAAATTATATTTCCACTTCCAGCAGAAAGCAGAGCTAGAGGCCATATTTGAAAATTCACTTTTTTTTTTTTTTTTTTACAGAATGCCATTATACCATGGCAGCCAGAAGAAGACCTATTGTCATATGATTATGAACCCCACAAGGAGAAGATGGCTTTATTTTGAATACTCTGCATCCACAATTGAATGGCACTATGTCTTTCAGGGAGCCATGTAGAGCTGTGGTGCCCTGCATCATCAACACCAAATGTCTGGTCACTTCCTGTAAAACAGTACTACTGCAGTCCCCATACACTCATTAGGTCTATTTTCCACCTTCTGTAGTAAAGAATGAAGGCTGGAGACATGCAGTGGCCCCAATCAATTTAATGTTAGACATGACTAAGTCACTTTGCAACTAATAGATCCATATTATTAGACCTTTTCAGAAGTTAAAATCATATATCCTGGGAGCTTCCCAACTGCACATAGTGGCAGTTCTTCCAATATGCACTGCTGCTGTGGTTCATGAAATGAGACATGTGCACATCCTCAGTATATGCAGCCAGACTCCTGGATTTTTCAAGGGGAATACTCATATATACATTGAGGCTGTGGACCATGTTAATAAAGATTCATGTATAGAGAACCATTACAACACCATAAGAATGGAGCTTTCTTCCAGTAGCTGAGCCAGTGACTAATTTAATTGAAGGGTGGGACAAGTTGGCCTGTCCTTAGTGATAGAATTGAAATGTATGCCATCTCCTGAGTCCCTTTAGTGCAGAAGGAGCTGAAATACATATCTGAGGGGAAGAGCTTTAAGGAATGTATTTCTCCAGGGTGAGAAATATTTTATTTAAGAAGTGCTTATTTAGTTGCTTCATTTCATGCCTTTGATGTGAAATTAGATGAAACTAGCGATTTTTGACTGTGATGCAGATTTAAGCCTTCCCTGTTACTCAAAATAAAAAGTGAAATTCAAGAGAGAGGAGAGACATTCAAATGATATCTGGATCAAAGCCAGCTGCAACATTTGCATGAATTTGTGTGGGAAGAAACCTCAGCTTGTGAAACAAAAAAATAGCCAGCAGATACTTTTTAATTTCTAAAAAACGTCCCTTCGACTGACTCAAAGTAATTAAATTTAATAAAAGATAAATTAGCTTTCTTAATAACATATACTTACTTGCCAATCAACCTAGAATCCTCTGGCTATCAGTAAACACAGTTTGTTAGCTGAGATACCTAATGGGTGCTGATGTCTTGAACTGGGACTGATTAGTTTTAGCACAGATGGTAAAATAAGTAATGGTAAACTACGTTTTTAAAGTTAAAAAATCACTTAAATAAACCTGCACTTTGGAAATATTTACTTAACAGCAGCTCTGTTAGAGGGACTATAACATACTCTTCATGTGCCTATACCTAATGGTGAGGATAATTCTTTGAAAAGCTGCAGTTCAGTGCTAGATTAAATGCTGAAGGTACTAGGTTCAGTTCTTGACATATCCAGTTCAATTCTCTCAGTAACTAGTGCTGGTATTCTTAGCTTTAGTCTTTGGAGAGCTGCTGCCATTAAGAGCTAGATGATCCAGTGGTCTGAGTTGTAGTTCTGCTATATGGGCTGCCTCGTATATTCAAAATATTTCTGACTGACATGTAAACAAATTCCCGAATTCCCTCTCTTTGTCCCAGGAATGTGATGAAAAAATGGAATGGATGGCATAACTTGCAAAGATGTGAGTCCTTGATGTTTCCCATTGAATTTTATTAACAAAGTAAACAGATTGCTTTACAGGAAATACTAGGTAGAAGGCAAAGCCTGACACTCAGTGCCAAGTGCCACTAAAACAGATGGAGTATGCCGTTTCCTTCCTTTGGATATTTTACACATCCTTAAACATCACTGACACTCTGCTTCTCTCACATTAGAAAGTTATATTCATGATGCACCGCAGAAGGGCTTAAACCACGAGCCACCCTTGAAAGCTCCCACTTCTCTGCTCTCTGTCTACAGTAACAAACATGGTTTTGAGTGCTGGGAATACCCATCTTGTTTGAGGAGGAGAGCACAGGCAAGCTCCACCCCACTGCAAAATGTATTTTTGTTGGCACGAGTCTCCAGTGCTGCTATCATTTTAAAATGCAACATAGAAGAATAGGAATAAGAAGAGATGTTTTTTATACCCCACTCTTCACTATCTGAAGGAGCCCCAAAGCAGCTTGCACACACTTTGCCTTCCTGCTTTCCTTCTTTTATTACATTTTTATACCGCTCGCCCTTGCAGCTCAGGGCAGTTCACAGAGAACATGACGGATATAACACAAGCTCAGTAACTACATCATCATCAACAACAATGAACATTTAATCATTAACCAATAAACCATTTAATATTTTCACCATAACCCAGCAGACTGGTCAGATCAAAATTGCCCCATGATATGTCCATTGGGCATATCTGGTAGGAGGAGGTTCTGTAGGGCCCAGTAGATGTTGTCAGATCCCCATAACAGACACCCTGTGTGGTAGGTGGGGCTGAGAGAACTCCAACAGGACTACTTTGGGAGAACAACCCTAAGAGAGCTGTGACTAACGCAAGGTCACCCAGCCGGCTGCATGTGGAGGAGAACTGGTGAATCAAATCAGAGGCCCTCACTCTTAATTGCTACAGCAGGCTGACTCTGTTACCTCATACCCATTACAGGTTATGGCAGAGTACTCCATTTCAGTGCTGGTGGCAGTGAAAAGGTCCATTAAGTCACGGTTATCTTATGGCAACTCCATAAGGTTTTCATGGCAAGAGAGGTAGTTTGCCATATCCAGATTCTGTGTAGCAACACTAAACTTCCTTGATAGTCTCCCATCCAAGTATAAACCAAGTTTGACCCTGCTTAGATTTCAGGCAAATTAAGCTGATTTCAGCCAGGCACTGTCAACAGCTGAGGAAGGGGCTATCTGTTCCCTTGCTGTATTAGTTTAATTCTCCATGCCTTTCATTGATATAATAGAAAACTGGAATTGCTCAATTTCTATACACCTATATTTCTTAGGTTCAGACATACTCAATGTTTCTTCCCAGTCGGATATGCAAAGATGATTACTCTTTCTCTTTTCTTTCATTTTATTCCTACAAAATTTGTAGTGGCAAGCTAGGATTTAAATGATCACCTGTAAGGCAGGTGGCCAGATCCTCTTGGGCCACTGGCATGCCAGTCAGTCAGTCAGTAACCATTTATTAGTATAAAATATGTATAAAACATATAGAAAAAGGGCTTAAAATTTCAACGAAATAATAAAATAGGCCATGGGGTTACATAACCGAATAGATCTTAAAATGATAAGATAAACTATAAAAGATAAAATACAAAATAGGCAGCATATTATAAAAGCATCTTATTTAAGACTCTGGCAACTATAATGGTTACCTCTGGATCTCTGTCAGGGAGCAGGAATTGCAAGGTCATAGACTTACTTACAGAAGGCTTGATTTCCAGTAAAGCAACAAAACTGTCATCCCGACATCACTCATATAAGGGGCAATCTAACAAAATGTGTGAGGTAGAGTCTTTGAGGGAAAAGCATTCATTCATGCAAGGAGAAAAGCTCTTCTCAGGGGTGGGACATTAAGAAGACATAGATATGTAGGCATACGATTTCTCTGCATAGTGATGCCAAAGAATGCTGGAGAGCAGACATGAGGATAGGTAGGCATGAGTTCCTGATGATCATGGTTTAATATTCTCTGTTTAATAATCCAGAAGATACATTTTTCTTCCAGAGGTAGTAGGGAATTCAGATCGATGCCAATGGAGACTAATTTTTGTTCAATAGTCTGGAACCATCGAAATTTAAGAGGGTCATTTTTTAGACAGGTTAAAAGGCTGCCAGTTTCTACTCTAAAATAGAGTCTGACACAAAATTTAAAAGTTGCTATCCAGGTCTTGGCCAAATTCCAGGCAGATGGCATGATAGGAGACACAATTGGGAACCCCTCACTGGCAGGCAAAGCTTACCAGATCCAGGTTGAGAAACTGCTTGAGATTTGTGTATGAAGCCTGGGAGAAGACAGGCACCCCATGGGGTACAATGCCATAGAGTCTACCAAAACAACTATATTCTCCAGGGGGGTTGATCTCTTTGGTCTGGAGATGAGTTGTAATTCTGGGGGATTCCTAAGTCCCACCTGGAGGATAGCATCCTTATCTGTGAGCCAATCCTTGCTTGACAAAGTAATGACATGGAGGATCAGTAGATTTTAGAGTAGTACTCTGTGGGGAAATACAGGCTTTGGAATGCAAAAACTACCACCTTTCCCCCTCGGAGGTATACTGCTCCTCGTAGAGAGCGGGCAGGATGGACCACAGCAGACCACAGTTTCCCATGAAGAATTAAAGCCCCCAATATTCCATCCCTTCACCTATGAAGGGTTTTTTTAATCACTGGCAAGCCGAAAACGGGAGCTTCCACCCATAGCCTGAAGCAGCTGTGCTTCCTCATTCTCCTGCAAGACAGAACCAGCATTTGAGTCCCCTGTGGGCATGTCTAGCTAATGTGACCACTTCCTGATCAGTCCTTCTTGCCTTTCTGTCTTTTACCGAATTCAGTTGCAATTGATTTAGTTAAATTAAATGTCTCCTGTCTCTCTCACCCCAGCTCTGTTCTCTTGTATTTGTCCCATGTATTCTCCCAAGTAAGCACCTGAGTGTATACAAGTTTAGGTTCCCAAACCAGGGACAGGGAGGTGTTCATTTGAAGGTAATACATGTATATCCCCTGCTTTCCAGATGGCCATGTAACATCTATGATACTTGGGATTTGTCTTGGGGTGGTGAATATACTCTAAATACTATTGTGTTATTTCCCCCCCCCCCACTACCATAGGGCTGACCATCCCTGGTTTTGTCTGAAGAGAACCTGAGCAGGGTGTCACTTTTCCCCTGTGTCTTGGAAAGAAGCATGGAGTAAAGAAATGTAGTTATTGCAGTTTTCCATGTCACAGATTTAACTGGTGAGCTTGGCATGATTTTTTTCCAAAGGACAAACAACTCATTTTGTCAAGCAGATGCACTCCATATATCAAAATCCATCTTCTCATAATATGAACTGTAATCTGATTATACATTCCACAGTAGAACAGTTATCTTTAGTAACCATAAACAGAACAGATTGTAAGTAACATGAAAACAAAGCAAGAGGATTCTATGCAAAGTGTAATCTAAACATTACAGAATCGATAAATATACTTGTGCTGACTTTTATGAGGGTTTATGACAACAAGGTTTCTCAGTTTTGTTTGTAATGGGAATTTATGCTGCTTTTTGGCATCACGAGAGAGTGAACTATCTTAATCATAAACTCAAATGGCTCACGTGTTCTAGTTGACAACCTCCAGGTGGGACTTGAAGACCTCCCAGAATGATGACTAATCTCCAGACAACAGAGATTAGTTTCCCTGGAGGAAATGGCTCCTTTGGACTCAATGGCTTTATCCCCTGCGGAGATTCCTCCCCTCTCCAAACTCAGCTCTGCCCAGGCTCCACTGTCAATCCTCCATGCATTTCCCAACCTGGAGTTGGCAACCCCACATTTGGGGAGTGAAGGGAGAGACACTCCCCCCCCACCTTTTATTCCAAGTTGCTTCCTGGCTCGTTTTGCTCTCTAAACTTAGATGTTCCTGAGCTTCCATAGGCCAGCCCCTCACTAGAGACATGGACTGGAAGATTTAAGAGCAGAAGGGGATTTGGCTTGTGGCTTTAGGCCTGGGTCGTGCCTATAGGGCCCAGACACTTCACACAACTCTTGGAAGACATCCCATCTCTATGGCAGAGGCAGTGACATTACTTGTTGCTTACCTGCAGTGCAGAAGCAGCACTGCCATAGAATCAACACCCATTGATCAGCACTGACATACACACATCAAGGCTGTAGTCTGTGCAGCTATCCAGCTTCTTGGTGGGTGGTAGCATGTTGATTGTGGGGGCATTATTGGATTTGTTGGGGGTCAGTCTTGAGCAGGATGCAATATCTCAGTGCAGATGGAAGTTGATAGATGCAGGTGTAGGATTTTTTTTTGAAAGAACGATGTCCAATACCTGGCAAGGATGCTCACTGCCTATCTAATCTCTGTTACATCCCAAGAGTCGATGATATAAGGTCCCCTATTTCTTTCACGTCATCTTTGATATTCTGCAATGCCAAATTTAAGAAACACATATTGCACCCCTACCTAGGATGTTACACAAAAAGAAAATTGCCCCGGCTTTTGTAACAAAGACCAGCATGGAAGGAAATGACCTTGTGCGGCTGTCCCAATGAACTCTGCCTGGTTATGCGGTCCTGACAGGCGGCCTGGGTGGAAGGGTGGCTATTATCCTATGTGAGTTCTTCAACTTCTGCGGATTTCCACTGCTAACTATCACTATCACTATTACTGGATCCCTAGTTCCTTCCCACTACCTGAGTTCAGAGATGTGTGCATGAAATTTCAATGGATTTTGGGTTTTGTTTTCTGTTTCACTTTTGGGAATTGCAAGCTACCGTGAGCCACAGGGAAAAAGACAGGGCACAAATATTTAAATAAACAAATAAATAGCTCATACATTAAATACCGTTATATGCGAGCATTGTGCTTTCTTCCTCATACAAAGCTCTCTTTTTGTTTTGTTTTTTAAAATCTTCCCAATCAAAATGACTTTGCTAGGGACAAAATGTCTAGCTGAAGAAGCCACAGTCTGATTGGAATGAAGCTCCTGGATTTTGCTTCGTCCTCTGCTTGACATCAACCACTTGCATGATTTGGTGTCTCTGCTTTCATTTCTACTCAGCCTCCTTAGTCTGAGTTATCTCAAGCATCATTATTCTTAGGGAGACTCTTCCACTCCATTTATTGCCTTCTGTATAGAGTGCAACAGAGTGCAGTGTAACGATCAGCAAGAAAAATGTGCAGGTCAGATAGATACTGATCTCTTACTAAGCAGACAGAAACATATACTACAGAACACCCAAGTAGTCCAATATCCTTGAAATAGTCTACCCTGAGAGCATTTAACAACTGAATCCTATGAAGAGTTATTCCAGCAGTGGGTTTAGGCTGGAGTAACTCTGCATGGGATTGCATTATAGGGAAGCCAAGAAACAATATACAATGAACTTCAGAGTCATGGGATAGGAGGACAAGTCCTCTTATGGATTGGGAATTGTCTAAAAAAAACAGGAAGCAGAGAGCAGGAATAAATGGTCAGTTTTCACAATGGATTGATGTGTGCAGCAAAGAGTTCCAAAAGGAACTTTTCAAACTGGGGGAATGGGCATTAAAATGGCAAATGAGATTCAATGTGAGCTAGTGATACATACTGGGGCAAATTACCCCAGATTCACATATATACTGGTGGGATCTAAGCTGGGACCTTGGGGTGGCAGTGGACAGCTTGATATAAATGTTTAAACCAGTATGCAGCAGCTGGGAACACAGCACATTCTATGCTGGCCACAAACAGAACAGGAATAGAGAATAAAACAGATGCCATCATCTGCCCACTCTTTTACAGCTCCATTCTGAGACCACACTTGAAATATGTTGTATAGTTCTGGTCACTGCACTTGAAAATGGATACTGTAGAGCTTTAAAAGGTTCAGAAAAGAGCAACCAAAATGACCAGGGGGCAGTGCAGCTGCCTTACAAGGATTATTTAGGGCTGTTTATCCTACTAAAAGCACTAGCAAGGGGAAACATGATACAAGTTTTTAAAATTAGGCATGGCACAGAGAAGGCGGACAAGTTCCTCCCTCCCCCATAATACTAGAACCTGGGGTCATCCACTGAAAGTGATGAGAGGGAGATTCCAGACAGACTAAAGGAAGTATTTCTTCACATGGTGTATAGTTAATTTGTGGAACTTGCTGTCAAGGGATGTGGTCATGGCTGCCATCTTGAAAGAATTTAAAAGGGGAGTGGACATATTCATGGAGGGCTGGGTAGTCAATAGCTGTTAATCATGATGGACATCTCTTCCCTCCAATACTAGAGGTAGTATACCTTCTTAAATCAGTTGCTGGGGAGCACAGAATGGATGTTGCTGTCACAGTCTTCCTAGATAGCTGTCTGGCCACTGTATGAACAGAATGATGGACTAGATGGGCATTAGGTCTGATCCAGCATGGCTCTTATGTTCTTTGTTTTTAAATTTTACATTCTGTCTAATGGCTCCAAGAAGGTTAAACAATTCAGACATTAGTGTCAATTAGCAAGGTTTCTATTTATTATGCTTCATGTCCATAAATAAAGCTGTAATTACTGCAGAGGTTTCCTTCTTTACTGTTGTTGCCACATTCTTCTTGTTATTACCTCCACATCAATAACACCCAAGAAGTTAACTAGAAAAAAAAAGTTATGTAGCAGGGGGAAAATTGCGACCTTTCTTTTGCCCTCTCAAAAATCAATAATTTCTCAATGAACATTGTAGGCTAGTTCTTGCAGGTAGAACTCTGCAAAGCAACACCAATTTCTTCAGCAACGTTATGCACCACTTGCTTAATTAATGTGATTTTTCAAACACTCTTTCTTTCTGTTTTTGCCTTTGGTGTGTTAGATGTATGCCAGTGTTTTCTAGTAAACGTGTTATTCCCAAAACTCCAAATGGCTCTTTCCTGTAACGTACTTGTATCAGTTGTGGCTGTTTTTCAAACATCCTCATGAGAATTGGAGAAATGAACCTTGTGTCAATTGAAGGTGACAGTGTGGTCAAGGGCCAAGCATGAACTCTAAAGTGCAAGAAAATGTGTTTAAGAGCCGGGTTTTCTTCTTCAGAAACAGTTATAGGCTCTGGGTACAATTAACTGCTTTTGTTCATGTCTCTATTTTTGATTGAGAAGGTTGTAAATGTCTGGATCTTTATGTATCTCAGGATTGTTTCTTCTTTTATGTTCCATCATAATCTTTATGAGCTTCCTTCCTTTGTATCCATCAACATATGAGCATGAACATGTTCCTATACTGCTGAAGAACCTTTCTGCTGAGGTTCTTCCATTATCTCAACTAGCAGCCAGTGTAAGTAGTACACATACACATTTCTGTTGCCTATGTATTTCTGAGCTCGAGCAATTATAGAAAACAAACAAACCACAATGTTAGAGAATGTACAACCATATATACCACCAAACCAACTTAGACTCCAAATTCCAACAGTGCAGCTACACATACATATTTTGGCTATATGACTTGGAATAAGAACCTGCAGGATATTCTTATTCAGTCCAAACATTGTTCTAGCAGTGTAATGTTTCTGGGTTCCAAAAGCAGAAGCAGGATAAAAGCAATACAGGACCCAAGAGCATTTTCAAAATCAACAAATCTTGCTTTTCATTCCCATAACAAATGGCATGTGTAGGTCAATCCTTTTCTGTTTTATTGGCCCCCTGACATTGGAAAGATGGCACAAAAAGCATATATGAATAAAACATTGTTCTGTCCCTTCCATGGAATTTCAGCAGACAGGCCATATATTTTATTGCTGCAGATTTTCAAAACAGATGGAGAGTTATAAGAATATTCTCCTATGTTTCTATTAATGTAACATTTCCAGTGCAAACATTAGCACTTGAAACATGGGATGTGTATTGAAGCACAAATCCTGTACTATACTTTTGGCATCCTTGCTTAGTAACTAAAATCCTGCCATCACATGCCTTATTTCATGCTGGTAGAAGGGTTATTATGTTCATTTTCCAAAGACTCCTTCTCAGAAAGTGCAAATGATAATTTAACACTTATCAGCATGAGGACACATTGGAACATGGATTACTTCTGGGCCATGATTACATTTGCTACCTATAATTACTATTAGTACAGAAAGCAGACAGGGCAGATGTTAGAACAGTGTGCCAGGTCTGATTCCTCATATGTTACTCTTGATGCTCTCAGAGCCTAAGTACAGAATATATTTTCCCCACAGTCCTGTCAAAAGTCTGGAGTTCTGCACTTTCCAGGCATGTGCTGACCCAATTTGAATCAGAGGAGTATTTAGTGAAAGGAAGTTTAGAAATAGCCCCGGGTCTGTTGTTTGGACCATTCAGGGCCTCTAATAGCATCTACCTGAGAGTGTGTTATTTGGAAGTAAAATGGTATGGGGAAACTGTTTATGCTCCCTGTCCCAGAACACTGCGATGCTGATTAAAACCTTTCTTGTATACATCTGTGAACTGTGGAACCTAATTCTGAGATGTGTCCCAGTGTAAACATAAGTGGTTTGCCCTTCAGTGAGGAAGAACAATTCCGTCTTCTCTTTGGCCACCCATGCTGGTGTAATATTGATAGTATAATTTTGCCAGGTGCTCACTTCCAGAGGGCAACCCCCCTCTGTCATCTCTGATGTTTGCAGCCGGAAGAAAGGGGAAGGGGGAACTATCTCATCTGGAAGTGACCAGTTAAGCTCTAGGAACCCCCCATACAGTTTTGTTGTTGGGGGGGGGGGATTTCTAGAGTATCATCTGGAAGAGGCAACCCTACCCAGGACCCACCCTAGGAATCTTCCAAGGGCTGTGGAACTGTCAATCTGATGGTATGGTGAAGTTGCTATTTTATGCACACCCAGCAGCTAAGTCTCTAGAGAAAGCAATGCTGCTTTAAACAGAATCAACCATCTGAGTCAGCAAACAACTGGGTTGCACATCTGTTATTGTCATATGGTGCATTTGTGTCATTCTGAAATAAAACAGCTGTTTTCTTCTCTGTGGCTCAGTGCAGATATAGGATTGGATCATGATGGTGGAGGCAGCATTTTAAATTGTACTGTGTCTAGAGCAATCTTGCTAAGCCTTTTCCTGCTAACTGTGGTGCAGCATGTCAGTGTTGCTGGTCCCCACACGGATGCATGGAAATCTTCTTAGGTTTTCCTCTTTTTTTGTAATTTTAAGCAAATGTGGCCACCACTCACCAAGGCTGTGGATTGTGGCCGCACAGGAAGCCAGACCGGATGAGGTTCCTGGGGCAGCCAGAAATCACAGGAAGCCCTTGGAGCGATTGGTCAGGTGTTTGGTGGGCAGGTTGGGGGTAGATGGGTTGGTTGACCCTTTACATGGGGCTCTGGGGAGACCCTTGTCCTCTTTCCTCTCCTGTAGCTTGGCAGCACTCCACCCATCCCTCCTTGCAGGTTTTTTATATGTCGTTGGCAGTATCGTTCATTGGTCTGTGTCACTTTTGTTTGCATTCAGAGTGTTTTCTTTGTCACTGCTAACAGTTGTTGTTCATGGGGCAGATCCCTCTTGGGGGGAGGTCAAGCTTGTGCACTGGATTCTCTCATAAGAGGCTGTGTGGGTGCTGAGCTACAGCACTATCCGTGGTATGGCTGCCTGGCTCACATTTCTGGGTGGCAGGGGGTCCTAATAGATGCTGATACCCACAGGGCCCCAAACCGCTTGTGACCTCCCATGTGCTAAGTAAGCACTATGCCCGCCAGTCCGCACATGCACGCTTCCATGTGCTTCCAGGTCTGGCTGCTGGCATTAGGGCTTCCTTGCAGTCTTCTGGCCGTGAGATGGCTGGGTCCGCTCATCCTTCACCTATGCTCATTTGCATAACAATAAAAGCTGTGGCTATTTTCTTGCCAAAATTATATCCTGTTGTGTTGTGGCCTCATTCCATTCCAAGAATTGTCCCCTTGTTACACAATACATTTTACATTTTCAGACTCCTCTGACTGAAATTTGTCACGAAACCCATCAGATTGGCTTCTTCCTAAATCTGCCCTATTTATATTAAGAAGCTACACCATTTATCCATAATGGTGCCTATGTTGGTGTATAAGCAAAACACATTAAAACAGTTCATAGTTAAAATATCCTGAGAACTCAAGCTGAAGAACCAGTATGCCAGAAGTATAGCCAAATAACAACAAAAAGCTGGACAACTGAAACAAATTGAGAATTAGCAAAACAGCAAACAAACACCCCCCACCCTCCCCCCCCCGAGCCCAGCCCCAGGCATCTTGCTTGATCTGATTGGCAAAAAGACCAGGTAAATGGAATGGTCTCACTTTCTCTTAGAAACAGAAGGGAGTTTAGGTGGAAGCAGGTTCTGAAGTATAGATGCCAATAACAGAAAAGATGAAACATAAAAGCAAAAGTATCAATTGGCTGTCAAGATAGCAGCAGAGAACATAGGCACTGGATTCCATTATCTTTTCAGAGCAAACTGTGTTTTACCTTGTGAGTATATGATCTATACATACCCATACAGTAGCATACACATACAAGGGCACAAGTCTTATTGAATTAACTCTAAGACTTAACTCTTAGACTTAACTCTAAGTAAACATGTGTCGGATCAGACTACACAAAGTAAAAATGGTTCTGGGATCAAATTCCTCAAAAGTCTTTGAAATCATGGGTAGATATTTTTTGATTATTTGATTACTTGAACTTCAGTGCTCAAAAGCCTACTGTCAGTGTCTAATGACAAGATATTTCAACATTTGCATTGTGAAATGTTGTAATCCTGCCGTTTCTGTAGTTCTAGTTAACTTTAACTCTGCCTGTGGCTTAGGCCCCTTTGAGGGCACTTGATTTTGACTAGACATGGGCACCTTTAGGCTGTCATCCTACCATCAAGCTCTTTCCTCAGTCTCATACCTGAAAACCTATTGTTCAATAACAGAATGTCAAAGAGACTCTCTGAATTATTCCACTGAAGCAGCCCCAGAGAGAATTAAGGTCTCCAACAATCTAATATTGCTTTCATTTCAGAGGAACGTTTGCATGTACTTGGCTGCAGGGCTAGATTTTGAGGCAGGTGATCAAGGCATGGAATGTGTGTGTGTGTGGAGGGGATGCCTGGCTATCATTGAAATATCACTCAACAGTTGAAGTTTTGCCTAAGAACTTAGGGTAACATTCTAACACTGTCCCCTACAATAATTCTGTTTAATACTGGCAGGTCCAGTGTTGGTGCATTGTTCTGTTTTCTGATGTTAATACCTTTCAGTTATTCTTGAAGCCAAAACACTTGAAGCCAAAAATACTAGCGTAGAGAAAACAAATGTGATTTTATTTGCTTATGTATGGCATGATTTTTCATATCCTAGCATGCACATTTATCCTTTTATAGGACAGTGATGGACTATGCAGGCTTATTTTGCTTTAGAGTTGTGAAATGGGCTGCAAGCACAACAGAGATATTTTCAGAGCAGAGGGAAGGGTGAATAAAGTTGTCTCATCCAGGATGTCCTTGGGCCCTGCATGCAGCTTGACTGGATCATGGTCTGATTCCCATAATCTGCTCAGCTGGCAAATGAAGGGGATTGCAACAACCATCAGGCACAGTTCGTGGTGCGGTCATATGGTGACCATAGGTAGAATGGGCTTGGTTTGCAAACCTTATCTGGAAGTGGCCAAAGTTCCATAGCATTTTGTGCTCACTACAATGCTGGATGCAACAAAAGACTAGAATGTCATTGTACCTGCACAGCAAGCGATGATTGGGATATAGAGAATGGTGGCTCAGCCCTGGCACTAACAGGGTCAGGGTGGCTCAGCCCAGGTGGCTCAGCCCAGGCACTAACAGGCAAGGACCAAGACAAACATCAGGGGATGGAGATGCTGGATATATGTCCAATCATGGAAAGGATATTGCACGCAGGGCTGATTGCATGATTCAAATCAGGGCTGCATGAGAGGATGTAACCCTTGAAGCTCTGGTTGATTTGCTATTTGAAACCAGCTTCTCCATTTTGTTTATAGCAGTTTTAACATGTATGTGTGTGTGTAAGACATGCCCTTTAAAAATCTTTCCCTCTTTTAAATGTTAATAATAGTGCAGGGAGAGTGATTTTGATTACAGAAGGGCTCCTTAACCTAGATCTAAATGGCTATGCAAATGTATGCAATTTACCTTTGACAACCTGATGGAGATAAGTGATCTGGTCACATCTGTTTTGAGTCTGTAGAACCCCCTTAGAGACCATAAAGGACACCCCAAAGCTCCCATATTAAAGAACAACAACAGGATTTACTATATCTGTTTAATAATTTGTTGTTGTGGAGAGAATGCTAGGATATTTAAACTCAGTACAAACTTCAGCTGGCATGAATATAGCAGCTGGTCTCTCATAAAGATGTTAATCAGCAGTGCATTAATGGTAGGTTGTTTTAGCCTTGACTCATCTATGTTTACAATGACTGACATGGAATATTGAGCTTGCCTGCCAGATATGCAGGGGAGTTCACAATAATCCTCCCATATTTTCCAATCCCTGAAAACAGAGTGCTTCAAAATTCCATCACCAAACTGTTCCCATTCTTGGGATGCAAAGATCACTCCGAGCAAGAAAAGTGGAACAGGTTATCTTATGCATAATGTAGATGTTTACCAGTAATGGCAAATAGAACTTTTTCTTCCTTTCTACCTTCTAAAAAGGAAGTGTCCTCCGTGCTTCTGCAGGATGTGACTCAGATTTCTTTTATCCATTGAGACAAAGACGAGTGCCTGACTGTTGAAAAGGGGGGAGTATGGGGTAGGATTGGGTTTCAGACATTGATTCATTTTTTAAAAAACATTGAGCCCCCCAAGAGCTGGTTTCTTTTTAAAAACTCAGCAGGTTCCTAGTAAACCTATAATTTTCTTTTCTTTGTTTGAAAGGAATTAAAGTATCCTGATGTTTTCAGTGTTTTTCCATTTGTTTTCATTTAACACGAATAACTATTATTTTTTTTACAACAGCTCATCTTTCATTCTTAGAAATTCTGAATGATTTTCCCTGTCCCAGGTGCGTGTAGCCATCCAGCACACTCCAGAGTTCAAACAGGCTTTTATTAATGGCATTTTGTGATGACATGCTTCTGCAGCACAAGTGTATGGAAGCCATTCTTGTTTTTAATCATATTGTCAATAACGGATTTTCTTTTCTTCTTTCCTAGCTGCATCACTTGCTGTTCTTTCTCTTTTTCAGGTTTTCTATTTTTACTCTGATAATGGATGTTTGAAGTTTTATTTTAAAAAGTGGAAACACTTGTACTGAATTGGTCTGCTCAACTATTGTATTGTATTAATTAACTACATAACTATTGAGTTGTATCATTGACTATTTCACTGTTTATTAATTGTTTAACTGTTTAACTATGTGACTGCTTAATTGTTTTGACTGTTCAATATTTAACTTGTCTAATTACTTGTCTAATGCCTTGTTTAGCTGCATAATCGTGTATAATTGCATAATTCTTTGACAGATTAACATTTTCTTTGTTTAAATTTTAATATTCTCATTGTTTAGCTATCTAGCTAATTAGCTAGTGTGAGGTAGTATTATTAGTTACTGTTAGTTATACCTATAATCACAGGCTATACTGTTAGTCATAGGGGTAGGTAAGGTTATAGTGGTACTCATTGTAATGGTTAAGCTTTAGGGAAAATGCTATGTATGTTGAAAGGTATATTTTAAATAAAATCATTATTTCCCTAAAAAATAATAAATTTTAAGGATTAGGGTTAAGGTGTTTATTTGGGTGTGAAAGGGAGGTATGGGAGATGCAAATTTGGGGGGGGGATGATAGTAGAAAAGAGAATGTTAATGCACATTGCTTTTCGGCCCTTTGGCTAAGATCAAGTGCAAGTGTGTGGCAGATGAAAGAGCACTAAAACCACTCTAGCTTCTAATTCCTTAAACTCATCTAATTAGTTGCCTCTCTGGGGTTTTGCTTTCTCCATTCCTACAGTTTATAGCCTGAAACTCATCTTGAAGGTGCTACTGGACTTGGATTCCCAATATTAACCTTGAGCTGCCTGCAGAAAATGGAACAGAAGGAAGGAAACAGGAGATGGAAAATGACAGAGTCATTCTTGTCTTGAATCTTAAAATCCTTGCGTGGGATTGGCTGGTTATGATTCTGGTTTCTATGTTTTATACCATTGGAAAAGGATGTCATTATGTGTTCTTTAAGGAATAATTAGTCAGTATTTCAGGAGGGTGATTGTGTTGGTCTGTGGTGGAAGAGCTAGATTTGAATCCAGTAGTGCCTAGAAGCCAACGAGATTTTAGGAGTATCTGATGAACCTTGTTGGTCTCTTAAGGTGTTAGAAGGCTCAAATCTAGCTAATCATTCATTGGTGACCACTATTGGGTCTAAGAGTTCTGGCCTTCCTGCCATGTTTCAGGGAAAGGCCACTTAAAAAAAAACATTGCCCACAAATGTAGTTTGGGTTGCATATCTACACACTGCAAGATGAGGTGTGTTTTGAGAAATAGTAAGAATTTCTTGGTGGAGCGATTGGCAAGGTGCTCTTTGACTCATCACAAGGTGCTGATAGGATTTGTACAGAAATATATATAAAGTACTTACAAAGCTAACACAAGCTGGACAACATTTAAAGGGAAATTTGAAGACAACATATGCTTAATAATATAAAATAACAACGGGCAATGGATTGAGGACAGAATTATAAAATGGCAAATTAATGTCAATATGAGGGAAGAAAATCTAAAATCTGGTATTAGCCTTTATAATGAATATTTGTGTGTACAACTGGGAGTACATTTGTGGAGTATTTTCAGCAATGTAAGAAAGATTTCCAGGAGCAGCTTCCAACGTTCTTGTAAATGATGTCATTGTTGAAAGGTGTGTGTATATTTCCTGCTGAAAACGAAAAAAGGCAAACAGCCCACGTCTCTTATGGGAGAAGCAACGCCTCGTCCAGCAGGCACTGCAGTGGAAGAACCTGCACTCACAGCTTTACAGATGGCCCATCTGTCTTCAGCCTGATGCAACTCTCACTGCTGCTCAGAAGAAAGCCTGTCAGGATGCTCAAGATGCAATTAGATGTGGGGAAAGAACCAACATAATTTTTTTAAATATTATTTATACAAATCCATTTGAAATGGTAGTGAAATGTAATTACAAGAGGGGGGAAAAGACCGTGTATTACTACTGCTTATAGGCTGCGAGAGTTTCTCAGAAATAAATGTCTCTTTGCATGTAATAAACATATTTTACAATACAGTTGTTTTGTGCTTCATTAATTTAATCCCAAAGGAAAGGACTCCGGTCTGCAACTATAAAACATTCTCGTTTGAAATGTCGCAGTTACCAAGTGGATCATGAATACAAAATAGACACTTGCAATTTGATCTCACAAATGATACTGTATTTACTTTTGTTTGATGCATATCTAGGTGCAAACTGTTTAGCTCAGCTGGATCACCAGCCAGAAACATAGGCTATGAATCTCTAGAGGAGGGAGAGGTTTTACTGCACTCATCAGGACCCAAAGTTACCATGGCCCTGGGAATACAAGGGCAGAGGCTGGGGTCAGAAACAAATATGAAGAGTGTACAGAAGGACTAACAAGGGTGTGCAAGGAAACAGTTTGCTATTAATATGTATTTCTGTTAACTCAATCTAAATAAAGCCTGTGATTAAAATAATAAAATACCACTGAAAGTGTTTACATTTAGATTGCTTCTTTTTTTAGGCACCACAGGACTGTGGACTTCAGAAAGAAATCAGAAATAACAGAACTCAGGAACAATTGTCTGGATCAAGTAGGTTAAATCTGGTATCATTTCATGGGTGAAGGTGCATCCACCAGTGATTCTTTTTGTTCTGAGAACATGATCACATTAGAAAGATAGCATAAGAAGAAGCCAATGGAAATAATAGTATATGCATTGACTTTTATCTGTTTTGATTCAGTTCCTTGGGCTTGTGGAAGCTGGGCATTGTCATACATCCTTATCACTTCGTTTGATAAGTCAATCAATCAATTTTTATTTTACAGTTGTTTAGACCAAAATTTCAGATTACACTTTGGTAAGTCTTAAACTATCAGTCAATGCATGAAAGGAGTCCTGCACTGGAAAACAGTGCCAACAAAGGCCATTGGATAAGAATCTCCATCCACTGAGATGCTCAAGATGCTCTTTTTTTCTGCCCATGCTTCAGGCACAGGGAATCCCTCCTATATGGGTGCAATCAGTGGATTGCCCTGCAACACTTGCAACTATATTCAGTGCTTGGCAGGTGAAAGAGGGCCACTCTGCTCCCTGCCCCATTTGTCAAGAAACCCACGAACCAACACATCACATTCTTGGCCATACTAACAGAAAGCACCAGTGCCTCCTGACCATCCGTGCTCTTCCCAAGCATCTACATGAAGACACCGGTCACAGTCTCCTCCCACTTTACAAGTGGTTATAAATAATCATGCAAACTGCTGAAATGCTGCAAGATTGGCTCATTAATTGGGGCTTGCTGTCACTTGAGAATTATTGTGTGGAAAAAGGCTGCCTGGAGCACTTCTCCCTTTTACTGGTATTGTTGTTTTACCATTATTTTTTTCTTGAGAGAAAGAAAATAGTTACTTGACTTAGGGAAAAGCAGTTTGTTTTGACAGCCCTTTGCGTGGGATACCACAATGCTCTTGGCAGTGGTGGCAGTATGAAAATACCATTGTGTTTGCAATGTCTCCCCCTCACATCTGCTGTATGCGGGAGAGGGTGGGCGAGTGGGTAATTCCTTGTTTCTTGGGGAGCGGAGCTGGGAAAGAGTGCTGTAAAATGTATGCTGAGGATGACAGAAATGATTGAGATGGAAATTAAGACGTATCTGATAGCTGAAACGTTGATTAATGAGAAGACAGCTGTTGACAATGATAAGCTGATGTGTACTCTGCTGCAAATTCCCAACCAAATGTCTCTTTTTCCAGTAGCTTCTGAGTGGTCTCCCCCAGTATTGCAGCAGGGTCACCAAGTGAGGTGCCATGCCCACCACACAAAGGTAACTGTTCGAACCAGTGAGCACAGGGTCTGGGTAGTTCATGAGGTCATTCCGAATGACAACAGTACAATGTCACAATAGTACATGTGTGTGCCCTCCCTTCCGCCCATCAGGAATCATCTTCTGGATTTTGTATTCAGATCTCCATACTTGATTGCTGAATTGAAAGTTGGAATCCTGAAATGGTGTTCTGGTGCCAGGGAGATTTCTTTGTCTCCCTCTTTCAGTGTTTTCCACCGGCAGTTGCAGACTTTAAAATTCATTTGGGCATATCCTTAATAACCATTAGTGGCCCTCCTCCCTGGTTCTGGTAATGCTTGTTGGTGTGCTTTTATTGAATTGTTTTATCGTTTTAAATGTTGTTTTACTTGTTCAAATGTTTCTCTGTATGCTACCTCGGGGTCCTGATCATGTGAATAGGTGACGTAAAAATGTTTTCAATTAAACAAAACAAAATAAATAATAAGCAGGAGTGTTTCTAATTGGCTACTATCTCCATCTTTTCAAACGGGCCTTGTTTCAATATTGATTTAAAGTGACATGTCCAGGAATTTTTGACAGAATCCTTTAATTTTCTTCTAACTACTTTAAATCACAAAATCAAACCAAGTAAACACAAAAACTGTCCTTGATAATTACAGCCAAAATCTTTTGGGAAGAAAATACCCTTTGTCATTTAGTACCTGCTGAGAGGCAATCAAAATTAAATGAGTTGAAATTACTTTGAAGTGCAGCTTGTTTAAACTCCATCTGAGGACTGAATATGCTGGGTTCTAATAGGTTTTATAAAACAATTCATCATAGTCCAGCTACAAAGGGCAGGTTTCCTGCAACCGTTGGTCTTCTGTAAATGAGAAAGTCAACTAAAACTTCAAGACATTCAAATGCATATACAAACTATAGGCAACTCTTTCCAAATACATCTCTCTCAAAAGATTATGTTCTGGGTTTTTTGTCTAGGCAACACAGCTGGCACAATGCTTTAATGTGCTGTCAGAGCTCTCTCAGCCTCACCTACCTCACAGGTTTGTATGTTGTGGGGAGAGGGAGGGAAGGTGATTGTAAGCCACTGAGGCTTCTTTGGATAGTGAAAAGTGGGGTATAAAACCCAACTCTTCTCCTGCTGCTGCTTCTGCTCTTCCAGGTAAAGGAGCCCTGAAGGTAGATGAAGAAGTCATTTCCATCTAAGGAGTATTTGAGAGCGGTAGGCATGCTGATTCAGGCACCCAGTACTCATAACCTATACCTGATTGGTAAATTCAAATAATTCAAAGACCAAGGGATTCCTGGCAGAGTCAAAACCCATGGCAACGCCCAAACATGGAGTTGCCCAGAGAGTGGGATCTAAATCATGTGTCATTTTGCAGCTCTTCTCAGCTGAGTACTACATTCTGTGTCTGTCTTATAAACTACACAGTCGGAGTGCAACAAATAGCTTCTTAAATTTGGTCTCACAATCTCAGGGTGGTGCTGTCAAAACAGGAACCCAACTTTTTCCTGGGTGGAAGGCAATTCATTCATTTGTGCCATGTGTGGTATGAGCCAGTTTGGTGTAGTGGTTAGGAGTGCGGACTTCTAATCTGGCATGCCAGGTTCGATTCTGCGCTCCCCCACATGCAACCAGCTGGGTGACCTTGGGCTTGCCACGGCACTGATAAAACTGTTCTGACCGAGCAGCGATATCAGGGCTCTCTCAGCCTCACCCACCCCACAGGGTGTCTATTGTGGGGAGATGAATGGGAAGGTGACTGTAAGCTGCTCTGAGCCTCCTTCAGGTAGGGAAAAGTAGCATATAAGAACCAGCTCTTCTTCGTCTTCTTCTATGGTTGCTGAAGTTGATGTAGTGGTTAAGTGCTGGCCTAGGATCTGGAAGTCCCAGGTTCAAATTTCCATGTTTCCATCTAAGCTTGCTGGGAGGCCTTACGCCAGTCACATCTCCTCACGTAACCTATGTCACAGGGTTGACACAAGGATGAAGAGGAGAGGAAAATGAGGTGAGCTTCTTTTGGGAAGGCAGGATCTATATTATTACTACTATTAATTAAGATTTATTATTTATTATTAAGATAATTAAGACTTATAGGTTGGCTTCCTCCAAGGACTAAATGAAAAAAATAAATATACAAATAAATATTTTTCTTTTCTCTGTGGATAGGGAATGAGCAATTCAATAGCAAGGCATCTTGTCATTTGCACCCAGTTCACATTTGTTTCTCACAACAGTGTGTCCATAAGCTTGCATGTGCTACTTAAAGCTCTTTTGAGCCTTTCTCCCTTTCTTGGAGTGCAATTTGTAAATTGATTGAGAGTCAAATGGGAAGACGGGCGTACAGTTATACATCATTGCCATTTTTATACTTAGGGTTCATTGCTGTTTTTGTATGAACTGCACACTCTGTGATGTGCATGTTTAGTTCTTCATTATTTGCACAGTTATATACACTTGTACTGCACCTTCCCCTTTTCTTTCCTTCCTTCTTAGTCACTATCAACAGGCACAACAGATTTTTCCTTTGCCCTGAAGATAGACATTCCCTCCACTATTTCCTCCTTGCCCATTCAAAGAGAGTGCTCCAGATGCCACCCATTCTGATAAGCCACCCCCACTAGAATTTTTTGCTCCACCTCCTTAAAGCCCATTCTTCAGTGGCAGAACATCTGCTTGACATGCAGGAGGTCCCTGGTTTTATCCCCAGCATCTCCAGTTTTCTAAAAAAGCATCAGACAGTGGGTGATATGAAAAACCTCTACCTGAGACCCTGAAGGGCCACTGAATGCCCTATTCTGAATTACATATCCTTCAAGAGGGGTCTAACTGGCAGCTCTTAGAAAGTGAATACAGAACTAAACAAATCTTGATGTAATCCGGCAGGGATCTTTTTAGGTTCCCATGAAGCAATGACACCAGATAAAGCTTTCTTAAGTCTACCCAAAACATTGTTTCTTACAGATTTCCCACATGGTTTCCTCTCAGTTATTCCCCAGTCTCTTCCCTGACTCATTTTACTTCCAGTTGGTTGTTCTCCCCAATACATTCAAACTCCCCATTCTCCCCTCAGAAACCTGTTTTTCTCACACCTCTCATTTGTGCCAGTTCTCTTCCTGTCTTCCATGTCTGTTTGTGGCACAGTGGATGGGCTCCCAGGGGAGGGGATCTATGCCCATGGCAAGCTGAGATACTGCCACTGTTGCTGGGCAACACACCAGTCAGCTTACCTTTCCACCAACTGGTGGGGCTAAGGCACAGCAAGACCTACAGTTTGTAAAAGAGGCAGATTGGTGGCTGCTGCCCATCTGTGTTCACAAGCTAGCCATCTTGAACCCTACCTCCACCATGCAGACATGCATCATCTGAGTGGGCAGGCCAGAAACAAACAATATGAGCCCAGTTTGTGCACCTGCATTACTACAGAGCTTTGGAGTCTATTAGATTTGTTTAGTGATTTTTTACTTGGGGAAGGAGGGGAATTGCCTTTAAGTTGGAGCTTGAGGTGCAATAAGCATTCCCTATTCCTCAGAGACTTCTCTCTGCTGGACTCAGGGGAGGTGAGCCACTCAAAGGGGTTGGAAGAAGAAGTCTGTACTTCAGTTTGAATGTGGCACAGAGAGTTACACCACTGCGTCTTGATCTGTGAGCTGCAGGCTCTATTATCAACACAACAGGCAGGGACTTGTGCATGGCTTTTTAAACAGTGGGTGTTCTGGACTGCGGCCCACCTCTGCTTTGAGTTCCAGTGGGCTTGAGAGCTCCCCTCTTATTTAAAGGAATTGGACAATGTCTCTCAGGGTTTTAACTAGATGAAGGAGGGACAAGAACATTTTGCAGCAACAGAGATTCCATAGCGGCGGCTGCAAAAGCAACATCCCCATGCCCAAGCTCCCCCCCTCCTGTCACAGGCAGAATCATTGCATCTCCTGATGTCCTCTGAGGTGATGCTGTGCCTCTCCCAACAGCCACCCATGTTGTGTTGTACAGTGCGCTAACATTTTGGGTGGCAAGCAGCTTCCTGAGGAAAGTCGTTCTGAGCAGAATGCTCAAAAAGAAAGAAAGAAAGAAAGAAAGAAAGAAAGAAAGAAAGAAAGAAAGAAAGAAAGACTTGTTCCTTCGAACCCTTTCCCCTCTTGTATTCTTAAGCTTCAATGCCGTTGGGTGGGGGCAGCACACCTCTCCTTTCCTCCAGGCAGTGATTCTGCCCACAGCCCGTCCAGCCTGAACCAGGCCACCACATTGTATCTGCCCAGGCTGTTCAGTGAACGGGTGGAATTTCTTCGATAAGATATGCTTTTTGGTTTTGCATGTCTTCTTCCAAATGCATAAGACTTTGTCTTGTGCTCAAGGATTTGGATGAAGAAGAATACCTAGGGAATGGGTTTTCAACAAAGAATATACGCTTCTTTCTAACTCATTCTATGAAACACTTTTTCTAAACTGTTGAATAGCACAGAATAATGCAAAACCGAGCATGTGTTAAACAAAAGCTTGCAAAGCAGGAAATGATTTGATTTTCAAAAGGACTCATTCAGTAACATGCCTCACTCTCATTCAATTCCAGTTGGCACCTAATCCCTCTGTATTCTTATTAAAATTCTGTGTAAGTTTGCATATAATAAATATGAGACAATAAAAGCCCTTTCTTAAGTACATTTTAGCAATGCAATGTAAGATACAAAGCAAGGTTCTTGGACAAACCATTAAAGCTGCATCCAAAGGCACTTTCATTTTTTGTTGTTTATTTTAGATTTACTTAAGCAATTGATTTTTGAATTAAAACCAGTTTTGTTGTGATAGCCTGATTTGCTAAGTAATGAACAATAATGCTGAAGAAGCCTCTTGTACTAGCTTTATTCTTTTTACAACAAAAACAATGTGTGGCACACAACTGGGCTGGAACAATAGTGATTTCTAAACAATGAAGCAAAACATAGCCATGCTGGTTCCACAGACAGTATCTGAACACAAATAAACATATGCACAAACACCCAAAAGTGGCTTAGACTGAATCACTGTTCTTTTGAGATCAGTATTGTCTACTCTGATTGTGAGTAGCCCTCCAGGGTCTCAAGCAGAAGCCTTTCACGTTCATTACCTACTACCTGACCCTCTTAGCAGAAAATATCAGGACTGAAGCTGGGATCTTCTGCATGCACTGCCTTCCCACATGGCTTCTCTCCTTTACAGCCCCTCCTGAACAATCGTTCTAATGTAGCACCGGTTAAGAGGTATCTAATCTGAGGAGTGATTCTTTCTGTCCAGGGCAAACTTACACTGGCTACTCAAACTGGTTTAACAGTCATTTCATTTTCCAAGGAGCCCCTGTGAAGTTCAGGAAGTTCTTGGCATGTTCACCAAACTACACTTCTTATTTTGGGAGAAACCATGAGTTGTATAGTGACAAAGCTTCATATAAAAATTTAGTATAAATTGGCTCCTAAATAGGTGTCACTTGGTTGTAGCTTGACTGGTGCACACCATTAGTTTGCAGCCTCAGGAGAGTGATTGGACCTGGGATGTGAAGGAATTACCATATTCATGTTTAGATTGTGTACTTGTGGTATTTTAGGGCCAGAGTGAAGCTGGGTAAGTGCAACATAGTTCCAGAGCAATAACAAGAACAGGGTTGCTGAAGAGATGATGTTTTGCCTTAGTATTTACAAAGGAAGCATTACCCTCAAAGGACATAAAAGAATCTGCTCATTCAGGATTTACCCCTCAATACTGCCTAACAGTAAGCAGCATTCGTTACAGTCAATTGGTGTTACACAAAAGTTACTCTGGGAGAAAATATGACCAAGTAAAGAAACACTTTGACTGAGAGGATGAATGTGACCCTTTGAGGAGTACAGCAGCTTAAACATGGAAAATGATGCTAAAAACCAGGAAGCTGCTTTTTAAATCACACACAGCATTGGATAGGAAATGGGCACATTTGATTAAATCAGGTTTACAGGAACAAGTAAAGAGCTACAGCCTAAGGAAACGTGCCTACAAAGAAAGTCCCGTTTTGCAGCGGTTGGTTATGTGGTAGTCACACAACTGTAATCCTGGTCTTCTATCAAACAAGACAGATAATCTCCCACAGTAATCTGAAATGCGAGTTTATTTTTCTTTTAAGAACCTGTCCATGATTACAGGCAATTTTTCAGCATCAAAGGCACATGGAAGGATTATGTGAATTGTCAATTTCGGTTTGAAATCAGCAATAATTAGGGACCAGGGTTATACATCTGAATGACGATCACTCTGCTGAGAAAAATGTACTCCTTCATGATATAGGAATAGTGTTGGGGAAAGCTGCCCATGTTTCAGAGCCGAAGTGATTATTATGGTTATTATTAAGTGGGAACCTGTAGGAGGCAGCTCATCTCCCCCACCCCCACTATGCCATCTTTCCCTTTCTTGAAACCCCCAGAGTTTCTCCCCTCTTCCTGCTTTCTTTAGGTTTGCCAGCCCCCAGGTGGGGCTCAGAGAATTCCTGAAATGACAACAAATCTCCCAACCACAGAGACCTGTTCCCCTTAGGGTTGCCAGCTCCAGGTTGGGAGATTCCTTGAGATTTGGGGCTGGAGCCTTAGGAGAGCGAGGTTTGGGGAGGGAAACCATCTCGGCAGGGTATAATAGAGTTCACTCCTCAAAGCAGCAATCTTGAAAGCAGTTGTAATTCTGGGCTGAAAACCCTGGTTCCCCTGGAGGGTGGAGTCTATAACTCCTGACTGCTCTTGAGGCTGGTAACCCTATCTTAACCACAGTTATACTGTTCTAAACAAACTAACTGCAATATAAGGGAGTAATTCAATTTAGGATTGCTTTACATAGCCCTATACCCAGGGTCATTTCAGAAGCATGGAAATAACTGCTGCCAGCTGGAAACAAAAACCTAATATGATTTTAGTATGAAGCATCAGGGTCAAGATGATTGGTACGTCTAGATTCTTGGGGGGAAATGTACATATTGTTTGCAAGCATTTGTATAAAATGATTTAAATGCAATACTACTTTTTGTTTGCAGATAATTTATTTCCTACCCACCTCCCTTTCAAAATAATTGCTAACCGTTTTGATGGCACACACAAAATTTTACCAGCTCTTTGAGCATCCAACAAGGTAGCAGGAATGCAAATGATTAATTAAAAATGCATACAGAGAAAAGCAGGTATTTTTGATCATGCGATGTAAGATAATCTTCAAGCAATTATCTGGAAAAATTTACTTCAATGAATAGGGCTTATTCTGTTGTCCTTTCAATTGCTATTTGCAAATAAATATTCATTAGTTAAAGTAAATCTAAGAATATGCTGATACGAAGGTACTTCTCAGTGCTGATGCAGAACGAAGCTTTTCAAAGTACATTTGCCTGCTGTTTGAGGCATAATAAGTCTGGATCATACGTCTGTTTCTGTCTATTCTCGAAATGATAAAGCTTCAGCACTGTGTCACGTGATGAAATCTGTTCCATTGGGATTGCCTTTATAACACAGATATAGCAGGAAGATGGGTTGCAAGTTACTAGGTCTGACTGAAGGCAGAAATGGTGTATGATGGGAAGGCCAAGAGCTGACAGTAGGCTAGAGCCTGTGCAGATTCCAGCTGCATGTCAGGGGGTTGGTGGGGCTAGCCACCTCCCCCCCCCCCCACACGCACAGAGTTTTCCCTCCCTTCACAATTTCCGTTCCTGCTACTCCACTCCATTGGGGTTCCCAGCAGGAGATTAAAAAGAGGAGTGGGATGGGGGAGATAGGATCTGGGCCTGGGTGAACCCACTGAAGTCTGCAGCAGAGGCCAAAGTAATGTGATGGTTGCATAACCATCCCTACCAGTGGATGATACTATTGGACATCTGAACATTTGGGCTGGCTCTATATTGGCTCTAGTTGTTCTGTTGAAGCGAACTGCTCATTTAGGTCTGTGCTGGAGGCTATGCTGGAGACTACTTGGAAACCACTCATTAATTTTTTTCATTAACGTGGGTTTCTTAACTAGTACATCACAGTAGAACAGACAGGCATGGGAGACTTTCTGTGTATTGTGAATTTGAATAAAATATTTTTAAAACATAAAAGCTGAGGTAAGTACAAACAAGGAATCAGGAAATATGCATTGTTAAATTTTACCCTGTATGTGTCCCAGCAAACACTCTCCTGGGCAAGTTTATAGTTATTTATATTTTGATTCTTATATCTCTTCACCACAGGACCCTGTGTTGCCACTTATTATATTTCTGGCCCAGCAAAATCCTGCTAATCTATGGCAACACTTCAGTACACAGGGAAACGTAATCACATGAGACTTCCCCGTGGTGTCAGCCACTCAGAACATGTAAGGCCAGTGCTGCGTCAACTGCAATGTTAACCCATTAACTTCTGATCCAATGCAGAAGGAAGCCCTGTATGGCCTAGAACCCTCATACCTAGCAAACCACATTTCCTGGCATCTCCTGGCCTTAGCTGTATCTCCTGATGGCTCCTAACGGATAAAAAGTGGGTCCCAGGCCTCAAAAGGTAGATGACTGCTGTCCTAATGTTTTAACAGTCCAATCCTAGGCAGAATTATTCCATTCTAAGCATGTTGAAATCAGTGATGAAAAACAACGGGCTTAGACTGCACTGTTTGCTAAGAACTGTACATTAAAGACGGAAGGCCAGCCTACAGATTGTGTGCAGTCCAGTGATTGTTCTTTCCCAATCCATTATTTTTATGCAAAACGGCCATAGTGGCTTTAGACTGAATGGGAGGACTGCTGGGCAAGTGTGTCTGGGGAGGTGTTCATTTGGTTCAGTGTCACCCAAACAGGTTTCTTTCCCACCTGCAGGGAGAAAGCATTGGGAAGGATGGTTTGTGGAGGACAGAATTATAGCTCCAGCTGTGTTGATCTGATGCAGCAGAACAAAGTTTGAGTCTACTGGCACCTTTCAGACCAACCAAGTTTTATTCAGGGTATGAGCTGTTGTATCTGAAGAAGTGTGCATGCACATGGAAACTTATTCCCTGATTAGTCTTAAAGGTGCCACGGGACTAGGTGCCCTGGATTTTGGACTGAACTGTGTCACTCTTTCAGAGGGCTGAGTTCAGCTCTGTAAGCAGGCATCACAAGTCATCAATGTCTAAAGGTGACTGACAAGATTGCTGCAGTTAGAACAGAGAATCCCCCTGTTCATTGGCCAAAGCTCACTGGGAAGATATAGAGACACAGAGATCATGATATTGATGTAAAATATTGCAACGAGATGAAGATTCTTTACCTTCCCAGGCTAGATGTGTGGCAAAGAATGGTAGCATCTTCTGTTGTTGTTGTTTTTTTTTGGGGGGGGGGGGATAAAAAGATACCTTCCTACCAGGATGAGAATTATTGGTTCTTTATAAGATTAGGTGTGCAAGAATTAAGGCTCATCTCATCTCTCCCGCTGAAAATAATAATAATCACAGCATGGCCAAGTTATATTTATAAATTTACCTTCACTTTTCAGTATTTCTTTTCAAAAAGCTCCTGTTGTGAACAACAGAATTCATGTTAACTCTTCCTTTGCTGGGTTAGCTGAAATCGGTGGAAATCAAAACTTATAAACACCAATAGCTCCACTTCCTCCTCCTGTGCAGCTTGTTTAGCCTCAGGGCCCACCCTGACCTTCAAAGTTCTCTTCACAAATAGCTGAAAGGATCTTTGGTTTCTTCAAAAATCCCTTTCATGCTTCAGATATAAAGTTCAACTCACACACTGATCGAGGGGGGGGGGAGCGCAAAATGTGAATTAGCGAGAGCTCTTTTACACCTGGCTGGCCTGCAGGTACTCTGTAAAGCCTGAACCACAGAAGGGAGGCTGCCTGTTCTTCCAAAGGGCACGCTTGGGACTGCACTTCAGAGCCATTCTTCCTTAAGGGGAACAGGTCCCAAGCACTGCAGCCCCAGAAAGGCTGACGGAACCATCTGCCTTTTCCTGGCGACCCCTTTGCTTCTTTTGGGGCTTCCTTTAAAGGAAGTGATGCCCCCAACAACAGGCAGCCAAGCCACCACCCTGGACTGCTAGGATGGATTTGAGGCTATGGGGTAAACAAAACTCATCCCTTTAAAAATGTGACCTTTTATGGTTGCCATATTCCAGCTGGGGGCTGAAGATCGCCTGTTCCCCTGGAGGAAAAAGATGTTTTGGAGGCTGGACCCTGATTAGATCCTACTGAGGCGATCCCCCCCCCTCTTTACACGAGACCCACCCCAGGCTCTACTCCCCAAACCTCCCCCCCTCTTTACACGAGACCCACCCCAGGCTCTACTCCCCAAACCTCCCGGCATCTGTCAAGAGAGAGTTGGCAACCCTAGCGCTTGTAGCTTGGCTTTGTGCTTTCAGTGTCGGTCTTCTGGGCGTCAAGCGGCGCGAGTGTCCCGCTGACGGAGGAAGGGTTTTCTTCCCACTCGGTCTCTCGAATCTCCAGCCGTCTTGTTCGCGCTCGCAAGCGAGCCCCCCGCCAGGCAGCCCCAGGGAAAGGAAGGGAAGGGAAGGGAAGGGCCGGGCGGGTTCTGCGAAGCGCGCTCGGGGCCGCCCGGAGGACCTGCTGGTGGGGGCCGGTGGCGCTCTCTGCCCGCGCTCAGAGGCGGCCGTGCCCGGAGTCCGGCGGCAGAGGGCGGCCCCGAAGAGCGGGAGGCCCTGAAGCCCCGCCCCCCCGACGGGCTGGGCCACCTCCCGCCTGGCTGGGCGCGCCCCGCCACGTGCTGCTGCCGCCCGCCGCCCCAAAGCCCTGCCTCACTCGGCGCCCGGCCGCTTTGCTCCTGCTGCTGCCCGCCTGGCCAGCCGGGGACGGGGCGCCGCTCCGAGCGTGGAGGGAAGCTCTCGTCGGGCTGGGGAGCCAAAGAAGGGCGGAGGACGCGGTAAGCGCCCGAGAGAACGGGCTTCTCCCGGCTCCTCCCGTCCCCCGGGTCTCCGGCTGCGTCCCCCGGGTCTCCGGCTTCTTCCCCCGCTCCTCGGCGCCACTGCTGGCCGCTGCCTTGGCCCCCGGCCGGGGACTCCGCCGCGTCGATCGGTCCGCCCCGTTGGTGTGCGAGCTAGGCGGCCCCTCGAGTTCCCGGGAGGGAGGAGCGCGCCCAGCAGGCAGCCTGCCACCCCCGGCGAGGGCACCCCGCGGCCGGAGCCGTCGTGCCCGGAGTCGGCGGAAGACTCGTAGCTGCGGAGTGCGAGTTCTCTGCCTGCGAGACCTCCGTGATGGGCGGTGGCGGCGCCTGCCTGGTCGCCGGCTGACTTCCTCGCCCACCCGGAGGGAACCGCAGGCAGGTCTCCCGTTGGGTCCCGGCCAGCCCGGCAGCCCGCCGGAGAGGGGCTTCTCGCAGGTACGCCGCTCCTTGCACTCCCCCCCCCCCAAAAAAAATCCTTCTTAAGGGGGGCTGCAGGTAATGATGGGACAGCTCGGTTTCGGACGGGCGCGTGGCATGCATTAAACCTATGGCAAGTCCAGATGCTCTGGGGTGCATGGAATGCCTTTTAAGAACGGGCTGGTTTTGTTAATAATGGATGAGATAGTTTGGCATGTAGAAACTGAAGCCTTTCCGCGTAACCCTTTCCTTTCTCGACAGCTTAGCTTCCCCGCCGGCAGCTTGTCTTCCTTTGAAGAATGTATACGGAGGCATTCCTAAGTTTCTTTATTGGAAAGTATGAATGCAACAGGCTTGCCTCTGAAGTAAAGGTGATGCGGTGATGTGTGACATTTGGGTGGGCTGCTTATTCTCATGCAGTTGAAATGTGTAGCAAGAACCTTGATAAATGTTTCAAGCAGGAGTTCTGCTGAAATGTGCAGAACTCCTCTAGAGTAGTTAGTTGAAGGATCCCAAAGAAGGCTGGCAATCCCAAGCTCCAGTTGGTGGGGGGAGGAAAGGGGAAGATGGAGGATCCTGAAAGGGATTCTTTGCAGCAACCCCCCCCCCCCCAGATACCCTCCAGAGGGCTCATTTTCAGCATCTGCTAACCAAAGGCACTTTTGTCTCTGCCCCTCCTGCACTGACCAAAAATGCTTCCCCAGAGGGAAGGACCCCTGCAGAGTGTAGCAAAGAAAGGATTTCAGCTGATCACCTGCCAGAAGCAATGAGCAGACAGAAAAGAAAGCAGGGTTTGGCTGGAAAACTCCTCCATGCCCCCCTTTTGATGTTGCTGTTGGGAGGAATGTGGGGATTATTTAGATCTCTATTCTAGCAGTGTGTGTATCATTGGCATGTTTCTATGCTCCAGGCCCCAGCAGAGTTACTCGTCAGAACACCCTGTTGAAACCAATCCCCCCTTCTTCCATTGGTCTCAGGGTGGCATTTCTGAATCCCCTCCAGTTGCTCTCCCAACAACCCTATGAAGTAAGGGAGAGACCCTCAGTCAGAGACTGGCCTGAAGTGTCCAATATCCCTCTCTGTGTCAATGTGCCAGCAGCAGATTTCCTGCACTTTCGATGAAAGGGGGGGGGGGGGTCAAGCAGCTCTGTGGTGGGGCAGGTGTGTCCAGATGCCTAGTGCTGAAGGGGGAGGGAGCTTTATCCTTTTTCTTATATTGGTTCTCTAATTTTGAACCCCCCCTTTCTCCCAGGGGGAGAAGCAATTTAAACTGGCAAGACCGGGGTGGGGTGGGGGTGGGGGTGGTGAGCCTTCCTCCCCAACACCAGAGCTTGGACCGTAATCACCCCATCCTCTTTCCCCGGCTGCTGTCAGAAGGGTTTTTTTTAAAGCAGAGCTGCAATCATAGATTCTCCACCATCTCATTTCATTGCCCTGCAAGTCTTCAGTTGCACCCTTGGCATGACACCCTCCGGAGAAGCTCAGTACTTTTACCTCAGGAATGCCAAAAGGTGGGTATGTAGCTGCATTCCAACCACTTTTGTGCCCCCCCCCCAGTTGTCAACTGATCTCGTCAATGTAAAGTGCATTCTTGGCCCTAAGACCCCCGCCATTGTTGCCATAGAGATGCACCTTCCCCAACATGTTCAGAGATATCATCTTTAGGACCTGAAGAGCCTCCACCAAGGTAATGCAAAACAGCTGGATTTGTTGGCAATGTCCCAGTGGGAAATGAAAGCTCAGTTTTCAGATCAGTTGTGAAAACATTCCAAAGGAGCATCCCTCGTATTAAAGCTTTCTGACTACTTAGTGTGGTACTTGGGTTAAACCAAAGTCTAAGGAGAGGGACAAAATAGTTACCGTTTTAAATAACCTTGAAGCCTTATTCTAGCCAGACAAGCTGAAATGGCCCTACAAACAATGGGACGGGGCAGCAACAGATGGTGGCCCAGAGCAAGAAGAAACTGGGAGTATGGGCAGACTGTGGCAGTTGGCCACGCACTGGACACATGGTCGACCCATGCATCAAAACAGCAGGATGTTCATCAGTTAAGGAAATCGGCCACTTAACTATATGACTGTGCCCATGCATGAAACCGAGAGTCCCTAGGAAAAATAAGCCACGTTTATTTTTACTCCCTTGCACTAACTTGGTGCCTTTGGAATAGCAGGAGGGCTGTGCTCCCACAGAAAGTCATCTTTGGCAGGATGCAGGCTGCATTTCTGCCTTGAATCTGCAGTAACAAATACTGTGCCACAGCATACAGTCCATGGAGGCTGTGACTTCTCTACCCTGTTGGGTGGCTGCAGAATCAGACTCAGGATCCACCGAAACTAGCCCCCAGTTTCCACTCTCCAGGAATCAAGGTGCTACATAAGAGGGCCCCTGTTTTGCACATTAATGCTGGGCATTTATAGCATACTTTCAGAGTTCAAAGTGCTTTACATTCATTATATTAGTAAGATGATCCCAGTAGCTTGGGTGTTCAGCCATATTGTCTTTGGGAATCGATGCGGGAAGGCTGGGGTATGAGCAAGATTGACCTACTTCACAAGAGATTTAAATTTATTTTTTATCTGAACTTTCATTCTGTTCTTTCTCAGCAGACTCGGGGATCACAATGCAATTAAAATCCTGGAAAATTCTAAGATACAATATAAAATCTAATTTGAATTAAAATTTCCAGGTAAATTAACTCTAATATTGCTCAGAAAAAAAATCCTATCATGGGATTGGGGGGGGGGGTGCTATCTAGGGGTGGCCAAACTGTGACTCTCCAGATGTCCATGGTCACCCAGCAAGTGAAGGAGTGGGGAGCGGTTCTCCAGATTTGATGTTGCCTTTTCTTATCATTTGGCTCCTTAAAATTACTTCTGTTGCCTTTTTTCCCCCAAAGGGCAAAACATGAAGACCCGAGAAGGAGAAAGCAATATGTCCTCATTAATGAAACAGGGGCAGCATTACTGGAATGCCTTTATCAAACTTTTGTGCAGCTTTGGTGTGCAAGGAGGTCAGGGAGAAAGACAATGTCTTAGTATGTCATGCCAGTTTGAAAGCAGGCCAATCAATGCACAAGTAAATGTGTGCATTAAGAATATCTGTGGCTGTGTTCCCCAGGCAGCAGAGATGTTTGGCAGTTCAATCTGAATGGTATTATAGATTTCCAAGCTAAAATATTTATGCTTTTCACAGTAAGCATAGCAAGGCTCCATGACTATTGATTTACCTTGGGGGAGGTATCTTTGATTTATTGATATGGTTGAATTACGGCAACTCCATTCAGATCTTGCTAATAGTGCTCTACGGGTGGCTTTTATAAAAAGGAACGCCTCCCCCATTCTCACACCACCAGCAGAATGAGAAGGCACTCTTTATCTGTCACACGTGGCCTTTAAAATGGCTCTGGAGCATCTGATGCTGCAGGATTGCTGAAGCAAAGCAGGTGAGGACAGCCCTTGGATGGAGCATAGCTGGGAGCCCCGCATGGGAGTCGAATATAGGTATATACTATAATAAACTCCTCATTGAGCATGAAGTTAGCGTTTGTTTATCTTATCAATACATGTTTTCCTCTTAAATGGTAGAGAAAGTTAGGTGAAATAACTTGTCAAGAAAAGCTGTAGAGAATGGTCAGAAAGCAATGACTAAGATTTTCATTCAGAGGAACTGTTTGGAGGAGTTGTTCATCTGACACAAAGGGTGGCTCCTCGGAACATAGTGCTGCGTGATGCTTACTTGCGACGGCAAACCATGTGATGAAGCTTGCCAGTGTCTTTGCCTCCATGTCGGGATGCCAGCCTCCAGGGGGACCCGGGGATCCCCTGGAATTATATTTCATTTCCAGGTTATGGAGATCACTTCCCTTGGAGAAAACGCTTTGAAGCTTGGGCTCTAGGGCCCTGTCCCCCACTGAGCTCCCTCGTCCTCCCCAGGCTCCTGATCCAATCTCCAGGAGTTTCCCAGTCTGGGTCTGGCAGCCCGATGCATCTTGGATTTTAGATAGCTAAACTGGAACATTTCAACAAAATGTTTAATATAAACTAGAAATATCATTTCACCTTTTCTTAGATAATCCCCTCTGTTACTGCCTTTATTAAATGAAAAAAGTAGATGCGTCATTTAAGGTTTATTAATTCTTGCATCATAGAGAAGGATCTGGTTGTACTTTCTTTTTTTGTCATTCCTTGAAAAGTTCTGTAAATTATTCCAAATGTCCAAATAGAAAAGATTTGTGTGCCCCCCCCTATTGCTCGTCTTGTTGTTGTTAGGTGCAAAGTTGTGTCCGACCCATCGCGACCCCATGGACAATGATCCTCCAGGCCTTCTCTACCATTCCCATTTAAGTCCATTTAAGTTTGCACCTACTGCTTCAGTGACTCCATCCAACCACCTTGTTCTCTGTCATCCCCTTCTTCTTTTGCCCTCGATCGCTCCCAGCATTAGGCTCTTCTCCAGGGAGTCCTTCCTTCTCATGAGGTGGCCAAAGTATTTGAGTTTCATCTTCAGGATCTGGCCTTCTAAGGAGCAGTCAGGGCTGATCTCCTCTAGGACTGACCGGTTTGTTCGCCTTGCAGTCCAAGGGACTCTCAAGAGTCTTCTCCAGCACCAGAGTTCAAAAGCCTCAATTCTTTGACGCTCTGCCTTCCTTATGGTCCAACTTTCGCAGCCATACATTGCAACTGGGAATACCATAGCCTTGACTAAACGCACTTTTGTTGGCAGGGTGATGTCTCTGCTTTTTAGGATGCTGTCTAGATTTTCCATAGCTTTCCTCTCCAGGAGCAAGCGTCTTTTAATTTCTTTGCTGCAGTCCCCATCTGCAGTGATCTTGGAGCCCAGGAAAATAAAATCTGTCACGACCTCCATTTCTTCCACATCTATTTGCCAGGAATTGAGAGGGCCGGATGCCATGATCTTTGTTTTCTTGATGTTGAGTTTCAAGCCAACTTTTGCACTCTCCTCCTTCACCTGCATCAACAGGCTCTTTAATTCCTCTTCACTTTCTGCCATTAGAGTGGTATCATCTGCATATCTGAGGTTTTTGATATTTCTCCCTGCAATCTTGATCCCGATTTGTGACTCCTCTAATCCCGCCTTTCTCATGATGTGCTCTGCATACAAGTTAAATAGGCAAGGCGACAGTATACAGCCTTGCCGAACTCCTTTCTCAATTTTGAACCAATCAGTGATTCCATGTTCAGTTCTCACTGTTGCTTCTTGACCTGCATATAAATTTCTCAAGAGACAAATAAGATGCTCTGGTATTCCCATCTCTTTATTGCACGTCTGGTTATTTTTAAATGATCTCTTGATTTAATTTCAAAGTTAATGTATTGTAGAAACGTCCTATGGCACTGAACATGATTTATGTTCCTTTAATGTTTATCGTAAGGTGCCATTTATGCTGCTGGAAGTGGTTGGTTCTTTATTCTGAGCTTTAAAGGGGGAAAAAATGCTCCACATATTAATTCCATTCGATTGCAGTAGGTTTATGTTTCAGATTTCTTGCGTGTTAAAAGATGTAACCATTTGTCAGATCATCATCTGTTTTTTTCCAGTGGTCAGTTTAAAGGAATAGGAGGTGCTGAGGCAGAGCTGTGTCCTCTTCTGTTGACTTCTAAAAGTTCTAAAATGTCTAGGATGTCACTCACAGTTTTAGCATCAGGAATGGCCTGTTGAGGAGATGGAAGCTTGACCTATTTGAAAGGGGAGATGTTGCGCACAGTGGTTAGGAATGGTCAATGTTGTCAGAGAAAACCAGAGGAATATAGCTAGCAGCAGCTGAAAATCTGGAAGGTGAAATTCTTCAAGCCATCTGACAAAATGGCCATTATTAGGAATAAAAAAGGCAGTTATTTGCATGTTGTAGGCTGTTGAACATGATGCCTAGTTCATGACAGACTGAAGGACAATTGTGCTGAAGTTTTGTGCCATTGATCTAAACATAAACTCCTCCATTGACTTTTGTAGCTGTGGGTTAGAGATATCAATACAAACACAGCTAAATGTTTACCGCAAACAGATACTCTGAAGTAGTAATGCTTTATTAGGGTAAATGTTAACAGTGTGAATGAATGAGTAAACAGACCATGAAAGTGTAAAGAAAGATCTTACATAAATTGTGTAAGGTAAGGTACAAAGGAGCAGCATGTTATTTGCTGATAAATATTTCAAGGGGACTATTACAGATTCCTTTTTAAGTAATACTCTTGTTTCCCATATAATCAAAATGTACAGAGCACAAAAGCTTCAGCCGAGATTGAAATCCCAGTTACAAAATGGGGGATACAACACAGGAAAGAATGAAATGGTCAGGAAAAGCTAACAAGGGACAAATACAAGAGATGCAGTTACGTCGGTTTAAAATTCATGATCTGCTTTTTTATTCAGTTAACCTCATCCATATTGAATTGTCCTTTTAACTATGGGCCTTTTGGTCTAAAACAAAAAGAGCCATTTCAGAAATAATCCCTACCTAAGCATGGCTGTTGGGTAGATTTCTTTGAATATGTGAAACATTGACTGAGCCTAAATTTCTGATTTTATCTGGCTTGTGAAATTCACTTATAGTAATTTGTATGTACAGACAGATCGTTGGAATAAATGTTTTGTAGAAATTCAAGGATGGATTCAGATGGATTTCTTTGATGGAACATTGCCTTGTGTAGCTGTACAACTGTGGTGATGATGTGGAACTGGATTGGCTTGAGTAGCCTGGAAATATTTCCACAATGGTTTCAGCCAGAGCTGAAATGATTTGGCTGCCCCAGTCTTCAAAGTTTTCCTCAGTGGATGTTAATTTAAAGGGGAAATTCTCCAAACATTCTGCAGATGTAGGAAAACATTGACATTAAAAACCGGCATTTGTCATCCAATGATTTTGCAGTTCACACTTAATAGTCAATAGTTATCTGAGCAATGACATGTACGCAACAATTAATCTATGATAGCCTCTCTTAATGTAGCTTAGAAATGCATAAGAACTTCCTCCCAAAGCCTTGATTAGTTTGTCTCATTGAACACGTATATCACATGTTCATAGCACTACTTGCTCCAAGAGACAAGCAGTTTGTGGAAAGGAAGAATTTTCCTAGCTATTAGGCTGCATGTTAATTTACAACAGTAGTTAGATTTTTTTTTAACCTTCTCTCCAGGGAACCTGCCTGAACAAGAGCATATAATTTTACTTCTGGAAATTCTGAGTGCCCTGCCATTCCTAATGGTTCCTCTGTGAATCTGAATTTAATTGAAAGATTTGTATATTGCCCAACAGTCTCTCTACTCTGAAATGGGACAAAATGACCAATCCCCTCATGCAAATATCATGACTTTTCTTTGTCTTTTGTTTCATGTCTTCAGATGACATAAGTATTCAGAATTTTTATGAGTGTTTCTCCCAGAACTCTCGGCATCTCTTGTACCTGGGCATGTTTTAGGGCATGGGCTAGAAATAATATGCTTCTGAACTGGCTTGGTAAAAATTGGGAAGGACTTGACTAGGCTATACCAGAATGCCAACTATTTCCTCTCTTGCACTTGTACCAACACTTATTCACTCCTGTATTTGCCTGGAGACAATCAGCTGTGACTCAGACCTGGATTAACAGGAATAAAGAAATGGCCATGTGTAGACTCAGGTGATTGGAAGGGGCCCTGCTCCATCTTCTATCACCACTAGAAGTCTGATGGGTGTAACAGGAGGACCTTCTAGGCAGCAGCAAGACTGCCTCTGGCTTCATGAAGCATGTTTGGCTACAGCCTGTTTTGGTTTCAGAAAATCCAAAGATCACAATGTGTCTCACTGAGATTCTGGTGCATGTATTATGCCAATGCTGTACTTTTGATCTGTGTTGGTTTAGTTGATGAATCGAATAGCTCCATGAACCCTGGCTTTTATATATTTAACTTTTGGTGTTTAAAGTTGCATATGATTTCGGGTACTTTTGCTGCAAATACCTTTAGAAACTTGTGGGTTTTTCACTGTGAAGCAGTATACAACGTTTAAATAAAATGCAAATATACACTGGAAGGAATGCAGCTGATTACATCAGGGTCCTATTTGCATTTTTGGTTAATATTTTATTTACAATTTTGTTTTTCTTGACAGAAGCTTTCTTGACGAGCATATTGAATTTTGCAAAAGTCCTATTCATAATCAGTAACTTTATTTGGTGAGAAAAAGGCTTGTCCAACAGCACCTGAGAAACCAACAAAATTTTTGGAGTCTAAGCTTTCAAGGATCAAAAATCCCTTTGTCAGATTATTTGTGCAGTTTCTCAATGTGCAGAGAGCTCTTCACAACAATTGCTCTGGAAGGCCAATATTATTATTATGGTCATATTAGAAATGAGGAACTGAGACTGACAGATACTGGCCACCTTGAATATTCATGTCTAAGGTGCCATTTGAATCCAGGACTTTCCCGTTCAATTTCTTAACAACCTAACTAGACTAATTCATTGCCCTCCCTATTTCTGTTTAGCACTTCACATTTCTGTTGCTTTAATATATATTTATATTTATACATCTATATTTCTTGATATCTCTTGCAGGAAAATCTTGGCCACATGTTCTGAATTGAGCTTCTAAGAGCATGGGGCCAATGGGAGGAGCAAAGACTGAAGGGAACCAGACGAGCTTATCCAAAATGGAGCTGTACGCCCAAATGAACTTGCTGGGCTTCACCATCCCCTACAGTGATCTCCCCGATGACTCTGAGCGAGGGCTGAAGGACAGCACCAAGATGGTGGAGGTGCAGATCGTCCTCATCTGTGCCTACAGTACGATTATCTTGCTAGGGTTGTTGGGCAACACCCTGGTGATCCACGTCGTGATCAAATTCAAGAGTATGCGCACGGTGACTAACTTCTTCATTGCCAACTTGGCTGTGGCTGATCTACTGGTGAACACACTCTGCCTGCCTTTCACTTTAGTTTATACTCTGCAGGGGGAGTGGAAACTTGGTCCAGTACTGTGCTACCTGGTGCCTTATGCCCAAGGTCTCGCTGTGCAGGTCTCGATAGTAACATTGACTGTGATAGCCTTGGATCGGCACCGGTGCATTGTGTATCACTTGGAGAGCAAAATCTCTAAGCAAATCAGCTTCCTGATCATCGGGGTGGTCTGGGCCGGCAGTGCTCTGTTGGCCAGTCCCTTGGCCATCTTCCGGGAGTATTTCTCCATTGACATCAGTCAGGATGTCAAGATGGTGGTCTGTGCAGAAAGCTGGCAGAGAGAAGGGAACGTGAATTACGGCACCATCTACAGTGTCTCCATGCTCCTGATCCAATATGTCCTGCCCCTGGTGATCATCAGCTATGCCTACATCCGCATTTGGAGTAAGCTAAAGAATCACGTCAGTCCCGGGTCAGGGAACGATCACTACCATCAGAGGCGTCAGAAGACCACCAAGATGCTGGTCTGTGTGGTGCTGGTGTTTGCACTCTGCTGGTTGCCTTTTCACATCTTTCAACTCGTCAGTGACATTTACAGCAGAGTGTTAGATCTTGCTGAGTACAAACTGATCTACACGCTCTTTCATGTCATCGCGATGTGCTCGACCTTTGCCAATCCCATCCTCTATGGCTGGATGAACACCAACTACAGGACAGTTTTCCTAACAACTTTCCAGTGTGAACAGCGGCTGGATTCGATCCACCCTGAAGCATCACCTGCACTTAAAACCAAGAAGAACTTGGAAGTGAAAGAGAAGCATTGCAATGGCTCTCCATTCTCAGAGCCTACTAATGTCTAAGAAAGCTGGATAAAGAGAGGGGCAGGATGAATTGATGGAGATGTGTTGTTGATATAGGTTGATTATAAACTTATAAGCTGTCAGAAAGTGAGGGGCTGGACTGAATGGCCCTTTGTGGTCTCTTGCGGCATGCTGTGATTCTGATGAGCTGAGAAAGTATCTCTTTTCATATTTCCAATAGAAGTGGCCATTTGTCTATGATTCTATATATATGTCCCAAAGAAATTAAGTAATTTAATTTATGATTCCCTACAGTCAGCATTAGAAGACTGTCATCCTTTAGTACAGAAATCAGTGACATAGAGAAGCAAAGACTTACCATTGTAAACAATGGTGGAGAGAAGCAAGGCATACTTTTTACTAATGACACAGACTGGGTAGTGGGATGTGGCACAGTCAGTGGTCAAAGTGCCCTCTGATGGCAGAGATGGAAATTGCTGTTGAAAGGCAAGCACCATTTATTTTCTAAGCATCTGTGCCCCCCCCCTCCTCCCAAGCAAAGGGCATTCCCAAAGACAGGGCACTTCGTTTCTTCTTCTTGGTTTAAACAAAGGTAGACTTCCTCCAGAAGCTACCACTAAGGTTAGACTCAGACTCAGAAGCTGTTCATGGTAAAATTCTGGAGGCCAAACTTTAGAGTTAGAGCTTGGGTTACTGTTTGTGTCATTCTTGAAGGCTGTCTAATTAAGGAGCTTTCCCAACTGACATGTTTTGTGCAACCTGCTTCTCATAGCAGAGCCTTATTTGCATCACACCTCCCAGTTTCATTTAGGGTTCCTATCTGGAAGGGGAGAGCTGGGAGAATTCTGCACAAAAGCTCATATTTCCCACTGTGAGTCTGGACAGGAGCATCTTTCTGACTACCAGCTCACTTCCTCCACCATGACCAAGGATAGTTCCCCCAATACACCGCTGCGCACCCCCCTCCCCCCCCCGTAGTATCTTGCTTATTTCCTGCTGATTCCTTTTAGCAGAAGCTGATGGCTATTTTTCAGTCTTGCTGAGTTTCTCACCCTCTTTCCCCCCTGTGCCTGGGGTGTGGTGGGGCCAAGGCCTCATCTCACTTTGGAAGAATTAAGAGCTTGAGCAACAGTCCCAGGGGGAGAAGGCTAATGGGGGAAAGCCAAGAACAAAAATGAATGGAAATCCAACCAGTGGTTATGCTTTTAGACACAAAGCCAGGCTCACTGCAGTGTGGAAATGGGGATCGGGGAGGGGCTAGAACTTTCCGATGTCTTACAGCCTGAACCATTCTTGAGTGCTTGGAATTCAGCCCGAGTTATTCCCAGCGGCACAATATTGACTCACCTTCATCTTAAATGGGCTGCAGCCTGAGTTGCTCGTTTCATTGACTCATTTGGCTTGAAACCCTTCCTGCTTTACTGCTCCGTCAGAAAACGGGACAGAATTGGAAATGCTGTTCGGTTGTAATGTGTGTTTTTTTGTAGTTTGTGCTTTTCTGTTGCACATCTTGCCTTGGGTTGATGCCCATCGTTGCCCTCCCTCTGAATGGAATGTAAACTAGATGGCGGCTCTGTTTTCCCGCCCTCACAAAATACACTGGCATGTATGTTGCTAACAGTGAAGATGTTCCTTTGGCGCAGGTATTAGATTTTTCTCTCTAGTGAATGCACAGCTGTGAATGTCAATGCACAGTTCTTCAATGTCTTCTGCTTGATTCCTTTTCCCCTCAGACTAATTAAAGTAATCAAACCAAAGAGTCACTGCCAATTTTTTTGTCCCCATCCCACCCCTGACTAGATGCAGGCCCATCCACTTTGAAAAAGTTAAAGGATGAAGGATGGGAAGCCATCTTTTCTCAACAGAAAGGGCTACTGGAAGAAGATCTGCTGGGCCAATGTCTAAAGACATCTATTAGCACCATAGAGCCCCATTCACAGAACCCTGTAAGTGCACCAGAATGTAGGGAAGTGTTAAGTGGGCTGCGTGTGAAATCCTGCAAGGCATTCATAGAATAACAGTTGGAAGGTACCTCCTGGGTCATCTAGCCCAACCCCCTGCACAATGCAGGACACTCAGAACCCTCTTTCTCACCCACTGTGATCTGCCACCCCCTTGAACCTTCACAGAATCAGCCTCTCCATCAGATGGCTGTGAAGCCTCTGTTTAAAAATTTCCAAAGATGGAGAACCCACCACCTCCCAAGAAAGTCTGTTCCACTGAGAAACTGCTCTGTCAGGAACCACTTCTGGAAGTTTAGATGGAATTTCTTTTGAATTAATTTCATCTCATTGGTTCTGGTCCATCCCTCCAAGGCAAGAGAGAACACAGTTCTTTTCTGACACATCAAATGCTGGGATTCAAGGGTCTTGGAGGAATGCCCTGGGGGCAGAGAAGCAGTCCACCTGAATTGTAAGTATGAGGTAGGTCAATGGCCGCTGAATTTGTGCAAATCTTATATTCAGAGGCATTCTCTTCCCAAGTGCTTCATAGGTTCTCTTGACACTGCAAAGAGATTCCTAGGCTGATCTGACGCTTAGCACGTAGTGATCCTCATTCCCACCCTTCCCTTACAGGTCTTGGTGGTATCAATCTGAAATAGGAATGAAAGAAAGAGTTCAAACCGGGGAGGGGAGGCTATGCCATATTAGAGAAGATGAATTATCCCAGCCTGCCCATAGTTTCAAGGAATTTAGCTGACAAAAGAATATTTGCTAACCTAGTATCCATTAAAAATTTACTTACTGAAATATCTAGAGGAAGCTCATCTGCTGGCACATAAACTTGATCCATTCCTCTTTAGCATCCTTATGCCACTGACATTTAAATAGAATATATGATCTCTAAACCACTACTGCAATATCTATCTGAAAGTGGTATACCTCATATGCAACCTTCAACTTGGATGGCCATGCCTGTAGCCTTGAAAGCATAGCTGCTCACCAGGATCTTGGAATTGTGAGGTTAAACCAGTATTTGGCCTTGTAAAGAGTGGTGGGATTCCCACATGAAGAGAAGAGTAAACATGCCGAGCCTGGCAGACAATACTATCAGTATTAATCTTCATAAACCCTGGCTCCCTAGTCTTACAGACTAGGAGCTGCCCTAGTGCAACAATGACTTTCTCCAGGCAATATTTGATTTTTCTATAATATCCTAAGATCAGTTTCCTGTCTTTTATAGTGATGGTGTTGCAATTTGAGAAAGAGGTCTTGTAATGGAAAAGTTCTTCTTCCCCTCCCAGCATTTATAAGAACTAGGCTGTTTGTACAAGGCTCACTGGCACCATCACCCCAGCATTCAGCCTGACAGATGTGAAGTTTCATGGAGCCCTCTGTGAGAACTTGTTTCATTCCCACCCTCCCTCCATCACATTTAGAGTGCTGCAATGGGAGCATCTCACCTGCTATCCATAGTGTGGACGTCTGGTGCCCTGGAAACTATTTGCCCCAGGGATCCTTGCACCAGCATTCCAGGCATAAGGAGCCTTGGAGGATTGTCTCATCTCTCGGATGTTTGGGAAACAGTTGTTTTGTAGATTCAAAAATGAATGCAGAGAGACTTCTCAGAAAGGCCTCTCTCAAGACTTGATTGCACCCTACTCCTCCAGACCTAGAACACTGGTGAGTAAATCTAGAGGCAACAGACAGCTGAAGAAGTGGGCTCAGAATAAAATGCTTTTTCTAAGGCTGGAGAACATTTTCACTTACACGTTCAGATGCCTGAGAAATTGGGGCTGGAGATAAATTGTGAAATTTGTTGCAAGTAGTTTGAGCATACCTGTTGCATTTTGAGGCACTAATTTCCCTGGGCAGATAATATGCTATCACACAACAATGTTAGTTCTCACCCTTACAGTGCCAGTCTATATTATTTATTTATTTATTACTATAGACCACCCTCTGCTTTATAGTCACACAGAACAGTAATTAATTATTCCAGTGTCTGCTGTCTGTTTTAAGGTTTGGCAAATTAAAAATTAGGGGCACCTTCATATGAGGATGGATGTTCTGAGGAATAAGAATCAGAGCTGGAAGAGACCAGAAAGTGCCATCCAGTCCAGCTCCCAACCTCAGGGATTAAAAATCACACACTCCTGATAGATGCTCATCCAATCTCCTAAAATCTTCCAGCTACCCATTTTCCATGTGTTTTTTTGCAGATGGTGCTTACAAGGAAAAGTACAGATGCTCTGAGAGTGGGCAAGGGCAGCTCTTAGGCTTCTGAAGAACTATATTGTTGAACAATATGCTGTTAATTGAAAAAAGACGCAAATGTCTTAAAAGGAGCAACTGGAAATGTTGATTTGTGTCTTAGGAAGCTTAAGAAATCCAGTGAGTGCTGGACTCTTAGACTTCTCATAGCATTCAGGTTAGGTCCTGATCCTGAAGATGTAGTTTCCTCCCTTCTTTGCCAGAATAGACATGCACAGAGCTGTCTCAGGATGAAACATCTGAAGCAATTCACAGGTTACTAATTCCAGCATGTCCAAGGCATGGGTAATGAATTCATTGGTGCCCCCAATATGTAATCTCCAGTCAGAAAAATGTGAAGGAAAAGCTTTCCCCTTTATGGCTGCAGCACCGGAAAAGGAAGCTAATGGGTTCTTTTGGAGCAACGTACCTCTGATCCCTCTTAGCAGCTTCAGAATAGAAACACCGTGGGCCATGGAGAGTCATTTTGCATTCATCTCCATGACTTATTTACGAGAGATGGGCCATATTCCAGCAAATTTGCCACTTTCAAGTCAATGCCAACATACTGAGTGAATTTAAGACTAGTTTTAAAAAACCTTGCTTGGTTTCCATTCTGTGAGTTTGATGACTCCCTGTGGTGCTGTAGGCATGTCTGTGTACATGTCAGAGCTTTTGGTAGCCTTCCCCCTGTCATTCTTCCATTCTTGCACAAATGGAGCATTGAAGTCATGATCTTAGCAGGCTGAGATGATTAGTTGTGGATTTTAAAGTCAGATCAGACACTTTAATGAGTTTCCCTTCAGAGCGTGGGAACATAGATGGGTGAGCCCTTGCATGATGAACAGAGTCTGTTTTTTTTAAGAAACACATTGTTTGGTCAAAACCTTAAAAATGGGTCCCTGCATTCCCACATCCTGTGCTGTTACCTGTGAAATCAGGGAATAGGTATGATGATGGACCAGCTATAGCCTGCCCTGTCCTCAAGGAGCTCATGATAGTGTACATGGATGGGACTGAGCTAGATTCGAATCCAGCAGCACCTTAGAGAGCAACAAGATACTCATAGTGTAAGCTGTCAAGAATCAAAGATCCCTTCATCCGATTACCAGTTTTCAAGGGCAGGCCTACAAAGAACCAGGGCATACACCACAGTGGCAAGATGCTTCATCCCTAGGAAGGGCCACAGCTGTCTCACCAGCTGGTCAAAGGAACTCCTGGCCACCACTGTCACATGATTATCCAACAGGAGTTCTGGATTTAACAGCACACTCAGATTATGGACGATTCATTTGAGACTGGACAATAGTTATTTAACTCTTCTGGGTCCAAAGTAGGTTTCTTTAAAAGTGGACACACCACTTCCCCTTTCATGGCAGGAATGGCCACTCCCTCATGGAGGCTTTTATCAGATCCAGTCCTCCGGCCTTGCCCTACACCCTGCAAATTTAAACAGCCAGTAGGGGCAAGGGTCATAGAAACAAGTGATAGGTCTCAAACTTCCAAGAATCCTGTTCACATCCTCATATTAGAAAATCTGATAGTTGTCCTATGCAACTGGATAAATTGGTCCCCTAGATCCATCCAAGGAGCCCCACTGAGTCTCTGATGCATCAGCAGGGTTCCTAGCAAAATGTAGGAGCAAAAGTAGCACATTATGTTGACCAAAATATTAATATATTGCACTATAACTGAGAGTCCTTTTAAGTTTTGCCAGTCTGGATAATAATTCCTCAGTACTCTCCTGGTTGTATGTGCAGGAGGTGGGGTTTTTAATGTAATAAATATTGTGACATTAAATCATATGCGATGGCTGGTACAGAACAATGAACACCACAAAATGTAACACACCTAATGGATGGCATATATAAATGGCAGTGAAGGACTCATAAAGTCAATAGGGGTACAATGGTGGGAAGTTTTGTTAGGCTACAAAAGGAACACTGAGCCATTCATATTATGCCTCCTGGCAAAGTGGAGAGGTAAGCCCATCCATCAGAAAACTCTGTCATCATGGCCAGTCGCTGGCTTCCTACTAGGTGTATTTAGATCGATACACTACCATGATTTAGGATGACTGTGCTTGGAACCAGGCAGTCCTGGCCTTTAGCTAGCTGATTAAGTAGTTTGGCTTTCTGCTGGGTTCTTCATTTTTGGAACTGGACTCCTTCCAGATGTGGGGTGCACTTTGCTCTTCCGATGTGCTGAGGAGCACAAGAAAGGCAGTTGTTTTCCAGACAGCTGCATATTCCCCTCAGACTCAAATTCTCCTGCCTCCTTTTGATGCCTGTCTTTTGCTGGACTCCTCTGTGAGAGTGCCTTGGAAAAGTCTGCTTTCTTCGGTGCCTCTCACAACTTTAAAAACAAAGCCCGACATCTTAGAGTGCAGAAGAATCTCCAGTTGAAGAGATCAAAAGCAGGAGTTCAGCCCAGACTATTCTCACTTGCAAGGCTCCGGTCTGAACAGACACTCGTCGATCCTCATATTACACTTTTCTGAGGTTGATATGAACAACTGTAAAGCCTAAGAGCATCCTTCCATTGCCGTAGCACACAGGATGGATTGATAACTGCTAAATTGAGCTTCATTTTGTAGCTCACAGTATTTAATTTATTTGTTGCTTTTATTGATTGTTTATTGAGTCCAACTTTTCTCTCATTTGTTTTTCCGCTACCTTGGGCAGGCCTCTGGAAGACAGCACTCAAAGACACTTACTAAATAAATGCAGCCAGCGCTTGACATGGGGAATCAGAAGAGCCAGTTGGCTCACTATGTTGCTTTCCAAACTCACCTGACTCATGCTGCAGCACAGCTCTGGAGCATTCACCAACAAGATAGGCTGTCCCTAGAGTGGCACACAGAGGATCCATGCCAGAGAGGGAAGGACAGAAGACAAACGCTGCCCCGCTTTCTTGTGTCTTTTCTCTAAGAAGCTGCTTCCTGTCAAGATGCATGAACCCAGCAGAACCCAGATGTGAGGAAGCAGATTATTTTACACTTCTTTCCCCTGAATTTTGGGAAATTTACATTTTTTACAGGCTCAAGCTGCAGGAAAAGGTTCAGAGAGCAACGATATTTCTGTCCCTGATTATATTTTTATACATACATATAGTTTCAGGTGGGTAGCTATGTTGGTCTGCAGTAAAACCATGATGTTTGAGTCCAGGAGCACTTTAGTGACCAACAAGAGTTTCAGGGTGGGAGCTTTTGAGGGTCACAGCTCCCTTCATCAGTGTGTGTGCATGAAATGCTATCAAGTCACTTCCAAATTATGGCAACTGTATGAATTAACGGCCTCCAAAACATCCTGCTTTTAACTGCCTTCCAAACTGAAGGCTGTGACTTTCTTTATGGAGTCAACCCTTCTCAGGTTGGGTCTTCCTCTTTCCCCTTCATCAGAAAAAAGTAGAAGTGAAGATCTCTGAAGCCTTTTGTTCCATTCAGAACCAGGATTGCCACTTTAGAAGTGGAGCTGGGGAATGGGCAAGTTTTGGGGTTGGGAGGGGCCTTGGTGGAATATAATGCTATGGAGTCCACCAAAGTAGCCATTTTCTCCAGGGGAACTGATCTCCTTAGTTTGGAGATGAGTGATAACTCCAGGGATCCCCAGGTCCCACCTGGAGATCCACAGATGTTGGTAAAGGATGCAAATGTACAATACATATTGTAATCAGTTTTCTCAAAGAAACATATATTGATGAGAGGACAGCCAAACACATGGGCTGTGACAGGACCAATGCCCAATCAGCCCTATGCCAAGAACACCTGGCCAAACCAGTTCTGGCCAGACCATGCTATCAGCAAAACTATGGTATATGTGTGTGTGTGTGTGTGTGGGGGGGGATCAGAGTCCAAAGGACCTGAAATTCCAACCTGTAGCAGAGGACAAGCCGAGGCATGTCCTGGTTTCCAAGATGGATTCTGTCCTAGCAGTGTGTCTGGTCAGGGTGTTTCAGGGTGTTCCTGTGTCTGTCTTGCTCCCAAGCCTAGACTGTTGTGGAGCACACATTCTAGATTCTTTGATTCAAACTGCCATTGGTCCCAACTCATGACCAGGCCATTCAAATCACATATGCCTCAGTTGCTCTCACCTACCCTCAGAGTTGACTAGATCATTTGCATCTTATCTTATCTTAGTTGGAATATAAAGTGAGATGCCTCCCATAGCTTCCAAATAGGCCTGTTTTGGGGGTGCCTTGCCAAGCATTGTAATGAATTATTTCCTCTCCATCCAAAGGGAAGTGATTTGAAAGTACAAATAGCCAGGAAAAAACATTTGAAGAAACTTATTCCTGCTAGAGGACTACCAAAATGACACGTTGCAGTCATGCATTTTATTAGGTTTGGAATCAATAGCATTTCAGCACAATTGTTGAAGATTAGTTCATATAAAAAGGTAATAAAAATAAAGCCTCAACAAAAATGCCATTCACTCCATAAAATTTCTTTTATATTTACTGCTGCAAATATTATAAATGGGGCAAGCAGGGGACTGCAATGATCATAAAATAGTTTCTGTTGTAGGTTTCACTTTCTTATTCTGTATTTCCCGTAATGGAATTCTACACACAACATGTCGTACAGGACCTTGGCTCTGACTTCTGGCCAATATCTTTACAGTTAGGTTCAATACTATGAGGCTTTGGGTGTCAAACCTTGACATCTAAAAGCCCCTTTTGTATAGAGAAAAATGTGGTGGAAAAGAGATACGCACATACTTCCACATTTGGCTAAGTATTGCATTCTGTAAAGAGGGAATTTGTGTTTCTCCCATGAGAAGTTGTATTGGCTCCAGAGCAGTGTGAAGCTCACACATCTCTGCTATGAGAGCTTGTGAGAGTTGCTCTTGTTTTTGGTATCTGCTTTTGGTTACCAGATAAAAAAGAGACATGGCTGTGGGTCATCAGCATACTGCGGGCATCAAAATCTATGCCAAGTAAACTCAAATGCTGTGAGCTGGAAAGGACATGGGATGGATCATAGCAGAATGCCACAAAAATCTCACTGGGAAGGTGATGAGCAGAACCACATTTCTCAGCTCCTTTTTGGGAACTGCCTGAGACACCCGGGAGTGCTTCCCTCACCAGATCCCATAGTTAGGCATGCAAAGGTCATAGAGGGATAGAATGGAATAAACAGAGTCCTTGTCTCTATCTATTGAATAAGTATGCAAGAGCCAGGCTCCCATTTCATGTTTTATATGAATTCCAGGGTACTGTAGCCTGGAAATGTTCCAGTCCAGATTTTACTTATGACTCTGGGTAAACCCACAAGGCAAGCTCCTGTGATGGTCTCTGGTAGGACCTGGCTTCCTTCCTTTCCTGTTCTGAATAAAGTTACCTTATGATTACTGAAGACAGCCCTCAACATATTCCTGAGTGATTGCAGGATCCTACACCATGTCCACTTCCAAATATCAGCATGGCAGAGGCTAAAAAATGCATGATATCCAGGAGTATCCCAAATGGATGGGAAGTCACTTATTAAACATCCCAACAAAAATGGAAGTAAGGATAAGGGGTGATTATTAATGCAGTAGAACATATGCCAGGAGGCTTCAGGCACAGCAGAGGGAAGAATCAGTACCAAGTAGGATTGCTGGGTCTCCACTAGCAATTGGTAGGAAATGGAAGGGGGAAGGGTTGCCAGGTCCAGCTTGGGAAACTTGTGGCGATTTGGTGATGGAGCCTGGGGAGGACCAAGACCTCAATGGAGTACAGTGACATAGACTCTTTTTTCTCCAGGACAACTTCTCTGTAGTCTGGAGATGAGTTGCAATTTCAGGGGATCCCTGGGTCCCACATGGAGGTTAGAAGGCAAAAGAGATTGGACGCATGGTGATACAGCTTCAGAAAATCTCATGGCAGGCAAAAATAGGAAAAAGTTGATTGTAACAAAATGTATTCTGACACGAAGGTTTTTTCAAAAACACCTTGGAAATATGTTCAGAACAGCGGAACTTTCCAAAATTAGCTTTGAATAACTACCAAAAAAGCTATACAATCCCTTCAGTTTTTTTTAAATATTGCGCTAATAGGCCTAGAGAGCCTCTTGTGGCGCAGAGTGGTAAGCGCCAGAAATGCTGTCTGAAGCTGTCTATCCATGAGGTTGGGAGTTCAATCCCAGCAGCCGGCTCAAGGTTGACTCAGCATTCCATCCTTCCGAGGTCGGTAAAATGAGTACCCAGCTTGCTGGGGGGTAAACTGTAATGACTGGGGAAGGCACTGGCAAGCCACTCCCTATTAAGTCTGCCATGAAAATGCTAGAGGGCGTCACCCCAAGGGTCAGACATGACCCGGTGCTTGCACAGGGCTTTTTAATAGGCCTAGAGGGAAGAAAAGTCTAGTCTCTTGCTCAACTCTACTTTTCAAGCCCACCTGGAGGCTGGCATCACTAATGCCAAGCCAAAGCATAGGGATTGTTACAAATGATATTGATGACCAGACGGGTTAGGCTGATGTTCCTATTTAGTATATCTCTTCCAAATAAAGGCATATAAACTGGATCATCCAACATACTTTCCCCCTGAACCTCAGTATGGTCTTTGTAAGACCTTTGTAGACAGAAGAACAGTATAATTTAAATGAACTATTAAAGGTATTTTGGAGTGGTCTCTGCCATTCCAAATGACAGTTGTTAAGATGCTGCATAAATCTGTTGCAGTATGTCAGTTCTTAATGGTTGTTTAGGTCACAGGAATGCCAAGTGCCCAGATGAGTATGCTGCTGATGTTGTCTTTATGCTAACCTAGATAGTTGTAATTAGACTCATTCTTTGGAACTAGTTGCAAGGAAGGAAAAAGGTGTGGATCAGGAAGAGAGAAGGAAAGGAGCACTATTGCTTGTTGCACTTTGTAATTATTTTGTGAGGGAAACACACCCAGGGTACCCATTTTGAAGTGGTGCCAATTAACTTCTCTCTTAAGTCCAAAAGTGCCTGCAAGTGTAATAAACTTGGGATACCCTGTACTATACTTAGTTCCAGCCCACATACTTATATTTTAATAAGCTGGATACAATGAAGAATTCATAAGAAGAGTCCTGCTGGATTAGAGCAGTGGTCCACCTAGCCCAGCATCCTGTCTCATGCAGTATCCAACCAGTTCTTCTGCAGGGTCAGCAACAGGGCATAAAGGCTGAAGCTTTCTAGATTTGGGATACAGGGGGTTGTGGTTTGTGAATCGTTTCCTTTATTCACCATGGCCTGTAGCCCTGCACAAATCTTGTCTGATCCAATCTGATTTGACAAAAATATGATCTGGCCTTGAATAACAGGCTTAACTGTGATCACAGGATATGGTATTCATTAAATCCAGCATTCTCATCTGGATGTCTAGGCTTTAACAGTGTGCAAGCAGAGGCTTTCCCCTCCTGATTATTTTTCTCTTAATTAGATCATGAGTGATGAACCACTGTCAACTAAACCTGAAAATTGCAACCACTGCTTCTGCTGGGTGGCTGGTTATCTGCAGGGCATTTGTTCCCTTCGCAGTCAAAGATGCTTAAGAAGATGAAGTTTTAATGCAGCCAAACAGTGGGGTGGAAGAGGGGGAAAGAACTCATTAGAAATCTGCTGTTTGAACTCCGTGACTCATCGGTTACACTGCTGCTTTTTTTTAGCTTGTTGATAAAACTGACTATAAGATATAATGTTATTAGTTTAGCAGAAGGCACTGTTATAACAGTTGGTCCAGAAAATTAAAACCCTAGGCTAGGACTGGTCATGAACTTTTGCCACCCCAGGAAAATACAGATTTTTCCCAAAGTGGCCGGGCAACTCGGCCAGAGGATGGAACCATCTGACTGTTTGGTTTTCCTTGGACTTATGATGGCATGTCTTTGGTGTGTTTGGGGAAGGTAGTTAAACCGTTTGATGATATGGCTTGGAACAAAGAACTCCTTGCCCTTTCTCGCAGATAGCTGAGCAAGTAAGAATAACACTCTGATTTAATCAACTCCTTCAGTAAAAATACTGTCCCACTCCATGGTACTACTGTGGTTTCTTTGCCCCCTATCATAAATTAAAACAACAGCTGCACTATGAACAAGCCAACGCAGTGATCTCTCTCTAATGCATTTTGATCCTACCTACAATGGAAAAATGGGCAAATGAGAACAAGATGCAATTTAATAAAGATAAGTGTAAAGTTCTGCATCTGGGTCAGAAAAATGAAAAGCATGCCTACTGGATGGGGGATACGCTTCTAGGTAGCACTGTGTGTGAACGAGACCTTGGGGTACTTGTGGATTGTAAACTAAACATGAGCAGGCAGTGTGATGCAGCGGTAAAAAAGGCAAATGCCATTTTGGGCTGTATCAACAGAGGCATCACATCAAAATCACAAGATGTCATAGTCCCATTGTATACAGCACTGATCAGACCACACCTGGAATACTGTGTGCAGTTCTGGAGGCCTCACTTCAAGAAGGATGTCGATAAAATTGAAAGGGTACAGAGGAGAGTGACGAAGATGATCTGGGGCCAAGGGACCAAGCCCTATGAAGATAGGTTGAGGGACTTGGGAATGTTCAGCCTAGAGAAAAGGAGGTTGAGAGGGGACATGATAGCCCTCTTTAAGTATTTGAAAGGTTGTCACTTGGAGGAGGGCAGGATGCTGTTTCTGCTGGCTGCAGAGGAAAGGACACGCAGTAATGGGTTTAAACTTCAAGTACAACGATTTAGGCTAGATATCAGGAAAAAGTTTTTCACAGTCAGAGTAGTTCAGCAGTGGAATAGGCTGCCTAAGGAGGTGGTGAGCTCCCCCTCACTGGCAGTCTTCAAGCAAAGGTTGGATACACACTTTTCTTGGATGCTTTAGGATGCTTAGGGCTGATCCTGCGTTGAGCAGGGGGTTGGACTAGATGGCCTGTATGGCCCCTTCCAACTCTATGATTCTATGATTCTATGATTCTCCGGGGGAGGATGGGTGAGTCATCCCTCAGGTGCAGCTAATTAGCTGGGCTGCATTTAGGAAGACAAACATGACTCTTCAGGTGTGGAAGCAATCTAGGCTACTCCCCCCCCCTCCAGACCGGCTTTGCTTCTGTGAACATCTGATTGATCGCTGGCAACTGACTCCTGGCTTCGCTCTTGACTCCGGCATTGGTAAAGTGAACTGGCTTTGTATGACTATCAGATTCTCTGGACTTTGGCCTTAGAATTGCTTGACTATTCTATGTACTTGTTTAACTCCTGGTGACTTGGACTGAACTCTGACTCTCCTCCAGCTGGGCTTGCCACCCAGGCTTCTCTGAGACAGCTGCTACTGGGTGTGGCCAGCTAGGGCAGCATGCCAGTAAGGAACAGTAAGAAAATGGGTAGGGATGTTGGAATTGCAATCAGCAAGTAATTTGATGAAGTTGACCCTGAAAGCTTGTTAAACTGTTAAGCATCTAAGCTGTAACTATGTGCTCACTAGTGACACCAGATGGTCACCGCTGACATTGCAGAGGAAGAATCCTAAGCACATGGCTGAGAAATCCCTTTCTTTAAGCAGGGCCTCTACCCACTTCCTCTTCTTGAAAATAAGAGTATTTTGCTAGTGAGGAGGTAGCAGTCCTCCATTATGCTTTCAGTTCCTCCATCTTTTGATGTCTGGGCATGTGGTTCTGCTTGCAAAGCCAGCCATAGTAGCTTACAGTGTGTTTTCTTTGTAACTACCTTTTAAGCTTTTGTGCACTGCTTCAGTAAGGAGACTGAAGCAAATGAATATGATATATATATTTATGTATAATCTTTCCAGTAAAGATTATTCCCCAAAGTGCTGTGAGTCTGGATCTGTGCCTAATCCACCAAAATGTAACCAAAACCCGCAAATGCTCTGCAACAGTTTTGTTTCCCAGTCCCAACAAGGGGGGGGGGGATGTAGCTGGCATTTTGATGTCATTCTGGGTGAAGACCTAACCTCTATGGATTTTACCATAGAGACTTGGGACATTCTTAAAACATTGTGGGAGAGAAGGTGACGTCACTTATAGATGATAATGCTTCCCCTCCCAGGATTTGCCTCCAAACAGCTTTACAGGATTGCTGGCTTAGGCCTAGTAACTCTTCTACCTGACAAAAGCTCATTCCCTCAAAATTGTGTTGGGCTCTAAGATGCTATTGGACTTTTCTGCCCCTTGGTTTCTTTTCTGCCGCTCAGCCCTGCCCACTCTTGGGTACTGAGCATTGAGGAGCATATGTGTGATCACCAGGATCCAGGGAGGATGTGAGAAAAGTAAATATCATGTCAAGCTGTATAACAAGGGTATCATTTGTTCTGTTTAACAGATCCGGATTTATAACCCATGCCAATTCAAAGAAACTTGATTTACTGCTTGTAACATCTAGATGTCTGATTTGAAACAGGGTGTATGAACATGAAAGGCCTGTTTTAAAGAAAACATCTGAAAATTCCCATACCATTAATAGACAGAGTATCAAAGCAAATCAAGAATGACTAATTATAGAATCAAATGAGGCCCATTCTTTTAAACACAGTTGAAAGCATCTGGAATTGTTCATAAATGGCTGTTTCCACTAAACATTTAATAATAATAACTCCCATTGTAGAAGACATAGAATGTGTGCCAGTTTCCAGCTGAAGTATAGCAGCAGCCAATTTGACTGGTAGAACTCAGGAATTTATTTTGAATCTTTTGATAACCAGGAATCTGCATATGCTCCCCAATGTGGATACTACATAACAATTGGGTAGATTTAAGTACTTCAAAAACTTCTAAAGTCACATAAATCATACTTCCCCCTCCTAACTGCTAAAAAAGGTGATTGCTTAGAATTGGAGACAGCCTGAAGCCCTTTTCCATTGCTTTCCCATCTTTATCACTGAGGTATTCAAGTATGTCTGTCTGATTAAGTGGCTGTCTAGCATCCAGTTATAATGGCCCTTGATGTCATACTAATGACACTTCACCATTAATCCTAATTATGACAGGTTACCCTTTCTCCATGTTACCTCTTCAGAGCATGGAATGTTTACACTTCAGCTCTTTTTAAGCTTGCAGTTTACAGTGTACTAGAACAAGGCACTCAACTATAAAAATATCATCCATCATGTTTATTCCTACAAATGACAGTGTTGCCAGGAGCAGCATGGATTCAGCCAACATGTTACTCCCCTTTCTACTTACACACTTTGACCTGATGTTCTAGAACAATGACAGTTTGGTTCTTGCATCTGTTAAACACAGTTTGTTGCATTTGTGCTAATTTGCTGCTAACCTTCTACCTATAAGTGTGGACTAGTAACTTCCACTTCAATGTATCTGAAGAAGTGTGTATGTATATGACAGCTTGGATAAAACTTTGTTGGTGCCACTGGATTCAAACTTTGTCCAACAACATGAAAGGACAGGCAAACTGGCCTACCTGAAGTTTGGCCAATGACACAGAGGTTGCCACAGACCAAATTCTAATGAGCAACATCTTGGTAATGGAAGGACATGCTCACTGGTCAGAAAGTATCTATTTACCAAACCATAACATGTAAGACCAAGAGCCTCTTGTGGCGCAGAGTGGTAAGGCAGCCGCCTGAAAGCTTTGCTCATGAGGTTGGGAGTTCGATCCCAGCAGCCGGCTCAAGTTTGACTCAGCCTTCCATCCTTCCGAGGTCGGTAAAATGAGTACCCAGCTTGCTGGGGGGTAAACGGTCATGACTGGGGAAGGCACTGGCAAACCACCCCGTATTGAGTCTGCCATGAAAACGCTAGAGGGCGTCACCCCAAGGGTCAGACATGACTCGGTGCTTGCACAGGGGATACCTTTACCTTTACCTTTAACATGTAAGAGTCTGGTCAGAATGACCAGTGTAGCTCAAGAAAGTGATCTTGGGTGCCTTGCCTTCAGGAACAAGGGTTCCCTATTTGTGACCTGATGCCCTTTACTAACCATGCTAAAAGGCCATTGTGATTAATGCACTGAAGGGGCAAGAAGGGGGAAATTAAAGGAAATGTTCCCTATTTTGAAGGTAATGGAATGAGGCATAATCCCGAAGTGATAGAGCAGTGGTCCCCAACCTGTGGTCTGCGGCCCGATGCCGGGCCGCGAAGGCCAGGGTGCCAGGCCGCAGTTCCCTCTCCCTGCCCCCCCCCCCCGCAGTAAAAAACTTCCTGGGGCGGCAAGCTTGTGGCCTGGGAAGCTTCTTACTGTGGGGGGGGGGAGAGGGAATCAGGGCTGCGCCGCACATCACGCATGTGCGGCCTGGCCACGCATGCACGCATGCGCACATGTGTGATGCGGGCCAAAATCACGCATGCATGGCACTTTTGTGGCCGTGCATGTGCGCTGCGCGGGCGGGGGCAGTTGTCCCGCCAGTCCCCAGGCGGAAAAAGGTTGGGGACCACTGTGATAGAGTACATAGAACTCAAACCATATGGACATACAAAGAGCCCTGCTGGATCAGACTACTGGTCCATCTACTCCTACATCCTGTCTCACATAGTGGCCAACCAGTTCCCCTGGAGTTCCAACAACAGGGCACAGAAGCTGATGCCTTCCCCTGATGTTTCCTCCTGGTGTTGATATTTAGAGGTTTGCTGCCTCTGGATGTGGAGATTCCCTTTAGTCACCATGGCTAGTACTACTGATAGAACTGTCCTCCCTGAATCTATCCAATTCCCTTTTAAAGCTGTTCATGCCCTTGGCCATCACTGAATCCTTTGGCAACAAATCACATAGTTTCATCACTCTGTGTAAAATAGTATTTTGTTTTATCTGTCCTAAATCTACTCCTCATCAACTTAATTGCATGCTCTTGAGTTCCAGTATTTTGGGAAAGGGATACGATGTTCCTTCTGTCAGCGCTCTCCATCGTGTGTGTAATTTTATAAACCTGGGAGGGTTTATACAGCTATGGAAGGGCCAAGTTTCCAGGAGACTTTAATCTTTTTCTTATTTGGGGCCCTTACTGTGACTGCCCCCAGAACCAATCCCAGCCCCAGCATAAATGTCTGTGCAGTGGGAGATATTTCAGGGTACTCCCTCTAACTTCTTTCAGAAGTTGCAATAGTTACAGATGGCCTGGGGACAGTTCCACTTAGCATTGAGATGGAATTAACAATTCATTTTTGCTTTATGCTAGGTGGGTCAGCAATGTGTTTTAATCCAGGATTTTAATGTGGAGGGGGGATCAAAAATTGTTTTTGATCTTTTTTGCTCATTATTTGCATTCCTAATCAAATATTCACAGAAAAATAATTGGAAAAATCTCCCTGTTTTTGCTTGCAGGTGTCGGACCAGTCTGAAGCGAGCTTGTAGCACCAGTTCCATTTTCTTCTTTTATTAACTTAAGCAAGCGGATTAAATACGCAGCCGTTGTGGGTGGCAGGGAATGTTGCTAGCTGTACTGAGCAGAAGGTCACTCTTCTACGCTGCACAGATCAGTTTGGCTCTCTTTCCGAAACTGACAAACAAGTCCTTCGTGGATTAACACATCACAAGTTATTGCCACAAATCCAAAATTACTGACAGGGAATCCACAGGAAAGAGCAGACAGACTATGCAGGGTTGCATCTTTGTCCCAGCAGGATCCCTTTTTTAAAGCAACAGTGTAATAAAAATGCAAAACAAGAATGTTGCTGGAAATGGGAGCTGCAGCATAGGCTAATTCTGCAGGAACTCATTCATTTAAATGAAAACTGGCACCTATCTTTCAGTATAAATCTGATTGTCTAATTTCACGCTTCACTGAAAAGACACCACAAAGTGAGAATGGAAGGAGCTGGTTTAAAAAGATGTCCCTGGAATGCATTTATCAGTAGCCACTGCTACAGTCGCTTCGCCTTTCCCCCCAACCACAGGAGAGATGTTATTGGCTCTGCTATTTACCACTCCTAACTGCTCAGTGAACTTGTATGCTATAGATTATGTGCCACTAACAAAATACCACCTTAAACCGAATAATTGCCCATTTGTAATGTGACATACTGACAGAGCCTGCAGACTGGTGGGGGGGGGGGGTGATGTTCCTTCAGTGTGCAGATTACCAAACAGCAGCAGGAATCCCGAGTACTTCTGGAGCCCTGCGGCCCAATATCTACCCACCTGTCTGATCCTGTGTTGGTTCACATAAAAAAGGTCTGCTGTATTGTGCAGCTATTGTAAGCAAGTGTGATTGAGCAGTCCAGTCCTCCCTGCTGCTGAGGTACAGTGCATTTATCAACCCTCAGTCAAAGTTAATTGGAACAAGGAACCAGAACAATGAGTCACAAGGAGACATAGCAGGCAATTTAAAAAATATATATTTACAGTGATAGCATGGTGCACTAGCAGTTCTCTCGTGGACCACAATGAAAGGTGGGCTATCGATGTTTTAATTATGATCAATATAAATAAAAGAACACACCAGTGTGCCCTGGGGCACCATTGAGGGAATTGCTTGGCCAATATAGAATTAAGTGTCTGAAAGGAACAGAGCAATGTAGGAGCATGCAGTTATGACCTGACAGAAACTTTGTCTTTTCTGTTATCCTGGTAATGAAAGGGATCATTGAAGTAAGTGTCTTGATGCCCTATTAATGGAAGAGGAGAAAGGGGGGCAAGACTGTGGACAGCTGTCATAGGAAAGCAGTTACTTGGGGCTCGGGATGGGCATGAACGAGAAAAATTACAGTTCGGTTCATGGTTGTGGTGTGCCTGGTTCATGAACCACAAACCATCATGAACTTTTAGCTCAAACCAGTTTGGTTTGAGAGGCAATAGAAGCAGCCCCCCTCCCGGCATGCTTGAGATACCAACCTCACAGGGGATCTCTGGGTGACACCTCTACCTGCCCTCCAAGTTTGGTGAAAATTGGATTCATGGGGTTTGAGTTATGATCTCTCAAAGAAGGTGCCCTAAGGAAAGTACTTTCTGGAGAAAGGACTGGTGCAGGTTCAGGAGGCTCAGGTGTGCATAGGACGAACCCTGTGTAAGCTAGAGACATCAAAGTTGCTTGGGACCTCCCCAGGATGCTCCTCTACATGTCCTCCAAGTTCTGCCTCTCCATTGTTCTGAAGGTTGGCAAGCATTTAGATTGAGCAGAGACTGTCTGGAAATGTATTGTCATGGGCCAGCCAACTGCCTCGAAGGAATCCCTCATCTGCCTCGAAGGAATCAGAGGAGTTAGGTCCTGCACTCATGGAATACCCACCTGAGCAACTGGGCCAAGAAACATGCACAACAGGGGAGGCATCAGAAAGCAAGAACACTTCCCAGCCATGATCAGGATACTCATTCTGGCAGGAGTTGAAAGAAGGGTCTCAGAGATCAGAGACTCAGTTCCCACCAAGGTCTCCTGAACCAATGAAGCATAGAAAGAAGCAGTGTTTGGCAGCTTTAGCAAGAAGATGAAACACTCACCCAATTGCACACCAACAATCAATGCTGGTTCTTGGAGCAGAGTCTTTACAGGATCCGGACTGACAGGCTGAGAGAAAGCGACAAGGACCTACACTTGGAGGCTAAGAAATCCACTGGGAAGAAGTGAAAGCTGAACTTTGGGAATGAGTCAGCAAAAGAGCACAGTCAAAAAGGAACACCCTGAGCAAGGTTTGCTGTGGAATCAATCTTGTTTGTAATTTTTAAATTATTTCCTCTGTACACTGACCGGCTTAATGAACAGAGTGCTGCCCTGCACCCTGTCCTGCTTAATCTGTCTTGCTTCTACAACTGGAGACTCAGACTATGCACCCTGCCCCAGTTGGAAGGTGGTCATCATTTTCACTGCTGAACAGCCAACTTGATCAACCTTTCCCCATCTGGCTGTACAGATTGGGTAACAATAAGTGCCCCAAAGTAGACACTAAGTAAATTCTCCTTTCTCATCTACAAGAGTTAAAAGTTGTCCACAATGGTTCGGAGAATGTATGAGCTACCCAAAGTAGATGCTGGATATGAGACAAGAAGTAATACTATAGCTGATTTCCCAGAATACTGGACCAGCCTGAACTATAATCTCCCAGAACTGACATTCACAGAGGAAATGCCTACCGTTCGTGCACAACTAGGTCAAGATGTAATTAAAATGCATGGCTTACCTCTCAGGATGTCCCAAAAGAATGAAAAATGGCAAAGACATTAGCGAGTTCTAAGACTGGAAGTAAATGAAATGAGACAATTAGAAGAGCTGAATATTAAATTGTTGAGTACATATATGGAAAAGGAAGGTATATTGCTTTCAACAAGCATGTACTGTTTTTATGAGATAAGAGAGGGAAAAGGAATATAAACCCAAATATGTAAAATTAAATAACAAGGAAGAGAAGGAGACATGCCAGAGATATTGCATGGGGTGGAATTAGGAAGACAGATGCTGTACTGGCATCAGGGTAGGAAATGGAGTTTGGAGACACATAGGAAGGCAGAATGTGATTGCGGGTATGTGTGTGTGTGTGTGTTGGATAAGGACACCATAAGAGATAAGAAAAGAGATGAGATATTCAGAGTTGACTGTATGGATGGGGAGTTTTATTATGCAAATGAATCCTCCAAACTGCCTGCAGTCCTGCTGAATTCAGAGCAAGAGATTTTATACTCAGTTAACCAGATTAACTACACAATACACTTCCACCTTACCAACCATGGAGGGAGGCTGCATGTTTCAAACAGTTGATTATATCTGTGTCCCGCTAGGTGGCATACATGGGACTATTCCATTTTGTCTTATCAACAGTACTGTGTGGCACATGAGGCAAGGGTAGGGTTGAACCAGCAGCAAATAGGGAGATTTACCGGCAGTGAGAAAGAGACACAACTAGCATCACCTTTATGCATCATTTCTGACATGACCCAGAAGTGACATTATCACACAGCAATGTCAGAACTAAGCTCTGGTATGTGGACAACAACTTTACAGTAAATTTGGCTTCTATCAGAGTTTTTGCCTAAATACTAGAGCATCAGCCTGACTTCACCAGTGTGATGATGTCACTGTCAGAAGTGATGTAGGCTTGTTGCTGCAGTGTCAACTGGGCCTTGCTCTTTTCCTGGGTAAGTCTTTTTACCAACCAGCTGATCAGTGGTGGTGGGTGGGGGGCCCCGTTGGGGGCTTGGAAACCCTTGGCTGTGGGGATCATGGTTTACCCAGGGTCACCCAGTAAGCTTCAGTGCTGAAGGATACTTCACAGAACAATCACGATTAAGTTGCAATGGGATCTCTGCTGTGACGTTAGTTACAATATACATTGTACCTTTGTATCCATTACAAGCATTCTTTACAATACCCCACCCACCTTTGATTAAGATGAAAGGAAGATAATTGGACAGTGAATTCTCAGTGTCCATCGCTTTTCCTTCCCCATAATGCAGTTCCACTTCTCGGGTATCCCATGTAGAAACTGGGCAGTTATTTAGCTTTCTAAGCATCATCCAAACAATGACCCATTTCTGAGTGAGGGAGATTTTTATTTAACACACCTGATAAGGCTAGAAAGAGAGCCCTTTAATTCTCCTGGGCTTGTGACAAGTGAAAATGGATGTGATCAACTCTAGTCCCCTGAGAACATCTGTCTGCATCATAGACCCTCCATGGAATCATTCAGAGAATTGTTGCTGCTGCCAGATAGATTAGGAAGGGGTTGTTCCAGGTCAAATGCTTTAAAGTATATCTGATGAAATAGGATCCACTCTTTTTTAAACAGCAATAAAACCTAAGGCATCAAAAACTCCTTTTTATGTTTAAAACACAAACACTGAGAGAACATAATAAATGCTGCTGCAGGAGTGTGTACAGAGGTAGCAGAATTTTTAAAAATATTAAATACAGTGAAGGTCAATGGTTAAATCTATACAACATCCATGAAAATGTGCCTTTTGTTTAGAAAAACAGAAGCAAGCAAGGCAATTTTCTCCATGACAGCTGCTCAATAGTGGAAAAGCAGAGGAGGCACCAGCAGTCAATTGCCCTCCTTCTTTGGCTATTGCAAGAGATCGTAAGAGCTGCATAGATCAGTGATGTTGCCATGTCCCACCAGCACAGCTCAATGCATTTGGCTACTTCCAAGCTGGAGGAGTGTAGCATCAGGGGAGCAATGCATAGTAGGAGGTACATGCCACTCATTCATGTTGCTGTTGCCTCAATCCACCTTGGTGCATCTGCAGTTGGGCACAGCTGCCCCAAGGCCCTCATGCCAGCTTCAGGATGCAGGAGCACAAGTAGGGAGGGGAGAGAACATGTGTGTGCAGGACCTGTCACCTTTCCCCGTGGGAATTTGCATTGCTAGTCACTGCTTGGGCAGTGACCAGCCCTGGGTCCAGCAAGCTGCCACAATGCAGAATTGTCCACAGTTTAACTCATAAAATCTGGACCATGAGCCAAGGAAAAGCAAAGACTATCGAGCCAAAGAACCCACCAACAGGGCAGATAAGCTGCCGATAACACCAGCAGACCCCTGCTAGGATTAGAAAAAGAATAAGTTCACTTTGTTTTTCTGGTTTGGAGCTTTGCTTTTTACTGCGGCTTTTGCTGATTCGTTCATATTCCTGACATGTTGTCAAGTTTTCCCACACACAGTGTATATGCACAGCGCACGTCGTTTCTGCATACATACACAGTGGTGATTTGTTGTTCCACATACAACATGGAACAAATGTGGATGTTTTCCAGAAAGAATCTGGTGTGAGGGAGCAGCAAATGGCATGAAACTTAATAGCCATATGATTGATTTAGACAAGGGAGGAGCCATCTCCGAATGGAGTTCAAAGCTGCAGGGATCAGCAGTTCAACGTCATCTCTAAGTGGGATCACCAGCCGTCTCAGATGAGGAAACCTTCCTTACAGTTGCCAAATGCAGAGGACAGTTTAGAAGAAGAGGAGCTTTTTTTTTTGTACCCTGCTTTTTATTACCCAAATGAGTAATAAATATCTTTCCCTTCCTCTTCCCACAACGATCCCCCTGTGAGACAGGTGAGGCTGAGAAGGCTCTGAGAGAACTCCTCTGTGAGAACAGCTGTGAGAGAACAATGGCTGGCCCAAGGTCTCCCAACTGGCTGCATGGGGAGGGGAGGGGAATCAAATTTGCTTCTCCTTATTAGAGGCCATGGCTCCTCTTAACCACCTCACCCAGCTGGCCACTTAGCCCCCTAGTCAGAGGATGGCAATAAGTCTCCTGAGATGGCAGCTGTGGTGCAAAAACCTGGGTGAGTGTTTTATAGTTTAGGCTCAGGCAGCCAACATGTGAGAATTCTGTTCTTGAGGAAACCAGGGAACACCCATTCTCCTTGCAGACCCCCTCTGTACATACATCACGCTGACAGGGTGAAGCTCTCAGAAGTGACATTTAGGGCATTGACTCTATGGGGGGAAACACTCTGCCAGTTTTCTGCACAGTCAGCTGCCATCTCAGGATATTTATTGTCGCCCTCTGATTAGAAATCTAAGTGCTTAACCATTTGGCGTCTCCTTGCAGATTTTACTTGGGAAAAGCTTTTTCTGAAGTATCTCAAATAAATAGTCTATAATCATAAATGTGCAGTAATACCAAATTGTCATTTGTTACATATTTATTACGTCACACGTTGTTTTCTGGTTTATCATACTATTCCCAGAGCCTAGTAGAATATTAACATTCTGGTGCTGTGGATGAATGAAATATTGAAGTAACTGGCAGATAGAAAAGGCCAGTCTTAAGTAAAAACAACAATCAAGCCATTTCAGAAATAATTATTTACAATAAACATATCCAGGGGCCTTTATACCTGGCCTCAGAAATGAAGGAGCACAGAGTAAAACAAGAGAGTGCATGCCTATGTGTTTTCAGGGCACACCTACAACCAGTGTTGAAAGCAAAAGCCATCAGTCTTTTGAGTGGCATACAACCTTCACTGATTTTGTTGAGACCTAGAATCATAGAGCTGGAAAAGGCCATACAGACCATCTAGTCTAACCAGCCTCCTGTTCAATGCAGGATCAGCCTAAATCATCAATGATAAGCAGGTGGCTCCAGGCTGTGTGGCAGGGTTTTTGGTTTTGCTTGCTTAGAGAAGCCCAGATTCAGCAAAGCCATTTAGGCAAAGGGAGGATCCTGACTTGCTTGGCCAGCCTGCTCAACTACCTCCATAGACTTCCCTGTTCATTTGGATGCTAGACATTCTGTACAAGGAGAAGAAAGGGAAGAAGGCAGGAAATCCCCACTGGGGCACTGATTGGGGTTCTTGGACCCCCTCCCCAATATGTTTGCAATACTGAATTTTACTTTGGCCTCCATAAATAAGGACTGGTTGTAAACAAGCCTGGAAACACTCCCCCTCCTGGATTAAATGGCCTACTTATATTTTGTACAGAAGAGGCCTGTTTGAAATCCATTAAGAATCACTCGGCAGATATTCAGCCATGACTTTCACCGGCTGTCTTTGCAAAAATCGCTCATTGCTAGCCTAGCATTTCGCACAGTGCTGTTGTGATGCAAGGAGAGATAACTATAAATATACTGTGTACGCTAGCAGTGAATAATAATAAAAGAATCCCCATTTCAAATTGATTTCAAAGATGCTGAGGCCAAGGTGGGAAACAATAGTTGCAAAGGACATTACTTTGCCAGCTAGTCAAGAAACTGAAGAAAGGGCCATGATGTCAGTGGCAGACAGTTTTGTGTGAGAAACCAAAATAGCAATTCAGTAGACACTCACCTGAGTGTACATCACATAGCAATCAGTGAGACTTGAGTCTAAAGTGAAAATAGGCAGGGTCGGGTTGAAAAGCACTCTCTTTATTTTTGTGATAACATTGCCAGAAGCATTATCCGTCTGTGAAATTAAGTGGAAAATCTGCTAAAATATGTTTTTCAATGTCCTGAAAAGCTCTTATCCAAAGAAAATATCAGACTGCTAAGAAGAAATAATTAATCCAAGAATCACCTGAAATAGGTCAAATTGAATAAGTGCTAATGTTGTTATTATCGATACCTAATCTACAAGTGCTAATGCAAATGGGCGTCAATGCAGTTTTGGGTGCTGGAGGCAGGATTACCTTCTCTAGTAGTCTTTTTGCATATGATGGAGTCCAAAAGAGCATTCCACATGCAGAACCAGTTCTGACCTTCCTGGTTAGGGGACCATTGATAGTATTTCCCCAGAGATGATTGTTGATGGTCATTTTCTTAGACTCCTGTAGTGCTTGTCTTAAGTTTAGATTCAACATTTTAGATGTCTTTTGAGCCTGACTAAATACTTCAGCTTCTGGTTTTATGCCAATAAATGTTTATTATTATTTACTTATTTATTACTTCAGCATCTACTTTTTGGATGCAGTTCTGTTTTTTCTGGGAGACAACATGGTCAGCACGGTCAACAAGGACAAAGTGCCTTTTAAAACCAGTGTAGTGGGGAAATATAGGCTATCAAAAAGGCAAGTTTTATATAGTTTTTTACCGTTTCCTGTCAAAACTGCATCTAGCATGCTGTATCAGCTATCCTGCTGCCATTACATCAAAACTAGCTTGGGCATTTTTCTCTGATAACACAAAAATCATGTTATTTGAACAAAGACTGAAGAATCAGTTTGCTCTAAACTCCTTGTACTATGTTAATTTTGATGGGTAACAATACTATCAGATTTGTCTTTGATTTAGCAAATGAGTGAAGATGTTTGCACATATGTGTGAAATAGCTAGTTGACAGAGAGGTGTGTGTGAGGGAGAGGGAGAGAGAACAAAGATTGCTAAGGCTTTTTGGGTTAGGTGGGATGACAACATTCAGCAGTACTGAATACCAAAAACTTTTCTTCTGGGCTCTTCCAAATCCTGATGGGAATTGCTAGTCCCAAAAGTAACTTACAAAGATCTTTTTGTCCCTCTCTCTACAACAGACACTCAGTGAGGTAGGAAGGCCTCTAACATAACTGCCCTGCAAGGATAGCTCTAAGAGAACTATGACTAGCCAAAGGTCCCCAACCTGGCTGCATGTGGAGGAGTGAGGAATCAAACCCATTGTCCTGATCCAGCCTCAGACCAGTGGGAGGCAGTGAGAGTGCCATTTAGGCAAAGCCCCAGCAGGAAGAGCTGAAAGTGCCCACTGAAATACCACAGCCTAGCAGCCCACCTCATTCTCCCAGAACAGCCAAAGAGCAGGCTGCTCAGGACTCTGAGCCTGGAATGCTTCCAGGAACCCTTCAGCCTGGTTGCCTGCCCTGCCTGAGACCCGCTGTAACTCACTGGGCCAACAGCTCTCCCTAGACAGTTGTGGGTCATTTAGCGTCTTCAGAACAAGCTGCAATCTAAAGAGCAAAGTGCATGGCTTCTAGCCTGACCCAGCCATGAGTCATCTCAGGATGAAGACTAGAACTGAGAGAGATGACTACTGAAGGGCTGCTGGGAGGGCAAACCAACCTGAGAGCAGCACTGTAAACTGCTTGCCGTTATGCTGCCATCCACTTTGCCTGTTTCCTGCTTTGTGGGATTTCCTGGAATTCTTGACCCAGACTACAATTTCTGGGCTACCCCGGCTGCTTGCAATGAACTCTCCGCTTTTCAGCCCAGCTCCCTCTGACTATGTTTTCATCTCCTGCTGTAATCAGACAAACCTGGCTCTCCAGTTTTTAATCCATTCTCTTAACCACTACATCATGCTGGCTTTCTTGTGGATTACAGATCCTGAGAGGAAGAGAGAGCAAACCCCCCCCCCCCCAAGTTTAACTGTTTTGTTTGTTACCGCATACTAATAGAGCTGCCTCTTTGCAGGATCTGGCTGTGCAGACTATGGAGGTGGGTGGAAATCAAGAAAGAGGAAAACCATAGACTGATGACAGCAATGTTATTAGGAGGCTGCTTCCTGACAAGGACTGCTGTTCGTCTGGCTTATTCCAGTGCTGGCTTGGCTGATGGGTTTCGCAGAATCTAATATCAAGTTATTTGTTTTGTTTTTTTTTAAACGTATGGCAGATTCCAAAGCTGAAATTCATGCATTATTTTATATCAGTTGGGACTGGCGCCACTTTGCATCTGCCCCTCTGTCTTACTCTCATTCCCCACAGGGACAAGCTGTATTTTGAAACAGAGTGGAGGATGGTACAAACCTTTTAATTTCTACAGCAGATTGTTTCAAATATGTTCAGGCAGATAAGGACTGTAAGTCTTAAGTAGGCTCAGTCAGATCAGATGATTCCTCTCCTGCATCATGTGGTATAATCTAAACTGGGTGGTGCTTCATGCAGGCAGTTTTCATTACAGCTACGTGGCCAGCCACAGATTTATTTCTATAGAATATCTTTGCAGTTGCCATTGTCGTGTGAAAGCATGAGAGTCATCTGGGGAAAAGGCCCAGTCATTGGTTGACTCACACAGAGATTCTTTGGTTTGAAAAACAGCCCTTCTCCAAATAAAATGTTCTTTATCTTGGTGAAAATTAAAACAGGATATACAAAGGGCAAATTGACTATCTGCATGGAAGGTGTGAACCTCTTTAAACAACATTAAACAAGCAAAGTGAAAGTGATTTCATTTCACAGATGTAATTAAATTTTATCCTCCATCAAAGACAGAAAAAAATGAGATAATAAGAGACCTCATTGTAGGCAAGACTCAAACAGCAGCCTTTAAAAAATACACGTTTTGTGACTCAAAAGGTGAAAGTATGTCTAGCATATTATTTAAAGCCTCTTTCCCTCCCTTGATTATTCCAGCATTTGCTTTGTGTTGTACTACACCCTTCCTTTAAATCAGTTTAACTAGGAGAAACTCTAAAATTAAATCTGGGATTTAAGTATGCACAACTTGCTGATTTTAGCTTTCCGCCCTCTACACTTCTGATGCACACCTGCACATTGATAAAACATGAGTGTTACAAGAAGAGTGCCAACATTTACCTCAGCAACCCAACAGCCAACAGGAGGCATTGGAAACGATAAATGAGATTCATCTGTTTTTGACAGAAAGAATTTGGAAACTGAGAGAGTGAACAAAGAAGTATGTTCAATGGGAGTGTGGGTTAAAGATCAACCAGACCCTTAGTTGTTGGAGTGACAAATTGGGAGAGCAGGATTAATTTTGTATTAATTTATTTAAACTGTTTATACCCCTACCTTGTCTCCACAAACTCCAGGCAAATAATAAAACAGCAAAAGCTGCAGGACACAGACATAACACAGTTACAAATCGCTACACAGAGTTAAACAGACGCAGCCTAACAATTACCTTCTACCATGTGTCCTCCAGAACAAAACAGACTAGAAAACCAGTATTCAGAAATACAAAGCAATAGCTTTTTATTGAATTGTAGATCAGTTCTCCAGGATATATGCTTACCGTGCCCTAGGGCTTTACCAGTTTGGGAATGAAACTGAATGGAAAAATCTTGGAAGGGAGATTTCTACCATGTATTTGCCCTTTTTTCCTCTTTCTGCATCTTCTTCTATCTCTGAGGGTGGAATTCCACCTGTAGGCTGAGTCCCCTTAACCAGTTTGTAGATGCAAGTTTCTCTTATCCATATGGTCACCCATCGTTGTGCCTTGTGTCACCTCTTCACTTTTTTTCCTTCAGTAGGTTTCCCTCTGGGCAAGGGGATTCATTAACTGATTCACAGTAACAAATTTGCTAGCACAGCAGTTATTGCTGGTGACATATCTTTCCTGATCATAGCTTGACATGAGCCCGAGGTCCTATGGTTAATTCTATCCTCCCCCAACCCATCTGTTCTTCTAGCTTCTCAGATGGTATGTTTACTTCAAGAGACAGAATGATTTTATTCTTGTAAACCGTCATGAGCTGGACATGTTTCAGGAACGGTGGTAGATAAATCAAAATATAAATATAAGTTAAAAGTCTTTAATCTAAATCCTGATGGAATCAAAGGGACCCCTAGATAGATTTCCTATCACTACTATTTCCAAATGGATAAGCTAGGGGAAGATACAACCAGGAGAAATCAGCCTGAGGACTGTAATTTGCACACAGGAATATACTAAGGGCATTTCCGCACGTTAGTAAAAATAGTGTTATGAAAGCGGAATGGGAAACCACAAAATTTTATCGTGCTTCCCAGTCCCTCCTCACCTTTTTGCTGTCTCTCCTTTGTCTGGCACCTTTCCACGTGTCTCACCCTCCACATCTGCTGTTGGAAATAGTGGAAGAAAGCAGTGAGCCTTATATGTGTCACACTTCTGCCTGTCAATCAATTCAGGCAACCACTTCCCTTCCTCCATATTTTGATGCAGTTTAGAGGTCCCACAATGCCTGCTATTTTTTTTTAAATCCATACTTATCCGTTGCAATACCTATGCATAGAATCATAGATGCATTGTGTCTTTTGAATGCCACCCTTTATGGGATCACGAATCCTTTGAAAAAGTAATATAGTTACTGATTTTGGGGAAAGAAAACTTTCGAGAGGCACGCTTTGTGTTACAACACTGAAAAAATATTCTTTTATTTCTGGCATCACCTACACACATCTGCCTGTTCATTGCTCCAGGCATGTCTCCATTTTTACAAAAAAAAGAAATTCCCATTCCCATGAACAATTGAAAGGGAGGTGGGTACAGCATGTTTGAGCCTCCATATGTTCCTTCTTCTGGTTGCCCGCCAGTGGATTGTGCTTTTTAGTTTTGTGAATCCACTATATGCGATCCCCAAACTTGTCCTTTAAAATGGAGGATGTAGCAAGCTGTCAGCTGGCCAGATGCTGGATGTGGGTGACATCATGCGGAGTAGCTGGAATATAACGCCTACATTAGGTAAACATTTCACTATATTTATCATCCCCCTTCAAGGATCGCTGCCTTGTTGTGGCAAGGGGGCTTGCGTAGCTCAGTGAAGCTATGAGCTATGCCGTGCAGGGCCACCCAAGATGGACAGGTCATAGCTGAGAGCTCTGACAAAAGGTGATCCACTGGAGAAGGCAATGGCAAACCACTCCAGTATCTTTGCCATGAAAACTCTATGGACAGTTCCAATAGGCATAACGATATGACGCCGGAAGATGAGCCCCTCAGGTCGGAAGGTGTCCAATATGCTACTGGGGATGAGCAGACGGCTAGTACGAGTAGCGCCAGAATGAATGAAGCGGCTGGGCCAAAGCCGAAAGGACGCTCAGTTGTGGAAGTAACTGGTGGCGAAAAGACAGTCCGATGCTGTAAAGATTTTTATTCCATAGGAACCTGGAACGTCAGATCCATGAATCAAGGCAAGCTGGACGTGGTTAAACAAGAAATGAGAAGACTGAACATCGACATTTTAGGAATCAGTGAACTAAAATGGACAGGAATGGGTGAATTTAATTCAGATGACCATCAGGTATACTACTGTGGACAAGAATCTCGCAGAAGAAATGGAGTAGCCTTCATAATCAATAAGAGAGTAGGAAAAGCAGTCTTGGGATACAATCCCCAAAATGACAGAATGATCTCAGTTCGAATCCAAGGCAAACCATTCAACATCACAGTGATCCAGGTCTATGCCCCAACCACTGCTGCTGAAGAGGATGAAGTTGATCAGTTCTATGAAGCCCTACAACACCTTCTAGAAGCAACGCCAAAAAATGATGTGCTTATCATCATGGGGGATTGGAATGCTAAAGTAGGAAGCCAAAAGATAACTGGGATAACAGGCAAGTTTGGCCTTGGAGTACAAAATGAAGCAGGGCACAGGCTGGTAGAATTTTGTCAAGAGAATACAATGGTCATAGCAAACACTCTTTTCCAACAACCCAAGAGACGACTCTACACATGGACATCACCAGACGGTCAACACAGAAATCAGATTGACTATGTACTCTGCAGCCAAAGATGGAAAAGTTCTATACAGGCAATAAAAACAAGACCAGGAGCTGATTGTGGTTCAGATCATGAGCTTCTTGTTGCAAAATTTAGGCTTAAATTGAAGAAAGTAGGGAAAAGCACTAGGCCACTCAGGTACGAACTAAATCATATCCCCGACGAATATACAGTAGAGGTGACAAATAGATTTAAGGAATTAGATCTGATAGACAGAGTGCCTGAAGAACTATGGACGGAGGTTCGCAACATTGTACAAGAGGTAGCAACTAAAACCATCCCAAAAAAAAAGAAATGCAAGAAATCAAAATGGCTGTCTGAGGAAGCTTTACAAATAGCTAAGGAGAGAAGGGAAGTGAAAGGCAAGGGAGAAAGAGAAAGATACACCCAATTGAATGCAGAATTCCAGAGAAAAGCTAGAAGAGATAAGAATGCCTTCTTAAATGAACAGTGCAAACAAATAGAAGAAAACAATAGAATGGGGAGGACCAGAGATCTTTTCAAGAAAATTGGAGATATGAAGAGAACGTTTCATGCAAAGATGGGTATGATAAGGGACCAAAATGGTAGGGACCTCACAGAAGCAGAAGAGATTAAGCAAAGGTGGCAAAATTATACAGAAGAACTATACAAGAGCGAGCTTAACATCCCTGATGACCACAGTGGGGTAGTTACTGACCTGGAGCCAGACATCCTGGAATGTGAAGTCAAATGGGCCTTAGGAAGTCTGAGCAACAATAAAGCTAGTGGTGGTGACAGCATTCCAGTTGAACTATTCAAAATCTTAAAGGACGATGCAGTAAAAGTGCTACACTCAATATGCCAGCAAATTTGGAAAACTCAGCAATGGCCACAGGATTGGAAAAGGTCAGTTTACATTCCAATCCCAAAGAAGGGCAATGCCAAAGAATGTTCAAACTACCGCACCATTGCACTCATTTCTCATGCTAGCAAAGTTATGCTCAAAATCCTACAAGCTAGGCTCCAGCAATATGTGGACCGAGAACTTCCAGAAGTACAGGCAGGATTTCGAAGAGGTAGAGGAACTAGAGATCAAATTGCCAACATACGCTGGATCATGGAAAAAGCTAGGGAGTTCCAGAAGAACATCTACTTCTGCTTCATTGACTATGCTAAAGCCTTTGATTGTGTGGAGCAGAACAAATTGTGGCAAGTTCTTAAAGAGATGGGAATACCAGAGCATCTTATTTGTCTCTTGAGAAATTTATATGCAGGTCAAGAAGCAACAGTGAGAACTGAACATGGAATCACGGATTGGTTCAAAATTGAGAAAGGAGTTCGGCAAGGCTGTATACTGTCGCCTTGCCTATTTAACTTGTATGCGGAGCACATCATGAGAAAGGCGGGATTAGAGGAGTCACAAATTGGGATCAAGATTGCAGGGAGAAATATCAACAACCTCAGATATGCAGATGATACCCCTCTACTGGCAGAAAGTGAAGAGGAACTAAAGAGCCTGTTGATGCGGGTGAAGGAGGAGAGTGCAAAAGTTGGCTTGAAACTCAACATCAAGAAAACAAAGATCATGGCAGCCGGCCCTCTCAATTCCTGGCGAATAGATGGGGAAGAAATGGAGATAGTGACAGATTTTATTTTCCTCGGCTCCAAGATCACTGCAGATGGGGACTGCAGCAAAGAAATTAAAAGACGCTTGCTCCTAGGGAGGAAAGCTATGGCAAATCTAGACAGCATCCTAAAAAGCAGAGACATCACCCTACCAACAAAAGTGCGTTTAGTCAAGGCTATGGTATTCCCAGTTGCAATGTATGGCTGCGAAAGTTGGACCATAAGGAAGGCCGAGCGTCAAAGAATTGAGGCTTTTGAACTCTGGTGCTGGAGAAGACTCTTGCGAGTCCCTTGGACTGCAAGGCGAACAAACCGGTCAGTCCTAGAGGAGATCAGCCCTGACTGCTCTTTAGAAGGCCAGATCCTGAAGATGAAACTCAAATACTTTGGCCACCTCATGAGAAGGAAGGACTCCCTGGAGAAGAGCCTAATGCTGGGAGTGATCGAGGGCAAAAGAAGAAGGGGACGACAGAGAATGAGGTGGCTGGATGGAGTCACTGAAGCAGTAGGTGCAAACTTAAAAGGACTCCAGGGAATGGTAGAGGACAGGAAGTCCTGGAGGATCATTGTCCATGGGGTCGCGATGGGTCGGACACGACTTCGCACATAACAACAACAAATATTTATCATGTGCGGAATTCCCCCAGGAGATGTGATTCAAGATGTATGAGGGCTTCAAGCTGCAAAGGTGACAACCAGTCCTTTGAATTGGCTAAATACGCAACTGCCTATCAACCCTACTCAGGTATACAGAAAAACTTAAGTTACCTACAATAATATATTTGCCTGACACTCTTTTAATTTGCCACAAGAGTCTTTGTTGCTTAAGGTTGGGAAATGGAGAGGAAGAGCCAGACAGGGAACTCCAATGGGAAAAAAACCAGACAGAAGAAACAAACACAGAAATAAAGAACTATAGTTATTTCCTCCGTCACTGACAGAAGAAAAAGATTTTGTGCCTTTAAGTCTTTATAAGGTTAATGAGAAATGAGGACTCTAAGGAGACCATACGCATGAGCCACACCATAGTGGAAAATATATGGATGATTCAATTCCAGCGGTTTCACAAGGTCACCAGAGAAACACTGGACCTCATCAGTTTATCAGCAGCACTGAATCCCAGAGACAGGTGGAAGTTCAGCTCTGTGTCTCTTGGCTTGTTTGTGCAGTTACACAGGAAAGGTTCTTTGTTCCACACCTTACACAGCTGGATCTCCATTGAGCAGGAAAAGAGGATGATGCACAAGGCCTGCATCAGGTACAGATTGAGTCAAATGCAGGCCCTCCTTCTGGGCTCCAAAGGATACCCAGCTCTCATCTTCCTAAGTCGAGGTGTTTCTTTTCGCCCTAGGCCAGTTTTTCTCAAGTTTTAAACTTATGTTTTTGGGTTGGATGTTAGCATGGGTCAGAAGCAGTTACAGTTTCCATTTCACTTTTTAGTGCACGTTTAATGAAAGGAACATAATAACCAAGCCTTAGTGTTTAGAAGTCTGAGGTTAGACTGATTCCCATTGTTAATATATTATATACTGCTATACATTGCTAATTTAAACAAAGATTAAGTAAAGAATTAGGGATAATTTCTTACAGGTTTAAACCAGATACTATTTGGATTCCAAAATTATTTCAGTAATAAACTGGACATTTTTCCTGATCTTGGAATGGACCTTTCTTACCTTTATCAGGAGAGGAGTAAAAATGTCCCTGTGCCTAAAATAGAGTCTTCTTATGTGGAAATGATCAGGTTTTTTGCATGACCTGGAGGTAAATAACAACATTTGGCAAATAACATCCCAGTAAGCCTCAACGGAAGAAACTGGATGACTTTGTCCAAGCCCATGGGAAGGAGCACTGTGGTAGAGATTCCTTGACAAGTCGCTTTTGTCCAAACCCCTGTGGACAAAGATCCTAATATTTTTGGTCCTGGTTTTCTGTTGTGCTAATAGCAGATACGTCAAACACATCCCGGTGAGACCTGGGGATCTCAGAATTACAGCTTATCTCAAAACTACAGAGATGAGTTCCCCTTGATAAAATGGATGCTTTCCAAGGTGTACTCTATGGTACTGTCCTCTGCCGAGGTTTCTGGCCTCCCTAGGTTCTACCTCTGACTCTCCAGATGTTTCCCATCCTGGAACCAGCAATCCTACCCCCCCACGCCTCACCAGGTGCCAGCAGGGACCTGTCTACCAGGCATTGCCTGACTATAATGTAAGATTCTGGGCTGTGCCATTAAGGCTGGCTGCTATCAACTATCTTGTGTAGCCATTGCACACAGGGTCAGTGATGGAGCAACAGCTGTTCTGCAAGGAACTATGTCTGCTATTTTTTTTTAAGGCCTGGATTTCTAAAGGGTTTCTTAGGCCCTCAGTGGAATTTAAAATGAGAACCAACTAGCCTTTCAGTGGGAAAGATGTTCTGAATGACAAATGAGAAATGAAAGGCTAGCTTGTGTATATGGTTTGCTGAGGAAAGTCTTTTTGAAGTGGTTGATCTTTTAAGCAGCTTGTGGGGGCTGCTCCTTTGACTTTGTTCCTAATTGACTGTTTGTGACTGTATTGTGCTCCCTCTCACCTCCCTTTCAGGTTGGATGATTGGAAGTGCTTCTCTCCCTTTTTATGCACTTAACCTTGGATTTAGGTGTTGAGAATAAACAGTAATTGGCAGCATCTGCATCAAGACATTAATATGTGATTCATTCCTCTATCGTACAATCCAGCAAGGAGCATGAGTTAACTTGGCACAATGAATACTCAGCCCAGGTGTTCCTCTTGAGATGTTGTGCCAAGTTCATCTGCTTTTGTTAATCACAGGCATTCATGCTGGGAAGCCGCCTGTAAAGGCAGGGCACAAAAAAGAGGGCGGGAGCTTGCTGAAGCCGTAAACTGCAAGGAAGCTTGGACTATCACTGAGGCAGTTTCTACAAGCAATACTTAAGCTGGTATTTCAAAACAAAAGATTCTCATCCTTAACTTCAATGCACTCAAAAGGCAGTTAAAACATGCCCCTGAGTTTAGAGCTGTTAACTTGGTATTCTATGCCACTTTAACAACATTTACCTGAACACATGGAGAATTAGATTCAAATGAGTAGCTGTGGAAGGGTGCTTGCACTCAAAAGCTCACACCCTGAATAAATCTTTGTTGGTCTTAAAGTTGCTGCTGGACTCTGATTTTACATGGAGAATTAGATCCTGTGCAACAGACCTGCACATAAAGGGGGGGGGGTCCCTTTCCTGTGTCAGCACTACAATTCACCCCTCATGCGTCTCCCCCCCCCCCCCTCCATTAACAGCCTTGGTAAGGGAAAGTTGTGCTTCCTTGAACAGAATAAAATGGATTTAAATTATAGGCAGAAAGGTACAGCATGTAAGGGGAGGGGGTGCTCAGGATAATTCAGCGGCACAATTGGCTACCTAGTGGGGTGGTGGGCTTTCCCTCATTGGCAGTCTCCAGGCTGCGGTTGGATAAATGTTCACCTGTCAGGGATACTTGAGGCTGAGCCTGCACTGAGCAGGGCATTGAACTAGATGGTATGTAGAGCCATTGCAACTGTATGATTCTAGTATCATTCATAAAAACATTGTAAGGTAATAAATAATTTTGGGGGTGGAGGATGCAGAGTATCTTGGGGCCATTCCGCATGAGTTTAATATAGCACTAGTCTTGCATTTTGTTTTCGCCATCAAAACTACGTTTCGCATGATGTTGTGAGCAATCTGCAGCACTCCTGCAACACTAGCGCCAAAATCGCTTTGTTGTAGCGATTTCCGGGGAATCGGGAAAAGTGCATTCACCCTCAGAAAATCGCTACACTCTTGCCAACAACCTGCAACATTTATGAAAAAGACATATGCGTTCTAAATGTAGCAGTTGCAACAAAGACCCTCCCCATGACTCTTTCCTCCGAACTTCCGGCAAAGCGATCGCCAATTTTCCCCCCTCGGAGCGGGGAAAGCAACAAACCAGCGGGGCTTCATTCACCCAGCGAGGCTTCTCCGGCTACAGTCCCTTCATAGAAGTGCTCTAAAGCTCCCCTAAGTCCCCAAGCACAACAAAGCCCCCTGTTCGCCAGTTCCCTTTAATTTCAGCCAAAAATCGCGCCCATGCGGGGGGGGGGGGGATTTTTTTTTTCCACTCGGGGGAGCATGGTAATGATGAATTACCAGCTCACACACCAGCTAGATGGGTCTCTACATTGCGAAGAATCAAGGCATATTTGTTGCAACGTGTGTGTTTAAAAAAAACCTGTGCTTAAAGGGAAAGGGGCTTTTCGGGAGCATGATAACAACCGCCCATTGGCTGTTCCACTTGATTGACGGCCAGGGGCGGAAACAAGCACAGAAAAAAATTGCTTCCTTTCTAGCAATTCCTGCGAGACCGGAAACCTGTGGGGAACGAATGAAACGCTACTGGATTCCTCTACAAATGAAAGTATGCGGAACGCCGAGATTCCGCTATTTAAAATAGCGTTTCTGCTTTGTGAAAGCAATTGGCAACATTGGTCCTTGTGCGGAATGGCCCTTGCTGTTCTTTCACAACAAAATAACAAACCAACCTCAGGCTGAAAGCCTTCTGCTGAAGAGTATTGATTTGATATTGGGTACAATTGTCGAAAATAACACCAGGGCACCTCTGAAATACTGTGGCTCAATAGTTTAGCCCATACTTTGTATGCAGCTAAAGGACTAGTGTAAATAGCATTGAGAAAAATCTGTGCACAATCTTTTAATGCAGCTGTCAGTCAAACTAATATCACTGCAGGATCAGTGGTCTAATTCCATACAAGGCAGTTTCATATGCTCCCATATGACAAGCAGAAGAGGTGCAAAGGACAAGTTTGTGGAAATGGATCATTGACAGAAATCGCAAGAGGAACTGAACAAGAGATTAAGCACCTAAGCAAGGTTTAATTTGACACAGAGGTCCCAAACGTGAGCCCCAGAGGCTGTTTTCACTTATCTACCTGGGATTGAGTCTCATTTGAAAAAATTGGATCTGACCTCTAAATTATTAGATTTAAGTACACATACAGATAACCTTTAATGGCATAAAAAGTCAAATGCATGCAGATGAACACAATTCAAGTAAATACTCAAAAGGATATACCCACAATAACACCAATGCACGATTTATGATTTTAACAAGGAAAGAGTATTAAATCTTAACAGTGAACAGAGTACATTGACAATTTTGCACAGTAGAACATGATCCTTCTCAATGAATATGGGTTTGAAATTTGTAGTTCATTCCAGCAGTTCTGGATGTTATGATTGAATCTTATGTGCTATTATTCTGTTATAACATGTTATATGGTGTAGTGATTAGAGTGTCAGACTAAGATCGGGGGGGGACCAGATCTGAATCTCCTACACCAGTGGTCCCCAACCTTTCTGAGGTTGGGGACCGGCAGGGCATTGGGGCGCGGCCCGTGGCCCGCGCGGGCCACACCCCCGCATTGGGCCGCGCCCGCACATCGGGCCACGCCCCCGCATCGGGCCACGCCCTGCAAGCCGCGCCCGCACATTGGGCCGCGCCCCGGCCCCGATTCCCTCACCCCGCCCTCCCGCAGTAAGAAGGTTCCCGGGCCACAAGCTTGCAGCCTGGGAAGTTTTTTACTGCGGGGGGGGGGGCGGGGAGAGGGAGCCGCGGCCCGGCGCCATGGCCTTCGCGGCCCGACACCGGGCCGCGGCCCGCAGGTTGGGGACCACTGTCCTACACTACCATGGAAGTTTACTGGGTGAGTTTAATCCAGTGGGTTGGATCCAGCCAAGATTTTTAAAAATGGAATCTTACCCAATCATACCGCCTTACTGCATAGGGATGCCAGCCTCCAGTGGGACTTGGGATTCCCCTGGAATTGGATGTTTTACAAGGTGGACTCTGTGGCATTGTACCCCACTGGACTCCCCAGGCTCCATCCCCCAATCTCCAGGAGTTTCCCAACCTGATTCTGGCAGCCCTATTCCCTTCATCCCCTGGCAGTGGCCAGAGAGGACCTGGCAAATCTGTTTCTACAGACTGTACTCCACATGGCTTTTGTACATGCATTTCTCATGATTCTTAGTCTGGCCTTTTTTGGCAGTCAAAGGAGACCTGCTCCTTCATTTTTCACCAGCAGAAAAACTGGCTGGGTCCATTCCTCTGTCTCTCTGCCTGGCCTGTTTCACAGGGTAGTAGTTGTGAGGACAAAATGGGCAGCAAGAGAATGATGTATGTTGCTTTGGAGCCCCCTTGGGAATAAAAATGGGGTATAAATATATCTATATGTAGATACATTCCTCCACCAAATGCAGAGTAAGTGAGTTTGATCAAGCCCTAGTAGGTTCATGGTTGTGGAAGACTGGCTTGATGAGTCATAAGTAGTTGTGACTGTCTTGTTGGACTAGATAACCCTGGAGGTCCCTTCCAGCTCTATGATTCTATGATTCTAAATTGTCAGACTCACCAGGTTTCCAGATTCAGTGAGAGACCCTTAACCTACCACTAGCCCTTCATGACTCCATTCAGCTGGAATGAGAAGGGGATGTGGATGGTGATTGGTGTCATATGGGCCGATCATTGTCATCTGAATAGGGACAACCTGGAAGTGACATCATCACACTGTGCAACGCTCCGGCATTTGCCCATCACTCAGTGGTTAAACCATGGAGTTTGGGGATGAATAATAGAGTGTCACTCATAACCCAGTAAGGAAGTGTTGTATCTATCTTTCAGGTGACAAAAACAGCCACCAAAAGTTCTTGTAAAGCAAAGGCAGATTTTAATCTAGTTGATTGTTGGTCAAATTGTCCAGAATACACTAAGCAAAGTGTCTGCTTTTTTTCCTTTTAAAAGTTAACTTACAAGGAAAATGGTGTGGTTTTTTTTTGTCAGAATCATGTTGACAAAGCACTGTTATAATGCTCTCTAATAACAGTGCTAAGGTATGTGTCACTTTTTCTAAGTAGATGATAATGGATGAGATCCAAATTGCAAGTCAAGCAGATGAAAATTGCTTTAACAGAAGCACTTTTTGTCTTCAACCTTTTCAAATGCCACACTAGTCTATGTCAAGAAACAAAACAAGGATCTCCTTAGATGGTTGAATAAATTATTCTAATATATTCATCATGAAAAATGTTTTCAAAAACAATATCTAGTACGTTTTTTCATAGTAGATATGAACAAGAAATAATAACATACATTTTAACATATGACATTCTTGGTCTTCAAGCCTGATATCCTCTTATCCTCTTCTGTGACCACAGATGTTCCCATTTTCTTCAGTTTACTTATTGATAAGAATTGGAACCATCATGCATTGAATTCTGCCATATTCCTGTTTTGGTGTCAGTCATGAAAAGTGAGCCTACTTGAGATGGTTCTGTGTGGGCTTTGAAATGTGTCAGTGTGTATCTTTTAAAGATGTATTTCAGATATCATATCAACCTCTGTCAATCTGTCCACTTGGGCCTGGAATTAATGATCTAGTGTCACTTGTCATATTCAATATTTTAATATACCATTATGGAGTATGAAATCTCTCAAGGCACTTAGGAAGATTTCACTTTACTTTTTATCATGTAAAAGGAATATTTGAATCCAGCTGTGCTGTAATTGTAAATAACTATTTGGGGCTTTTCTTAATCACCATGGTGGCCATGATCTGCAAAGGGTTTCTTAGTTTACTTTCAATTCATGGTATAAGATTGCAGACTTACCTAATGCTGGGGAAAGCTGAATGTCCATGTCTTACTGAACCCACAGATTTAATACCTGACAAAACCCACGCTTAAATCTTGGCTCATGTACACCGGGGGCCAGGCTTTATTTGTGGAGATATAGGCAGGTATAACCCCAGTTAAAGACCACACTGTTAGTATTTTACTTGATTACTTCTATGAATAACTAATTGTTATTTTCCAATAATCCATGAACCTATTCTGACATGGAGCTGAGCTAGAAGGAGACTAGACTATTACAACTAACAACTGAGAACTTCTCTGCTTTCCTTTCACAATTTATTGTACATTTTCCTAGCTTGTGCATTTTGGCCAGGCCCTTAAACTGTCAATGAGGCCATTTCCACAGCATTTCCACAGCATTTCCAAATCAAAATGGTGTTTGGTGTTCCCATTAAAAATATGGACAGGAACGAAAGCAGCAAGTGGTTCATCACTACCAGCAACTCACTTTTGAAATACTAGTCAGTGTCAGCAACGTTAGGGGAACTGGATGAAAATGACTTTGACTTCCGGAGTAGCACAGCAATTAAGAGTGGTGGACCCTAATCTGGAGAACCAGGTTTGATTCCCCACTCCTTCATCTGAGGCCAGCTGAGGGAACCTTGGGCCACTCACAGCTCTTTCAGAACTCTCCCAACCCTACCTACTTCACAGAATGCCTGTTGTGGAGAAAGTACAGGAAGGCAAGTCTAAGCCAGTTTGAGACTTCTTTGGGTGCAGAAAAGCAGGGTATAAAATTGATTCTTCTTGTTTGGAATCTTTTTTCCCATTAAAATTATTTTCTATAAATTACAAAATAGGGATAGAAAAAAGTAAGAAGTTAACTATTACATTTCAGAAATACGTCCCAGTGTTTTTGGAATTCTTCAGCCAGTTTTTGATTTATCATAGCTGTTAACTTGGCCATCACTGCCAGTTCTCTAATTTTCTCACACCATAAGCATTTGTGGTTCTTGTTGCTGTTTCCATCCGGAAGCAATAATAAGACTTGCCACAGTTGTCAAATAGAAGAAAATTCTACACTATCCTTTGGTGTCTCTGTAGGAAAGACACTCAATAACATATATTGTGGCTCACAAGCAAATTTACATTTCAACATGGTTTGCAACTTGGCATACACATTTATCCAAAAAATTTAAACCAATTTATAATTCCACCACATATGGAAGAAAGACCCTACTGTTTCATAACATTTCCAGCATTTGCCATCAGTTTGGTTAGATATTTGGCAACTTACTTTAGGAGTCAAATACCACCTTAAAAGCATCTTATACCAATTTTCTTGTAAGGTCTGACATTTTGTCGGTTTCACTGTTTTGCACCATACATTTTCCCAGTCTTCCATCATCAACTCTGAAATTCTGCATCCATTTTACCATACATTTTTTTCACTTGTTCTTTCTCAATTTCACATGTTAGTAAGAGTATGTAGATTCTACCCAGAAGATGCGGCTTAGCTTGCATGATCAACTTTTTGAAGTCAGTTTGTTCTCTTAGTTTTGCATTAGAATCTTTAAATGCTTCTTGTGGCATTGGTGCCCATTGCATATATACAAACCACTTAGTTGTTTTTTCCTCTTGTTGCAGTTTTTGCCAACTTTTCATTTGCCTTTGTTCATCAACTAAATCTTGCACATGAAGGAGTTCTGTGGTCCCATCTTTTAACCTTCTTTGAATAATTATTTTCAAAGGCAATGTACTGGGGGTTATTCTTTCTTTGTATTTGGCCCAGATCTTAATAAAAACTATTTCTCAAAATTTGCTGCCAACCTTGTTCGAATTTTACTGATCTTGCTACAATCAAGAGTCCCTGAATACTCAGAAACCCTGCAGCTCTTCAGGGCAAAGAATGTGTTAACAGTAGCAAATAAGATCCAGTCCAATGGGGTTTTGGCCAACTATGTTCACAGTTCTTTGCATTTGTCAAGTCCAATCAACATTCCTGCAGGCAGAAGAACCAAACAGAGAACACACATTTAGATTTCAACAAACAATTGTCACTGTTTCCATTCTGCAAATATCTCAAAATCTCTGCAGCAGCAATGTTTTTATTCACGTGGTTCTTTTTATCCAGCATGTTTCAACTGGCTGTATTTCAGCTTTCTTATTAAAGACTTGCAGAACTTCTAAAGTAACAGCCGCTGAATGATGATAGAACAATCACAACTGCACTAGAGGATCCAAATTTCATGCTGATAGTTGAAAAGCTAAATTGGTCATGTAAATTATTTTCACAAGCCAAATGGTTCTTGTTTTGCATAATGCTCAAATAACGTCTTAATATTTTTTTCAAAATTAAGTAAATAACATGTACTCTGATTCCTTTATATCAAATCTGATGTCCTCTCACTCATCTTTTCAGTTGTGCATGAGAATGGAAAAGTAGCACAAGGCAAAGTATCATGCTGACAAATCAATCTAGATAAAATCATAAGGTGTGTTGAAGCCTGAACACCAGGCTCTTGTTCCTGAAAGCTATGGCCTTACCACATATCCACAAAAAAGGTATTCCAAGAGGAGCTTAGTCTATGTTATTTGATATTTTATTCAATAATTTATTTGAACATTTGGCTACTGCCTGTCTTAAACTCAAGGAATTTCAAGAAATTCTATCAAAACTGGAGATGGGAATCAAGAATCAAGCGCAAAACTGAAACAAGGTCCTAGGATCAAAACTATGAGGGCAGAAGACCTGATCACACACTGGAGGCTTTGCACTGTACTGCAGGTTGGAATTTGAGCTGGGGCAGGTTGTCTTGCCTCTTCCTGCTCTCACAAAGGAAGCATTTGGCCAACTGCACCTCATCTGCCCCAGATTTTTGCACTGCATGTGAGTTGGGGCAACAAAGTTCACAGTGCAGAAATGGTGCTAGAGAAACAAAGGGTTGTTTCTTCCCCTTTGTGGTTTAGCAAAAGGGAAAATACAGACCTTTACAGAAGAGTCTTTGGCTGAATGTTGGTTTTAAGAGTTTATTTTTTTTAATATTAGAGGAAATTTTAATGATTTATTGTCTATAAAATGTTATATCTGGAAATGCTTTTGAGGGAAAGCAGCATAAAATAAAATAAAGGCGGAGAACCCTTCACTTATTCCCACTGTACAACCCTTCATGACAAAGCCAGAGGTCATGAACATACATGGGGTAGCATCTGCTAACTCTTGTGACAACAGTTACAGCTGAAATAGACACATTACTTACAGAAAAGCAACCGGAATGGAATGAGTTCTGTCAGAGTTGAAGAATTTTTATTTTTATTTTTTTTTATATTTCTAGCCCACCGTCCCCCAAATATGTCACTGTCAGTCATTTCCTCCCCCACCTCTGTGCTATGATAGAGGTGGGGGAGGCTATGATAGAGGAAGAGGAAGTACAGCTTTTCTCCTTCCTTGCAATCTGATTACAGATGGCACCCCTGTCAACCATCCTCTCACTGCTGTAGCCCTTGGTTGCTGTCTTCATGGCACTACTGGTAGGGAATACCCCTTGCTGTATATGTGAGAGGGGGCACATTAAACTACTCCCATTGGAGTAATGGGAAGTCCCATGTCTTTAGATGGCATAATGCTTGTCTTCACGGTGGTTAGAATGAGTCTTGGATTTCTCCCCTAAGCCCAGATTCTCTCACTCTACAGCCCCTCTTCACCTACGTTTCCTTTTGCCTCAGCAATGTGTTATTTCATTGAGGTACCATCCTCATATACAACAGCCATAACAGTGGCTGTTTTTATGCCATTATACATTTAGTATATTTATGTATTTTCAAGCTCCAGTGGTGCAAGGACATTTAGGAATGAGCTTATCCCAGCCAACTGTGGAATTCTAAGCAGAGTTATACATATCAAAGCCCACAATTGTCATTTGGCTTAGAAGTGTAGACTTTCATTTTAAATTTTACTTTAAGTAGTACAATTTGATGATAGGATTTTGTTATTTGTCTATTTCCCAGGCACGTTACAAGGGTGAATTGTGTCAGAATCTGCAAAGCATACTGCAAACAAAAAGGACTTTGGTTATAATATTAAATGTGCACTGGCATCTCCCATTTTACTCAGGAAATACTGAATGTCATACTCTCTGGAGCCTCAAATTATGTTTTTGAAAGAGAAAAGGTATAAGATAAAGTCCCAAGCTTTCTATCAAAATACTATTTCCCCCTGTGATGTTATCTTCAGCATCATACAATTCCCTTAGTCATATTTCTAATACCAAAGCAGATCACATATAGAACCAATCAAACTTCTTAAGTGAAGCATGACAACTCCCTTGGATTTTGAGCGGTAGCTTCATTTATCAATGGCAATACAAGCTTGTTTCGCTAGAACTGGCTTCATTACTTGGCCAGCTGTAGATGAAGCAGGCTGGTTTCATATCATTAAAATGAATCTCCATGCTTTAAAAGAGGAAGCATTTCAGTTTCATCTTTGCTAATGATTTCTGAACTATAGAGGGAGAGACATAAATCCTTACTATTCAAGCTACCAACTCTTCATAGAAAGTTCTTGAAGAGACAATAAAATTGTCAAACTTTATCAGACTGTCACTAATTCTCTGACAAGCAAAATAAACTAAGACATATATTGCACCATATAAGCAAGAGCCAATCCAAATTCAGCAATATAGGCTAATATATTGGGACATGGGAAAGAAGAGATAATACAACATTGCATCTTTAAAATGTGGGAAGCCACTTTGAGGGATTTAAGGTTGAAAAGTCTAATAGAGAAATGAATGATTTGTGAATATGAGAAATATACTCTAGTAGATTCTATTCTACTTTGTGTCATATACTCTGTGCCATTCCCAGTATTTATACTCAATGTACGTTAAACAAAGTATGTAAATTAATAGGACTACAAGCAATACACTATGTGTTACAGAAAACCTGGGGATGCGACTAAAATTATGTCCTCAGAGAGTTCACCACCCCATTCTTATCATAATGTCTAAGGATAGAGTGTCTTCCTCAACATGAGATGCCCTTTGCCAAATACATGTAATGGATAACTTTTATCAGATATAGGGATACTCAAAACAGAAAGTTGTAGCATCCCATAATGAATACTATTAGACTTGGCATGGAAAGATAGAACCCACTATGTTTATGGTGGCATTCTAGTGAATCCAGTGCATTGCTCAGTTCTTTACTAGTATGTGCCACTAAGGTGAAACCACAGAAAATTATGTATGCTGGGCAACCAGTCAAGCTGATTTTCATTAGCTAAATGTATAATCAGATTTCAATGTGTATTTGTATGGTGTACATCTTGGATGCAACTTGTGTTAGAGCTAATTTTAATTGTACTAGAAAGCAGAATGAACCTATTAAGAACTATTTCCCTGGAAGAACAATGGCAATTACAGTCACAAATTATGCAAATTCCAAAGAGGATCAGGAATGTGTTAAGGTAGGCAGCATTAAAAAATTATTGTGTGAGAATTTATTTTTTTCCAAGTTTATTTTTATAAGAAACTGTAACAGACATTTGAGGGGAGAACATTGAATGCAAAATTGTGTTAATTAATATAAAATGAGCTCAAAATTAGACTGAATTTAAAAAAAACTATTATATGACATGAAGAGCTATCTGAATCTCATTACAACATACGGAAAGACTATCTCTCAATGCAATTAAATAAACCCTAGGAAATAAAGGCTAGGAAGAACAACATTAAAATATGTAGCTTGCTGGGCAAATAGAAGGAAATAATTTGTGGTGGTATTTCCAGAATTGATAAATAGGTTGATTTTAAATAACACATGGAAGTGCATTCTAGTTTTGAGATTTCCTTTAATATTCAAGATGAGCAGCCTCACTTCTACTGAGCTGTTTAGTTAGCTTATTTTTTCTGAATTTTCGTGCAGAACTTTTGGATTAAAGAAGCACAAAAGCTGTCCCATAATGCAGAGAATGTTGGTACATCTGAGAATCTTCTCTGCCAGACATCTCTGCTGCCTTCTCCCCCCCCCAAAAAAACTTGTTCTTTTGAAGGATAGAAACCAGAGGTCTTGTAGGCTTCATCTTTGTGGTGGAAACTACCATCAATCATAGCTGATTTATGGTGACCCAACAGGGATTTTAACACATTCAGAGGTAATTTTCCATTGCTGGCCTATATGTCACAAACTCTTTGGTGGTTTCCCATCCCAATAATAGCCAGTGCTGGCCCTGTTTAGATTCTGAGTTCTGACAAGATCCGGTCAACCTGGGCTATCTAGGTCAGGGTGGCTTCAGCCTGAGCTATCTAGGTCAGGGTGGCCCAGGTCAGCCTGGGCTATCTAGGTCAGAGCCAGTTTGGTGTAGTGGTTAGGAGTGTGGGCTTCTAATCTGGCATGCCGGGTTCGATTCTGCACTCCCCCACATGCAGCCAGCTGGGTGACCTTGGGCCACAGCACTGAGAAAGCTGTTGTGACAGAACAGTATTATCAGGGCTCGCTCAGCCTCACCTACCTCACAGGGTGTCTGTTGTGGGGAGAGGAAGGGGAAGGCGACTGTAAGCCGCTTTGAGCCTCCTTCAGGTAGGGAAAAGCAGCATATAAGAACCAACTCTTCTTCTTCTTGTTCTTCTTCTAATACATGGACAATCCTAAACACATCCATGGCCATTCACATTAATTAATGACCACTGAGAAGGGAAGTGTAGTTTCCAGTGCTTCCTGAGTCAATACATAGAACCTGAAGTCACTGAAAACTAGGATTCCCATATTTATATCTATGATTCCAGTCTATTGGGCCCTCCAGAATCCCCATCAGAAATGCCCAATGGGAACATCTGGAGCTAGTGTTAAGGATCAGACAACTGCTAATTATGGTTTAAATGTTTTAATGATTAGTATAATATTGAAATTTTAATGTGATTAATTTTTAGTTGAAATTATATTTTTGTATTGTCTATTTAACTATGATGTATATCACCCTGAGCCATCTGGGAGGGCGGTATATAAATTTAAATGATGATGATGGTGATGGTGTATCTTCAATGGTGCTTGACAGCTTTTAAAAGACCAGTTTTCATCTCACTAGGACAGAGAAGCTTTTTATTTTCAAATTTCTAATCTGAGGAACTGGCTATATTTGGAAAAGAGGAATCAGAAGCAGAAAATTATTATTATTATTATTGTTGTTGTTGTTGTTGTTGTTGTTGTTGTTGTTGTTGTTGTTGTTGGCAATGGCTAGGAGATGTGAGAACAAGCCAGGGGGTGAAAAAAGGAGGGACATTTTTCTATTTTTATTGCATTACGAAGCGATTGCATCATTACACTTGCCCTGTTTTTTTAAAAAGGGAGGAGAGGCAGGGTGGGTAGGGGGAATGCCCACTCTCCCAAGGAAAGTGCAACATGCAAGCCATGGGTAGACTTCTGGCTGGTGCCAGAGAAAACCACAAATGAAGAATGTCAAGTGTAAATCTGGGTCTGCATCCGGAATCCAATGCAGTGAAAATATGCTGGAATATTACATTGGCAGAAACAGTCTCAGTGTTGTCTTAATTCTTCATTTGTAGGTGGATGCAGGAAACGGACTATTCTTGACAGGATGTAAGTAATGGTGGGTACTAGGAAAGCAGCGCAGCTTCTTGAAAGCAATTCCCTTGGTGGTAGACTGTTGCTGTTTTGTATTGGCAGTGGTGGATCTTCATGAAACTCAGCTGACTCACCCAGGCAGCCTCTGCAAATCTTTTCATATAGAGCAATCCAAGAATTCGTTGATTGCTGAATGAATAAATCTAGATTGGCATCAAGATAGGAAATAGTGTTTAAAGAATGAAGGTGACAAGAAGGGGAAAGAGGCAGCACATGCCATATAAATATGCTTGTTATATTTTCTTCTTTCATTTTAATGTATTGATTAGGTATTCTTGTATAACGGGCCCTGCAATGCACCTCTCTTGCAGTTAAAGCTTTTCCAAACATCTACAAGACCCAAACAATTGTGCTGGCCTTGAAATCAGGTGAATAAGCGCAGCTAGGGCTAAATCTCATACCTTGCTTCCCCCCCCCCCCTGTAATTATGTCGAACAATGGATTGCTCCGTTGAATGGAGGCAGATGGTATGTACTTTTCCGTACCTCCTAGTGAAAATTCTGAACTGTGGCTGATGAAATGTGAAGAAGTTTCTATAATTCTGATTTCCCCTTCTCTACACCGGTCTCTCTCTCTCTCTCTCTCTCTCTCTCTCTCTCTCTCTGAGAGAATAAAATCAGAGTCCAGTAGCACCTTTAAGACCAACAAAGATAAATCTTTTTTTTTATTGTGCTACTTCAGACCAACCTATTTGAATCTATCTCTGTGAAAGAGAGAGATACAGAGAGGGTGAGGGAAGCTTGGCACTTGCTCAGTCTCTGATCTGATTGTAAATACATCCCCCCATCATCCGTTTTGTGACTAGCACTCTGTTCTTCTTTCGAGAGCCCAAGATGATATCCACAGGGTCATGTCCATAAAGACACTCCACATTCAGTCCTGGGCTGAGAAAATATTTTTGAGAACCTTGACAGTCTGACTGGAAAGAGCGACTCTTCTCTAGCATGAAATGCAGGGTACATTAAGAAACTATTCTAAGACCTTTCAAGCATCAAAAGATATTTTGTAGTCCTCCTACTTCCTCAAACTCTACTGGATGCTTTCTGTATATTGTTTGTTTCAAGAATATAACATACTATGTGGCCGTTGAATGAGGATATGGGCGGAATAGTGTTATTGGAGGCAGGAGGGGATTGGGTGTATTTTTAGCATGTGGCCTTTTCCCCACAAGCAGAAAGCATGTAGCATTATGGTTATACAAATTTAATGGCTCTTTGATAAATGTGATTTCACTTGACAGTGCTTCTTAGTTCTTAAAAAAGGCTGCACACAGGCATAGAAGAAAATCAATGAAACATGGATGAGCACTTTTATTCTAAAAAACAAAACAACCAGCAATGAAAAGAAATCGTGAGACAAATCAACTAGTAGTCATGACTTCTTTTGCCTTTTTTAAAAATGGAAAACGTAATGAAAATGTTCCACTAGGGCCATCGGATAACTGCTCAGAAATAATTCCTAAGAAACTGCAGCATGTAAACAAACCACTTCTGATCAATTATGCAGGCACTGATGGGCTTACAGAACACATCACATCACATCTAGCACAGCATATCTAAAGTGTTTCACAACTTGCTTCTGGAATCCATCTTGCACAAAAAGAGAGAATTAGAATGCAAAGCCAGGAGCTAAGGCAGCAGCTAACAAACTTTGTTTAGAGGACAAATTATGTGAAGTTTTCTACTAATATAAATTGTGGCCCAAGTTGGATCGCCACATTTCTTCTAGCAACTGGAGCGGGGGGGGGGGGATTACTAGAAGAAAGAGAAAGGCCCAGTCCACATTGTTAGCATCATACATGAATTGACTTCATCATGCCAATGACTTCCAGGTAACACTTTGGGGAAAACATGATAAAAAAGCTTCTAGCATAGAGTTTTTGTCCAGATACCAGAGGATACCTTTCTCCTTCACCTTGGTGACCAGCACCACTTCAAGTACCACGGCGCTCCCCACACCCTTGAAGCAGTAGCCTCTCTCCCCCCTCAACAGCCTGGAGGCTCCCAATATGAGCATGACTCCCCCAGCCCCCCCCCCCGGTCAATGGTGTCCCACTTTAACACTATTCAAATCTGGTCACCTTAGCATTGGGGGAGAAAACAGTGTCATTGATGCTGCAATATAATTTCCTGTTCATGTTTAAGATCCAAAAAATTGTATACATAGTCATGACCTCTTAATCCTCACCTTTTTTTGCTTTTCCTTCTCCCTATTGTCTCTCCTGCATTAAATTGTATTTGGGAGGATTACAAAATCAGTTTTTAAAATACCCTCATCCAGAAAACAGCAGCAAAGTATAAACTAAAAACTGCAAAGATCATAATGTTGAGGGTAAGAATTGTAATTTTGTTGTCACTCTGTAAAACATTGAGGATGTTAGTGGAGTACATTGTCATTCTTTCATATACATTTCTCACATACACAACAGTAACCTGGGAATAGCCCCTCAGACTTCTTGGGGGAGGTGACTGATACAGTCCAGTCCCAACTCGAACATCTATTTTGCTTTGCTAATTGTCCCTGTTGGAAGGAGAACTGGGTGTAAACTGCACGGAGCTTTTATTCCAGCCCCAGATCGATTCAGTCCCTGCCCTCTACACAGAATGCGATTTCCGTTTGGATTTGGGGCGATTTTAATTTTCCTTCTGCAGCAAGAAGGATTTATTCGGAGTGACCCTACCTTTATTGTGCCATATTTCAGAGTGCTGAAAACCCTCAATATCCATTTGGAAAAGAAAGCTCCATGGTAGAGAACCTCTATAGGCTACACCTGGTCATGTGACACGCTTGCATAAAAGGAGAAGCCCCTAATTTCTCTCAACTTCTGTCGTCCTGGATTTTTCCTCCCTCCTCTGCCTTTTTCGATCCTCTCCCCCTCCCCTCCAAGAAAAGAAAGAGGCTCTCTGCTTGGCTCTTCTCCTTCACCCCCTTAAAGAAAAGAAAGAAAGAGGCTTGGCTTCTTCCTCCTTCTGAGCCTCCCTAACCACGTGCAGAAGACTTTCCTGTTTCAATGGGGGGGGGGGAGGAAGAATCGAGTTCAGGGGGACTTCTATCCTGTCCCCCAACTGTGCAGATTTTTTATTTCCATTGGTACCATCTATTGTGTACTAAGCAGAATTAATATTACATTCTAAATTGCATAGCTGGGCAAAATTAAGTGATCAGTTTCTCTACTCAGAATAAGCAATCATAAAGGCTAGTATTTCAGCACATGTCCAAGTAGGAAGTCTAATCCTGGGCCATTTGAGAGAACGAATCCTTCTTAGATTATCTTCTATGTAAGACATGATGTCTATGAACAATTGAAAATATATGGAGGACAGTGTTACTAGCTTTGTAATCATGGAACATTCTTCCTCAAGAGACCCAATGGCAGTGACCGTTAACGAGAGTAACTAATTTGAGTATTTCTCTAGCCCTCTGATTGCTGAAAAATCAGTTTGCTTCACATGGTGAATGATATTTTTGTTTTAGCTTCCGTCTTTTAGTTCTTTTAATGTGTTTATTTGATAGTACATTTAATTTTGGTTGTTTGTGACTGACTTGGATTGAAAAGTGAATTACAAATTTGAAAATTGATGCAGTCGGAAAGCATGCTTAGGAATAACTGAAGCTGAAAATACAACCTGTGATTCACCAAACCACATGAAGCACACTAGCCAGGTTTCCAGAGTCCCAGCAGGGCTGAAAAATCCAGAGCATTTATGAATGTATTGAGCCTGCTCAGCCACAAGCTGTGCCGGCCTAGTTAAACCATCATCAACATGATTGGTTCCTTTCTTTCAAGGTTGCCAACTTTCAAGGTTTCCCACTGGCAGAACCAATTTATCTCCCTTCTGGCTGGTTGCCAGAGAAGGATTTCTCCTTGAAGTAAATAGGAGAAAGCCTACTTTCCCATTTTTACTTTGTTATTATTTACCTGATGACTGGAATGACTACCATGTAGAGGGCAGTTAGTGTGCATAGTGAATGCCGACCCATATGACCTTTTGTTACTTAGACCACCAGGCATAATTCCACAAAATGTATATGAAGTTCTCATGAGTTACCAGTGGTTTGGTATGTGTATTTGCTGGGGGGGGGGGGTGGTGAGAACTGATAATTACGGGACAGAAACACAGCATCTTGCTGGGTGTATATGATTTTTGGACCATGAAAGAAATACATCATAAAGAAAGCCACCATTGATGACCTTCCGCAAACAATACAAACCAGTAGCATTCCAGTTCAATCCATGTATGTATTCATTTTTAAGAAGAGTCTGAAACCCAAAATATTATCTTGCTAATACTGGATGTAATTTAGGTCCAGATTTTGGAAACACATTTTTAAAATTCACCTGAAAAATCCATCATTCCACTTCAAGAAAGTGTTTGACATGACTGTTATGATTTTGAAAAATAAAATGTTTAGGAAAACCATACAGGTAAAAAAGATTCCCCCCCCCTCTGATTTGCATGATTTTTTTTTAAGGAAAGGACACAGTGAGGATTGTGTCAGTATATGTCAAGCATCATAGAGAAGCTAAGATTTTAAGCACCAGACCCGTATTATTCCTGCTAGCTTTTAGATAGGGCTTAACCATCTTCGCCCTGGTCTAGACAGCCAGGCTAGCCCAATCACGTCAGATCTTGCCCTGCTATGTATTTGGATAGGGGACTACCAAGGAGTGCCAGGGATGCTGTGCCATGGCAGGCAATGGCAAGCTACCTCTAAAGATATTGCTCTTGCTATCAAAATCCTATTTTAAAATATTAAATTTTCCCCAAAGGGCCATTCTAATGTGGACATGCAGCAACTGAAAATGGCATCTGAACAAGAGTTTCAAGTGTCTTTTAAAATCCATTTAGTATCTTCATAATGGATTTAACTTTTAAGTCTATTCTGGTCTTTTCCAAAGTACCAGACATTGCCTCACCCATGTTTAGCACAACATTGTTAATCATGATGTTTCTACCTGCAGCTTGCTTGATGCTATTTGCTCACAGCTTTATCCTTTGAAATGCTACAGGCTCTGCTAGAGGTTTCAGATTGTGTCTATGAAATGAGATGCTATTGTCTGGTGCTGTTACACTAAAGTGGGCTACAAGTACCCAGTCATTTGAAAAGTGCCTTTCTTTGCATAACAGTCTCCGTTCCAGTATTTTAGTGTGCGTGTGTGTGTGTGTGTGTAAATCTAAGGCTTTTGTCCCAGTGGAGCCAACATTTTAAACAGCCCAGAGACTGTGTTTGTATGCACAGTTGCATGGGAATAAACCTCACTGAATTACATTGGATTTATTCTTGAGCAGATATGCAGAGATTAGCCTGTTCATCCACCTTCTGTTTAAGTTAAATTGGAAAACAATGTGACTTTCCTCTGTGAAAAGAAGCTCATGAGCAGAATGGCACTACTAATCTGCACTTATAGACTTCAAGCCTTAAACCAGAAGATGACCTGAACAAAAAAGAACACTATTTTGCAAGCAGTCCTTCTGTCAGAAGTCATTTTGTATCATTTTCATAAGATGAAAAACAAGGGCTGCCTCAAATAATGTTCTCTTTCAATTTCTATGGTAACACAGTCCCTGTGTACATACAGACTTGTGGGCAACAAGGAAACATGCTACCAAACAAACAAGCAAAGATAGTCTAAGAATAAATGTTTACCATACTGACCTATGCATAGAAATTGTTTAATATAACGAATGCACTTATTTGGAGATGGTTATTGTATAGGGGTGCTATGCCCTTTGGTAACTTGTCTTGTCCACTGGGATAAAATTTACAGGAATTGTACCCCTATCTTCCAATTTTCAGGAAGATAGGAGAAAGCTGCCTTTTTCTACAAGGAATACATGGGAGGTTGGGAGAAAACAAAACCAAATGGCCAAGAACAGTAAGGTACGGCAGGGGAGGAAGGAGCAGAGATTGCTATGCATGTTCTGGTTTTCCACATAAAAAAGATCTAGCTATCCTTTTGTGGTTAACAAAGTGTGTTCTGATTGGATCCTTCATTACATTCTGATCACACGTTTTTAATACAACACTGAAGATACTTTGAAACACTTTAATGTTCTGTATTGTCAGCATGACCAAAAATGGAGTTTTGGTTTATTATTGTTATTTATTAAATGTATAGTCCACCATCCTCCTGGGACTCAAGGAGGATTACATAATATCCCATTTAAAAACCCCACACTGGGTAATGAACTTTCAATGCACTTTAGAAGTAGATTTTCCTTTTTTGCGCTGAAAAATCCAGCTGCAAAGGCATGTTGAAAGTGCATTATCCAATACTAGGGGCAAAGCTCGTTGTCTCCAAGAATACAACGGGTGCTAGAGCTTGGCAGTGGGAAGAGGAAGGGGAGGAGTTGTTCAGTCTGTAAGGGCATGGGGTTGAATGTGTGTGTTGTGTGGGAGGTTGTGGTGGCATGGTGACAAATGAGGGTATGGAGATATGGGTGTCAAGAACCTGTGGTGTGGAATGTTCATTGAGTGTGGGAGAGGACTGGCCTTTGGGAATTTTGGCATAGTGGTTACAGATGAGCTTTCCAGAGCCATGTCCTCACATATGTGAAGGGAAAATCAGACTGGAGACTCTTCTTAGGGGAAGATTATATGGCAACCAATTCCTCCCATTTCCCTTCTTGTGTGAATTAGGCCACATTCACTGAAATGCCCCTCTGCCCTAATACCCATGGGGTAGTCACAGTACACAGGTGTCCAACCTGTTCCTTCTGTCTCCCATGTTTTCACTGTTGGTAAAATGTTATGTGCCCACATGCTTCTTTCATGGTTGCTCCTTAGAAGAATGGATTTTTGTACCCTATTGCTTACTACTCAAAGGAGTCTCAAAGCAGTTTACAAACACCTTTTCCATTCGTCTCTCCACAATAGTCAACCTCCGAGGTATGTGGGGTTGTGAGAGATCTGAGAGAACTGGGAATGGGCCGCAGTGACCCAGCAGGCCTCAGGTGTCTCAAAGCATTTTCCAATTGTCTTCCCTTTCTCTTCCCATAGCAGACTCCACATGAGGGAGGTGGGGTAGCGAGCCTCACAGGGAAGCTGGCAACCCTAAGAGGAAGACTCTCTGTGTACAGCAGTGTTTCTACAGTGTTTCTACACTGGGGAGCGTTAAAAAGCTGCCCCATACTCCTGTAGTCTCGAGTGGTTCAGCCCACTGGCAGATCAGAATTCTACTTTGTTGAGCTGCCTGTGTAGACCAGCAGGGCTGACAGCCAGTCTCAATTAGAGTTCAATAGGTAGGATTAATGGAAACCAGTACTTCCTTATACGAAAATAGAATTTAATAATACAAAATCTCCCCTCTGTGATAAATATATTCACACAGCATCCATTTAAAGAGAAACATTTCATTCAAGTAAATATAATGCCCCATACAGGTTTGTTGTAACATTTTGTTCTGCCTGTTAGTGCAACTTACGCTGAATGATTAATAGTTTTACATACTACCAGCAGTTTTATGCTTGTGTACAGTGATAAGAATATAAGCCACAGAGATATAGAGCTATTTCTTCTTGATATTTCTCAGACTATTATCTATTGTTTTTTAAATCATATGTAGGAATTTCTGAATAAAAGTAGCTCCTAAAAATGCCTTACATGTTAAAGCACAAAAGTAAATGCTGCTTCTCCAAGCTACAACTGCAAATCAGAGGAAGCACAAATAATGTTAGTTGAGATGTAACCGCAAACTGGGATTTATACACCAAAGCTGAGGATACCAATAGACCTGCAGGACATGGGGGAAGGAGGGTACATGGTAGCACAAGGATAACTCACACATAGAAGTCTACAGTTTAAATTACATCTGAACAATATACACAACTGGAAACTGGAAAGCACTTTTCCACTATTTATCCTAGTCTTCTCTTAAATGTCTCATTTAGTTCAACCTACACTAAAAAAAAAAAAGAGCCTCTTGTAGCGCAGAGCGGTAAGGCAGCAGACATGCAGTCTGAAAGCTCTGCCCATGAGGCTGGGAGTTCGATCCCAGCAGCCAGAGTTCACTCAGCCTTCCACCCTTCAGAGGTTGGTAAAATGAGTACCCAGCTTGGGGGTAAACGGTAATGACTGGGGAAGGCACTGGCAAACCACCCTGTATTGAGTCTGCCATGAAAATGCTAGAGGGCATCACCCCAAGGGTCAGACATGACTCGGTGCTTGCACAGGGGGTATCTTTACCTTTACCTTATTACACTAAAAATGTTTAACAAGGATGGGGGGGGGGGAGCCACAGAAACCAACTTTCCTTTGCCAATGTAGGCCTTATCTTTCCTACATCTTTCTTGTACCAATTAATCAACGTGTACCCTATTCTTGGCACATAAACAGGCTTTATAAAAACTTAACTTCTAAATTCTTTGTTCTTCTCTCTCCACAATACTCAATTTTATTTCATTAGACAGCAAACCCGCTGGCCAGGGTCACTGTCAGTTTTCCATTCTATATTAAGGCAAGAATAATTGTATGGCAATCATCATGATTGCATACAAGCAACTGTACACAAACTGTAGCATATATTTAGATAGAACTATTAGCTCAAAATGGTAATAAAAACTGTTGTCTACTTTGATGTAGGAAAAATCAGACAGGTTGCATGCTTCTGTTGGCAGAACACATTTAATTAAGTGCTTAAGTACTACACCAAGAGCCAGCTTGGTGAAGCGGTTAAGAGTGATGGCTTCTAATATGGCAAGCCAGGTTTGATTCCCCACTCCCCCTCCTGCAGCCTGCTGGGTGACTCTGGGCTCATCACAACACTGATAACACTGTTCTGATGGGGCAGTAATTTCAGGGTTCTCTCAGCCTCACCTGCCTCACATAGACCGATTATGCATGGGCTTCGGAGAAAACCCCCCATTATGCATGAGGTTACCGCCATCCAAGCCCTGGCCCTTGGAAGACCCAAATTAAGAAAACATGGATTCTTCTGTTGGCCGGGATCTGCCGCAGGCGCAGGCGAGGGCTAGGTTGGGCTAGCTCTGTGCATAATCCCCCGACCTACAGCATCTCTTGCCCTTGCTAGCTTCATGGCTCTGCGGAGCTGACAGGGGCGTCCCCCTACTCCCACCATGGTAGGAGAGCAGCATGCTGCTCCGCACCATTATGCAGTGGGGGTCTCCTGCCACTGCTATAGCTGTGGAGCACTCCCGGAGCTTCCAGCCCCACGTTATATGTGTGGGGCGAATGTATTGGGGCAACCAGTGTGTGCCAGGGGAGCCCCTCCCCCATGCATATGCAGGAAATTGTGGGGCTTTTTGCCCCACTACAACAGAACGGCAGCAGCCCAGCATAGCTGCCGCCATGCATAATAGGTCAGGGTATCTGTTGTGGGGAGAGGAAAGGGAAGGCAAATGTAAGCTGCTTTGAGACTCCTTCGGGTAGAGAAAAGCAGCATATAAAAACCAACTCTTCTTCTAAAAATTGATTAATAGTGTAGGACAATGAACCCATCACCCCGCACACATTTTTCTGCCCCAAAGTGCTTTCTGTGTAGTAAATTTCTTTCATTCAGATAGGCTTTTCATTTCAGTTAAATAACTTTTTGTATAGTTTATCTTTTTATGTTTGGCAGTTCAGTTGTAGTTTAACTGAATGCATACAAATTATTTCAACTTTACTGTGCTAGAAAAGTTTAAAACATAAATAAAAATGGTACATCTAATTGTAAGTAGGGTGCTTAAGATGTAGTCTCTCTGCAAGGAATGTTTCAGAGTGATAAAGCTTGCATTAGTCCAGCCAATGTCTAGAAAGAAAGGAAACAAAATACTGCTTGGTTTATCTTTCAATTGTGTTAAAAGCTCACCACCGCCAAAGTCAAAAGAAGAAGCTCTTGTAATTGCCAGAAGTGTTGTGATGGAAAGTATATTAGTTTCTATTTGGATTTTGCCAAGACAACCTCAAAAATAATTTTGTACATTGCCCTTAAAATAGTTTCCTTAGTCAAAAGAGAATTTAATTCTTTACAGTATTAGAAAAAACAACATACCAGTGTCTGCCAAGATCTCTAACAAAGATATATATATTACTAAGGCTGATGTAACAAAGAAAGCTTCTAAAGTGTTTGCTTTTGCTAAAAACTGGGACCCATTCCAGTAGTTTTAATTCATTGCCCATTCTGCCAGCACCAGCAAAATAATAACCATTACTAGCCTCTGAAACACACACACACATTAAAAAGAACGTGTGGCGACTTGCAGTCCATAGAAGGGTGAGGGGTGAAATATACTGTCCTTCCTTTCCTTTCCTATTCCCATGTGCTTCCTTCTTCCCTCCATAGATCTGGCAAGCAAAAGGATTGAAAATAAGTTTCCACTTCTGCCATTCCAAACTGCCCAGGGTGGGTTAGAACTGTAGTTATGGCTGTTTTCTGTGTATCCTCACTATAAGGAGAGGGCAAGAGTCAAAGGAGCTGGCTAGAACTGAACAGCAGCAGGTGACCTAAGTCACTATTTCCTAGCCCAACCAAAGTCATCCGATGGATCTAAAGGCAATGCTGAATTTTTGGACATGGACAGCAAGAAACCTATGACATCCAATATCTCAATTTCCACTGCAACAGTTACATTACTGGTGCTATACTGAGCAATGTTTTCTCTGTACAGGTGACAATTTCCACAATGGATACCCAAAAAGTTAATTTAGATTATTGCAGGTGGGCAAACAGCAGTTCCAACGAATTTCACAGTTTCATTTTTAAAACATGTGTTCCTGTGTTGTTAATGGCAGTCACTGAAGTCTTTTTGACAGGTGAGAAAAGCCTGTTTCCTTCTGCCATCGCTGGTTCTGCAAGTTCTGCATGGTGTAGAAGTACAACGGTGCAATTCTAGCCATCTCTCTCCTCTTCCCAGGGTAGTTTTGAATGCTTTGAAAATAGATTGCGATACATGCATTTGTCATTTTTGTTTTTTTCTTATAGCAGAATCCATTTGCAAAAAGTCTTCAACACTGTTCAGGGGAATCGGTGTACTTGCAACCCTGGCAGCTGGACTATCAGCCTTGCTGCAGCAGCTGGAACTGGCTGCCTTGTGCTCATCCTTCACTATGTTTCCCCCTGGAATTAAATCTAGGCAAATGGTAACCTTATAAATGAAGCTTGTTACTCCTGTTTGGCTCTTGAATCTGTCAAATGCCTTCATTATGCAGTATGCTAATTTTCTCCTCTATATGGATGGATTGATAATTTCAGTGTCATTGTTACCTGAGGAAGTGTGTGCGCATACACAAGCTTATACCTTGAATACAACTTTTGTAGTCTTAAAGGTGCCACTGGACTCAAACCTGGTCTACCTGAATCTATCATCCTAAAGCGACGATAGATTTGCCCTCAGCGACACAGTGAATGCAGTTCTTGCAGTGGCTTCTTTTTGTGTTTGTGTCTCTGCATGTACTCAAAGCTTGCAGAATCTAAATTAAAAGCATTTTAATTGATTTTGCAAATGGTGCGAGTAATCTGTGCAGTTACCACAACTGTGCCCAAATTAAATATGGTCTATGATCAAAACAGGAAGAACATTGATCCGCACATTGATTGCCATATTCATGATTCAGCAGATTCTAATTATAGAATCTGCAAGCAAGTTAGTCCTTGTTTGCAATGAAACGTCTAATATTTTAGTGGGTTTAGGAATCTAAACCCCATTAGGTACCCCATTATGGGAACAATCCTAAGCAAGTCTATTTGGAAGTAAGATCCATTTTACTCAACAGAATTTATTCCTAGGAAAATATTCATAAGACTGCAGCCATTCTGAGCCAAGAAAAGACTTCATTAATGCTGGAAAATATGTAACAAACTATCCATGTGTGAGCTCACATAGAAATAAATGGATCTTTTAAAGTGTGTTACAGTTATACGTGTCTGATTTCTCTAGCTACTTAAGATGGACAAAACCTGGCAGTTATTTTCAGCAAATGAGATTCTGCTATCAGTGCACACATGCAAGCGGCTTTTAAAAATTACTATCCAGCTATTAACAGGGAAACCCACTAGAGACATAGTAGGCTGGGGATTAGAGCTGGGTGGGAAAGTAGCATATATTTCACTATAATGTCTATGATCCCAGCTGGTGTGTACCTATGTCCACAATAAAACAGAAAAATTGCCACTTGGATGAATAAATCAGCCATACTTTCCCACATTCATCTTATTTTAGTCACAATGAACATGTGCAGGCCAGTGGTATTCACTCTGTGGCTCATGGTGAGCCACATTTGCAGTTACGAGCAACCAAAACAGCCACACTTTTATCCCTGGCACGGAGTTCACTTCTCAGGGAGGCTTTGCAGCTTCTCCATTCCTCTGGTGGTGGCTAGCAGAGATGAGAATGAACTGGGAAAATATAGTTTGGTTCATGTTGTGCCCAGTTTGTGAACCATGAACTTTTAGCTGCCAAATGAATTGGTTTGTGATGCAGGAGAATCTCTCCCCCCCCCCCCACCACCAGTATGCTAGACACACTAAACCAACAAGGGATCTCCAGATGACTCTTCTCTGTCTGCCTTCCAAATCTGGTGAGGAGTGAATTTATGAGGTCCAAGTTATGGCCCCTCAAAAAGGTGACCCGAGGAAAGAGTTTTCTGGGAAAATGACAGGTGCAAGTGTACAGAATGAATCCTGTGCAAACTAGAGATGACAAAATTGCAGGGCCCTACTCTGGACGCTCCTCTACATGCCTTCCACATTCTGCAGCCCTTGTTGATTTGAAATTACATCAACATTTAGATTGAGTGGAGACAGTCTTTCTGGAAATGTATCTATTCACAAACCACCACAAATTGCTTAAATGTTCGTACTGGCTGGCATGCCATGAACTTGAGCTCTCAAACCACAAACCAACTAAAATTCATCATGAACTTAAATTTCTGAGACAGTTTGTGCACATTCCTAGTGGCAAGTTCAATGAGGAAATCACAGAGAAAGGCATTGACCATTTTCATGTAACACACGGGGGAACAGTGCTTGGAAGTGCTACAGGTGGCATGTCAAAGAATCATATGTGGTTCCTAAGCCACTGACTGGATGTCACTGCAACTGGCAGCACAGGCTCATGCTCTCCTGGTGTAAAGTGCAGATGATTATGCTGCTTGCTTTTTCATGAAACTATATACTTAAAATTCTGTCTTTTCAGCACCCCTAATCTCTCACATGTCAGTTCTTATGATGCATGTGAAATGCTGTACTAGATATTTTGAAGTGGCTGGTAGCCATGGTCAAATTTACTGGAAAAATTTACTTATCTACACAAGACAGTGGAATTCACTGTGCAAACTCTATTCTCACATACTGGGAGCTACCCAATGATGTTGTTATATCAGAAAGCCAAATCATCACTTTAAAGAAAGGATGCAAAAGCCATTTTCAATTCACATTAAAATCAGATGTTATGCAGTAATGATGATGGAAGAATTCTGGAACTTTCCTCATGACAATGGGCATCTCAGTAGCTTCTTGAAGACACAACTTTGCCAGGTGGACTCCATGGAGGAGGCATTTCATCCTCAAGAATAACTTGGAGCTTCTTTTGCTTTTTCTGGATCCTTTCCTTCAGCTCTTTCTTTTCCTTTTGATAATAAAGCAGATTGAGGTAATAGTTGAATTTATTTTGTATGACCATAGGCCATTACAATATAAAGCAGTGGTCCCCAACCTTTTTTCGGCTGGGGACCGGCAGGGTGATGGCCACGCCCACACAGTGCGCATGCATGGCTGGGCCGCGCATGTGGACATGCACGCTGCGCGGCCAAAATCGCGCATGCACGGCACTTTTGCGGCGCGGCCCTGATTCCCTCTCCCCCCCTCCCATAGTAAGAAGCTTCCAGGGCCAAGCTTGCGGCCTGGCAAGTTTTTTATTGCGGGGGGGGGGCGGGGAGAGGGAACTGTGGCACGGCGCCCTGGCCTTTGTGGCCCGGCACCGGGCCGCGGACCGCAGGTTGGGGACCACTGATATAAAACATTAGCAGTATATAATAAGATCAAAATATATAATATGAAATACAAAATGCAGATTAAAACAAAGATACCAAAGAAATTCTTATACATTCTTGTAATAAAACAGCATAAAAGATACCACCAAAAAACCATGGTTTAATGAAATCGAAATCTGAGGAAGTGGGAAAAGTCGCTAGGATCTTATCTAGAAATTTGGTTATGAGTTCTTTGATGCAGAATAGTACATAACACTGTATATCCCCTGGAACTGGGAAACAACATAAACAGAGGTGTAATTCTTTAGGAATCTGGGCAAACCTTCTTGTATGGTCAGGAATCACAAAACAGCAGTCTGAGACTTTTTTTGAAGTGAAATAAATATGGAGCTATTTCATGATTGGTCTTAATTAATTTAAAAAGGGGGAGAGCTTAGACTGTAATATTAATTGCCTATCATAGGAGGCACTGATCTTAAATATGCACTCATAAATTAAAACTGGGGATCGATGGGTGGTGGGGGAGGGGCTCTTCCAGCCCACTTTTAAAGTGGCCTTTGCTCCCTAGTATTACAGAGATCTGGTGGGTGGCGTAAGAATCACAAAGTGTGAAGCTTCCAGAAATATATAATAATGATTTCAGATGCAGAGTTCACAATAAAAAACCAAAATAGTAAAAAACCAAGGCCAAAATTCAATCCTGTATCTGTATCCTCATGTGTGAATCAAAGTAAAAGTGATTTATTATTTGTGTTTATAGATTCCTCTTTTAAATGATTTCCCAATTCTTATTGCATTCGAGTAAATCAGGGTCATAATATATGCTTATAACATAATGGAAATTTTCTGTGACTCTAGTGCTGGGGGGATGAATATTGGGTCACATAACCTTGGGAGATGTCATTTAACTAAAGGCTGAAAAAACATGGGAACTAGTACACAACTCCCCTTTGTACTGGAATTACCTAAAAGGGATCTGGTAACACCAACTCTGATTTTAGCATGTTCTCAGTTCTCAGATAAGATTGTATGAAAATCATCCTTTCCATAAATGTTAATCTGTGTTCTATAAGACACCCTCAGCTACATTTACAACATCACAGGCATGCAAGATCTCTTTCTGCCGTTTTATCTCATTGTTCATCTATCTATGGCAATTTTCCGTGTTCAATTACTGTAGGTTATACTGTTGTAAAACTGGATTTCAACAATATTTTTGACTGTTTACTTTACATTATGCTTACAATGCCATAAGGTCCTAATGATATTTTATATCTTTAATTAACAGCACCAGGCAATTAAAATAAGAGCTAAACAGAATACTTGCAGTAACTACTTTTAATTTATGTTTAATTAACATTTTTCTTGTGTTCTCTCATTAAATTACTAGTCAATATTAGTATATAGTTTGCGCTTATAATAAATATTTAAACATTCATTTTGGGTACTGAAATGTGACGATTTTAAAATGGTCACTAGATACTACATTTAATAAATATCAAAAGATACTTTTACTTACATTTCTCTATAAAGACTGCTGCCCTTACAAAAACATATTTGTTACCATCCACAATATTTCAAATCCTTCCAAACAAAAACCCTACAGCAAGGATTTCTTCAATGTACCTTTGGCGTCTATTACAAAATATATCACCCTGAAGGCTATTGTAATTTCTTAGCCTATCTAACTCTGACTGTTCAAAAGGCATAAAAGTCAGGAATGGCATATAGGCCTTCAACTCTCCAAGGTCATCAAGCTGAGAGAAGAAATAATTTGGAACTCAAACTCAGTCAAACTCTGGTCACAACTGGAATCAACAGTCTCATCCTGTTACCAACAAAGGTAATATCAGTAGCAACTTCTTTGGATGAGGGAAGACTGTATGATAACTGATGGCCTTTGAAGCATCCTAAGGCTACTGCAATATTTCACCTATGGCAGGAAGTTAGTTCCTTCAAGGTCTCACCTTTGTAAAGTAAGAATGCAGTATTTCACCAACAATATACATTTACTCGTAATAAAATATGGTTTCTCCTCCCAGGAAGTCTCAGGGAGATTATTTGATGATCAACATAACTTGATTTTAAAGTAGTGATTACACACACACACACACACACACACACACACACACGTGTGTGTGTGTGTTCCTTACATTTTCAGTTCAGTTCAAACTTTATTACAGTCGTTCAGACCAAGTTGTATGAAAGTTAATACATAAAAGACCAAAAGAATATGGTCATTTGTTATAATGCAGTTTAAAACATCATAAAATAGAACTTAAAATTATGTTACTTTAGAATGTCGGATTTTTATGGCGGCGGCACAAAACTTAGCCAGCTGAGTTGTCACCTGGGGGGGGACTCATCACTTAGCAGCCTCTTTGTTCAATCTACATCATGATGTTCTGGCAACTTTTTAAGGAGTAGTTCAATCAAGTTGCTATGAATGTCTATATAAGCAGGGCAGTGGAACTATATGCTCTCTTGTATCAATTTCACCACTCCCACAGTGTAAGGGGAATTTTCTTATAGCGACCCTCTACAAGAGCTGAAGGCAAGACAGAGCATCTTGCAAGGGTAAATGCCCTTCTTTGTTTACTTATTACCAGCTGAGACAGATAAGTGGTAGGGGCCAGAACATATCTTGTTTTAACTGGGGCCAAAAAAGTTGGAGCTTTACTCAGGTCAAGTTGACGTCGTTTGTTCCATATCTGCTCTTAATTAATGATGCAGCTTGATCATGAGCTAATTTAGTTAATGAGTGTATGGAGAACCCCAGACTTTGGATTCCTCTGTGGACAGCCTTAGTCCAAGATGATTGGAAGTTGTCATTCAGGGTTAAAGAAGCTATACCCTGTGGGTTATGTATTAATTTCAGCCACATTCCTATTGCTGACAGGCAGATTTTGTCTTGGACCATTAACATTCCTGTTTCCAGATGCACCATGGAGTTGGTTACATAGCATGGAAGTTGGAGGAGTGCCCGAAGGAATTTAGACTGGACCCGTTCAAGCTTGATAGTATCTGATATTGGAACAACCAAAAATGCACCATAAGTGAGTTGGGCTAGAGATTTAGCAGAGTATAGTTTCAGGGCTGCTGGTATAAAGAATCTGCCCTTTGTTTGATAGAATTTCAGTATGTTATTTGCTGGTCTTTGCCCTAGTTCTGATGTATATGAATAATGGATGCTCTTTGCTCCAGAGGCTTGAATATATACACCTAAGTATTTACATTTTGTTACTTGATCAATTTTGTGTCCATTTAGCATTCATGTTCTAGATTTTGGATGTTTGCCAAATGCCATGGTCTTCTGGTAGTTAATTTCTTTTTCGCAATGTAAGGCAAGTTTTTAAAGCATTCGCCTAATCCCTATGGGGGTTCTTGAAAGAAAAACTACATCATCGACATAAAGTAGTATAGGGATTGGGCAACCAACTAATATTGGGGGATGTAAGTCTGAATCTTGAAACACTTGGATCAAATCATTTATATAGAAGTTAAAAAGTGCAGGGGCTAAGACACAGCCTTGCTTTACCCCTTTGAAGGTAATAAATGAGTCAGTTAAATGTTCTTGTTTGCTACATCTTACCCTAAGAGCTGTGTTCTGGTATAATGTAATAAGAATCAGAAGCCTTCGATCAATTGAAGTGGACTAGCTTTTTCCAGAGACGAGCTCTGGAAACAGAGTCAAATGCTGCTTTGAAGTCTACGAAGTCAGCATATAGTGAGGCGGGATTAGTAGAGGTATATTTCTCTATTAAATGCTGGATAGTTAAACAATGATCCAAGGTGGATGCCCCTTCCCTAAATCCAGCTTGCTCCCTCCCAATCAGCTTTTCCTGATCTAGCCAGATGGATAGTTTGTCTAAAAGGTGTTTAGCATAGATTTTACTAAGAACACTAAGTAGACTGATTGGTTGATAATTTGTTGGGTCCTTCCGATTTCCTTTTTTTAAGAAGGGTCCTATAATTGCTGTTTCCCAACTCTTGGGGATTCATCCTGTTGTGTTGATGTAGGAAAACAAGGCTGCCAAAAGTGAAGCCCACCAATCTTCATTATTTTTACTTAGTTCAGGAGGAATACCATCTAGTTCTGGGGCCTTTTTGCACCTCAGCTGCTGGATGAGTGACTTTACTTCGCTGCATGGGACTGGAGGCCACTCTGCTATACCAATTAATAAACATGGACTATAATGGCAATTTGGATCTTTATAGAGATTTTGAAAATATGCTATCCACGTATGTGGAGAAATATGGAAATAAATCAGAGATCTATCTCTGGAATCAATGCCAGAGGGCAGTTTCCAAAAGAGCGAGTTATTTTTATCTTTTATAGATTAGAATCATAGAATCATAGAATCACAGAATAATAGAGTTGGAAGGGACATCATGGGCCATCTAGTCCAACCCCCTGCACTATGCAGGACACTCACATTGTATGAGGGTTTCCCACAATTCTTTACTGTATTGGATCTTTTTTCGATATAGAAGTTTTTTGTACTTTTTCTTAAATTCTAGAACTGTGTCAAATGTTTCCCTCCTACGGTCTAGACCTGCCTTAGAATATAGACTTAAGGCTCTAGACAAATCCCCTTTTGCTTTGACCAATTCCTTGTCAAACCATGGCTTTCTTGCTGTGTTTATTTTCTTGCCATCTGGGTAAGACTCTTTAAATAGGACAGGTTTTAGCCTGTCCACAAACAGGTCATAAGGAGATATTGGAGTCTGTGAGACATCCATATTTGAAAAGGCCTTACAGATGCTGGACAGATCTTCTGCAGCTGACTTCCTTCAGTTTTAGATTAAGTTGGTCTGACCACTTAATCTGACACCTGATATGATTTGTTGGAAGAATACTTCAAGGAAACAACGATCACCGGGGGAACATAGTTGCAAAAGAAGTGGGAAATGGTCACCTTCCAAGAAAGGGAGAACCTGAAACCCCCTGACTTTATTGAGTCTCCCTCGAGCAACATGTAGTCAATTGTACTAGCTCTAGTACCAGCCATAAATGTAAATTCGCCCGGATAATCAACATTTAGTATAGATAAACTTAATTTATAGGCCATGGATGCCAAGCAAGCACCTGCAAAGTTAAAGCATGGATCTTTGGATAGGTGGGGAAGTAACTATAAGCATCCACCTCAGCATGATCGTAGGCTGCTAAATTATACTTAGTGCAGAGCACATCATTATCTGGTTCTATCTGGGAATTGAAGTCCCCCATTACTATAACTTTGGCATCGGAATGTTCCTGGCTAATCATCTGAATATACAGCTCCAGTGCCTGGTAAAAAGCTATTGAGTCGGCTATCTTACACTGCAGTGGAAGGTATAAATTGAAAATCAGTATTTTCCCTGAATCCCAACAAATCAGAATAGCCATAGTTAAATGTAAAAGAGGATCTAGTGCATTACATACAGCTCACAATTGGGAGGAAACCAAAATGCCCAGACCTCCCTTTAGCCTCCCAGAACCAAGACCTGGGGTTGCCTCTAGTTTAAAAGAATTATAACCATCGAGTTCTAGGTCAGCCCCAGTCCAAGTCTCTTGCAGAGCTATGATATCATAAGATGATATTTGTATAATTAGGGGGTTTTACAGGGTTTTTATATTGTATTTTATTGATTTTAAATTGTGAACCACCTTGAGACGATTTGTCATGAGGGACGGTATAAAATTCTATAAATAAATAGATAAATAGACAGATCACAGTCCCTTTAAGTATCTTCTCCAAGTAGCAAGTTCATCTTTAATGGGGTTAAAGGGACTCTGACGATCTGGCCTGGCCATTTTGAATAGCTGAAAAATACCAAAATCTATATCTGTCTGATAATAGCTGGAAAATACCAATAAGGTGTTTTTCAAAAAAAATTTCAGGTCAGACATAGCTGAATATACATCCCAAGTGCTGACCTTCAGAAGCAGCTGTGCCTGACAGTTAGCAGGAAAAGACTCCACTGACACTAAATATCATCAGTAAACCTTATAAAACCCAAAATGACAAGTCACCCACTACATGATTGGCCCTCATCTAGGAATGGCCTGCCCAGGTAGTTTAAACCCAATCTGGAGGCAGCTCTCAGCCAGGAAGGGCTTAATAAGGATTCAGCTCTCCTCTTCCAATTTCCTGCCAGCTTCAGAAGTTTGCTGGGTGGAAGAGGAGCCAGCCTCAGAGCATGCCTGCTCCAGTAAGTTGCCCTGGCCTCCTGACCTCTTTCAACTCAGAGGACATGGAGAATGGGGAGCTGGGGCAGCCACTGCAAACCTTCTGCAGGTAGGGTGTTGCAGAAGGCCCAGAAATGGCTCTCCTGCTGGCCCTCTAGGATCCAGGGTGCCAAGGAAATGCCTCTGCCCTAGGAATATTTACTCATGAGAAAGTGATGGCCCACATCCAGAAATGGCCCACCCTGGTAGTTTAGCCCAAATCAGGAGTCAGTCCTCAGCCAGAAAGGGCTTAACAAGGGATCAGCTCTCTACCTCCAACTTTCTGCCAGTTTCAGCAGTTTGCTGGGTGGAAGAGAAGCCAACCTCAGAACATGCCCTGCTGCTAGTAAGTTGCCCTAGCTTCCTGGCCTCTTTCAATTTGGAGGACATGGGGGGGGGATGAGCCACCTCCTGGTGCAGCCTCTGTGTGACTTCTTCAGGAAGGCCCAGAAATAGCCCCTTGCTGGCTCTCTGGAACACAGGGCAGACAGGAAAAGCCTATGCCCTGGGAATGTTTACTCTGGAGTAAGAGATAATCAGTTAAAATTGCACTCTGCAAATGAAGGCCAATCAGTTCAAATCACACTCTGCCAATGAGGGCCAATCAGGTCAAATTGCATGCAGACAGCCAGGAAAAGTTTCTACCTATGCCCCCCGCAGGGTCTTATGCTCTGCGGGGACTAACTTGTTGGTGGTTCCTGGCCCCCAGGAGGCACGTCTGGTCTCAAACAGGGCCAAGGCTTTTTCGGTCCTGGCCCCTACCTGGTGGAATGAGCTCCCGGAAGAGCTGCGGGCCCTGCGGGATTTACCAGCTTTCCATAGGGCCTTCAAAACAGAGCTCTTCCACCAGGCTTATGGCTGAGGCCGGCCCCACCTAGTGAGATCGGGTCCTCCTCTTCTGCAGTCCTTTCAGGCTATCTCTGGTCTCCTCCTTGGTAGCCAGCACAGGCAACTGCAGCAGGGAAAATAATGCTGTCCTCTGCACCCTCTCAATTGTATCCACATCCTTTTTGAAGTGAGGCCTCCAGAACTGCACACAGTACTCCAGGTGCGGTTTGACCAATGCAGTATACAACAGGACTGTGACATCTTGCAATTTTAATTTTATGTCTCTGCTGATACAGCCCAAGATGGCACTTGCCTTTTTTTTACCTATCTGAGCATTTTACCTATCTGATCTATACAAGCAGGTGATTTTCCAAGTATTAAAAATATACAAAGCTATGACTAAAAATACCTGATAATATGGTATGTATGAACAGTTTTCACTGACTTTTTAGGTGATTAATATTATCTAAATTATCAATATATTTCTTTTATCTGCCAGAAATATGTCCCATTTTCAGACAAACTGAAAAATGAAGAGTCACATGTGGGAAAAATATAGCTTTAAAGCAGTCCCTTCTCTGTTAGGCAACACCATGCCACTAAACTTTCGAGGAATAACATAGAGGGCACATTCTTGTGACCTGTGTTTTCTGCTATTACAGGAAATTTTTCAGAACATTATCTATACTAGTGGCCAAGCCCATTGCATTCAGGAATACAACGGGTGCTAGATTAGGGGGTGGAAGAGTGGAAGAAGTCTTTGAATGGCCTCTCCCTCCCCCCTGGACCTGGAAAGCTTGCAGGTAGCTATTATGAAACTCACCAGCAGGGGCAGCACTCACACGGCAGGGATCTGCAACCTCTGAGACTTGGAGGGAAGTGCAAGGAGGAGGGGCTGGGGGATGGAAGGCAATTGGCTGGCTGCTGGACTGATAGGCAAGCTGGTTGGAGGAGGAGGCATTCAGGGGCAGAACAGCCGCCCTGAGTGGGTGTTAAGTGCTGAGTGACACTTAAGCCACGAGACACGATCCTCCACCAAGCACTTACCAGAAATATTAATTGGAACAGATAATTATCACAACAAAGCTTACCAGCCATTTTTCATATTCTTCTACAGCTTTTTTATCCTTTTCTTCTTTATCAAATTGTTCCTCTACTTCCTTTTTTCTTTCTTGGATTTTTTCTTTTTTCTTTTGCTTCATGAAGTCTTGTTTTTTCTCATTCCTAAAAGTAGAACAGAAATTCTTTTAAAAGATGAAGCAAATGAATAAAACTTTAATCAAAAGCAGTGGCAATATTATAATAAAGAATTTATACACTTTGAGCTATGAATAAAAATAAATTTATTCACTTCTGCCCTCAAAACTGCTTTGTTTGAGTGGCTGCCTGCATACATATATGCATATACTTTGTTTCTTTTGAATTAGGTAGATCTCCTTTGTTGGAATCCCAAATTTCAGTGACAGACTGGCTTGTCCATTTTAGCTATATTTCTGGGCCTCTTCTACATTGGAGAATGGGATATTGAGGTAGATAGTTATCCATGATTTATCCAATCTGCCACAATGGCCTCCTGTCACCGAGTCTGAGATCAGAGGTCTCATTTCATGGATGCTTTAGGCTGATCTTGCATTGAGCAGGGCCTTGGACTAGATTGCCAATATGGCCCCTTACCATTCTACGATTCTGTGATCACTTGCTTCTGGTAGGTTTCCTGGTGAGAGCTTGATTCCCCCAGAGCTGTTCAAGCTCTTTCCTGATTGGTGGGCATCCATTTTAGCTAAGTTATTTATCTAGGTAAATTTAACAGGGGTTTTCCCCTCAGGGTGAAAACTTAGTACTGCAGTCCCAGTGTTTAAAAGGGGGGGGGGATAAAGCAGACCCATAGAACTATCATCTAATAAGGCTGGACAAAGCTGACAAATTGTAAAGAAAATTTATTTATTTATAATTATATTTATGTACCGCTGCTCTCAGTGTCTCGCGGCGGTTTACAATCAATACAATAATACATTAAAACCCATAAAACCCCTTAAATAAAACAACAGATGGCAATCAATAATAATTTACATCCTCCTCCCCCCTCCCATTCAGCAACGGGTAAATAGATCTTCCTTTTTCACATTTTCTCCTGGGGGCGGGAACTTAACTAGCCACAGCTTGAAAATCCTCAGATGGTAATACTTTTTAATAAATTGGAGGATTAGAATGCTTCTAACTATGTTATCCGTCTTGAGCAAGCAGGCTTCAGAATAGCACAATATACTATCAGTCACTGTCAAACTCTTTACCCACTATCTCCTCAAAGTGTTAAGGGCTCTACTACATATTTGTACATGGCCTTTGTAGATCTGACAGCTGTTTTTGACTCTGTTTATTTAATTTTTAAATTAATAAGCCATCCCTGTAGTGAAACAGAACTTCTTGCTTATGTTCTGTTCTGTTGGTTCAAGCCTCCCCCCGAACAGCCTGCAAGTATGTTTATCACTGACTTTATCACTGACTTGGGTTTTCTAAATTATTACACCTGTGGACTTGGATGCCAGGATTCGAGGAGCTCTAGCAGCTAAGAAACAAGATGCAAATATAAGCAATTAATGTTATGAGAAGAGAGGCCTCATACTAGTTAAGCCTCAATGAAATCAGCATTCCAACATAAAACTTTTGATTGGTTGTCTAGAGCAGCCTTTCTCAACTTTTCTGCCATTGAGAAACCCCTGAAACATTCTTCAGGTTTTAAGAAACCCCAGAAGTGCTGTGATCATATAGAATATGGTTGGAAAGTATAGTTGTGTGCATGTCCAACCCCTTTCCAGCCCCCCTCCAGGTCCATTGGCCATTGCAGCGGGGGGATGACATGACCATATAGAGTCATATCACCCAATAAATGTTTAACAAATTTAAAAGTATATAAAAATTAATGAATTCCCACTCATTTGAGAAACTCTTTCTGGGCTGCCAAGAAATCCCAGTGTTTCATGAAACCCTGGTTGAGAAATCCTGCTCTAGAGTGTTCTGCCCTAGCATTAGGGACCCCATTGGTTTATTAATGAGCTGGCAAATAAATATGATTGGATTTTGTGTTGGGAATCCCATCAGGGATTTATTCATAAAGGAATTCAGATTGGAATATATTTTTGTCACCCCTATCTCGTTGTACCTAAAATTAGGGTGCTACCTCAGGCTCCTTAACAGAGAAAATTCCAGTTTCCAGAGTGGTAAATCAGAGGTGTGTTTTGGCCCACCTGCTTTTAAATTTATAACTAAATGACATCATCATGAGGTTAACTAGCTTTGAGTTTGTCTCTCCTCTAGGCTCTCAAAAATGTGTCCTTTTATACACTGATGACATGGTGCTGGTTTCTCTTACATGCAGAGGCCTCAGGTTACTATACAAATTAGGTGATTTTAATAAAGAAGAGGCCTTAAATATCAATTATGCTAGGACCAAAGTGATAGTCTTTAGGAAAAAGCCTCATACATTGAAGTGAACTATAAATGTAATCCAGTAGATCAATGCAATCCCTTCAGTTATCTAGGTGTAACCTTCAGTGAAACTCTATCTTAGGAAGCCCACTTGGCAATAACCAGATCTACAGTTTTAAGATCAATAGGTGCTCTTCTGAAATTTTATTACACAAAAGGAGCTTTAAAACTATATCAAAGCAAAGCTGTCCCTCAACTCCAATAGAAGGTTGAGGTGCCTGATCTCAAAATTGGAATCGAACAAAAAACATTTTAAAAGAGAATTCTAGCTCTACCTAGGGGAATTCCTGCAGCTTTGGTGTACGCAGAGCTTGGATTGCCCTCAGGGTAGCCTTGATACGATTTTGGAGAAAGCAAAACAATGACACCACAAATTTACTTTGCACACAACATTATGAGGTGAACTTGCAAAATGATGCTGCCCAGATACATCCACCATGGTTCCTCTATAAAATTCAATTCTATACAACAGCAGTCTCCAACCTTTTTGTGGTTGAAGATTGTCTCCAGGGGTGGGGGAGAGCTGGTGGCCCGGGCGCCACACACGTGAGGCAGCTGTGTGAAAATGCGCGTTTTCACCAGCAGGGGGCACAAACGCGCACGTGCAGCAGCTCCGCGCATGCATGTTTGCATTGCCGGCGTGATGGCAGCCGCACCTGCCTCTTCCCCACCCTCGCAGCGAGAAGCTAGCCAGGCCGCAAGTGAAGCGGCCACTTAGCTCGCGGCTTGGCGAGCTTCTTGCTGCGGGGGCGAGGGAAGGGGAGGCAAGCGCGGCTGGCGGTGGCCAGGTACCATGGCCTTTGCGGCCCGGGCCGCAGACCAGGGGTTGACGACCCCCGCTATACAACTTACCATTTTTCAACAGCAGACCTGCTATCTTTCTTTTTCTCTGCAACAATCTCCTCTTCTTTCTTCTTTTTTAATATTTCAACCCTTTTCTCCCTTCTTGTTTGCTCTTTTATGTATTCAGCTTTCTTTTCTTTCCATTTCTCAAAAGCCTAGAAAACCAGAAAGCCAATCAGGAGTGCCATTGTGTTAGGATTATAAATCAATTAAAGGGTTTTAAACCCATCAATCAGAATTTTAAACTGATTTATCAATCAATTGACTGATTGAAATCAAATACATTTCCATGTAATTGAAATATTGGCATGAGATAATGAAGAATTTGACAAACAAGGGCAAGGGTTAGAAGGAAAAGTCACCATATTAAAAATGCCATGTATCTGACTAGTCTAACCTTCCCACCCCAGAATGTACCCACAATTCTCAGCCTCACAGATTAAAATTGGTCCTACTCAATAATTAGCAACAGCTTTAGTAATCAATCTACTTATTAAAGATAAAATATTTCTATTTTTTATACTTTTTCCATCACAGGCATTACAATTTTTGAGAGTATTATTGCTAAATTATCATCAGTGATCATTGCAGTAGGGAATGCAGTGACTGGTCTACAAATAGATTTCTTTACATAATCCTTCACTCATCAGACTGGATAATAAGTGTACATAAATACAGTGATCATTTGTTGTAATGTCCACTTTGTGAAAGGTCCTTTCACAGGTTTCAGATTTGAAAGATAAAAATGTCTCACTGCCTTTTGTGCTTCTTCTTTTTTCTTCTCATTTTGTTTTGCTTCTTTCTTTTTCTTTTCTTCTTCTAGCCTCTTTTTTTCAGCCAATTTCTTTGCTTCCTTTTCTTTCATTGCCTTCCAAGCTTCAAAGGATGCAGCTGCTTCTTCTTTCTTAGCAGCTTGTTTCTGCAAGAGAAACACACATGCTGTGAGAAAAGTCCAAGTATTTCATTATCCTTAAAGTTGATGTCAGGGAGGGGGAAAAGCCTTGATAGGAAGTCAAACAAATAAGGGAATTGTTAGTTTCCATGATTTGCCTCAAAAATATAAAATTCACCACTCTGCATGATTCAGATTGTTACTTCAGGGAAAAGGAAGATATTGTAGCTAATAGTCAAGGGGCAGGAGATGATGGGCAGGAGCCCAGCTAGAGTGGCCTGTTGACACTGGGATTCAGCCCTATACCTGCTTGCTGGTGCAGCAGGACTGTTAGAACTCTAAGGGGTGGGCTCTGTTTGAGCTGGGCCTGACCAAGAGGCAGGCAGCATTCCCAACCCAGCAGGGCCAAGCAGGGATGGCCCTGTGCCTTACAGTGCTGTCACTGGCCAGCTAAAGAGAGGCTGACCAGAAACTTAAGAAGTTGATGCTGTAGGCCAATTCAGCCCCAATCACACATGGAAACAGTTTCTGCCTTCAAACTCTGGAGAGTAGGACAAGCCTGTGTGAAGAACTCCACATGTCTTATGTTGTTGAGCCCTGAAAAGGAATTCGCATTCAGGGCCCATTCCACACACATAGGATAATGCACTTTCAATGTGCTTTTGCAGCTGGATCCTGTGCAGAACAGGAAAATCTACTTCTAAAGTGCATTGAAAGTGCACTATCTATTGTGTGCAGAATAGGCCCATATCTCCCAGCTTCTAATCCAACATTCCAGCCATCAAACCAGACCAGTTTTTCCAGGCAGGAGCAGAAATGCAAGCCCAAATTCCTCCTCCAGCTCTATATTGAAGATATGCTAAAATACTGATGGCAGTATTTTTATGTGCTAGATTGAACCTGTTCAAAATAGTAGTAGTAGTAGTAGTAGTAGTAGTAGTAGTAGTAGTAGTAGTAGTAGTAGTAGTAGTAGAAGTAGTAGTAGAAGTAGAAGTAGAAGTAGAAGAAGAAGAAGAAGAAGAAGAAGAAGAAGAAGAAGAAGAAGAAGAAGAAGAAGAAGAAGAAGAAGAAGAAGAAGAAGAAGAAGAAGAAGAAGAAGAAGAAGAAGAAGAAGAGTTGTTCTTAAATGCCGCTTTTCTCTACCCGAAGGGGTTCAAAGCGGCTTACAGTCGCCTTCTCATTCCTCTCCCCACAACAGACACCCTGTGAGGTGGGTGAGTCTGAGAGAGCCCTGATATCACTGCTCGGTCAGATCAGTTTTAGCAGTGCCATGGTGAACCCAAGGTCACCCAGCTGGCTGCATGTGGGGGAGTGCAGAATCGGCATACCAGATTAGAAGTCCACACTCCTAACCACTACACCAAACTGAAAATATACCTTTTCATTTTTATCCTGCAGTTTCTCTGCTTTATTTCTTTTTATTCTTTGTAGTTCCAACAGGAAGATTCTTTTCTTTTCCAACCAGTCCTATAAAAGAAAACAAACAAAACTGGAGCATCAGATGCAGAAGCAAAATCTAGACCAGGCTTTCTCAACAGGGTTTTCATGAAACCGTGGGGTTTCTCAAGGGCCCCAGAAAGGTTTCACCAATTGGGTGGGATTTAAGACATTTAAAATATTTTTTAATTAAAAAAATTATTTGGTGATATGACTATATATGGTTATGTCAACCTGCCCCCTGGAGGGGGTGGAACCTGGAGGGGGTGGAAAGGGGAGAGGCCTTGGTCACAAAAATCCTTGATGGCTGACGCTTATCACATGTGATAGTGACTGGAGTCCACAGAGGTAAGTACTCTCATTTTAGCTTCTGCATTCAAGTGGGGTTGGTAGGGGCAGACAGAGCGGCAGATGTGTGCAATTTCTGGCATTTGGGGGCGGGGGCAATGGAGTGTGATGTCACATTTGATGGGATTGTCTGGGTGATGTCACTTCTGGTTACATGTGACTTCTGGGGGCATGGCAGGGGATGTGGCCTGCTGACATCATTTCTGGGGTATCTTGAAACCTGAAGAACGTTTTGTGGGTTTCTAAATGATTAAAAGGTCGAGAAAGGGTGATCTAGACCCAAACATGAAAGTATATATAATATCCAAGTTATCACAATCAGTGTCAACATCATTTTCCAAACTCATGATGTATAATTTTGTGATGTTTCATTATTTGGTATATAATTTTTTTTCATCAGCAATCAAAAAATGACAAGCCACAGCTCCTCATGCAGTGCCAAATGCCACTCCTGTAACTTTCAGGAATGGCTAGTTAAGCAGAAAGTGAAGTGGGTCTCACAAGTCAGAGAACCCAAATGTGAAATCTCTGGTTTACTTGTTATCTTGTTTCCATGGTGAGAGAGGAGGAGGAGGAGGAGGAGCAGAGGGAAGAGGAGAGAGAAAGCAGGTTCAAAACTCTGTCCTAATTATGTCCCCCTAAGATCCTTAAGGAAAAGTAACACCTGAATCAGCTGTTGAAGTCACCTTTAAACCTTCTTATGTAAATTAAGCCTTCTGAAGTGGATTCTAAGAAATGCAGTACAAAAGAACTCTTCAAACTTTAAATAGACACCCGTCAAAACACAGCAGCACCCAACTACTTTTAAATACTTTGCAACATGATAAAACATGAAGTAAGCATAGTCATATATTTTCCTATCAATTCTATGATCAGTTCCATCAATTTGAAGAAATGAATGCTGTTCTGAGGCAAACAGGGCCCACAGTTTTTAATGGCAGGATAGCTACATTCAGATTTAGAACATAGTGAATATTTACCTGATAAACAGCTGCCCGTAAACTATCTGCCTTATCAAGTTCAGCACTATATTTTTTTAGATGCTTGTTGTCCAAGACCTTTAATGTTCCTAAATATTGAGAAGATGTACTTATTGGGATACAAGAAGGCTTCCCTGTTTTCTTCAAATATGTAGAGCTCAAAGATCTGTAAAATAAAATACAACATACCATGCTTTTCAAGCATAAATTAGATACAAGAAGGACCCCTTTGGAGTAAGTAAATACAAACATTATCAGATTCATTACATTCTCTAAAGACACTTCCATTTGGTTAGGCTTCAGTCCTAGGCTCAAACATCAAAAGGGTGAGATGCGGAGTGCATTATGCTTTGTATGGAAGAATTTTTTCATGAAATTCCATGGAAGAATAGAGATGGCTAACAATGGAAGAAAAAAATCCAATTTTATAGCAATCAATAACAACAAAATCTTCTAATATATTCTTCACAACAAACCCAGCAATTATAAAACCATCAAAAATGATGAATCATAGCTTTACAAAACAGAAAATTTAAGGAACTCCTTTGTGCTAGGAGATTGAGGCAAATCAGACTTCACATGGTAAAATCCAACCAGGCCTCCCTCCTTCCCTCCCTGTTCCACCCCCCCCCCCGCCAACTCTTATGTCCTTATCTTGTGATATTGATGTCTACGACTGCCCTTCACTGCTGCTAATATCTGCTTTAATATTAACTATAACTGTAATTAAAAATGTGATACTGTTTTAATGTTTCTTGTTGGAATGTTAGACTGATATTGTCATCCACCACCAGAAACAGGAAGGCATCATTTACAGATAGAAGGATGGATGGATGGATAAAGGGAGAGAGGGACAGACAGACTTACTTCTGGATTAACATAGAGGGCAACTGTTTATTCCCAGACCTGGATAGGTAAACTAGCCCAATTTCATCAGACCTTGGAAGCTTAGCAGTGTTGGCCCTGGTCAATACTTGGATTGGAGACCACCAAATAACACCAGGGTCACTACACAGAGGGGGTGGAAATGCAACATCTGAAAGTACTCCAGTTTCAGAATTTCAATGAATTTAGTTTTGGCAAGGCACTTGAAGTGAAGAGGAACCTTTGCTCATACATGTCACAAGCAATTCATAATGCATTCATACAGAGAAAATAAGATTTTATAATGGAGTTCTGTGGCTCAAGGGATCCAAAACCATGTAGCTCATATGTTTCTGAACAGCATAAGTCACAATTTCAGTGCTGCCCTTCCTACCTGCCTGTTGGCGGCTTTGTTCTTTGTGGTGGTGTTGCTTTTTCTTCAATTTCTTCCTAGCAAAAACAAGAATGAAAAGGACTGTTTAACTGGGTAATCAAATTACCAATTAATCCATTTTGTCACAGTAAACTGAAAGATTTAAACAACTCAAACGGTAATCTTAACAGTTGTGAATAAAGTCTTAATACATACAAATGAAAACCTATGAAACCACTATGTGGTCTAACACAAAATATTCATACTATTATCTTCCGGCACAAATGTTTTGAAATATTTAGTGATTATTCTTAGTTTCAGCTAGCAATATGGCAAATGTGGCTAGATCTAAATGCATTCATTTGAGAACTGCAGTATTGTTAGTAGAAGGAAGTAGTAGTAGTATTGAGAGAGTTCTCATGCCATGTCTCCAGAAACATATCTGAAGCAGTTCACGAATAAAAACAACACCATAGCCAAGAGTGGTGGGTAATAAATCAAAATAATTATAAAAATTCAGTATTAAAACCAAGTCAGTAGAAACAAGCCAGCAACAAGCTGAATGTACTAAGAGAGGAATTCTAAGCAGGGCTACTTGAGTCTATTCAATGGGACATTCTCAGTGAAGTGCTCCTAAGACTGCAGTATATGAAACTGAAACAATTAGTTAACATCTGATGGGTCAACAGAGCTCAACTACATATTGACAAACAAGAGACCACAAAACGAACGTCAGACTATGTTTCCAATAGTTTATTACAATACAGCATTCATTTATTCTGGAAGTATGTAGGTACCCCTAAGTAAGACAGAAATCAATTGTGACAGGTCAAGTCAGCTCTAGATTCTACAAAATATTCCCTTTAGCCAGGTCCTCCATCCCCAATACACCTCTGGAGCCTACATTACATTGGTGTCTACAACCATTTGCACGCCACTAAAAATGTGATACAACAAAATCAACACTAAAAGGCAGGGACCTACTGGAAATTTCACAGCAGACAGAGATTCAAAGATGCTGCTGAGGAAGTGGACCTTGGGATATGCACATGCCAACTTTTAACTATATCTGCTGTTTACATGCCTCCTTCCAAACTGGTTCCAGAAAATTAGGAGCTGTGCAAAGTAGCTTTTTGGGAGGTTGAGGCCCCTGCAGACTGGTCTACAACTGGTGCCTTCCCCCTACATCAGCAGAAGAACATACCAGTTCTGCAAGAGAATCTTTGACTATAATTGTGTATGCACATGGATATATGCGTGCATATATATAAAATAAGCCAAAGAATACTGCTGCTATTACAAGATAATTATAGAAATGTACCTTTACTGAATCCTTTGACATATTCAATGCAACCTTGGAAGTACTTAGTGCTATCTTCTGTTCAGACTTATCCTCCTTAGTTGTTTCATCTGAGCCCTCGTCAGCAGCATCATATTCTGATCTCTGCAGCTTGCCTTCCAGGTAACCTTCAGCTGATTTGTTCAGTTTTTTAGTTTTCTCATAAACTGTTGTCATCATTAGTTCTATTACAGAAGGGGATTCTCGGCCACTTTCCTGCAATTTCAGGTCACTGCAGTTGTCAGTTTCTTTTTGGTCCTGGTCTAATGTTGGGGAGAGTCAGAAAATATAAGTTATGAAAAGGTAAAAAAGATACACATAAGGAAACAAAGGGGTGATGGAGAATTTTCATGGACTTCTGTAGGTTTTTCTCACAAAAAAACATTACACAAGACAAATATGTTTTAGTGATGACTTAGGAATGACAGAAATAAAAGTATCTGGACAATTTGCATATAGTCACATTCCCTAGTTAGTCCATGTTATCATAAATGTTTGCTTTCATAATATATAATATAGTCAAAGATTCTCTTGGAACAGATCACTAAAGACTTCAGGAGAAATTGCATAGAATCACAGTTAAACAAATAGGCTCAGGAATTTTTTTAGCAAACTAGCCTCCACAACTAAGCAAATTCACATATAAAATGTTACCAATACATAATTTCAGTTTGTTATCATACCTTCTTCAAATCACTCTCATGATCATGGAAGATTAAGACAGAATCAAAGTTAATGATAAAACTTCAGTCTTTTTTAAAAGTTGGAGCATAAACTTTCTCCCACTAATGGTCAGAAATTTCTTGAAGGCAGGATGCCTCTCAAGTATTATGAGATTACTAGAGGCAAAGCCTGTTGTACTCAGGAATACAACAGGAACTAGGATGCACAACTGCACTACGACCTTCCTTGGACTCTAGAGCCCCCACCTCCAAATCCCCAGGAACATTCCTGACCCAGGGGTCACCGAACTCCAGCTGTGGTCTGGAAATCTCCTGGAATTGGGCTACAGAGATCAATTCACCAGGGGAAAATGGCCGTTTTGGAGGGGGGGGGGCTCTACAATGACAACTCATCTCCAGGCTCCTGGAAATTAAAAGACTGCTTGGGAGGGGGGCACTCTGTAGCAGAGAGGTTGCAGAATGGGAGAGATTGGGCCTTTGGGATTTGCTGGAATTGCAGGTCATTTCCAGGCTACAGAGATCAGTCCCCCTGGAGAAAAGCTCTAGCTTTGGATCCCATGGAGGTTCAGGGATGCCAGACTCCAGCTGGGAAACAGAAATGCTGGGTGGCAGTAATTGCTAATAACAATAAACATCAAATAATTCATAAAGAATTCATAAAGAATTTACAAGAGCCTCTTGTGGCGCAGAGTGGTAAGGCAGCCATTTGAAAGCTTTGCCCATGAGGCTGGGAGTTCAATCCCAGCAGCCGGCTCAAGGTTGACTCAGCCTTCCATCCTTCCGAGGTCGGTAAAATGAGTACCCAGCTTGCTGGGGGGTAAATGGTAATGACTGGGGAAGGCACTGGCAAACCACCCCGTATTGAGTCTGCCATGAAAACGCTAGAGGGCGTCACCCCAAGGGTCAGACATGACTCGGTGCTTGCACAGGGGAAACCTTTACCTTTACTTAATTCATAAACGTGTCACAGTTTCTTCCAATGAAAATATTTAATTGATAGCAAAATTTGCTTAAAGTACTGAAAACCTTTCAGTCTATACATTCTTCAGTTCGGTTCAATATCAGAGTAAATCAAAAACAGTTGTATGTTACAATCAAACATGAAAACATTGGTTGGCAGAAAACATACAGAGGGTTTTCAATTACTACCCGTATGTCAGGTTTTCTCAACTTTTTACCATTGAGAAACCCCTGAAATATTCCTCAGGCTTTGAGAAACCCCAGAAGTAGGATCTCCAGATCCCAGCTGGAGGCTAGCATCACCGCTACTGATCAGGGGTGCCAGCCTCCAGATGGGACCTGGAGAACCCACAGAATGAAAGCTCCTTTCCAGACTGCAGAGATCAGTTCCCCTGGAGGAAAGAGCTGCTTATTAACCACTTAATCAACACTGCATGTAGGAAATACCTGAGCGTCTCCCCATCTTCCATGTCATGAATTTGCTTTGTTGTGATGGTGTGATGGTCTTTTTCTGCAGCAATACCAATTCCTCCCATTTCAGACTGCAAATTGCAAATCTCAGATGACTTACTCATTTGTGCACATTCCCAGGACAGAGGCTTTTCCTGGCTGTCCTGGGCCCAAAAGGGCTGTCAAGGGGGCATTTCTGTGCCTCCTACAGCCCCCCACCCAGATGGCGCACAAAGGCTGCATCAGAAGGCGGCTCGCTCCCCCCCCCCCCGGCAATGTCCTCCAAATTGAAAGAGGCCAGGGCAAGTTACTGGCAGCAGGGCATGCTCTGAGGCCAGCTTCTCTTCCACTCAGCAAACTGGCAGGAAGTTGGAGGTAGAGAGTTGATCCCTTGTTAAGCCCTTTCTGACTGAGGACTGACTCCTGATTTGGGCTAAACTACCAGGGTGGGCCATTTCTGGATGTGGGCCATCACTTTCTCATGAGTAGATATTCCTAGGGCAGAGGTATTTCCTTGGCACCCTGGATCCCAGAGGGCCGGCAGGGGGCCATTTCTGGGCCTTCTGCAGCCCCCCCCCCCACCTCCAGGTTTGCAATGGGTACCCCCAGATCCCCACCCTATGTCCTCCGAGGCCAGGGCAACTTACTGGAGCAGGCATGCTCTGAGGCTGGCTCCTCTTCCATCAAGCAAACTTCTGAAGCCATAAGGAAATTGGAAGAGGAGAGTTGAAGCCTTCCTGGCTGAGGGCTGCCTCCTGATTGGGTCTAAACTATCTTAGAGGGCCAATCCTGGATGAGGACCAATCAGGTAGTGGGTGGCTTGTCACTTTGGGTTTTATACGGTTTATTGATTATCATATTCTCTTAATTATTATCAACAGTTCATTAAAATATTAATATTCTTTACCTTTTGAACATTCTTCCTCTGACATTATTGGGTTGGAGTCTCCAGTTCTCTCATTCAGTGATGAAAAATTAATAGGAAATGGTGATGAGGAGCTTGCTATCCAAGGACCCTGGGGTACAAGTAGGCATGAAAAATCCTTCTTGCATTCAAAAATTATGTTTATTTGCTTTAAAATTGTGTGTTAACATCTGTTGTGGCAAGCATATCTACCTATCCCATTTTACAAATTCCCTTCCTCTTAGAAAATGAGCCTCTCCTACCTGATAAGCCTTCTGAGTGTTCCAAAAGGCAGGTTGGGTTGAAAGTCAGAAACCAACACCCCCCCCCCCCATGCATGCCAGAATGAATATATTTCAGCCCATTTAAAGTCTGCAATGAAATTCAGCCCCTCCCCCAGTTTTTGTCATAAGCATGCTGTTCCTTCATATGCACATCTAAGGCTTTTCTCAGGGCAATGAAGTGATAGCACTACTGCCCTTTGCTTTCCCCTTGACTAATAATTAAAAACAAAATTCACTATCTGTATTGGAGAATAAACATAAACTACCGTTCTGAGATTTTTCTGCATATTAGAACATATTTCCCTTTAAAAAAGTGACACAGAGGCCCATTTAATAAGTGCAGTTTCCCTGCTCATTTTTGTGAAGGTACAGATGCTCATAGGAAAACGTTTAGAATTGCTAAAATTACCACAGTTAAACAATATTGCCCTAAATCATCTAAATAGGTAGAAACTACATATAAGTATCTTTGGATGCAATCCAACCAAGGTAAGTCCAATTTATTTCAACAGGAAAGAGTAATGCACATATTTACTTTTGTACTGAAATGAAGGGGACCTACACAAATTTTATTTGGGCTGGAATGTCTAGTTTGTGAACAGATAGAATAATCTTTTCCTAACCTCAGGACCAGGACTTTCAGAAAGTGCTCTTTGTTCAGATTTCTTCACTTGATCATTCAACCGTGTAAGGGAAGATGGTGCAGACAGTGAAAATGACCTGTGGCCAATAGATGTTCTGTCCTCTGTCTTGGATCCTTCGTAGTCCTCCAGATGGCTACTTTTTCTTAACATACTTCTGGGTTGAGGAGATGGCTTTGAATAATCATCTAGGGCAGGAATGCTGATGTTCTCAGCTGCATATAAAAAAGTTCATTGTCAAATGGCTTCAAAAATAACTTTATTAATTTACAGATATTTAAATAGTCTCAGAGAATTGCTTTCTTTTATCAACTGCTATCAAGGTAGTTCAAACATCCAGAAGGGTAGTACTAAAACCCATCTACTAATTTAAAATGAAATGGAATATTCCCATCTAATAGTGACAAGTAAGTTGCAGCTATTTTTTCAAAAACTTCTTATGAATTACACGTAATCAACCCTACATCTTTTATGTGACTTAATCATATTTGACAACAACCATTTTTACTACCCAAAGAAGTCTCAAAGCAGCTTACAATTGCCTTCATTTTCTCTACCTGCAAAAGACACCCTGTGAGGGAGTGAGACTGAGAACGCTCTGAGAGAGCTGTGACTGGTCCAAGGTCACACAGTTGGCTGCATATGGAGGAGTAGGGAATCAAACTGGTTTTCCACCACTCTTAACCAAGCTGTTTCTCATTGGCTCAAACTTGTTAGGGGATCATTTGAAGAAGGTATTTAATTGAAAATAATAACTATGCCAATTTCAGCTGTTGCTTTTAGCAGTAAAGATAAATGCCAGTGTTTTATTTAACTTATTTATTTTCTTGCTAAAACTCAAAAGTGAGTTTGAAACTCAAAGTAAAAAAATGGCTCTGCTTCAGTCACTTCTTTCAAAAGTTCAGATATATATACTGAAACTCTGAATCAGTATTTTGAGATACACTTAGCCAATAGTGCCACTGAGTGGAGAAAAATAAAACTAACTCTTTAGCTGCATTTCAATCTGAAAATATTTGGTGTGCGACTATTTGACACACAAAGTGATCTCAAGAAAAATATTGATAGCTTAAAGCATATTCAATTGTCAGGAAGTGCTTACATAGTCACACTTTTTAACAATGACCTCTTTATTTTAACAATTTCCACTCTCTCCACCAGATACATGCAAGAAAACTTGCAGCCACGAAAATCAACATTACTTAGTAAAATTATATAATCAATGGAAACAGACTCATCAGAAAGCCTAGATAGACAAAGGTATTTAATTGGCACCTCAAACCAGAGGGTGCTAAGCACTGTACCAATCTTTGCTATTTGTAAGGTGGAGTGATTATCTCACTATCAATTCTTATAAAATATCACTAGAAAAATGCAAATGATACTATTCTCTTAATGGCAGTAGCTTTTGGTCATGAAGTACCTTTTAATAAATTTGGTTAATACACCAACTGCATCCTTTCTTGGAAAGGAATTACCTTGTCATAATTACTCATGCTATTCATAGTGGTTACATCTGCATTGTACGTGAGGTTGACTAAAAAAGAAAATCACCCAGAAACTTCAGCAGTTTTAAAATGCTATAGCGAGACTCTAACATGGGTCATAATGAACATACTATGCTTCCATTCCATCTGTACGTGAAATTTACAGTGCAGTCATAAGCAGAGTTTCATCCTTCTCTTCGAAGAACTCTGCTTAAGAATGGACAAAGTGGGTGCTGGCCAAGCCCTCCCTGCACCTTGCTGCAGCTTTAGGGGCTAGCCAGGATGCCACAGGAATGTCAGGAGCCCCCCACCATTAATATCTGGACCAGGCTAGGTGGCTGCAGCAACAATGACATTGGGCATATGGCCCAGCAGAAGAGTGTGGGAGTGCTGCAGCAGTAGCAAAGCAATGGAAGCAGCTGGGGGAGGAAGGCAGGATGGGTCTAGGCAGACTCACTTGCCAGGAGCAACTGGAGATGGGAAGCAGGGAGGAAGCCCCCCCAGCACACTCAGGGACAGCTGGCCAGGATGACAGAACCATCATGGGCTGTGGCAGTTGGAGTAGGAGTGAAAGAGACGCCTGGAAACAGGCAGAGTCAGGGGTTAGCGACTTCCTGGAAGCAGCATTGTCCAACAGGAGGTTGTTTTGAAACCTTAGATCTTATTTGGATGAAAGTATGGTAGACACATAATAAATACATAAGGTAAAGGTATCCCCTGTGCAAGCACCGAGTCATGTCTGACCCTTGGGGTGACGCCCTCTAGCGTTTTCATGGCAGACTCAATACGGGGTGGTTTGCCAGTGCCTTCCCCAGTCATGACCGTTTACCCTCCAGCAGCAAGCTGGGTACTCATTTTACCGACCTCGGAAGGATGGAAGGCTGAGTCAACCTTGAGCCGGCTGCTGGGATCGAACTCCCAACCTCATGAGCAAAGCTTTCAGGCGGCTGCCTTACCACTCTGCGCCACAAGAGGCTCTTAATAAATACATACTAGATATTAAATCTTAAGATCTTTTGGGCAAAACCAGACTGCACAGATTTTATATATTTTTATTTATATTTATATTTATTTCAATTTCTCCCTCTGATTACAGTAAAATCCTTATTGATTATCAGTAAAGATAAGTGTTGGGCAAATCCAGTACAATTCACTATAAAATACCAAAAAAAAAAATAAGAATGATGATTCACTGCAACTTCTGGATCACTAGGGTTTGAGTTGCTACAAACTCTTTGTTGCAACAGTTAAGAGTTCTTAAAATAACGCATTCAGTTCCATGAGGAGATCACCTGTATCATACTTTCAGTACATCATTACAGATTTTTTAAAGATAATGATGTTTCTGTAATGATGTTACTTAATTTTTAAAATGTGAAGAGTACAGAATCAAAATTGCACTTAAAAACCAACAACAGCTGCTTACCTGAAGCTGAGGCTGGTTTAGTCTTGAATTCCCTGGGCTTTGGTACAGGCTTGTTGTCAGACTTGTGTGGCACCATGTCATTCCTCTCCATCTGCAGCTCAGTGATGGGTACCTTGTTCTGTTGATCTTGATCCTGCTCAACATTTAACTCTTCTTCAGAAACTGAAAGTTCTGAGTCATCTCTTTGGCTGTCTTCACTTAGTTTTTTACTTTCCAACAAGCATGTTGCCCGAGTTCTCTCTTCATCCTCCGACAAAGCCAAGTCATCAACAGTTTCTCTTTTCCAAGAATAGTCATCTGGAGGAGACATTTCAAAGAAAATGGATATTTTTGTAGCACTCCCTTCATACGACTCAGAATTTTCAGTTAGTGAAGAAAGCACAGCCTTCCTCTTTTCATTCGAAATCTCACTCTCCAACAAGGTCACTTGCTGAGCTCTGTCACTATTGTATGAGGAAGCAAAGTCCTCTGCACTTACACTCTACAAAGTGCCTAGATTACCAAGATGGTAGCTGGACAAAGGAATTGCAAAGGATTTCTTTGGTGTGCTTTCCACAGATTATATTAGCATTTTACAAAGAATAAAAAGATCGTAGCAAAGAATCACCACAGCAAAGTGTCATTCTATCCTTTAGCATAGTTTTAAGCCTGACAGTTGAAGCTTCATTATGTCAGTCTGGAAACAGTATACTATCCCTCTAATCCTTGGCCTCATTTCCTGAGTCACATGTACCAACATGTGAAATCAATCTAAAAACATGGTACACAGGAATTCAAAGCGTACTTTGGTTGTTTTGAATGAATAAATATAAGATATACAAGAGGTATATTTTCCTTAAGAGTCAAATTCCTATGAGTCAGCAACTCCATTAAGTCTTGATACTAAACTAAATGGGATAAAATTGTATTAGCTTCTAAACATGGATAAAACAAGAGGATTCATTCACCTCTTTCTGAATACTCTGACTGGATCCTTAATGCTAGTGCTTTCCTTTGGGATAAGGAGCCTTCTGCTGATGTACAAGGGTCTTTTGCTGGAAGAAGCTTCCTGTGTCAGGGAGGGTTTGTGCTTTGGAAACATTAATGCACCCTAAGAAGATGTGCCATTGAAGCTTACATCTTAGTAAATATATCTAGGAACATGCTGCATGTAGCAGTAGCTCTGTTATTTATGGAGCAGAAAGGGAGTGAAGACACAAATAAATAGCATTCAAACATGATTTGTTGTACAACATACCCTCTTCATCACTCTCAAAGTCATCCGGATATTCGGTACTGTTCTGTCTTGCTGCACGAGCAAAAAGTGCTTCTTGTAGCTCTTCCTAAAATATTTAAAACAAAAGTAGGTATTAGTGTTCAAATATTTAAATTTCTATTACTTTGTATAACACCTTACATTTATTGAACATCTACCGGTGCAGTCCCCCAAACAGAAGAAGTATACGGACGTGACGTCCGTAGAGCCTGCCCCCAGGGACCGTCCCAGTGGCTCCAGAGCACTGAGGCACACTCAATGCTCTGGTGTTGCTGCCACCAGTCTTTTGAGTCAGCCCCCACCCTCCGGAGAGCGAATGCAGCTTCGGGAGACTGGCAGGGGCGGGGCCAGACCATCAATGCTGTGCATTGCTGGGCTGGCCTTGCCTCCGCTGTGCCTCTGAGAGCACCCCCGCCCTCTGGATAGTGGAGACATCCTCAGTAGACAGGTAGGGGCAGGGACAGGACATCCCAGCCCAGCCAGCAGGTAAGGAGAGGGGGTGGGGGAGAGGAGAGAGATATATCGCCCCTTGTGTAGATATTCCACATTAGGGGTGAGAATATTTGTCGGTAGCTATCTTTTTAAGCACTGTTCGTACAGAGACTATAAGGAGCTTCTTGTGGGCTTGGCCTGCAAGGAAACCATATTCTTGTTTGGAATTTGAGATGATTTTGGATGGATTTTGGCAGTTTCTGAATTTCAATGAAAGAACATTGAGTGAAACAAAATTGAGAACATTGGCTGAGTATGGCTTCCCAGAAAATTTGCTGTACTTAACACTTAAGCCAAGTTTTCTCAACCAGGGTTTCATAAAACCCTGGGGTTTCTTGATGACCCTAGAAGGGTTTCCTGAGTGGATGTGAGTTGATTCATTTTTATTTTTTTTTATGTCCATATATGGTCATGTTGACCTGGCCCACCTTCCCAAATGACCGATGATGGGTCTATAAGGGGTGGGAAGGGGAGGGGCCCTGGGTAGTCATGTATACAACTATGCTTCCCAAACATATTCTGCCACTTCTGGGGTGTCTCAAAGAATGTTTCAGGAGTTTCTCAATGGTAAAAAGTTGAGAAAGGTCCTAAGCAGTAAAGTGAAGCTAATTGCCAGCTTCCATTTCACAAGAAGAAGAAGAAGAGTTGGTTCTTATATGCTGCTTTTCCCTACCCAAAGGAGGCTCAAAGCGGCTTACAGTCGCCTTCCCATTCCTCTCCCCACAACAGACACCCTGTGGGGTGGATGAGGCTGAGAGAGCGCTGATATCACAGCCCGGTCAGAACAGTTTTATCAGTGCCGTGATGAGCCGAAGGTCACCCAGCTGGTTGCATGTGGGGGAGTGCAGAATCGAACCTGGCATGCCAGATTAGAAGTCCGCACTCGTAACCACTATACCAAACTGGCTCTCAAGGATGAAAGCAAGATCAGATTCTAACATTATAGCTTGAAAAAACAATCTGCTTTTCTACCTTTCTCTCTTTTAAAATTCTGATTAAGAGGTTTGGTGAGCTTAACTTGCACAGTGTTTTGTGTCAACCTGGTTGGTCTTAATAAAATATATTAAACAGATTTCATTCTTGCTTTTTTTTTTTTTGCAGTGCCATCCTATGAAAAGGTTACACTTGTAAAGCACGCTAACAAAGAAGGGTGTAAATCTGCACAGGCTGGCTCTGTTAAAGATTTAAAAGACAATTCAAACATCACTTACAACAGGAGTAAAAGAGTGTTGGTATTTACTTAAATGTGTCTTATCAACAGTCGTTTAGGTTTGGAGCAATAGTATACATAAGTGGTGGGGTTGACTTTATATAATCTTCACAGTCTGGATTTTTCATTGACTACGTTATGATATACTTCAGTTAAGTCCAAGTAGAAAAAAATAATGTGATATATTATCAAATACATTATACACATTTAAATATAGAAACCTTATAGGTGACCCTGATATGACATCATTTTTAGTCCTGGTCTGGACAAGTTAACGCCTCTCTCTTTGAACACAATGGATTTCAGACCATAACTATGTAATTTGACACCAAAACCGCTACTTTTATGAGACAGCATCAGGCCATTGTTTTGCATTCCATGAAATAGGCTGCCTATGGAGGTGGTGAGCTCCCCCTCACTGGCAGTCTTCAAGCAAAGGTTGGATACACACTTTTCTTGGATGCTTTAGGATGCTTTGGGCTGATCCTGCATTGAACAGGGGGTTGGACTAGATGGTCTGTATTCCAACTCTATGATTCTGTGATTGGGAACTTCTAACCACAAGTAGAAAAATGCCTTTTAGTATCAACAAGAAATGTATGTCCAGAGAGGCAGCTGATCCAATGGATTGTTACAACAAAAGTCCCCTTCCCTCCAGACAACCCCAACTGTGATTGGCTCTGCAGTATATTAAGTGTGATGAATTTGGGATGTTTTGGAATACTGGACATTGTTGTGGGAATGAAATGTCCTGGGTATCAAAGTAAAATGTAATGAAATTAACAAGACTGTTATACATTGTAAAAAATCTTACAATACGTTGGAATCATCAGGACACTTTAAGCATGGGAGTAGAATGTTTTAATTTTCACATTCTTTTCCAGAGAAGCCAAGCAGTACTGAACGGTGTTTTAAATTAAACTACATTTTCTTAAAAAGAGAATAAACCAGCAGGATCAAGGCTATGGGGCCGGTAGGGCTATTACCTATGCATCAGATCTGTTTGGGGCCAAACAAGAACCTACAGTCCTTTAATTTGTCCAACAGTCATAACACACAGCCCTATAAATAAACAACCATATGTTTAAAATCTGTAGGCCAAAGTATTTTACCTGAAAAGTGGTTCTTTTGGAGAACTTTGGGCTCTTGCTGTAGGCTAAAGTGGTGACAATATCTTCAGCAGACATGGTTTTGACGTGACAAAATCTTAGATGCTCAACGTTATCCAGTGAAGGCAAAACTTCAAGCAGAATGTAGGTAAGAGACAAAAAGAGAATTTGACACTGAAAACAGCACCAACATTGCCTTGAAGAAAGGACATTCTTTGTCCTCCAAGCCTAGTTTCTAAACACACTTGGATCTTGAATTACAAGATTAATGGCAGAGATACCTTTATATTCCACACTGCTATGTGCCAATAGTTTCTTATTACCAAGCACCTGCTTTTTAATTATCACATGGCATCACGTGCCAAAGGTCAATTGTATATGTTTTACCTTAGGGTTTTTTAATCAATAACTTTACTGATTACTTATGTGACAATAAACAGAAAAGTAACTTCATACGAGCTACATTTTTAAAGAGAAAAGGAGACATATACGTTGGTCCAAATGTTCACTGGCTAGCTATGGGCTCTTAAGAAAAAGTTATGTGTTTTTGTTATAATCCAATCAAGTGTAATTCCTGTGAAGATTCTGAAGAAACTGCCTTTATCTCCCAACACACATAAGTAAAAAAAGTGCGAAAGGAAGGAGAATGATCTATATAGCAAAACGAAAGAAGTGATTTGAGCAGGCAGAGAAAAGTGCGAGTTTGGAGAGGTGAATATTAAGTACTATCAAAAATATACATATTAGAATCCCATCTGTCAAATGCATCTTGTCCTACTTTTTTCTGTGCATAACAAACTAAATCCAGCGGCCCCATTAAGACCTTCCCCGTTCCTCGGGTGTGAAGGGTAAACTTTCTCTGGTTCCGCCTTCAATCACTGGCGTGCACGGGCGCTTTCCAAGACTTCTGGGCCACCTGTTTAGCCCCCAGGACCACCCGCCTCAGGTGGGCTGCCTCCAAGGTTCAAAGGCCCAGCTGATTCGGCCTCGCCCACCCCGGAGCTCTGCCCGCCTACCTCGCCTCGCTCGAAGGATCTCGTCTCGGGCCGGCGAGAGGCAACGCGCCCAGATCGTCGAGCAGACACCACCCTGCTGTATGCCCTGCCCCGGCCTCAGGTCTATTGAGCGCCGCCCGCGGCCTCCGGCCAGGTAGGCTTCTCCGCCGGGCGCGTTACCTAGCAACCCCGGCCACGCTACACCTGACAGCATAGACCGGCGGCGTGTTGCTGGGGAGCCAAGCCCCGCCTCCCGGCCGGCAGCGACTTCATTGTCGCGTCAAGGGGGCAGAGGGGCGGAGCCGAGGGGGGACGGAATAAGACTCGTCCCTCGCCGCCGCTTGCTTGTCCGTGTCCGCGGGCGGGGGGGCGGCCTAACGGGGAAAGAGCCAGCCAATGGGTGCCCGCGGGAGGCTTGTGGTTGCATTGGGTGGGAGCCTAGCTGCGATAAACAGGCCAGGGCCCGCGGAAGAGTCAGGTGGGGAGCGTGTCGGTGTGAAGCGGCAGAACCAAGCCCGGGTCAATGAACAGCCAGCAAAGTCAGAATGGCTGGCAAAATCCATCGCTGCAGCGTCAGGGCCGGGGTTCAGCTAACTGCTGTCCGCAGCTGAGCATAGCTCATCACTCTCCCTTTTTGGACGACTTTGTTGATTCCCGTTATGCTTCCGCTGGAATTCAACCCCCTGGAAATGGTGGTTTCTGTTTGGTTCTGGGATTTGTGAAACCTTTTCATGATGCTGGATGTTAATTTACGGCTTATATTTTGCCCCTAAGTATGAGCTGATTACTATCATGCCATGCTCTCGTGTCTGAAGAAGTGTGTACGTGCAGTAAAGTGCATGCCTTGAATGAAACTTGGTTGGTGTTCTGTTAGCTATACTAGGAGGAGTGGGGAAAGGTCTTGGGTTAGTTTAATCTAAGCAGCAAAGCGACACCCAGATCAGAGGGAACTTGATCTAAGTAGGTATGCAAAGGTTTGCACGGGACATGGATATCCTATTATTGGCTTGAGTTGCAATAAATCTGTTAATCTTTATGGTAATAAGAGCCAGACTCTTTCAAAGCTTTATGTTTGGGTATTTAAACCATGCTGCCCCACAAGGATGCTCAGGGGAGGGTGCCTCTTATGTAGATAAAAGCAAATGGAAACATTGTATCATCTGTAACCACTTGCAATAGGAGATAACCTATTCCCCTAATTTACTTAAAGAAACCTAGCTTTTTGATTTCTAGATGTTCACAACTGCCTTGGCTAAATGCATGTCAAAGAAGCTCAAGCACAGGATAAGCACCTTCCTTGCTCTCTGCTCATAACATTGTTGATTTTTAACCCAGAAAACGATTAACTGCTGTGCCATCCACTTTGCAAGTTGGCAAAATACAGAAACGTATCAAGGCTGTTTTAGAACTTCGTATAATTGTGATAGATGGATAATTGTACTAGCCATTAGCCATGCCAATTTATAATTTGGTTAGAAGATATAGTACTGTGCTACTGTGCTATTGTTTAACATATAAATTACACTGTTTAATGGTGCTGTCAACTAACATTGTTTTATTTTCGTTATTAAAAATAGAGCTGCAAAACAAGCCACAAGTGCCTTGTGTTTACTTTAGTATTTCTGTTTTCATAGAAAGGATGGCAAAACATCTATACCATGCATTGTATTTCCACAAAATAATTCATCTGAGCCTCTGGGGAGGGCAGTATATACATATAATCAATCAATCTTTACTAGTTTATTATTCTTTTCAAACAGCGTGCTTACTGGATATTCTTTGCTATTTCTAGACTTTCTTCTATCTTTTCATATAAAGACATACTTTTTATCAACTGCTGGCCAAACTGACTAGAGTTGCTTTTTCCAAAGTTATTTGATCATCACAAGAAATATGAACAGTCTTTGCTCAGAATATATTTTCTACTTACAAACAAAATTTTGAAACAAGAATAGTTGGTGGCAGCAGTCCTCCTCCCCATTTTATGAGCACTCTTCCCTTTAGTAACAAGGCCAGTTTTAAAAACCAAGGTAGCAATATTAATAATTCCCAGATGATGGCAGCAGAAGATTCTGCTGTAAAGTGATAGATTACTTTCTCCTGGCTCTTGTGTTAGGTTTTGAAACATACATTTTTGACTTGCTGTGCTGCAAATTAGAATGAAATTATCACATCAAGAACAGGTTGCTTTCCTATGGCTTATTAAAGTTGCAGTTTTATGTACACCTACTAGGGAGTAAAACCCATTGAACACAGCAGGATGTACTTATGTCTAAACAGGCTTAACCCTGTAGGCTGAAATACTATTGATTAGTTTTGTAATTATTTAGCTGAGAAATTCAAAATATGTAATATAGCATCAAATCATTGTTCATTCTGTGCTTCGAGAGAAATCTAAGTAGAGTTACACCTTTCCAGAGCCATTGAAATGAATAGATTTAGGTGGGTGTATCTCTGCTTAGATATGCATTGTCCTAAGAACATTTTGCGCAAGTACACTGAAGTAGAATTCTGAGTAAACCCATGTAGGGTTGCTCTTTAAGAGAGCAGGTCTACTCAGAAGTGAGGCTTAATCCCAAGAAAAGTATTTGTAGAACTGCAAATTCACTTAATTAAAGACCAAACTATATGTTGCAAGTTGGAGTCAAGGATCAAGTCTTCACAGGGCTTTTTATCCACTCCCAGCCCAAATAAATCCCTCCTGTCTACACTGAATTCAATTTCCATTTTAATTTTGGGCACTTTAAATTTTCCCTCTACAACATGCATAATTGATCCGCAGTGACCATACCTTTCCCCTGTGATATCTAGGACTGGATATAAGCTGCAATATTTGAAAAACCACCATCAGTAAGTGTGTAGATTTTTGCTTTTTGTGAGTTAACTTCCTGCTCCAAAGCAGTCTTCCCTGATTGGCCAGGGCATCAGTTCGAAGACTTCCTGGTTCCCGGTGGCAGGGCTTCCCTCCCTGTTTTAAAGTGACTGCTACACAAGCCCATATTTCTCTCAGCAAAGATTTGCCTCATTCTCTGAGAGGCTGTTGCTGGCTTGGAAGTCAAAAGAGAAGCAATAAAGTAGCGATCCCCAACCTGTGGGCCACGGACCACATGTGGTCCTTCAACTAATTGGAGGTGGTCCCTGAAGGACGCCTTATCTCCCCCCCCCCTGGCCCATTACTTTATCCCCCCGGCCCTTTACAACACACTTCGGGTGTCATTGTCTCCCATCACTCCCAGATGGGACTATCTCGTTGCAGAGAAACAAGCTCAGGGTTCCCATTGATTTGTCATTGTCATGAGTTAAAATTTCCATGAAAATAAAATGTTCCTTCTGTTCATTGTTGAGGCATGTCTGTATCTTATTTTGAAGGGATGTTTAAACATTACAATAGTGATCAGAGAGCTTTAGGGCAGTGGTTGAGAGTAGAAGAGTAAACTACCCCCCCCCCCACAGGGCCTCAGTAAAAGGCGTTGAGTGGTCCCTGGTGAGTGGTCCCCAGCGTTGAGTGGTCCCCGGTGATAAAAAGGTTAGGGACCACTGCAATAAAACACTAATAGTGTCTGGACTTCACCCAACCCCCCCCCCCACTAGTTCAGGAAAGATAGTTCAGTTTCATGACCTCCCTTCTCTGAGCTTCCCCAATCAAGTGCAGAAGCCTTTCTGTTTCAATTCATGGGAGTAGGAAGGGAAAAGACCCAGATTCAAATCAAACTGAATTCAGAAGAATTGACAATGGGGGAAAAAACTAAGTGCAGAATCAGTCAAGATTTCCAGATATTTTCATTTTTAGTTTCAACTAGTCACAAGAACACTAAATTTGATTAGAGAAGTATTGGTGTTTATCTCGTCTACTGTTATCATCCCAATCTAACCTTCCACAACAAACTTTCCAAGGGGGAAAAATAATGTAATTTTGAAAATTACCCAAGGTAAAAGGGTAAACCTCCCAGCAGCTGCAGTGACCAAATTTAGAGCCCATAGTGGTTGTTTTAAATAAAAATAAAAGTATTTGGGAGATCCAGTCACAGATCTGTGTCATGGCCCTAAGTTAAATTTAAAAGATTGCATGTTTGATTGAAACAGTGACACCAGCAACACCAAACTAGCAACATTTCTTTATGTAAATATTTTCTTGTAAAAAGCACTTCCTTGTTTCCTTAGCTTGTGATGATGATAGAAACCTGCAGCAGAATACTATTTAAAAATAGCCTAAATAGTCACAGTTCCTTGTTGATAAACCATAAGTAATTAAAGTGATTCAAGTGGGTGGTCTTGGTCTGAAGTAGCAGAACAGACTCCAGGTGTCCCTTTAAGACCACCAAAGTTTTCTTCAAGGTATAAGCTTTCATGGACGCAAACTTAGTTAAAGTGATGAAATGAGCAGCAGCCAGAGTTGTGAGATTTTGGAGCCTAGACCACAATAACATATATTGTAAAGTTGTTTCTTTTCTTTCGGAGTTCATTAATCAAGTGATATTATGTATTATTTGTCCCAAAAGTCACACTACTGAAGCTAAAATAAGCAATGAGCAAAACTGTGATGGAACTCTGTTGCTTCAGCGGCATTTTTAAGCCAGTTGGTAATGCTTCATGTAAAAATAACAAAACTTCAAAATGATATAAAGAGAAAGAAAGAAAAAATCCAACATAGAGGCCATCACAGCAAACGAAAATGTACAATGAAATTTCTGTTACCCAAATTTGGCTGTTTGAAAGGTGCCAGATTTCAACTGTGCTAAGGATGCGTGTTTATAAAGTGTTTTCCACTCTCAAAATTAGGTTAGATTGGAGAAACACCTGATTGGATCAAACTTTTCTGCTGTTAAATGGGGGAAGAAGGCTGCCCACTCAACAAGATCATGATGAGACTGCATGTCAAAACCTATGTGGGACAGAAGATGTAATAAGGAGGGAAGCTGGGTGTGAGAATGAGATGGGGGGAAAGGTAGCTGGATCCAAATTTCTGCTTCTCTAAATACCACAATGTAAGGCTGGATGAAAATAACTGTTTATCTGACCCTGAATTCCAGGAGTCTAAAATTCTGTCACACACTCAAACTGCAGAGATTTGATGTCAGAAAACCAGATGATGCTAATCTATCCCAGAATCTGAGTAGTGCTTTATGAGGAGGAAGAATTTTTACCTCCTGTCCAGAGGTACACTTTACATCCTTTAAACATCTTAGGGGTTAGGGTCTTCAAGTGGGTCATGGAGCCCTGCCTGTTGGCTCACAAGCCCCATAGAGCAGCCCCCCCCCCATTGCTTTCTGGATGGACCTACTGCAAGTATAATTCCTGCCTCTCTTTACACATAGCCAGAGATGAGTGGCAGGACAGGGAGATGAGAATGCCCAGTGCTGTGCTTGCTTGGCCCTGCAGAAGATCAGTTTTCTTGAGTGACAGCTTGGCAGGGAAACAAAAACAAAAATAATGAACTGGGAGGGGGTGGGTCCCAGTGAAGAGACAAATATAGAATAGTACAGACGCACTGGGAAACCAATGTGGCAATAAAAATATCCAAATTGGACTTATATAGAGTCATCTCTCTTCAGTTTCAGTAATTCTTTTATTCTTATTTCCCACAAGTCCCGACGCGTTTTGCCTACAGCTTTTTCAAGGGACGGTTTTTATATTTAAGGACTAACTTCAACTTATTAAGAAATCTCTTGACAGAGTATAAGGTCATACAATAGGTAAACTTAGCTTGTGGCGCTTCAGACGCCACAAAATGGCAAAAAAGAAACAAAAAGGTAGGATAGAGCTTTTGTGTGCAACTGAGTCCTGTGCTGTCTTGTTTTTTGGGATAGAAGTAATTTAAATTTCAAAACAACACAGTCACTCTCTGGAGGCTCAAAGCAGGAGATGGAAGACACCACTCTGGCCACTATTTTACATACTGGTTCCTACAGGCTTACTTTCACCCAGGATGGTTCTTCACTATAGCACACTTACTGTTGTTCAGCTTGGGTTTCTCATTCCCAGCTTGTATGGGCTGCTGCCCATGGGCCTGGGCCTGACACTGGCAAGGCTATAAGTGCTGATGCAGACCCTTGACTCTCAAACAACATTCCATGCCTTCTGAAGGGCAATGAACATGCCAATGCGCTTGTTGAGCCATCAAGGGGGAGGGGTCTCATTCTGTTGCTATACAGACAGGAACAGGATAGACACGTTCAGTCTTGGAAAGAAACATCGATGGCCAAATTAGCTGAACACTGAATATTCTCAGAGGCTTTTTGAACAAAAGTGTTTGTACTGTAATATGTTGTTAGTCTGGAACAAAACACTGGGTGCCTTATTAGTCAAGCAGTTAGGAAATTGCTAATCAAATTGTTGCAGATCTACTGCTTCCATTTACCTTGAATATTGTAGTGTCACTTGCTGTTACCTTCAGTTGGATCCTGCAATACATCTGCCTTTGCTGTAATCATTATTGTACTTTGGCGCTATGTTTTTATACACAAAAGTATGTCTGGTAAGTCTGTTAATTTTTTATGCCTTGACCGATAAACAAATGCTTTCCTAGTAAAGATTCTTAGTAATTACAAAGCTTTTTCAGTGTTCATAGTGATCCAAGTGTTTAATTTTATTGTAAACCTTACAGCTGCTCTGTAAAGCAAACCAGTATGTTATTACCTTCACGTTACAGTCGGGGCCTGAGAAATAGGGATTCACCTAAGACCACCTACTGAGCTTTTAATAGTGGCGAGACTTAACTAGAGGTTTTTGTCATTATTAGTAACCTGTTACAAACTGGGGACAAATATAGAAGAAGCTTTCACCAGGTATTTTACCATTAGCTTCTACAGCCAGAGATCTAGATGTAAATATTTCAATTACGTTCACTTGATAAGTGGGAAAGGTTTAATTTAGATAGCTTTAAGGTCTTATTAGATACTAATAGAAACTTACTGGCAACTGGTATAGCTGGTTCAAATTCGACAGTATATGTTCTCAGCATCTAGCTGAGTGCTGCTTCTGGACCAGTTGTAATATCCAGGTTGTCTTAGGGGAAGCCCCACATAAGGATGTTGAATGGTGCAGTTATCCAATCATTAGTATAAGGTAAAGGTAAAGGTATCCCCTGTGCAAGCACCGGGTCATGTCTTACCCTTGGGGTAACGCCCTCCAGCGTTTTCATGGCAGACTCAATACGGGGTGGTTTGCCAGTGCCTTCCCCAGTCACTACCATTTACCCCCCAGCAAGCTGGGTACTCATTTTACCGACCTCAGATGGATGGAAGGCTGAGTCAACCTTGAGCCGACTGCTGGGATTGAACTCCCAACCTCATGGGCAGAGCTCCAGACTGCATGTCTGCTGCCTTATCACTCTGCACCACAAGAGGCTCTTCAATCATTAGTATACCGAAGCATAAATCATCATGGCCAGATTGAATAAGTCTAGGCAACAGAGTTGGTGAGTCAGGCGCAGCTGATAGAAGGCACTCCTGGCCTCCATGCCAATCTACCACTTTTTAAGCAGTAATGCAGGGGCCATGATCACGCCCAAGCTCTTTAACCAGCTCTAGGAAAAACCAACCTCATACCATCTAGGAAAAAGAATTCAGTCCCGCAAGGTTATCAGCCTTCTCAGCCAATGTGACCTCTGTCTTATTTGGATTTAGGTTCAGCTTGTCCTGCCTTAGCCACCTGAACACAGCATACAAATGCCTGTTTAGAACCATGATGGAGGCTTCAAGAATGAGTTGTCGAGCTGTGTGTCATCTGCATATTGATGGCATCCAATGTCAAAACTCTAGACCTATGGTCCCCAACCTTTTTATCACTGGGGACCACTCAACACCGGGGACCACTCAACGCCTTTTACTGAGGCCTGGTGGGGGGGGTAGTTTACTCCTCTACTCTCAACCACTGCCCTAACGCTCTCTGATCGCTATGGTAATGTTTAAACATCCCTTCAAAATAAGATACAGACACGCCACAACAATGAAGTGTGTTGTAAAGGGCTGGGGGGGATGAAGTAAAGGGCCAGGGGGGGGGAGAAGGCGTCCTTCGGGGCCCACCTCCAATTAGTCGAAGGACCACATGTGGCCAGCGGCCCACAGGTTGGGGATCACTACTCTAGACATTCTCTTTCATAAATATTTGGCCTGCAATGATGCTTGTCTTGAGGAACAAATTTAGAGTCTGGTAGGCCCTTTAAGGCCAACACATTTCTATTCAAGTTATAAGCTTTCGTATGTACACCCACTTCCTTGTCTTGAGGGTTGCTGTTAACTGTTTCCTTTCATTCCAGCTTGCTGGATACCCACTGTGATTGTTTCATGTGAAACACTTCAAGCAGCCAGGAAAGGTGGCCTGTGCATGGTTTGAATCAATAAACAAAGGTTTATCAAATGTTCAGGCTTCTTGTTCTCCTGTCTTCATTTTGCCATCTCACCATTCGTTTGTCATGTGATAGCTTTATAGATGTATAGTTGCAACATGTTAGATGCCAGATGCCATTTTGGAGATGGCAGTGCTGCACTTAGATATTGCCATATTTATTTTTGCACATGCTATTTTTTAAAAAATGTGTGCTTGCAACAGCCTGCATGCCAGTGCAAGAAGAAGAGTTCTACCAGGAGAAGTCTGTGGCTTTCCTTTCTCCACAACAGACACCCTGTGAGGTGTCTGTTGTGGAGGTTGGTGAGCCCTCATATTACTGCTAAATCAGAACTGCTTTATCAGAGCTGTGGTGAGCACAAGGTCACCCAGCTGGCTGCATGTGGAGGAGGAGAAAGGAATCAAACTCAGCTCACCAGATTAGAAATCCATGCTCCAAACCACTACACCAAGCTTGGCAACAAATGTGACCACCAAGACTCAGGGTCAGTGCACAACAGGAGGATGCTTACCCTTGAAAAATGATAACATTTCAAAGCAACAACTAATTTTGGCTTCTTCTATTAATTCATTTCCTTTGCTCATGGACCTGCCATAGTGTGACAACCATTTTCAGTACAGCAAATATTTTCTGATGCTTTCTACTTCCATAAAGTTATCAGAGTTTAAATGCTAAATTTACCACACAGCACAAGCAAAGCACAACCTATTTATCCAGCCAATGAGATTCTATTTCTGATACGAGCAAATGTGCTCTCAAAAGCATTTCATGACAAAACACAACTGGGAAATCCATGCTGGCCTGCTTTGAAACATTCTTTCCTTGGTGAAAGTGAGTGGAAAGCAGATCAAGATGAGGTCATAAGAGCAGACTAATCTGGTCATGCAATGCTTTGGAGTTAAAACGTTTCCTAAAACCTATTGTAGTAAATTAGTTGAAGGACAAATTTGCATATTTCATTAAAACTGCTAAACTGATTAGGCACTCAGCTTTGATTTAATTAAGATTTCCCTTTCCTCCATCTTCTCTGTTTCTTTGTTGACTCGAGCACTTTTAAGAAAGCATCAGGTGTATTTAGTAGGAGACAGTAAAGGACCATGATGCCTTTCAGAAACAATGGCAGAAAGATCTTAATGAATTAGATTCATTGCTCTTTGGTGCCTATTCTGTGGTTTTTGGATTAAAGGTATGCTTAAAGGTTTTATTACAGATGGGTTAAATAAATTGATGTAATGCGGGACAATGGAAGTGAATATTAGGATATATTGAACAGTAGAAGTGAAACAGAAAAGAAAAAAAGTGACCTTCAGATTGCAGATGTTAACTATGGGGTTAACACAATATATGATCTGTAGGAGAAGAGGATATGTATTGTTAAATGTAAGCTGTATGAATATTTTGGTTTTCTTCTAAATAATAGTTGTATATTATAAGTAATATTTTTTTCTGAATCTTTCTAAATAAATAAAATATATTAAGAAAAAGAGCTTCTAGCAGCAGATAATCTGAAACATAAGATTATCCCTTTCCTCATGTTAAAGTTAGGGAAGCATGGCTAAAAAATTAGTGATATTCCCTAAGCCACCCAGTGAAAGGGAAGTACTTCTTCATCCAACACGTGGAATCCCTTGCATGTGGAATCTCTTGCTACAATAAATGGTGGTGGCTCCAAGCACAGACAATTTCAAGAGAGATTGGATGAACACATAGAGCAGAAGTCCATCAGTTGTTATAGAAATTCCATCTAAACATCCGGAAGAAGTTCCTGACAGAGCGGTTTCTCAGTGGAATAGGCTTCCTCAGACGGTGGTGGGTTCTCCATCTTTGGAAATTTTTAAACAGAGGCTCGATAGCCATCTGACGGAGAGGCTGATTCTGTGAAGGCAAAGGGGTGGCAGGTTACAGTAGATGAGCAATTGGGATGTGAGTGTCCTGCATGGTGCAGGGGGTTGGACTAGATGACCCATGAGGTACCTTCCAACTCTATTATTCTATGATTCTATGATTCTGTGATTCTAGAGGAAACACTATGTCTAGGACAGTGATGTTCTATATTCTTGGTGCTCGGGGGGGGGGCAATAGTGGGAGGGCTTTTGGAATTATGGCTCTGCTGGTGGACCTCCTGATGGCAGCTGGGTTTGGCCCACTGTGTGACAGAGGTGCTGGACTGGATGGGCAATTGGCTTGATCCAGCATGGCTTCTCTTACATTCATATGAATCTGTGCTTGTGGTCAGACATCATGACATAAACTCCACTTAAACCCTGACTGATAGCAAGCAAAGCTTGTCACTGTGCCCATGCCTACACTTTGTTCCACCTTCCTTTGTGTAGAGAGCTTCCTAGCTTGATTCAATATGATATCTCATTGCTAGTGCCCTGATGAACTGAAATTTCTTTAGTACACATAAGCCAGCAGTGGCATACCTAGTTTATTGGGTGCCCAAGGCAGAGAGGGTTTTTTTTTTTACAACAATTCATTCTCCCTGAATCCCCATGTCCACCTGCAAGTGTGTCATGTTCTCTCCTGCCTGACATAATCCATCCGGGTCCTTTTGGCATGCTAGTAAATATCAGAATGCCTGAAAACATATAAGTGACCTTTCTGGGAAAAGAGGACTTTCTATTTCCATTGTGTTGGGACTCAGGTTCTTGGACAGAGTGATTAGTGGGATGTAAGATGTGAAACGTTGAGAGCCAATGCATTTTAATAATGATTTATTCACACTGTAAGTGGCCTTGTTCCACAAGGGAGACATGCAGCTAATAAATGCTTTAAATACATTTTTAAAATATAAGAAATCCGAAGCTGCTGCTTAAAAGTTTCTATGGGTGCCTGCTGCAGAAAGTACACACGTAAGGGCAACTAGTGTTACTGTTCCTAGGGGCCTACAGAATTCTATGCCATAATTTGGAGACCATTGATGTTGTCAGGAAGTTCTGCCAGTCCCAATAATTGGCCATTTAGAAGCTTTGAGCACGTCTGAACAGATACCAAACAACCCTCAAGTGTTTCCTAGTGATTCATTGCTATCTGCTTATGACAGTCCAGTTTGACACTTAGTTTGACTTTGCCACTGCTATCATTCTCAGATAGCCAAAAGAGAAGAACAGACACGTACATATTCTACATTAACAGCTCCATTTATTCATAAAAAAGAAAAGAAAGCACAGCAGTTCAAAAGTCCAAGTTATCACTGGCACTGAAACACAGGCAACATTTAGCTTTGATCACCCCCCCCCAAAAAAAAAAAAAACCTTTCTTGGGAGTTGTTCAATTGTATCCAATTTAAAAGTAGTACTTGAACCCTTTCCATTTACATTTCCCAGTGCTTTTCTTTTTATTACTTGATATAAGTATGATACACATAAAAAGATTAGCAACGACAGTATATATTTCTGAAGGGCACATAGCTGAGCTTCAAAGCACGGATGTTAAAGTGTCAGAATTCTGTTTCCCCCTCCCCTTTTATGGAGTGTGAACAGATTTCATGGTGTGCTAAATATAGTTCTGTGGCTAATGTACTTGAACGGTATTCTAGCAAGCATATATATGAGCTGTCATGGAAAGGTTATTAAGTACACAATTTTTGTGCCAATATTTATGCAGCCGGAATAATGATGGTATATCATGATTACTTTCCAAATAGTTCATTTAGGCCTTATTTTATAGCAATTTCTCAGAAAGAAGTCTGTGAGTACTGATAAAATCTGTTTAAAGGCCTGTTGAAGACAGGATCCCTCCCCTGCCCCTTTGTGTTCCAGCACTATATTAGTGTCTGCATTGGGGTGTGAGGCTGACTACTTACCCCAACAGTCCTGCAAATTAACCTTTCTGCTCTGCTGTAGCAGTGGATATTAGCAGGCATTAGAAAAGGGGAAGGGAAAAGAACACAAACCGTAGTAGAAAACATTCCTAGAAAGTGCTAAAGAAACTAGGCTTTGGATAGAGTGATGGCCTTGCATGTGGGAAAGCCCCATTTCTCCTTCATGCAGGACAGCAATCTCCAGAAGTCTGTTGTATGGCTAATGGCTTGACAAGAAATTATCTACAAATACATTATTTAGAATATGTGTGTGCCATTTGGTGTGCCAGGGGCTTTCCCAGTTCCCCGCCCACCCCATCACACCTTCCAGTAACAGCGACCAAGCTGATTTTATTTATGGGGTGGGTTGTGAGTGGTCAGTAATACAATGTTAATATGTAACTGCTGGGTTATGTGCTGCTCTTACAGAGGAAGCCTGGGAAGATAAAGTTGGAATTTCAGGTAATTCTGTTAGTTTCCCCTTCCCCTGGAGTGATTCCCACCAACTCCTTTTTCCAAAACACACAAGAGTTTATTGTCTCCTCTTTAGAAGGACTCAGCAGTTTATGGTTTGTTGGATAAGGCAAGGAATTTAGCAAGTTATTTATCATTTATAGCAAGGGATAGTAAAACTCTGCTTTAAAACAGTTAACATTTCACACCCTCATAGTTTTGGTTCTTACACACACACACACACACACACACAGAGAGAGAGAGAGAGAGAGAGAGAGAGAGAGAGAGAGAGAGAGAGAGAGAGAGAGAGAGAGAGAGAGAGAGAGAGAGAGAGAGAATTACTTCAATCAGAACTTTCCCTTAAACCCAAGAATCTGAGTGTGTTCAAAAGAGGGTGAGCTCAATCCCCTCAAAAGTCCCTAACTCAGTGTTTCCCTAAGGCAGCCTTTTTCAACTTTTTTATCATTGAGGAACCCCCGAAACTTTCTTCAGGCTTCGAGAAACCCCAGAAGTGGCATGATCGTGCAGAACATGGTTGGGAAGCAGAGCTGTCCCCACCTGGGGACTCTCTACTTCCCACCTCCTCCAGGCCCATCATTGGCCATTTTGGGATAGAGATGGATGCATCGACATGACCAGCTGGTCTTACCATAGAGTTTTTGCCCAAATACCAGAGTGTCACCCTGGCAACCCTACTGGGAATGGATATTTTTCCTTATCAAAAGGAAGAGCCAGCAGGTTTCGACAAATTCAGAGACAGAGCCCAGTCAAGAAACTGGCATTTTCTAGTAATTCCTTGGCCTTTCAAAATCTTTAATTCATGATTTGGGGCCTAGTTAAGTTGGTGAAGTCCTCTCTCTGAGAAGTCAATGTAAGGATGCCTTGCTATTTCAGTGAGAGAGATAAGGAGGCGATGGAGTCACACAAAGGTACAAGTGAGATTGTTGGCCTGGGAGCTTCAAGGTCAGAGAGAAAGAGGGAGTTTCACACTTGCATTCCATCTCATTCATGCAAAGAACTCTGGCCAAGGAAAGGTTGCTTGATTGTGAATTTCTGTCAGCTGCAGAGGTATGTGGTGACATATCTTAGCAACACATCTGATTGTCATCCAGGATCAGGCCACCAGCAGGCAGTCTGACATAATGACCGGGAAACAGCAAAATGGAAAAATCCTATTCTGAAAACAGGAACCTAGAAGGCTGAGCAGTTAAAACAGAGAACAATATATATATATATATATATATATATATATATATATATATGTATGTATGTATGTATGTATGTATGTATGTATGTATGTATGTATGTATGTATGTATGTATGTATGTATGTATGTATGTATGTATGTATGTATGTATGTATGTATATATATATATATCTGTACACCGCCCGTGGCGCCATGGGCGCCACGGACTAAATAAAACAGTAAGCCCTCCTGGGGCGGGCTGTGTCCGGGATGAGGAAGGGTCCGGATTGGACCCTTCCTCATGACAATCGGAGGGACCTATCGGCAGGCGCAAAGCGCCTGCCGATGGGTCCCTCCGATTCCCAGGTGCAGCAACTGTGAGCCGCGCGCAGCGCGGCTCGCAGTTGCTCCCGGCCTGACTTGGCGAGAGGCGCTTCGCGCCTCTCGCCGCGTCAGGCTGCCGCCTGAGGGAACCCCTGGCAGTCGCGCAGTCGCGCAGTGCGCAGAGCACGGCTGCCGGGGGCTCCCTGCCCGATGGCCTGACGCGGCGAGAGGCGCAAAGCGCCTCTTGCTGCGTCAGGCCGCCCCACGAGGGAGCTCCCGGCAGTCGCGCGGAGCGCGGCTGCCGGGAGCTCCCTGCCCTTCAAGATGCCGCCCGTCAAGCCGCCGCCCGAGGGAGTCCCTGCTAGCGGCGCGCAGGCCGGCTGGCGGGGGCTCCCTGCCCGGCGGTCTGATGCGGTGAGAGGCGCCTCTCGCCGCGTCAGACCGCCGGGCAGGGAGCCCCCGCCAGCCGGTCTGTGCGCCGCTAGCAGGGACTCCCCTGCAAACGTCACTGGAAGACCCCGAGCTTTGGCGCCTTCATAACACCCCGACGGATTCCAAGATGGACGCCAACGGCCCGCAGAGCGCCCGAGGATGCCCCGCCGCCGCCGCCCGCCTTCTCTAAGGTGAGCTTCCTTCCCCCCGCTGCCCTGTCCCTCCCTATCCCCCAGTTTCTAGCGCCCATTGTATTTTCGTTACAATGGGCTCTTTTACTAGTATATATATATTATTGCAAAATGCACAGGAGCTATAAATTAAAACAAATTTGTGAAATGGCTAAAAATAAAGAGATAGTTGATGTAACATCATATCCATTAAAACATTGCATAAAACAACAAAAGTAACATACATAATAACCAATAGACCAAAATATTGGTTACCCATACAATAATCACTAGACATAATGCATTTGGCCCCGAGGACCTTCTGCAGTGGTCTAAATAATAACAACACACAGTAAAAATGCAAAATATCTTTTCCAGGCAAGACTGATATTATATTAATCCAAACAATAAAAAATAAACATGTAAAGATATTATCAAAATATAACATACTAGCTGGCCCAAAGTAAATATTTTCTAAACAAATGTTAATAAGGAATGGTTGCTACTCACACTAGAATAGTGTAGCCCCAAATAATAGTTATAAAGTTTAGCTATCAATCAGGCCTGCATATGCTGAGGAGCCTAGTGTTTGTACTGTGGTTATATTTAGTGCCCTTTTGCTCATTTCTTTTAATAAACCTTATTAATTACACTTGAATAATTTTATTTGGGTTTCGTGGCTTCAATCTGAACCTTGTACCTTGGCTTATTTTGGCTACAGCTACCACAGTAATTGCTTTTAGAGTTCAGCTTGCAAGTGTCCTACCTAGGATGACTTCTTGTATCTGCCCATGGACCCAGCTGATCTTGTGACAGGTTCTTGTGATTGCATCTGAAATATGTTGTACAGGTACATAAATATAGGGAATTCAATCTGTCTTCTGTCAGTCATTCAAACTGACTGTGCAGGCACAAAGACAAGCTGAACTACAAGCATTTCCATTATTTCCACACATTATTTAATGACCCAAACAATGTTGACCTCCCCTGTGGTAATTGAAGTGATAATTTTATCCTTGTACTAGGTAACAGCAGTCATAAGATGCAACAGCCAAGTGTCAAAGCTGCTCAGCACAGTGCTTTGACTAAGTCAGACAACCCTTATCAGGGACCATGAAGGCAATCTGATTCAGACTTTGCCTCACATGCAATTGAGCAAGTTTGAATATGGTAAATTCACTTGCCTATGGCATTTGTGTATTCAAGAAGCCTTTAGCTCTATTTGTTAGCTCTATTTGCTCCAGACTGACATAGAAGACTGGGACAAGGAGTAAACGACATTGTCTTTCAGTGTGTCAATCCTATTTCAAAGCAGGTATGGCCATGAGGAAACAGCAATCCTGCCCCCAACTAAACTGACAGAAAAGTTGAGTCTTGAGATATGATACAAAACCTACCCTAAATGTCCTTTGCTGAAAGAACTGTTTAATTTTTTGCATTTCTATTGAACCTCAGTGAGAAAGGGAGGCTATAAATGAATAAATACAATGAAGCTGCCACCGAATGAATTTCAGGGTTCTAGAAAGTAGTGGGAAAGCCTGAAATACATGGTTAAAGGAAAAAGAACCCTCAAAGCCATGTGTTTGAATTGAAAGACCAAAGAACAGAACTGTATTAGCATTCTAAAAAGTAATAGGTCAGCTAGAATTTGCTAAGCAAATGGATCTGAACTAATAACAGTTTTTAAACCTTGGACCATTTTCCTCAGATTCTGTAACTGAACAAGGCACCATTTTCATTTACACAGACTGGAATACATTTTGACTTTTTTTTTTTCATGAAAGGATATTTTGCAGCGATGTCCTTCCCAGGACTTATGTTTTGTGGAGACTTGTTTCTGGAAGTTTTTTTTTTTTTTTTTTACTCTGGGATATATCTTCTGGGATATAGACTTCGCAGAAGAGTCAGAGAGGTCACTTTTTTCCACAAATGTGTCAGATTCTTATCCTCATTTAGCTTTCAGTTATGTTTGCTACATTTGGTCTCTCTGGACTAGTAGGGTAGATATGCCTTTTACATGTACTTGTTTATTTGCTTGTTTACTTGGCAGTATTTATGAATTGCCTCTCTACTTTAAAAATAGGGCATAAGTTGATGCTTGATAAAAATATTTAAGAACATTTTCTGAATATTCGGCTACCCATAAATGTCCCTTTTGAGCCCTTAAATGAAATGAAAATGAGCACTTAAAACATTTTTTTAAAACTGAGATTCTGCTTGCAGGCCAAAAATGAAATGCAGCAACAGTCTGCAAAGTCATTACTTCTTTTCTCATTCCCACTTGTCCCTTTTTCTTGTCACTATGAAATGTACCAGTGACCTTTGTTTTCCCCTAGAATGCCCTTTCAAGAACCACACACTGTGTTGAGAACGAAAAAAAACATGTCAGCTTTTTAATTAAATATTGGCAGATCAGCCCCTATCTTTTATCTGTCTGGACAGCAAAACATTTTATGGACTGAGTATGCAAACAATTTTAACCCCTTGAGAACAGAACTGGCCTTTTTTGTTCAGTGTCGTTTCTTAGTTGCTAGAAACAGAACAATCTAGCAATTTTATTATAGACGTTACTTTGCTGTAATGGATACAGAACCTAGGCAGGGCTATCCTAAGATTCAGTTCAAATGGCTGTTGTGTACAGGTCCTCACACTGACATAACTAGTTGGAGGCCTGTATTTCCCCAGCTGCCACATCAGAAGTATGTAATAGCTGTGCGTGTGTTTGTGTGTGTGTGTGGGAAACAATGTTGCAATGATAATCAATTCCCACAGCAACCCTAGCAACTTAATAATCACTCACCAATCATACTGACAGTCCTTTCGCTGTCTTCACATTGCATAGGCATGGAAGGTGCCGATCAGAATGCAGTAACAATGGAACATTCAGATGACATCAAGGAAAATGCTGTGCTCAAGCATCCTCTCAAGATATGCGCACAATAACTCCCACAGGCCTGCCCAGTTTCTGTGAAACCTTCCAGAGCTTTTTGTGAAGCAGGGATTTGACTCCTTTGGCTGTCAGCCCAAACATCACTGTTAAACAGCTCTTTTGCCAGAATGAGTTGGCAAAGCACTGAAGTGGCAGAATGGACCATACCACTACAGACTAGGTGAAGGATTACATTTTCGGTGTCTTCCTATTAGTAACAAATGCTTATGAGTAGTAAATGAACACGACATAGAAAGAGCTAGGCAAGAACCTCTTGCCAGCAGTTCTGGTCATCTGAAGCCACTCAGCAGGGCAGTGAGGGTAAAATGGAGGGAAAATATGTGTTGCTTTGATGCATGATATCACTTCCAATTGTGAAACTGGAAGGGGTCATGCTCTAGGATTCTCCCCAAAGTTTGTGGTTTTACCATAGGTTTGGGTGAGATCCTAGATTATTTCTGGTTTTGCTCTGGAAGTTATATCACGTGACAGAATGACACATATTTGAATGTCTCCTCAGAAACCATCTCAGAAACTTCTCATGGGCTGCCAGTGTTGGGCTGTTACCTGCAGAGGAATTGCATATCAGACTCTTCCCACCTATACACCTGCAGGTGTAGATGAGGCCTAAATTGGTTTTCTCAAAAGACCTTTAAGCATGTGCTGACAGTAAATAGGACTATTGATTGCTTTGCATTTCTATCTGCTGCAATGAAATTGTGTCAGATGGGATAAATTAAACCTGTGTGGATCACACACTCAGATTGTCCAGATCAAAATTGTTTGTGACCCTACAGAAAGATAAAATATACACAGATTTTAAATATATGAATATTGCAATATCTGAACTCCAAGCAGCAGCACCTTTTACTCTGGACATTAATTGATTGGGAAGAAATCAAGCAAGCAGTCACCACTGACTGTCACTTTCATTAAAGGGAACATAGCTGAGGAGATAAAAGGAGATCAAACAGAGTACAAAATAAGCTAGAGAGGCTTAATCTCTTCCTGGGTGGGGGAGTGGATACCTGCAGATGTTGCTTAGTGCATCAGGAAACAAAACCTATATAAGAGGGGGTTTTCAATAAAAGGCTATTCGATATGATGTTGCGTAATTAAAGCATCCTAGTTATTATATGTGCCAGGAAGATTTTAAAGTAACTATAGTGGCCAGCAATGAAGCTCTCCTTTAATCAAAAATCAGGAGAAAACAAAATCCAGAGTCTCCATTTCCAAGTGGGGGTGGGGAGGATGCATCCAGATCTTTCACATTTTAGTGTGAACAGCAACTTTGTTGGAGTAATTTTTGTCAGGAACATTCTGCAGGGAAAGAGTTAGGCCCCATGCTGCTGCAGCAATTTGATACTGTCCCTCCAATGGCTGTTTCAAATAAAAAATCAAAATGGCAGATCACAGATTTCCTGCATGTCCCTGTTAAAGGTGATATTCTTCTGATGAAAGCTGAATCTTCCAGGAATCATATCATAGGCAACAAACTTGTATGGCAACATATTTGTGATTAACATCTGGCCATGATTTAGATACCTCAGCCTGTGCATACACTTGGGTTTACTGAGGGTCCCTCCTCCCCCATACACACACTTTGTAGGATTTTGTGCTGTACTGGAGAATGATTGGCCCAAGACCAACTTGAGCTGCATGGCAGATCACAGGTCTAAACCAGGACCTCTCCAGTCCATGTTTGACTCTTCATCAAGTGCACCACATTATCTTTTGATGCTGCAAGGATAGGAGAAGCAACATCTACCAATTTCTCTGACCACCCACTGTTATAGACATAGCTGTTCCATCCAAGGACAGATAAAATCACATTCCCACTCTTGCTTCTTTCTTTACAAATTCAGCTATACACTTGTGTTACCCTCACCCCATTTTATGAAAAAAAGCTAGACTTTGATAGCTGTCCGCTCTCAGTTTGATAGCTGTTTGCCATTGGTCACAGATAATTCCAACTACAGAGGCTGCAAACTCATTCCATGAGATTAGAAGAGATTAACTAGAAGCATAATCAACATGAGTCCTGCATTTAAACCAGGAAAGCACTTTTTGGATCAGCATTTACAGAGAATGGCATGACTTTGCCACAAGCTGACTATTGTGTGTCATTTTTTTTTGCCAGCGGCCCAAGATTTTGCTGATGATCCTAACTTCAGGTGACACAGATTGTTAATTATTCTGACATAAAATTCTATCTGTCATTTCTCTTTCAAGCAGAGGTGCTATGTTCAGTTTTTGAGAAGTGCCAAGCAAACGTGTTTGCTTTCTGTGCAGTTTTGAAGGAATGCCCCTAAAGAATCAACCACAATTACATATTTTCTGCAAAGCATAACTTTATTCAAATGAGGATTTAAATATGCTTTTGCACACACTATATATACAGTTTGGTAAAGATGAAATGAAGGGTTTGCTCAGGGATGCATGTGTGTGACCATAGTCTATATACGAAGGATGCCAGGTGTTAAAGGAGAAGAGCCAAGAGCTCTTAGCTTGTGAATTGCCTCCTGGGAATTGCAATAGTAAATGTGATGGAGCTGGATCAGTCTAATTTTTTTGTGTGTTGTCTTTGCTTGCATTCATTTATTGGTTTAGCAACTCTTTTATTTTTTGTAAATTACTATGGGCACCCCAGGGAGAAAAACTGTCCAAGCAATGCTTAAATAAAATAAACCATATGCATTGGGTAGGGTGGGGATGCTGCCAGAAACAGGCATCATCATGATGTACTTTACTTTTCTCTTACACAATTTGTAGAAGCATTTGTTTTATTTGTTTGTTTGTTTGGATTTTTATACCGCCCATTCTTTGCAGCTCTGGGTGGTTTACACTGAAACATTACCTAACTTTACATGGAACATATGAACAACTTTCAAACCACTTTCAAAACATTATGACAGTTCAATCCCTCATTATTTCCAACAATCATCTTAATAGTAGAAATAACAACAACCTTGGGAGGTTGGTTCTTGCAGTCATGGAAGGATGTCTGAGGGGACCAGCAACTGTTCTGAGACAGTCGGCCTCAAGTGAATGCCTGGTGGAGGAGCTCCCTTTTGCAGGCCCTGCAGAACTGTGGTAGGTCGGGCAGGGCTCTGATCTCCTCAGGGAGCTCGTTCCACCAGTTGGGGGCCAGAACCAAGAAGGCTCTGGCTCTTATTGAGGGCCGGCGCACTTCTCTGGGGCCAAGGATCCGTAGCCAGTTGGAAGTGGCAGAGACACTATGAGTAATGTCTGGAAGAGAAACTTTGGGTCCCAAAGGACCTGATAACAAGCAGTGGGGAGCCTGAATGGTCCCCAGGAATTCCCTGAGGCTAGCCTATTGGAGTCTAGAGCTGATAGTGGATGGGGTCAGCAACTCAAATGTAGTTCCTGCAAGTAATAAATGCAGCCACAGCTGGCTGCCCTTTAAGTTGAAGAAGAAATGAGACAGGCTCCCTGTTAACCACGTAGAAAAAGGGAGGGCTCTTTAGAGCCAGCATGGTGTAATGGATGAGAGTGGCAGCCTCTGCTAGAGAACAGAGTTTGATTCTCCACATGCAGCCAGCTGGATGACCTTGGGCCAGTCACAGTTCTCTCAGAGCTCTCTCAGTCCCACCTACTCTTTTGGGGATATAGGCAGGGAGGCGGTCTCTCAAATACACTGGGCTCAAACCGCATATGGTGATTACCAGAACCTTAAACTTTATCCGGAATTCAACTGGTAGCTAGCCAAGTTGTTGGGGGTACCGGCCATATCATTATTGTGATGTCATTTCCTTCCTTCCTTCCTTCCTTCCTTCCTTCCTTCCTTCCTTCCTTCCTTCCTTCCTTCCTTCCTTCCTTCCTTCCTTCCTTCCTTCCTTCCTTCCTTCCTCTAGCAGCAGGCGCAAATGCTGTGGGATAAGGCCGCAAAATAGAGACTAGTGTCACAAGGTGGGTTGGTGTTCCTTAGCATGACAGAGAACTCCAGAGCTGACTGCAGGTTTATCTGAACTTCATGGGCACATGGTGTCACTATAGATGGGGCAGCAACGATAAGGGCCATTTCGCACGGCTTCAAAATAGCACAATGGTTGCTAATTGGAAACGCTACTAATTTGCCATAACCCACGACGTCGTAGACAATCTGCAACAATCCTGAAACCGACCCGCCAAAAGCGCTTCGTTGTGGCGCTTTCAGGGGAATCCAGAAAAGTGGATTCACCCTCCGGATAGCGATACACTCCTGCAACCAATCTGCAACACTAGTGCTAAAGACCTGTGCATTACCATTGTTGCTGGTTCTTCAAAGTCCCTCCCCCTGGCTGTCTCCTCCAAACTTCCGGCGAAGCGATCGCCATTTTTTTTTCTCGGAGCGAGCGGGGATAAACGCACCGGCGAGCCTCTTTCTGTTTAGAGGCTTCCCTGGCTTCAGTCCTTCACCTTTAGTCACTAAGCACAAACCACTTAAAAGCCCGTTTGCTGAAATAAAGTCCCTTTATTTTTTACACATAAATTCAGCCGAAAATCGAGCCCGTGAGAAGGGGGGGGGGGATTTTTTTTAATCACTCGAGGCAGCGTGCAAACGATCATACAATCAAACGACAGCTCACATTAGGCAGCTGGATGGGTCTCTCCGTAGCAACGAATCTACACAGATTCGTTGCTATGGGTCTGTTTTTTTAAAAAAAAAACCTTTCTTAAAGGGAAAGCGGCTGTTTGGGAGCATGCTAACGGCTGCCCATTGGCTGCTTGACGGCCAGGGGCGGGACGAGCTTGGCAATAGCGCTTCCTTTCTAGCGATTTCTGCCAAGACCGGAAGCCTGTGGGAAACGCTAAAAAACGCAACTGATTCCACTACAAAGCCAGGTGTGCAAAACGACGAATTCCACTATTTTAAATGGCGATTTTTCATTCCGCAAACAATTTGCAGCAAAGATCCCCGTGCGAAATGGCCCTAAGTATATCAACATTCATGGCAACTCTAGTCAGGAGGGAAACTGAGCATTGCTTGTCTCATAGCCAGGATACAGCTTTAATTGCAGTAACTGAACCGCCCTCAAGTCAACCTACCGTACCTACCCCAAATTATTATTATTATTATTATTATTATTATTATTATTATTATTATTATTATTATTATTATTATTATTATTATTATTAAGCTGTAAGTGTTTATAACATACAACACAAAGAAAATATTTGAAAGGAAAACTTGTAAAACAACATAGCAGCTTATCTTAGTGATAAAAGTACATACCGAACCTATTGCTTAATTTTTTATTAAGAGTACCAACTAAGCTTAAACAAAGGCACATCTGTCTGAGGCAAAGGAGACTGTACCATGGGAGAGCTTCTGCCCTGTTAGTGTGGGATCCAACAGTTTTAATCAGTAACCCATCTCCCTTGGCACATATACACAAATGTCCCTTGGCTATGTCAAAAATCATTAAGGAAAAAGATCTCATGCTGTGCTATTTTTGGAAGTTTCATGGAAAAGGACAACTATCCACTTTCCCACTGAATGGAATATATTGACTCAGAAGATAAATAAACGTGTAGGGTTGGATTTAACTGTTTTGGTTTTTCATGGGTAGTAGACAGAAATGAGACATTCATTGCAACATAGCAGCAGTGGCATGATATGGGGGTTAAGAGTCACTGGGTGGTATAAAAAAGGACATGTGCTTACAGAAATGCCAAGACTGGCTTGATAACCCTTTAAATGCCATAATTTCCCAAAGACCCATTATCTCATTATGTCAGGGGTGTGTGATACTACACAGTTGGTTTAAGACTGGCCAAATTTCACTACACGTGCTAGGGGAAAAGCAGGGACAGCAAGACACAGAACTGGTTTATTATATGGTAGCGCCCGACAGAAAAGTGTGGGTGTATTTCCAACAATATTTTCAGAGTTTGCCATTGTTTCATCTATTTTCTATCAATTGTGATTCATTCATCCTTCTTCTGAAAGAACAATTGTACTTTTGCAGCTTCCCTGGTGTCACACTAATCTTTAAATAGAGTTGCATGGTTTTCTTTCTTTTCTTTTTTTGATATCATTCAAGCAATTGCAATAACCCCTCCCCCCTCATACTGCTGTTTCAGTTCCTATGGCCTTCTTTCTTGCTGTGCTTTTGCAGTTGCACTTGAATGAAACAAAATCAGCCTGGACTTAACCATGATAAATTGGCATTGATTCAAAATACCTCTCTTGTTCCTGAGAGGGGGAATCTTATTAGAAAAGAACACTGGTGCTACACTCATGGATTAGTTGCTTTTTTATTATTGATCCCTGCCCAAGTGGACCATGATAAAGGATGAGGCTGGTCAGTTTATGTCTGTGGTTTAGGCTATAATTCAGCTAAATAGAGTTAAAATAAAATTCTAGTCTAAGGGGCAGTTCAAATTTGCTTGTAGCAATTTAGATTTATATTGTCCCATTTCTCCACATATTAGGAGAGGAAAACTACACCTGTGGCATTTTTGTCTTTCCACTATCCCAGATCCCTGTCTGATAAAGAGCATCAACAGTTGTGCGGAGATTATTAGGGATTATCTTAATAGCACCCTGCATTTTACAAGCTCTATTAATTTTAAGCCCTTTATTTTACTAGGAATTATTTTACTTCCTTTAATTGGTTTATATAGTCTAGTCCAGGGGTAGTCAAACTGCGGCCCTCCAGCATTTGCTGGCAGGGGCTCCTGGGAATTGTAGTCTATGGACATCTAGAAGGCCACAGTTTGACTACCCCTGGTCTAGCTCCTGGTAATAGATTGATAATGGTGGGGGATATGAGGGGGAAGTGCCAGCTGCAAAACAGAGCAAGATAGAGGAATATTTCCAGCAGCTTTCATCAGCTGTACTCTCCAATAGGTTTTCCAGCACCACCTAGTTTTGCAGATTCTATACTAGCCCCCATCCAGAATCCTCCTATGGACTTGAAACCTTTTGATGAATTATTAAAGCAGAATGCTACCAACAGGAAGAGCTCTAAGGAGGAGATAATGATTCTTGCATCTCAGACACAACTGATTGCAGAGATTTTGCAAAAAAATCTTTGAAAACATTAACTTTCCAATGGCTCAATTTCCTCCATGCTAATTTGCACTTGTGTGCAAGTGGGGAAATTAGACATGAGAGTGAACATAAATACAGTTGATACTATGAATGAAGCAGGGGTTATGAAGAATATTAAGGATACCACCAAGCCAACATCAGCATCAGTCCACATAGATTTAGAACACAATACAGTTGTTCTACGTATTATTCCGTACAAAGATGTATGATTAACTGGTCAGTAAAGCAGATGGGAAAAGAACATCTTGCTTTTCATCAACTGATTTAAGTTATGTTTCACAAATTCCTGGGTTTCTGAGAGGAAACAGGGTTATGTTAGAATTTTTTCCCCTCAAGGATTACTTTGTTAATTTTATAAAAGATAGGACTTGTTAAAAACACAAGGGATTTTCCTGGTTCAGTCCTTTACTCAAAGGGCAAGGAGCCTAATTTTTTGAATGTCATCTATAAGAAAGGAATTTTAGGTTTAGACTTTATTACAATAATTGACCAGCATAATGAGAAAGGAATTAAGACTGGGGGGTGGGGATGGCTACAGACAGAGCAGATCATGACTGAGGGATGCCCTAAAATTAATCCTCAAAATAAGGCTTCTATTTTTTTACCAACCCCTCACTTTATTTATTTGACCTTGCCTTCCTCTGAGATGAACAAGACTGTTCTGCTGGCCAGCCCTTCTACAAAGGAAAGTGTGTTGGACAACCCTGAGGACTTTGAGAGTAATCTGTCTGGCATCCTTCAGGCTACTTCCCACTTCTGAGCAAAATGCTTTCCAGATTGCAAAATTTAATAATCACTTTGGAAAATATTAGGGTGCAGAAAACTCCAGACAATGAAAGGGACTTTTTATGAAAACCTCAAAAATGTACTTCATACAAAGCTTCCGGTATCTTGAGCCCTTTTGGTCAAATGGCCTATCGAGTCCCAGCTGGAGATAAGAGAAATGGAACCAATGACTGATTAAATAAATAGAAAATATACTTTTTCTCTTGGAATATGACCAGATGGAATATCAAAATGAGTATGAAGGGAACAGGGAAACTCCCGAAAAGCTATGATATCATCTTAGTACAGGAAACTTGGTCAATGGAAAAATATCTTTCAGGTCATTCAACCTATTCTCTTGAAGCTGTAAAGAACAAGAAGAGGGGATGTCCCTTGCTTGGCATTGCTTGTCTTATCTAAACAAAATTAGCTGTAGAAAGTACAGTATTACATAAGCCCTAGCCTTGCACTTGAATGTTCAGCGTCTCTCCTTTATAGTGATTAATGCTTCTATCCTTCCTACTGTGCAATTCATTCTTTCAGTATATGAATTCTTTATGTCCAGGGTTTATGTTGGTGTTGCTTGGCAACTTGAATGTATGCAGTGGGGATGGAACACTAGGGTCATGAATATGATGTGGAGGCAGGCAATGGCAAACTACCTTCAAATGTCTTTTGCCTGGCTGCCATACAATCCTAGGATCACCCGGCTATACTACAAACATGCCAGATGATAAATAATAAATAATTTATAATACTTTGTATTGTTTTGCTTAATTTAATTTTTTGGAACAACTGAGTATTTGACGGGTAATGTGGTGATCATCTCCCTTTAGAAATTGTCCTTTCGTTCCCAAGTAAAGCTATCCATTCTAAGAGTCCTTGCCATTTAGACAAACTCATGGTAAACTTAGACCTTTGTGCTGCAGTCAAACAAACTACAGAGATGAAAATGGAAGAATTAAGAACCCATTACAAAGCAATTTACCTTAAGACATCACCAGCTTAAAAGCTGTAACTCAAGGCAAGAATTTACTTTTTTTTTGAAGCAAGCATATAAAGCTGTTGTTAAACTTAAGAAAAGGAAGGCCTTATGGATGGAATGGAAATGCTAAATTTGGGTTGCTAAGCAGAAAGATAGAAAACTCTTTGGGAGTCCTATAGTGGAAAAAAATTAATTTTAGGCCTCTGGTTTCATATCATATATCTGCTGACAATTGGAAAGAACATTTTAGAACTCTTTTCTAATCCAACTGTGGCTGACTCAAATGGTCAGCTGGCTTTATCTTCTGGCACCAATATGTGGCCATCTGTCTCAGTTGAAGAAGTTAGAACTTTAATAATAGATGCTGATTTTAAGTGATTGCAAAATATTTTGAATGTTTTATCTTATATTTCTGGTACTGAATATGTTGTTCCACACCACGCTGAGCCAGTTTGCTGAAAGGGCAGTATATAAATCAAACAAATAAATAATAAATAAACAGTCTGAAAGAGTGATAATTACAAGGCTCTGATGAGACAAGGCTCTGATGATGAACAGGCTTCCTTGGGAGATGGCAGGTTCTCCATCTTTGGAAATTTTAAAACAGAGGCTGGATAGCCATCTGACAGAGAGGTTGATTCTGTAAAGATTCACGGGGGTGGCAGGTTACAGTGGATGAGTGATAGGGTTGTGAGTGTCCTGCAATAGTGCAGGGAGTTGACTAGATGACCCAGAAAGTCCCTTCCAACTCTATTCTATGATTCTATGAGACTTCTTTCTTGCGTACTTCCACTATGATAGCGTGATTCCAAATCCTAGGCATTATGTCTGTATCATTGTGTAAAAACTGGTGCCAAAACTTCCACCCACCAAGATGGGTTTGATTTAAATAATTTGGGGGATTCATGTCAGGACCAGGAACTTTACTTGACTTTGTTTATATACCCAGGAGCAGCATCAGTTATACTATTATTCTAGCATGGTCCATGTTTTCGTGGGAGGCCTATTAGATGTTTTAAAGTCACTGGCCCCAACCAAAGGCTTGGCAGAAGAGTTCCATCTTGTAGGCCCTGCAGAACTGAACAAGCTCTGACAGGGCCCAGATTTCCTCTGGGAGCTCATTCCACCAAGTAGGGGTCATGTCTGAAAACGTATTGGCCTTGTTTGAAGCCAAGGATCACCAAATGGTTGGTAGTTGCAGAGCAAAGTGCTCTTTGGGGGATGTAAGTAGAGAGGTGGTCTCTCAGTTATGTAGGGCCCAGACTGCAAATGACATTAAAGGTAAGTACCAGTACTTTAAACCTAATTCAGAATTCAACTGGAAACCAGTTCAGCTGTTGAAGCACAGGCTGGATATGGGCCTTCCAAGGTGTTCCTGTGAGAACCCAGGCAGCTATATTCTGGGCCAGTTGCAATTTCCAGATCAGAGATAGGGGCAGGCCTGTGTACAGCAAATTATAGAAGTCCAATCTAGAGGTGACCGTTGCATGGATAATCATGGCTATGTGCTCCAGGGCTAGGTAAGGCACTAGTAGTTTGGCTTGGCTGAAGAGGATCTTTATTTTTTATTTATTTATTATTTATCTTGTGATCTGCACCACCAATATAAGGGAGGCTTCAAAAATCACATCCAGATTCCTGGCTGTGTGCACAGCTGTAAGCTGTACCCTGTCCAGGCAGGGTAAACATACTTCGTTACATGGTCCTTTCCTACCCAGCCATAGGACCTTTGTCTTTGAAGGGTTGAGTTTCAGGTGACTCTGCTTGATCCTTTCTGTCACTGCATCCAGGAATCTGGCAAATGACTCTGGGCACGTGAGTCTAGGTGGCTGTCCATCAAAAGATAGAGCTCGGTGTCATTAGCATATTGATGGCATCGCAACCCAAACCCTTGGACAAGCTGGGCAAGAAAGCGCATAAAGATGTTCTTAAAGTTGGGGAGAGAAACAAATCCTACGGTACTCCACAAGACAGTTGATAGTGGTGTGACTGATTCTTTCCAATCACAACCCTCTGTCCACAACCATGGAGAAAGGAGATCAGCCACTGTAAAGCTGTCCCCCATATGTCTGCTTTAGTGAGGTGGTGAATCAAAAGCTCATGATTGATTGTGTAGAATGCTGCTGTGGGATCCAGCATCACAAGCATTGCTGATTCACCTCAATCCAGCTGACATTGGAGGTCATCCATCAGGGCAACCAGCTCTGTCTCCGCCCCATGGCCAAGCCAGGTCAGACTAGAATGTATCTGTGGATAAATTATATGCATCCCTGCTGTATGGCAGGTTAGTAAAAGGTTAGAAAACATGACCGTCTTAGGGAAAGAATGAGCTGATTTCCAAAGGGAAGTGCAATAGATCACCACCATGCACTACAGGTACTAAAAAGGGATCACTAAGTGTGGACTTCACAAATCTTAGAAATGGTTTTGATACTATGCCTACATATAAACTATGGGCAAAATTGGGGAAATTATGGTAGAGGACATGAAGGCCTGGAGGATCATTGTCCATAGGGTCGGGATGAGTCGGACATGACTTCTCAACTAACAACATCATCATCAACAACAACAACAATAAATGAATGAACATCTCTTATTTCTTATTCATCAGCTTTATAACTATCCAATAGCTCAAGTTAGATGTAGCCATTCAGGAGAACTGACAGATCCTATTAAAGGAGTTAAGCAAGGATGCATTTTGGCCCTTCTGTTATTTAATTTATCAGTGATCTTAATTCTTTTTTGCTACAAGAGGATGGCTATTCGCCTGTTATAAGATTATCTTAATTCTTTTTTCTTACAAGAGGATAGCCATTTAGTAAACCTGCCAGTTTTCCTGTACATGGATGACAGTGTTGTGCTGTCTATGTCCATACTTGGTCATCCTAAACTAAATATGGCTGTAGGGAAGGTTTGGTAATTAATGTAGCAAAGTTGAAGGTTATCATTTTTAGTAGAAAACAGAAAGTAAGGGATTATAAATGTGCTGTGGCTGGTCTGTTTATGCAATAATTTATTCAGTTTAAATCAGCCTTTCTCAACTTTTTTACCTTTGAGAAACCCCTGAAACATTCTTCAGGCTTTAAGAAACCCCAGAAGTGGCAGGACCATGCAGAATATGGCTGGGAAGCATAGCTGTGTTGGCACCCACCCAGGGCCCCTCCATTTCCCACTGCCTCCAGGCCCACTATTGGCCATTTTGGAAGGGAGGGGTGGGTTGACATGACCAATGGTCATATCACCCGATAAATGTTTAATAAATTTTAAAAAATTATTTAAAATTAATTAGCTCCCACATGTAAGGGAAACCCCTCCAGAGCCATCAAGAAATCCCAGGGTTTCTCAAAACCCTAATTGAGAAAGCCTGGTTTAAATACTTGGGAGTATTACATCGGTAATAAGAACTGTGAACACAGTGGGAAAGAAATCTGTAGATTCTTTTATACTTCATGGGGACAATATGTACCTTCAGCACTCAGAATATTTAACTCTAAAATAGCTGGTCATATGTCATGTGCAGAAGTTGTTAATGAGGATATTGTTTGGCCACTAATTAAGCTTCTTTGTAGTATACTGGGGGTCTCCAAATACTGTTCTAGTTCTAGTTGTATGTTATTGTAGTTATATTGGTATATTGATACTGATACTGTTCCATGTAAATGTTCCAAAATGTTTTCTGTAAACTGCCCAGAGCTGTAGGGAAGGACGGTATAAATACATACATACATACATACATACATACATACATACATACATACATACATACATACATACATACATACATACATACATACTCTGGTATTCCATATTCAGAGAGAACATGCAATTATAACCTTAATTGCATTGAATCCATTGACCATGTACTTTTAACCTGTCCTGAAGTCTTAAAACTCAGACAGGAGCTGTCCTCCCCTCCCATTTAGTAGAGATTTTCCTTTTCCAACTGCTGACACTAATGAAGATGGCTGTGTTACTGACAGGGTCACTGGAGTTCTGGCTGCCATTGCAGAAATATGGAAAACATATAAAGCAACTGCATAAACCCTATCATTATATGGATATCTTTCCATTAATTGCTTAAACATAAATTCTTAAACAAACTCTCAGTGGCTGTTCAAGTCAACTGGGTCTAATGAACAGTAATAGAAAATAAAGAAAAGAAGGATTCATACCCCAGCCTACTTCACAGGGATTTTGTAATGATAAAATGGAGAAGAGGGAATAAAGTAAATTGCTTTGGGTCCTCATCATAGATAAAAGTAGGGGTATAAATGAAGTAAATAAATAATAAATGTAGATGAGGTAGATAAAAGTTTATTGGTTGGGTAGAGGGGAAGGAAAAAAGCACAGAAGTGAAGATAAAAGGAGAAGGAAAAGAGGAAACAATGTTGAGAGAGGGTTACAGGAGAAAGTTAAATGCCCCCTGCAAGTCTTGTAGGTTCCCCATTATGCAACTGAGCCAGGCACAGCACTTGGAAATGCAGAGTTTTCTCATGAAGGTGCTGAAAGTGGGAAAAAAGGAAAGCTGAAGACAGAGAAGGAAGACAGTAGATTGAGTGGCTGGTGGGAAGGAGAGTAGGAAGCATGGAAAGGGGAGAAGATATGAGGCTTCTCATGGAAGGGAGAGTGAAAATAGCAGAAGAGGGGACAATGAAATACTCTCCCACAAATCCTTGCAGGTTCCCCAGTTGTTATAAACTATTTATGTGGCCATGTCAGTGACATGTCTACTATTAAATGGTGGGGATATATATGGGAACAAGGCTTACAAATGTATGTATTTTTAGATTATAAACAGATTCCTAGACCTAGACCAGCAAATAGGTCCAAATTGAGAAAAAGGACAGGTGTAATGGCTGTTGATATCAAAATGACACTTACAGCTCAGTAGTGCAGGGATTTCAGACTTTTTCCTTTATGCATTTGTAGAAGGAAAAATCTATTTGGGAGATTTCCTCGGTGAAAGATTGCAGTTTCCCAGTCTTGATTGATTTGATTACCTGTAATTACGTCTCAATAGTTATAGTGTTCCTGCTCTGGAAATACAGTTCAGAGAAGAAAAAGGACATATCTACATATTTGCATAGAGTAGGGTATATTAATTATAGAATACATGTATAGCTGAGTCTCTGGCAGACTTCTAAAATGCAACTCCCCTCCTCAAGACTGTACAGCTTTTGAATGTGTCAAGAAATCCTTTATCTGAAAAAAGTGAATGGCAGCATGGAGGGAACAGGCATCCTCCCCCAATTATTTTAAAGTATAATTTAAAGAAATATGACCTTCAAAAAGTAATTGATGCATTCTATTAATAATGCACATGAGAACAGAAAATAATAAATGAAATTCTTTACCACCAAATAAATTGTCATGATTGAACAGGGATTTAATTCACATTCTCTATTCAGGTAATTATTTAAATTGGAGAAAGGCTAGGAGACGTTACCATTTTAATACATTGATTGCGGAATAATCACATGTCGGCATGATATGCAAAGTGTGGTGAGAATAGATGTGCCTGTAACTCAATATCAGAATGGTCTTTTTCCTTTAAAGGCAAAAATAGTATACAATCTGTAAAAGACTGACAAAATGTTGGCAAAATAGAGGGTGGAAAATTTCGGATCACTGATTGCATTTCCATAAATGGGCTTCATGAAACTTTTCAGCCAAATAAGCATTCCAAAATATTATCTATATTGTAGAATACGTAGCAGCATTTTATTTAGGATATTAACTGTATTTTTATCTAAATAGTTTCCCTTAATTAATGGATACTGTGAGCTGCTCCTCGCTGAAATATGCATAATTCCCCTTAATGTTTATTTTTTAAAAACCCAGAGTCCTTTTGCTCCAGCATCGATGGGAGGTGCTGAGTCCCATTGTTAAGAATTTATCCTTGGCATTTCTCTTACTACCCTGTCACTTCAATTCCTATCAGTTCCTCTTGAATTTGTGTCACCAGCTTACTCCACCTGGCAGATGTGTCTGCCATTTTACTATAGTCTAGTTTTTTTGTATGGAATCTGCAGGGTTTTTATGTGTAGCTTTCATGCACATTACACATGGCAATTTGAATCTTCACGTTTAACATCTCCTTGGTTTGTCTAAACTGATGAATGGGAGGTCTCTTGATCTTGTAAATAGCTCTGCCCATTCTCCTCTCCTGCCCCCATGCCTAGAATTCCCTCCCCACTTACATGCAGGGTGCCATCTCTCTCTTCTTTCAACACCTTCCTCAAAAGTTAGCCTTCACACCTGGCCTTTGACTTGTTCCCTCATTTCCACTTCCAACTGCAGCCAAGTTTTAAGTACATATATGTGCCTTTGTTCACACTCATCCCACTCTGCCTTGTCTCTTCTTCTCTCCAATGTCTATCTGTGTCCAGTGCCTGGTCTTGGGGCAGCACACATAGTTTTCACATTTACTTCTCCCTAAACATGTTCCACCCCACCACTCTTCATACACTGCCTCTTTATAGCAGTGTGACAGCAACTGAAAATGCTTCTGTGTAGTCGTAGCTCCGTACAGCTGGCTTGGTGTAGTGGTTAGGAGTGTGGACTTCTAATCTGGCAAGCCGGGTCCTCCACATGCAGCCAGCTGGGTGACCTTGGGCTTGCCACAGCACTGATAGAGCTGTTCTAACCAAGCAGTTCTGCAAAAGCTCTCTCAGCCTCCCCTACCCTACAGAGTGTCTGTTGTGAGAAGAGGAAAGAGAAGGCAATTATAAGCCACTTTGACTGTTTACGCACTGGGAACTTCACTGCCCCAGCTCCCACGCAGGATCACAAATCGGGGGTGGATGAGGTGCACCGGGCCAAATGCTCCCCTGTGTGGGTGCAGGAAAAGGTGGGGCAACCTGCCACAATTAAAACTCCAGCCTGCAGTCAAGCATGAAACCTCCAGTGTATAAATGGTCTTTGAGGCTTCTTCTGGTAGAGAAAAGTGGCATATAAGAGTCAACTCTTCTTCTTCTTCTTCTTCTTCTTCTTCCATATATCTGTTTCATCCTGAAACAGAAATGGTTCTCAGTGTTGCCTTTAGTGCCAATGTTTCAAACACCGAGTGTCATTCCTTTTATCCACAGCAGGCCCATGCTGTGTTCTTCTGTGACAACTGATCCTGAAAGAAAAATCAACACCTTTGATTTTTTTTGACTAATGATACAGTTATCCTAGATCTAGAAGACAAACTGACAATTGACCTTGTGTTTATACCAAGAGACCTACAAAAGGTTAGGAGTCATTTTTATTTTAAAAACAGCTTTCATAAGGGAAGAGGTTTGAAACTCTCTTAGGCAGTGTAAGAAATCAGACATCCATCTTGTCTATATGTCCTTGCTCTTGTCCAGATACATTATAGATGTCACATCAGTAGAACTGAGGTGTGCATGCACCATCCCTAATGGTGTTCAATATTTCTATAGCAGAGTTTCCCAGGGTTATTCCAGAGCCCCTTATGGGTTATACTGGTTGGGAGGATTTAATTTTTTTAAACTATTTTGAAAGATTTTTAAAAGGACCTGGAGGTAGTTTTAACCTTATTTGGGCAGGTCAACCCACCCCCCTCCCAAAATGGCCAATGATGGCCCTTGAGGAGATGGGAAGGGGAGGGACCCGGCCATACAAACCTTTGCTGGCTGAGGCTACTCTTAGGGATGACTGGGTGTTCGTGTGTGCGTGTATAGGGTTGTTTCATTTATTTTATTTTAGGTGGTTGGATTGAAGGGAGAGAGATGGCGAGTCTACCCTGGCCACAGGCTTAGCAGAGCAAGCCACTGGACTGCTTCAGGGCTTGGGAGTAGGTGGAGAGTGATGTCTAGTTCCTGCCTACAACTGTGGCCTGGGATTTCGATCCCAACAATGACCAGAGCAGGCTGCCAATCTCCAGATGGTTGAGTCCTGTTGGGGTTGGTTCAGGGGTTGTTTTGTTTTGAGAGAGAGGGGTGACATGTCACTTCAGGGGGTGTGGCAGGAAGGTGTGGTCAGCTGATATCACTTTAGGATTACTTCATAGTCAGAAGGTTGAAAAAGGTTGTTCTAAAAATGATATTGCCCATCTGCAAGCATTATCTGAGACCTTTCTGTACAGCCCCCCCCCCATATATTACTAACATGCAATTGGGGTGTCTACTGACTACTTTGAAAAGCCCTGCAATCAGTGTGAGACTAGAAACAAATGATGTGGTCCTGTGTCAGAAAGTCTGCAGTTTGTTATTAGAGTCTACTGTCCTTGTAATGCATTAAATTTGTTACTTTTTTCTTTGCCCTTACAGAAAAATCCTTCCAGTTTGTTTCTAAATAATGAGTACTTCCTTGCAGAAAGGGACAGGTGACAAGCCAGCATAAGTGCAATGTGCAGCAGTGCCCAATTATCGCTGAACTGAAGATGTTGGCTTTAGCAAGGTGTAATTCATTGTAATTTTACAATTAGAAAGCCAGGCTAAAATGTGATAAGGAAGGCCAATCTGTGCTATTTTTAAAAAATAAAATGCTTTCTATAGTCCTGGACTGATGAGAAAAATTGCGCTTAATGGCACAATTCCAATTTGTTTTCATCTGATTTTTTTTTAAAAAATTACTATTTTAAAATAGTTCCTTATTTTCCTTTCCTCCTCTCACGAATAATGATTTCTTTGCCTATTGTGGCCTGATTTTTTTTTGTAAAAATTTGATAGCAGTACACAATTTGAGGAAAATATAGGTTGATTTTTGTTAGACAGTTCCTCAGTTTGCATTGAATAGAATAATGTTTTAGCTTTTGCCTGACTTGATGGGTTGACAATGGGCTCAGATAGATTGAAATGCATGTTCTTGCTTATTAAAATCACTCATTGTTAGGTGGGTGGAAAGTTATTATTCCCCTATGAAAAGATTTCGGAAGCCTTCTTCTTCCTTTTTTAAAAAAGGTAATTGGTTTGCACTGCTTGCATATTTTAATACTTTACTTAAAACTAGCCAAATAAAAAAAAATCATGCTAGCAGAGCTGTAGAATGAACAATTTTATGTGAATTGACTCCATTATCTGAAGAATGATTCAACAATTGATCTGAGAGTCTGGACAACAGAGACAAGCCAGCATTTGGGTCTTCCCATGACATGGATTCTGAACAGCAGAACACAACATGAATTCTTTTATCAGATCCAGTTCTAACTGTCTTGTTGGGGACTGTCAAGTGGACTTGATTATAACCTTCTACGAGCAGGACCTTGTTTTCATTGAAAGAAGCTGACTTTTTGGAAAAATTACTACAGTAAGAGAAGGATTCTGGAGGTGCCTTGGAATCCATATGTTCCAAATTAAGGGAGCAGGCCTGGTGGATTCCTCTGTTCTTATCCTCACAAACTTGTAGGAACCCACAACGTATTGGAATATAGCCAATTTTTGTTTGCTTGTGGCATTCACTTGTTCTGTGTCTGGGGCACATAACCTAGACCTGCTTCCAAGAGTGATAAAATTCTCAAATCTTTAATTTCTATCAGACGCAATATCGAATCAGGATCTAAGAAGGAATAAATAAAAGATAATTTAATTACAAGGAATGCATTTGACAGCTACTGTAGATTGGTATACAAGGCTAATAAATAAATAATAAACTTTACACATAAACTTGTGATGTAACCCGAATCGAACATGAGAAAATGAATAACCCATCAGGCATAACTTCCTATTAAAAAGTTCTCAAAATATCTGGGCAGAGAAGCTAGGGTCTTCCTCTAATATTATCTTGGCACTGGAATTCAGAGGCTGATTGCCCCTGAACATAGAGATTCCCTTTAGTCACCCTGGATAGATCTATCCACTGAATCTATTTAGTTTCCTTTTAAAGCCGTCTATGGCTGTGACCATCATTATCTCCTCTGGCAGCGAATTCCACATTTTAATTATTCACTCTGTAAAGAAGTATTTTCTTGTGTCTATCCTGAAACTACTGCCCATCAGTTTCATTAGATGTACTAGAATTCTAGTATTTTGGGAGAGGGAGGAAAAGTTCCCTTTGTCTCCACCCCATGCATAATTTTATAAACCTCTAGCATATCTCCTCATTTCTTGTCTAAACTGAAGACTCCCAGAGCTAGTTACAGAAGTCTAACCTGGATCACTGTGGCTAGGTGTTCTGAATCCAGATAGGGCTCTAGTAGCTTTGTCTGGCATAGATGGAAGAACACCTGCCAATCTACTTTTGTGAGCTATGCCTCCATAGTAAAGGAGGCATCAAAGATCACCATCAAGTTCTGGATGCTATCTGCTGTTTCCAGCAGCTCCTCATCCAGACAGAGGAGATGTGCTCCCGGACACCAGAGATTCAGGTTGAGTATTTGAGCAGCCACTCATCAACAGATAGAGCTGGGTCTCATGCACATACTGGTGACACCCTAGCCCATATCCCTGAACAAGCTGCACTAGAGGTTACATAAGGTTGTTAAATAATAATGGGGTGAGAATCATGCCCTGTGGTACACCACATTGGAGTGCAGCATGACTGCTCTTCCCACTAGCAGCCTTCTTCTCCCAGTCTTGGAGAAAAGAGACCAGCCACTATAAGCTGGCTCTCGCATCTCCTCAATGGCGAGACGATGAGTGAGAAGCTCCTGATCTACTAAACTCAATATTGCCATAAGATCTAATAATATGAGACATGCTTATCCACCTCCATCTAGCGCTCTTCAGAGATCATCTGTCAGTTCCATCTCCACCCCATGGCCAGGTTGAAAACTGGAATAGAATGGGTCCAAAACCCAAGCTTCATTTAAATATGCTTTTAACTGGTCCACCACTGCCTGTCCAACTCCAGTGTTTCTCCAAAAACACTAAATACGAGTAGCTGGCATGGTCCTGTGAAGCCAGTGATGGGTTCTCCAGTAGGGGCTGAATCACTGCCTCCTTTCCCATTACAAAGTTCTATAAGAAAGGTAGGTTTTTTTAAAAAAATCCAAAAATAATGCAGAAGAAAAGTTTTATGAAGAGTTTTTTCTTCAGCATGGTGAGATAGCAGACACTGAAGTGGTGATCATTGGTAACTTTAATGCAACAGTGAGTCCACTATTAGATAAATCACATAAAAGGGCTGTGCCTGTTTTCCAAAGTCTGTACTCAAGAAATTCCAACTTTATTGTTTAGTCAGTTTGTGGAGAGAGCTCCACCCAGGCCTATTATGCACGGCCGCTGAAACGGCGGCATGGAGAACGAGGAGGAGGAAGAAGTGAAGCAAACCGATTATGCACGGGACGGAACACAACGGCGGCAAAACCCAGAGTATCCGATTATGCACGCGGATACTCTGGAGCCACTTCTGGTTGCGCCCTGGTCCCAGGAAGCTCCACTTTCTTCCACATCTCGCTAACGTGGCTTTTTCGGCGGCATACATTGACTCTGCACCCGGTTGCTGCCTGCGGTGTGTATAATTGGTGATTTTAGCCGCTGCCATTCCACCCCAAATGTGGACTTTCCACTCTGTGCATAATGGGCCCCAAAGAAACACCAATATACATTCTACTCCCACCGCCACCGCTCCTATTCGAGGATAGACCCTAAGGTGGTAAATACGAGAATTTTACCTAATACCTTTGCTGATCATAACCCATTATGGGTGGAAATATCCTATTTCAGAGTGGGTATGAAAAGATGGAGAATGAATGATTATATTTTGGAAGATCCTAAAAGACTACAGAAATATAAGGCTGACCTTCGCAAATTCTTGCAAATTAATATAACACCAGACACTTTCACAGTTTGGGACACAAGCAAAGCTTTTATGACCATTTATGCACTGGAAGTTTCATGCTAGGCTGCAGGCTGGAGACTGAACTGGGGCAAGTTGCCCCACCTCTTCCTGCACACACACGGGGGAGCATTTGGCCCAGCACACCTCATCCACCCCTGATTTCTGCTCCTGCATGGGAGCTGGGGCAGTGAAGTTCCCAGTACATAAACAGTCTATCATTTTTTTTCAAAATATTTATAAAGTTGCTGAAAAGCAATCAATGGAGAATTCCTCCTTTTGTACAACTTTATGATTAACAATACTGCCAGTTTCAGATTCTGACTTCACATCTTGGTCTGATATTCTGCATTTAGACTATCACATGAACCATAGCAATTTAACTGAATTGTCATTTTTCATGATATCCTAATTGAATCTATGTATATGAAGCTGTTGGCCTAACCTAGTTTCCATCTCCAAACAGAAGGGACACTAAGCAGACCGCTGTATATACTGACATTCACCTGCTGATGCCTTTGCCCATCCTACTTTTCTTATTTTGCTTTCCACATCCTCTTTGTTTCCTATATTATCCAAACAAGAAGTGGTGTTAGTGAGTCTGGGAACCTGGGCAAGAGTCAAGGATGGGACAACCCACAATCCCTTTAATTTTGCCCAATCCACTCTGACCAACTATAAAGCATTCAGTCTTTACAACATGTATCCCTTCAAAAATGCAAGGCAGTTTGACTTTTGATAAAACCAAGGCTGGAGGCCTCCTCTGATTGGGCAAACGGACAAGAAGGACGGGGGAGCAAGCTGGCCTCTGTTTCTTTTTGTCGTTGTTGCTGAAGGCAGCGGGCAGGAACCTCGTTGCTGCGGAGTTGTGTGGGCTGCCCTGGGAATAAGGTGCTCCTGGATGTGAGATGAGGGAGTCCTAGTCAGAGCAGGAATTGAGAAGGGGAGCTTTGTGACCTGGACTTCTGCAAAGTTGGGTCGACGTTGGTGGGCTGAAGCACCTAACTTCTTAGACAGAGCCGTGGATCAGTACCGACTGATCCATGGACCGGTACCGGTCTGCTGACTGGGGGTTGGGGATCACTGATCTAGACTTTACTTTCTGCAATACATGCACTAACAATTGAACACACAGTTGACATTTTTGGCAGCCTTTGGAAAACTAATAACTAGTAAATAGACACCTTCCATTTCAACTATTGAATGTGTTATTCTAAAGCTCTTATCTTAGTTGTTTTATTGGCTGTACCTCATAATGTTCCATGTAAACCACCCAGAGCCATATGGGAGGGCGGTATAAAAATTAAAGAAAATAATTTTAAAAAATTAAAATCTCATGTTTTATGAGTGTGTATGTTATAATTAAACCTCTGAAGAAGGCCCTACATGGGCTGAAATGTGTTAGGTCTACAGTTGATATATATAGTGCATGTAACATTATTCTCGCAATATCCTATATTTTTTTTAATTTAAGAGGTGCACAATAAAGGTCCTAAAATTTTGTACTTTATGATGTTTTACATTCAACCTTTTAAGGTCCTAACTACAGTTAGGTTTTTGTGGTTCTGATCTAACAGGTAAGGCTGCCCCTGGCCCAAACTATTATCTTTCTTTATCTTTCTTGGAAAAATCCCTTATGTGTTTCTGGGCCTGTTGTATGAACAAAATAGAATGATAATAATTCCTTGCAAGGATCTTGTTACTATTCTTAAACCAAATTTAAAAATCTTTGTCTATTGGATACATCTAGAAAATATAGGTTAACAACAGAAAAAAGAAAATACTGGCGTTATGGTTGCTGTTATTGACTTAATTCAGAGAAACGTTTTACAGTCACAGTTGTAATTGTTTCCGCCTCACTTCTGTGCATGTAATGAGGAGTTGAACATATGAATTGAAAAAACATCACAAATATTTACCCAGCTTTCTGTTCAGTCTCCTGCAGGTAGGTTTAACTTGTGAGGCTTATCTGTCCATATAAGATGCTGTGTCTTCTTAAGGGAGAGGAAAGAGTTGTTCATATCCTAACTTTCCTTCAGTATAACATAAAATTCACAGGGGAAATATAAGCTGTCACATTGGTTTCTGTGCATTCTCAAAGAGTTAATGCATTAGAAGCACTCACTGTCCATAACCCGCCTCATCTCAAAATATATCACAGGCTAATAATTTCTTTCTGTATCTCATTTGGGCCCTGGGCATACAGAGCCCCTGGTGTGTCAAGGGAAATACATCAAAACAGAGTCTAATGAATTCCTGGCATGTTTCCAGTAAACATTATGGGCCTGTGATTGGCAAGTGCAGGTATTCTATGTACATCATTTGTATGCCTGAGTGAATCAAATCCATGGAAGAGAAGCTTAGACCCAACCTGGCACTGTATTAGAAAACCTTTGTAATGCAGTATTGACCAGGAGAGTAATCTGTTTAAATTTACTTGCAAATAAAGGAAAAGGGAGTAGCAAGTGAAATACGTTGACTTCCCATTGCAATGACCAGTTCTTGGTCCTCAGGTTTCATTTTCAAACAAATGTTTGCGGTTAAGTTTAATACCTCACTATTCATAAAATAGTTCCAGCTTTTGCACTGTAGGAAACTAAATATTTTTTAGAATGATTCTATAGGTAAAGAGGCTGAAATATGAGCTAGTGTGCTGATAGAACACAGAGGAAGTTTGCCTTATGTAGGATGCTTTGGGCTGATCCTGTGTTGAGCAGGGGGTTGGACTAGATGGCCTGTGTGGCCCCTTCCAACTCTATGATTCTATGATTCTATGTAGTTGCAAGCCTATGACAGTTTAAGCGATGACTCTTTTCACTCCCCCATCTTTACCTGTTTGAACTTTATTTTATGTCCTTAGTGGCTGTTTGCCTACCCACTGTGCATGGAAGTGGAAAGTCTGAGGGGGTACAGCCTCCCTTTCCAATTTATTTCTTTATTTTTGAAATGTTATAATAATCTGTATGGGGATAATAAAGTGAACTCTGAAAGGATTGATGACTATGTTAATAATGCAAACACCTCACATTTAATTTCTGAAGATAGAGATATGTTAGGTAATCAAATAACAAAGGAAGAAATTATTAGAGCAATGAATTCATTAAAAACAGGGGCAGCACCAGGAATAGATTGATTTACAGCAGTTTTCTATAAACAATTCAAGGAAGTTCTGGTCCCTCACCTTTATACATTATATAATAAAATAATGGAAGGAATACCTTTTCCACCTACATGGTGGGAAGCTAAGTTAGTACTCATTCCAAAACCACATAAGAATCCGGCACCTAGAGATTCATAGCGTCCAATTTCCAAAATGAATGTAGGTTATAAAATATATACAAATTTTTTTGCATTGAAAGTCATATATCCCTAATTTAGTGAACAAAGATCAATTTGTTCCTAAGCAACATATTGCTTATGCTGTCTGGAAAGTTTTGGGATTGTTATACCTTTCAAAGAAGAAGAAAACTGAGCTTGCCTTGATATCATTAGATATTTATAAATCTTTTGATTCTGCGGATTGGAATTATTTGATGGTTATTCTAGCATTACTTCATAGGAGCATCCATAGGTCATGCAGGGTACTTTTAGTATTACATGCCCAGTTTGTTCAAAATTCCCTGAGATATTGACAAATCCAAAATATTTGGGGGACGGACCTAACAAAAAGCACATAGGATGAAACAATTATAAAGCTATTCTCCATTCAAAGAACATTTATTACGATCCAAGATCTTGCATTCTTTACTAGAGATCAGACAGGGGCTTGTCATGGTGCTTAATCATTTTTATGGCCAAGCCTGGCCTTCTGAGAGAATAGACAAGTAGGCAAGTTTATGTATGCTAAAAATAATCTTGCCAACTGCCTGGATTCTTCCATCTGAAAATGTAAACAACCATCAGCTCTTCTGGAAAAGAAGTTTGGCCTTGCTTCTGACTTCCCCAGGAGAATGGGATGATGGGGGGGGGGTGTCTGTAAGAGATTTCCATAATTGGGTCAGACCACTCACACTTCTGGGAAATAAAAATCTTGTTTACAATTTTGAAACATTCTAAAGATTTTAAGCCTGCTTGCAATCAGCTAATGCTGGAAAAATTATCACTGGTTACATAAATACAAAGGCTTGACATAAACACTGTAGGCCAGCCTTTTTCAACATTTTGACCATGGAGGAGCCTCTGAAATAATTTTTCAGGCTTCGGGAAACCCTGGAAGCGATGTCAGCTGGCCACACCTCCCTGCCACCCACCCCAGAAGTGACATGTCACTGGAAATTAAGAGATACACCCAAGGAGGACTGAGAAAGGAAGAGACAGGAGTAGGCATGCAAGCTCCACCCCCTGCCAGGAACAGAAACCACTTGGGAGAGGGGAGGGGGAGCAATGGAAGTGGATGAGCATGAAGTATATAAAGTATAGATGGTAAGATGACTGGATAAAAGGGGAAGAAGGCAAATGTTTAATGGAGAATTTTTCTCAGTCTGAGGGAAGCTGTGTACCTCTCATTTTCACTGGATTTTGGGAAATTAGAAGGTCTACATCCTGATTTTTTTTTTAAACCTACAAGTATATTTTCAAGGAAAGTTTGTGAAACCTTAAAGACTGGTTAATTTGACATATATTCACAAAAGATTATGGCACATCAAACTGGTCACTCTTTAATGTGCCAAAAGACATGCTTATTTTGGCTGCCGTAGATTAACATGGCTACCCTTCAAGAATTCTGAAGGAATTAAGAACCTCTGATAAGATGAGACAAAATGTCTCCAGGGAGTTTGGTATATCTGTAGAATGAATGAAGGACAGCAGTAATCCCAGTTGATCCAAGTCCCCATATTGACATTTAGACCAAGGCTGAGACTATGGCGCTTGATTATTGTTTAACACCGTCTGATCTTAGGAGCTACAGAACAATATGCAGAAAAGCTTTTGCTTTGACATTTAGCAACAAGATTAGCTGAGGGGAAAGTTTAAATGGTGTTTTCTCCCCAGGATGAAGAAAATGCAGTTTCTAAATGTGGATGTAATCTGTAGACTTTATAGGGTGTTTTATTACTTTACATCTTCATGTAAATTCATCTACAATAAGAATTGTTTACATTTTCAGGTGCGTGGGGATGAAGAGAAAGGGTGTTTGCTATTTGGTTGTATAAACAGATTTTCAAATGCATACAGAACTCACATATGGTATAAACCTGGCAAGCTCAAGTGCTACTCTTGTAATGAATTCAAACTATTTAAACCCTTTTATCTACACCTCTATTTTAAGTTTAATTTTACTGTTGTGAAGGACTTCAACCTGTGATTTCTTCAAAGAAATCAGAGGAGCAGTTGTTCAGTAGCATTTAAAAGTATTGGGGTATTTTTGCAGTCAGGTTTTGGGGCTGCCTTGCTCTGGGAATGAAAGGTTTTTCTGACCCCTTCTGATCTTGTGATCATTAGACTGAAGACAGGTACAGAAACAGTGAGGGGCTTTTTGCACGCCTTCAAAATAGCACAATGGTTGCCAATTGAAAACGCTACTGATTTGCTGTTATGCACAACGTCGTCGACAATCTGCCACACACCTGAAACCAATCTGCAAAAAGCGCTTCCTTGTAGCGCTTTCAGGGAAATCCCCAAAAGTGGATTCACCCTCCGGAAAGCGATACACTCCTGCAACCAATCTGCAACACTAGCGAAAAAGACCTGTGCGTTAACATTGTTGCGGTTTCTACAAAGTCCCTCCCCCTGGCTCTCTTCTCTGATCTTCCGGCGAAGCGATCGCCATTTTTTTTTTCTCCGAGCGAGCGGGGATAAACGCACCAGCGAGCCTCTTTCAGTTTAGAGGCTTCTCCGGCTTCAGTCCCTCCCCTTCAGTCACTAAGCACAAAGAACAGAGAAGCCCGTTTGCTGATGTATTTTCCCTTTATTTTTTACACATTCATTCAGCCGAAAATCGGGCCCGTGAGAGGGGGGGGGGATTTTTTTTTTTCACTCGGAGGGAGCGTGGCAACGATCAAACGACAGCTCAAACACACTAGGCAGCTGGATGGGTCTCTCCGTTGCAACGAATTAACACAGATTCGTTGCAATGGGTCTGTTTTTTTTTTTTAAACCTTTCTTAAAGGGAAAGGGGCTGTTTGGGAGCATGCTAACGGCTGCCCATTGGCTGCTTGACGGCCAGGGGCGGGACGAGCTTGGCAATAGCGCTTCCTTTCTAGCGATTTTTGCCGAGACCGGAAGCCTGTGGGAAACGCTACAAAACGCAACTGGATTCCACTACAAAGGCAGGTATGCATAACGACGAATTCCACTATTTTAAATGGCGATTTTTCATTCAGTGACCAATTTGCTACAAAGATCCCGGTGCGTAAACAGTATGACTATTTGCCTGTGTATTACTAAAGTGTTAAAGCTCCCTTGAACAGACAAATGCTGTTTGTCTTATTTAGTTTAAAGCTCATATACAGCAGCATAGCTCCTGAGGCAGTTAATAAAAACAGAGTAGCCAATTTCCATGTGAGAAAGGGAGATTTCCCAGAATTACCACTGATCTCTAGACTATAGCAATCAATTCCCCTGAAAAAAAAGCTGCTTAAGAAGGAGAAGGAGAAGGACTTGACTTTTATACCCTGCTTTTTACTGCACAAAGGAGTCTCAAAGCAGCTTACTATCGCCTTACCACAACTGACACCCTGTGAGGTAGGTGAGGGTAAGTGAGCTTCTGACAGGACTGCTCTGTGAGAACAGTACTATCAGAGCTGTGATGAGCCCAAGGTCAAGCAGCTGGCTACATGTAGAGGAGTAGGGAATCAAACCTGGCTCGCCTGATTAGAAGCTGCTGCTCCTAACCACTATGCCATGCTGACTTCAAGGCATTATACCCTACTGAGATTCCCCTCCTTTCCTCCTCAACCCCATCCCTCTCCAGGCTCCACCCCAAATCCCTAAGAATTTCACAACCTGGAAACGGCTGCCTTATTAAATGACCCAGAAAATAAAACCAGGGGCCAAAATAATGCAATAATTTAAAAGTTTTAAAAGAGAGGTTAGAAGACACAAAGATGACCTCATGACAAATATTCAGCAGGCAAACAATATGAAAAAGTTAACAAAAAAAGATGTTTTCACCTGGTGACTAAGGGTCAAAAAAGATGTAAGGAAGATCACAGATCATGATTTAAAAGGTAAATTGTGTGTGCAGGCAGGATCACTTGAGAGGGGAAAGCGGTAAGATTTAACCCTTTAAACTCTACTTGGTTTCGTGGTTTACTAACACCTTAAGGGTGGGAAAGGCACAGTCTTTAAAAGTTCATTTTTATTTTTAGCATGCAAATAAAATCATGGAAAGCTTGGTGCTCCTTAGCAAAAGCAAAACAGAGTTGTAAGAGTTCTCCCCAATCTAAATGACATCTGCATATAGTTAAACCATTCTCCCACGAGGAATGTATTCCTGGACATCCTTCAAATATTGGCAGCTTTTAGAGCCCTCTCCACATGACATCACCTGCATCCTAAAACTGTCCGGCAGCCGGGTCAAGATTGGGCCATTTTTAACTCGTGATTTCGGGAATCACCAATACTGGGAAGATTTGCACATGGAGCGGTAAAACATGAGTGGCTTCCTGCTTGCAAACGCAGGATGGTAAACCTTGCATTTGCAGTCCTCCTCACAGGGAGACCCCTCCCACATTTTCCCTACTCTGTCACGGCTTCTTGCCTCCTGATGAGGCTGCAAGGAAAAGCAAAACGAACCTCTCCCTTTGCTCCTTGGCTTGCCAATCACAGCAAGCCACCAATCACAGCACAGCAGTTCTCTCGTGTAATGAAACTTCCCCCCCCCCAGCCCCTAAATTAATTTTTTAAGCACTTCCGCGTTGCTATGCATTTTAAATAAAAATCAACACTGCTGCATTGCTATAGAGAAATGCCATAATGATACAGCATCTCACCCTCTTATTTGGGAATTTGTGTTCTTTTGCAGTTTATTTCTGTCTGTGTAGATTTCTGAGATGCTGAAAATGGTTCCTGGAGCTCAAAAAAGATATTTTGTGTAAATGACTGGCTTAAAAGCAAAGTGCTCAGACCCCTGTATGATCGGGCAGCCCAATCACCTGCCTCTCCCTTTCCCAGCTTATTCCCCACCTCCGGAAAACAGAAACGGGAAACAGAAAAGGGATTGTGTTTTGCCTGCCTGATCCCAAAAAGATCATGGACACTTTAAAGAAGATTTTATTTCCGGATTCTTAAACACTACACCCAGCTGGCTCATGGTGTATTGAAATGCAGGATGGTAGCAGTGGTACAAGGAGGATCACATGCTGGTCGAGGTAGCCAGTGAGGGAGTATGGTCACTGACCAAGCCAGTGAAGTGGGTGTGGCTCAGTATCCATTCAGTGGCCTAAGGCTAGTTGATGATGGCTGTTGTAGTAAGAGGCAAAGGAGTGATTATAGGAGGCAAGTGCTGCAAATTTGGTTCTTCTTCCTCAAAACACAGTCCGCCAGAAACTCCAAATACTGCCAGATCAATTCTCCATTATAGCCTGTGGGGACCTTTGCCTATAATGGTCCCCACAGGCTATACTGTAGCCAAAACATTCAGGATTCCTGAAAATGTACCAGATCTAAATACTATACTATTATTGAGATTTGGGAATATCAGGAAATGCCAATATTCTGGGTAGTTCAATATACCCAGGCCTGAAAAATATCATGTTTTCTTTTTGTACACTCCTAAATAACAGCCTGCCAGTCTTAAAGTGGAGCTCCTGGGAATGACTCCTTTATGATGGCACCAGTAATGTTCCCAATTACCTGTCCTCATCTGTCACTTAGCTTCTATTACTGGCTACAAGAACTCAGAGTAGTAAAGTGGCTTTAATATGTATTAATTGTTCTTCACTGTTTCAATTTTACTAATAACCTGCTGTGTATTTAATTCAGCCCATGGGGACATACTGTTCAAGCCACTTTCATCTCTCAGTGTTTTTATGAGATTTGTGTTAAATTACCTCAGGCCAACACAGAAATAATAAACCACAACTTCAAAGGATATTACTTTTGAACTTTTATAATTCTTCCCTCCCCCATGAAGAACTACTGAAAGAAGAATAAAGTTTTTGTATGAATACTGGCCCCAATTCAGAAACAGCATAATGTACATTCAGCAGAAGGAGCTAAGGCATATATAAGGATTTCCACACAATCTCTATTCAGAGTTTTTTTAGTGCATTCTTATCCCATCTTTCCTCCACTGTGCTCAGGGGGCATATGTGGCTATATTAGTCTCACAACAACCCTGTGAGGTAGATTAAGCTGAAAGAGTATGACTAGCCCAAAGTCTTCCAGGAAGTTTCATGGCAAGCAGGTATGTGGACTCAAGTCCCAATGGTCAAACACCCACTACTGACAGACTCAGATGTGACTGTCTTTGTGAGGATCTTTAGGCATTCGTGTCCATCCAGGAAGATATTAATTCAGTTTTAATGAAGTAGTCTGGAAATCTTGCTAGAAATGTCCTTCTCCCAAAGAGTTTCAAAGTGATTCTGAGCTTCAAAGGCTTTGCATTTTTATCTGCTTTACACATATAGCATCACAATGGAATTTACCTAATTTCATTAGTCCTGTTTTGACCGGCCTGTTGCCTGGCTATGAGACTTAGGACATATGACATATAATGTCCTTGAGATAGATTCAAGTCTAGGGGCATGTCTGAGGCAAACGTGGGTTTTGGTATACAAGCTTTTAAGAATTAAAGTGCTAAGGACACTTTCCTGGGAGCAAGCCTCACTGGATAATGTGGGCTTTACTTCTGAGCAGACCCACTTATGTTTGCTCCCAATGTTCCCTTCATCAGATACCTTTGCCATGCAGCATTCTTCATGTGATCCAGACAAACCCCATGCGGTCCTTCTAATTCCAGCCATATTCCCACTCTTCCTTCTCATTTATAATTTTCTTCTCAATTGCTTTCTTTCTTGACCCCACTAATGAGCTGTGATGATTTTCCACAGCCAATTTACTTTTGCCAAAACCAATTTAATTCTGCACAAATCCCATCTGAGATAATTTGACACTCTCTTCAAAGTTTCTTTTATTTCTTCCTCCTATGTTTGAACATAGAACACACAAAAAGACATTCTTACTAAATGTGACAAAGAAATGTGTCACTCTCCACACTATTTTCTTTGGTTATCCTGCGACCCTGCTAGTTTTAAATAATATTAACTATAATAATAATATAGTTAACTGTAAAACAAAAGGGAAATTCAGAGACAACAGCCAAAGTTTTCTATACCACTTAGACAGATTCTATCTTTATAAGATATACTTTGCCCCATCACTGGCAGTGGATCACTCCTATGATCTCCATAGGTCTATTTCACAAACATGCAACAAACCATGGATTTTCTGCCTTTTGATATGAGGGAACCCACAACCTTACCGCAGCTACTATATAACATGATGAAATGCAAGCACACATTAATATGTATATATACTCAATCCCCATATTTTGAGATTTTGAATCTGCTGGTGCAATTATTCCCTTTAGCTTTTGGGGTGTATCGTAGAAACTCATTTAAAATTAAATGTTTTAGTGACACCTCCATGCTACCCATGCTGCCTTCACACTGCCCATGCCACCGTTGTGCCGCTACCACTGGCCAAAGCATGGGCAGTGTGGAGGCAGCACAGGTGGTGGCATGGGTGGCATGGAGGTGGAATGGGCAGCGTAGAGTCGGCACAGGTGGCACAGAGGCAGTGCCCCGCTTCCGAAGTGATCAGGGAGGGAGAGGGAGGGCAGGAGTTCTAGGCAATTGTGGAAGAGAATGGGTGGGAATCTGCCTTCCTCGATGGGCAGGAAATAGAGGGGGGAGGGCAGGAGCAAGGGCAGGACAAAGCTGCTATCACGCCCCCTCCACACATTCTTTGCCCTGGTTGCTCGCTGGTTGCTTACTGGTGGCTTGCACATTTTATGGTGGTAAATCCATTTCCCTGGATTTACTGCATTGCGAGTTAAAAATGGTAAAATCGCGAGCCGGCTGCTGAGCAGCCTCTGGATATAGATGACGTTATGTGGAGGGGCCTAAATATGTTGCCAACATTCAGAAGCTGTCCAGCTACATTTTTCACATGCGGAAATTCCCACAGAGTTTCCAGTGATTCCTAAGGGCATTTCTGCACATTGAAAAAAATAGCGTTACACCAGTGCCATGGTGTAGCGCTATTAAATAACATGGCACTGCCCATTCTTCACCTGCTGGATCTCTCCCTTCCCTCTGCCACCTTCTCGCACTTCCGGGCACTCTGCACTCCGGTTTGAAATGGCAGAGGAGAGGAACGCATTATATTTGTGACTCTCCTCTGCTTGTCAATGAAGCCAGGCAGCCAATCACCTTCCACCCTGTTTTAACGAGCCCATGATGCAAGCTAAAAATTTTTTAAGTAAAACTTCTCTGTTTAGATGCCTATGCATCTGATCATGAATGCATAGTGGGGGTTTTTTTATGCCACCCCTTATGTGATCATTACCCTTGAAGCAATCTTGTTCCCGATTTTTTTTGGAGGGTGGGGTTAGAGAGGCATGCTTAGTGTGGGGAAACTGGTGGGAAAGTTTTGTTTTTCTTCGTTTGCTCCAGGCAGTTTGCTTTTAAGAAAAAAGAAAATCCCCATCCCGGTAGAAGGAAGAGGGAGGTGGGTGCTAGGGCAGCCGCCGGAGGCAGAGATAGTGCTACTTCAGCTCTACACATTTCCTTGGCATGTGGCTGTGGGGTGCTCTCCTCTCGCTCGTGCCAGATAGTTGGGGGAATCCACTTTTTGGGATTCCCCAACTTTCGTTTTAAAGTGGAGAATGTAGCTGTCAGTTTGCTACTGGGACGCTGGATGTTGGCAACGTTGTGCAGAATGCCAAAAATGTGGTGTCTGCAAAAGGTAAGCCTTTCACTTTATTTTACAAGTGTGGAATGGCCCTAAAACTACCCTAAATGACAATGATGGTGATGATTATGTAATTTATAACCTACCACTTCTGGACAGTCAGCTCATGGTCCCCACAGTAAAAGCATAGAATCCCCAACCATTAAAATACAAAGCATACAACAATGGCAGCAATCCCATCCCCCAAACCCTCATTTGCCCCAAACTTCTAGAACCCCCTTTAAACTTGTGCCTCATGGAAATAAACAGAGAGATCATATATAATTTCTGAGTTTTGCCTGGATGTAGAGGCATACATGACACCAAGTTTTAGTAAACATGTTCTCTCTGCAGCTGCTTGGAGCAACAGTGCTGTAAACCATCCTGCAGATCCATTTTTGAATGGGAGAGTGACATACATCTTAACAAAAAATAACTGAATACTGTGTTATAATATGACACAAGGAAAATATCCTGTGAACAGAACAGTCAGTACATGGTGTCATTTTTGCCTTTCTGAGTGGCATCGTTCTTTTGCTAAATTAAGATTTTAAAATGCTTGTCGGCATCAGAAACGATAATTAATATAGGCAACATTCTTCTCTTTTCCATTACAGCTAACTTAAAAGAATTCTTTAGAGGCTGGCAGCGGATATAACAAAATGCCATCTGTACTGCTAAATGAGAAGTTGAACTGGTGAACCTTTCCAGATAGGAATAGCTTTCCTTTGCCAGCTAATTTATTACGGCTGAAAATACAAACTCAGCCCCCTTCTGAGAAGAGCAACAGAAGAAGGAGAGCTGGTTTTTTATACTCCACTTTTCACTACCCAAAGGAGTCCCAAAGCAGCTTACAAACACCTTTCCCTTCCTCTTCCCACAACAGACATTCTGTGAGGTAGGTGATGCTGAGAGAACACCTCTGCGAGAACAGCTCTAGCACCTAGTGGTTGCATGTGGAGGAGAAGGGGATTAAACACATTTCTCTATATTAGAAGTGCCATTCTTACCCACTGCACCATGATGGCTCTCGGCTTGAATTTGTTATTGTGCATATGGGCCTGCTGTTATTGTGCATATGGGCCTCCCTCCTGACACCTAAATCCATCCCTGCCCTTGACATAGACAGTAGAAGATAATAAGGCAATGCAGCACACATTCTTCTACCAGCTCATTCCAAGCCCCAGCTGACTGTTTTGGCACTGGGAAGTCTCCACCTTGAGACAGAAGTGGTTTAACCCAGTAGCATATGTAGCCATGGGCCCCATAGTTCCAGGGCTCCTGCAGTGCTATATAGTTAGGGCTTGAGACTGTGCTTGTTAGAGGATATTTATGCTTATGCAGCTTGTAAACTACAAGAACAAAAAACAGTTGGTTTTTGTACCCCACTGTTCACTATCTGAAGGAGTCTTAGAGTGGTTTACAATCACCTTCCCTTCCTCTCCCCACAACATTCTGTGAGATAGGTGGGGCTGAGGGAGCCCTGAGAGAACTGCTCGGTAAGAACTGCTCTAGCAAGACTGTGACTAGTCCAAGGTCACTGGCTGCATATGGAGGAATGGGGAATCAAATCCAGCTGACCAGATTAGAAGCCGCTGCTCTTAACCACTACACCAAGCCACACCAAGGGTGATACGATGCTGTGTTAGTAATTGAGCACGCACATTGTTCATTGAGCATGTGTGCGGACCACAAGCCGCATAAGTGTGAAAATCCCTGTAGATATTGGGGCATTGCACTTGTGTATCCTACCTAGGTTTGAGAAATGTTTTCAGAAAAGTGAAGTTGTCAGTTGCTTTCAAAGTCCCAACTATCCCTGGGAAGGGTGTCCCACAGAAAGTAACTAGGCCTGCCTTGAGATGAGGATTTCATTCACCAGTTACAAGTGGTTTCTGGCTGCAAGTATTTATCACTAAACAAAGTCAAAGGTGAAGACTGAGAGGAAGCACACAATTGCTGTCTCGATATGTCTAGAGAATTATATATGTAATATATATATGTCTAGAGAATTATATATGCAAAAAAGCCCACTGCAACCAGGAATACAATGGGCGCTAGGACCCAGGGGACACTGGCAAGCACAGATCTCTCTCTCTCTCTCTCTCTCTCTCTCTCTCTCTCTCTCTCTCTCTCTCTCTCTCTCAGCAGGAGCCATAGGAGGTAATCAGGGCTCCTTTGTAGCAGGGAAGTAAGGGTCGTTTGCAGTTTGGGGCTCGTTTGCAGTTTGTCTCTGTCTGTCTCTCTCCCTCACAGCAGGACCCATAGCAGGTAATCAGGGATCGTTTGCGGTTTGGCAGTGTTCTCTGTGTCTCTGTGTGTCTCTCTCAGGCGTCTGAGAGCAAAGTGGCTAGTGTCCAGGGAAGGAGGGCGGGAGCTGGAGAGGGAGGACCAATTAGGGTGCAGCCAGCTGATTGGCCCTATTCCATCTCAGACAGCCAGGACACTCTCCACACCCAGGGCTGTTTCACAAATATTACGAGAAACAATGGATGGATAAGGATATCTGTGAGAAAGCAAGAAAGGGCAAAAGTGTGAGGCATGTGAACACATCTTCTTCCCCGAATTCTGCTGTTGTAATCATCATTTTTTTGAGTCCTTATTTGTCACTGTTTATAACATCTACCACACTTTACAAGTTTCTCCTCATTTCCCCTCACAAGAAACTTTCCAAGTATGTTAAGAGCTATTGACATGCCAGAGATCACCCAGTGTGTTCTACCACAGAGACAATCTCTGCTTGGCAAGCATGCAAAAATTTGTTACAGATCAACCATTGAGACATGGCTTCCTCAGACGTTCAGCAAAAATAATAGCCATCACCTAAGTCACACAAACCTGATGAATTCAGGCAGCTTCTCAGAAATTATTAACAACCGTGAAGACATTTTATTAGGCTATCCACTAAACATTTAGCAGGCAAAATGACAATTGTTTGAAAGGTCACAACTTATTGGCTTGAATGTTCCAGAATGAAATGGAACCATTGACATTAGAACCATAAGAATGAATGGGTGGCATCACTTATCTGAAGAAAACTTTGCATGAAAATTCTGCTGCTGAGAAAGCCAGGAAGCTGCAAACTCCCCTCATCCTAGATAATCGGTGGCTCTGCTTAAAGTATCAGAATTTTCAGTGCAGAAACACTATGAAACAGCATGTGTGGTCCATTTCCACCCTTCACCATGTGTGCTTTTCACTGCATTGGATGATGGCCCTTGTCAATAATGATTACAATACATTGTAAATTTAAAAAGTTTGCAATGCCCCTTCCCATCTTTGAACCATTTGGATAGGTGGCTACAAAGCCAATAAGTAGTGCTGGCAATTAGGATGCCTTTGATGCACATTTCTTTTACTGTTTACTGGCAATCAGATCTGAATCTTTGAAGATTCCCATGCAAGTTCAGGCTCGTAGCAACAGCAATGCTATTATTTTTGCTGAACATCTAATGAAGCTATGTCTCAATGGTTGAGCCATAGCAAGCTTTGAATACTTGCCAAGCAGAGGTTGTCTCTGTGCAACACAAACAGCAGTAAAACTCTGCATTCCTTGGAAAAGAAACAGGTCTAAGGATTAATCTTCCTTTTTATAGGCAGCGTACATGTTGTCAAATAAACTGCTATTAAATTGTCATTGATTTTTTACAAGGCGTTGTCTTCTGCCAAATCCCCCTGGCAAGCTACATGCATAATATATTATTGGGCTCTGGGCTTGCCATCATAAGCAGTGCATGAAAAAGAGTTGATTCTGATAATCTGCTACTTTCTTCTTCTCATTGCCATTTGGATCACCTGTGGATTGTGAAAATAATTCAGAGAGTTCAAAAATGAGTTTCTGAATATACTGGTTTCACAAAACAGATGAAAGCATAGTGGGGATTTGAGGGCAATTTTTATTTTTTTAAACATATTTTGTGCCATTATTAGCAATAATAATACTATCCCCAAATCCTGAGGATGGTGCATGAGATAGGGATAGGCAACATGTCACAGTGGGAAACTTGTGAGTATATTGTATGGTGGGCATGAATCCTTCTTCAGAGAACCAGCATGTAATTCTGCCCCATTAAGACTGGGACTCTCCATTCTACACTTGCAGTTTTTATAGATTTGACTGTTGTTTTGCATGGGGGGGAGAGTGTATGTGTATATCTATGTGTATATCTATGTAGATATACATAAAATTGCCTTGACTAAGAGACAAAGGTCCACTGACACTACAATGGCTGCCAGGTGACATCTATGGTGACCCTACTATTAGTAAAACTTTTACACTCCCTTTAAGTGATACCATGTCTTAATAAATAAGGGTGTTCCCCCCCACACACACACACACACAAAATGGCCTTATGCATTTGGGTCCTGTGTCTGAGCCCTTGCACACATATTGGCATTTTTTGTACTCCTGCCTAGACATTCTTGCTTGCGTCTGCTCAGAGCTGAAACTGAACAGATATAGCTGAGCAGGTGTTTAGTTCTGCAGCACTCCAGCCTTTCAGAGACATTTAATAGGCCCACAAAGAAAGACAGGTTTGAAATGAAAGAGCCAGAGTAATTGGCAATAATATCTACACTCATTTTAAGTAGGAGTCAGGGCGAACCTCAGGAGAGGGGAGGGTCCACAGGAATATTGAAAGAATGGCAGCATTTCAGCAGCCTCACTGATCAATCTGTTCTTTGTAGCGACCCTTTATGCATCCAAGAGAAATAAACACCTTCCTGATCCTTCTGAAAACATGATAGGCGGCCACCGCACCTGCCTCTGATACATGCTGGCACTCCAAATACAAAGCAAGCCTTGCAACTGTGGTGGCCTGGGAGTGCTGAGAAGCAGGTGGGGGAACTTAAACACCCCCACAAAACCGCATTTCTTTTGTTTCCAGGAAAGGTATGTTTGCTGACTCAGATTTGGGCCAGTTACATGTTAGCAGGGAAATGTTCAAGGTCTGGAAATCTCTACTCAGTGGGAGGAGAAAGCCTAGAAGACTGGAGATCGTAAGTGCCTCCCACTGACAGATCATGGGATCCAACTCTATGCAGTGCTATAACAGAAAAGCATAACTTCTTTTCATTTGTGAGGGTGCTGAGGGAATTTGCCACCTTTTAAAAAGATACAGTCAAGCTAGGAAGTGACTATCTTCTCACAAGTTTGCAAACTGTGTTCTAGTTTGCAGTGGCGCAGAACCAACCAATGCACAGCAAGGATCCCATTTTCTGGATCCAATCAGTTTTAATGAATCAAGTTCAGTCTGGTCAGTCATGCTCACTGGTGGGAAGTTAATTTGTCTGCCACATGTATATATGTATATATGTTGGGGTTTTCTGGGGGGGGGTTGTTGGTCTTGTTGTGACCTGCTACAACATATATTCACTGCTGAGATCACCAAAAAAGAGTGTTCGTTTGCCCTTTAGCCTTGTCTCTTCCTATGAACCATGAATCTAACAATATGTGGGCTGCCTTTCTACCCAGATTAAGATTCCCAAAGTGACAATCAAAATGGTGTTTAATACACTGATACAGTCATATTAAATATTTAAAACAATGAAGTAAAATGAACACAATATAAATACAAGAACACATAGACAAACAAGACTTGAAGGAAGGCTAATATGAGTTAGTGAGGGAACACCAAGCCAAACAAAAAGCCTTCACCTGCTGGTGGAAGAGATAGAGGAAGACTGATGAATCTCTCTGGGGAAGGCGTTCCAGAGTTGAGGTGCCATGCCCAAGAAGGCCTTTTCTTAGCTTGTCTCCTGTCTAGGCTCAGATGGTAGGGATACCGAAAGAGGGCCTCTGAAGATGGCTGGAGTCGTTGAATAGGTTCATATGGGAGTAGGTGACCCATAAAATATGCTGCCCCAACCCATACAGAGATCTAAAGGTTAATAGCAGCACACTGAATTCAGTGCAGAAGCAAACTGGGAGTCATTGAAAGGATTACAAGACTAGAGTGGTATAATCCATATAACCTGTTATAGGAGGATGCTTGGCTTGAAACTTTCCAATGTTCTGTGATTGTCTAAAGCATATCAAGGCAATCGTTTTGCAGTAGTATCCACTCCTCACAATTCCAGAAATGCCACAGACTTACCAGGATTGGGGATCTCAACTATAGATAGCTATTACCGCTCAGAATAGACAATACAGCAACACAATGGCCAACCATCTAACTGGATGGAAGGTTACCTCATATGTGAGCTTTTGGGATAATTTGGAAAAGCAGTGAAGGAGGAAAAATGATGGGCTAGACATAATTTGCCCTAGACAAGAATGGCATTTTTATTCACTCGTTGTCTCTACTTTTTCCTTCTTTCCTGAGAACTTTAACCTGTGTCGTCTGCAAGGCTTCATACCCTAATCTCAATTTATTGCCACTGAAACAGACTCCTTCAGCCACCATTCTAAAAACTATCCTGTGAAAGCAAATTCTGTCAAATGACCCTATTTTCTTTCATAGCACATTGTTTCACTGAGGTAAGTGTTAAGCAATCAGTCCTGGGAAGGGCTGATAACAAAGAAGGGCTGCAAGAAACCACCAAAGACTCTTATTTCTCATTATATTGCATCCTGGCTAAATTTTAATTAAACTTTCTGTGCAAATGTATGAAATAAATTACTAAGAGATTTGGAATACTTTGTTTTCAGATAAGTAATGTCCATTAGAATAGGAAGCAATTTGTATAATACAATATAATTGGTGCCACAGGGATGCATTCTTTTAAGTTCAAAGAAACAGAACAAGCAAATAATTTTTTTTAAGAATTTGTTTCAAGTAAGTCAGCTGCTCAGCAACTTGTAACCAGTAATAACAAGGCAGATCCACAATACTCATAGGGAGGAAGGGGTAATCCCTCTCCCTGTTTTACTTGCCCCCATCACTATTCTGTACTTGGGGCTCTCACTCCCCACCTTTCCACCCATCACTGCTAGGTCTGCCAAGGCTTCCACCCCATCAATACTGGTAGCAAGCCCTACATGGTTCCCAGGCACCAGACCCACCAGACCTTCTCACCTCCCCCACAACCCAATCCACCTTCAATGGCAGGCGGTCCAGTGTGATTCTCAGCTGCCAGGATCATTCAGCCTTCTCCCATTATTCAATGACAGGGAACCCTGCATGGTTCCCAGCCACTGGCCACTACAAGGTTTCTCTGCCCAGAGCAATCTCGGAACCAATCCAGATCCCACCACCCACCATATGCCTGGCAGTGACAGCTACAAAGTCTAGGAACCATCCTGAGCCTGAGTGTTCCAAACTCCCTCCCTTCACCATGGTAGGCTTGGGAGCCTCTACTGGTTCCTCCACCATGCAGCCAAGCCTAGCGTGGCAACCTGTGTGCTCTGCTGAGGCTTCTGGGGCCAGATCCTCTCCTGCTGTCCATGTCCACTGTACCTGCTCCTGGAATCCTCTACCAAGACAGCCAGGCTCAGAATGGTTCCTTGTGGTAGCAACCAGCTCCAATGGTAAATGCATTGTCTCTGCATGCGCAGACAACACTTTGTAATATGTAATTAACCACCTCGATATATTTTAGTTTTTTTGCAAACCTCCAAGGAATGGGAAATGGGGCCCCACAAGTGGAGCAATTAGGCATTTTCCAGTTCTCTCATACTGGGGCAGGAGTTAGGAAATCCAAGTTCTTCACATTCTTGCTTGTGATCATGAGTCTCAGGGAGTGGACTCTGGCAAGGGACTACCTGGAGCCTATCATAAGAGTAAACTAAACTGTTGCTTTGAGCTCTCTGAAGGAAGGGCATAGTTTCATATTATACTAAATATAACAAATGTATATTCTACTTTTGCCCTTATGGTCTAAAGACCAGTAAAGACAGAGTGCAGGGGAGAGAGGAAATAAAGTGGAGGCTCACAGAAATTCCTAAAAAAAGATGAGATTAAAAACGGACTTTAATCCTCTTTAGTTAAGGAGGATGTAAATAAAAGAGGATAAAGCAGCATCTTACAAAATGATAAAAGATGGGACAATGGTAGTCACGTGCCATTTTGTGATGATACAAGAATAAAAGGTAAAAATGAAATTAGAAGAACCGCTAAATGATGCTAAGGGATTTCTCCCCAATTACATAACCCCTGAATTAATTGACAAAGACTGGTACACAAGATTTAGATGGATTTTAAAATATAAAGCAGAGTCCACCAGGAAATTATCTCTCTCTTGTGGAAAACAACACAGATGATGCAGAAACCTATTTATTCAAACAGGAGAACTTCTCAGGGAATTGTTCCTGTAGATGGAGATGTATTGTACACTAAAATCTGCGCTAAAATCAAGAAATAAATGGCACACATTCTTTAGCTATGGGTATATGGTATCTTGCTACAGCTGTTCAAATAATTACTACTCACCATTTGCTGTATCCTACATTTTGAGACACACTCTCATCCATATATTACAACATAACCATTCTGGCTGTTTCATCCTATCTCAAGAGTGCATTCAAGTACCTGGAATAGCAAAATAAGGTATCTGAGTTTAGATCAGGGGAAAAGACAAATGCTTTAGAAATAGAAGGGACTCAGGTTCACTGTTTCAACTGTACTGATGTTCCTACCTTATTCAAAGAAATACATACGCTGTTGTGGTCTTGCAGTGTGTTAGAAGTGAAGGACTGTATGCTCTGTCTTTGCATCAAGTATACCAGTACTTCAGAGAAGGCAGTAAAACTTCTTCTATTCTGCTGCTGTCTTTTCATTTACCCAGAATGCTCATCTCATAGACTCCCTGCCTTCTGGCATTTTCCCTTTCCTGTCTTTTGTGCTCATTCAAGATGTGCTTTCAGCATGAGGCTTCATCTTCCAGTTGGAAAGTAAAGTAGAATGCTCATTTAGGCTTTCTTTATTATGGATTTCTTTTAACAGAATAGCCATTTCTTTTATAAAGCATCAAACCTTGTGTGGGCTTGATTCTTAAAGCAGCCTCCCATTTTTGCTTTGTAAAAACCAGCTATGGTAACACACTTGAATTGTATGGGCTAAGATAATAAAATCATTTAAAAACGAAAACAAGATTACTTTGGGACAGAGGCAAGTAGTTGCTTTCATAATAAATTGCACCACAGAAATAGTGCTTCTGACACTTGGGGTTACCAAGCATAATCATGTCCGTTAATGGTCCATTTGTGAAGTGATAACTGCATTTCCCCAGAAACAAAATGTCACACTGTTTGGTAAACAAAATGTCTCTTACCCAGATGCAGCCTTGAGGCACGAATTCTTGAGGGCTGTGAAATAAATGAGAAACAAATGTCCATGTGGGACAGCATCCACTAGGATGTTCTCCTACATAATTCCAGTTGAAATGAATGGCAATCACACAACAGTTAACTTCTTACTGGTGGCAGTGGGGGGAGGGAGGGTAGAATTCTTGTGCCATTTTTACTAATTTCAATGGAGTGGGCACAAGAGAACTTAGGTATATTAAGCAAATTATGAAAAAGCCCTTCGTGTCTTATATCTACTGCAAACTGATCAGTAGGGATTCATATCTATACAAGAGGAGAGTGAACAGGACAAGAATAACTGAGAAAAGACAACCTACTAGGTTACAATCAAATATCCATGCCACCCCGCTCAGGATCAGATTCATTAACCTTACTAGACACATTAGTTGTATTGGCTAAGGAAATTGGAACGTTCTGCCAAGTGAGCATTCATGTTTGTTTCCAGATTCTGCCAACATAGACCATTTTTTAAAAATTCACATGAATCAATTTCTTCCCACCTTGACAGCAAGGACTAATAATCAGGGATTGTCAAACTGCAGCCCTCCAGATGTCCATGGACTACAATTCCCATGAGCTCATGGGAATTGCAGTCCATGGACATCTGGAGGGCCGCAGTTTGACTACCCCTGGATTAATTCATCAACATTAGTTTAATTTGGGTATAAACAGTTCCATGGTGGCATATGATCATGTGACAAGAGCCTTCTTGCAAACTGAAAACAGGCACCACATGACCAGAATTTTGGCAGTGATTGTGGTATCGTACCTTCACATAGCTCTAAAAAGCAGATGCTGTCAATGAGATATACTTTACTTCAGAATTGAGCTATTTTCCCAATCAAAATACTAACAATGAAATCAACTCACAGGGGCCCAAAGAGCTGCTATTGCAGCCACCATTTTGTGTGGGTGTTAAGTAATTCTTTATCCAATTCTCTTCCCAAGACCATCTTCATCATCAAAGATTAATACATGGAGTCTGCTATTGCAGAATAATAATAATAGTAATAGTAGTAGTAATAATAATATTTATAATTTTTTATTTCTCTGGTGAATGAGGAGGCCACAAGGCAAACACAAATAAAGGGTTCTGATACTGAAATTGTGGTTGTGGTCCTAGACATTACAAGACCCCCAGAAGGATCACCTCTTTCTGTCACTTGGATTATCCTTTCTCATAACATAATCACATTTTACAATTTACCTCCACAACCGGTAGTGTTTCATGTGGGGGAGAAAAAGGACTGCTACGCCATGATATCCTATGTTGAATTTTAGTAGACATTATGAAAAAGTGGACAAGGCAAAATGGCAATCATGTGTCTCTTGCGACATCTTCTTTTGATTTTAGGGTAGAGCCACAATAAACAGGAAACCAGCTAGAATAATGTTATTTATGCATTCAAAGTAAATCTTTCGTTCTTTCGTTCTTTCTTTCTTTCTTGCTTGCTTTCTTGCTTTCTTGCTTTCTTGCTTTCTTTCTTCCTTCCTTCCTTCCTCCCTTCCTCCCTCCCTCCCTCCCTCCCTCTCTCTCTCTCTCTCTCTCTCTCTCTCTCTCTCTCTCTCTCTCTCTCTCTCTCTCTCTCTCTCTCTTTCTTTCTTTCTTTCTTTCTTTCTTTCTTTCTTTCTTTCTTTCTTCTTATAGACCGTTTATGCGCTGGAGGTTTCATGCCAGGCTGCAGGCTGAAGTTTTAGTCGTGGCAGGTTGCCCCACCTCTTCCTGCACCCACAAGGGTTGGCCATTTGGCCCTGTGTACCTCATCCGCCCCCGATTTGTGCTCCTGCATGGGAGCTGGGGCAGTGAAGTTCCCAGTGCATAAACGGTCATAGTGAACAGTATCTTGAATAATGCACTTCACCTAGCACGTTTTATCCTAAAGACAGTACATTGTTCTGACCTTACACTAAATATAGTGCATGTTGACTCATATATGGCACAGCTGATTTGCACTGATCAGTTAGTGAGCTTCTTCCTGGGGATAGGGGATATTGACATAAAACTAACTTTGAGACAAGCTCTTTTTCAAAAGCCTTTAGGGAAATGGATTTTCTGTTTGATTGCTATGCTGAGTGATTGTGGCTCTGGTCCCACATTCAGTCACATGTATTTAAATCCATTTGACTTGTGATTGATGCATGTTCTTTTAATTTAAATCTCCAAAGTGCGTCATGTTCTAAACCTTTTGATTTCTCAAGATAATTTCCAAAAATCTGTGCTTAATTATGGGGAGGTGGTACCACCAAGTCTCTCCCTCATGGGTCTTTTTTTCCTGCACCCAGATTACACATTTTTTAAAAGATTCACTGGTTTTATTTCTTGTCCATCTTCTTTTATATTTCCAAGATTTGTGTACAAACAGACTTTTTCACTCCAAGATTCCTTTGTCAAGCTTAATTTATTTTTGAAAACCATTTCAGAGGGTGACCACTTACATTTAGGACTACTTCTTGAGATAAATAGCAATGAAAGTGATGAGCAGATATTTTATGCACTTTTCATATCTGATAGGTTGGAACCAGTAATCCCCCCCAAAAAAGAAATTCTTCTTCAACTGAGAAAGACTTCCTCCAACAAAGGAGGAAGTTGGAGGAAGTCTTTCTTTATCAGGAAGAGCATCTCACACCTTTGGAAGGCTTTCTCCTTCCTACCCCAGAAGAACTCTTTCTCCATCAGAAGTAAGCTTTAGTAGAAGGAAATCACTGAGCCCAGGTGGTGGAAGAAAGCAATTAAATCCATTTAACTATCTCACTGAAATTAAAAGAACCTAAAACATTTGTTTTTGGCTAGATCATACCCTAAATTGTTATTTTTGGTAATATTGATGCCAGAATCCATAATGGTAACTGACATTTAAGTATTATTATTATTATTGTAGTCATACCACATTGACTTATGAATGAGGGCTAGGCTATTTTCTTTTTAGAATTTTCCCAAACATGTTTGATCTTCTATAACCATCTTTAGCCATAGTGATTTTTTAATGGTAATGGACTCCTGTTAGGAGGGAAAGTCCTGATTTGGAGCCAGTAACCAGAAAAACATGGTTATAAGGACATAATTTCAGTTCTGATGTATCTATCCATACAACATACCCCACCCAGGTAACAGGCAATATATTTTAGCCACTCCACATGACGTTGCCCACATCCAGCGTCTGGCCAGCTGACAGCTTGCTACATCCTCCATTTTAAAGTGCGAGTTCATTTTACCAACCTCGAAAGGATGGAAGGATGCAGAGCCATGGAGCTGGCATGGCAAGAGGCATCCTTGTAGGGATGCCATAGGTTGGGGGAGGAGCTGGGCCCAAAAGCCCTCACCTGCACCCATGGTGGACCTAGGAATGCGGAAGAATCCACGTTTCCTTAACACAGGTATTCCAAGGGTCAGGCCAGGGCTGGGATGGTGGTGATGTCAAGCATAATCAGGGATTTTCCCTGAAGCCCTGTCACCGCCATCTTGGGCGTTCTGGCCAGTGCATAATCGGTCAATCAGAGGCAATGTGTAGGCCATGCATAAGGAACTTTACCAAATATACGCTATTCTTAATGCTGTAATTCTACAGTCCTATTAGTTACAACAAGAAAGTATAAGAAGGAGATTAATGTAGTCAAAGGAACCACTGGGAAGACTTACCATCTGCATATACTCTTAACTGTTACAGTGCTTCTAAATGAAAAAAATTCTGGTGAAAATTTGGCAACATCAACCTTCAGCCCCTTAGTCTGGCCTGCAGGCTGTTGTTTGGGTCATTTCTCAGGTAACGTAGTGCCCTTCAGTCTATATTTTCCATTCAGTCTACATGCACTTTCTGTTCTGTGTTCTGGATGGGGATGAATATTTATGTGTGGCTGATGTAATGGGAAATAATTCTGGAGGAAGGTGGTTTTGGTGTTCTGTTTGTCCATTACCACATGATGATTTTATATGATGATTCTGCTCAGGTGGAAGGTTCACAGTTCATGTAAGGCTTTGTAGTGGAGCTCAGTACCAGATTTTCCTGCCATTTTCCCTTATGTGTCTGTAGCTGCTCCTTATTTTATCACTCCATGCAGAATGAATGTGTTCCAGGGGGAAATGTGCAGCTAGTTGCAGAAAGCTAAAAAATGCTGCAGTGCACTGTGACTCTTACATCCTCAAGGAGTTTATGCAAGTGTTGAGTCATAAAAATACCGTCTTGTCTCCACTGCTATATTTTTAGAATCTGGATTGAAAGATAGCATGAAGCCTATTATCCTTCTGAATAATGCTGACCTAATATGGACAAATTTTTGCATGAAAGGTTGTGAATTGCCTGTCAAAAGGGATTACAGAGGAAAAAGAAAGCCACCTCCATCAGCACACAGAAAGTGGTCACAGAGTGCCAAAACATTTGTGGTACTTACATAAAATGTGTCAACCCCCCCCCCCTCCACAAACACACAAGCAGCCTTTTTGTGTGTGCTTGCTACTAGAACTGCTGCATAAGGTTTCCCTCAGCATTTCTTTCTTGAAAGAATTTCTTTTTTCACTTGGATCAGTTCCTTATTTTTGTTCTGTCAAGTAAAGCAATATGGCAATATAATGAATGTTACTTCGACGAGTAAAGAAAACTTTGTTTCCACAGGAAAACATCAACATTGTTATACTGACATGGGCATAGAATCATAGAGTTGGAAGGGGCCATACAGGCCATCTAGTCCAACCCCCTTCTCAACGCAGGATCAGCCCTAAGCATCCTAAAGCATCCAAGAAAAGTGTGTATCCAACCTTTGCTTGAAGACTCACATAATCTCACATCATAATTGTTTTTATAGATTATTCCAAACAAAACAATGAAAGTTGTGGTCCACTGGGAGAAAGCGAGCCAGTGTAAATGCTCAGGAAGGGTAGTTCTCACATAACGGGACCATTTCAGAATGCACATGTTGTCCTGATGTTTGAATGCACCCTTACATCAAAATCTCCCTGCAGTAATTTACTGCAGAAGTGGAAACAAGTATGCACACCTAGCGTCCTATACCACAAGATCTTCTCTTCATTTCTGTGTATTGGGAATTTTGTTATGCACACCCCTAGTCAATATTATTGTTTAGTGGTGTGGATGCTCTTCTTACTGCATGCCTGCAATACAGAAAGTATAGTACCCTCTTGCTGATGGGAATTGCATTAGCATTCTGACTTTCATAGCTCACAATACTAGAAATTACTATGGTTTGCTTTTAGTGTGCAGGTGTAAATTTCATTATTACCTTCCAACTCACATGATATTATTGTTTTTCAGCCCAGCATTTTCATGGAAATCTTCTTTGACAGAGACCCATAAGGGATGCAGTGCTATTATTACAGTATGTATAGGCAAAAACTATCGACAATTATATATATATGCACACAAATGAAGAAGATGTTTCATGAAAACTGAGATTTGGGACACTTCTCTAAGAAAGAAACAATTAACCTGTATAATATTATTGGTGCTGCTGTTATTTATAAAATACTTTAAAAAGAAAAATCAAGAGAATGTACAGAAATAAAATTGTAGAGGGGAGAACTCTGTCTGCAGACTTGCAGTCTGAGAAAGGCATGACCACTAGGAGAGAAGATGAGACACAACATGAGAATTATGAGCTATTTACATGTTTTGATAATTGGATCAGGTAGGGTTCCTTTTTTTGCTAGAGTGCACATCCTGAAACACAATGAGACAGAGTCTTTTGTAGAGAAGTTATTACAGCATGCAAATCTCTGCTAAATGTCAAATTCAGGGTTCTATGGTCCAAACAAAGAAAGCCAGAATTGAACTTAGTTGTGAACATTTGTTATGTAATGAATACCACATTGAGGATTAGCTGGTTGAGTGGAAGAGCCACCATAGACCAGATGCATAATACCTGTCATCAGAGGCCATTCATATGTTCAGCTAAAAGTAAGACATCAGGTGATGGAAGATCAAGTGGCGTATCCACATGAAATATCCCAGCTTTTGAGCAGAATGATCAGGACACCAGTACCCTTAACAGGATAGTGTGAAATACCTTTTGTTCAAATTAAACAAGGAGCTATAATTGTATGCGTTTCAATCTATTTGCAACATTAATTTCTTTTAAAGGCATCTGATATTTGTTTTTGAGAGATGAAGTGGCATGTAAATAAAACTGTACGTTTCTGTGACTGAGTACGGATCCAGCATTCAGCCAATGGCCTGCCCTGTCTCACAGCCCTCAATAATAAATGTCCAGTCAGAACTCTGTTAGGTTAATGCTTGCACAAAATGGGAGCATTGCATAAAAAGGCTGTGTGAAAAATCAATTCCAAATGAGATGTGCAATTATTCAGGCCCTCTCTGTCATAGGTTAAAGAAGGTAACAATAGACAATATGAATAAACAGATTCAAATGAGGTTAAGTAAGGACATGACTTGTATGCCAGTGAAGCTAAACAGACAACATTTTATTTTATTTTAATTATTTGACATATCGACAGCCACTCCCGGGCCAAGCTGGCTTGTGGTGGTTTACAATAAAATCCCAATACAAACATCAATAAAATACAGTTACATATCCCTTGCCAGCATAACTCCATTCTGTTCCTTCTCAAACCCCCCCCCCCCCAGTTGGGCCCAGGCCAGAATATTCTGCCCTCTGTACACCTCACCCGGCTATCCTCAAGGGGATGGGCATCTCCTGCCCTAGATGTTCAGGGCATCTTGAGGAGGGACTCCAGATCTTCCACAGCCTGGCCTCAGCCATATCCCGGGTGGAAGAGCTCCATCGTGCAGGTCCTGTGGAATTTGAACTGCTGCAGTATCTAAAACAACATGAGATAAAGTTCTAAAGTATAAAAGGAACAGAGTATACATGGCGTTCCCCAGGAGTCCACTGAGGCAAGACATCGGCAAGAGGTAGTACCCTTTATGTACTGTTGTCTCTATGTAATTCCTTTAAACATTTTTATTTCCATGATACATTTCCATACAAACCTACTGATTCAAACCCACAGATTCACATGCATCATCAACAATAAAATGTATATCCCACGTTCCTGCCCTTACAAGAGCCACCAAGGCAACTTACAACTTAAAAAATACATGATAAAACTACATTATAAAACCATTAAAATCAATCCCCTCTCAAACATACATAATGAAAGCAATTTTAAATGTTTTAAAAGCAAAGTTAAAATATATACAAAATAGTTAAAATACATTTGACACATAAAAATGTCGGCTAAGAAATAGAGCTGATTGACAAAATGCCAACCAAATCCTCACCCACTGGTGGAAAATGGCAGATGGATCTCATTGGGGAAGAGCTCCAGAGCTTTGGTGCCACGACCAAGAAGGCCCTTTCCTAGCCAGCCTGCCACCCACCTAATCTCAGTAGGCAGGGGCACGCAAATCAGTTTGAGAATGTATGCATTTCTAATTATTTCGTGCTTAACGTTCCTTTGCTAAATATTTATCTCCACTCCTGTTTTAGGGGAAATATATTGCATCTTGTCCCCAATGAATAAGAACCCTTCATGCCTTTGCTAAGATTGTTCACCAGGGACAAGAATCCTTGTTGGTTGATTTTTTTTTTTCCAGTCAGCAGGACACTTCCTTCCCTCTCTGCTTAAATGCAAAGTCCAGTTCCTCTGGATTCCAGTTCCAGGGATCTTGAGCTGGAGTACACATCTCCAAATCTAGTCTCAATCACAGCTACCCAACACCGAACAAACTCCTCACCAAACTACTCTGCTGATAAACATTTATTCAAGGTGTGAGCTTTCGAGTGCAAGCACTCTTCATCAGACTAAGAACTGACCATCATAACAGTAGGAATATATAAGCAAAAGTTAATCCTGTTACATTAGTAAACTGTGTAACAGCATCCCAAAACAGCCACATGATGCTGTGAAACAGTTTAATAATGTAACAGGATTAATTTTTGCTTATATATTCCTACTGTTATGATGGTCAGTTCTTAGTCTGACGAAGAGTGCTTGCACTCAAAAGCTCACGCCTTGAATAAATCTTTGTTGGTCTTAAAGGTGCTACTGGACTCTGATTGTATTGTGCTACTTCAGACCAACATGGCTACTCATTTGAATCTACTCTGCTGATGTTGTGCATGTTTCTGAAGTGAGTGATCACATCTGCATTTATCTGGGACTTAAGTGACAAATTCCTTTGAGGTGATCATAAAGAGTCAGAGCTTTATCTGTGACTGCTATGATGTGTTCTAAGCTAAGCATTACAAAAACCACCCAGAAAGGCAAAAGATAAATTAAAATATTGATGATCAAATAATGAAACTCAGGCAGCATTTCTTTGTGTTCAGAGTAAGTGCTGCAGATGGCAGTTCTGTCATGCAGGAGAGATGAGTCAGAAGGAATCGATAGATCCACATGCAAGATGAAAGTGTTTGGAAATAGATTAAGGCCCAGACAGCAAGAGTTGTGTAACAAGCAACCGCACCACACTGGCCTACTCTACTCAGGCAGCAGAATGAGGTGGGAAGATAGAATGTGTGACTCGAGACAGGAGCAGAAAAACCAGCACGCTCCACTCTGTAAAACCAGCAAAGAGAAAAATTGCACAGTAGGGAGTGAGCTGGGCTAGATCCTTTTCCCTGGATATACTAGTTCTTTTACTGGAGTAGGCATCTGACCACATTCCTGGCAGAAAGCACTCAAGAATTGAGATGACTGATGAAGGTTAAAACAGAAAATGCCGAAGCAGGATTACAGCTGAACGTAAAAACAAAAGTACACAAGTTTTAAGCTGACAATAAAGAAATTGAAATTGCTCAAGATTTTCTATTCCTTGGCTTCATCATTAACCAAGACATCGGAAGGAGACTGAAATTGGGAAAAGCAGCCATGAGGATAAGGATGTGTTCCTGGCAACCGAGATCAAGACAATTCATACCATGGTATTCCCAGTTATTACGCATGAATGTGAAAGTTGATCAGAGAAGAAAGCTAACAGGAATAAAGTTGATTCATTTGAATTGTGGTTTTGGAGGAAAATCTTATGGACACTGTGGACCAACAAAAAGGTTAAAAAGTGGCTTGTAGTTTTTGAGCTCTCTCTAGAAGCTAGAATGACCAAACTGATCTTCCAATCAATCTGAGAAGAGTCACTGGAAAAGGCAACAATGCTAGGAGAAATTGAAGGCAGCAGGAAAAAAGGACAACCCAACACAAGATGACTTGATAATCAAGGAAGTCCTCAGTTCGCAAGACTTGAACAAGCTCTTAACAATAAGGCATTTTTGAGGACATTATTCTGAAGCATGTATAGGCCTATGAGGTAATGCTCACCTCTCGAGACTAGAAAAGTTAGGGATGCAAAAAACAAACAAACAAACAAAAAACCACAAGCTTCCTTTGCTGATCTTAATGGAAGTGAGGTTTTTCTTCATTTTTTGAAGAGTGGCATGCTTAGTGTTGCATTGATGTTTGATGCATGCTAGTGCAGTCCAGAGGTTCTACCATCCAGAACTCAGGCTGCCAGGCATTGCCAGCAGAAGACTGGGTGGGCAGGGAGACATGGGGTACCACTATTTGCAATGTCACTTCTGGGGGAAACCAGATGGTGCCTCATTTCTTTCTAGAAATGGCAGGAAAAGCTATGGTAAAACAAAAGTTTTTCTGTTTTTTTCTACAGAGGACTGATGTCATTTATGGATTTCCCTTGCAATGACTATTGAGCTGATTGGCAATTGTACTCCTTGGTTTTTACATAAAGCACGTTAAAAGACACTAATATTCTAGACAAATTTATGGACTAAATGCCTTAGCAGTGCAATCCTGGGTTTAGAAGAGAGTAGCCATGCCTAGGATTAGTACTGTTAGTACTGTTGCCTTTCAAAAACAGAGGTTCTTATAATGGCTTGGAACATAAGAAAAAAAAAACCCTGCTGGATCAGACAAACCATCTACCTAATCTGGCATTTTGGTTCACACAGTAGCCAAACAATAGGTTGTAGAACCAACAAACAGGGCAGAGAGGCCAAGGTCTTCCCCTGCTGTCATCTTATAGGTCTAACATTCAGAGGTTTGCTAGAATTTCCATGGTTATAAGGCAGGTGGTTTTGACTAATTTCCCTCTCCTGCAGCAGTCCTGGGTGATGGGGGACTTCTGTTCTGGTCCTGGATAAGAGACTCTCAGGAATAGCTTAGAGAGAGAATAAGTCACCCATTAGAGGAGTAATTAGAAAAATTGGCCCTTCCCTTAGTGGAAATTCTAACTGGTATCCTAGCTAATGTTTTTAATTTTGATTTACTAAAAAAAAATAAATAGGGAAACCATTTCCCCCCCAAAAACAATGCAGACTCTCTAAAAGAGTATTTATGGGATGAGGCTATTAACATCACGATTCATGGTTCATCATAATATGAAGGTCTCCTGGTGGGTAAGCATGGATGCTGCAGGTTCATATTTTATATCTTACAATTATTACAGTAAAACTTTGTTGTTTCACCATTGGTTTGGTGGGAGCTTTGCATTTCCCACTTCAGCTAAGTCATATAATTTTTGCAGGAGGATATAATGGGATTGGATATCTCTTTCAAACAATCATTACTCTTAAAGAAGCAATATTCAGTGAACAGTTAAATATTGTTTAATTAATGTTCACCAGGTAGATCACAAGCAATGATGAACAGCAAGAGCAGCAGAGATTGTACTATCCAATTAGTGGATACAACGCCTCTCGCTGCTGCTGGGTTTATTTACAAGGAAGCAATAAAAATGTTCCCACTATACTGTAGGACTCTTCCATTTTTTGTTGTTGTTGTCAGTGTGCTAATTAACCAAGTAGAAACAGTTTCTTTATGTAGTTGTCTAGCAGTAAAGCCCTTTGCGTCCAGGAATGCAACAGGTGCTAGATGTAAGTTTGGATTGCATATTAGGTCATGTTGTAATGCAATTGTTATGTGTATTGTTTGTGGAAGCATTAGCAGGATGGTAATTCTCCCATGGGAAGACATGGACTCCCTTCCAAGCTGTGAGCATGGTGTTTATGGATAAGTATATGGGGGAGGACTTTGTCCAGCACAGGAGTGTTTTATGGTGTATGTCATGGTTGTGAATGCTGTATTTGTGAGTTTCTGATGTTGGATTGTTCTTGTATAATAGAACGTTATGTTGTGGTTTTCCATTACTTTTAAAAACAGAAATGCCGACATGAGTGGAAGTGTCTGTGTGTGCCTGTGAGTTATGTACACTGTGGGGTGGGAGGGTTTTTATGTGTTCCAGTGCTTAGGATTTGTGTCATCTTGAAAGGCTGCTTTGCATACAGGTGTATTATGTTTTTTCCCAGCCCCCCCCCCCCCCGTAGTGACAGTAGATATTATCCTGTGGCATTCATTGTTGTCATGGAGCATCATGTCTTGAATCTCAGGTCCTTGAGTAATGTATTGTGTTCATGTTTAGTAAGTGATGTTCTGTATATCATAGTAATGGGCTGATATTTGTATGGTTTGGTCTGTGTATTGTGTTACCTGAGAGGAAAAATAGTTTGAGGTCAAAATTGGTGAGTTGTATCTTGTGACTCACACAACTGGATTTGCAATTCCTGCAAAGATCAGGGAAAGAATCACAAAAAGTGGGGTGGAATAACCCAGTGTTTTAAACTGAGAGGAGCTGGAGGGAGAATTCACCAAGCCAAACTTGACAGGACTCACACAACTGGATGCAAAATTCCTGCAAAGAGAAAGGAAAGAATCAAAGAAATGAGGGTGGGGAGAACTCAGCATTGTAAACTGAGAGGAGCTGAGGGGAGAAATCACCAAGCAAGCTTGATAGCACTCACACAACTGGATTCACAATTCCTGCAGTGATAAGGGGAAAAAATGGGGGTGGGGACAGGAGAATAATCTATCATGTTAAATGGACAGGAGCTATCTTTATACAGTAGCCTGGGCAAGTTTTACAGGACTCACAGAACTGGACTGAAAATTCCAGCAAATATAAAGGAAGGGTAGGGGTAGGGGTATGAATTGATTTGCAGGGAAGCCTCTGAAAATGGAGGGGAAACGCAGGCAGCCAGGTCCAAGATAGTGATCCCAAGGGGCAATGAGGCAAGCAAAGCCTTTGAAGCACAGTCTCGGCTCTATGCTGGGTCAGGCTGGCCGTGCCACCTCTGAAAGCCCTCTTTAGCTGAGGAGGCAGTAACATGTGAGCCAAGCAGAAGACAGGAACCAAACACCTCTCCCTCAGCAGCAACACAAGGCTCAAGTGTTGAACATGTGTCTTAAGCAGCTGCACCTCAGAGCACGGGAAAAGTCATTGTGTGAATATCAATGGGAGGGCCAGTGCTCCCTGTCTTCCCTTTCTCTTTCTCAGCTAGTAGAAAACAGAGCCCCAAACAACTGGCCCCTCCCTCCCAGCTGTGAGAACTCAAGGGGACTGTCAGGGCTCGCTACCAGTTAAAGAGAGTGGGATCATAACAGCCCCAGCTCTCCTGATCTGGTGTAATAGGCTGGGGCTCTCTCTTTATCTACCCACCCCCACTTTCCTATGCAAAGTGTTGGCTGGGAAGGAGAGGAGGAGCACTCCAGGACTTTGCTGTCTCAAATCCCCAGGCTTCTGCCCAGCTCCCTCCAAGTGCTCCAGGCCTTCCCTCCCTCCCACTTGCAGCTCGTGCCTCAGCTGAACTGTGAGGAGTCAAGGGGACTGTCAGGGCTTGCAACCAGTTATAGAGAGCAGTTTCATGACAGCCCTGGCTCTCCTGGGTCCATTCCACATACTTTGGATAATGTGCTTGAAATGTGCTTTTGCAGAAAACCTGGATTTTCCAGTGCAGAACAGGATAATTGACTTCTAAAGTGTATCAAAAGTACAATATACAATGTGTGCATAATGGGCCCTGATCTGGTGTGATACGCTGGGGCTCTCCCTTTATCTATCCACCCTCACCTTCCAATGCAAAGTGTTGGCTGGGAAGGAGTGTTCCAGGTCTTTCCTCTCTTGGATCCCGAGGGTTCTGCCCAGCTCCCTGCCTGTGCTACAGGTCTTCCCTCTCTCCTTTGAGGGTGGCAGAAAGTTCCCGACACTCCTGTCCAGCTCCCTCCTAGCCCCTCCCCCCACTTGCAGCTCATTTAGAACGTTTAGCATTTTGTCAGGGTGTATGGACCCAATTTTATATATACTGATGATGATGACATCATCTAATCAGGCAGAATTTAAATATTGTCATGACCCTCTGAAATGACTTCAGGAGTACTGAGCTTTTTGTATTTGTTGTGTTTCTTACCTTCTGCAAAATTGGATTGCATTGACTGTAATCAATCAAGACTCAGTATTCAAGTAGTTGTTACGTGTATTATTATTTATGAGAGATAATGGCTTACAACTCAGCATGCTTTGAAGGAGAATATTGTGAGAAAGAAGGCTTCAGATTGCAACCAAATCAATTTTATGTTAACTATCAAATCCTCCAAAAGGTCACATTTTGACATTTGATATTATCTAAGACTGTCTCCATTAATTCTTGATTGCCATGAGCTTGTTTTAGAGATGAGATACTAAAATCAATCCTTCATAACTTACTAGGAAATAGATGTACAAATGAAGGATTGAATCCAGCAGAGCATTTCTGTGGATGGCGTGACTGCTCCTGTAGAGCATGACTTAATGAAACAAGCTTGAAATTCTAAAGACAGAACTTAGTAATTTCTTGTAACTGAGGAGGTCATTACACTTAAAAGCCACCTCAAGGCTGGCAAAGTGTTTGTTTCTTCCCCTTGAGGAGTAACCAAGACTTTTCACCAAGAGGACTTTGGTTCTTGTCCTTTGGCTCATGTCTTCTGGCTTATATCTGAGACAGGCAGAGCAAACATATACTACTAATTACATACAGATTCAGTTGAAGAGTCTAGCTAGGAACTCTGCACTGAGCTTTTCCCACACAGTTATAATTCATGCTTTTATTAAGAAGATCAAGTAAAAGACTAAAGCAAAGTTAAGCTAAAGCAAAGTAAAGGATTTTTTAAAGAAGAGGCAGGAGTCCATATATTGCATGGTGCCCGAGAACATAAGTAAGTTTAAATTTATTGTCCTGTGAATTACATTTCCACATCCAAAAAGCTGAAGTCCCATTTTAGGCAGCAATAAGAATTCAGAAATCAGAGAGACTCATAGTGGAACAGAGCAATTAAGCAAGTTCTGAGTCTATGCCAACAGCAACTAACAACCAGTTACCTACAGGGATGAATGATAAATGCCGGTCAATGGTTGACAATTTTATTGAGGCCCGGGGGGGGGGTAGTCTTTTGCTGAGGAATGTTACCACCGCCACCTGAGCCCCTGTTCTGCTTGCTTTCCTGCCGGCACAGCTAACTTCTCGTCGCCCACTGGGGGTGCTGCCAACAGCAGCTGCGCAATGCCACACTGAGGGGGAGCCCCACCCATGGCAGCCACTGGAGAGCACCAAAGGTGAGCCAGTGGCAGAGTGGCAGGGCAGCCCCCGAGGTAGCAACCAGATAGGAGGACGAGCAGGAGCTACGGCCCGATACCGAGTGATCCACAGCCCAGTCCTGGTCCCTGGACCGGGGGTTGGGGACAGCTATTATATACCATCTATAAAACATTTTATACCAATTTTCTCTTAACATTTGACATTTTGTAACATTTATGTTTTTCCCTGAAAGCAGCTCCCACACATCATTGAGATTGTGGCTTAGATTCTGCAACCACTTCACTATGCAGTTTTTAATTTGCTCTGTTTCAGTTTCATATATTAAAAGAAGCTTATATTATTTGCCCTTGCCTATGAGATTAAGTTTGAAAAAAAAATAGATTCAAATTCTGTCATTTCCAATTTTAAACCTGTCTTGCCTTTGATCTCGGCCAAACATTTCACTTTTATTTGTAACTATTCAAACCAGTCAACATTCTGTTCTTCTTTTTAAAGTGCATCCCAAATTTTTATTTGCCCCATAACAGTTAATAGTTCTTTATATTTTAGATAGTCCATTCTCTTTTGTTGTGATCTGTTCAAATAAGCTTTTACTGGGGATTTCAACATAGGTGGTGTAGAACTAACATACCTGGGTTTCTTTATGCAAATAGATTAATAATTTGAGAATTCTGTGGATCAACTTGAAAGCCACCCAAGAGCCCGTCCACTTTTAACATCTTAGTAGCTTAAAATGTTTGCAATGTTCTATCTAAGAATTTCCTTTTAGTATTCCTTTCCCTTAACCTTCTCCTTTAGTTCCTCCTGGGGCCATGCAGAACAGGCTATTGGGGGCTGTGTGCAACTGGAATCAAATAATCATGAATAGGAATGAATGAATGCTTTCTATTTCAGTGTGTGTTTTTTGTATTCATTAATAATTTGCCATCCATTTCAGTTCTCCCTTTTCTGTTGATTTTGTAAACCTGTTTGTAGTGTGTATTTCATATACGTTATATGGGACGTTTATGTGACTGGCTGCAATTTTAAAAACTTAGAAGTGCTGTACAGTTTAAAGGACTGTGAAAAATTAATGCTTCATGGAAACAGATCCTTGAGTGACAGGCAGTTCCAAGAGATCTGGTTGGTTAGCATAAGCCAATCAGAGAGATGATGCTGTTTACTAATTTGCTACTAATTTACTTTCTCATATCTGTACTCTTATGATCCCTGTCGCATTGTCTGAGGAAGTGTGCATGCACACGAAAGCCCACGCCTTGAATAAATCTTTGTTGGTCTTAAAGGTGCCACTGGACTCAGCTTTTGTTGCATATCTACATTTGCATAAGTTGTCATCATTGCCCCTGGGGAGTGTAGTGCAATGTACCATTTATCTGAAGCTACTTCAGTAGCAGAGGATTTCAGCACCACTGGCCCACAAGGCTTGGAGTGCTTAGCATTTGAACTTTAATGGTAAATGACAGTGGCAAGACACTGACATTTATGATCAAGGCCCTAAACATCTTAGGGTTGACTTCAAAAATTGGTGTCATCTTTCTTGAAGGCCATGAAATGCCTTTGAACAAATATGAGTACTTCATGTTGGGAACATAGAAATATGTATTGGCAGATACATTAAAGTCATTTTAGTCCCCCTTCACAGCACTCTTGCAAGGTTATACCGAAGTGGCACTTTAAGAGACATACAAAAGGCAAGTGATCTATCTCAGGAGTGCCACCAGCATATTTCTGAGGCTCTCTTTCTTTCCTTTGGGACTCCTGCTGAGATTCCCACTGCAAATTATAAGCCTGATTACTTCAATTAGTCTTTCAAAGGTATGGCAAAAAATCAATTAGTGCAGCAGATTTGTTCCAGCAGGGAGGGATGTTGGGCAGAGAACGATGTGGGAAGAATTCTCTAATTCTTGCACCCACAGATTACAGGATCCAATGACTGTTTTCTGTGTCATTTAGTTGGGGTTGATTTTATTGTTTATTATTATCTGATCAGGTTGCTTTTATTATGTTTGCCATTGTCTACTACCTTGGTGTTAATCTGTATCTAATGTGGAATGAAAATGCTTTAAACCAACAAACAAATGCACAATTGGAAGTTTAATAAGCAAGATTAGACTTGTCCCTGCTTAGCTTCTGAGATCTGATGAGGTCAGGCTAGTCAGGGACAACCATGCCTACTATTACCACTATCCCTAGCTGTACATTTTTATACTCACAGTTAATGCTAACGAATCTGACCTTGTGTCTCACATTTTGGACCACATATCCTTCATACAATAGCTAGGAAATATTCATGTAAAACCACAAACTAAACTGCTATTTTAAAAATATTTTTAGGTCTCAGCCACATTGTAAAGATTTTGAAACACTGGTGGCTTGGAATGTAACCCATGTAAGCAAAAGCCTTTAACCTAGAATTTCAATAGGGAACAAATCTTCTAATTTACCATCTGTTGAACTTGGCTTGAATTTCAGTAGAAACATTTCTTTCCCACACTATACTTTGAAATAGCTGTAAGGGAGTGGGGGACAGATCTCTTCTTTAAGTGTAACACAGTTAACTCTGGTGAAACACTTAAAACAGCAGTTGTTCAAACTGTCTGGTTCACAACTGCTGTTATCAAATTGAACAAAGATGTAATCACTGTAATTGTTGTATCTGTGGGTCTGTCTCTCCCATTACATCCCCCAAAGAGCACTTAGATCCAGTGATCAGGATCCCTGGTCCCAAAGAAATCAAACTGGCCCTGATTACTCTGGTGAAACCCTCTACCTGGTGAGATCAGGACCCTGTGGGACCTCAAGCACTTCCTTAGGGCCTGTAAAATGGAGTTGTTCTGCCATGCTACCAGATGTATCCCAGGTTGAGACCTGGGACACATCTGATTTCAGCTGATCTTCCAGCCTCATTTCTGGCCTGATTTCCACACACACCCTTTCTCTTCCCAGACAGGAGGCAGAACTGGTCAAATTAGGTTACAGATATAAATGGTTATATATTTTTCTGTACTATTATAATGAATTTTATAATGTTATTTTATAAGTAATTTAATGTTTAGATTTTATATGTGGTTTTTATGAAAAGTTAGATCAATTTGGGCTTCTTATAATCCACCCTGAACCCTCAGGGAAGGGCAGGCTAAAAATCTGAAAATAAATGAACAAACCCGTTCTTGTGGGTCTTACCTTCTGGCTGATCAGACATTGTCTGTGTCTAATTAAAAGGACAAAACTGAGTTACTTACTATGGGGCAACTGTTGCTTGCTCCGGATGAGTAGGCAAGTCCATCCCTGCAATAAAAATCCCTTTATCTTTAATGCTTTCCTCTGTCATGATAGCCAGGAATGAAGGCAGTACATCAGGGAGGCTCATCTCAGCAGTGTGGTACTTTTAGACTCTAAGTGCTGAAAATTTTGCTCAGGTCAACAAATCTAAAATGAATTTAATTGCAGAGTGCCTGTTGAGTCACGTTCAGTTTGGCTATGCTTCTACAGCCTCACAGCAGAGCACAGCAGGACCTATCAAAGGAAGCTCACATAGATGCCTTCTGCATGGCAGTGGTATTCTGTGGTTTTCTCATTGCCTCTCATTTTTCTCATTCCACCCAGTGTATTTCCCTGCTTCTTCCCTGCCCCACTACCCTGCAAGTTGTCATTTCCCATCCTCTGTACTACTGTTTTGTTTTTAAGAAATAAGCAATAGATATATTGCTATAGCATCATAATGTTATAATGACCTATCTATTGGGTCCTCTGAATTCCTAACATGCATTTTAAAGAAATGTCTCTAGCCCCTTTTTGTTGCAGAAGTAAAGGCTTATCTCCCCAGACAATTTTTAAAATGAATTGGTGAATTTAGATAACCCAACAAATGGATCATCATCTTTAAACCCCTCCCCCCGCTCCAAAGGAGCGGGAGGAATAAAAGAGTAAGGGCATGTGGGGAGGAGTTAGGGCGGGCCCGGTCCGGGATAAAAACTCGGGGGGGGGGCCAATCAGGAGCCGCGAAGCGGCTCCTGATTGGGCCCCCCGAGTGTCCATCCAAGGCCAACCGCCCAATGGGGAGCCGCGCGAAGCCTCGCTTGCCCTGGCTGGAGAGTCACCAGACAGACAGAAGACGCTGCCTGCCTGGTGAGTCCTCCAGCCGCCCTCCTGCCACTAGGGAAAGGAGCAGGGACGCGGCGTCTTCGACGCGGCGTCCCTGCTCCTTTCCCACCGCCGCCATTTTCCACCCATCGCCGCCTTTTTCCGGCTTCTGCCGGCCCGGGGCGCTCCTCCGCAGCTGCGGAGGAGCGCCCAGGTCCGGCAGAAGCCTCCCCCGCCGACCGCCTCCGTTTTCCGGCTTCTGCCGGCCCGGGGCGCTCCTCCGCGGCCGCGGAGGAGCGCCCAGGTCCGGCAGAAGCCTTTCCCGCCCACCGCCGCCGTTTTCCGGCTTCTGCCGGACCTGGGCGCTCCTCCGTGGCTGCGGAGGAGCGTCCAGGTCCAGCAGAAGCTTCCCCCGCCCACCGCCGCCTTTTTCCGGCTTCTGCCGGCCCGGGGCGCTCCTCCGTGGCTGCGGAGGAGCGCCCAGGTCCGGCAGAAGCTTCCCCCACCCACCGCCACCTTTTTCCGGCTTCTGCCGGCCCGGGGCGCTCCTCCGCGGCCGCGGAGGAGCGCCCAGGTCCGGCAGAAGCCTTTCCTGCCCACCGCCGCCGTTTTCCGGCTTCTGCCGGACCTGGGCGCTCCTCCGTGGCTGCGGAGGAGCGTCCAGGTCCAGCAGAAGCTTCCCCCACCCACCACCGCCTTTTTCCGGCTTCTGCTGGACCCGGGCGCTCCTCCATGGCTGCCGGGGAGCGCCCAGGTCTGGCAGAAGCTTCCCCCACCCACCGCCGCCTTTTTCCGGCTTCTGCTGGACCTGGGCGGTCCTCCGTGGCTGCCGGGGAGCGCCCAGGTCCGGCAGAAGCTTCCCCCACCCACCGCCGCCTTTTTCCGGCTTCTGCCGGCCCGGGGCGCTCCTCCGCGGTTGCCTCCCCCGCCCACCGCCGCCTTTTTTCCGGCTTCTGCCGGACCCGGGTGCTCCTTTTGCCTCAGATCAAGTGTAGGACTCCGCCGCTGCAACCCCAGGACTCCAGGGACACATGCAGCCGCTCGCCGCCCGCTCGCCACCCGCTTGCCGCCGCCACAAGACCCGCCAAAAGACTCCAGGTAGTCCTCTCCCCATACCCACTCTCACTTCTAGCGCCCATTGCATTTCAATCTGCAATGGGCTATATTTCTAGTAATATTATAATGCTATAGTGATTTGTAAGTTACCAGTTAAAAACAACATCTGGAAAAGCCCTATGGTGCTATAGCATTTGTGTATGGGAGGCAAGGAGGTAACTGTCAAGGAACTGGGGCAGGGAGAATTGCATAAATGTGTGCGAGACCAGGAAGAATCCAGAGTTCCTCCTCCATAGAACAACCGCATAGAACAACCGTGTTGATGCAATTTTTCCTAAAAAATCATAGTAAAACAAGTTTAGGAGAGATTGCTGGAAAGTCATGCCTGAAGATGTATGAAAGGCACAAAAATCTGTGAGAAAACTGGGGGGGGGGGGAGAATGCTCACTTCTAATCAGTGGCAAAGGTGGACTGAATATCCAGTATGCAAGCCCACAGCCATTTGCATACGTATTTGATGCACTACTGTTGAGCACATTTGGAGCATCCAGCAGTCTGCTTTTGACCAGACCTATAGCTCCGTTCAAGTTTCTTCCTCCTGTGAACAATCTAATGATCCACAAAGCTTTGTAACAATGAGCTGGAGTCAGCTGGATGGGACCCTGGTCCTGGCACGAAGCACTGGTTCCCAATATCAGAGATTAGCAACAGTTGGCTCGAGAGCATTTCAGCAGGCTTTAGTAGAAACACATGGACATTTATTCTGCAATTCTGAAAAACAAATTAGATGACGTTTAAGGAGAATTGCTAATGCATACCCATACAGATAATTTTCAGTGACCTCATTTCAATGGTCATCACTGGGAGATATAAAACTGATGGCTGGTTTGGCCTTTTGACAGCAAAAAGCCAACAAAGACTCATTCATATTTGTTGGGAGGAAACAAGTGCTTTGCACCAAGGACTTTTGTTTAGAGAAACAAACATAATTATTTGTGAAGCTCATTTTCTGATGTGCTTATGAAACGTTTCTAGAAAGGCACTAAAAAAAAGCATAAATCTGGTTTATAGGGCTATCTCCTCCAGTTGATATGTGTTGTGAACCCATGTAGTACGGCTACAGAATTTGTCAAATTTGGGAGATGAGGTTCAAATCACAACAGAGGCATGAATTTGTGATGCTTTGATTAATCTCTGTTTAGCATTTTCATATTTGACATGACCGTGAGGCTTATAATGAACTTCCTCAAGAACTATGCAAAATATAAAAAAAGTTTCCACATTAGGAATCTGACTCTGGACAGCCTCTGGTTGCTGGTGGGTTTTAGAGCCCCCTCCACCTAACATTCTCTGCATCCTGAGGCTGTCCAGGGGCAAGTTTGAGTTTTGACCAGATTTGCCTCAGGATGAGGGAAATTGCCAAAACTGGATTTGCCACTTTTTATCTCGTATTCTATCCGTGAGCATCCAGGGGCAACCCCGTATGGAAGAGAAAATGCATGACAATCTTGTCAAAACACCACAAATCCCAAGGGGAGGAATATAGTATCGTTCCGGTGTTTCTCCATAGAATCCTGGAAGTGTAAATTTTTTAAATTGAAAATGCTTCTGTGTTGTGGCATTACCGCATAGCAATGTGGAGGTGCCTTAAAAATAATTTGGGGGCTTGGGGAGGAAGAAAATTTCAGTCCCTGAGAGAACCGCTGTGTTGTGATTAGTGGCTTACTGTGATTGACAAGCCAAGGAATTGGGGGGGGGGGAGAAGTTCAGCTTGTTTTCCCTTGCAGCCTCATTGGGAGGCAAAAAAACGTAATGGGGCAGAGGGAAAATACAGGAGGGGTTTCCTGTATAGAGGTTGTCCATCCTGTGTTTACAAGCAGGAGGCCACACACATTTTACCCCTCCATGCGGATATGATCAAAATGTAAATCTTGAATCGAATATATAGAAAGACTTGACATCTTTTCAAGGGGGAAAACCCTTTTGACCTAAGGGAATGGCAGGCCTCATACTGAACCACACACCCCTTTGAGGGCTACAAGCCTTGTACTATACAGTGTGGACAGCTGCTGTTCTCAGGGAACATGAGAGTTCAATGCATGCTTGGTTGGGAGCACAGAACTATTCAGATCCTGAAAGAGAAGTCCCAGATGGATAGATATATTTTGGCCTCATTTACAGAGAGTGGGAATTAAGGTTGATCATAGCACTAGTTTTCTGAATACTAAGTGCCCTTTATTTCTTAGAATCTGTCCTCTATGAACAATTTCTCAAGAACCATGATGAGACTGTTCTTTTCACATGCTTAGTACCAGGATGAAAGCAGCCACAGGCAATGATTGTCCAGGACTCCTAGAACCAACCGGCACCAAGCACATAGCTGTAGGACCATGTTGTTGATTGTGACCCTGGAGCACATCTCCATGCACCTGCCCTGCCACCCAACTGCAGAAGGGTGCTTTCCACCCAACTGATTCAACAAACTGGATTGAAAAGATTCTTGTTCAGAGAGACAGTTTAGGGAAAAATCTTAACAAAGCAAGAAAAAAAACTGGAAAGTACATGATTAGGGGATGACATCTTGTGGATGCTCCAAAATGGTGGCATACAAAGTTGAAAATAGAACAAAAACAAACCAACCCTACTGCAGTTTGGATGCCAAATGAACCAAAAACTCTGTATAGAAACTACCTTGATTTCTTCTGAAGGTGACATCTGGAAGGACAACCTGGCCATTACAATACATGACAGCTGGTGGCATTTTTAGGACATTAGGGGTGCCTAAAAAATACAAAACCTTGATGCAGTGAACATCACAGAACTTTTAGAAGGCAAGGTTTTGTCCAAAAAAGTTTACCAAACCAATTTTTAATCAAACTCAGTAAAGTTTGCCCCCTGAAGTGAGTGTGAGATGTAAAAGTACTTATTGTTGGCTAAATATTACTCACTGGAAAAACTCAGCACAATGTAGTTGTTTATAATGTCAGACTAGAATCTGGGAGACCCAGGTTGGAATCCCTACTCTGGGCAAAACTAGATGTGATGGTGGCCTTGTGCTAGTTGTGAGAACATTTTAAAAGCAATTTAAGATGTTGCAAGAGCCTGATTCTGACTGGGCCAACAACATGGCCCTTTTGTCCCGTCCCGTTCCCCCCCCCCATGCCTGATTCAGGTGCTGAAACAGCCATAGTGTGTTGGGGGAAGGAAGGGAAGGGACAAGAGAACCTCAGCCTGGCACACTGTGGGTCCAATCAGGATGAGGCCTGTGCTTGAAAATGGCACCAGCATCTTTGAGGCTGCCATGAGGACATCTTCACATTTTATTTTGCCCTCTGCTGTGATCTGGGGTTCTTTAACTCAATCTATTCTATTTGTGAAATAGGTTGTTGCTGTGAAGGTAAAATGGAAGCAGATAAAATAGAAGCTGCTTTGGATTCCCGAGTTGGATATAAATATTTCTCTATATAAATGTGTAAATTATTTGTTGTGTGAGCATCCATGCTAAATACTCTTTAAGAGGAGATGTCAATTAAATGGTTAATATTCTATGATTCTGAACCTGCAATTAATTCATTAATCAGTCCTTTCCTCTCACCGTTATCTAAGGTCAGCAATGGATGTCTTTTCTTTATGGAAGTAAGATTTGGGGGCAATTAATGAGGATATTTCTTGGTAGCTGGACCAAGATCCAGCCTTGGAAATTCTGCCTAAAAAAGTCACCTTACCTGATTGATTTTACAACTGGAGGAGGGGAGGAATTTGTATCCAGGCTCTGATACTGGAGAGTTTATTATACCAAACATACCTTATCTCCGGCATGTCATTGCTAATAGCAACTTGGGGAGTAATTTCTACCAGGGAAGTAGAAAAGGGAGGGATGTAGCATCACCCTGATCCCCCAGCAGTACAGCTCCAGTCAGCCTCTCCACGTTACTTCAGAAAATGGCCACATGTTCAGCCATGAATGTTAAGGTTGCAAAACCTGGCTAGGATTGGTTAACTGGCTTTGTTTTCATATGAAGAAGAAGAGAAGAAGAGTTGGTTCTTATATGCCGCTTTTCCCTACCTGCAGGAGGCTCAAAGCGGCTTACAGTCGCCTTCCCATTCCTGCTGTTACTCAGCCATGTATTTTTATTTTGCAGTACTTGGGTTATCATGGAACTTAAAAACGTTTCCTAAATGCATATGAATCATCACAGTGCTAATTAGTGATTTAAGGTCTACTTGTAATACAATGTATCTATTAACAATGATCCAATTAGAAAAGACAAAAATCCAGTATAACAAGCCACACTTATAGCAGCGTTTCCAGTTCACCACAGCACACTCATTTATTATGACTGTCATTCACTTGCTTCCTCTACTGAAGCTGAAGTTGTTTGGTAATTGATGTGCAATTCATGGAATGCAGTTGTTTAATTATGCACACTCCTGGACCATATTGTACCATCAATTTTTCATTGGCTTCTCATTGCTGTCAAGAAGGGGCTGCTAAAACATTGATGACACATGGGAAAGCACTGTGTGGTGTTCTATTTTAAATACAGAACAAAGAAAGATTTGCTGGTGTTGAATCTGGAGGGGATCCACTGCCATTTTTTTCTATGTGTCACGTAAGGACATAACAGAAGTCAGAGTAGAGGTTAGATTTTTGCCAGCAAACCCAATTTCCCACAGGCAGAAAAAAAGCAGAGAGGGAGCAGAAAGGAAAAGACAAAGAGATGAGGAAGCAGCATGTGTGTGTGTGTGAGAGAGAGAGATATGTCCTATTATTATTTCAAATAAAGTGTGTAAAAGGTCTGGGAGTAATTATATGTTTTCTTGTCCATCTGCTTTTGCTAAAACAAAGCAGCCCTTTGAAAGGTATACTTCTTTCCTTTGTAGTTCATTGGAGGCTTTTTCTTTCCTATTTTTTTTCTTCTTCTTTAACTCAACCTTCTTAAAGCTTTCCAGAATCTGGTAAAGAGGAATACAGGAGCTAGAAAAAGAATAGGCTGCTCTGTCATCTCTCCCCCACCCCCTCCTGGTGTCATGAAGAATAATAGCACCATTTATATTGTGGCTACTTCTATGCTTGCTGTTACAAGAAAGAGAAAAATATACTTTGATTGCCAAGAACAGAAGATGCAGCTTTAATTCATCCTGACTGTATTTTACCAAATTAGAGTCACATAAAACTGCTCTGGGCAGAGGCAGACTGGGAGGTGAGACGGTCCCTGGAACAAGCCGGGCTAAGAGGGAGGATCGCAGGGCCAATGAGATGAACTGCACCAGCTGTGGGCTTTAGGCTTCCATTGTTGCCTCCTGCAAACTGGCAGCCATGCTGGGGAGGTACTCAGTGAGCTGACACCAGTCATCTTAACTGCTGAGCCAAGTGGTCCCCAAGTCACTGGCAGAGGTGCTGGGGTTTAACTCTGCTTCTTCCTAGCCACCAGCAGGCCCTCCACGGCCACAGCTCCCCGGGAAATCTCCCTGCAAATCTGCCTCTGGTGCAGAATCCAGGCTCCAAGAAATGTACTTTTTAAAGGAATATATCTCAAAATGAAATAACCATCACTGATGGCAACTGGAAATGTGTTGTGGCACAAGAAACCAACATTTTGAATCTCAGTTTAAAATAGCACAGTGGAATGGAGAAGTAGGTCGACTACCAATCTGACCAGATGACATGAAAAATTGTACTAGGGGACAGATGACTTCTGTATGTAAGAATGAAAATTTAGGAAGATCTTCCTGGTTTCTGAAACAAATATCCCAGCTACTAACATTGTCATTTACATATATTAAAATGTTAATATATGTAACCTGGGCATAAAGATCCTAATGGCAACAACTCCAGAAATCACATTAATCACCACAACACAGCTTGTTTGTCTCGGATACCCCCAGAAGGCAGATGGCCTGTCCTCAAAACATGAACTCTTTCTTAACTATGTAATCCTTTGTAACTGTTTACTATACTGTGTATCATAACAAAGTCCTAGATTCCATGATGCGCTGCTAATCCCCCAAAAAAGCATTACGCTCCGCCACCGCCAACTGGCTGGTGATCCCTGGCCCCAAACTAGCACATCGGGCCTAAACAAGGGCCAGAGCTTTTTTGGTCCTGGACCCCACATGGTGAAACAAGCTCCCTGAAGAGATCAGGGCCCTGCCTAAACTCCCACAATTCTGCATGGCCTGCAAAAGGGAGCTCCTCCACCAGGCATTTGCCTGAGACCAACCAAGCCCAAATAACATCCACAGACATCCCCTCCATGGCCTGAACCGGTATGACCTCTCTGGGGGCCTTGGCCAAATTACCATTCTTGTTATATTGTTGTGGTTTAAGACCATTGAAATTGTGTTATTCAGAACTACTGTTGGATTATTGTTGATGTATTGACTATGTTATATGTTAGGTCGTTCCATGTATTCCCCCCATGATGTTATATGTAAACCATCCTGAGCATATGGAAGGGCAGCACAAAAATCAAATAAATAAATAAATAAAGGCGGCAACATCTTTCCAGTTTATGGGGGAAATGTACCTTCCTTCTGTGGCAGTCCAGTGAAAGACAACCATTGCCATACAAACCATTGTATTTGGAAAGTGGCCAGAGGAACAAAGTTTCCATCATGATGGAAAGAGTATCTTCCACTCTTTCACCTTGTGTTTTCATCCTGGATCTTGGGAATCTTGGGTTTAGATCTCCTCTCTCAGCAATAGAACTCAGTGAGTCACCTTAGGCATTAGTGTATTTCAGACTTACCTAATTCAATGAGAACTCCTTATGAGACATCTCCAAGCAGAGCCTGGATCCAAGGGCATTTCTGCACATCGCTAAAAATGGCATTATGCCAGCTGAATGGCGCAGCACTAAATATCATTGCGCCTTCCCTCTTGCTGTCTCAATGTAGTCTGCTGCCTTTTCACACTTCTCGCCTTCCACAAGCACTGCTGTAAATGGCAGAAGAGAGCAATGTGGTTTATAAGCAACTCTCTTCTGCCTGTCAATCAAGCCAGGCAATCAATCCCCTTTCCCTATTTTTTAAAGGTCCCGTGATGGCCACCATTTTTTTTTAATATTAATAGTTCTCCGTTTAAATGTCTATGCATAGTGCTTTTTGCACGCCACCCCTTATGGAATCATGAGTCTTTAATCTTTTAAAAATTAATCACATTCCTAATTTTTTGGGGGGAGGGGACTTTAGAGAGGCATCCTTTGTGTTTTAACTTTTGGGAAAAAATATTTTTGGCTTTGCCTGCATGCTTGTACACCTACTGGTTGCTCCAGGCAGTTTGCCTTTAAAAAGACTTCCATCTCTGGAAGTAGGGAAAGGGAGGCAGGTGCGAGGGCGGGACATTGGAGGCAGAAATAGCACTTCTTCGCCTCCATACATTTCTTTTGCATGTAGTCTGCTGGTTGTCCGCGAGGGGAAAACACTTTTTAAGTTGGTGAATCCACTTTTTTGATTCACCAGCTTGTTCTTTAAAATCGTGGTTATCACGAGTAGTTTGCTGGCCAGATGCGGGAGGTTAGCAACATCATGCTGAGCACCTGGAATATAACGTATGTGAGGGGTGAGTATATTGCTAAATTTATGGTATGTGAAATGGCCCCAATTGTTGGCAATGCTCTAGTTTGGGGGCTTCTACACTGAAGAGGAAGTTGCATTTAATTTTAAAGAGAAAGAAAGAAAGAAAGAAAGAAAGAAAGAAAGAAAGAAAGAAAGAAAGAAAGAAAGAAAGAAAGAAAGAAAGAAAGAAAGAAAGAAAGAAAGAGCTTTAAAAGTGGGTTAGACTGACACATGGATAGAAGGACAATGAATGGCTAATCAGCATGATAACTAAAAAGAACCTCCAAATCCAGAGGCAGTAAACCTGTAAGTACCAGTGCTAGGAAGAAATATCAGGGGAAAAAAGACCTTGGCCTCCATGCTCTATTTGTTTGCCCTCCAGGGCAACTGGTTGGACACTGATACAGGGTGTGGTACCACTGGTAAGATTCAGCAGGGCTCTTCTTATGTTCTTATGTAAATCTAGAATGAAATGAAGCTGAAAGGCTGCTTCACCAGGTTGACCTAGATCAAACTGGCAGTCATGTGCATTGACTCATGCAATCCATGCTTCAAGTGTGGCTGCTGAATGTATATTGGCAGAAGGCCTGTAAGGACTGTTCATTCCAGCTAATAGCTGAACAGTGTACTCACACCATTCTAGATGTTTTGGGGAGAACAGTGGAATTCCAAAAACTCTATGACACCCAATAAGGATCCCCTTCCATATATTTTCAAGTTATAACAGTAATATGTTTGCACTTCCTTTGACCATATGTTGGCTGAATGAGAAGTAATCTTCTGAGAATCCAAATTCATAACAACAGTAAATTATGTCAGATGGAGGCCTTTAAAGCAACAGCATCTGTTCATTTTCAAGGGCTTTCTTACAAATCTCCAGTGCTTTTCAGCTTGAGCAAAATGGAAAGTATAAAATTAGAAACAGCAATTGCGCCTACACATCTGCAATATCTCAGAAGATAGATGGACAGACTCTACTATGCAATTAAAGAGCTTTAGTGTTGTTGGGTCTACAAAAGAAAAAAACATGTGCTAGGAGGCAAAACATTTCCTCCTTCTAAGATTCATGATTACTTTCCACATTAGAGAATGTTAACCAGGAAGTTTTATTTTATTTTAAAGAACCCCAGTCCCAAAAATATTACCTAGCTATACAGGACAAGAAATAAAGAAAACTTGAAAAATATAGTAACTCAGCAGCATGGAAGAGGGGGGAAAAATCATGGAATGAATATTATATATTAAGTAAATAATATAACTATTATCATCATAACTGTGCATAAAACAAAGATGGAAAAATATTAGTCTCTGAATATGAATTTTCACTTCCAAAGGGAACTTAAATTATGAATAAAAACTCAGCTTTCTGTGAACAACAAACGCTTCACATAGCACATTTTTCATAGAGAATAATAATTATTCCGAAGGAAATTGTAAGAATTGTGTGTAAAGTAAGTGTATAGTTTCTTGTATATGCACAAGTCTGAAAACTGCTCACAGTAAAATTACCAGTGATGCTGTATTTCACATGTAACAATGTTCTTCAATGTATGTTCTTCATACATAGAAATTCAAATATAAAAAACTTACAAGATGGAGCAGGAAGGAGGGATCACTGAAGGAATGCCAAACATGGCAAAGAAGTGTTCACTGAACTGGGAAGATGGCAACAGAAGGGGACTTTTAAGTCTGCCCAGGAAGATGGCTCAATTCTGGTACTACTACTACTGCTGCTGCTGCTGCTGCTGCTGCTACTACTACTACTACTGCTGCTTGTTGTTTTTATTATACACAGTAAAAACCCCACATATAACACACAACTATCATATCCCATTAAAATTATGTACCCTTGCGGCAAAAACCTATCCTCCTACCCCCACAACAACAGGCTGCCTCTCGGTGTTCCATAGGGCAACTACTCATGCCAAAAATCCACCAACAGTGATGACCTGGCCTGGTGGTGGTCTCCTCCTGCCCAGGAAAGCGAACCAGGTGAAGTTGGTAAAAGGCACTTCCGGCCACAGCGGCCACTTACTTATCCAGGCTCAAAGACCAACCCCAGAATCAAGGGGAGTGCAACCTCATCCAGAATGGGTGACACTTTAATTCTTAAATCTTTAATTCTTTTCCTGCTTCCTTCCCCAGCCTGAATACAAGTAATTGTAGAATTCAAAATAGCAGTAAATAGCACTACAATACTGATATATCAATATAGTTTTGTAATGATTGTTTAAGGTTCTCTGAACTGCCAGCTTTCATTGGGCAAACGTAGGTCTCTGGCCCTTTCTCGTGTGTAGATATACCTTTTTCTTTACATCTCTGGGAGGGAAGATGCTAGAAACTGACTTTTAAACCATTAAAGACAGAAAGAGAACCTGCTTAAACTATCATTGCAACATTCTATCAATATGATAATGTTGCTTATATTTTAAATGAAGCCGTGATATTGACACAGTAATATACAATGCACAAAAAATAAGGGGACGGGATTCTGTGACCCCACTGATGATAGCACCTTCTCTTGAATTCCTCATTATTTAGGCACATGCAGAGGAAAATAAATTGATTATTAGTGTTGAAATCAGTTTTAGTGCTTGTGGGTCAACTGTCAAGAAAATCAGGAATGTCAAGAATGTAGGAAAGCCCCTGAAACAAGCTATGAAAAATAATCTGAAAATATTTTTGCTGTTTAGTAATGTTCAAGGTCTAATAAAACTTCTAAAGTTTTATTTTTTTTATTTTATTTTTTATTTTATTTTTTAGTTTGACTAAGAAAAAGGATGGGGCAATACCTTTACTAGTTTAGTAACAAATAGTGAAATATTTCCTCTGTATTTATTTATATAGAAGATTTGTATGCCTCCTCTCCAAGGCAACTTACAGTTAGGATATGAAAATAAGCCATTAAATTCAAGCTGATACCCTTAAAACAACCCACTATATAGAGGTGGCTTTTTAAAAGGATTTGACAGGTTCATGAAGGATAGGTCCAGTCATGGCTACTACATATATTGACTACAGGGAACCATATTCATAGGCCATAAAAACATCTGAATCCCAGTGCTAGGAGGCAATATCAAGGGAAGGCTTTGGCCTCAGTGCTGCTTGCTGGCCTTCCAGGGCAACTGAATGGTCACTCTGTGAAACACTATACTGGATTAGATTGGCCACTGGTCTGATCCAGCAGGACTCTTTTCAGGTTAGCACAATCCTAAGAACACTTTCCTGGGCATAAGGTCATTGTTGAACAGATGTAAGATTCTAAATTCTCCTGTTTAGGATTTCTTTCTCTAGTACTCAAATGTTGATTGAGCAAAATGGTTACAAGAATCTAGAGACTGAGTAAGCAGGTGTGTATTTGAATTACATTCAGAATTAACATATCAAACTGCTTATTATAGATTATTCACTGCTTGATAACTTGTTACTGTTTAATATATAATCATTATATTAAAAGGCTTATAATAGACAGTGAGGACTCTAAATGCTTTTTGTGAGTGTAAAATATTCTGGATTATTCTTCTGGCCCTGGACCTGCCTGGTGGACTGAGCTCCCAGAAGAGCTACATGCCCTCCAGGAACTAATGCAGTTCTGCAGGGCCCATAAGATGGAGCTCTTCCACCAGGCTTTTGGTGGAGGCCAGGCTGAGGAGACATTGTTGCCCCTCTACCACAAAAGGTCCCCCCATATTTCAACCATCTGGGTAACGTCTCCAGATGGACAGCTGGGTAGTATCTTTTTAATTAGGTATTGTTAGCTGGGGGATGAATTGGAGGATTGGGGTGGGAGAAGGGTAATTTTTATTGTTTTAATAAATTTTGTCTGCTGATTTTAATCTTGTATTCTAGAGTTATAACGTTACCCACCATGTGTCGGCTGTGCTGGGAGTGGCGGCCTATAAATATCAACCAACCAACCAATCAATCAATATGGAACTTAAGGGAGTGATCCACTGGTACAGACAGAGCCATATATAAGGAGTAATGTAAGGCAGCAATTTTCTCAAATGTTTATTGCCTTTTCTCTTCTACGAGCAATTTTACAAGCTATGGTGCTTGACACCTGCCAAAATGCCATTAGATCCATCAGCAGCAGTGTCTAATCTTCCTGCTTCATTGTAAATTACCAACAGAATATGAAGCTGTGGATCTCTCACTGTACTGTTCCAATCACCCTTTTATCCCCCTCCTCCCAATGTTCTGTGGCCTGTTTCAGGAACATAACTTATATCCTGATTGTTGTAATTTACAGGAAATATAGTCTCCCTTTGTATTCTTAAAGTCACAGAGAAAGTCTCTGTCCTGAAACTTCAAAAACAACATTCTTCAAGTTATAAATGTCTGCCCAAGGCATTTTTTCAGTCAGTAAGGTATTACGGTTTGTGCTAAACTTGGTGTAGGTATTTCAACCAACTTCTTCCATGTAAGATGACAAGAGGAATTAATTCACATTTTGAAAACACATTGTTCATCTTTCCCTGTTCCCTTGAAAAGACAATTGCTATAGAATATGCCAGTGGTTATTGCACTGGGTTTTACACTGCACTTTCAGATTCTGTGTGAGAAGAATGTAATATTTTAATACGCCTTTTTAAAGTATACCCCCTCCAGCTGAAGTCATATGTTATTTAAATAGACAATTGTTCCCAGTACAGAGTTTGAGGAAGAATAGAAAGCTGGGGTTTTATACGTCACTTTTTACTGTCCCAAGGCAGCTTACAATTGCCCACCCTTTCTCTCCCCACAACAGACACCCCGTGACTCAGGGAGATCTGAATGAACTTTGAGAGAACTGTGACTGATCCAAGTCACTCAGCTGTCTGTGGAGGAATGGGGAATCAAATCTGGTTCTCCAAATTAGAGGCTGCTGCTCATAACCACTAAATTAAAATAACCTCTAATTCTAGAATTTTCTGAACAGAGAGGGTTTTTTTTCAAATGCTTTGGAGAATGACAGGTATCGTGTACAACTATTTTCTTTAAATTCTGAAATAACTTTATCCATGTTTGGTTATGTAGTTTCAAAGTCTATAAATAAGTCCATGGAACAGTAGACAAGACCAGAATAGGCTAAAACTGGAACAGAACTTGAAACTCCCAGTTTTCTCATAACAAGGAAGACATTTTTATAAAGACAGCTTAAAGAAACCAGATTCTAATTATGTAGCTAGAATCCAAATTATTTGCAGGGAATGCATCCAGCTACAAAAGTTTCACGCTATGCAAGGTATTTGGCTTCTTAAGACTATTTTCATAGTAGGCTAACTGCCAGATCAGAGGTCGTATCAAAGACAAAGGACCAAGCATGCAGTCCAGGTATTGCTTACTTCAGTCCCATTTACTTCAATAACATTCTGATGTGTGATTTACATTAATTGGATTATGCCCACAAGGGGTGGGTGGGAGTGGGATCCACTTTGAATTTCTCATCCATGATCCAAGGGTGTTTTGGATTTGTACATCTTGACCATCAGTCCCACCCCCTCCCCCACTTCATGCCACATGCCAAATTATTTTTGAAATGTGAGAGTTTCAAATGACTTTGATCATATAGCCAGATAGCCTGCTGCTCAGAGGAAAAAACTTTCAATTCTACTGGATATGTGGAAACTTTGACCTATCCTAGCTCATCTCTTTGGATCCTGGCACCTTTCCACCTATGAAACAAATGAGGTTTGTGTGTGATCTGCCAAAGAAGCTGTACTTTTGAAAAGATTCCATTCAGTGCATCCAGGTTTGTTCAGGAGGTTTGGCAATGGATTATAATAGTCACTTGTACACTATTAGGTGTTATTTTGAGTAATTGTAAAATCATTGAAGCACAGCATCAACTATGGCAATGAGCACAGCATACAGGTCATTTTCACTGCACAAAATGATATTAAACCAGCTCTAACACATGTTTATCTAGTATGCTATTTTTAAAGGCGTCTGCTTCTAATGATGAGGACTTTACAACTTCCCTTGTAATTTGTTCCACTTCCTAACTATATTTATGTTTAGAAAATTCTCTCTTACACTTATCTTTCTTCCTGCAACTTTATCTTGCTTCCTCTAGCTTGATCCTCTGTTGCCATGGTGAGCCATTAGTTTCCAAATTTTTATCAAATGGTGTGTTTGAAAACAGCTAAAAGGTTTCCCTGCTGTTCTCTGGACAGCATATTCTTCTCACTTGAATCTTATGCTTTTTGGTTAAGTGCAGCAACACACTGTTATATATTAGAAAATGGTGTGGATTATTTTTTCATCACTTGGGTCAGTTTTCATTTCCTGAAATTCTTTGTCCATAAGAATCATAAAGACAAAAAACTTGGATGCCACCAAGTCCAATCTGCTGCATGTCAGGCACAGTGAGGCATGTTCCAAGAAAATATTTATGTGATGGTTCAAAGGACCATCCAGGAAAATATTTTAGCTCCAGTGATGAGTAGATAGATATTCTTGTGATGCTCCAAGCAGACAAAGAGGTTACTAGAGCCTGCTTTGTTTGCATACAACATCTGGTAGTCAGAAGTAAGGTGTCTCAAAGTAAGGATTGCTGAGTAATAGCTATTGAACAGCCAAGCTAGTTGACATCAGACTATTTATACCAATAACCACTACAGGGTACGTATAGTGCAGGTGAAGAGGTCCTTTCTTTGATTCTTCCAGAACTTGCTGTCCAGTGAGTTATTTAACTATCTCGAATGTCTACGGCAAGCTTTCTCAACCAGGGTTCCGTGAAAACCTTGAGTTTTTTGATGGCCCTGGAAGGGTTTACAGAATGGGTGGGAGTTAATTAATTATTAAAATTTGTTAAAACATTTAAAATATATTTTTAAAATTTGTTAAAACATTAAGTGATGTGACCAGATATGAACATATCACCCTGCCCCCCCTCCCAATATTACCAATGATGGGCCTGGAGGGGGTGGGAAGGGGAGGGGTCCTGGGTGGGCATGTGCACAGCTATGGTTCCCAACCATATTGTGTGCCATCATACCACTTCTGGGGTTTCTTGAAGCCTGAAGAATGTTTCAGGAGTTTCTCAATGGTAAAAATGTTTTAAAAGTCTGGCCTAGAGAATGAATTGGTTTCTTTTTTCTATGTGTCATTTATATATGAAGGGTAATTATTCTACCATCACATGTCTTCTGAACCAGTAAAAATAACCAGAATAGGACACACAATCTAAAGTAGTGTTGGCAATATGGAAACCTTTTGTAAAGGTTAGGGATAGGGATAGACATAGGCATGAACCAGCTCATGACAAATTTTGTCTGGTTCATGGTTTGTGAGATTAAGTTTGTGGCATCCAGCATACATTTTCTGTGAACATTCCAGCTTTTTGTGGAAGTTTGTGAACAGATACCTTCTTGTACAGAATTTGGTTTAGATACTCCTGAACATTCTGAACCTGCACCTGTCAAAATGACTGATTGTCACAGGTGATCATTTTGACAGGTGAAGGTTCAGGAGGTTCAGCAGCATATAGAATGGATTATGTGCAAGCTAGAGACAGTCATCCAAAGACAATTCTCCTAGGAAAGTGCGTTCCAGGGATATGATGGGTGATCATTTCCCCAGAAAGTACTTTCCTGGGGGAACCTTCTTTGGGGGGCCCATAACTCAGACCCAGTAAATCCAACCCTCACCAAAATTAGGAAGGCCGATAGAGGAGAGTCAGTCCAAGATTCCCTGTGAGTTTGGTGTCTTCAGGCACCTTTCTCATGGAAACGTGTAACACTAAGACCCATTATGCCCGGGGGGGATAACGAACATTCGGGGTGGAATGGCGGTGACTAAAATAACCGATAACGCACGGAGCCGGCTGCAACCGGCCGCAGCTTCGGTGCATGCCGTCGAAAAAGCCGCGTCAGTGAAACGTGGAAGAAAGCGCAGCTTCCGGGTGACCGGGGCGCAACCAGAGGTAGCACCAGGAATGCCGAGTGCATAATCGGTTACTCTGGGTTTTGCCACCGTCGCGCCCCGTCCCGTGCATAACCGGTGTGCTTTGCGTCTTCCCCCTCCGCGTTTTCCATGTGACCCGAAATCGCCATTTCGGCGGCCGTGCATAATGGGCCTAAGCTGGACATGTTAGCTATGATACTCTTTGTAATTAACATCAATCACAACTACCCCTTTCAGGCATTGAAATCCAGTGCTTTTCAATGTAAATTCTGACCAATTAAATAGACCAGAGGTATTACTGTCATAGTAAATTGAACTCATTTTTATGAAGTTGGTATTTATAGACATACTCAGAATAGATTGTAAAAACCTGTAGAACAAAAGGAAAGTTAGGCTTAGGACTATACTGGCTTATAAAATGAATTCTTTGTAATTGCATACAATAAAAGAGTAAAAGGAAAATGACAGTTTTCCCCTGCCCCCCCAAAAAAGACAAAAATAGATGAATTTGTACAGGAATGTGACAATTCTTAAAGCCACTTTGGTTTTTCAGTACAAGCAAAACTAATATATTAAACTAAATTAAAGGTTAAAATGTTATGTTCTAAAAAGCTGGATAATGTAAAATCCTCCCACCACACTTCTTATCTTACATCATTTAAATGTCACTTTCATGTCCAATGTTCACAGTTTCACTTCTGTTTATATAGATATATAATGGCTTTAAAAGCTGCTGCCTTTCTGTGCCCCCCCCCCCCAACCAATGTGGTCTTTGGCTTGGTTATTGCCTTGGTCCTTAGCTGAGATGTTGAGAATAAAATGCTATTTGTTGCACTGTGATAATAGCATAAATATTCTGACAACTGCTGCAGGGGAGGGATTCACCCAAGGCTACAAATCAGGGAAATTTAGTGATGAGAGAAGTCAACAGCATTTCAAATGGCTAGATTAAAACAAGAGACACAAAGGGAGTTTTGGCTTACAGAGGCATCTGAAAACAATTGGAGCCATGGGGATCAAAGCAGTATGGACAACCAATGGAGAGTGCCCAGGGATAAAGTGAGTTGTACATTGTTGATAAGAAAAGGTAAAAAGAGGTGGACATGCAAGAGTTTACATATAGATCTAAAACAACCAGTCAGATCTCTGGTTGCAGGTAAATATTTCTGATCAAATTTCTCAATAAGGGAGTCTGTGTATAGACTAGAATTATGGACTAGGATCTGGGAGACCCAGGTTTGAATCTTCACTCTTCCATAGTAGTTTGCTGAGTGTTGCAGAAAGCTTCATAGAGGTATTAGAAGCAGTCAGATTTAAATAGATATAATGGCACCTTCTAGAACAGCAGCAAAAATTCAGGGATATGTAGATAAAGAACCGATGAATCTTTTAGAAAATATCAGCTTGGTCCCAGTTGGTACCTTGTCTTATCTGGTAAAGTAGAAGTGGTTATCTTGAGATAGCTGACAATATATAAGGCGACTAGCCAGTTCTTTTTGTATTAAAATTGCCAAATAATTGGATCTGAGCATAGAAACCAACTTGGTTTTTGCATCCATAAAAATTATACCTAAACACAATGGAATTTTGGTGTTGAGTATATATACTTTCATTTACAACATTTTTTCTGAATGTCATTTGTGCTACTTAAGAAAATTAATTTTCTCATGAACAAGAATGGTTGAGTGACTAGAGCTGTTAAGAATTCATTCCTGTATTATTGACATGAAAAATCATAGCTGCCTTTCAAATATGTGGCATCAACTGTATAATTTATATAATTTTCTTACCAAATTGTTTATAGCTGGGTCATATAATTGAAAACCCTGACCTGGATGACCTGTGGTAGCCAGGGTCTCGCTGGATCTTGGAAGCTAAGTAAAGGTGACCCTGGTTAGCACTTGGATGGGAAACTGCTAAAGAAATCCAGAATTGCTATGTAGAGGCAGGCAATGGTAAATCGCCTCACAGTATCACTTGCCATGAAATCCCTGTGGAGTTTGTAATACATTGTCTGTACTTTCCACTACCATATAAATTATCATTACTATTTACTTCATGATAGCCATTACCACAAACAAACAAGACCCCTTTCAATGTCTTCTAAAATATATTAGCAATAATGTAATGGCCAGAGTAACGGGTTCAATATATTTTGGTAAGAGCTATCGTTTGCTTCATGTATCATTTGCATCAGTTTTCTCCTTCCAGTGAGGCAATTAACACAATTCTAGAATCTGGGAATCCATCACCCATTAATTTCAATGGAATTCATTATGAAAGAAATTTTCTTAGCGGGAGAGTGAGTCACACTGCTTTTTGGCCATGAACAGATTAGATGACCTTTGGCAGACCACTGTCTCTCAGGACAAACTATCTCATAAAGCTGATGGGAACATAAGTGAATAAGGACAGATAAAGCATTACAATACACAACATTACGTAAGCATAAACAATAACCTTGAATAGTACACTAAGTAAATGATTAAGTTTATAAGAACAGGAAATTTCGTCTAAGAGTGTTTAAATAATACTGTATGTATTTTTGAGAAAAACAATGTGAAAATGGTTCTGGTATTTATTACCTTTCATCTTTATAAATTAGAGTAATTACACAACTGTAGCCAGTCAAATGTCCAATTAATGATTCAGCCTTCTGAATAAGACAGATTTCATCTGTGGGTTGTTGTTGTTGTTTTTTTTTTTTTGCATTGAATGGTTTTTAGCAGGGGTAGTCAAACTGCGGCCCTCCAGATGTCCATGGACTACAATTCCCAGAAGCCCCTGCCAGCATTCACTGACAGGGGCTTCTGGGAATTGTAGTCCATGGACATCTGGAGGGCCGCAGTTTGACTACCCCTGGTTTTTAGAATTCAGTCCATGCACAAAAGCTTTCCACATAAAACAAAGAGTGAATCCAGATGTTTGTAAAAGAAGACATTTCATGATCTACTTGAAGGGGGGTGTATATACACACGCACACACGTTTTTTTCTAGTATTGAGTGGTTGTCTCTTGGATTTTAAATCAGAATTTTGTATTTGCACTCAGCAGCATGGCTTAACCTGAGCAGGAGCTAGGCAGGGTTGACCATCATTAGATAGATCACCAAGGAACAGTGGGATTGTTATGCGGAGGAAAGCAATGGGAAATCACCTCTGCTGCTCTCTTATACAGAATGTCCTAGAATTGTGTTGTCATAAATTGATTGAGATTCAGTGGCATATCCTTCTTCACTGTCTTCCCATGTACTTTAATATCCTTATCCATGGTTCCTCTATATGTTTGTGAAACAGCCTGGGGGGGTGGAACATGTCCAGCTGTCCAAGTTGGAAGAGGGCCAATCAGGGTGCAGCCGGCTGCACCATGATTGGCCCTGCCCCTGCAGCTCCTGCCCTCCCTCCCTGGACTCTAGCCCCTTTGCTCTCAGATGCACCTCAGTGCCTGGAGCCAGCAACAGGTAAGGGGAGTGGGCAAAGGGTTGTGGTGGAGGGCCTGCTAACGAGGGCCTCTTGGGCTGCTGGCTGCCTGCTAAGGAGCTCTGTCCCAGGCCTGCTAATGAGCTGGCCAGCCCACACCGTCCCACTTGCTCTGGCTTCAAGGGGGACACTTTCAAGGCCCGTTCTTAAAATGGGCTTTGAAGCTAGTATTGATTTAATACTTCTTGCAGCTTTTTGGTATTTCCAATATTTATGTATTTGTATTTTTGAGTTTTTTGTAAAAATAACAATTTAGCTCTCCAAACTGGGTCCTCCATTAGTTACAGTGATACTTTAATACAAATATTTCCTTGAAAGTAAGCTACACACATTTTCTTAAAACATTGTTCTGGGTAAGCATATTTGAAATAGCAGCCTAAGACAAATCCCTCAAAGGAAAGCAACATTTCTGGTGAAATAGTTCATTATATTTATTTTTCTGCTCTTTTTTTAAATCTCAGAACAAGGAATTCTCATCTAAATTCCATTCAAAACAATTCTGAATACAAAATTGCAGCCTAGTAATCTTTGCTGACAATACCACACAGTGATGTTTTCAGTGCCAGCAGAATTATCTTAGAAACGGATGCTTTTCTTACAAAGCAAAAGATAATTTCTTGATATTTTCCAATTAAATGTAGACATTCTTATATTAAACATCATATAAAAATGTATATGGGATCTTTTAATATGCAAAGACAGTTCCAACTAGCTAGAATCCTGCCCTCTTTGTGCACCAAGAGATGCAGAGATGCTTCCCAAAATTCTAGCCTAACTCTCCCCCATTATGCTTCTGTGTGTGCTGCACACACCTTGAGAGGCTGCCAGGCAACTGTCAGAACACTCCCTGCTTCCACTCTGGCAGGGCCTTGGCAAGCCAGAAGTCTCTACTAGCAGCTGCTCCACACTGTGCTCCCTGCATGGGCCCGAAGCAGGACAGCATCCCAGGCCGAGAATAGAATAGAGTATCTGTTTACTTGGTCTTGCCTCTCACAATAGGTATGTCAAATATTAATGTGAATTCATACAAGTCGTGCATCAACAGCAGAAGAGCCCCAATATATATTATGCACAACACTGAGCAGATATAAGCCATCAGAAACAAACCATTGGGGATAAGCAGCATAATAAATACCCACAGAACAGAAGCAGATCATTCAAAAACGGATAAAACCCCAAATTAAAAGCCTGAGTAAAAGATGAGTTCTAGTTGGCCACCTAAAAGAAAGTAAAGCAGGCACTAGGCAAGCCTTGAGGGGGAAGGCATTCCAAATGCAAGGTGCCACCACAGAAAATACCCAAGCCATAGTCATCACCTGTCTGTCTGCTGAAGGCAAGGACATAGGGAGCAGGGCTTGAGAGGCAGATCTTAAATGGCAGGCTGGATAATGTTAAATCCATGGGTTCAGAGACACAGGCACTGTGACTGCATTTCAGCTCTTTACTGACCCCAGCTCTAAGGTACAACTGAACAGAAACCCCCTTCCCAAAACACCCAGATATAAACAACACAGAACAACAGAAAGTTCCTGCACATGATTGTTTGCTTCCAGTTATAGAATCATAGAGTTGGAAGGGACCTCCAGGGTCACCTAGTCCAACCCAGTGCAGAATGATAGGATTCCACAGTCAAGATCTGGCCATGTGCTAGCCATTCGTAAATGCAGAATTAAGATCCAGTCTCGGGCCTCAAGGTTGGTCCTTGGCAGATCCACATCCCCTTAAGATAGTCACTCAGCAGGTGGCATATGCAAGAGGTAGTATGGGTGGAGATGGTCCTTCAGATACCCTGGCTGCAAGTAGTTGAAGGCCTTAAAGGTAAGAATTGTGTCCAGAAAGGGATGGGTAACCAGAGTAGATCTTTAAGCGCAGGGGTACAAGTGGATTCGGAGATGACACTGGTTCAAATCTAAAATTCTGAATATATGCTGGGTTATTTGCTGTTAGTTTGGAAGGGCAGGTTCACAGAAAAGCTCTTATAAAAGTGGACAGTAGTACACGTATGTGCTTCTGGTTCAGAAGTGGTTTCATGTTTGTATTAAATGGAAGGAATCTTATTTTTTTTAATTACCAGAGTGCCACAACCCTGGGCACTCACATAACACAGCACTTAACGGAGACAATGTGGCAGTTTCGAGTGGTCGTTAAGAATACCTTGCTGTTTGGAACAAATCACAACAGACAATAGCTGGAGGGTGCCTTTCAAATGCCTCTAAACATTTCTCGAATGGAGGGGTAATACCTTCGCAGCGACGGGAGGGAACTCCATTTCTCGACGTATGTCAGAAGCACATGGGAACGGGGCGAGTAACTACATTCCAGTTAACTGTGTGCGTTACGAATGTCTACAAAACTATGCCCCTGCCCGCGTACCTCCCACACCCGGCGCCTCTCCTAGGCTCCGTCTCCCTCCCTTCCCACCTTGGCCTCGCCTTCTCTTCTCCTCTCGCCGCTCCAGCGCCAGCTCCGATTTGCAGGCTTGCGATTGGCCCGGAAGAGAGGTAGCTCCTCCCCCTCCCCCTCGGAGCGAGTGGCAGGGGAGGGGCCAGAAGACGCGGCTGGAGCCAGCTGTCCAAATGCACGTTGCAAACATGAGTTAGGCGGGGAGGGAACGGCGTTCTCCTCGGGCTCACGGAAGCCAGAGCGGAGGTGCGCCCCGGGCGAGCAAACCAAGCCAAAGGGAGGCGCGTCGCGCGGTGAGTGAGGCGGGCCGGGGAGGCTGGGCTGCACGGCCGGCTGCTCTCGCTTGAGGACGCCTTTCCGCCGGCGACAGGCGGTGCCGCGCTCCTGGCCAGGTGGGAAGGGCGGGGCAGGGCGCCGGGGCGCGTGGGTCTCAGCCTCCTGCAGGGGCACCGTGGACAGCGCTAGGAGCAGGGGCGGGGCTCGCATGCCCTCACGTGGCTGGCTTCCAGGCGCCCGGTCATCGCCGTCCATTTCCCCGCTCTTTGCCCTTCTGGGGCAGGTGAGGGCGCGGCTGGGCCAATTCTCTTCCTCTCCCGCCTGATGTGGTCTCGTTGCCTCCGAGGAAGCCAGTGCCTTCGGCGCCCTTCACCTGGGGGGGGGGGGACAAGGCAGCCGAAGGACGGGCTCCTCCGCGCCTGGCCACGGGCTGAACTCCGAGGCGCCCCTGCCTCGCGCGCGCAGCTCCTGTGCTCCTCTTCCAGCGGCTGCAGCTGGCGCGCCACCGAGGGCGAGCGCCTGGCCCCCTCCGTATCGCGCCCGAGCTTCTCCCGCCTGCCTGCCTGCCTGGCTGCCTGGCCGGAGAGCGCAGTGAAGGCGAAGCCTCGGCGATCGGGGGGACGCCACCGGGCTCCGCGGGCAGGGCGAGAAGGGAGCCGGGCGCCAGCGGCTGAGAAGACGGCTGCTAACTTCGCGCAGCTCCAGATGCCCACACGCTAGCGGGCGGCTGGCGGCGCTTCTCTGCAGGCTGCGCCACTGCGCGTCGAGCTGGGGACCGCGGCGGCCTCGCTGCAATCGGGGTGAGCCCTGGGGAAAGGCCAGCCTCGGCACCGGGCCCCTCGCGCGGGGCGCCAAAGCCCCAGGGCTCTCCCGCGGCGGCCCCTGGACAGTGTGCTTTGCGTGGCCACTGCCGGAGAGTCCTGCCTCGGCCCCGAGCCCGCAGGGCTTTTCTCTTGCGCTTCCTTTTTTCTGTTGTCATCCTTGATAGCACCTCGGTGTCAGCTATGCGGTTCACAGCAATCTCAGAAAGGAATGTCTTTATGTAAAAAGAAACAGCAACACACAATCTGGCTAGTTTGGGCATTGGCTGCCTATTAGACTGTACAGTGCCATGTTTTCTTTTGGAGGGAATCCTGTATATTGGAGAGCAGAATAAAGCCCCCTGCTATGGCAGAGTGCATCGAGCACTGAGGCAACCTAGTGCTGAAAGTGGAGCTGATATCCAGTGGCTTAGAAAGCATCAATTCCAGTGTTTCATTTGAGTTCATGGTTTGTTATCAAGATGAGGTGAAAATTGAGGGGTGTGTGGAATACTATAGTTGAAAGTTTGCTCTGTTTCTTAGTTGAACTTTTCTTTTAAAAAATCAGTGTGGCAACATGCAGTTGGCATTTGATGCGTTCTTAATACGGGTTTTAGAATGTTTTCTGATGACTTTATCAGGGGATTGTAGTTTTTGAGCTTCTTTTACTAGTAATGCAGAACAGATGGAAACAAGCATTATACTGCCTCAAGCATCGCCAACTGAAATGGGCTTAAAGCCATAGTTTGCTTTTTGGGTTGGGAGTGCAGAATGTATTATAAAATAGTTTGTGGGTTTGATTCACCAAATGAAGGCAAGGCTTAATCAGTTGTGGAAAGACGTCCTGGAAAATGCTTACCTTCAACTGATTAAACATACTGGGGGGAAATCCTTATATATGAATAATAAGTAATTTGAAATATTTTAATATGGATTATGCCAAGAGAGTAGACTTTCTAAGTTTATTTCGTATATATATTTTCATGTTCAGATGGGACAATTCTGGATCTAGATATGACACTAAAAAACCCGCAAAACCCTTTTGGCTGGTTGTTTTTCCTGACCATGTTTATTATATTGGGTTATGGGTTGCTGCTTATAGCATCTACTGATTTTTGACATGGACTATTGTCTTCATGAAGAAAATACTATGTTTCTTCTCAAACCTTTGTATTATGTAATGTGGGAACTATGCCAAGCTATAATTTTAATAAGAACTCTTTCACAAGGCATTCTAAAATTAACACCAATGTAATATGTTGTCTTCAATGGTCTCTTGAACTACTCAAGATTATGTGTATAAAAATTATAAATGCAAATAGTAAGGTTAAATTATATTATTGACGTTTGTCAGAATTTCCAAATTTTACATAAATCTGTGAAGTTTGATATACCTGAGGAATGCACAGTGTTTTCATCAGATGACTAATACTATCAGTTTCAGAAGTATGTGATTGATTAACGGGTTGGTTTTAGAAGTAGATTTTTTTAAAAACGGAACATCCATATATGATAGAGAATTTAAGGCTGTTTGGGTACTTAAAACTCATTTACTTTATAATAGATCACCAATGCTATGTTGTTTGTACTTTATAGGATCAACATGGCAACATATAGCCTGATCTTTGAATAAACAAATTTTGCCTTCTGTCAGATAATCAAGATGACTAAATCTAATTTTCTAAGATGGAATACCTGTCTTTTGAAACCACAAATGGTTTATAGTGATGAAAGACACCAGTCCTTTTTCACCAAACTTGCCAATACAAGTTTCGAAGGTTTCCCTAGAAATGTAGAAGGTGTGGGCTAGGGGGGCAGAGGGAAAGTGCTGCTTCATATTAGGGATGACTCTAGTGGTGACACTTGGAAAATATGGCTTTTTATACAATATAACTTGTCTTCGGTTGATTTGGCAAACCAGGCTAAAATAATTCATTTGAACCTACCATTAATAGCCAGCATATATACATTTTAATGTTGTCAGAAAACTGTTATAAAATTATTTAATGATTATGGTTTTGCTATGGATTTTACTGCACATTGTACTCTGCCAATCATGAGAAGGTAAGATAGGCTGCTGGATAAAAAACAGGGTAAAGTGCCTGTATCAGCTGAACTGATCATTATCTTTAAATAGTAGAATAGGTTCAGAAATCCTTTCTGTCTCACCAGGGAAGAAGAAAAAATGGGAAAAGTGAAAAGTGTCACCAAATGCTCATTTTCCGTTGATCTTTTATGGGGGTTCTGTAGTGAGAGAAAGGACACATAGATTTGGTTGTGTAATAATGAATTCTTGTGGACAATATACAATAGATTATAAAGTAGTTGTGAATCAGTCATTTGTATCCTTTGATAATATTCTGTTTATAAACGGGGGTTATTCATCAAATCAGTGAAGGAAGAGGAGATATAAATTGAAACATAATATGACACTCATGCATTTTGTCTTACAAACCTTTTCACACTGATAGCAATAGGTAGACTTCCTTGCTTATGGATGATTGTCCTTCCTTTCATATGATTCACACTGGATACAATCTCAGCTGTTGCTGCTGTACATATATAGAATCAAAGTTCATAGTTCATGTTAATACCATGTCCTTGCTCTACTTTGGTGGATGGTGCTTGGAAAAGCTGCAAAACAGCTTGGAAATGAGTGAAACTCAACGAGAGATAATGGTAAAAAATGTTGAGCTAGCAATCATGGGTTCAAATTATTGCTTACCATGAGATTCATTGGATGACTATTGGCCTGCCATTCTCTCAGCCTAACTTTCCATACAGCATTGTTTTGAGGGTCAAATGGAAGACGCTTGAAGCTCCTTAGAGAAAGCATGGGAAAAATATTATAGAAAAATTAAAATGAGAACCGCTGTATCCCAATGCCAAACCTGCTTCCTTGGTGGTCGGTTTTGTAGAAATCAGAGAATCAGTTCATAATTATATGTGGGCTATACACATTGTGGTAGTTAGCCTTGAGGTTGTGCATGTTTTCCTCCACCACCCAAAATATTTAGACCATTAGATATGGCACAGGACATGTATATTGCCTACATGAACACATACTTTGGCACCCAGCATGTGTTCATACATGTATGTAAATAAGTCCAGTTTGTACATGACTTTACCTGTTGAGGGAGAGTGGGAGCTCATGGTTCATTTCCACAACCTACAAAAGATTTGCAATGATATAAATTAAGAATATTTTTTCTTTCAAGTGTATGTTTAGACACCAAGTTTACAGTAACTGAATACGAGTGGCATCAGTTTAATAAACAGTTCTGCAAAAAATAACAAAATATTTCATGTATCTAGAGAGAACCTATGTAAAGAGAAATAAATTTTGGTAGAGGTCACATACTTTATTGCCTAATATTGTTGTTGGAAAGTATTCCAAGTGTTAAGCAGGGTGTTTACAGTAAAAAATATTTATGCGGCATAAGCATATTGACAGTAGAAGTAGGCGACTGTCAAGTAAAAGAAACCACCTGACTGGATAGCCCAGGCAAGCCCGATCCCATCAGATCTCAGAAGCCAAGTAGGGCTGGCCGTGGCTAGCCTTTGGAAGGGTGAACTTCAACGAATACCAGGGTCGTGACATGGGGGTAGGCAATGGCAAACGACCTCTGAATGTCTCTTGCCTGGCAGCCAGACAATCTTAGGATCTCCTGGCTATATTATATACACTAGTTATTCTAATGGGTCTTAAATTATTTCAAGACCTTTGTATAAACCAATCAACATTCCTTTGTGTTTATCTCTCTGTGTGTAGTGTGGTCGTGTGTTAGAGAGAGCACTCTTACAGAACAGCTTGAAGATGGATATGAAAGACTGAGAGAATACCAATTATTTACAAAATTTGTGCTCTGCATTTCTATCATACATCAAGGCAGTTCTCAGTATGAAATTAAAGTATAAAATCATAAAACTGATTTTAAAAAATCCAAAGCAGAGGAATAATTGCAATAATAAATACTAATAACACTTTGAAAATTAACATTCAAGCCATAGAATCTACAGATTTATTATTATTATTATATTTATTTAATTCAATTTATTTCCCACCATTCCCGGCAAGCTGGCTCATAGTGGGTTACAATGTTAGCCTCATATACAATAAAAACCCAAATTAAACCCAATTAAAATAACATTAATACAAAAACCCACAAAAATGTAACATGAAGATAAAGCAACATCAACCCTCCCCAACAAACACAACTACCAGCAGGGGCAGCAAAAGAGTACCATAGCTGAACGCCACCAAGATGTTCAGAGTTGTGGTTGTATCTACTTCTTAAGGGGGCCTTCAGCTGGCCCTTTCTCCGTACTGACCTCATCTATAGAACTGGTGGAAGAGCTCCGTTTTACTGGCCCTGTGGAATATTGGAAGCTCCCGCAGGGCCTGCAGCTCTTCTGGGAGCTTATTCCATCAGGACCAAAAAGGCTCTGGCCCTGGTTGTGGCCTGGCAAGTTTGTCTGGGGCTGGAATGACCAACAAGTTGGAATCCTTAGAGCGCAAAGTCCTGCATGGGGCATAAGGCAACAGGCGGTCCCTCAGATATGTTGGTCCCAGACTACAAAGGGCCTTAAAGGTCAAAACCAGAACCTTGAACAGAATCCAGGCTGCAACCAGTAACCAATGTAGCTGGCTCAGCACAGGCTGGATGTGGGCCCTCCAAGATATTACTGTGAGGACCCTAGCAGCTTCATTTTGCACCAGTTGCAATCTCCTGGTCAGGGACAAGGGCAGGTATGCATAGAGTGAGTTACAGAAATCAATTCTAAAGGTTACTGTCACATGGATCACCATGGCCAGGTGTTCAGAGGACAGATAGGGTGCTAGTAGCCATACCTGACAAAGATGAAAAACTACCTGGTGGGCTACTTGACCTGTGCCTCCATGGTCAGTGAGGTATCCATGGTCACCCCCAGATTCCTGGCCTGGGGCATGGTGATAACTTGTGTATCGGTCAGGATGGGTAAGTGTGCTTCCTATTCTGACCTCCTACTTCTCAACCTCTGTCTTGGAGGGGTTGAGTTTCAAGCGACTCTACTTTATAGCAGTGGTCCCCAACCTGCGGGCTGCGGCTCGGTGCCGGGCCGTGAAGGCCATGGCGCCGGGCCGCGGCTCCCTCTCCCGCCCCCCCGCAGTAAAAAACTTCCCAGGCCGCAAGCTTGTGGCCCGGGAAGCTTCTTACTGCGGGGGGGGGGAGAGGGAATCAGGGCCGCGCCGCGCATTGCATATGCGCGGCCGTCCCCCACATGCGCACATGCGCCATGTGCTGCCGAAATCACGCATATGCGGCACTTTCGCGCATGCACGCAAGTGACAAGTGAGTTGGACAAGTGAGTTGAGCATGTAGAATTAAGATAACTGTTTTATATAGAACTAAGATAACTCTCAGAAAGAGACCTGCTACTGGGTATACAAACAGCTCTTTATTGGTGATCTACATGTTGTAGTAGGCAACAAGACCAAAGGAACCCCCCCTCGAAATCTTCAACATATATACATGTGACAGACAAAAGAACTTTCTGCAGTTGTGCACAATGGGCTAGATTGAAAGTGATTGATTCAGACTGATTGGATCCAGCAGATGGGATCCTTGCTGCTCATTGGTCAGGTCCATGACTGCCTGGAACCTGCCTCGGACCTCAAGTTTGGTCCTTGGCAGATCCACATATGCAACAATGACAAAATTATATCCTTTCTTCCTGGTGTCATTCCTGTTCTATTCTTGAACTGCCAAAGGGAAATAATTGTTTTCTTTGTAGTTGATGTCGTGCTCAGTGAAACACCCAAATGTATTTGTTTGTTTGTGATTTATTTTGCAGTCTGCTTGACCCCCCACACTAGATTAGTAAAGAACACTTTTTATTTCCTTGAAGTGATAAATTCTTAAGTAACTGAGCCTTTTTTAGCTTTTTCTCTTCTAGTCTTGGATAAGAACTGATGGTTTCTATTTTTGGAAAGTTCATTTCAGTCCACATTAGATGCAGAAATGTTCTACACATAAAGGGAAAAATTCTAGAAGAAGAAGAGTTGGTTCTTATATGCTGCTTTTCTCTAGCCAAATAGTCCCAAGGCAGCTTACACTCGCCTTCCCTTTCCTCTCCCCACAACAGACACCCTGTGAGGTGGGTGAGGCTGAGAGAACCCTGATATTACTGCTCGGTCAGAACAGATTGATCAATGCCGTGGTCCAAGGTCACCCAGCTGGTTGCATGTGGAGGAGCACGGAATCAAACCTGGCTCGCCAGATTAAAAGTCCAAACTCCTAACCGCTACACCAAACTGGCTCTCGAGAGAAGCTGATTAAAATTTGTTAAATCACTACAAAATTTTCCAGTTAGATTTAATTTTCCACTTGTATACTGCCTTTCCTTAGTGGCTCAGGGAAGAGCACAAGATGCAATACAATCAAATCAATATAAATTATTAGTACAAGAAAAATTATAATATTTAAACTTCACGTTTAAAATATTAGAAGCCAACAAGCCTCCTCCTCCTCCTCCTCACAGGAACTTATACTAACTAAACTGAACTGAACTGCATGTGTGTGTGTGTGTCGGGGGGGGGGGCATACACAATTCTTGGAGAGGAAGGGAAGCCAGCATACTCTGTTATTTCTAGGCCTCAACCATGGGCCAGTCGAACAGCTTCATCTTATAGGCCTTGTGAAACTGATTAAGGTCCCACAACCCCCAAAATCTCATTAGGTAGAGTTCAATCAGGTCAGAGCCAGGACCAAAGATGCCAGAGGCCTCTTTGGGGCTTGAGCAAAGTGGCATAGTGGTAGATGGCCCCACAGGTACAACAGTCCCAGACCACTTAGGACTTTAAACGTTAACACCAGGTGTGCTGTTTATAGTCTTCTGTAGTATTTAAAAAACGCTTCTTTTTCTTTATTCCATCCAACGCTCCAATGTTTCTTATAGGCTTGTAATCTGTTCCTTGTTGAAGATGAGACTTGAGAGTCAAAGCTTGAATCTTGTGAACACACACCTAGACATTTTATGTATGTATTTATTTATTATTTTAATTTATATCCCACCACTCTCCGAAGACTCATGGTGGGTAACACAAAAACAATTAAAAACCTTATTAAAATCAATCATAAATCCCCAGTACCATTAAACCCATAAAACAGCAGCACAATCCTCAATCCTTCCCCAAACTACAGTCAACCATCACAGTACAGGATTGCAGAGTGGAATAGTGCTGGCCCTAGTTGTCCCTGAAACCGGCCTCAACCAAAGTCCTGGTGGAAGAGCTCCGTTTTACAGGCCCTGCGGCCTTCTTGTCTTTAAGGTGCTACTGGACTTGAACCTTGCCCCCCTTATCTTCTGTGTCAGACTGGGATATATATGTGCCCACTTACATATTAGTTGCCTACCATTCTGGTTTGTGTTGTGCAGATTAGTGCAAACTGGCACCTTCAATGGGCTGTGCATTGGTTTTTATATTGATGTGTGCATAATAAGTTGAGATGTTCTCTCTGGGAACTGTTCAAGCTGTATAGCAATCCTGGTAAATAACATGCTTTTCTGAAAAAGAGCAAATGTTAGGCAGTGGTGTATGTACAAGATGATACGTGATGCACCGCTTCACAGAAAGAAGAACTGCTGAGACACAAAAATAATGATTGGCATCTGAATGTAATAAACAGACATTTGGGCTTCAGGATCAGTTATAAAAGAGTTAATGCATGTATTGAACCAAAAACATGTTGTTTGCCTGGAGGCCCAGACAAAACAAATACTAATTAAATAATTTCTTTCCAAGCCAGAGGCTTCAATTGAATAGAGATTTGTATATACTTAATATTACTTACTGAGGGAAAGAAACTGCTGCAAAAGTGTTTCTTATAGCATCAGTTGGTTGAATACAATGGTGACCAATTTGGTAAGTCCCCCCCCATTCCCCTCAAGCCTGAAAATACATTGTAAGGCTAAATAATCTAATTATATCCCTAAAGCAAATAGACTAGGAAATGAAACAAGATTTCATCAATAGATTTCTACAGATACTAATTGAAGCCTCTAATATTTGACAGAATTACTTTAGCATTGTGCATGTAGAGAGAAAATGGGTGGGGGAAACTGTTTTACATATTTATTAGGAACACTCCCATGTACATTTAAGTCAGAGTATCCTACTTATTTTGCTTACATTTGAAAATAACAATATAAAATGAAAGACTAGATTAATGATGGAGCCATTGTCAAGCAAATTGCACACAATAAAGAGATGAGAGAAGTCAATAGAGCTTTGGGGAGTATAACAAAGCTTTATCATGCTGGAGAAGCAAAAAAAAACATGTATCATAACATGCATTAGAAAATGAACGTCCTTGTTTTTTGTTGGTTTATTTATTTTCTTTTGAAAAGACATAGCATTTGTTCAGATAGAAGAGAGGTTTATATTGACCCTGTAAATCTGCTTTGATGTCCTGATGCAAACATTAACAAGCTAAAGCTATGCCTGCATAATTTCTGTAGCTCTAATAGCCCTCAAAATAACAGTAAAAAAAAAAAAGCAGCCTTATACTAACAGACTTTATTCTATCAAGCACACTAATGACTGTTTTAGGCTTGTCAGCTGTTCCGGACAAATGTTTATGGATAAGAAGAAATATGACATAACTGCAAAAATTAGCTTTGTATGTCACAAGGACAATATATTCTAACAAAAAACTACTGATGTTCTGATACATTTATTATGCAGTCCTAAGGATAACCCATGCCTCATTGGCTGGGCATCATTCTAATTGTGGAGCCACTAGTTTGCTCTCTAAAGGGTTTTGACAAGAGACCAGGAGGCAGGCAAAATATCAAGAAGTGGGGTCACAATCGCCCCAGCAACCCTGCCATTGCCTCCCATACAAGTAAAAGAGGCAGGATAGGAGGGCTGTGATGGACAGAGCTGACAGAGCCAATCATAGGGCAGCAAGATCCAACCCTGCACATGTAACAGCTGAAGAGGCAGGCCACAAGCTGCAGGGCCATGACCACAACAAACATCACCACTCCCTTAAAGGAAAAGAGCCTTGCTAGCAGTAACATAGCAGCTAACAGAATATGCAATATCCAACTGTTGGCAACTTCAAAAAGTGCCATAGTCTCAAGCCGCAATCACCAATAAAGGGACAACTGACTGCTTTAGCAGTCTCTTCATCTCACTGGTGGGAGTACCTTCTGGTAGCCTGACAGTTCTGTTGAAGGCATCCCTGAGCTGTCCCCATAGCTACCCCCATCAGTGGTGGAGCAGAGGACCAGTAGAGTGAGCTCTGGTATGGGGGCATGCAGCACTGCCAGCAGGTGCTCTAATAGTCTCCTCAATGGAGCAGAAGTGTTCTGGGACTGGAATTACCATCATTCCACTCTGGGCATTGTCATTCCAGTCCCAGAGCAATCTGTCATGCTAAATCCATTCTGTTTTTCATCATAATTTTTTTTGCTATAATCTATTTCAATAGAGGGCAAGCAAATGACTTGGCATTCTTGGTTCCTATTCTGTCCAGTGGGCATTCCATCATATCCCATTGTTCTCAATAGACCTTCCTGTCATTCATTCTGTTAATGCACACTTCACTGCCCTGACTAATTCTTGTGACAGCCAAGAGCCCCTTCACCCTACTTACACTAGGTCTTCATGTCAGGGAGCCCTACCTGGGACATCCTGACCAGGTATTTTATAAGGCTGGGGGAAGAGAGGTTGAATGCTTGGGGGGGGGGGGGTTGGCCAGTGCAAAGGTGGGGGTGATTTGATTGCACCTGTTGGTGGCTTCCTGTGCCATTGGGGGGGGGGTTAGGTTTTTGGCCTGCCTGGGTACCTACTGGTTATACGATGTTTTGTTTGTTTTTGCTAGAATAACTTTACACTGCTGACTGGGGGCATTCCTGGGCTGAAATGGTTTAGGGAGCTAACTACTTCCTACCACACACCCTGGCCTGCCTTTTTCCATGCAGGTGTAGGAACCTATACAACTGGCCCACCAACTGGCCGTGATGGGGCTTTAATGGCAGCTGAGATTGGTGGGACAATGCTGGGATGCCGTGCCCAAGCGTAACTCCGATTTACACTGGCATATCTCCCTTTAGAATTGCACTGTTAATACGTCAGTTTCATACAATCTCACAATCTATCCCTGCACTAGACATTTGTAATTGGCAGTCTTCGTCTGCTCAGATTGGCAGCAGCTCTGTAAGACCTCTGGTGAAAGCTCTTCATGATTATGCTGCTGAGATCGTTGTAGCTTGCCAATCTCCAGTTGTGGCATGAAGAATTTCCGCTATAGCACTTGATTTCCAGACAACAGAGATCAGTTCCCCTGGAGAAAATGGTTACTTTGGAGGGTGAACTGTATGGAATTGTACCTTTCTGAAGTCCCTCCCCAAATCCACCATCTCAGGCTCTGCCCCTCAAATCCCCAGATATTTCCCAACCTAGAGCTGTAACCCTAGTAGTTAGAGTTGCTGGAAATTTAATCTAATACCTTCAACATCCACTGCTTACCTCTGAACTACAATTCCTTCTCCAGGATCTCTTCAAAAGAGTGTGTGACATTTGTGACACCTAGGCTGGGATGCAGTGACTGGAGCAGAGTAGGCAGATAAATGTTTATAACAGCTATACCAAAGGATGGAGTCTGCTCTCTTTATGGTGTGTCTAGTGACAATGTGTGCAAAGGCAGGATCCTTGTGCTTGAACCTGGTAGTTGCTGAACTGGCATGACTTTGTAATATTATGTTGTTTGACTCAGCTTCTAAGCAGCCTTTTGCATCTCACTTTGGGAAGAACATTTCAATTTAATTTAATGTTGAAATCAATAGGATTAAGTAATTGTAAATCTTCATAGTGATATTTGAATGGGGAATGGATTGTGACTAGACATCTGAAGAGATCTCAATTTAGATACAAACCTTTAAATCTCAGCAATAAAATTTTAAGCAAAACAAAGCAATTTATATTATTTGTTCAATGAAGGTTGCCTTCTGTGACAACAAGGAACCTTAGGCTAGCCCACAGCAACAAAACAATATCAAGAGCAATCAATAATCAATAAGTAATTATAATTTAGAACATAAAAGAAAGCCCATGGTGTGAAATAAGATAAAAATTAGATCCTTGAATTGAGTCTAGACATATATTGGGAATGAATACAACTCCTGTATTTTTTCTAATGATCCAAATATCTGACCTCAGCCAAAATTCTGGTAACTAGATAGTAGGAGTGGGTATAAACCATGTGATGAGCCAAAACTTGTGCCAAATTATGGCCAAATTAGGGTTCAGGAGGCATTGTTTGGCATGTATGTGGTCTTTGAAGAAATCTCCAAGCCTTTGGGTGAGGCTCAGGACAGTTGGAGTCCCCCAAGTCTACCAATTCTGAGCCCATCCAGTACAGATGTGTGTCATATTTTTAGACCTTGCTAGCATAGCCATCAGTCTCCTTTCCTGCTTGCCCTTCAGCATACAGAGTGAGTGGGTGTTCTTCCACTTAGGAGACAGCCTCAGCCCACACTTGTACTGCCTGGACCCAGCCGAAGTGGATGTTGTCCTTTCTGAAGGTCAGCCTTTCCCTGCTAGGCTGCCATGCTCTGGATCTGACAGAGTAAAGTTATGGTTTCTGATCATCCCCCCCCCCATATGTCCCCCACATTCCTGTTTTTCTCTGGGTCATCCTGTCATATGGCCCAGGAGACATGATTTGGGGGGAATCTGCCAGGCAGTGTTAGGCTTGCCTGACAGCCACCACAAACAACATTAACCTCACCCAAAAGAACCCAAGTACCTCCTGGAGCAACATCCTCATAGTCTGTTGGCTCATTGTTGCATCACTTGTCCAGGCCAATACAGAGGACTTCCAGTGATCCTAGGCAGCCTGTATAAATTGCCCCATGTAAGCTGCCCCTGGGAATGGGATGTTGGTAGCTGGTTGTAGTACCTGGGACGGCAAGTGCTATTGTGTGGTTCTTGTTTTGGTGGGGCACACTTTGGTGGAGTGGCCATGGGCACTGACTTTGAGCCACCTCCCCTCATTACACCTCCTAAGTTTGTGGATTACCAGGCCTGCACTATCAGTTCCCTGACAAGAACATATGATGCATATGAAAGACCCTTTGTAGTGGCAGGAACCATTACATCCATAGGTGTGGGGCATCCTGTCTGTTCTATGGCCCAGAATCCACCGTTGATATCATTTCCCCAGAAAGCACTTTGCTGGGGCCACTTTTGTCATGGTATATACTGGGGCTTCCTAGTGAGGTCTGCCATTAGTTTGATGCCTCTAACTTGCACAGGGCCCATTCTGTATACTCCTGAACCGACACCTGACATCTCCCCGAAAAGCACTTTACTGGGAGCACCATGGTTATCATAGAATCACAGAGTTGATTCATGCAGTCTAGCCCCCTGCTCGGTGCTGGATCAGCCTAATGCATCCATGATAAGGATCTGTCCAGCCATTGCTTAAAGGTTGCCTGTGATCTTGTAACTCAGACCCCTGAATTCCAATCTACATGTAACTTGTAGGGGATGTAGGGGGCATCCTGGAGATGGCCTCTACAAGTTTCATGCCTCTAGCTCACACAGGATCTGTTCTGTGCCTAACATCTCCCTCAAAAGCACTTTCCTGAGGTTATCTTGTTTGGGTGTCCATAACTTGGGCCTCCCGAGTCCATTCTTCCCTAAACTTGATGGGCAGATAGAGGACAGTCAGATGGAGTCTTTAGGACCTCAGAGGGTTTTCTTCTCACGTCTTGAACTTCTCCAGTCCAGTTCAATTGGACAGAGGGATTGTGGGCATGTACTGAACCAGGATCTCCCGGTTTGTGCCAATCCCTACTAAATTGTGAAAGTAGCAGTTAGACATAAAAACTGGTTATGGATTGCAAATACATATAAATGCATATTTTAAAGAGTTTCTAGACCTGGCTGTGTCCCTGTAATCTTACCGTTAACTATTTTGGATATAAGGCATTCAGAAGCCTTGCTATATTGCAATATTCCATTAATTAATTCATTCATTCATTCATTCATTCATTCATTCATTCACTGCCACTCCCAGCATAGCTGGCTTGCAGTGGTTCACAATGCACATAAAAATACAGCATCCAATCATAAAACATTAATCAGATCATAAAAACATTCTTATACATTAGAACATATGTGCTGTTTTAGAGATCTCTGGTTGGGTTTAATTTTTTATGTGAAATCACATGTGAAGATCCTGGGAGCTTGAATCATAGCTACATGGTCAGTTCAGGCATGGTAGGACCTAGAGGACTGCTAAAAAACTGGATGCAACCAGGGAACTGAAATGTCTATAGAAAGGAGGTACCACAGGAAGTGATTCTTTTTAGTCTAGCAATTGTCTTCCTCTTTTTCTGGCTATACCCATGACAGCTAGCTGTTTGAGGGGATGTATTTAAATGATGTCATACAGGCTTCAGATCAGTGGACTCTGTTCAGGGTTTTATCCATTGAGGGATTCTGATTCAGGATTAGAATCAGGTTCTGCTGCTGCACAACATGTAGTGTTAACATTTTATCTGCAGCATCAATGTCTCTTTGAATGTGGGTCATAACTTGATGCTGAGGGAGCAATTTCTGCTCTAAATTCCCCACACTCCCAAAGCATCCAGTTCCCCACAAAGGATATAGTATCTGTATTTTTTTATGTTGTAAAGATTTAGCAGCTCTCAGGAAAGAGTGTCTTTTAGTGCATTGTTGGTTTGGATCTGTCTCTTCTGTCAGTTTGATGAATCCCTAACAATATGGGATTTAATTTCCTGCTGTAAGCAAGGTTTAAGAATGTTGTGCCTTTTGTGGAGTGGGAGAGGTGCTAATGCCTCTTAGACAGTTGGTACTAATGTTGTTTTTGTTGAGCACTGATTCTTCATTGTGTGAGAACATTCCTGAAAAATTGGATGTTTTATTTCAGTAAGAACTCTCCCACTTAAAAAATAAGTTTCTAAAATCCTTTATGTTCTGGCACAAACTAAAAAATAATCATACTCAGACATGGTCTATCAGTGTGGGAATATCACTTATCCCCCTCCTTCTCCTTTCCAATGTGTGCTTCTGCTCAGGAAGAAGTCCAAAACGCTAACAAAAACCAAAAGCCAGAATTACTAGACATTCCATTACCAGACACGTTGTTCCATCCTGAGACAGGAATTCATCCAAGCTGGAGTGCATCTTTTAATTCCTTAGAGAAGTTGCTAAAGCAGTCAGTTGATGCAGTCTTTCCTGTGCTTTGACAGTACATCAGCCTACAGAGAAGAAGGCTGATGAAGTAGAGTGTCCCTGATGTGAGTAAGCATTGTGATATTCACTTGATGGCTGGCACAAAGCTTGCTTTGGCCCCAGCAGTCTTACACGGCTACAGCAAGAACGTTTTAAGTGTACCTGGTGGCATTTACTAACCAAGTATCTGCTGAGATTTTCCAATGAAACTTAACTAAAATATAAAACAAAACACTAAAAGCAACCAAATACATACATAGGATACAAAATGAATTGTTTAGGTAGAACAGTTTTTTCTGGCATGACAGCTCCAGAATCAGCTGTCTGTTTCTTCTACACTGTCACTTCCAACACCCATTGACAATTCCTTCCCTCTAGCACGGAGTGCTCCTTTCCCACCAGAGTCTTCTCCCTGTTTCCTGCAATGTACAGTCAGAGTTAAAACTAGAGTTATAAGTTTCTTCTCATAATTGTTTTTTGTCTTGTCTCCAAATAAGCATTGCCAGACAATTATAATAATATTATCCCAGACCCCAGTTTTCTGGAAATTAATTTGCTTCCTAGTATATAACTTAATAAGTTTACCTATCACTTACCTAATTTATATCATTTTTAAAAAAAAACCTGTAAGCATGGGGAAAGGCTATATATGTGAATTCTGGTGCTACAGAAAATCCTTGCATTTGACAACTCTTTGCTGCAATGGTTGAAAGCTCAAAAATAATTATTTCCTAGGAGTGGAGCAATAAACCCTCAGATATCAAACTGGAAGGAGATAAGTTTTTGTTTATGGAGACAAAGAAGGGGAAAGATAGATGATTATTTGGATATCCTGAGTTGGATCATAAAAGATTTGGGGATGTGAACCTTAATTTAATTGGAGAAAGGTACAAGTCAGCACAGGTGGTGACTGCCCTATTTCGGTGTAGGTCAAGTGAAGTCCTGCCAGTTGAGTTAAAAGATCTGACGCACCATGAAAAGTCATGTGAGTTGTGAGTTGAGAACTGGAGAATGGAGGGAGAAATGAAGAGAAGCCTATCCTGACCAGCATCTGATTCAAAGTTTGTGGACTTTTGTCTGTTTCACAGAAAGGAATGCCAAGGACACGCCACTAATTGTACAAATTTTCTTAGTGGTTTATTATCTTGTTTCCAACACTCTTTTGCTTTAGTGAATCAAGATTGTATTTTAATAAATAACAATATTTTTCCTTAGAAAGAATGTGGTCAAAGATTTTACCTACGGTGCCTGGCTGCTTGCCCATGCATAGACCAGAAATCCTTGATTGGTCTACAGATAGTTCACAGGACAGGAACAAGGGAATTTGGAAGAGTGGACATGCATACCTGTGGCACCCGTCTGTGCTTCATGGCTCAGATCATGGGAGAAAGGGCAGAGTCTAAGAGGTGGCAGCTACTGATATATGAGGGGGAAATCCAAGCCCTTTTTCTCACACAACCTTTCTTAGCACCTTTCAGGTACACCTGGGTGAACCGAGGAAGGGATGCAGGACTGAGCTTTTACAGCAGAAGGATTGATATTGGTATCACAAAATTCCTTGTTGTATTTATTTATTAAGATGTTCTATCCTGATTTTTCTCTTAGGTCAAAGCAGCAGAATAATAATTAAAATATCCCAAGTTAAAACCAAAATAAAATAACAAATCCCAAACAACCCTCTCCAAATGCCTGCTATTCATAGTCTATTGCATGCCTATTTGTTTGTTTGTTTATTTATTTATTTATTTATTACACTCCCACAAGAGCTCGTGGCTAACAAGATAAAACCTTAATACATAAAAACCCCAATAAAATAAATAACAATTTCAATCAAACTAGCCAATCAACTAAAAATCGCCTATTCATTTGGCAGCCAAAACCCCATACTAATCATTATTTTAAAAAAAACCTTGGGGTGGACAGAGGGGCTGATCTCTCCCTGTAATCCACCCTTAATAGCCCCAATAGGGCTTAATGGCAAGGGGGGGTCCAGATCTTCTTCCGCGCACCAGCCTCAACCATAGACCTGGTAGAAGAGCTCCATCTTGCAGGCCCTGCGGAATGCTGGAAGCTCACGCAGGGCCCATAGCTCTTCCAGGAGCTCATTTCACCAGGTAGGGGCCAGGAATGAAAAGGCCCTGGCCCTGGCCTTGGCCCTGGTTGAGGCCAGGCACTCTTCCATGGGGCCGGGGATGACCAACAGATTTGTCCCCACAGAGTGCAAGGCCTTGCGGGGGACATAGGGCAAAAGGCAGTCCCTCAGGTATATGGGACCCAGACCGTAGAGGGCTTTAAAGGTAAGAACCAGCACCTTAAACCGGATCCAGGCAGCAACCAGTAACCAATGCAGCTGCCTCAGCACAGGCTGGATATGGGCCCTCCAAGCTGTCCTGGTGAGGACCATAAGCAAACAAACAGGGTTTGAAGCACCTGCTAAAGATCTCCAATGACAGAGCACTCCTCACCTCTTATAGGGAGCACATTCCAAAGAATGGGAGCCATGATGGAAAAGGCTCAGTCCTTGGTCAATGCAAAGAATACCATTCTAAGCATGAGAACAGGTAGAAGGTGGCAGTTGGATTGCCAGATCTCCTGCTTTTGCAGAAGACCTTCTGCTGGTAATGCCCCAATCCTGGCCCCTATTTTGTACATGTAGGGTAAAAAATGAAGAGAAAAAAAACCTTCATGACAGAATGACATAAGAATTTCCCCTGAATCCTAGAACAGTGTGGTGTAACTTCTGGGTCTCGTCATCTAGATCAAAATGTGCCAAATCTTTCTCTTATGCACTATATGGTCTCTGTTTCCTTCCATCTGGCATTCATCTTCCTAGTTATTGAAAAAAAACTAATGGGCCAATAGTTGAAAACAGTATTGCATTAGTCCAGGAATTAGATATCAGGCTGTATCTGTTGACCACTGTGAATAGAGCTGAAAGAAATGTTGACCACCAATGCCTTGAAGATTTCAGGGGGCAATGTATCCGGTCCTGCCACTTTCTTAAATTTTAACAGGTTAATTAAATGTATCATATCCAGACGGGCAGTAAGAACTCCCTTACCCAACAACAACAAAAAGAAAAGAACTAGAGAACTAGCCACTCACAGAAGAGTAGTCAAAGGTTTATTTCAAATATGTTTGAAATTATCAGACATGCAAATTGAAAAGTTGGATGGGGAGGTTTGTGGCCTTTTAAAAAAAGGTTAAATAAAGTTGACACTCTATGGAAGAAAGTGGTATTGGTACCCACACAATCCAGTTCAGTGGTCTAGACCGGTGGTCCCCAGCCACCAGGCTGCGGCCCGGGGCCGGGCTGTGGCTCCCTCTCCCCGCTCCCCCCCAGGACGCAAGCTTCTTTTTGCGGGAGTAGGGGGGGAGGGAAGTGCAGCCGCATGCGCAGCTGCAAATGCACATGCACAGCCGTTTCATGCATGCATGTTTGCGGCTGCGCATGACACAAATGCGTACATGTGGCCTGGCTGCGCATGCGCGCTTGTGCATGTGTGGCCGTGCATGCACATTTGTGCATGTGCGACCACGCATGCGTGGCCACCGGATCGCCCTCCCACACCCACTGGTCCGCAGCCTAAAAAAGGTTGCGGACCACTGGTCTAGAGTGCTGGCTGTCAGTCCAAAAAGGCAAGAGGTGAGTAGTGAAGTCCAAGAGAGGCAGTGGTCAAGTTCTGCAAGAAGCAACTAAAGATCAGAAGATCCAGAACTATAGAACATATTGGGTTGAATGCAGCCAACTTTTTCAATCTTAGTTGCTCTTGCTAAACTCACAATGGGTTGGATGCAACCAGTGTTTACACTACTGAAACAGACAGAAGAAGGCTATGACCATTTATGCACTGGAGGTTTCATGCCGAGCTGCAGGCTGGAGTTTTATTCATGGGAGGGTGCCCCACCTCTTCCTTCACCCACACGGGGGAGCATTTGGTCTGGTGTGCCTCACTGGCCCTCAATTTGTGCTCCTGCATGGGAGCTGGGGCAATGAAGTTCCCAGTGCATAAACGGTCTATGCTGGGCATTGTGTGATCTGGAAATTAGAAAGCTATGTAGGAGCTGTACTAAAAAAGAATGAGAAGGGTTAATCTATCCTGCATGCTGAAAACAGTGCATCCTATTTTAATGGAGACAATTGGACCATTTTCTTTGAGAGTTCTGTAGAGTAGATTCAGCCAGTTTTTTTGTTAAATCTAAGCCAATTCCCTTTCTTACTAAAGCTCCTGTCCTACATGACTTTTGTCCATAAAAATTCCATGACCCCAAGTATATTCTTTGTGGTCAAAAGGGATACCTTCCTCTCTTTCTTGCTACCAGAAAAAAAATGTGGGTCCAGCAATGTGATTTGTAACAATGTGTTCTAAATTGAGATCCATTTTTCTTCGTTTGTACTGGGTTGTTTCCTTGAGTTTACATGCAGGTAATATTAAGCATTAGTAAGAATGCTTGTTTTAAAAAGTGAAGGTTAAACTGGTAAAATATAGATGTACTGGATCCATATTTTGCAGTCATTTGTTCACTTGTGATCTTAATTTAACTCACAAATAATATCCCATCTTCCATTTTCTTCCTCCATCTCCTACTCTGTCTGGTGTGTAATAATGAGATCCCGTGGACAAGCATATTTTCTATTTACTGTTGGCATATAAAGTTAGGCAACTTTAGGCAACTTTGTTTATATATTGTAAGTAAGTATCAGTTTGTTTTTACTGAGTTCCTTGTATGGTTTTGTTCTCTTAAATACATACAAGTGTTTGTTTCACCAAGAAGGTTAGCTGTGCTTTGTTTTGTTAACATTAGAAACAGATTCTAAAAAAATTATAAGTATCTGTTTCCTGTGTTTAATCTCCCCTGCCAATATTTAAGTATTTAGACTGTGCCATCTCAACAGCTCAGTTTTGCAGGACTGTGTGTTTTTACTGTGCTTTATATAAATGTCCTTATGCTTGAAAGTTCATAGGAAATGTGTACTTTTGAGTGAAATGTCCCATGAAATGATGTGCAGACTGTGTTAGATTGCTTCAGTGTTGGCTGCTTAGTCCTGAATGAATGGCAATTGTTCACCCAGTTTTTACAGAGAATGCAGATGATGTTGTCAGTCTGATGCATTGCAGGTTTTTTATTTTTTTGTGTTGTGTTTTTCTTTATTTTAATCAGACAGGATTAAATGGCAATCCCCCCATACCTAAAATTCATCTGCATTGCCACCCATTGCAATACTGAGACTTCTCAGGGTTATTGTCTTTTCAACTCTTCCTTGCCTTGGCTGTCAGAGCAGTTTTTGCTACTTCATGCAGAATTCCAGGTGCTCTTCTTCTAACATTCCTAAATGGATCCTTTTTGCCAGTTTTCCCTGGATGGGAGAGAAGAATTTATTCTTTTTTTCCTTCACAGCAAAAGCCATTATATTAATTAATTTTGTATGAGAAAGTGTGCATGCACTCGAAAGCTCACACTTTGAATAAATCGTTATTGGGTGGGGTATTCTGGATGTTACTGCATAGCCTGAGGAGGGTCCCCTGTTGTTCCTGGCTTTGACCTCAACCAAAGACCTGGCAGAAGAGGTCCATTTTTGCAGGCCCTGCAGATTTCTGATATCTCCATTAGGGCCCTTAGGTCTCCTGAGAGCTCATTCCACCAGGTTGGGGCCAGGACCGAAAAGTCCCCGGCCCGGGTTGAGGCCAGGCATGCTTCTTTGTGGCCAGGGACCCCTAGTAGATTAGCACTTGCAAAGCGAAGTGCCCTGTGGGGGGCATAAGGAGAGCAGGGCCCAAGCCGTGAATAGCCTTAAAGGTTACACCAAAACCTTGTATCTGATCCGTGCCAAGACTGGCAATCAATGCAGCTGTCTCAGTACCGGCTGGATATGGGCCCCCCTTAGTCTTAGCGAATTATTTATACCACTCCTTGAGCGGTTTACAGATTATTAAAGGTTGTGAAGTTGGTACATTAACCAAAATTAGTTTTATCTGTTATTCCATATTATTTATGAACACAGTGTCCAGTCATAATCCTGGTTTGTTTTGCACCATCTCCGCACGTCAGTCCCTACTATAGGGATGACAGTGCATAATTAAAGCCACTTTGTTTGTTCTGCCTAATTGAAAACTGTTCTCCTTGCCTATGATGGTTTCTTTGTGTTCTTAAAGGTGTAAGAATGGCAACATGTTCCATCCTTACATACAGCAATTAAAGCACACCAGCAGGTTTCATCACCCAAAGTAGGTCAGGTATGAGAGGTTGGCTCCTTGCACTCCACCTGAGCTGCCTCACTGCTGCTGGAGTGCAAGCTTGTCTTTAGGGTATGTGTGTGTGTGTGTGGTTTTCTTCCTCTGTGTACCTATCAGGGTTCATATGGGAGAAGGGTGCTTTGGATACTGATGTGTTTTGAGTCTTCCCTGCCTTTCATTGTACCAGTGCTGGCAGAGTCCAAGCCTCTTAAGTTCCAGAGACAGCTGTAGGAATATAGACACAGGCTTGGAAGGTGTTATACCTGTTTGCTGTCCCCTGGGCCAATGCTGGCAGGGTTTGAGAGATGTGTTGATCTTTAGACTGGACCTGCTGCTATCAATGTGCAAAGAACACTTCAGTGGCAGAAGGAGAGGAATAGGGTTGCTAAGAGCAGGATGAAAAATGTATTTGTGTGTGTGTGGGGGGGGAGAGGGGTTCTGTTGGACATTTGGAAGTTGTGTGTGTGTGTGTACCTGCATAGTTTGGTTTAATCAGGAAGACTTCTGATTTACATAAAGAAAAGGTTGTTGTCAGGAAAAGGGGATATAAGATTATGCCTGTGCAGTACCACTAGATAATAGAAAGTTGATACCGCTGAAGCTTTCCGTCAGTGAGGCACCACAGTACAGGCAACACAGAGAATACAAAAGCTCAGAAACCAGGACTTATTGATTATTTGTTAATTCATTCATTCCCAAATGAATCATAATCAAAATGAGCTATCATTTAAATAGTCAAGTAAGAATTCACTCTTAGAGCCATCACTTTGCACCATGAGTACTGGAATCGCTATTATCCTGTGTCTCTTTCATGAGTGATACAGGGAGTTGATTTCAAGAGTGACCATCATAAGTGAACTCCACGCCACAATCCACTCGTGTTCAGTCTGTGCTCAACACATTTGCTTCAGAATATAAAGAATGACATGAGAAGAAACTAGGAAGAATATAGAAGACTAAACATTAGTTATAGTGCAGAAAAAAAACTATTTTTGTTGCAGGTTTCCAAAATAATTTTAAAATACACAAGTGGCGCTCTTTAATCCCAATGAATAAAACAATACCCTCCTATGCTCCTCTTGAGGTCGGGAGACATGGCCAAGAGGGATGTACCTTTTAGCAAGCAATTCGATGCAGCTGCTTTTGGTTTTCCGCCATCCTGCTTAAGGCAGCTCTGCTGATACTACTAGTCCATTGTGATATGTTGTAATCAGCACAGAGACTGGCACAGTCCCTGTGAGAAATACACACTGTCACTCACAAACACATTACAGTTTCTGAACAAAACCCAAATGGAAATCTGTTTACAGTCTTTGAAAGTCAATTAGCATTGTACCAGAGACTTCAAGGGAATTAAAATCTCACCAGCAAACCTTCAGGGGATTTCTTGTATGCATTCAGCAGTGGAAGTGAGAGAATACAATAAGTCCATATGATTTCATATTCTAATAGACATGTGTGGCCCAGTTTGTAGATATCTAAATCTGTGGATTGGGCCACACTGACACAAAACAGATTTCTCTGCAGACTTCCCCCCCCCCCCAGTTTGCATAAAATTGGAAAATTTTAATATATTAGGCAGTTTATTTTGGAGGAGGATTTAAAAGGAGCATTCTATGTGCAAATGCAGAGAATGCATCATACCTCCTGTGTCATTCGTCAGAGTCATCTAGCTGCTCTGGGCCTGGCAGGGGCTACAGTGAAGACTAGGAACTGCTCTGAGCCCAGAGCAATGACCATGGAGGCCTGGAGCCACTAAAGGCCTGGCAGCATTAATATTTTTTTACGAATCCTGTTCTTTCTCAGCCTGAAGTACAAGACTGATGCAGGTATGCTTTTTGTGAGATACGTCATGCAGATTAATCTACCATAGTGTTAGTATCTGTATAACTTTAAAGGATAATATTTTTCTGCAGTTCTACTCTGTATATTTGAAACAGTTCATATAATTCTTGATCAGTAGGTCAGCAGTGAAATTGTGTGTCCTTCAGAGGACTGAGCCCAGTGTATTAAGAATGCTTGCTTTTTGGAAATTCAATAAACCTTGAGTTAAATTAAATCAAACAAGTATGTAGTAAAGTGATTTATGTTTCCCTTCTTTTTTCTTTTTCACTTCTATTGCAGGTGTAAAAACCTACAGTTGTTCCTCAAGTTGATTTTGCTACTAGAGATAATCTTTCCACAGCAACTGCTGCTGGTAGCTGCTGGTAGCTGCTGCAGCCTTTTGGTTAGCAGAACAGATATGCTCAATACACAGTAGGGCTCTCACAGCTTCAGTGCAAAAGGATTTGTGCAGTATGTTTTGTACTAAACTGAAAGACCTGAAGATCACTGGCGAGTGTCCTTTCTCTTTACTGAGCCAAAGCGGCGTTTCAGATGAACATGAAGAGGACTGTGCAGAGGTGCCAAATAGCTCCAAATCTACTTTGCCAATCTGTAGAGAAAAAGATACTCTTCCACAAAGAAAAACCAGCAGGAGCAAAGTGTATCTGCACACTTTAGCTGAGAGCATCTGCAAACTTATCTTTCCTGAGGTAAATATGTTTTGATAAAAGAAATTAAAAATCACTGGGTGATTTTTTAAATAATGCCTTTGAAACAGTGATTTGGATACTAAGGTTATGGCTGCTTAAATTAGTGCTTCTTGTATCCCCTTGCAATCCTTTTTTTTTGGAAAGGGGAAACAGTCATCTGTTTCCATTTCCAGTTCTGTCTAATTCTGTTGCTTGTCAACATCAGTATTTATTTCATTACTATTTCCATGTTCAGTGAAAGGAAGCTAAGCATGATGAAGACAGCCAAGTATGATATTTTTATTTAATTTAGTTTGCATTAACTTTTCATAATTTACAGAGACTGGCAACTCAGTATATGAATATTTCTAATGGCACAGACTATATTGTGCCATTGGGCTCATGGCAGCATCCAGAGCGCCAATGTGGTATAGTGGTTAGAGTGCGGTACTGGGAGACCCACTCTATCATGGAAGCTTGCTCGGTGACCTTGGGCCAGTCATATACTCTTGGGATTGTTTGGAGGATAAAATGGAGAAAAGAAAGATGTAAGCTCCTTTTGAGTCCCCACTGAGAAGAATGGCAGAGTATAAACAAATTAAACAAATTAAACCGGGACAATCAATTGTGCTTTATCAATGAGGCCCCTTTTTATATTATGGCAGCAGTGCTGGATCTGCTTCCAAGGGCATTGCGGTAACATTGATGTGTGAGGCAGATCAGTCACATACATCTTTGCCACCTATTTGTCACTTGGTGGGGAAGAAAAGAGGAAGAACTTAGATAGGCCTCATGTACATGGCTCCAGGTTTCCAAACATTGTGGTGGTATAGGAAGAACCATGAGGATACGGAATATTTTTTACTTCACACAGGTCTATGGAGATGCAGCATGTGGATTTTTCAACTGAAATCAATGTATCAGGAGCCCCCAGTCACAGTCCTGTTATCACAGTTTACTTTTAGATATGGTGGCTCTGTGGCTTAAATGTAGGTGGGTTGTCTTCAGTCCTATACCAAATAAGTGTGCTTGCTTTCCATTTTTTGCCATATTAAAGCTTTGTACTTTGATAGGTGGGATTTATTTTTAGTTTAGTGCCATGTACTCACCCCTTTGATACTTTGTGGTTAGCTCTTGATGTTAGCACAACACAGGAGACACAAGTTCTGAGATTTAATTGTAGTCATAAATTTGTTGGCATTACATTTACCTGAGTAAGTAACTGTCATATAAATATCAATTTGATAAATTGATATAAAAAGGGCAGATCAGTATGAATTAAAATGTTGGAATAAGACCCATAGTGTTCTTAGGCCCATTTAGTGGGAGTTAGAACTTTGCTGGATGACTTTGGTCCAGTCAAAGTTTTGGGGGGCTATTGTGAATTGGGGAGAGGCAAATCATGTGTACCACTCTAGGTCCTTTGAGGACTACTAGATTAAAAATATAACAGGTAAGGTGTTTTCTGCTAATTGCTCTTTCCATGGTTGTGAGGAGGCCCACAGGTGAGAGAAAAATAAATTTTAAACCCGCCATTGGCACAATGTTATTGCATCACTCCTGCGAAAACCCAGAAGTCATGTCATTCTGCTTTAGGAATTGCCATAAAGTTTCCAGTGTTTTCTAGACCATTGTGATAGTACATACCTGCTCTGGGGCTCCTTGGTCCCTCCCTGTCAGACACACACATACACACACACATGCAGACTCATTCCCTCTCCCCTCCCCCTTCTTCCCTCTTGCTTCCCCAACATTCTCCCTGGTTCCTCCCCTTTCCCTTTCTCTCAGGCACACAAACACGCACATTCAGACTCCTTCCTCCCTCCCTCTCTCCCTGCCTCTTGTGGCAGGAGGGCCCTGGCCTCCTCCAGCTGCACAGGTTGCGGCCAGGCCCCTGGCGGCTTTGTGGCCACCTCCTCGGCTTGTGGAGGTTGTGTGGGTGGTGGCTTGGCCCCCTGGCATCTTCATGGTTGGCCTGTAGAGCAGTGGTCCCCAACCTTTCTGAGGTTGGGGACCGGCAGGGCATTGGGGCGCGGCACAGGCAGTGCCCTGGCAGCTTCATGGCCACTGCCTCAACTGTGGCCTTGGCCTCCTCCACCAGCCAACTCCCTGCCTCTTCAGACGTGCTCTCTGTAGTCACATCCATTTCAGGGGGTGCTGCAGAAGATGTGTTCCACATGAAAAAGTGGGTGGCTAGCTCCAATCCTAAGACAGGAAAGAGACAGTACCCATTTCCTATAGGAAGAATGACACTAGATTGTTTGCATGAGTGCTGATTGTGTTGTTCATGAAAAATTGACACTTAGTTGCATCTGTCTCCTTAAATGGTCTTGGATTTGTTCAAAACCTGATAATTCTAACCCTTGCCCGCTTGGCAGTTTGTCACCCAGTTTATGTTACTCATTTTCCAAATGGAAAACTCCAAATCTGAGAGGGTCACTATCGTGTCCCAGATCAGCACATGTTGCTTCCATTGACGTCAGTAGGAGGTTATGTGGAAGGATCAAGAGAGAGCATAGTGTGGTCCAGAACAGCATTTGATGAGATTCTAGATACCAGTAAGTGCATGTGGATTTTTGTTTGCTTATTTATTTGTTTTTTAAAAGGGTTGTAGAGGAGATGGGAAGCCCTGTGCATGTTGTTTCTATTTAGATATGAGTATTAATCAAATCTTGCTTTAATAATGTAGAACACTTATCCAGTTCTTTTTATTTTGAATATAAAGCATAAGCTTCCTGAGGAATACATTTTTCTTGAGGCATTATAATCTTCCTTCCTTGCATTAAACAGCTGTCCACAAATTTCTCAGTGACTTACAACAAAACTAACCACATGTCCAAACTTGGTATAAAAAAATAATTGAAACCAGTGTTTCCAGGATGCCTGTTCTGCTAAAACATTGAGTTGGGTATTTAGGGTTTTTGCATCTTGATACAGACATCATGAAAAATGTGGCCAAATTTCACAGAGAGTAAACCAAAAGGAAGATGCGATGATCACGAATAGACACAGTGCAGTAACATGGCAAGAAGCCCTACTAATATGAACCTTCCTAAAGACATCTCTGTATTCCCAGCCCGCCTCTAGTCCCCTCCTTTTAAAGCAGGCAATGTAAACCACATTGGAGCTACTAACTATGGGTTGTGCTGTCCCCCTCCCCCAACCATGCCATCTAGCTGACCGAAATGAGGGCAGGCTGCAGAAAGCAGCATGATAGCTGCCTGGCTAAAACTATGATAGTTTTATGGTATTCCTGGTGTAGTGGTTAAGAGTGGCTGTTTCTATTCTGGCAAGTTGGGTTTAATTCCCCACTCCTCCACATGCAGCCAGCTGGGTGACCTTGGCTTATCACAGCACTGATAGAACTGTTCTGACTGAGCAGTAATATCAGGGCTCTCTCAGCATCAGCTACCTCACAGGATGTCTGTTGTAGGAAGAGGAAAGAGAAGGTGATTGTAAGCCTCTTTCAGACTCCTGGAAGAGAAAACCGGCATATAAAAACCAACTCTTCTCCTTCTAACCTTCTTGATTAGGCCATGTATCAGCTCGTAGCTTTAAGAAACCTGGCTGTCTCCTCGGGAAAAGCATTTGTGCCATGCATACATTTCTTTGCATTGGGGCATGTGCATTTTACATACTTTCTAATTAATATGTGGTATGGATTTAATGTATAGAAATGTCTGCCACAGGAGAAAAAACAGAAACTCAACAGTGTTTGGATTTTGTCCATCCATTGTTTAAAAGTAATATTTTTGAAATATCTAAAAGTATTTTTTGAGTGCTAATACATCTGTTCCAATTCTTAGACTCTAAAACTATCATTTTCATTAACATGTATTTTCTTATTACAGTATGAAAGGTTATATCTTGCACTGCAGAGAACACTATCAAAACATAAAATACAAGAAATCAGGTTAGTTAAGTAAATGTATGATTTTAGCATCAAATAAGTACAACAAGCATCATGTATTTAGCTAAGAACTACGGTACAGCAGACGTGGCCCTGATGTTCTGCTCACATATTTTATTTTGTTGAAACTTTATAATTGAGTTTAACTCTATTTAAGAACCAGTTTTCAAGAGGCTGAGAGAGCCATCCTAAGCAGGTCTGCTAATAATTTCTGGTGGTGAAAAGTTGCAGCCAGTTGATTGATAGATTGATTAGCAGATTGATATGCGGAGCAGAGATACCCATTTTGACATAATTCTAGTATTGGCTTATAAGAACAAATACCATGATTTCTAAGTTTTAAAAGGATATAAGATTATTTCTGGCAAATAACAACATTGTAAATTTGATAGTTTCTTTATCTGATTAGATCAAGATGGGTAGCCATGTTAGTCTATCTGCGGCAGTAGAAAAGAGTAAGACTCCAAGAGCCCATTAAAGACTAACTAAATTTGTGGCAGGGTAAGAGTTTTCATGAAGAAATACTCATTTCTTCAAGTAATATCTGACCTGGATAACCCAGGCAAGCCTGATCCCCTCATATCAGAAGCTAAGCAGGGTTGGCTACCACTTGAAAGGGCAACCTCCAAGGAATCCCAGGGTCATGATGCAGGGGCAGGCAATGGTAAGCCACCCCCAAACATCTCTTTCCTGGCAACCAGACAATCTGTCATCTAGTTATATTATGCACATGCCGTATAATAAATAATAAATAAATAATCTTTGGATAATTTGAATTACTAATTAGATTAGTAATTAAGCATCTCTTTAGGTAGTTGTATACAGACTTAATCATTTTAAAGTTTTGTTTTGCATTGTTTGTAGGAATTCCGGGGAAGGTGAAGATTTTGAAAAGCTGATCACTATTCATGCAAATGCATCAGGTAATGTTATATCTGTGGACATCAAGTACTACAGCTTTTTTCTTCTTATGCACTGAAAATGGATTAGATTCTACACAGCAAACAGAAAGAGTGTGATACGTGTCCAGTAGAAAGGGATGCATCTGAACAGGCAAGGATCTGAGCAGATCCGGTGCTGAAATGTGTCCCCACAGGGACACAGAATGCTGCAGAGCATGCAGCTCCGCAGGAACACACTGGTGGTGGCCCAGCATGGCTACCGCCATGCAGAATGAGCAAAACCAAAAGCAACTGAAGTAAACTGCTCTGAGCCACAAGGGAGGGCAGTATATAAATATAAAAAATAAAGGGGACATTAGTATTGATTGCCCTAGTTTCAATAGCTCACAGCTTAGAGAACACAGTAAGAGATGTTATCTTCATTGCTAGCTTTATAGTCCTCACATATTGGATGAATTTAACTTGTTTCATCTAACAGGGGTAGTCAAACTGCGGCCCTCGACAACCCCTGAATGAGAAACCAGAAATATAAGCAAATGTTTTCTAGTGCAATAAATGGAAAATGGTTGATTAGTTTTTGTTACAGGACCAAAAAACCTTTGGGAAAGCAGATAATTGCACTGCAGCAAAATTGTATCCCTCCATCACAATATTTAGTTGCTGAGAAAATGTGATCTGTTGCCCTTTATTGCAGTAGTGAGAGTTATGTCTCTATTATGAGCAAGCACAATCTATTGTGATAGAGACTGCTACGTGGGATGTTGCTTGCACTTAGCCGCTGCCAACTCCTTTTTTCCTTTTCATTCTTTTAAATTCTTTCTTTGGAATCTACTTCTTGTTCTGCCAATTTGGAAATCCTGGCAGGTGCTTAAGAATGATTTGGAAAGCAGCAGAAATGATTTGCAGTGAAGAAGTAGAAGATGGAGGATTGCTTAATGCTTCCCCTCCCCACTAGGTTTATTCAGTGGGGCTTACTCCCTGGAAAGTGTTCTTAGGATTTATCAGCTATTGTATAAGATAAATTGTTTTGTCATGCTATGGCTGTGAGTTGCAGGGGAAATCTGGCTGGCAGATGAGGGGTTAAATAGTTCCTTGTATGCCACTTTCCCCCTACAGATTATTGGAGATAGGCACAAACCTAAAAATTCTGTCTTGGTTCAGGGTCCAGGGGAGACCCCCAAACCCCAAATTGAGCCAAAACTGCACCAAACTGGTCAGTTTGGATATCCATTTCTCCCGGCCATGGCATACCATAGCTGAGAGAGAGAAAGGAGGGGGGTCACCTGGGAAGGGTTAAATGGCTGGCAGCTTCAAACCTGGGGGAATGAAGCAGACAGATTCAAAGGCTCGCCTAACAGTTGATCAGCAGACCCACTTTGCTGTTCGATTTATATGGCTGGCAGCCATTTCACCAGTCAGTTTTGCTTCTCCCTACTTGGAAGTCAACCTGTGAAATGGCTCACAACCGTTTAAACCTAATAGGTCAGCTGTGGACCCATGCTGCTAAACTGTTAGATTTAAATAGTCTGAATAACTAAACTAAATCAGCCAAAAGTATGGTAAATGTTTGGGAAGGGGCTTCCCCTGAGCATTGGCTTGCGTGCTCTGAGCCAGGCCAAGTTCATACTGAATTTTTGCTTACAAACCAGTTTGTGCCTAACTCTGCAGGTTATACATACAAAACATGCATTTTTTAATCAGGAGAGAAGTCGTAACTTTTCTGTACCTTGACAGTTACAATGCAGTCTTAAACAGTTACACATTTCTAAGTCTATTAAAGTAAATGGAGCTTTGTTTAAGATAGATTATATTGGTATTGTTTAGAATTAAAATAATTGGTTTTGAATTGGCCTTCCAGCAGGCTTTTATTGCTATCTATAATAAATTATTTCCAGATTTTTATTCAATATAAATAAGCTGCCTGAGTAATGCAAGTACATTGTGCTGCTTTGAAAGGTCTCAGGAGAATTGAGAGTGTAGACTAGGGCATCAGGAACGAGGCTGAAATTAGTTTGTTAAACTGAAGATATTTAGCCTTGGAAAAATATGGGATGAGTGAAAGAAAGAAAAGATACTGAAATTCAAAGGCTTGTAATCTGGGCAGGGTGCAGTATTCTCAAAGGAACACCGAACTTGGTGTAGTGATTAAGATGGCAGCCTCTGATCTAGAGAACTGGGTTTGATTCTCCGCTCCTCTACATGCAGCCAGCTAGGTGGCCTTGGGCCAGTCACAGTTCTCTCTAGAACGCTCTCAACACCACCTACCTCACTGGGTGCCTGTTGTGGGGAGAGGAGGGGTAAGCCATTGTAAGCCACTTTTAGATTCATCAGGTGGTGAAAAGCAGGGTACTGAAAAACAGCTTCTTCTAATAGAAACATTTTCTGCTTACAGGAGTTCCAATAAGCATTATACAGGAATCTCTTGGTGAAGAACTTTTCAAAATTTGTTATGAAGAAGATGAACACATTCTAGGAGTTGTTGGAGGGACCCTTAAAGACTTTCTGAACAGCTTCAGTACTCTTCTAAAACAGAGTGGCCATTGCCAAGAAGCAGAAAGAAAAGGGAGACTGGAGGAGGTTTCCATACTGTGCTTGGAAAAAGACCCAGATTTCTTAAATGTCTACTATTTCTTCCCTAAGAAAACAACTAGTCTCATCCTCTCTGGCATTATTAAAGCGGCAGCTCATATTTTATATGAAACAGAAGTGGAAGTGATGCTGATGCCTCCCTGCTTCTGCAAAGACAGCACCGAGTTCATTAATCAGCCCTACTTGTTGTATTCAGTACAAGTCAAGAGTGCAAAACCATCCTTATCGCCTTGTAAGCCGCAGTCCTCTCTTGTGATTCCTGCTTCTATGTTCTGCAAGACTTTCCCATTTCACTGCATGTTTGACAAGGACATGGCTATTCTACAAGTTGGCAATGGTATAAGAAGACTGTTAAACAGGAGAGAATTTCAAACGAAGCCCAACTTCGAGGAGTGCTTTGAAATCCTGACCCCAAGAATAAACTGCACATTTAGTGGGATCATGACAATGCTGAACATGCAGTTTACTATAAGAGTGAGAAGAGGGGACAACATTCTTAAAAAGTCAACTGGAGTAAGAACCAGTTCATTGCCTTTACATTCTCTCTTCCTCTGCCTCTAAGTGGGGTATACATATGTGAGAACCACTATGGACATCTGTAGATGCTCCAACCAGTGGAGACAACAGTGCCTCTTGCTCCCTTCTGTTTTGTGTATGTGTGTTGCTTTAATACTTGAATAGGAGGTGGGAGAGAAGTGTGCACGTATGAAATTTGCTGTGTCGTCCTATGTAAGGTCCTGTTCCAATATTACAGTAGAACGGCAAGAAGCAGGAATATGACATGTTCATAAGTCATTTTTTTATTCTTCAAATAACATCTGGAGACCTGGCCCAGCCAAGCTCACATTAATACTGGTTTTGGAGTGCACAACCTTGGACAGCAATCTTTACTAATTGAGAAATAGCATCTTAGGGAGATGTATAGGCTACACCTAGTCCTTCGTTATGAATGTAAAGAAGGGTTTTTTTTTTACCCCCACAAACATTTAAACATACCCATGCAGGTAGCTGAAGTGAAAATAGATAAGTCAGAGTCCTATAATATTATTTTTACTGTACTTTTAGTGCAGTACAAATCTGTCAGGTCTAAAAATACTGTTTTCTTTTGCAGTTCTGTCAGTATTGAATTATCACAATACTGCTTGCAGTCAAGTAATGAACACAGATAAAAGGATTTGGGTACATTATTGCTTTAGATATTACTAATCTGAGGATCCAGTCTATATTGCATAGGTGGTGGGCAGGTTTCGGCCAAAAGAGCACTCGGACACAGTCAGTGGAGTAAAACAAGGCCGCAGCTTTATTTCTTACAGGAGCAGGACGCAGCATGGGGGGAGCTGTCCTCTTGCAGGCAGCGGACTGCTGGGGCCATAGGTTCCCAGAGGTGTTTCTTGCAGCTGAGATGCACACTCAGTCAGCAACCCATGCATCTGGAAACCACCCAGGTGGGGGGACAGCAGCTGTTGGGTGACAATGGGCATGAGCCTCTGAGTGGCCACCCTTAGCCATCTGGCACTGAGCCCCCCTCGCTGCCCCCGCCAGGGCAGGTGTTGCTCAATGTGTGTCCAACCTCTTAAGGATGCCTCCCCATTGTAGACAGTCAGTGGACTGTCTGGCCTTCTGCTCCCAGAGGCCTTCCTTGCTGCCGAGGCTCACATGTGGTCAGCAGGTAGCACTCATGGCTTTGGCCACCTGGGAATCCCCTGGGAGGCAGCAGTTGTTGGTTGCTAGTGGGCACAAGCCTGTAGGTGGCAACTCCTACCTGGCACTGTGCGCTGCCAGGCTGCTCCCCAGGTCAGACCTTGCTTAGCATGTGTCCAATCTCTTAAGGAGACTCCCATTCCAGGCAGTCTAGTGTGCAGACTCAGACTGTCTGCCATAAACAGCTCTGCCCATATCCAAACCACCAGCTGTGACAAACAAGCATAATTGCAACATGTAAGAAACCAGCACAGGGTGGGTGGGAAGCGTCGATGCCAGCTGGCTGGAAGAGGGGGGGTTGGCCTTTGTGCAGCCCCTTAAATATGAGGGGGCTGCCTGGCCCCTTCTTCCCTGCCTCTTTGAGTGGCCACATCAGTGCAAAGGCTGGCCAGCCACACCTGGCGCCCTGGCCGCCTGCACCCTTGGTGGGCTTCTGGAGGCTGATCCCGCCCTCCGGGTCTGCAATGGTGCGGCCTCAAGTAAGTCTGGGCCATCCTTATTAGATATTCTGAACTCACTGTATTCCAAATTCATGTTGATAGCAAAGCACATGGGATACAAACAGTAGCTGTTCTCTGATTCTCTGATATATATCAGAGTGAGGGATTGTGCTTGTGAGGGCTGCCTGGTTCAACACTGGTCAAAGGAAATATCTACAAACTACATGTGATGAAAGAAAAATATATACATCTCAATTTGCCTTTCAACCAGAATGCAGGGACAAGGGAGATATACAGTAGATAATTATTGGGCATATTTAACCTTTCTCATGCCTATTCATTCTTCCCTGCAAATACCTTATTTCCTTGTAATATTTATTTTTAACTGCCTTCCTCAAGATGGCCATAAATACACTGTATGTAGTTAGTCATGTTTTCCTCTTGGTTCATTGCTTGTTTGTGTTCTCATTGACCGTTTCCCCCTTAGATTCCTGCTTTTCAGCCGTATAGACTGCCCTCAGGAGGGGAAAATGTGTCTGTCCTTTCTATCATAAAAGTTGGGTGCAAATATTCTGACACCATCAGTGCCTGATGAAATGGAATGTCTTCTGATCATGCCTCCCCATACCACTTTGGCATATAAGACTTATTTGATGGTTGTTTCTGCCATTTTACATTTCCTGTTGGAGGAGGGGAACCTTCCAGGCATTTCACACTTGTGGGTCACTCTAGCTTGGCTGGGCAAGGCTTGTTCCATGTGAAAAACAACTTGCCTTTCATTGTCTTTGTACACTTTCATTCCCCAAAAATCTAACATCTCATCTTCTTCATTATTTCAGGTTATGGACCTTAAAGGACAAATGATCTACCTATTTGAATCCTGTACTATCTTGTTCTTGGGATCTCCCTGTGTTGACAGACTAGAAGATTTTACAGGACGTGGCTTATATCTTTCAGATATTCCAATTCATAATGCATTAAGGGATGTTGTTTTAATAGGAGAGCAGGCTAGAGCTCAAGATGGACTGAAGAAAAGGCTGGGGAAGCTCAAAGCTACCCTTGAACAGGCACACCAAGCCCTTGAAGAAGAGAAAAAGAAGACAGTGGATCTTTTGTGTTCTATTTTTCCTGAGGAGGTTGCACGACCGCTGTGGCAGGGACAAGTTGTACAAGCCAAGAAATTTAATAATGTCACAATGCTTTTCTCTGACATTGTAGGGTTCACTGCAATCTGTTCCCAGTGCTCACCTATGCAGGTTATCACCATGCTTAATGAGCTGTACACGCGCTTTGATTACCAGTGTGGAGAGCTGGATGTCTACAAGGTAGAGGATTTATTTCACTGGAAAATTGGTCTGGAAAGGGGGAGCAAGTCTGCATGGGAATGAATGGATTTTGCAAAGCTATTTTGACACAGGCTATATGGGGATTAAGTATGATCAATAAAAGAATGAAACACAAGTAGCCTGCAAAGTAAATTGCATATGCAGTTATGTGGAGATGCAATATAGCCTAGAAGATGATGATCTAACTCTGAAATAAGTAATTCAGTAAATTATATCACTAGGGCTACAGTCCTTATAGCATATATAATATGAAGCTAGTCTATTGACTTCTGTGATATTGTGTGAATATATGTGGCTTGGGAATTGCTATTAGAAAGTCACAGGCAGTGAATGAAACCTAAACTCTTTGATATAATAGTACTTCCATCATCCTGGCCAAGCCAAAATAGGTTCAGCAGGTAACAAATGTCATTACACTAATAGTATGACAGAACTGCATAAGAGCCTCTTGTGGCGCAGAGTGATAAGGCAGCCATCTAAAAGCTTTGCCCATGAGGCTGGGAGTTCAATCCCAGCAGCTGGCTCAAGGTTGACTCAGCCTTCCATCCTTCCGAGGTCGGTAAAATGAGTACCCAGCTTGCTGGGGGGTAAACAGTAATGACTGGGGAAGGCACTGGCAAACCACCCCGTATTGAGTCTGCCATGAAAACGCTGGAGGGCATCACCCCAAGGGTCAGACATGACTCGGTGCTTGCGCAGGGGATACCTTTACCTTTACTTTACCTTTATGACAGAACTGCAGTCCATGTTTACCTTAAGTAACAGTCAGAAGTTGAAGTGGGTGTGTTCATTGGGAATGGACGGGCTATAATGAAAACACTATAAATTGTGCCCTATTTCCATTATATTTTCTCCTGTATTATAAAATAAATTTTTGTGTACAGGTAGAAACCATTGGGGATGCTTATTGTGTTGCGGGAGGCTTGCACAAAGAAAGTGACACCCATGCTGTTCAGATAGCACTAATGGCCCTGAAGATGATGGAGCTGTCAGATGAAGTGATGTCTCCACATGGAGAGCCCATCAAGGTAAGGAGGAGAACAGTGTCTGCAATATTGATTTGAGGGGGGGGGGGATGGCATTAGTTTTGTTGTTTAGTGAAATAGGTATGTCTTTTATTTCATTGTTTCATTTACTTCACCTGAAATAAAAATGAGCTTTTGGAAGAATTTTTTTAATGAAAGTATAGCCAGCTAATCCTGCATTCAGCTGCTATTTTGGTAGGTGGTTGACTGCTTCATTTGCTTCCAAGCCTGTAGCTTGCTGTTTGGCTTGCCATTTCATTCATTGGTGCAGTCTTTGCAGCTGTCTTTCTGCAGTGAGCACACACACAATCTTCCCAAGGGAAAGAGTACTTGCAGGACACTTCTGTCCTTTCAGTTAATTATATACAGTTGGGTTTGTGTGAAACTGGCATCCAAATAGGCTTAAAACTTCTTAGAAAAGGATAAAATTCCATAGTTAACACCCCCAATTCCCACTGCCAATCTTTCTCCTGTCTGAGTAGGGCCTGGGCCAAGCACAACAGGATTAGGGCTTTATGCTGCCTTCTCTGGGCCAGGTACAATTCTATTGGATGTGGGCCTCAGAGTTTCCCTACAGCACCAAAGGCCTGTGGATTAACCGTGCATATTGGTCTGTATCTCAATGAAATAGTTTGGAAATTTCCTGAGTTTCCACAGAGCAACTATTTTCTGATTTCTAGCTGTGAACATAGTTTTAGCTATGCAACACGCCTTTGTTTATGGAATGTCTCAGGAGATATCTCAGAAGATATGAATTGTGTATGTAACCAGAGAGGTGTCTGTTTTTGTGGATATGATATAAATAACCATTATTTTGGAGAGGAAACAGGCAGTAATGTTGCTAAGTATTTTTCTGGATATGGGAGAATAAACAAACAGCATTACATTTATTGTTTAAACATAGTTATGAAATGGGATACAAAACAGATTTGCAGTTTGAGGAAAGCAAATAATCACATTTCTGAATGTATTATAACTTGAGAGAGAAGAATTTTGTCCATTAGATCAAATATGTCTCCTCCCCCTTTAAGCTATCCTTTTATTGTCAGTTTTGAGTAGCAAATAGAAATATTGACATAAATATGTCTTGATTTTATTTCATTTTTCTCTTTAAAATGTATAATAAGGATGTGTTGGTCCTTGTTTTTGTTCTAACTCAGATTGCTGAATTAATGCCAGATGTCAGTCATCTGTGTAGGTTGTGGTTGTTTTAGATCTCATGAAGAGCTACTGAAAAGTGTTTAGTGCATAAATTTAACACTTTTGAGAGCTCAGTCTACAAAAAGGGGTCATCTGCTGTGTGTCTTCATAACACATTTGGAAAATGGTGTACTGTACTTGTGAGCTGCCTCCTTTAAAAGCACCTCATCCCAAAGAGGAGATAAAATTATAGCTGTTAAGTTCAAGAAAGGTATTTTCTGTTCTTTCCACTGAAGTATTTATAGCAAGTGAAGGCCATTATATCTTTATGCCTGTCCTTGCCTACTTTTGGACTGTTGATTGTTGTAGTCTACACCAGCGGTACACATGCCGGCGGCCGCGGCTCTCTCTCCCCCCCCCAAAGCAAGAAGCTTGCCGGGCCGCAAGCTAATTGGCCGCTTCGGCGGCCGATTTGCTCGCGGCCTGGCGAGCTTCTCGCTGGGGGGGGGGGCTGGGAGAGGGAGCCGTGGCCCGGCGCTGAGGCCTTCAGGATATGGTTTGAATTCACATAATGCAGCACATTTGCTGCAGGTCTGGGTCTAAATATAATCAGTGCTTGGATGGGAGATGTTCTGTGAACTCCATTTATTTAGTACATTTTACCATACCATTCCTCCCAGGATCTCACAGTAGTGTATATAGTTCTGCCTCCTCCTTCATTGTATCCTCTTGAGGTAGATTGTGCAGGGTGAATGGCCCACCATCATCCAGTGAGTGGGAATCTGAAGGTGGGTCTTCCAGGGCTTAGTCCAAGACTTTAGCTACTGCACACCGACCCCTTCCTCCTACTTACTGTCCTGACTTACACAAGTTCTTCTACTTGCTCATGATCACAATTCATAATGTTTAAAGAAAAGCTAATAAAAACTGTTTTGTCTTTGAAACTTCAGTTTTTGGTCTAACAATACAACAATTTTTTTATATTTCTTGCTTTATTTCTAAAAGATGCGGATAGGCCTGCATTCTGGATCTGTCTTTGCTGGTGTTGTGGGTGTTCAAATGCCACGATATTGTCTATTTGGAAACAATGTAACACTTGCCAACAAATTTGAGTCTTGCAGTGTTGCAAGGAAAATAAATGTCAGCCCGACTACCTACAGGTACAGTAAATCCCAATGTAAATCAGATGGTTTGCTTAACATGTTTACACTTGTGTGCATTCATTTTCTTCCCCTTGGGATATCTCTTTTAACCTTAGATGCTAACAATTCTAATACTAAATTAATTACAGAATAGTAGCGAAGGAAGAACCCCTCTCCTTTTAATTAAGAGGAAAAGCTGAATTAGGTTATGTTATTCATCTATCCCAACACACACACACAAACACACACAAACAAATTGGTCTGATCATGTTTTGTTTGTTTTGCATTGCAGTCTTGAAGACAACCCTTTCCAAACCCTGTGAATCTTGCACTGTTTCCCTTCTCTTGGCCTAAACCTTACCAGAGCTGCTGCTAGGGCCACCCTTAGAGCCAAGAAAGCAGCAGAGGTCTTGATACCTCGGAAGCTGCCACAGCAGCCTCCTTAGAAATAGTAACAGCACTAACCTGACTGCTGCTATCACAGCAACAAAGGAAAGATGAACTCAATTTGGTAAAGTAAAATTATGTTCAGTAAAAGCAAAGTCTTTATTCAGTTGACCACCTGAAATCTCTGGATTACTTCACCCAGCGGTTTCATGTGGTAGTTGAAAAGGACAGGAGACAAAATGGAATCTTGCAAGACCCCACAGACCAAGGGCAGTCCCAGCACCACCTTCTGAAATATACCCTCTGGATAGGACTAGAACCACTCTAAAATGGAACCTTCTAGTCCTGGCTCAGAAAGGCATCCCACAAGGATACCATGATTGATATTATTGAAAGCCTCTAAGAGGTCTAGGAGAATCATAATTCTTCTGCCTATTTCCTAGTGCAGGTCACCCACCAGCTTAGTCCCATAACCAGGCCTGAAACAAGATTGGAAAGGATTCATACAATTTGCTTCTTGCAGCAGGTATTGAACTTGTCCATCTACCATCTACCATTCATGTCAAGGATCTAAACCTTTGGCAAATCAGCAGTGCCCTGGCCTTTGGTGTTTGTTTTTTTTTTTTGCGGTGGTGTATATAGGTAAAGAGACTTTTGCAAAAATGTATAAAGGTTTATTAAGTATTTTGAAAAAGACTCGGTGTAACTAAGCAAAACAGTATCTGCCATTTAGTAGCAAGAAGACAACAAAGTTCAATTTCTATCTAGTACATCAGTACTTGGTATTAGACAGCAAACCCTCTTAGAATACAAGAGTCCAAGCTAGAAGAAGAAGAAAAGAAGAAGAAGAGTTAGTTCTTATATGCCATTTTTCTCTACCTGAAGGAGTCTCAAAGTGGCTTACATTCGCCTTCCCTTTCCTCTCCCCACAACAGACCTCTCCCCTGTGTGTGGTTGGTTTCATTTACAACCAAAATGTAAAATTTGGTTTACATTTGTGTATCTAGATATAGATACATCATTATAAATAGTTAGATGTATGCATGTCTGGGTGTGATAACCTCATACCAGTAGTTTTGATGCATTCTCAGTATATCACATATATTCTCTTCAATAACAGATATAGACCCATATAACAAACTCCCTATATGCTGAAGAGTATGGGGCTCAGTGAATGCTTTGAAACTCTGCATAGATTTCGGAATGGCACTGATTAGTACCGAAATCTACACAACTTCTAATGCAGACAACAAAGACCCTTTTAATTTCATATTTCTTTTCTCTGTCATCATGTGATGTGATTTTATATATAATGATACTAATTTTGTTATAGGTTGCTAAAGGATTACCCAGGATTTGTGTTTACTGCTCGTTCAAGAGAGGAACTCCCTCCCAATTTTCCAAGTGATATTCCTGGGATCTGTTACTTTCTTGATGCTTATCTTCAAGGAACAAATTCAAAGGCCTGCTTTCAAAAGAAGGATGCTGAAGATGGGAAAACAAATTTCTTGGGGACACCAACAGGTGTAGATTAGGTTGTGTATCCTTTCTTTTCAGGAAGAAATATAAGTTAATATTTTTTGCTCTGTATATACTGATTTTTTAAAACAAATAAAATATGACAACACATTTGCTTAACACATGGAAGCCAGTATTAAAATTTCAGAAAGCACATCACATAACTTTATTTTTATTTTTCTAAGAAAGATATTAATTGAACAGTGTTTCAGTGTCTCTGTTTCAAATGCTTTTTAAACCCCCTTTGCCTAAGCCTGTTTACAAGTGTTGTATAACCTCTGTTTTGATTCTAAGTATTGAAAACATTGAATGTACAGAGCACCAGCAGATAGTGGGTCAGGCTGTTTGTGGGCAAGTAGTTTGGTTCTCTGATGAAAACAAACCAGCCAACAAATGGCTTCAGCTTTCAATGTACCACATTGCCAAGCAAGTTTGCTAGAGTTCCCTCCTTCCCAGAAGAGTGATACAGTCTCTTGTACCTCTCCAGCTTTCTTCAGGGACAGCTTCCAAAGGAAGCTTTTAGCTTTCTAGGCAAGAAGAATCAATAACATGTAGTTTCTACTGTGTGCCCTTTCCTGTGAGCCAGTTGAATTGTCAATTGCTGTTTATGGTTTTATAACAAAAAAAGCAGCCAGAAATTATTCGTGGCACCTATTGTCATCATCACATTCTTATTTTTTTTAATTGACTGTATGTTATACTTGCCATGTGGAAACTGTGTCTGTTGAGAATTTTGTTGATTGCTCACCACAGATAGAGCAAGCTGGAGGTAGGAGGAATTTGTCATGAAGAAACATTCAGTTGGGTAGCCATGTTGGTCTGAAGCAGCAGAACCAGGCTGGAGTCCAGTGGCATCTTTAAGTTCAACAAAGTTTGAAGAAACAGTCATTGACATGCTCCCCTTTAACCTCTTAGTTGCTAAGGAAAGGAACAGGAGCAAGCTTGCTGGATACTGTGTTCCTCTGCTGAGATCAGGATGTGGAATAAGAGCACTATGAAAAATATATATTCATAAAAATATGTATTCATATAGTCAATATTGGTTTTCCTCAAATTCCTTGAAGCAAGCAGTGCTTTTTGTAAGACCCCAGACAGCATCAACTTTGAGCTAGCAAGGAAAGCACTAACTCCACTGTAGAAGGAAGCTTTGTGTGGCACCTCAACGTTTTTTCTAATTGCCTTCCCATGACAGCCTTTTTGAGGTGGTGTCTACTGTTCTTCCTCAAAATGCCAAAAGTGCTGAACAGGGATTAGGACCACTAGTTTAGAGTCAGTTATGACCAGGAACTTCTCTCCGATCTGGGTTCAAGTTAGGGAATATAATAAAAGCAGTCTGTCTCCTCTATCTTCTTAAGGACATGTGTTCCTTCCCAGCGGTATAACTCCCTGCTATTATTTGCTGTATGAAAAAAACTGCTTTCCAAAGTTTCTTTGCATCTTCCACTTTTCTATGTGTGTGCTATTATGTGTCAAAAGAATTAGTCATCAAGAGAAGTTATTATGCTATGTAATATGTCATAGTGGCAGCCCTGTTCGAAGGCATCAGATCAGGAAAGTGTTATATAGATGGTTCTACCCAGAGCAGGAAGGAGTAAGGTAGCCTACTTATTCCTAAAAAATGGGATTAGCTGTATCCCTGTACTGTTCATCATTTAGAAATAGTTATCTCCAGTGTCTGCTGTGTCCTGAAAAATACAGACGTCAATGAAATGTCAAGTGGCTAAACATTTCACTTAGTATGATAAGTCAACTGTTTCCAGTGCTAGTATACAGAATGTGGCGCTTGCTGCTTCCTGGACTAATTTCATTGTGTATACATAAAATGTGTAAATATATTGTATAACCAAGTGCAATCAAATAACATTTTAATCCTTGAAATCATGAATTTTATTTCAACATAGGACAGAAATCTCTCCTAAAATGTATTATAGCAATAAATATTTTATTTTTAGTTGCTATTTAATTTTAAGTGTCGAGATTAAACAGTGTATAGTAGACTGCTTCATAGTATCAACCATTTCTAAGGCTGTTGCTGCCTAAAATTTGGTACAGAAACATACAAAGAATGAAGATGAAATTCAAATGAAATTCTATATGAGCTTTAGATACTGTGAATGTGTTTTGATATATAACTTCAATAAAAGAAAATGTACTAGAATGATGCATGGCATATTTTGAATAGATGTGAACAGAAGTCTTGTTGTAGTAAATAAAATGAAACCATCAGGTTGTACAAGACAATTTGCTACATCTCATAGCTTACCAGTACTTTGTTGACCCTGTGAGAGGAACTCTGGTGTATTCCAGGGCAGTGGAGGCTTCAGTGATGAGATTATGCTAAACATAGTTATCCCATAACAAACTGGTACATGTTGTGACATCATAGAAGCATTTGTTCACTAAAATACAAATATTCTAATAAAATGAGCTGGATTCTGATTTATGTAAGTGAACAGTGCTTGTGGAAGCAGATTTCTCCTGTCTTCCCTTTTTCACAGGTGTTATCTCCCACTATGGTTTCAAAATCATGTGCTGGGGTATTAGAGAACTTTATAAACAAAACACACAGCAAAGGGAGCTGAAGAGGGAGTCTGGGATAAAACCACTTTGCTGTTTCCCAATAGTTTGGCAAGCTGTTTTGGACCACTAAACCTTCTTAAGAGTTTTCAAAGGCAGCCCACCATGCAGCTAAAGGCAGAAGTTGAATGACCTGGATATAGCCAGTGCATTGAAAATGGTGCTCAGTCATACTTTAAAAGGGATACAGCCAGAACCCTGGGCAAAGATATGTGCTTCATCACTACAGTGGTGATATGTACATCTGTCTAATAGTACTCCCAAGTTATGAGTTCACTAACAATAAAGACCACTGTATCTAATAATACAGTGGGTGCTAGGCCCCCCTACCCCTGCCCCAGGCCAGCCTACCCACTGCCCCCAAAAGACTTGTTGAGGCTTCCACCTCTTCCACCCACCTCCACTGCCCCCAGCCGCAGTCCCTGGCCCTCCGTCCTCCCAGCTCCAGCTGCCTGCCTACCTTAACCGGGGCTGGCATGTCCTCCATATGGAAGAAGTTGGAGGCGGACCTGGCCAGGGCCAGGACATCCCTCCTGATTGGCCGTTTGTTTTTTCCCAATGTCTTCGTGTAGATATTGGCTAGTGTGTATGTGCAAATGCATGTATGTCAAAAGTCTTTAATATGGGATCCTCACATGTAATCCTGAATGCCAAGAAATTATTCACAAGAACCTGACCAGACATATAGGAATGAAATCACTGGAGTGTTGTGCTTCTAATACCTGGACAGTTGGGCTAGAAGGATACCATGGTATAGAAAGCCGGCAAGAGGTCAAAGAGAATCAATAGCATTCTATAGTCATGTTTGTCTATCAGCGAAGGTTATACATTGAAGTAACTAAATCAATTTAAGCCCTAAAACTGGGTCAGAAGCCAGATTGAAATTACTCTAGATAATTACCTCATCTAAGAGAGTTTGGAGATTGAGGCTACCATGTGTTTACAACTTGTCCAAGAAGGGCATGTTCGTACTTGGTGGTAGCTATTTAAAAGGTTTGGTTTCAGGATGGCCTTAAGGAGGGGTCCCATAAATGCTTCCTTCAAAACAGATGGAACTCAGCTAAAGGTATATTTACCAAATCCAGCTAGATACAATAAACCATAATGGGCATTCCAGACCATGTCCTGAAGCCTGTATGCTTAATGTCAGGCTTGTAGAAGAAAGGAGTTGATGTGGTATGTAAATATGCTAACCTGGGAATAATAGATATGCTAGAGCTCTGCAAGGTTCTTATTGTCTAGAAATACTATTGTATAAGGAATATGGCAACATATTTCTGTGCCAGTTCAGACTGTCTCTGTACATGCATAGGATGGCCTAGTTTTATCTGTTCTTGGAAGCATTTATGAGCATTAATGACTTGCACAGATCAGTATTTCTTCATTTAGTGTATTCTATAATCTGTGAAAAGAGATGAGAAGTTAAATGAATGTGAATTACCTTGTATAGTATGATGTTACTACCAAGTTTGAGAGGAAGATGAACAGCTCTCATTATGGATCATCTTATAATGGTTCTGTACCACAGACAACAATCCCACAGGAAGACGAAGCTCTCCACCAATGAAGTGTGTCCACCCACCCATTCCTTTCTGGACCCCCATATGTACAGTTCATTCCCACAGGCATTGTAAGTGGCAGCTAGCTTTCCTCCCTGAAGAAATATTCAGAATTGTAGACACAGTGATGTAAAGCAGAAACCAACAAGAGAGAAAAAAAATTTACAGCATGCTGCATTTTCATGTAAGAATTGTTAATAAAGGGTAAAGTTCCAACAACTGCAATCATAAGGACACTTCCCTGTGAGTACATCCCATTTGGAATATGCCTACTTAGGCTTTCTACCTCTGTTTCTTGTCTCAGTCTCTGTGTGAATAATTTTTTTAAAAAATTCAGGAGCTATTGATCTGCTAGGTTGATAGGATACTTTCTGAAGTTCACCTTGAAGTTAGACAAAAATTAACTGAAAAATGAAGAATTCAACTCTATGTTGGATTGATAAATATTATTTTAAAATACTGCTATAGACACAAGCTGTCTTCTGTGAATTGTAGCAAAATTGATGAGACTATAAAAACATTTCTCACCTAGCTGCTAACCCACATAAAAGATATTTCCAAAGAATCACTTTTGGCTTCTCCTTTCTGCTGATACTGTATTTTTCAATATCATAATTATATGTATCTACATAACTTTATGGAGTAGCAAGCCAGTTAATGCACCTTGCAGTATCATGTCAAATGCCCTATCCAGTTTGTACATGCCATTTTTTCCCTGTCATTAGATAAAGTTTGACTTCTTAGTAAGGTGGATTGCTCATATAGTCCTTATTGTTTGGGCTAAAATGATTTTCCTCACTTTTTGTTACCTTCTGTAACTGTCAAGCACTGGGATTAAAAATGGAATTTATCTAGAAATATCTACCTAGCAGAGCCTCTTGTGGCGCAGAGTGGTAAGGCAGCCGTCTGAAAGCTTTGCCCATAAGGCTGGGAGTTCAATCCCAGCAGCCGGCTCAAGGTTGACTCAGCCTTCCATCCTTCCGAGGTCGGTAAAATGAGTACCCAGCTTGCTGGGGGGTAAACGGTCATGACTGGGGAAGGCACTGGCAAACCACCCCGTATTGAGTCTGCCATGAAAACGCTAGAGGGCGTCACCCCAAGGGTCAGAAATGACCCGGTGCTTGCACAGGGGATACCTTTTTATCTACCTAGCAAAATACAGTATTTTGGATACTATAGATCTATTCCAGTAATAAAGTTGTTATCATCCAGTGACAGGAATCTTCTCCCTATACAAGACCTCTGCTGGTGGAATGGATCCCTGGGATCCAACACAACAAATTATTGTGGAATGATTATTGACTGCTGTATATCTTTGCTGCTGTATGTCTTCTGCCTATTTCTTTTTTATGGTGTAAAATAATACTTGTGCTACCCATTATATATTAAAATTTAATAGTAACTTTAACAACAACAATAAACATTTCCCCAACTTTTCAGTTGCAGTAGGTGAGTTTCATTTGTATTGTACTAGAGAAGGAAATAGTGGCCATTTTCCAACTGTCTTTATATTTCATTTTAGTAACTGGTTACTACTGGATTTTTCTGTCATTTCAGACAGCCCCATTTTAGTAACTGGCTGCTGGTGGAATTTACTTACCTGTTCATACAAACCTGTTTGTGTTAGCAAAGTGTTGTTGGGCAGCTTTTGAGGGAAGCTGCTTTCTTCTGTTTTCTACCCCTTTGTTGAGCTGCTAAGTCACTGTAGGATACTATTTAAAATTAACATCACTCCCTACAATATCACTTTGCCCCCACCTGTTGTGCAATCTTTTTTTTTTTGAATATTCTAAATTGAGCACTATATTGTTAAACCAATACAGCACTTCAGGGCTATAGTGAGAAAGACTCAGTGGAGTTAAGGCATCTCAGTGGTGTCACTATACCACTCTACTTAGAACATTAAAAACCTCTGAGAAAGATTGCATGGTGAAACTGGTGGAGGAAAAGCACTATTTCAAATGACCATAACACTTCAAAAACAGTTCATTAATGGACGAAAATTCACTATTAACTTGTATCACTTTACTCAAAATTGGGCCAACAACAAATAACATCTGGTTTAGAATGGTAATGTGAAAACCTTTTAGTCTGTGTAACTTTATTAGTAGTTTGTAAGATAAGATAAATTCAGATGGATAGTCATGTTGGTCTGAAACAACAGGCATTTTTTAAACTAACAGAGGTTGATTCTGGGTATAAGCTTTCATATGCATGCACATTTCTTCAGATAGGTTATACCAGAATTAAACTTTGTTAGTCTTCAATGTGACTCTGGACTTTTTTCCATTAGTTTGTAAGGACATTGAAGCATATACACGCAGACAATCATGATTCCCCCACAGTATCCAAATTAAGAGTTTTGAGATGTATTTTCTCCCAAGTACAAAGGGTGGATCTGAATGTTAAATATGCAGTTATGCTGGAACATGAGGTTAGACATCGAGTCAAAGAAATAATAAACTGTGCAGGAATCTGGAATAAAATAAACAGTCTTCTAAAGATATATGTCCCAGGGGCTTCAGAGGGCTTGGTGCAAACAGCAAAGGAGGTTTTTTAATTATGCCAGCAAGTGGAAATATACTCCGTTTTCTAAAGTCTTCATTTCAACACTCTTCACAAACTTAAACTGTAAATGTACATTATGGCAAAAGGCCATATACACAATGGTATTTTTAAATGCATAGGGATTATTGCCTTTTGGTTAGGAAATACTTCATGGTCTCATGGAATGTCAGAATCACACAGAGTTGGAAGAGACCACAAAGGACCATCCAGTAAAGCTCCCCACCGTCTCGGGAACTTAAAAACCACACACTCCTGACAGGTGCTCATCCAGTCTCTTCCTAAAAATTTCCAATGAAGGAGACTTCACAACCCTCTGAAGTAGCTTATTACATCTACAAACAGCCCTCTAAATAGGAAAACTTCATTTTCTGCATGGGGAAGGGTAGTGGGGAAAAGATCAATAGCTTTAATATTGAGAGGGAAATGTTTGTATAGCACAAAATTGGCATGCATTCCTTCTGTGCATGTGAGCTTTTGCTAGAGGAACTACAGAGTTGTATTGTGGGGCCGGTGGACATTTTCTGGTGCACAACGAACAGTCGAAACCATTGATATTTATTTTGGCCACAGATTTCTTATTGTTTACATGAGGGGTCGGCTGCAAAACACCCATCCCTTGCTATGGCTAGCTGACCATAGCCCCACAGGGACCATAGCCCCAACAGCAGGCCCACCCATGTGGACTGAGTGACTCACTGGTTGAGCTCCCCATAACCATCAAGCCTGCTGGACTCCAGGAAGGTAAGAAGAAGAAGAAGAGTTGGTTCTTATATGCCGCTTTTCCCTACCCGAAGGAGGCTCAATGCGGCTTACAGTCACCTTCCCTTTCCTCTCCATAAGCAAGCCCCATGGGCAACAACCTCTGCTGGAATTTCCCCCAGCTACCCCACCGTGTGAGGAAGCTGACTCCCCAGCCGGGAAGCAGCCCCACTCACATGTACAGCTTCTTAAGGAAGCTCCCCAAAATGGGCGGCAACCCGGGGCACAAGTTGTGCCCCATAGGATCCAGCCCCCCAACAAACCACCAGCTGTGACATACATAGAAAACAGTGAATACAAAAAATGTGGTAAATATGCCAAAAACAAGGGAGGAAAGCAGCAGGCAACCAAACAGCAAATGGTGAGGAGACCACATGGCTGCACTGGTCTTTTATCCTCACCGCTTTGCACCTATATCCTATATGCACCCTTTTTCCTACACATTCACTCTTATGATCGCCAGAGGTCCTACTTTTGGTTGTCCTCATGTCTGAGGCTAGATGAGTAGTGACCCAAGTAACGGCTTCCTCAGTTTTGGCACCAAAACTTTGGAACTCCCTCCTCACATTTATTACTAAACTAGGATCAAAGGCTCCTAATGGGACAGCAGGCAGAAGGCTTGGAACTGGAGTGTGACTGGTCACCTCTCCTGTTCCCCAGCCACCAGGAGACTTGGGAGCATGGTAGCTGGGCCACCAGGGTGGTGCAGCAGAGTACAGCTGGCTGCCTCCCCCCTTCCCATCAGCCAGGAGGCTTGGGAGCAGCTGGCCTCCCCCGCCCTCCAGCCTACCTTCTGCCAGCTCTTCCTCCTCCCAAGTGCCCAGAAGCAAGACGAAGGAGGAGGAGGAGGAGAGCAGGGAAGACCCACAGTTGACACTCAGTGGAGGAGTGCCCTCTCCCTATTGGATGCCTGTCCTCCATTGAGGGCCAATCGGGGTGTGTTTTAGTGGTTGCATTGTCCACACACAACCCGGGTATTATTAGGGCTACATATGTTTTCTGATGAAAAGTATTTTTAGAGGATAGAAAACGACAAGATGTTTCCTTTAAGACCCCATGAAACATCCCAAAGTAATGCCTTTAATAAGGAGAATTTTAGTTCAGCATAAATATTTGTAAGCAGAACAAGTGAGTGGGTGGATAGGCTGTAAAAAATTTACTTCAGAATTTAATACGTTCCAGAATTCAGTGAGGCTGCTACACAGAAAGGTTATCAGTCCTTAGCTAAGACTGGAAGAGGAGGCAGAAGCCTGGCTTTCTCTGGGTCCCTCTTTTCATACATACAAGCACATACACAGATGTCTTCCTCTTATTTATTGGACCAGCAGACAGTGCATGGAGTGAAGCTTTCCCAGCATTATGATATCTGAATGAGCTGTTGTTATTACATAGTTACCTGGGGAAAATATTTAACATACTTCTAAAAAGAGAAAACATTTATCCCCAAATTTCCATTTTTTCTACTATAAAAAACCCCCCAGGTTTTCACAGTTGATACAAGGCAGTTGCAAAGTCTGATGCCAGTAGAAAAAAATTCAGATGTCCTGCACTGCAAAAGCATTTAACAGATCTAACACTACAATTCTAAACTAAGCTATCCCTTTCCAAATTCACTGAACTCAGTGCGATTACAGAGTTACTGGAGCTACAGTGCAATCCTTACCACATGTTCTTAGGATTAAGCCCAAGAGCAGATAATGATAGAATTCTGAGTAGACCTGTCTAGTATTGTACTGTTAACCTGGCAGAGTAAGTCCTTCTAGTAACAGAGGCATGCAGCTGTGGCAGAAGCCTTCCATAAGTATGGCACCAGATCTACCAAAAATTTCTGTCCAGTATGTACTAGACAAGTAACATATTATCGGGAAAGGGTATAAAGATTTGGTAATTTGCTCCAGAGAACTGGTTCCAGGTACAAATTCTGTGGAGTATTATTCTGTTAAAATCCCTAAACCAGGCACCCCCCATGTGATGCCGATGGACACTAGTCCCCACAACATCTTCCCTGGTGTCCCCCTAGTGCTTTTAGAAGGAAGGCAAGGTCTGCTGGGGCTTTTGCCCAGGAAGACTTTAGCTTGGACACAGGAGATTTGGCTGGCTGTGCAGATTAGTTAGCATGTTGCAATGGCAGCAGCTGTCCCCACACCACAAGGAGCTTCAACATGTGAGGTGCAACAGTCATTTTCGTGGCTAACCCCTACCTTGTGCAATAACCATTTTGTGGCAATCTACTACATTGTATCAGAATTCCCATGTGCCTGTAGGCTTGAAAAGGTTGAAGACCCTTGCTCCATGCTGTGCTATTTTCTTCTATCCAATTAACTCTTTGAAACTAGGCGTCACAGCCCTTAGATCCCATACAATTAACACTATTTACACAATGTATAGATCCTATACAATCTGCTACTCAAGTGGATGCAGTCCTCCTATTCCTGCATTTACATTTTCCATCAACAACGAAACCCTTCCTACAGTGGCTGAACATCTGATAAACTTCCTTCTGGGGATTCAAGTAGCTCATGGAGGCATTTTGTGATTGTGTATAAAGGCTCTTCATTACATTTTTCCCCAGTGCTGTCTTTTGCTTTCTTTTCTGTCTTTCTGGCTCAATTGCACATCGACCTTTCACATAGCCTGTTCCCAGTTGCGGTTCCAAGTTTTCATTGTTCATTTGCAGCCGCAGGCCCCTCACACTTGAAAACATCCTTAAAACCTGAGCTTTGTTTGATTCCATGTCTTTGAACATCTGCATGTTCTCCATATAGAAGTTATTTTGGAATGAATTCATCTCCCATCTAGTACACATGACCAAGTTGAGATGTCTGAGTTAGATGAGTAAGAGACTTGGCAACTGTGTTTTCACAAGCATTTCTACAGTAACCATTTTGGCCTCTCATCTGATTCACTGGATACCCTACAGGCATTGTGGGTTGCATCCAATGTTGCTGTTCCTCCAACATCCAATGTTGCTGTTCTCAGAGCATAACAAAAGTTAAGTTGCTGGAACAGCACTTCTGTTGGCAAGGACAATGATTTCTACCAATGTTCCCCTTCAACTGCACATGACTTCACATACTGGTCCCACCCCTCCACCCCCGGAACAGAATTTTGCATAGGAAAGTGAGGAAGTTCCTGTCGGTATGCTTTACTCCACCCTGGTCTTTAGGATCCAACCTTTGTTAAGAAGATGTTAAGCTTTGCCATTTATCTATTAGAACTGGATTCATAATAAAGGTTACCTATGTTTTATTTGGTTAGTTATATCCCACTATTCTCCCCAGTTGGGACTCAAGGTAGCTGACCACAAGGGCCATTTCTCCTCCATTTTCTCCTTGCAACAATCCTTTGAAGTTGGCTATGCTGAAAGGCTGTGACTGGCCAAAGGTTAATAAGGGAGCTTCTGTGACAGAGTGGGGGTTCAAATCTGGCTTTCCCAGACTTCTAACCACTAGACAATGCTTACTCAATGAAAATGCAGTGCAAATTCATATGGTCAGAGAGTGTGACATAAGTATTTGAATTTAACACTATCTTCTACCAACAGTGAGCTTGTTGTTATGAATTAATTGTGTAGAACACTGACGTCCATGACAAATTTAAACGAATGAAATATTATTTGCTTTGCTTTTCCATGAATAATGTTATAAAGTAACTTCAAAATGTAAGTTTCTCTCAATGTTCTAGATATGCAGCTCATATTTTGGTACACTACAGTGATTGTGTGATGAATCTGGCCATCTTGTTTACTCTTAATGGGGAAACACCATTCAGTTCCTTGAAAGCATTGGCCCTTATACCAAGGGACATATTTTATGATTTTGCAATATGACATCCTTTAGTCCAGCAGAGGAGCAGGGACACTATGCATCCTTCCAAAAGTCATGGAATCCAAATTTCTCTAAAGGTTCTGGTTTCCAACATTTCTTGCCATGTTTTCAAAGATAAATGGATACATTAGGCATTTTCCCATGTTTTCTCTCCAGATTTTGTACAGAGAACATGTGATACACAAAACCAAAGAAAAGGAACCTGAGAAATATGCTTGTCCTTCACTCAGGGCCAGTTCTTAAGTGTTGAATTTGGCAAAAGCAGAAAGAGGAAGGAATTTTAACTACAGTTAAGTCAAGTCTCTCCCCCTACTCCCTTTCAGATCTTGATTTGGAACAGATTCTATTTTTTCTGAGCATTCTCAGATAATTCTTGGATGCAACTTAAGCATATTTTAGAATTTTCTAGAACTGTGGAAAGGTCAGACTTGGGGAGTGCCCCACCATCTCTTCAAAATGCCAAATCTTCCCTGCAGCTTTCTTAAACTTACTTTGTGAGTAAGAGGGAAACCAGCAGGAGGGAAAACTATCAGTGGGTTGATGGCTGAACTTAAACTGAGAGCATACCCAGTGACAAAATGGAGGGTCTTTTGAATGTGCTCAGAACCTTCATTGTGTCACTGGCAATCTGGAAATGGGCCATCTGGATATGGCTGATGGCCAGATAAAGTAATTATGAGCCAGCGAGAGATTGGCTTAGCTCATAATGGGTCCAGTTTTTCATAGTGGAGGAGTTTCTTTTGACATTTCTCAATTCTGATATAGTCTCATACTTCAAATATATATATATATATATATATATATATATATATATATATATATATATATATATATATATATATATATATATATATATATATATATATATATATATATATATATATATATATATATATATATATATATATATACTAGTAAGCAAGCCCGCTGTATGTACAATACAGCAGGTGCTAGCAGGGCAGCGCACGGCCAGCGAGTTGGCAGACCACCATGTCCCGCATGCCTCTCGACGCGTCAGGCCGCTGGCCAGGGAGCAACTGCGAGCCGCACACAGCGCGATTCGCAGTTGCTCCCTTGGCGCCGGGACAGCAATCGGAGAGGCCAATCGGCAGGAGCTTTGTGCCTGCCGATTGGCCCCGCCGATGGTCTGTCTGGAGGAAGGGGCCAATTGGCACCCTTCCTCATCCCGGACAGCGCCCGCCCTAACTTCTCCCCCCAAGCCCTTACAGCTTTATTTAGTCCGCGGCGCCTGTGGCGCCGCAGGCGGGGTTAAGATTCTGTCTTTTGTTGGTGGAGTTTATCTATGGCTTTATTTAGTTTGTTTTAAATTGTAATATTTTAGTTCTGATTTGTGAGCTGTACTGACCCATGAGAAAAGATGGAATACAAATTAGAAATAAATAAATGGATATTTATATATACATGGAATGTAGTGAATGCTGATTGGAAATACTGGAAATAAAATAAAATAGCAAGATAATTGCAGATGTATAATTGCAGACCTATATGTTTGCAGATATTTTCACACAGGGCTCAATAATTATTTTGACTGCTATGATAGGCTCTCCAGGGTTAATACCTTTTGCTGAAAGAGTCAGTTAAGGAATGACAGTTGGGAACTGACAGTTGAAGAAGAAACAATTAAGCACTGACAGTGGACTGGGAAGGAGGATGAGAGGGTGCGCCGATCATGGAGGATCCTCATTCAAACATCAAATAATCTCGTGCTTATGTGAATACAAAGTTCTCAGTTTTATTATCTGTTCAGCTTATACATTTTATACTTCATTTCACCTGACCTTTGCTCCCCGTTATTTAAAACCTTTTATTTTGAACTTTCAAAAGCTTCTTGTATGTAATTTCAAAAGCAGAGTACGCAAGGGGATTTTGTCTCTTCCCTTAGTTCTCTAGGTGTGTGTATGTATAGGTAAAGCCCATTGTATGTGAGAATGCAATGGGTGTTAGTGGTGGCCACAGGGCAGCCTTACCAGTGAGCAGGGCTGCTGCCTGGGGTGCCCCAGAATGGGCTTGACCCTCCTTCCCCTGCTTCCTGGGGGACAGGAGACCTGGGACACAGTGGAGAGCTTGCTTGCAGCAGCAGGGCTGGCAAGTTGCCCAGCTCTCTTTCTCCCCCCCCCCCCCCGGACTTGGACAGACATAGAGGCCACACTCACCCTTGCAGGGTGGGCAAGTAGGCCTGGTTCCCTTCCCCCTCAACCCCAGTCTTGGCTGGGTGTACAGGATGCACTTGCTGCTGCGTGATTCCCTTCCCCCTCCCCAATCACAGACGGGCAGGTGGGAGGGCCAAGACAGAGTGGGATAGCTTACCTGTTGCCAACTTTTCCTCCTCCCAAATGTCCAAAAGTGGCACTAAGTAATGGATGAGGAGAATATGGGTGGGAAAGACCCATGATTAACCCTCAGTGGGATGGTGGCAGCTCCCTACTGGGAACATACCCCCCACTAGAGGCCAATTAGGTAGGGTGTGCGTTGCCTGCACACCACCAACAATTATTATGGCTAAAGATACACACATGCACATAGAAACAAAATAATAATAATAAGAAAACAGATAATAGGGCTGCTCAACAACAAAGATAAAAGTGACAATCCTGTGTGGAAGGGAGGGAAGAGGGCAGGATCACCATAACTGCATGTAATAATTCACACACACATATCTTTCAGCCCACACAGCTCTGCATAGACCCCTGAAGTTAGCCACTACACTCTGCATCTATTATTCCAAGCACACAATTTTAATCTCATGGTATTGTGCTTATGTCACTTCTTACCTTTACCCATTAGATTCAAATAGCAGAAGACATCGGTTGCTGAATCATTTCCCACTTGATAACCGTCTGCCAAGAGAAGTGTTTATCTAGCTTTCAGTTTCCCCAGTCATGAAAACCTCGGGGGGGGGGGTTGTAGTTTGCATTGCAAGGAAACAGTAATTAATTCCTTGCCTTAAAAGTCCATCTTGATTAATGATTGTCCTGTTTTTCATGTCCCCAAAAGGACAACTTTATGTGAAGATTAAGAAAAAGGCTTTAGAAACAAAACAAACCAGGACATCTCCTTTTAAGATTCCTGGATTTGGAATTCATTTTAAAAATCATTTTAATGAACCAGTAAAATTGAAAATGGCACCACTTTCCATCTCATTTGCAGAGGACCTTTGCCAGGGTTCCTTGTGAGCCTCAGTCACACAGTGCCAATGTCTGGCAGCAAGCACACCACAGCTATTTGAATGGGAGTTAATTTTAGCTTTACTTTCATTGGTTACAAAAGTTTTAAAGTGACTCTGATGGGGTCAGAAGTGAGGGTGGGGGAAATGAGAGTAGAAGACCAGGAGGCAAGGTCAGCAGAAGTATGGCTGTTGGGAGAGATGGAGAACTCAGCTGGAATACATACAGGCTTTGCAGAACAAATTCTGTTTATCAAAATTTACTAGCCCATAAGGCATAAACCTAAAAATTCAGGATTAAAAAAAAAAAACTAGAAACAGTTTATCACATATGCAACATAGTTATGACGTAGGCTGCTCAGAAACAGGCTTAGTCTTCCAGTATCAGAAAAGGATGACTATTTCAGCATCCATTTTCCCAAAGATTTCTCTTTCTGCTTCGTATCATAAAAGATATTGAGTCAAGTTCTGCCATTTGGCAGTTACAAGAACGTTGGTCTGGCAGTATTTGGATAAAACGACCCTTCAGGCGAGCTGTATGGGAGTGCGCTGCAATCACGTCTCCTCTGGTTTCTCCTCGAGTCTCATAAACCTTTCGCCTCTCGCTTCGCAGGGCAAAACGAAGGTGACGCTTCCTCTAGTCCCAACAAAAGCTGGCCGCATAAGCAGCATAGCAAGCAGCCCGAAACGGAGCCGCAACTCAACCCATTCACTCCAGTGGCTTGAGGAAAGGCGCAGTAGTGCGGGGACTGCACTGACGGCCCAGCACGGGCAGGGCACAGAAGCACTGGGGAACCCTCCGTCGCCCTCTGAGCGGAATCGGACGAGGCTTGGCCAAGCAACCAAGCAACGCTCCACGGGGAAAGCGCCAAACGGGCTTGTGTTTAAGGCGCGGCCAGGTGAGGCTCCCAGTTCCCAGGTAAGGCAGTGCCCAATCCGGGCACCTGCCAGAGCTGCTCCTGCACCCCCCCCCTCGCCGCGACTGCCGCAGTTGCTTCGCCCCCTGCCTCCGAGCAAGCCGGCCACGCCGGAGCCCCCGCGGCCGCCCCCCCCCCCGCCCGGCGCCTTCTCCTGCCCAGTCCCTCCGAGCTTCCCCGCTCCCGCCCCCGCTCGGCAGCATCCCGCCCGGGGCACCCGAACCCCTCCTCTGCCTCCGATTGGCGGCCGCCCTCGCGGCGGCTATTCGGATTGGCCGCGCGCCGGTGACAATCAGAGGGGAGCGCGGGGGTGGCAGGCGCGAGGTTGTGCCGCTGCCGCTGCCGCGCGTCCTTCTCCAGCTGCTCTCGGAGCTGCCAAGGGGGTCACCGCACGGGCAGGCGCGATGGTGAGCGCGAGGGCCACGGCGGAGAGGGCCCCGCGGGCGGGGGTCTGGCGGCTCCGGGTGGCGGGTGGGGAGCAGAAGAAGATGCCGGCGGGGAGGATGCGCGCCGAGGCGGGGGTGGCCTTGGCGGGGGGCGGCGGAGGGCTCCGGGAGGGGGCAGGGGTGGCCAACCCGCGGGAAAGAAAGCGCCCCCGCGAGCCTCGTCGCTCCCCCCCCCCGGCCCCGCGACCCACCTGGAGCAGGTGAGGCGGCGGGCAGCCCCATCCTGGCCTTGCCGCGACCCACCGGCGGGCGCCTCTCTCTTTCTCTCTCGGCAGTACGGCTTCGTCAATCACGCCCTGGAGCTGCTGGTCATCCGCAATTACGGCCCCGAGGTCTGGGAGGACATCAAGTAAGTCGCCCGTCGGGGGCACCGGGGGGGGGGGCTGTGACGCAGCGGCCGCCGGTTTCCCCGGCCCGGAGGGCGCCGGAGCCAATGCCGCCCCCGGCCTCCTTCCCCACCAAGTTGCCAAGCGCGGCGGCGGCGCGTTCCCCGCTCGTGGGAAACGAGGAGGCCCTGCTGGAGCTGGCCTGCTGGTGGGAAAGCGGGACGTCCCCGGAGAGGCGACCCGGGCCAGGGCTGCTTCCTGGAAGAGAGAGCAGGAGGTTGGACTCCCCCTCCCTCCCCGAAAGCCCAGGCCTGTTGCCTCCGCTCCCCAGACAGTAAGGGCCGTGGGTTTTCGCTGGTGCTTTCGGGCAATAATGCCTGGTCTGAGAATGGAGTGGATGCCCCTTCTTGTCAGTGTCAAAATGATCAGGGTTTAGTGGTACCCTCAAGGCACCGGACCGGCTTCTTTCTTCCCCCACAGCCTTCTTTCTTCTAAAGGTGCAACTGGCCTTCAAGGGGCTGCAAGAGGCTTGCTTGTTGTGGCTTAAGCAGGATAACAGTGCGATTCTAAATAGAGTAATGCTTTTCTAAACCAGTGGCTTTAGAAAGGTGTAATGCTATTTAGGGTTGTACTGTAACACATCTACCCTCCTAACAAAACATAGGGCAGAAACACCATGAAGGTGGGTTTATATTGTACCATACACGTACAATAACAGACATGGACTCTCTGTGTTAATTATGATCAGCGCTACTTGGTTATTATGTTTAGAACCCAAACAACAGATTACCATTCCAGCATCACCCAAAAGCATACTTAAAACCATGGGGGAAATAAACCTATTAACATAACTTGCTAAGTTAAAGAGGGGTAATATTTTTGGGTAATGCCTTTGGCAATTTTGTTTATTTATGTACTTCATTTATACTCATATTCCTCCCCGATATGCAACTTCATCATATGTGTAAGTCCTTCTTACTTTTTATGTACTGTGTTAGCCTAGTGTATCACTTCTGTTCTCTGTGCTTTACGTGTTTTTGGCAGTATAGTTTTAAAATCAGTAATATAATGTGTGCATTGTGTAGAAGGCTGCCTAGAAAAGTAGGAAGTGTTTAAAGCCTCCTTGAACATGGTCTGGCTAGTAGAATGCACTTGGTAACTATGTTGTACAAAGTCCCTGCAGAAGAAGCATTTGGGTTTTTCAGCAAACTATACATTTCTGAATTGAAGTTCTAACATTCATGCTTTTCCCTGATGGGAATCATAATGGTGATGAATTTGCATCACCTGTTGCTTTAGTGTCCAAATAGGATTTAAATGATCCCAGAGATAGCTTTCTGTGACATAAGGGGTGATAGTTTTACCGCAAGCTTTCTGATTAATTATTAATGGCTTTTTAAAAATGGGGATTGTTGTTTTTATGTGGGGTTTTACTGTGTAACTCGCAACAAGATGGCATGCCATGAATGGCGGGAAACAAATCTAATAAATAATATCCATTGTTCCTCTTAATATTTGTGAAACAGCCCTGGGGTGGAGAGTGTCCTGGCTATCCGAGTTGGAATAGGGCCAATCATGGTGTGGTCTGATTGGCCGTACACCTACAGCTCCCACCCTCCCTTCCTGGATGCTCCCACTTTGCTCTCAAATGCTGCAGGAGCCAGCATGTGAGACAGAGTCACAGAGAGCCCTGTCAAACCGTAAACCAGCCCTGAATACCTGCTATGACTCCTGCTGCGAGGGGGAGAGGGAGAGGGAGAGGGAGAGGGAGAGGGAGGGAGGGAGAGAGAGAGGGAGAGGGAGGGAGGGAGGGAGAGAGAGAGAGAGAGAGAGAGAGAGAGAGAGAGAGAGAGAGAGAGAGAACGAACTGCCCAAAGGAGCCCTCAAAGGAGCCCTCATTCCCTGCTACAAACAGCCCTGATAACCTCCTAAGGCTCCTGCTGCACGGGGGGGGGGGGAGATCTGTGCCTGTTGGTGTCCCCTGAGTTCTAGCACCCATTGTATTCCTGGTTGCAATGGGCTTTCTTGCTGGCAAATAATAAGGCCAGAAATGTAGTAATATTTGTCTTCTTGGCCTTCAGCTTTAACTCTGGTAAGCCCAGACATTAGTACCTGCAAATTGGGAGGGAAACAAAACTAATCCTAGATTTTGCACAACTGGCAGACGTGTTCTCAAGAATTCTCCCTTTATTTTCTGTGTTCCCAAGGTTTTCTATCACATGTTTTCTATGTTGTTGTCTTCCGTAATAAATCTATGGAATTTGGCGCCTGCCAAATCATCATGAAGATAGCAATCCTTATTTAAAGAGGTGGAATTCAGTGTTCACTGTCATGCACACAAACTCATTATCATGCACAGGTTAAGATCTGTAATTTTGAATTTTTCCTGGATGCTATTGAAAGTACAAAACTCACTTCTCCGAGCAGCTAAGAAAGAAAGCAGAGCATGTATAATTTAATAATGATACTTGCGTACTGATAACTTTGTGCCAGAACTCTGAATAATTTCTCTTTGTAGTCAAACTCAAACATACACAAACTCCACACCATGCCAGCTACAACCATCTTTGACCAATGGCTAGAATGGAAATCAAAATGTAATGGAAAGTAGCTTAATTCTTGAATGCCCAGAGATGAGAAACAACTACTTACTTTCTTTCAAGGTAGCGGGCACCGAATAGCCCTAAATGATGCTTTCATAATTTTCATTATCTAGTTATTTATTTAGATATTTATGCCTCATTTTTTCTTACAACATCATTTTACCCTCACAACACCCCTGTGAGGGTAGGCTAACAGAGAGTGACTAGCCAAAATTATCCACCAAATTTCCATGGAGGAGGGGATTGGCATGTGGGTCTCCAGATCCTTGTCTGACACTATAACCTGTACTCCTTGCTGGCATTGGGCCTTTCCTATTGGTTTTCCTCTGTCAACAGGGAAAGAGGTTCAAAAGAACAGCTGATCATCTCAAGAGGTGTGACTGATTCTGAAGCATTGTTCTATTGTTATTGTTGTTTATCACAAATATTCATTTTCTTATAATAATTTCAGTTTTATCCAGATAGTCTAGAGTTTGAAATTATAATATGCCTTTCTGTTTATTTATTTATTTTAATTTATTTTCTTGAATATTTATACCACCTTCCCATAAGGCTCTGGGCACTTTACATAAAACGTCGAGGGCAAATATCACAAACACAGCACAAACACATCAACAGCAATCACAACAGTGTTACAAAAATTAACAGAACATTACAACAGATTCATTTGAACAACAACTTTAACAAGAACCCTTAGGAGGTCAGTTTGGTTCAGGTCATAGGGAGTGGTTTCTGTGGGGGAGGGGGATCAACGGATGTTGTTGGGTCAGTCAGCCTCAACCAAATGCTTGGTGGAGAAGCTCCCTTTTGTAGGCCTTGTGGAGTTTTAGGAGTTCAGACAGGGCCCTGATCTCTTCAGAGAGCTCGTTCTACTATTCTTACATGATTTAAATAACACGACTCCTGCAGTTGGGCCGACTCCATGGTTGTGGAATGTTTGTTTCCATAAATGGTGAAATCTCTAAAGATGTCTGAGGGTGCTTTAGCATATTTTCCTGAAATATATTAAGGACATGACTGTGAAATCTCTTCCTTTTGTTTTGCTTACCAACAAGTCATCAGTTCAATGCCACATTTGCCATTTTATCCTAATCAAATAATTTTCCTCCCTGAAAGTACTGACTATATGTAATGGACAAAGGACTCACTCTGAAGAGATTAATCTTCCATTTACCCCTGAAAGCTTTTTTCCATAACAGATAGAATTGTTCTGTTGTTAAGGAAAATTAGTATATCTTAAGTCTCTTCATATATGGCAATTCATTTCTTATTGAAATAACCAGCAGGGTACAACTTATACTGCTCATTTCTATGTGAAATGTATTGACCATGCCCTGAAAGTGCCATGGCAAGACAAAAGCCTAGGCTAGCGGAGATCCAGAGAATGAATAGCGGATAGGAGAATGATGCTCTAGAAATGGCAGAATAACTTATCTCCTAACAAATGTGACAAATAGGGAAAAGTGGATATCATATATTATTTGACAAGGCAGACAGTAGCCATGTTTGTAGTATCCATACCCCCTACAGATTTATTTGGTTCCATATTCTTCAGTGATCTCATCTCCCAACAACTGGGAGTTTTAGTCACATTCTCTCTCCCTTAAGGATATCTACCACATCAGTGAATGAGATGGACTAAAAAGGACTGAAAAAAACAAGACAAGATGGAACTTCCAACACTTGAACTCTAGCTTAATTATTAAATTAGCATCAGGGAAACACAATTGGATATGACCCATATATCTGAAAACTAGAAGGTAAACTTATTAAGGTAGTCTCAGGATGGACCTGCTTCCTATATGGATTCACTAGGGCAGAGTCTGCACTTACTTTGTTTATTCCATTGTCAATCCTGTTGAATTCAGATCGCTTTGAACTGGGATCTTCCTCTCTCCCCCCCCCCATTTGAAACAGGAAAGTCTTTTGCACGTGGTTAGGGTAGTTCAGAAGGGGGGGGGGAGCCAAGCCTCTTTCTTTCTTTTCTTGAAGGGTGGGGGGAGAGGAGCCAAACAGGGAGCCTCTTTCTTTTCTTGGAGGGGAGGGGGAGAAGATCGAAAAAGGCAGAGAAGGGAGAAAAAATGCAGGACCAACAGAAGTTGAGAGAAATTAGGGGCTTCTCCTTTAAGGCAAATTCGTCACATGACCACCTGTGGCCAATCACGGGTCTTCTACCATGGAGGAGAGCCCCGATTCAAAACAATGCGATTTTATAATATATTCAGGATTAAAAGCACTCTATCACGCAATAAAGTTAGGGTCATTCCAGATCAATCCTTCTTGCTGCAGAAGGAAATTTTAAATCACCACAAATCAAAATGGAAATCGCATTCTGTGTAGAGGGCAGGGACTGAATCGACCTGGGATTGGAATAAAAGCTCCGTGCAGTTTACACCCAGGTCTTTACTACTCTACCGCAGCAGAATAATTTTTGCAACTATTCCCATAGAAAGTTATTTTACAAATGATGTATGCAAACATGATCTAACTGTACCTGTCACTAGCTTACTTTACCAATTTTTGTGGTTTTGTATTGATTAAAAATTGTGCTGCTCTCTGATGGGAAATAAAGTATAATCAATTTGGTTTTGTTGAAAGGTTTATAGCAATACAAATTGAATAGGATTTTCTTTGTTCTCCCTAAGCAAGCAAAGGAGCTTTATAATGGGATTTGTCTAATAGAATCTGTCTTTTTGCATCTTTTTAGTGTATTTAGAATATATTCATATGCCCACCTTTATTCTAAGAAATCAGAACAATCGTTTCCAAATGATTTTGTAAGCAAGAATTTTAACAATTAGCAACATTTTAGTCCATCATAAGCTTGTGAAGTAGAGCCCACTTCTAGTCCATGAAAGCTTATGCTGCAATACAATATTGTTAGTCTTTCAGATGCTGTGATATCTCTTATCCATTAATATAGAGTACCTCTCTCCCTCTGTACTTCTCTCTTTCAGGGTCAGGATACATATAGGCCAGGTACCACATATACCCTTCTTGTCAGTTAAAATCTCTAGAGTGCCACACCCATATAACTTCTCAGGTCCTCTGTCTCACTTTCAGAGACATCAGCAAATGCTACTCCTATTTTAATAAGAGGCTATCATTTCACAGAGTTATTGGGGATAGAGGCTCAAGCTGTTCTAGTCACAAGCTACCACCATTTCCGTAATATCCTACTATATAGAGAGAGAGTGAGAGAGAAAGGGAAATTGATTATGCATGTGTATTTCCTTCCCCAAGACACAAAGCCCACAGAGTTAAACAAAACAGCAAGTTAGCTTTTGTTTGTAGTTTGAACATAACACTGAAGAAATTAATGTAATGGTAACAGTGTTTCTTTCCCCTTGAACTTTTGAACTATTTCCCTATTCCAGTATCTTGGATCTCTTGGTACAAATTGACTTTTTTAGTCACTTAGCTTTCAGCTGATCTTGGCCTCAGCTGAATGGATACTGATTCCACACCAGTGGTGCCACTGTGGGCCGCTGGTAGTGCATTGCTGTGGAGCAGCATGCCGAGCCGCTTCCCATGTCTCCATGGGGAACCGATTTTGACAGCGGACCCTGCCCACCTTGGATTTGTGTCTCCACATTGTAACTGGGGCAGAAAGATTCTGCCCTGGGGGTGGGGGTGGCGGGGGAGTTATTGGCATGAAGGTGGGATTCTGTAACAAAAGGATCCCACCTTTGTGCAAGTAACCAAATGCCCCATTCAGTTCCGTGAAGTGTCACAGAGCTGAATGGGGCATCTTTTGTCCCTGCCAGGACACCATAGGTGGGAAGGAGCTGGGTCTGGAAAGTCTGGCTTTCCCCCATCCACACGGGCCTGGCCCAGCATGGCCACTGATGATGTCTGCAAGGGAAAAGAGAATGCAGAAATATCCATGTTCCCTTCCCTCAGGACAATAGAGGGCCGGGAGAGGGCCAGGCCGGTGCTGATGTCATGTGGATGCAGAGATTAGCCCTGCATCCATATGAGTGCCAGCCTGCCATTTTCTGTCAGTGCTGAATCAGTTTCAATCACACATTTTTTCCTTCTCAACTTCCTAGCCACCAACTTCCTACAGTTCTCTTAACTGCCATTTTCCAATTCTTCTTTATATCAACTCCTACTGGTTGCTCTTAGAGAGAGGCAGAATCTAACCTGTCCCTTACAGATACTGCGACATTCCTGTTTGTTTTTGAAATGTAAATGTTATTTTTTTTCATATTAATTCCAAGTTATTATGATGACTTGGTATTAACTTGCATGGTTTGAATCTTGTTTCCCAAAAGCCTGTGCAAATTTTGGGGTTAATGAGACTTCATCAAAAGATATGCACCTTTTAGTTAGAATGCAGTTTTTGCAAAGGAACTGTGACTGTTTTATGTAATGGTTCTGTTACAGTACCCCACTTTCAAATTTTACTGAGATCCCACTGGATAAAATGTACCATGTCTGTAGACTGTATTACTTTTTTACAAAATAAAATTAAGTGTCCTTTCCAAATAGCATTATTTCAACTGATACTTCTTGTATAAAGAATAACTGTGTATTTGGAAACTTAATGAACAGTTTTCATATGAGATACTCTTAAGTGTAGATGGAGAAGATTATACCCTTTTGAAGACACTCACCCACAGTCTAAAGAACTGGCAAAAATAGCCATGCATTCTAAATTCTATAAATAGATGTATTTACTTTACACAGAAAGTCAGTTCCCTGGACCGATTCCCATTTTGCTTAATTTTGTTATCATGCTAGCTTTTCCCACTAACCAAATGTTTACTGCTGACTCTTTTGAAATGGGATGAGCAACACCCCCCCCCCCGCTTGTCATGCACTTGTGGCCTGTATTTGTCCTACCAATGAAGCAATCAGATAAGCAGAACAGGAACATTATTATATTAAAGAAAAGCAATATCACTGTTCCATGATATGTTATATTTAAGTACTAACTTTGACTAGAAGATCATCTTGATCTGTTCAACTACTAGAAGGTATTTTTATCCTCAACTAAAGCTTAATTTGATGCCAGCTGTTTTGGGAAAGGCTGATTTACTAAAACCATATATGCTGCCCAGTTCTGATTCTGCGATCCAGGGGAAATTTATTATCTCTTTCCCTAGTTTCTTTTCCTTTCTCTTTTTAAAAAATGACCTATTCTTATGTCAGTTAGGAATAAATTTCTCCTTCAAATGTTGTTGGTCAAAGAAAACAGATCTAGTCTTCCAAATGCATGTCTTTTTAAAAAAAATAATAAGTATCACAAAGTAACATCTCAATTGGTAGCCAATGCCTCAGCAGCCCATGCTGTTTGTTCAATCCTGTATCATCAATCATTTGTATGCATGTTATGATGAAAGCTGGTCAAATGCTTTGCTTCCTTTCCCTCCACCTTTACTTCCTTTGGCTGATGGAAAAAGACTTGAACTTAAACTGAAATAGTATGCAAATAAAATAATTTTGGCAAGTGGACCTTATGCCTGGGTAATAAAAAGTTGTCTATAACATTTTCCGCTGTAACACATTATTACTGATATTACTGACCTCTTTGGCTCCTGGTAATTTCACTAGCCTTCTTGTGTAGAGTAGCCCATGGCTTTGACTGTGACATCTGTCACATTGAATTTTGGCTGCGTACGCAATTTCAGTATTTAGTTTAGTTGCTAATATAATCCTGTCATTATGATGGGTGGAATGTGGGGGAGAATTGTATACCACAAGGACTAAAAAGAAATACAGTGAATGTACATAATGTTCTCTGCTCTGAGCTATCCCTATCAGTGGTGGCTGAGTCACCTGCTCCCAAGGATGTCAGTGGTGGAGATCAGGTGTTCAGCCCAGTAAGATTCAAGTTTAATTATATATCTAATCCATTTATAAGCCCAACTTTCTCCCAGATAACTGGGATGCAAGGTGAGTAGAATCATGCATGTACAAAGAGATGAAAAACTTTGCATCCCCTCAACTTCTGAACAAAATGGAATGATGTTGGACTCATGTTTCTCAGATTTTTTTCACAGGAGCTATAAGTGAATCAGGACAACAGTGGGCATCAGCCATGTAGTGAGGTGTGAACATAGATGGACACTTGCTACCTTATTTAGGTTTCTTTTCTTGTCCTGTCTATCCTTGTAACTATGTAAAACAAATGGACAGTTTTAGACAAATAGAAGAGACATACAAATGATAGAATACTCATTTAATATCTAATAGAATAAAAATTGAGGTTTTAAACATTTCTTAGAATTCATTGTTTAAATGTTGATGATTCCTGACTTCAGCATAGTTGAAGTTTTTAAATAGTTTATTTCTCAGCAGCCCCTCTAAATTAAGTAGGACTCATCCAGTTTTAAAGAACCTAGATTTAAAGAACCAATTTAAAGAACCTAGGTTTTATACTTCTTAAATCAAACACGTTTTCAGAACAAATAGATTTTCAGTTATGGCAATAGAATGTTTTGAAAAGCATACATATCTGAGTCAAATCATCTATTTTCAAAATGGATTTATGATGGTATCCATTAAGAACCTTAGGGCGGCTTTAAAACAATAGTGGCAAAAGGCCCAGCTGAAACAATAACTGCTGTGCAGAAACAGCCTTGAAAAATATTTTTAATGGAATATATTTTATGTGTTAAATGTGGTACACGTAATACACGTATACGATGTAGCTTCTAGCCATAGTTAATTGTTCATGATAGTGTGGTCTATAGCATGCTCCAAGACACCTGAATACACATTGTGTTTGAAGATTTGTAGCACTTTCTTTTCCCACATGTAGATTGTATCCATTCTCTTTTGCAATTGCTCTCCTGAGAGCATTCTTATCAATGAGATCTTCCTCTTGAAATGAAAAATTTATTGTAAAGGATGTCACAGCAAATAGGTAATACATTATTCAGATCGGATGTCAGTGTTATATGTTGCAAGATTTAACATCTAATATTAATAACTCTTGTCCTGACTGTGATTGATGCTGAATGGCAGGAAGTTGTCATAACTAGCATATTAATGTTCATTTTAACACATTTTAATATAAAGGGTAGTATATAAACAAAGAATTGTTTATACATCACTTTTTACTACCTGAAGGAGTCTTAAAGCAGCTTACAATTTCCTTCCCTTCCTCTCCTCACAACAGACACCCTGTAAGTGGAGCTGAGAAAGCTCTGATAGAACTGCTCAGTGAGAACCACTCTAGTAGGACTGTGACTAGCCTAAGGTCCCTCAGAGGCTACATGTGGAGAAGTGGGAAATCAAACCTGGCTCTCAAGATTACAGACTGCCTCTCTTAACCACTACACCAAAGACCAGCAGAAACTCAGATTGGCTTGATTTATCAGTTGGAAATGTTAGTTCAACCCCTCAGTAAACTTATCAAGATGCCAAACTTCACTGTCGACAGTTGTTTATAACATTTGTAAATCCTAAAAATCTGATATTGAGATAACCTACATGGGACATTATTCTATTGACCTTAAGAGTTCTTAATTCCTGTTCTTTGAAGTATTGGAGTAACAGTGCAATTTTAAACAGAGTTGAATTCATTGGGTTTAGAAGGATGTAACTATCAGGATTGCACTACTAATCATGTGTTGAAATCATTCTTATTGATTTTAGTGGGGCTTAACAATTACTATCATTTTCTGAATGGTCCCTATTTTGAACTAGTAATGCCTGACAGGCTGGCAAGCTGCTCCATCCCTTAGCTAAATAAGTCAGATTATTGTACTGAGCAGTCTTCAGTGTAAACCTCTGCAGGATTAGTTGTCATATCTGTGTGTATGGTTCTCACTGCAGCAACCCAAGATATGTCAGTGTGCCCTATCTCTTTTCCATTATTTTATAATTCAAAAAGAGGAGAAAGAAATCTATAAACAGAATATCTGGAGGGAGGTGGAGAAAATCAGATTTAATTGGAAGAAAAGAGACTGCAGTGGATATCAGGCAGATGAAAGGGATAATGCTTCAGTGGGAATGGCTTCCTAGTGAGCTGACATTTGACATACTGTCTTAGAAAGAAACAAGAGCATAATAACATATATATAAAGAAGGAAATCAAATCATACATGCAGAAAAAGAAATACAAAAACAATTTACCAATGCTCTCTCAGGACTCTATAAACAGAAGACTATTTCAGAAAATGGAATAAGAATATTTGAACGATATCCCGATCACAGAGTTTACACCAGAACATCAAACAATGCCAATCCAAGACATCTCTCAGACAGTAAAAAATATGAAAAAGACAAAGACAGGCTTACAGTAGGGTATTACATTTTGAGTCTTAATGGTACTATTATAAAAAGTTATGAGTGAGATACAAGAAGGAAAGACAAACCTCTGATGTGGCAAGAGGCATATATAGTATGAATATATACAGAAGGCAGTGATGCAATGCTACCACAGTCATACAGACCTCTCTTTACTGCATGTAGATTACATTTTTGCCACAATAATGGCAAAAAAGATTAAGAAAACAAATGCTAAATTTAATATATGTTGCTTAAATAGGATTCGTACTAAAGAGGCATATGAAAGATAAAGTTAGATTTATAATAGATGCAATTTATTGATATGGAAAAATATTAGGATGCAGACAAACCATTTGATAATCTAACATGGCCTTTTTTACTGAATGTACTTCAGCCTGGAATTCTGCAACTGGATGCAAAGTATATACTTGAACCTATGAGCTAAGATTTTAAGAAATGGAAAACTGACAGAGGCAATTTTGATCGAAAAGTGAACATGCTGTCCCTTGTCACCTCTATTATTTATTCCAGTGATAAGAACCTTAGCTATAAGTATTAGAGAAGACACAAGGATCAAATGAATAAAATTGGATGATATAGAATTTAAAATGAAAAGTTATACAGACATCATGGTTTATCAGTTTTGAATCCACAAAAATTGTTATGGTATGCAATGGAACATATTGAAGAATTTGGATCCCTTTCAGGTTATAAAATTAACAGGATTCTTAACACAAGAAGAAGATATTACAAAGAGTATAGAGTGCACAGCAGCCACAGATTCTATTTACAATCAGGATAAATGTGACTGGACAAACTAATATTTTCATAAATAATTATGAGAAGACCTGGAAACTGATACAAGCTGATTTATCTGGATGGAGACAAACAAAGAAACAAACAAAAACTTGTGGCTGGGTAGAATCTCAACAATCAAAATGAATGTATTGCCAAAATTATTTTTTAAATTTCAAATGCTACCTATACAAATAGAAGAAAGCATAACAGAGTGGCAAAGACAGATAATAAGTTTTAAAATATCTAGGGTATGAAAAAGACTGTATGAAAAATAATAATACACTGATTTTGTGTCATCACATTTTATAAAATATGAATGTGTAAATCACTCAGTAGAATGTTCTGTCCAAATAGCCTAATGAGTGTGTTTTAAATGGCCAAGGATGCTGGGTGCATTTGACAATTCGTTAAAAGCAAGCCATGGTACGATGGGGGAAATTAGCCTATTCCAGCATTTGAGACAATATGGAGAAGTAAATTGTGGTAAGGGGAAGGCAGTTTCATAATGTTTATTCTCCTCTGCCATTTCTTTGCAACCTTATAGCTTGCATGAAATACTCTGCAAGAAACTGAATGTTTTCTAAAAAGAAATAAGTGCCTTGTGCCTTACAATGTAGGACTACCGATTTCCTATACATTCATCTAATCATCACATCCTGTTTTGATAAAAGAATGAAGCAGACAGCATTTTTAGAACTGTTTTACTTGGAACCAGTTTTCAAAGACATCCTCCTGTGTATAGGTGTGAAAAAAACCTTTCTGCTGTACTGCCACCAACTTTATGAGAAACCAACTAGAGTTGCAGATGAAAATAATTCAAGGACTGCTGCCTCAGGCTGGATTCCAATCACCATATTAAGAATAACAATACATTTCCTGGTATTAATACTTCCATAGTTAGAGGCTAGAATTTCCCTAAAGATTTAAATACATTGTCAAAGTTGTCTTGAAATACTAGAATATTATAAGGCAGCTCCAAATAGGTAGCAACGATGAACCCCTGAAGGAGTCTTATACTGAATCAGAGATCAAGGTCAGTATTGTCCTCTCTTCATCTGTCTATCAAGCTATTTACTACTGAACCTGGTAACATAAAGGTCATGACATCAGTTAGATTTGTGTCCCTTGATGCCAAGGTCTGGGAACATCAGGGTCCAATCTGAGGGCCTGCTTCTCAGCAAATAATTCTGACCAAAGCGTCCTCTCACAATATTGTGTTATATCACTGTTAATTTTCCTTGTTTAATGTGTACTGAATGGAATTAGAGGAATTTGGCTAGGTCATGTCCAAGCAAGGGGTGGAACGCTGGTCTGTTGACCACTAACTAATGGATACTAATTTGGACACTAAACATATAGTGAGACAGAATAAGACTGCTACATCAGGTCCTCCCCCCCCCCACCTACACATATTAAATCTGTCTACACAGGCAAATGCATTTGCAAACAGATCATATGTAGGAGCTGTCCAGTCAACAGAAAGTATATTTTTAGGTTGCGGCAGCATCTGCCCCTATAATCCTGTTCCCCACACTGAAGAACTGAAAAATACTTTCTCCAAGTTCTAAAATGTCTATCCTAACTGCAATAATGTATTAACAACTATAGCACATGTTCTAAATTAGCCAAATTTGCAATCTAGTAAACAAATCTTATTGTAAACTGTGGGAATAGTACGATGTTTTCAAGAGTAATTTTCCAGACATGGTGCCTTGTCCAATTTCTAGCATGCAGAGAATTTTAAAACAAAAATATCTTTTCCCATGGAAAGTTAACAAGCAGAAGGAAAGTGGTAGGCGGGATTTGGTATCTGAACTCATTCTATGATCCTCCCTGTATTTAAGCAGGAAACTAGTTTTCTGACCATTCTGTGCTAATTAGGAAATGTTGCCAGAAATACCATGTATATAGGGTTGGGCTGGCCATTTGAAAGATCAAAAAAAGGTTTGGTCAACTGATCAGCCTGGCTAATATTGGTCAAATATTTGTAAAATATTTATATTGTTAGAATATAAAAAAAGAAGTAATCCTTCACATTATGCTAATTATTAAAGCAAATGAGTTGAATGACAGTGATTTATTGAGTTACTGAATGGGTCTTCTGTTTGGCTTTTATTCAGGTATGCCAGGGTCATGCTTCCCCAGTTGCCTAGAATTCCTGGTTTCCTTTCCCTGAGCACTTCTTAAGCAGGGACGCTGCCCCCATGGGGTTCGAGCTGTTGCCTCCACACTGTCTGACTCCACACTGCTGCTGCGCTGCCCGAGCTGCTGCCTCAGTGCTGCTTGAACCACCATTGCGCTGCTGCTGCCACCAAAGGCGGCAACTTGTGTGGCGCTGCAGCGGGTTGGGTGGTGCAGAGGCAGCAGCTCAGACGGTGTGACGGCAGCTCAGACAGCTCTGGCACCATGGCGACAGTTCCCCTGGTTAAGTGTTCTGGGAAGGAAGGGAAAGCAGGAATCCTAGGTGATTGGGAAAGAGAATGGCTGAGTGGCATGCAGTCGACCAGCAAGATGGGAGGAAAAGAGAGGAGCAGAATGGACAGGGGTCTGACAATTGAGAAGAGGAAGGGAATGAGGCACTTACTAAAAAAAAAAAACACTATAGAGAATCTTAATGAAGGTTGAACTGACAGGAGTGGGAATCTACCCCCCTTGCAGGACAGGACATGGAGGGGGGAGGGCAGGAGTGAGGCAGGACAAAGCTGCTGTGACTATCGCCCACTACTCACTAGTGGTTCACACATTTTAGTGTGGTAAATCCGCTTTCCTGGATTTACCACATTGCGAGTTAAAAATGGTGAAATTGCCAACTGGGCAGACTCTGAATGTAGGTGATGTTATGTCAAAAGGCCCGAATATGTTGCCAACATTCAGGGGCTGTCCAGCTACATTTTGCACATGTGGAAATGCCCCAAGTAATGCAACTGAAAGGAATAGCAGCAAAAACAATGCTGGGTGTGCAAATATTTTTCTCTTTCAAGGGGAAAGAGGAGCTGCATGAACTCTGGCCAGGTCCTCAACAAGTATTTTTTCTCTGCTGGCTAATCTTCTGCCTAGCCCCATGCCCAACGCTCAGGTTAAGAGCTGAAAGACAGGAGCCCTTTGGTGCTTGCCTTGGCTTACAGTGCTCAGCATGCCCAGGACTTACATACCTGGGTGCATAAAGGGGAGCCAATCAATGAGATGTTTCTCAGCTGCTGTGCTGTGACAACAGCATAACAAAAATAAGACACTTCTGTGTCAACTAGGAACTGTTTATTTTCAGTTATCAGAAGGATCTGGGGGAAATGTAGGCAGTGCAAATAAATTCCAAAAATACCAGTCTGTTTCTATTTCTGTCCATGCTCCTCTTTGCATAAAACATCAAAATGGCCATAACCAAAAGAAATCTGTTATTTTGTTGACTCAAAAGTGCTACAAAGATAATGCAAACTTCTTGATAATGGGATAACAATTTAATGTTGAACCCACCTGCAGAAACATCTTCTTTTAAATCACATAACATTTCCTGAACATGCAAAGTTAAGCTGTAGCTAAAGAGGTTCAAGCAGCTCTCCAGAAGAGGAAGCAAAAGCAGCTTGCCAAAGACCAGAAGTGATATTTAGGATTAAACTACCAAGACTTTCTGCTTTCCTGCAAAAAATCAGCACTAAACATAAAGTTGAAGTTGGGTGCAGATAACTCAGTTCCAACTTGATTGGCCCTCCCTAGGGGTGTGCCACCAATAGGGAGAGAGCACTCTGCCAATGAGGACAATCAGTTCACCGGCTCTCCCTGGCATTGTGCTGCCAATAGGGAGAGAGCACTCTGCCAGTGAGGGCCAATCAGTTCAAATTGCATGCAGACAATGCACTGCTAATTGATTGGCCCTCCCTGGTGATGTGCTGCCAAAAGGGAGAGAGCACTCTTCCAATGTGGGCCAATCAGTTCACAGTTTGAACTGTTTGGTCCTCATTGGCAGTGTGTTTTCTCCCTATTTGTGGCATACCCCCAGGGAGGACCAATCAAGTAGGGAATGAGTTATATGCATACAACTTCAATTTTATAATGTTTAGTGATAGTGACAATGATTGCAAACATGCTAAATCTAGGCCATTGGGGGTGAAAATCAAACAAGGAATTCAGGACTTCTACTGTTAGAATATCTCCTGCATTCATACTTCATATCACGTGTTACAGTATAGTCCACAGAAAGGTGATTTTTTATTTTTAAATATGTCGTCTTCAGCCAATGTTCAAGAAGGAAATATGTAGTAGTCTCTTGTTATACTTTCTCTACAGGGAGGAAAAGATCAAACACATGTTCAATAGGAATCTTTTGAGTAACTATGTTTATTTTTAACTCCATAGTTACAGTAGCTGTTTGGCCTTATTTTCTCCACAGTACATCTGGATGTTACTTAGAATACAAACCCTGAGGATGATATTCTTCTTGTTAATGAAATGTAAACACATGAAGAAGCATTTAGGACTATGCCTTTCAATTTACAGCAAAGAGGCACAATTAATGTCAGGTGTACCAGCCAGTTAAGATCTGCCTGATGCCATGGGCTTTGTTTTCTCAAGATTCTGAGGACAACATAGTCCTGTACCTGGAACAGCGTGTTCCTCGCTCCTTGTATCATTTTTTGGGCCTTATATGACTCTTTTGCTTCCCAATCCACATGAATAGGTTGTTAGACACTCCTTCAAATATCATACAAGAGTATAAGAAGGACGATCTGATAATTAAACCAAACAGAGACAAACAGACCTATCCAATGGCAATACAATAAATATATTAATAAAAGAAAGAAAAGTGCCCTTTTTTTGTAGTTTTCCTTATTACTTTATTCTGTAGGACTTCTATCAAAATGGAATCCAGGTAATACCCGTTTTCAGTGAGATTCTTTCATCAGTGACAAGTCCTCTGAGTCTTCAGTATATTTATTTTATAAGTATTGAGAATTTAAACCTTATATATCATAATAAGAGCCTCTTGTGGCGCAGAGTGGTAAGGCAGCCATCTGAAAGCTTTGCCCATGAGGCTGGGAGTTCAATCCCAGCAGCCGGCTCAAGGTTGACTCAGCCTTCCATCCTTCCGAGGTCGGTAAAATGAGTACCCAGCTTGCTGGGGGTAAACGGTAATGACTGGGGAAGGCACTGGCAAACCACCCCGTATTGAGTCTGCCATGAAAACGCTAGTGGGCGTCACCCTAAGGGTCAGACATGATCTGGTGCTTGCACAGGGGATACCTTTACCTTTTAATATAATATTGGCCACAGGCTCACATAGGCATGGGGATACCGGTCTGTATTGACACTACAAAAAAGGACACTTTTCTTTCTTTTGTGAATATATTTATTGTATTGCCATTGGATAGGTCTGTTTCTCTCTGTTTTGTTAGACACTCCTTGACAAAAAACATTTCATTACTGTGCTAGGAGTTGAGACATGAGAGCCAGGCTGCATCAAAAGCCAGATCACAGAAAAACTGTTCCAAGACAGTACCAATGTAGAGCACAGAAAGGGGTCATGGAAAGTGGAATGGATTTCAATCTTTCACTGGAAAAATTGACTGAAGGTCATACAAAGTAACGTGATTAGGTGTTGGGAATTAGGACAGCAGCATGAAGATGCCATGGGGAGCAGAGCTGCACAGAAGGAACTAAGGGATTTGAGGAGGAATTTACTGAGGCTGAAACTGGCAGAATTTGGATAGGAAAAGGGTGCAGGTGAAAGATCTATAAAGAAGGCTTTATTGGGGAGACATGTTTTAGTGAAAGCTGGAGAGCTGGAGAGATTAAAATGTGGAGACAAGGAGGATGACTACTTCCTTGGTGAGGGAGAGGCAGTATCAGAAGGAGGCAGCAAATGGGAAACACAGAGAGTGGGAAAAACATTGTGCAAATTAAAGATTGAAGACAGTATTCCTTGGATAGAGTCAAGAGAGCAAGGAAGGGCTCCAGTAAAGAAACTACAATGTTAACAGATCACGGGAAATGCTAAGAGCATGTGGCTTTCTGCAGCAACTGTTTGTTTCACCTACTGGATTAATAATGGAGGGCAATGTAGTTAAGAGGAGCAGCTGGGACAAGAGCAAGTGGGAGTGCATTTACAACTTTTCCTCACTGAAGGACAAAGTAGATGTGATGGCCTCCCCAGTTCCAACCTGGGGGTGCTGTTGCTATTTTAAGTCCCTACCCTGTGCGCCTTTTCAAGTCCCCAAACACTGTCAGTAGCATTCTGGTTCTTGAAAAGGTGTGGGAGAGGACCCACAAATACCTCATCTTGTAGACCTGATTGGGATCAAACTGTTGTAGTGTTTATCAATGACTAGCATTAGGCTTTCAATAGCAATGGCAATCCTGGTTTGTGTTAATATTTTTGGTGGCATCAAGAGAAGTTACATGAACACTTAAAGTTGCCTTCTACTGAGTCATGCCTCGGGTTCATTGAGGTCAGCATTGTCAACTTTGATGTGTTTCTTCACCTAGGTTGGGGGGACTCTATGCTGTATGTGCCTCCTTAGAGTCCTTAGAGTCCAATGTAGCCCTAAACTTACTTAGAAGCAAACCCCACTGAGTCCTTCCTTAGTCCGCATGTTTAAGATTGCTGCCTTAATTAGGTTGGCAGCTTAGTCTGGGAAACAAAAACAATCTTTAGTCTGAGGATTTTTTGGAGCAATTATTTTTGATGTATGCCATCTAATAACGGATGGTTGCCTGACACAAGAGAATTCCTTGGTACTCAAGTTCTACCATTTATGAATTTGAGAAATCTATTATGAGATTTAGTAAGTTTCCTAGCCAAAGGGGAAGCATTTCTGGAGCATGATTTGACATTTCTCTTTGGAAATTTCCTAGTTACTGTCATATTTTTCTCTATCACAAATGTTTGCACCAAAAAGGGATGGCTGTTCGTGCCATAGTACTTACGTTTTGTTTTACCTGGCAAAAGCAACAATAGAGGCAGATGTGGAGCATGCAAAGATATCTAGTGTAACTATTAACTGTACATTTTAAACATTTGCACTTCCAACAACAGATACAAGAATGGACAAAATAGGATGAATTCTGATCAGAGTAAATATGCCTGAAATAATTTTTATGATCAGCAAAGGTATTTTTCTTAACTCAGCACTATTGTTCCAGGGAAATTGTATTTTCCAAGCACTGACTGTTCAAGCCTCTTTTTTTTTTTTTTTGCTAGGAAAAATACAGTTAGTCCACACCCCACACATACCCCACATATTTTCCATACCTGCTAGGAATGAGATGACTTCCAAATACATCTCCATATTCTGCCCTCACAGCCTCTTGTCCAGAGTAGTATTGGACAAAGTATTTGGAAGGACTAGTATCTGGAAGACCCGGGTTTGGAATCCTCACTTGTGCCGTGGAAGCTTGCTGAGTGATTCTGGGTCAAGATAAAATGGAGGATAAAAGAATGATGTAAGCCATTTTGGGTCCCAATTGAGGATGAAGGTGGGGTATAAATACATTAAACAAACAATGATTGGCGTGTATTATATATTATAAACTATAGTATTATCTGTTCAACATTTAATTTTGTATTTTCTTTTCAGGAAGGAGGCACAACTGGATGAAGAAGGGCAGTTCCTAGTCAGAATAATTTATGATGATTCAAAAACATATGATTTGGTTGCTGCTGCAAGCAAAGTCCTTAGTAAGTAAACTGTTTGTTCCTTCATTGCAGAAGTCACTTGTTAGAAATTAAAGATCAGACAGTAAAGGCCAATTCTTTTCTTGATTTACAGTGGTTAGTGAATTAAGATGTAGAAAGCAACACATTTATGTTGTGAAGGCAGGTATTTAAGTCTCTCCCGGCAGGCATATTCTGTGGCGGAAGCCTGGGAATATTGAGGCCAGCCAAAGTTAAGCACGATTCTTTTCTGCTGAGATCACTGGGATATAGAACCACATTTTTGGGTGGATTGGCCAAAGCAATAAAGATAGGTTTTAAAATGTGTGAACAATGTTGGTGCTGTACAAATAGGTCCCTTTTTACATATTAAGCAAAACAACACTGGAAAATCTTGGAAGGCACAGGATGGGCTTTAGAAGACTTCCTGCACTATTCAGCCTCAATCGCTGGTATAGCTCTTTTATCATGCTTATGAAAGTAGAAAACGCAAATATGAAGTTTATTACACAATACAGTTTTATGCACATTTACTTAGAAGTAAGTTCCAGTTGTTGAATGTGGCTTGTTTCCAGGCATGTGTGCATTGGCCTGCACTCTTTGTTTATTATACAACCACTTATAAAATTTTGTTATTTTGAGAACCGATTGACTGGGGGGGGGGAGGAATCACGGTTGGTACAGAGTTTGTTGCCCTTTGTTTTTAAAGTGCTAAATGACTAAAATATTCTGTTGATAGAAAAATTCTGTTGATAGAAAAATTACATCATTATGATGTAACATGATGTAAAATTGTGCAATCAAATATGCATCACTTACACAGAAAATAAATCTGTGTAAATCTTAAGTTTGGGGAGCTTGGAGGTTGGACAATAGGCTCTTCTTCTATATCACCCATTATGCACAAAGTGGAAAGTCCGCATTCGGGGTGGAATGGCGCTGGCTAAAATCACCAATTATGCATGCTGCAGGCGGCAACCGGGCGCAGAGTCAACGTATGCCACCAAAAAAGTCGCGTTAGCAAGGTGCGGAAGAAAGTGGAGCTTCCTGGGACCAGGGCGCAACCAGAAGCGGCTCCGGAGTAGCTGCATGCATAGTCGGATACTCTGGGTTTTGCCGCTGTTGCGTTCCATCCCGTGCATAAGCGGTTTGCTTAGCTTCTTCCTCCTCCAAATTCTCCATGCCGCCATTTCAGCGGCCGTACATAATAGGCCTATGTGAACCACTGGAGGGATAGGGGAACTGTGGGTCAATAACAGAAAGTATTGTATAATCTTCTATAGCTGCCTTTATCAAATTTTTACCATTTAGAACCTCACTGAAACATTCCTCAGTCTTTGAGAAACCCCAGAAGTGATGTGATTGTGCAGATTATGGTTGGGAAAGCATAGCTGTGTACATGCCCACCCGGGGCCCCTTTCCTTCCCACTCCCTACAGGTCCATCACTGGCCATTTTGGGGATGGAGGTTGACATGACCATATATAGTCATAATATTTAATAAACATTTAACAATTTTTTTAAAACTATAAACATTAACTAACTCTCACCTATTTGGGAAACCCTTCCGGGGTTGTCAAGAAACCCCAGAGTTTCATGAAAACCTGGTTGAGAAAGCCTGTTCTATAGAGTGAGGGTGTGCAAAGTGCCTTGTGCAAAGTAATGGAATCTGTTGGACAGACAGTTTATTCAGAATTAATAATAGAGGTTAAACATTTTAAGTATTCATAACTAGTCTGACATCCCTAGGAGCTTTGGGGACAGGTCAAGTGGTGGGAATGATGTTGTGCCCAATGTTGACGTCACATCCAGGTAGGCCTGCCAACTCTGGGCTGGGAAATACCTGGAAATTATGGGGGTGGAGCCTGAGAAGAATAGGGTTTGGGGAGTGGAGGGGCTTCAGTGGGTTACAAGGCCACAGAGTCCTCCTTCCAAAGCAACCATTTTCTCCAGGTAAACTGATCTGTCACTTGGAGAACAGTTATAGTTTTAGGAGAACCCCAGCCACAACCTGGAGGTGGATCCAGGTGGATACCTGGACATAACAACAACATGTCATCCACTATTATAGGAACCCTCTGGTAATACAAGTAGTTTTAAAATCAGATTTATATTGGTATGCAGTGAAAAATCATTCCCACTCCCCAAATTTTTCCTGCAAGAAACCCAGAGAAAACTATTGTTGGGAGGGTCCAGTGGTGAGAGAATACCCTCCAAAGCAGTTGCATTGCAGGCAAAAATTGGGGCACAGTATTTGAGTATCTGGTCTAGGATTTTTTTTAAGATTGTGGGTGGAGAACCTATTATGTATGTGGCATTTTCCTTTTAGATAATGATTGTTAATATTGAAATAGTTATTTAAACTTAGAAGACTTTAAAGAGTCTGGATGATGAGCACCAATTCCAGGGCTTTTGGGGTGGTTGTTCTGATACTGTAGGATAGGCCATTAAAGTTGGACCCATCGCTTTCCTATCCATTTTTAGAAGAACACGTAAGGCAGTTTTATTCTGAAGGGATTTCTGTTGAAGAACATTGTATGTGAGGAAGTGTGCGTGCACACAAAAGCTCTTATACTTTGAATAAAACTCTTGTTAGTCTTAAAAGTGCCACTGGACTATAAATTTATTCTGTTGAAGAGCTGTTTGTTTATTATCCTTGAACAATGTGGCATGTGAACTTGAAGCCTTGTTTGTCTTGATTAGAAAGTATCATAATTTGCTGGCTCAGCACAGGAGAAAGGCCTGGGTGTTTTTGGATAGCCTAACTTTTTGTATGTTTCTGCATTTTTATGTAGACCTTAATGCTGGAGAAATCCTTCAGATGTTTGGAAAGATGTTTTTTGTATTTTGTCAAGAATCTGGTTATGACACAATCCTGCGTGTCTTGGGCTCAAATGTTAGAGAATTTTTGCAGGTGAGTAATCTACAGCAAATCTGGATAAGCAGTCTCACAGTAATTTTAATATGGAAGACTAATAAACCAATCCAGTGCACTGGGAGGAACCATGGCTTGGTGGGAGAGCATATGCATTAGTTATAGAAGGTCCCAGGTTCAAGTCTGCTTGAGACCTTGGAGAGATGCTGGCAGTCTGAGTAGACAATACTGACCTTTATGGACCTTGATAGTCTGATTCAGTAGCAGGCAGTTATATAATAATGTAATTCAGTAGTACAGTAAAGGTAAAGGTATCCCCTGTGCAAGCACCAGGTCATGTCTGACCCTTGGGGTGACGCCCTCCAGTGTTTTCATGGCAGACTCAATACCGGGTGGCCTTGCCAGTGCCTTCCCCAGTCATTACCGTTTACCCCCCCCACACACAACACACACACCCAGCAAGCTGGGTACTCATTTTACTGACCTCGGAAGGATGGAAGGCTGAGTCAACCTCGAGCCAGCTGCTGGAATCGAACTCCCAGCCTCATGGGCAAAGTTTTCAGACTGCATGTCTGCTGCCTTACCACTCTGCGCCACAAGAGGCCCTTAGTAGTACAGTACATATACACAAAAGTTTCCAATTTTGATCCCAGAATCTGAAATATGGCACATAAAAGACCAAGAAGAGCAGCTAGCAGTCAAACAAGACAGTATGGGCCTAGGTGGTCTGATTTACTATGAGGCCAGCTTCTTATGCTCATTTGATTGTCTTTACTGTTACCAAACAGAAGACTCTAATTATTATTGTTTTATAGCTTATAGCATGTTATCAGTTTATTTATTTATGATGTAAATGTGTTCAAAGGCTCTGAGCTGGCTGCAGTCCTCTGTTCTTGGGCTGTGTGAAAATATAAAAGGAGATGCAAAAGTTCCAATTCATGTAATCAGATTAATTTCTACAGTTGAATTGAATATACTTTTTAAAAAGGGGAGGATATGCAGGCCTTTACTTTTTCCAGTTTTAAAAACATGTTGGAAAGAGGTTTATCTAAAGGATATATGTTCCTCTCTTGAAGGTGCAACAAAAAGAACCAAGTATAATTAATCTTTTTAAAAGATGTAATTCTTCCTTTCTGCATAATGTGAAGCTATAAAAGTATTGTGTGTGTCACTACAAAGGAGCATGTGAAAGAAAGGCAGCTTGGAACTAAAATGCAATTGGAGAACTCCCAAGGGTGTTTTTATGTGAAAACCACCAAAAGAAAATCAATCAAACACAAAGTGGTGGTTAATCTAAGATACTTTAGGGAGTAGTTTTATTTCTTCACTCATATTTTAAAAATAGCACAGTATACTTTTTTTGCATTTCATAGTCCTTAAAATAGTTTCATGTGAAACAGGGCCATATACATGCCAAGCAGCCTTAAGTATTAAAGCTACACTTAGCTTAAACCCAGAGAGTAAAGAAATAAATTGGAAAATTTTAAAGAGGAGTTTACATCTTCAGAATAGCTTTCCCTCCAGGTTCAGTATAAACTCTGTGGTTCTGTAAAGGTGACAGAAAAATTGTTTCTGTCTGCATGCATACTTCCACTGCTTTTAGTAAGGATACACAGGAGAGATTTTGTGTCAGAAGGAACATATTTTCCCAGTTTTTTCTTTAATAACTGCTAATAAAACAAGCACTGTATTATTTCCATTGAATTTAAAACCACTGTAAGCCCTGTTTGTGTAATGAATATTGTTCTGCTTCTCAAGGGGAATATGCCTTGGTTGTTATTCTCCAGCCAGATTCTCCATTCTGGTTGATGCTAAACACACCTGAGGGCAATAGTTATAAGAAGCAAGAGGAAGGTTTAAATTCAGGATGGACTAAATTGAGCTGGCTATATGAGGGCTATATGGGAAACTACCCTGTAGGACTTTACCCCAACCCAGTAGTAAGTGATGATGAGGTGAAGGGCAGTAAATTGTTGTTTGCAGAGCGAGCTTGATGTTGCAGTTCAGAGCAGTAGGCTTCTAATCTGGAGAGCCAGGTTTGATTCCCCACTCTTCCTCCATGTGCAGCCAGATGGGTGACCTTGGGCTAGTCAATTTTGTTAGAGCTGTTCTCACAGAGTAGTTCTCTTAGAGCTCTCTCAGCCTCACCTACTTCACAGGGTGTTGTGGGGAGAGAAAGGGAAGGTGATTGTATGCTGCTTTGATGCTCCTTCAGGTAGTGAAAAGTGGGGTATAAAAGCCAACTCTTCTTCTTTCTTGTCTGGTTTCAGGCCTGATTATGGACAGCCTTTGTCTCTGTCATGGATTATCTGTACTAGGAGTTAAGCAAGGGAAGTGTGACTCTATTGATTCTCCTGGACTTCTCAGGAATGTTCAGTATCATAATGATCTCCTGGATTGCCTATTTGGGCTGGGTCTAGGAAGCATCATTTTCTGATGGTCCCTGTCCTATCTGGATGGTTAGTTTCATAAGGTAGTGCCAGGGTTTTGCTGCTCAGCCCCTTGGCCTGTGGGAGAGGGGCTGCAAACCTCCATCTTGTTCCCTATAGACATGAGGTCATCTGAAGATTTGGGTTGGGTTGTCACTAATATGTGGATGACATTCAGCTCGGTCTCATTCCTCTGGCCAATGCTAGATAGGCTGTAGAAATCCTGAACTAATGCACAGAGGCAATTTTGGAGTGGATTTGGGATAACAACCTGAAATGGAGACTGAGAAGGAGGGTATGGAAGGAGCAGAGGTTGAGGCAAAGGGGTAGATTGAAGAGATAGAGATGGGAAAGAGAAACAGCAAGTTATCAGTGACAACAATAGAGGAAAACATAAGAAAAGCTGGAAAATAGGACAAAATATAGAAGAAACTCAATTTGGGATGGAGGCCAAAGGCTTTGGATTAGCAGAGGTTTTGAAAGGGTCTCCTTGGAAGACAAGAGGAGACCATCCAAAGAAAGAAGACTCCCATTGGCTGTACTGATCTGTCAGAATGCTCTGGATTCCAAACAGCCTGCAAGATGGTGCTCTTCCACTAGGCTTTTGGTTGAGGCCGGGCCGAATACTGGGTGATAAGAGCAGGTCCTTCCCCATTCTTGAATGTTCTGTACTCTCTGGGAGGGGGCTTACCATCGCCTCCACTTTACATCTAGTTGCCACAGCCAGGAACAGATGACTGAAGATAGGGGCATAATATGGGATTATGTAATCACCATCTGTGTTGTTTTATCTGTTTTACATTTATAAATAAATAAATACATCCTGTGCATCCCAGAACCCTCACAATATATTTTTAATCTGTCATCTGGGTGGTCCTAATGAAGGCAGAAAGATCTGGTGTACATTTTGTAAATATAAAAATAAATTATAAAAAGTTATCTGAAGGAAAGGGACCATTTATCTACCATATATCTGCCCCTGCTGAAGTCACCCATTCAACATCTACCATTAAGACAGGTGTTGGTAATCCTCAGTGGCAGTGATATCTTTCTATTGTCCACCCCATCATGGATGTAGCCAAATACACTCATATGTTTTGAGTTATACCCAGAACATTTTGCCTTGTAGCCACATTACCATCTCTGTTGCTGTCTCAGACATTTGGCAGCTTCATTATGTGCCCTCCTAGTTTGTTACATTAAAACATATTATTTATATCCTGCCTTTTCTCATTATGGAAATTCAAGCAGCATAAAGAGGATCCCAAGAGATTTCTCTTCCAGTTCAAACCGAGACCTGGATACGATTGCTGTATCATGTGTCTTCCAAATATACCCTGGATTGTGAAAAGAATTAGCATGTTGGCTTTTGATAACTGTCCACTCAACCAGAATATAAATATCGAGCAATAAATATGTAAATGTTAACCAAGCCAAGAATGACACTATAGGCTGACTACATACTAAATAATTGATTTACAAGACACCCATTTCTTTTGGAGACCTCCCAAGAGAAGAGGCAGCTGTTGAATCTTTTCATCACTAACAGGAAACAAAGTTCAAGCTGTTTCCAAAACTTTAAGGATCTGCAGATACGAAGTGAAGGGGCATGATACAGCTTGCACATTCCAAACATCTTTGTTCCTTAGTATGTTTTTAAAGAGATATCCAAACAATGACTGAAAAAATAACCATGTGGCATTAGAGAATGCAGAAGAAATATACTGGAAAATATAGTAATGATTGATGGAAAGTTGAATTTGGTAGGATATTTTTTCTCCACAGGCTGTTACATTGCCATTATCCCCCTTCAGTATCCATGTGTAGACATGTGTGAAAAAATGAATTGGCAGTCAAAATTTGTTTCCTGTTTTCCAAATCCAGATTTAATAATGTTAGCAGTTTTAGGCAGCTGGGCTGCATCTATCCATACTAAGGGGAACTAAACATATATTAGCAGATACCTTACAGGTCTTCAAACAGACTTAGGTTCTATAATGGAAATACTGTAAAATTCATTTCTAACATTTGACTTAATCTCCTTGCAGAACCTTGACGCTCTGCATGACCATCTTGCTACGATATACCCAGGGATGCGTGCCCCTTCCTTTAGGTGCACTGATGCAGAAAAAGGAAAGGGTCTCATTCTACATTACTATTCAGAAAGAGAAGGCCTCCAAGACATTGTCATTGGAATCATCAAAACAGTTGCTCAGCAAATCCATGGCACAGAAATTGACATGAAGGTAAGTTTTAGTGTATCCTCACCCAAGTTTGACAGGTATCAAATCATACTTTAATACCATTTTCCTACAAGAGACTTGGAGGGGAAGTGTTGTTTTGCCTTTGGTTAAAAAAGAGCATGACGATGTTGCTTCATCTTTATTACTCTTTTACTATAGTTAAAATATTAGTGTTGGCCAGTGTTATACCAGTATAATTCTTTATTCAAGAGGACCACTGGCTGTCTTATGTTGTTGTGATTGCAACTTATAGTGTTCTTGTTTGCTCCTGTCTCCCGAATACACATGACATAGCCTGGTAGCTTATCAACAGGGATCCCACTGGGCACCATTCTGAAACAGGTTAATTTAGACTACAATCTGGATTTTAAAAAATCAATTTTGATTTTGGCACATAAATTAACATGATAATTTATTGCAGATATCACAAATAGAATAATAGTTCCCTCTTCTCATGTATCATGGGGAAATGGTGTATTTGACAAGTTTTGTTCTGACTGAAGAATGCTATCTACTCTAACCACTCTGCCTTAGAAGTACTGTTTGTGCTAATACAAGTTGTGCAGGTGTTACATTTATTGAAAGGAAGAAAAACAGTTACAATAAAATGCTTTTTAAACCTTTCCTTCTCAACCATCATTTTATTACTACTTACTTAAAGAAATGTGTTGGTTTATTTGCAACACATTCCTTTACAGGGACACACATTGCCTCATAGGTATCTGTGATTGATTTGTTTCTTGGTAAAAAGAGGTGCTAGTGCAGAAAGTAATGAAGGAAGGAGCACGTATCTAAAATCTCAGTGATTCCTAACAGATTAGTACTTGTAAAATAATATCTGTGGTCATGCTAAATTATAGTGTATCGTGTATGAGAGAAGTCAAGAGGAGGGCATGATATGCCAAAGCAGAGGAATTAGACAGATCTATTGCATCCAAACCTTCCATAATAGAAGGATCATATATTGCAGTAGATAACCTAGGATTACATCAAATCCATGTCACAAATACACAAATTATGTAGAAGTCAAGATATGCTTAATACTTCAAGCTCTTGTGTTATGTACTATAATAAAGGTAAAAAACCCCTCAGATCATTGAACTTGGAGTAATTTGAACTTGTATTAATTTATTTATTACTCAGGACTATTTGAAAAAATTGGACAACGAGGAGAGAAATTAAACTAGCTTTTAATGAACACTCTCAGAACTTACACAATCCTAGTTATCCTGTTTCAGAAAGCTATGTTTGACTTGTGGGTGCCATCCTGTTCCTTCACAAGGGAGTTTGCTATCTGTAACATCTTCCCTCCACATTTCATGGAACATTATAAAACAGTTCCAAGCAAAGAAAGAAATTTCACGTGGAAATGTGTGGCTGCATAACATAGCTTTAAAGCACCAAATCATCCCTCTGCAACTCATCTTGAAATCATGACCAAATGGGATGTGACCATGGGATTTCAGGTGGAAGTTCCATAATTGTAGGTTCCAAGCCTTATTCCTGTGTAGCCGTATAGCAGCCCAGTTCACTTTTGCACTGTCAGGAGGTGGGTAACGCCTCCTCTGTTGTCCTGAACTAAAACAGCCTTGAAATTGCTCTGCTTGACTGTTTACACACTGGAGATGTCATGCCAGGCTGCAAGCTGGAGTTTTAGTCTTGGCACGTTGCCCCACCTCTTGCCGCACCCACATGAGGGAGCATTTGGCCCGGTGCATCTCATCTGCCTTCGATTTGTGCTCCTGCACGGTAGCTGGGGCAGTAAAGTTCTCAGTGTATAAATGGTCCTTGAGAAAAAAAATAGGCAGCATATGTGTGCCTGTATGGTTTACCCAAAGGTGGAAAATAGCAGCCCTGCAGAGTCATTTAAGTTAGGGAGAGTGAAAGTGGGAAAAATCCCTTTCCCATACTGTGGTCCTGAACTGATTCACAGCTCAGTATGACTGCTTTTTGTTCAAGGATCACTGACCCTGAAGGATCACTGACCCTGAAGCTCCTAGATCATTTAGGACTTCAGTCACATTTTGTTCCAGGAAGAAGGAAGAAAAGCAGCTGCAGGAATGGATAACAAGCAAAAGGGTGGACTGGCTCAGTCAACGTTCTATTCTATTCTGGTTGAATACTGACTAAATCTGTTTGTCTTTCTGGAAATTGCTTTCTGTGATTAATGGGAACACTAACCTCTCTTCAAAGCACCACCATTTAACCCAAGCAAGCACAAGCCTGGTGGCACTTGCATAGACCATGGGGCAGCAGTGAAAAAAGCAAACTCCATGCAGGGCATTTTTAGGAAAGGAATTGAAAATAAAATGGTGAATATAACAATTCCCTTGCAGTCATCTATGGTGAGACTCATTTGTAGCACTGTGTGCAGTTCTGGTGACCAAATCTCAAAAAGAATATTGAAGAACTAGAGAAAGTATAGAAGAGGACAACCAAGATGATTAAGGGATTGGACCACTTTTCCTAGGAAAAAAGTCTAAAGAGCCTGAGACTGGACATAAGAAAAAAAGATAACTGACAGGGGACATAACAGAAGTTTATAAAATTATGCATGGGGTGGAGAAAGTGAACTTTCCCTCCCTCTCCCAGTAAAATTGATGTGCAGACAAATTCAGGACAAAAGGAAATTCTCTCTTTTTTTGTAGTAAAAAAAAAAAACCCTGTCTTCAAAGCATGAGAGAGTCAGAGGCAGTTTGTTGTTGCCTGCCTCCATGTCACCACCCTGTTATTCTTTGGAGCTCTTCCATCCAAATACTTGTCAGGGCCAACTTTACTTAGCTTCCGAGATGAGGATAGATATTTTTATACTCTTACTGAGTAATTGAATTCCAGAATTCACTGCCAGTGGATGTGGTGATAACCACAAACATGGATGGCTTTAAAAGGGGGGTTAAGATAAGAATGAACACATGAACTGCCTTATACTAAATCATACTCTTGGTCCATCAGAATCAGTCCTATCTTCTCAGACTGGCACGGGCTCTCCAGGCTTTCAGGTTGAGGTCTTTCATATCACCTCCTACTTGGAAATGCCAGGGATTAAATTTGGGACCTTCTACATGCCAGGCAAGTCTTCTGCCACTGAACCACAGTCCCATGGAGGATAGGTCCATCAGTGGTTATTAGGAACCTTCATATTCAGAGAGGCAGAACTTCTAAATCCCAAGGGTAGAAGGAAGCATCAGGGGAAGTCTTTGACCTCTGTGCCTTGTGTTTGGATCCTCAAGGGTAACTGGTGTGAAACTAATTGCTGTGCAATATTGACATTTGGTCTGATCCAACAGGTCTGGTAATACACCTTTATTACACCTTTATTAATAAAAACTTAGTGTCCAACACGGCAATGTACTTGAATTTATCAACATAGTGTCCAGTTATCTTAATTCAGCTTTCCCATCTATATTAAGAATTATCAAATGAGCACAGTAGTTTTACTGTGCTCATAGCATTGTTTCATCAAAGGACACCCATTGTTATGAAGCTTTTCGTTAGTGCTCTGCCTTAAAAAAAAAGCTGCCATTGATCTAAACTTCTGTAATTGCACACTGAGCTAAATTTAGCTCAAGAGCTTTGTTCCAGTTGTACCAGCCAGAGGCATAAAGTCCTTTGCAAATCTAATTGGTATTCCTTTACTCTTAGCAGATAAAATCCCTGTGTCTGCCTTAACTAGCACCACTATTTCATGTATGATGATCCCCCCCCCCAAAAAAAAAAGAACTTGGCACACACATACGCTATGCTGCAGAATCCTGTGGAATGAAAGAATTCTGCCTCCTTTCCATGTCTGCTGTTCATTGAAAGCAAGTGATTTCATGCTACCCTTGCGAAAGATTGTGTTGGGGACATATAGACCTCATAGCTTGAATATAGAACAGGCAAAGTTTTTTATGCCCAAATGAATGTGGCAGGAAAGAATGTTAAAAGGACTCCTGGTTATAAAAAATCCTAAATTGGGTGTTTTGCTATGTAGTATGAAGCCATTTGCAAAATTGGCTTTCCTTTCTTATTGATGTGACCTTTCCTGTAGCCAAGCAGAAGGGTGATTTGTCTTGATTTTAACAGCTGTTACCATGGTGAAGGAGTTCGTAGACATGATAGGCTGACGTCACTTGCTCACTAGGCCTGCAGTGGGGGTGGGGATAATAATCCAACTTTATTCCCAGCTGTGTTGCTTCTGCTGATGCTCTTTCATTTACTAGACTAATCCTGTGGTCCTGCTGCATGCCAGCAGCCATGAAGCTGGCTTAGTTTAGAGCCTCGACTTTCCCATAGGAAGAAAGCAAAGAAGTATTAGATTTCCTAAGGAGCAGAGAACATACCGATACCACTGAAGTCCATGGCATTATTGCAGTTACCTATCAATCATGCAGTGGCAGGTCAACAATGCATCAAGGAGCCAGTCTATACTATTCAGTCACAACTTATCTTTGTAATGTCATCGTGCCTTCAGTGCACAAACAAAAGGTAGCAAGGGCGGCACCAGGAAGGACAGACACACTTTCTTACATCATTTTGCATGTAATTAGTGTTTTTTGGTACTAATTCAGAGTAGATTGAAGACACAGCTTCCATAGCTTTGATAAAAGAGTTCAGGGAAAATGCTTAGGCTTCCCAGGCAGGTGTTTAAGCTGCTTACCTTATGGGGTCCTTTGTCCTTGCATCCCCAGTTACAGTAGAAGTTTCCTTCTAGTGGTTATACCCTGAGACAGCATATCTGTAGCATTCTGAGCAGACCATATGGTCTTCTTGTGTTCATTGCCAGCCTTAATTATTCAAGTAAAATGTGCTTTCTCCAGAATTCCCATCACCCAACCCTAGTCCCCATTTGAGTGTTGTAAGAATGCACAATATGAGGCTAGAATTATGCAGCTAAATACCACATAGCTTGCTATCTGAGACAGGGGTGGCCTGCTGGGGCATCTGTACTGCTGATTGTGTGCTGTGATTGGTTGCAGAATTAAGTGGACTCCTGTGCTCCTGTGAAGGAGCTTAGTTTACTGATTCATTTTCTTGATGCTATCCAATTCTGGCAAGGAGACTTATGCTAGTACCCCCTTTGTGCCTGCTATAGGGTAGCTTATATCAATGTAGATAAGGTTTTTTGTACTGATGCAGAGTAGATTGAACAGAGTAGAAATGTTTTCATCTGAGCTTTGTCAGTTTTTTGACTGATTCGTTTGCTCTTCCGGTTTATCACATTTACCTTACTGTGCAGAGTCTGATATCCATGTTATTAACATCAGGTCTGTAGCTGTAATTTTGTGCTGTTATTGACTTGTATTCATTCTGTAAAGGTTAGGGCCTTGCATAGCTCTGAATCGAACAGCACCCTGGTTTTGTCAGGCAGTGAAGACTGCTGTAACGTAAGTCATGTTTTGTTCTTGTCATGAGTTGAGTGGCAGAGGGATGCTAGGTTGTTTTAGGCAAAGGTTTTTAGACCGGGCAAGCTTTCCCCTTTTATAGCTTCAGAATTATTCTGTAGTAGCTTCATGGGGGAAGGTCAAAGGATGGAAAGAGATTTTAATTCATTCATATGCTGCCTGTTCAAGATAAATATTTTCAATCATGTTAAATTTACAAACTTTCATGGACTCTTAAGTGTTGGCAAAGTTTAAATTTGCAAAAGGAGTGATGCACCAAACTGCTTAAAAGAATAAAATAGTGTTGTTAAGAAGAAAAACAACTATGCATAGGAAGAGGCAATTAGAAAGTCCTGACTTAACTGTTCTCTGCAGTCATTCTGTTCAGGAGGCAAGCAGAGAGGAGGTTTCTCAAAGGAGCAGGAACTTCCAATGACTGTTTATGCACTGGGAGTTTCATGCCAGGCTGTAGGCTAGAGTTTTAGTTGTGGCAGGTTGCCCCACCTCTTCCTGTACCCACACAGGAGAGCATTTGGCCTGGTGCACCTCATCTGCTCCAGATTTGTGCTCCTGCATGGGAGCTGGGGCAGTGAAGTTCCCAGTGCATAAACGATCAATTAGGAAGTTCCTAACCTAACTATAATGCTGAAAATGCTAGAGGGCGCCACCCCAAGGGTCAGACATGACTCAGTGCTTGCACAGGGGATACCTTTACCTTTACCTTTAACCTAACTATGCTAAGTACGCATCATCTCTGGTGCTCCCTGCAGGATACTCTTTACCTGCTTCTGAATCATGGTCACTGCAGATCTCACATATTCCTGTATTAAGTCTTGTCACTGAGAATGTTCTCTGTCTTAGCATCAGGTACCCTATGAATATCAGTATTAGAATGCAGTCTGCCGGATAAGGAAATTTTAGCCTTTAAAAGGACTTTAGAAACATTTGCGTGCTTTTCTACATCTTTGCTAGATGAGAGGTATCTTTCCAAATATGTGTTTATGGTTGTACTGAATACCATGAACATACATTACTCAATCTCTCAATTAAACAGTAGTGAAGCATAGGTAATACTCATTCATTAATGAATTTTGGAGCAGGTTTATTATTTAATTTCTAAGAGCCCTAGACTACTGTTTGCATTTAAAGCAACAGTACAATTACCATAGCAACAAGAACAATACTGCTTGGGATCAAAATAATCTTTTTGCACAAGAGTAGGAACTTTTAATACGTGGCAGCAATCACCATTTTTTTGCCCCTAGTATCTACAGTTTCTTGGAGTCCACAAAATAGCTCTCCCAGAGCGTCAGATCCTTTGATGTTGCACAGTTAGTTGTGGCCACGATGGAAATCAGTGCACGCCGAAGTATTTCCTCTTGCATAAGTGAATGCTTGGATAAGACTATGTGTTGTGGATAGATTCAAATGGGTAGCCGTGTTGGTCTGAAGTAGCACAATAAAATCAGAGTCCAGTAGCACCTTTAAGACCAACAAAGATTTATTCAAGGCGTGAGCTTTCGAGTGCAAGTCTGACGAAGAGTGCTTGCACTTGAAAGCTCACGCCTTGAATAAATCTTTGTTGGTCTTAAAGGTGCTACTGGACTCTTTTTTATGTGCTATGGAGTTATTTTTGTTTGCTTTACATTCATTTTTCATCATCCCATATAAACCCATAAACTGCTTTTTATTCTGGATATTGTGGGAATCATTCCCCTTATATATTATTGTATACATGATAAAGTGGTACTGTTGGTGAGTCATGTGATGCAATTTAATCTCGTTTCTTGGTTCTGCTGTATAAAACTCCTTGAAAGGCAATATATTGAAAATGGTTCTCTAAAATAACTGACCACAAGATGACCTAAAGAGGCAAGACTTACATTATTAGGACTAGTGATGGGCAAAAGAGTCCATGGGGTGCAGTAATTAGAGTGTCATACAGGACCGGAGTGACATGGGATTCAATTCCCCACTCTGCCATGAAGTTCCCTAGACAACAATACCAATTCACTCTTACTCTTTCAGCCTAACCTACTTCATAGGATGATTAGAAAGCTATCTTGGAGTAGAGAGGAACCCAAACCTTACTTTGGAAAAAGAGCAAATAGAAAATGATGTCATAGCATTTGGGTTTCTACATGAGGCTAGCTCTGTACAGGGATCCAGCAATTCAGATTCAGTTCAGTCTCATTCTGTATTTCAAACCCAGTGGCAAAAAGTGTAAGTAGCTGTGATCATCATTATTTCTTGCAATAAAATAACTACTGCAATGTAAGTAAAGGCGGCTAAAAATCATTGTCCATCTTTTATTTATTGTGCGTAGGTTGTTCAGCAAAGGAACGAAGAATGTGATCACATTCAGTTTTTAATTGAGGAGAAGGAGTCTAAAGAAGAGGATTTTTATGAAGACCTGGACAGATTTGAAGAGAATGGTACCCAAGAGTCTCGCATCAGTCCTTATACTTTTTGCAAGGCGTTTCCTTTTCATATCATATTTGATAGAGATCTTGTTGTCACCCAATGTGGCAATGCAATTTATAGGGTCCTTCCTCAGGTAAGATGCAGTTTTTATTTTTCTCTCAACCCTCTACTTTAGTATGACTTTTAAACTTTTGTTCTACTTGGTTTTACTTCTGCAAAATTTAATGAGAATGCCTTTTATATATTTTCACATATCTTTTGGGAAATACTATACAAATTTTCCTTCTACTAGCCTTTCCCCCCACAGTCTGAATGAAGACATAAGAAGCTAGATTTTTCTTTATAACTCATCTAAAATGCTATGATTGGATTTGAAGCATAGAAGGATCTGGAGATCTTGTGTCCTCTACACATGCCTTTTCAAGAGCTGAAACATCCCCTATTTTGGCACTGAAAAAGTGAGGGGCGGGGGGACAAGTGCCGGATCCTGTCATGTTTTGGGTCCAATCATGGTGAGGTGTAAAGTAATAGTAGCATCAAAAGGTTGGATTAGGGTTGCCAGTCTGAGAAATACCTGAACATGTTGAGAACAGAGGCTGGGAAGGACAGGGTTTAGGGACTTCCGCAGGTTATAATGCCATGGAGTTCAACTTCCAAAGCAGCAAGTTTCTCCAGGGAAACTGTTGTTGGTCAGCTGGAGATTAATTGTAATAGTGGGATATTTCTAGATGCCTCCTGGAATTTGACAACCCGAGGTCAGACCTGTGGACACCATGGCATATAGTTTGGCCCTGGTATACAGTTCAACAAGTAGAATCCATGCTGGGTTCATGGAATCATAGAATCCAATCCCCTGCTCAATGCAGGATCAGCCTAAAGCATCCAGGATAAGTATCTGCCCAGCCTCTGCTTGAAGACTGTCAGTGAGGGGGAGCTCCCCACCTCCTTAGTCAGTCGATTCCACTGCTGAACTACTGTGACTGTATCTATCCAATATCATTCTCCACGTAGTTTAAACCCATTACTGCGGCTCCTATCCTCTGCTGCCAGCAGAAAACTTTCTCTGCCCTTCTCTCAGTGACAGCCTTTCAAATACTTAAAGACAGCTATCATGTCCCCTCTCCAGGCTGAACATTCCCAAGTCCCTCAACCAGTGTGCTTGCTTCTCATTTTTGAGACCCAGCTATAGAACTTTACACTTCTTATTGACTTGCATCTTGTTCTAATTCACCCACTTTTCCAGCATGTTCTGATCTCAATGAACTCTATTTTCTGGGGTGTTCGCTACTCCTTCCAATTTGATGTCATCCACAAATTTAATGAATCCCCCTACCTTGTCCAGTTCATTGATAAAAAATATTGAAAAGTACTAAACCCAGTAGTGAACACTCAGCTGCTCACCTCCCTCCACTCCAATAAAATACCAGTGACAACCACTCTTTGGGTGTGGCTATCTAGCCAGTTCCCCATCCACCTAACCATCCAAAAATCCAGTCTACAGTCCTCCAGGTTACCCATGAGAACATCATGGGGAACCTTGTGAAAGGCCTTACTGAAATCTAGGTAAACAACCACTGAGTTATCCCATCACAGAGAAGGAAACCAGGTTGGTCTGTTGGAGGACCTGTTGGAGACAAATCCATGCTGTGTGAATGATGTATGTGAGCTGGTACTCTGGATTAATTACCATCGAAGCAGGACTTTGAAAAGTCTGTAAAATCTGCAACTTTAAATGAGCAAATGTATAAATATGAGAGTACTAAATTTGAATTCTGAGTTCCCTTTTTAAAATATGTTGCACAATTGTAAAAGATGAAATCCAATAATGTACGAAGAAACACCTTAAGAATTCTATTAATGCAATAATTTTAGCAAAGCAAAATATATTCAAAATGTGCATTACTGAGCAGAAGTAATTTTAGGCCTTTAAAGCAAAATTTATCTGTTTATGTTTTAGCTCCAACCGGGATACTGCAATCTCTTGTCAGTGTTTTCTTTGGTTCGACCTCACATTGATATAAGTTTCCATGGAATCCTCTCGCATATCAATACTGTCTTTGTATTGAGGAGCAAGGTAACCTAAACAAAGTCCACATGTATTTTTTTTAGTTAGTAATCATGCTGTATTTGGATGAACAGTAGTTACAAGACACTGAAATTATTCCTTTGGTACGCAGAATCATAGAATCATAGAATTGGAAGGTATCTCCGGGGTCTAGTCCAACCCCCTGTACAATGCAGGAACTCACAATTATCTGCCCACCCACAGTGACTCCACTTTCATGCCCAAGTGATTCCTGCATCAAAAATCTCCAGTATCCAGCCTAGCCTGGAGGAAATTCACGTACCAGCCCACAACGGCAATTAGCAATTCCCTGGGTATGCAAGGAAGGGCCACAAGAGATAGAATCATAGAATAATAGAGTTGGAAGGTACCTCATGGGTCACCTAGTCCAACCCCCTGCACTATGCTGACACATCTCTTCCTGCCCACCCACTCACAATCTGCCCAAGTTCATAAAATCAGCATTTCAGCATTTCTGTCAGACTATCTAGCATCAGATTATCAGATTATCTAGCATCTGCTTAAAAACATCCAAAGAAGGAGAACTCACCATCTCCCGAGGAAGCCTGTTCCACTGAGGAACTGTCATGAACTTCTTCCAGATGTTTAGCCAAAAATTCTTTTGAATTAATTTCAACCCATTGGTTCTGGTCCAACCCTCTCAGACAAAAGAAAAAAACTGTTCCATGTTCTATATGACAACCCTTCAAGTATTTCTTGAGATATTTCTGTTTGGGGTTCAGGGAGGAAATAACAGAAATAAAAAATGCATTTTACTGTAGATGATAGTAAAATGGACTGTGGGTATAGGAAGACCATATTTAAGTTGCAGTTATGACCTTTTTCTTTACAAGGAAGGGCTGTTGGATGTGGAAAAGCTGGAATGTGAAGATGAACTAACTGGTACAGAAATTAGCTGCTTACGTCTTAAGGGTCAAATGATCTACTTACCTGAGGCAGATAGTATCCTCTTTCTTTGTTCACCAAGGTAAGCAAATAAATCATGTGGATGTGATAGTTGCATTGTGACCATAATGATAGTTGGACTAAAACATTACCAGAAAGTCATTTTGTTGCCATAATAATTTAAGCCCATTGAGGGAGGAACTTGTAGTTCAGAAAAAAAGGGACTGCCATACTCTTTGCTTCCTCCTCAAAAAACTTCTCAAGTTTCAAAAAGATTGGACCAGGGAGTCCAATTCTATGGGCCCCCAAGGAATGTACCCCAACCTGTATTGGTTTTATTGGGGAAAAAGGCATTTAAAGGGAACCTGGTCTCTTTAAATGCCTTTTGCAAGCTGCAAGTGATCTCTGAGGGTGTTCCTATAAACACCTTCTCTAAGCCACAAGATCACCTGGAATATGTTTAAAGAGACTTCAATCCCTTTAAAAATACCCATTAATTTTTGCTATCTAGTGGTCCCAAAAATCCCAAATATTTGAGACTCTTATATTTCCAATGGCTGAAAAAATACTATCTATATCTGGATGAATGAATGACCAGAAAATATTTATAAGATATTCTTTTGCTATTTGTTTTTGATTGGATATAGCTGAATTGTTTATTGTTTTATGGAATTTTAGATTTATGTAAACCACTGCAAGCTGGTTGTTTTGGGAGTGGCGGTCTAAAAATGTATTAAGCAAACAGCAAAACAAATGTACACCCCTACAACATAATATTTATGGTCAGATGCAGAAAGTACATGGTGCTTTCCCATGTTCCCCTTCCTTTCTGCAGCAATCTCCAGTCCCTATAAAAATCACTCTTGGGGTTGCTAGATCTGCCTCAGGGCAAAGCCATGAGGGAATGAAGTTTGTCTCCTCCCCTCAGTGGAGCTGGGCTTATTGCAAAAAGGAGGAACAATATCCATTCCTTATCTCTCCTTGCTCCCACTTCCAAACTTGCTCAGCTGTGAGTCATGTGACCACCAGGTTATCCCTCCAGGAGTCAGAAAGAGCTGCAGCAATGAATGCAGGAGAGTTACACCTTCTGCACCCAGAGTGGTAAGATCTTGCACAGTATATCACAAAACATAATTTCACACCTCAGTTTCCTCCCACATTTCTCCTCACTGGTAATAGCACCTTGCAAAAATTACATTGGGATTTATACCTGACCCCTTCCTGCAAGCTTCCATCATTTTTAAATCACATAGGTTCCTATGTGTACAGTTAATCTATAAATAGCATTAAATTAAAACATAAAACCATTAAAACCTTTATAATCGAACATACCAGCTGATTTGCCATCAGATATTACTGCCTTCAGTTTTTGGTTTCAGGGGGGTACAGCCATATAGAGGGAGCCCATCAATGTTTTTGTTCAAGTTATCATGATGTTCATTGGCCCCACCAAATGCCTGGTGGAAGAACCGAACCAGTTCTTGAAGGGCCTGCAGCTCTTCCAGGAGTTCTTTCCTCAAGGTCGAGGCCAGGACTGAAAAGGCCCTGGCCCTGCTTGAGGCCAGACGTACTTCTTTAGGGCCAGGGATCATCAGTTTGTTGGAACTGGATGATCGTAATGTCCTTTGGGAGGGTTATAGTTAGTTAAGTGGTCCCTCAAATACCTGTCATTATTTTGGACAAAGCTGTATGGATTCAACATAGTAATCTGTGTCAGTACAGCACAGCTGTGTACTGTATGAGTTACAAAAACATGGCTATTTTTTGCCAATTTTAAAATACTGTTAACCAGTTTTTAATGCATGTTTTAAATAAATATATGGTTTATTCCATAGTTTTCTCATATTGCCTTTGATGACTTCTCTTTATTGCAGTGTGATGAATTTGGATGACTTAACAAGAAGAGGGCTATACCTGAGTGATATTCCATTGCATGATGCAACTCGTGACTTAGTACTTCTGGGGGAGCAATTCAGAGAGGAATACAAGTTGACTCAAGAGTTAGAAATACTAACAGACAGGCTTCAGCACACATTAAGAGCACTGGAAGATGAGAAAAAAAAGACAGATACGTAAGTCTCCTAATAAGAAGCAATATCACAAAATAGTTCTAATAGGGAGGCAGTTTTAAAGGAATGGAAATGTTTTGCTGTCCTGTACTTGAAGACTTCCAAACAGTGTTTGTGTAAAATGTTTTGATGTACTCATGAGATTCTGAAGACTTCATGTACTATTCTTTGAAAAATTTCCCTCCCACTTTTTAAATTATTATATCTATTTCTGATCTTACTCTGCCCCCCATCCCCCATCTAATTAACTTTTTATGGCTTAGTCTTGGATGCTAATTTTGATTTAATGGCACATAACTTATCTCCCCCAACTTTATAACATTATTATTTGACCTTTCAGAGTAGCACAATTTTATCTGGTTTAATTACCAAAATTACCAAATAATTTTTGCCATCATAAACATAGGAAAGCTGCTGGTTTAGAACATCTGTAATAAATCTGAATGTCTAGGTGTACCTTAAGCTTCATCATTGGAATGCAACACTTTGTCCATCTGTTCTATTGTGGTATAGAGCTGGTAACGATTTTTAAAAATTACATCTCACTGAAATCATTTATATTCTAGGCTGGAAAATAGAATTGTCATTCTAGATAGTTAAAGGGTTTTTTTAAATATATATTTTTTGCAAAGTATGTTCCTCCCAATGTTGCTTCTCTTTACTTGCAGGCAACAGTCCCTTTAACATGCTGCTCTCAGTCCTGTAAGACAGCAGTTGGCTATCTAATTCAAATCAACCAGAAAAAGTTATGCTGCTTTGTCCCATTCTCCTCCATAATGACATTTTACACACATTTGCAATGCCATCAATGAAATCAGTCATTTTATACATGCTAAATTTTGCCTTAAGGGTTTGATAATATTGGTACACTTCTTTAAACCTTTGTTTACTCTAGGAAATATTCTGAAGCAAACTAGTGTCTATTTGAGGATTATAAAATCAATCATTAACATTCTGAATAAGAGTGTCCGACTAGTAACTGGGAGACCTGGGTTTTGAAACAAAACTCATGCCATGGGAGCTCACTGGGTGACTTTGGACAAGTCACACTCTCTCAGCCTAACTTATCTCACAGGGTTTGTTGTGAAGATAAAATGGATGCAAGGAGATTGACATAAGCTTTTAGTCTCCATTGTGGGAAACGCTGGGGTAGAAATGAATGTAATAAATAAACAGTTGTACTGTTGTACAGGCAATTGTACTGACATAGAAATTCATCTTTCTCTTTTTCTTCACTCCTTCCCACCCCCACTCCCTGGTTGCTGTTACTTTTTCATATTGTGTAGGCTGCTGTATTCTGTACTTCCTCCATCTGTGGCCAATGAACTGAGACACAAACGACCTGTGCCAGCAAAGCGTTATGATAATGTAACCATACTTTTTAGTGGCATTGTGGGATTCAATGCTTTCTGTAGCAAACATGCCTCTGGAGAAGGTGCCATGAAAATTGTCAACCTTTTAAATGATATTTACACCAGATTTGATATTCTGACTGATTCACGAAGGAATCCCTTTGTCTATAAAGTAAGTGCACATTTTCCATTTTTGCATTTCTCCAAAATACATTGTTCAGTCAAGTAAACCATACATAGTATTTTCATGTTTGACTGACAGGCCCATCTATAAATAATAATGCCATACATAACTGATCTAATGTTGACTTAAATACCACTATTATTATGGAACCAGGTAAACACAGTAACATCCTGGACAGCATACTCCCATCTCCCCCCCTCCAGCCTCATTTTGTACTGTTTATGTAACAATCTGTTCACCATGGTCCTTAAAGAGGGGGGAGGGAGTTAGATCTATTCTGGATCTTAGAATTTGAATATTTTTCTGCCCTTTTCTAAGTTCTACATCATTTCTTGTCCTTCAATTTTATGATTATTAAAGTTCAACTGTTGGTTTATTATGATTGACTTGAAGGATGTAGTTGTGAATTTCCTACATTGTGCATGGGGTTAGATTAGATGATCCTGGAGGTCCATTCCAACTCCATAATTCTATGATGCTTCCTTTCACATTTCTATCGATCCTTAACACTGGAAATTCTTAGAATTTTCTAGTGGGAAGTGGGTGTTCCAGTACATTGATTTGCCCTTTGGTTTGATTCCAGCACCCAGGGTATTTTCAGAGTTTAGCACCAATAATCGCCCACTTTCGTTCGAAGGGCTGCTATATATTCCTTTATTTGGATGGTTGTCTGCTAGTGGCTGACTCTAGAGATTAATTATTGAGACATTGAGACATTGTTCTGTAGTTTTGTAGACTTGCCAAAGATTGGGACTTGTGGTGAATTGGGAAGATTGGGAATTGGTCCTTTTTCAGAGGAAACAATTTATAGGGGTCATGTTGGACTCTGTAATAGGAAAGGGTTTCTTGCCTTCATAATGTCCTTAGCTGTTTTTCAGATATCAGAAGTGATAATGCAAATGCATACCATATAATCAACAAAGCAGAATAACTATCACCTTTATATTCTGTTAGGTTGAGACAGTTGGAGACAAGTACATGACAGTAAGTGGCTTACCAGAGCCATGCATTCATCATGCCCGTTCAATCTGCCACTTAGCCTTGGATATGATGGAAATTGCTGGACAGGTCCAAGTTGATGGAGAGTCCGTGCAGGTTAGTAAATGACAATAGTTTACCTCTTGAGGGATTTTTATCTGTGTGTTTTTTCAGTCCAGGACTTTCCAAATGCATTCTAGGCAGATAGATAAACATAACATTTTTCAGTTACATAACACCTGATGCCACTGCATTTAGCATTAGACTAGGGCCACAGGTTCCAAATGCCCACTTGGCCATTGAAGGTCATTGGATAATGTAAAATCTTGATGCAGTTCATGAAAGCTCTCTTCCAAATTTGGTCTCCCAAAGTCTTGGTATGCCTCTAAAGTTCAGGTTATTAGATCTGTATTATATTTCCAAAATGTCAATTCTTTGTTCTTCTTTCTCTATCTGGCAGTCTTGTGTGTGTGTGTGTAGTAGTAGTAGTAGTAGTAGTAGTAGTAGTAGTAGTAGTAGTAGTTTAGTTCTGCACTGTCATACATCTTGTTAGTTTTCTGTATTTTGTGTTAGTTATATTTTCAGAAATATTCTTACCAGTGGCAATCTGCCTGTGTGTGTATACACACACACACATATGTGTGTGTTCCTTACATTTTCAGTTCAGTTCAAACTTTATTACAGTCGTTCAGACCAAGTTGTATGAAAGTTAATACATAAAAGACCAAAAGAATATGGTCATTTGTTATAATGCAGTTTAAAACAGATAATAAAATAGAACTTAAAATTATGCTACTTTAGAGCATCGGATTTTTATGGCGGTGGCACAAAACTTAGCCAGCTGAGTTGTCACCTGGGGGGACTCATCACTTAGCAGCCTCTTTGCTCGATCTACATCATGATGTTCTGGCAACTTTTAAGGAGTGGTTCAATCAAGTTGCTACGATTGTCTACATAAACAGGGCAGGGGAACGATATATGCTCTCTTGTATCAATTTCGCCACTCCCACAAAAACATTGTCTCAGTGTTAGGGGGATGTTCTTATAGCGACCCTCTACAAGAGCTGAAGGCAAGACGGAGCATCTTGCAAGGGTAAATGCCCTTACGTTTTCAGAAATTTTCTTACCAGTGGCAATCTGCCAGTCTTCCAAAATAGGTTATAATTCTAGGACAGATCTTTAAAAACAAGCCAGAAGATCACCGAATTATAAAAAGAAGAAAAAATGGCTATTTTCCTGTAAACTCCCAATTTAGGGAAAGCCAGTCTTTTTAGGTAGCTGTTTGCTCAATTTCTATTTAGACAGTGGGTATATGGTTAAATGTTACCTTACACTAGTCTGGCTATAGAAACAAACTGGGCTGCAGCAGCATGGGCCCTGATATGTTTGGGGGTCCATTGAACCAAGCAAGTCATACTATCTGCTTTCCGTGTGTTGGGGTTCAGTCTGTGTAGTGGTGGTGGGATTCAGAAGGGATCTTTATTTGGGAGGTGGATTATGATTTTTTATGGCTTTGGCAAGAAAATGGAGACAGAGTATGGGCAGATTCGGGCTTGTCAACATGCCTCCCTAGTCTCCCTATTCTCATGAATCAAACAGGAAGTGGAGCAATAATAATCTAATAGCCTCTTGGTAGAGAATTTTCTACAGTGATACCACATCCTACCATTGCCAAATTAATTAGTTGGCTTTTCTGTTGTGTAGCCCCTCCCCCCCCAAAAAACTGTAATTGTAGGCTGTCTAAGTACCATCAGAAAGTGCATCTTTTTTTCAAGTGAGTGTCTGTGGTGGCATATCCACCATCATAATTGATACAGTCATTGAAGTAGAGCAGGGGGTTGGACTAGATGGCCTGTATGGCCCCTTCCAACTCTATGATTCTATGAAGTACAGTATTCTAATTTATACTAGTTCTACGCTATTGTGAACCATATGTCTTAACAAACCTAAGTAGTAATTATGAATACTTATTAGGCGTTCTGATAATTGTCCGAGTAAGGACGTTTGAAATTTATTATCATGGGTATAACATCTGAAGTCTTCTATATTGTATGCCCTGCTTTTAAATCCACTTGGCGTTATTTTCTTTTCCATTTTATTTAAAGATAACAATAGGCATTCATACAGGAGAAGTAGTTACTGGTGTCATTGGTCAAAGGATGCCGCGTTATTGCCTTTTCGGAAACACAGTTAACCTAACAAGCCGAACAGAAACCACTGGAGAAAAGGGGAAGATCAATGTTTCTGAATATACGTACAGGTATGACACTAGACTGAAATGTACTGATTGATGCAACCTATTTCTGTGCAACTGCTGTTAAATTATATGTGAGAGCAAGGGGTTGCATCAGCTGCCAGGCAACTCATTCAGGGGTTTGGCTGCAAGTTGATCAACCAGCTGCATTACTAGGAGTAATTATTCTAACAAATCACTAGCCTTTTGTATCTGATATGGATGGGGTGACAGAGGGAAAGCTGGGTTGCTGACTCTTCCCTGCAGCACCCCTGTTGCCCTTTGCATCATTACCCTGCTGTCCAGTCAGCTTTGCATTCATTGGGGAGACTCCTTCGCATATTATACCTGCCCTAGGGAACTAGACAATATGGAGTACCTTGTTGTGCTCTCCCCACCTATGTTCTTTGATTTGGAAGTAATGAACAAATTATCAAAACCAGAAAGAAAGTTTATCCAGGAATCATACAGACTCAAGGATTTTTGGTTTCCTCCTAGCGATTTCCCAGTTTTCCCAACCACAATGGGCTGGACTACTTGGACATGGGATAGACATGATAGTCAGGCTGTCAGTGTCAACTGTAGTCCATGTCAAATCTGGGGAACCTGGACTTAATAAAGAGATGGATTTGTTTTAATTCCATCATGAGTCTTTGTGTCATCCTTTCACCCTTCTCAGGCTTATCTCTGCTGCGGGCATTGAAGATAGTCATTTTCAGATTCTCTAGTGAACTGTGATAGGATCATTTATTTTAAGGTTTTGTCATTACTCAGCAGTTTCCTCAAGAACAAGTTGCTGCTCTTGAATGATAGTGACTGTTATTTGGTTTAACAAGATCTGCTCCTGAACAATTATTGTTTATTGCAGATGTCTTATGACTCCTGAAAATTCAGATCCACAATTCCATCTGGAGCACAGAGGACCTGTTTCAATGAAGGGAAAAAAAGAACCAATGCAAGTTTGGTTTTTGTCCAGAAAGTGCACAGAGACAGAGGTATGACTAATGAAAGGATCTGTTTAAAAAAATGCAAGACATAAATATGAACAAATGATCCAAATGACTAGAGCTGTTTTACTTGTAAAACTTAATGTTCCCGTGAAGTAATGAGCCATTTTTTAAAAGAAAAAAACAAAGTTGCATTATTATATTTGCTATCTTGACAGCAGATTAATGTCTGGTATTTGTCCCTGGTGTTCATGGCATTTGCAAGAAACTGGTTTTTGTGTTTCAAAATGTCCTTGAGAAAGTGCCAAGTGTTTAAATATTTACCACACTTCTCTGCCCTCCCTCTTGATTAGAACTGGTAATTTACATTGTCTGCCGTTAGCTGTAGCATAGAATAGGTCAGTATTATCACCTTCTGTTCACTTATTACAGCCTTTCAAACCCTGGCCACCATTCAAAACCTTCCCTTGGTATAGTTTCTGTTACATTTTTTCTTTGCACCTTAAGATTTCAGATTCAAATTCACTGTTTGCCTCACACTAATTCTGATAACCGTTTAGCCCATATAACTGACTTAATTGTGCTAAAAGTTGGTGGGTTTTGTTTTTCAAACAATCTGAGGCTGCACCCAAAAGCTCAGAAATTTCTTTGGAGACCATGTACATGTCAAACATTGTTATCTGAGCCCCAGTCCATCCGGAATTCTGCACAAATTTTGGCTTGTCATGTGGTTCATGCTCATGTTTACTCTGAACACTGCCTCCCTGAGCATTGCTCCAATTGTTTTGTAATACAACAGAATACTTGTTATACTTGTTATCCATGATTTCCACAAATCCAGTCCCTCACTTCTCAAAACTTTTCTTGCATGCCTTCAAGGAGTTGGCGCATGATGTTAACTAAGCCAAGAGAAGCCCAAGAGGACATCGAACAGGGTGGAACACTGGTCTTGTTACTAACTCATGCTTGTAGTAATTAGATGCTGCTGCTCATGCTACATGCTGTATCTCTGTTCTCAACCTTTAACATTTTTTTGACTGGGTGCTTTTTTGTTATTCATTCAGCTTTTGATATTGTAATATCTCTGCTGTGGTCATGTTCCCTCAGATGTGATTCAAGATAAACATGTTAATGTAGTGCAGGGGTGGACAAACTGTTGCTCTCCAGATGTCTGTGGACTACAATTACCATGTGCCCCTGCCAGATTTGGCCACCCCTGATGTAGTATATACTGCCATGTGCTTCCCATTGCCTTTTCTAGTGACCAATCATCACAATATTGATGGCAATGTGACTCAAAATGGTTTGTGAACAAAAATAAATTCCAAGCAGAATACTCCTGAGCTCAGAGCCTTGATATTTTTAAGAGAGTGATTTGGTTCCCTGATTTCCACTAACTATACTAATCCATCTGTCTACTATTGTGAAATATTTTAGTTCATCTAGAAGCCAGCTTCAGTGCACTGTCAGTTGCTCTTTTCCTATGTGTTGGCTGTCTGCTGATTCAACATATGCATCTTCCACAGAAAAGAAGGTTAGCTTGTGTAATGTTATGTACTGCTTGTAAATGTGTGCAAATTCCTATTCTAAGTCCATTCTCTCCATTTTCTCTTAACAGTTTAATAGTGGTGTAGCTGATACATGAGATGCTGCCAGACAACTTTTTAATATCATGCATGATGATATTATTGGGGAGGGACCATGTGGTGTTTATCTATGAGAATAGTTCCAAACAAATCTAGTTCACGTGCCAGAATCAAACACAGTTTTTGGGCCTTGAGACTGACCAGATTTATCCCCAAATCAGGTTGGCCTGTTGAAATCCACAAGTCCTCCATTAATCTAGACATTGTTATAATGTACAGATATGATGGTAAAGCCATCATGGCATGGACTGGGCCACCCCCCCCCCTCCCAAATTGTATATACAGAACCACACATGGCACCTTGATCAAACTTTTGGATGAATGTGCAGGGGTAGGAAGCCATGATTCAGTCCTTCTTCTCTACTATATTTGTACTTTTCCAGAATTCAGACAAAGCTGCCTGAAACAGTTGCCAGTGAAATACTTGATTTGTTCTAATTTTCAGAAATATGCTTGTTTTATTGCTTGAAATGGGGGAGGGGGAGATCTGTTAGTATATTAAGACCCTTGATTATTCCGATTCATCCTGTGTCCTTCCATGTAGACTTGTGTCAATACAACTGCCATATAAACAACGTTCATATTTTTATGAACTTCTGGTTATTGCTCTTGAGCTCTAGATTTGTCAAGGTTAATGAGGGTTTTTTAGATGAACTGTAGGAATATTGTCTATTATTAGTTTATTGTTATGACTAATCTTTGTCTTTATAAGATACCACTATGTACATGTATAAATATATATGTACATATAAATGTTATGTATAAATATTGTCGCAACTAGTATATGTATATATAATCAACACAAAATATATGTATAAATGTTTTATGTTATTGTGTACAAGGCAAGATTTTAAATTATGGGCTTTTCCTACTGATCTCTGGAAGGTTTTTTTTTTCAGTGAAAAAAGTACATCTTAATATTGGAGCTGATATAATAAATACACATTATCCCTGATCTTATGTATAGAGTCTGCCTTATTTATGTGTTTTGCAAGCCATGTCTTGATCTCAAATTCAGTGTAAACATGCAGACCTCCCACTTGCTGGAAAAGAAAGATCTAAAGTTTTTGAAGGTCTTGCAGCAATGGGACTCTATAATTCATTAACTGAAGCAACCGGATCCTCATAGATTATATGCCATATTCCTTTTGCTGCAAGTTTGTATTTCAGTGTTCTATAGAAGTAGTAGGGAAGGCACTTAAAGTGGTGTATGGTTCTTCTATCACCACTTTTGCAGGACTCTTTGTTCCACTTTTGCAGTGTTTGTGTGTATGCATATATGCACACATATTGTACTTTTTATTACAAAGGGAACACAATCTTATCCTACAGTCTGCTGCACAGGTAGAAGGTACTGACCTAGCACAACACAGCCTACAAAATTCTGCTATCTTAAATTCTGCACTCATGCAGGAGAGTTGGGTAGATTACCAACAAATGATCAAAACTACAGAAATTTGTGGATAGTGAAGAAAGGGAATGCTGGGGTCAGGATATAGAAATGCTCGAGCAGACATTATCCAAAAGCCTTTCGGTCAGCATGATGCCATCAGTCTTAGTGCAAACATAGAATCATAATAATGAATAAAGCTTTTTAAAATCAGTCTCTTATGAATGTATTTTAATGAAACTGGCAAAGCCAAAACGGATCCCAGGTATACAACAACCCGTTTTCTGCATATAGCTTCATCAGTGGCTTATACCTTTATTGTCTCCAACTGTCTCATAATATACCTTAGCCAACTGCTCCATCTGTAAGAGGAGGATCCATTTAAAATTTTACTATTTGGTCTTATTAGTGATTAACTGAATCCTGAATAAGTATAATTTGACCCTAAGTTCCCTTTTGGTAGTGCTCTTAAAAGGCACATCTATCCTAATGTCCCTTGTCACCTCTCCATTCATATGAGTAATCATCACCCTAAGTATTTATACACAGACCTTTAAGAAGAACTCTTTCATTTCCAAGTTTTCCTTCCACACTTCCCCAATATTACCCAGCAGCTTCTCTGGAGGATGAAGACTTCTGAGCACGCTCACAGCCTTCATCATACAGGATTAAATACAATATTAATAGCAACTAGTTCTGACTGAGATCTGCTGACAGCCTGAGGTGCCATGCTTGTGTGTGAGGGGAGAATGGGAAGCTAGTAAGCAGGGTTGCAACAAGTTGATTAAGGGAGTCACTGAAACCATACTTGGTTGATATGTGATGGAATGGAACTTGTTCCCCATCTCTGTTACTGCTGGATATACAAGCCTCCAGCAATCATTTGCATTTTGATACCAAGAGGCTATATTTAGAAAATGCAGCTTGACACCACAAACTGCTAATATCATTTCCCCTGCAAGTTTGTTTTGAAAAGGTCATATCCTTCCTTTGCTTGAGACTGTTCTGTGAAAAACCACATTAAACCATCTGTCGGAGCTGATTTTGTGAAAGCAGATATAGAGCAATGAAGAGGATTGATGCATTAATTACTGACGTGGCCAGACCCTCTCTGTCTGTTCAATGTCCACTTCTCAAGAAGAGTGATATTTTCTAAGACATCCCATAATTCAAACGCTCCGGGTGTCAGGACAATGCCACTAGGCAGTCTGTTCTTCAAAACCCAATTATATTTGAATAGTCACTCTGGCTTTTATGCGCTTGAAGTCTGGAAGGCCTGCCTGAGTTGTCAGTTTTGCTTGTGATGATGATGGATCCACTTCTTATATTTAGCATTGCCAGCTCCAAGTTGGACAATACCTGGAGACTTGGGGGGTTGGAGCCCGAGGATGGGGGGGGGGGTTCAGGGGGGGAGTGACTTCAATGGAGTATAATACCATAGAGTCCATCATCCAAAGGAACCATTCTATCCAGGTGAACTGATCTCTCTTGCCTGGATATGAGTTGTAACCCCAGGAGTTCTCTGGCTACTACTGGCTCACTGGGTTTCAGTATGTATCCAGTAGCTGCCTGTGCTCTGGATGAAGCCTAGAAACATTGATCACAGGAGAGTAGGCCAATGCTTGTGATATCAGTACAACGGATCATGTTGCACGTATAAGTTTAGAGAGAGATGAAACATCTGTTTCCTGCTTGCTAGAGATATGTGTGGTTTATATTGCATTCCCTGTCTCCTTCTCCTTTCCCTGTCTCCTTGATCTCTCTTTAAGTGAGTCTCCTGGCGAGAAAAGTGATAAAGTCTGGCATTCTAAACTGAACGTAAAATATTTTAAGATCCAAATCAAAACAGTGAAAATGTCATCCTCCCTCAAACAATGAGTTCCTATAAGTGTTACCTAATGCTCTTATAAACATTTCCAGTGAAATCTGAATCATGGAAATATTTGGCACCCAAGGTGGTTCAGATAAATATAATGACAGGAAAAGTATTGTTTACAATTAGCAAGATTCCTAACAAATGTGGATATGGATAAAAACATGTATGGGTTAAAAAAATTTAAAAACCAAGGAGGGGGAGATGCTATCCTAAGCAGAATTATATTCGTCAAAATTCACTGAAGAATGTAGGAGAAGGTTGTAATGGCAGATTCATCTTTTTCAAAAACCCAAAACTGTACTCTTACTCTCAAAGCACAAGGAGTTTTACATCATGGCAAAATTCTAGAAGGGGTGCCATAGTTTTGTCTATTTCTGTGTGCCTGTCAAGTGTTTATCTTCCAGTTGCACCTGGGATGAAGGTGGCACTATTGTGCCTAAGGTTCAAAATACATGAAGGTCACCAATGTGGAGGAAAAGACAAAATGACATCAAGACACAGCTAAATTTCCATTTTGCATAGTTCATTTAGGCACTGTGTACTTTCTGTCAATACCTATCTCCAAGGGATCAGGATCTAGCACATACACTAGAACTTACAAAACATTCATACAGTAAACATTAATAATCAATAAAGATTCTTTAAAAATATTAGTATTTTGCATTAGGAATTTTATGTACTATTATAGTGCTACTAAGAGCCTCTTGTGGCGCAGAGTGGTAAGGCAGCAGAAATGTCTGAAAGCTCTGCCCATGAGGCTGGGAGTTCAATCCCAGCAGCCGGCTCAAGGTTGACTCAGCCTTCCATCCTTCGAAGGTCGGTAAAATGAGTACCCAGCTTGCTTGCTGGGGGGTAAACGGTAATGACTGGGGAAGGCACTGGCCAACCACCTTGTATTGAGTCTGCCATGAAAACGCTAGAGGGCATCACCCCAAGGGTCAGACATGACTCGGTGCTTGCACAGGGGATGCCTGTACCTTTTTACCTATAGTGCTACTAAAAGACACTAAATATTATCCTTATCCATGGTTCCTCTAAATATTTGCAAAACAGCCTGGGGGGTAGAACATGTCCGGGTGACCGAGTTGGAATAGGGCGAGTCAGGATGCTGGTTGCACGCTGATTGGCCCTGCTCCTACAGCTCCCACCCTCCCTCCCTGGACGCTAGCTACGTTCCTCTCAGATGTGCCAGAGACAGAAAGAGACACACAGAGCCCTGCCAGACCGAACACGAGCCCTCATTCCCTCCTATTGTCCCTATCAAAGCTAAATAGCTGCATCTGGATGTGGGTTCTAGCAACAAGTTTCTATTAACAAATGGCTATTTTACCATTGAGCTGCAAAGTTCTGAGGACTGTTATGAGCAGACAAACTATAAATGCAAACAAGGACATTCAGGTTGTTTTGTCAACACAAACTTGTTGATGATACCAAATCATTCACAGATATTTCTTTGTAGAAAACTGTACTCTCCAGAATTAACAATCTTCCCATTGTTTACATAAGTCTTTGGAAGAAAGCAAAGTATTCAGACCTCACCACCTCACAACAAAGACGGTAAGCAGACATTTGTGTGTGTGCATCACTAGTGCCACTAGGCAGGAGCAGAAAAATCTTTGCATACAGATCTTTACAATTTTGATCATTTCCAAGGTTTTTTCTTCTACCTTTGTTTGCAGAGCAGAAATATAAGACCAGTGTTTCTGATTCTGCCCAAGATGTTGACTCTTTCTCCATTAACTCTTTCCTTAAATGACTGGTTGAATTTTAAGTATTATTCTAGAAAAGGATTATTATAGGGAGAGGGCACAGCTTGATGGCAGAACACCCATTTCAAATGTAGGTTTAATTGTTGTCCTCTCCATTAAATAAGGAAACTTCAGCCTCTGCAGTCTTCCCAGTTGTGGTGATTTTGCTTTGCCCCATATAACCAACAAAGGGAAAATAATTTGTATAAGCACATAGCTGGATTTTCTCATTCTCCTTCCTACTTATGCAGGCAATGGTTGAGGAAGTAAACCACAGGTAGATTCCTATGACCTGCCATGTGGATAGATTTAACACCTGAATTTTGTGTGAATGAGACTTCATGTAACTTTTAGACATGCTAATAATCCTACCCTAAGCACAATTATTAAGGGATAAGTTCCATTAGGGTCAATACATAAACGTGCTTAGGACAAAGTCATTACTTTGAATACTTGGTTTGGATACCAATTTATGAAGGAAGTGAAAAAAGCAATCTAATCCACTTGCTACACCTGTATATTTTCTGTCCCTTATTGGTGATCTATTATTAGCAGTGTGCTTATCAGTGACATGCAAATACTGAAAACGTCCTCCAAATGTGAATTGTTTGGGTCTTTGACCCAGATTTCAAGAAAGACAGTGTGGCTGGATATTAGCTGGGCATACTGAATCTCTCCCTGTGCATCTGGTTTATTTCCAGTTAAACAAAGTTTGTCATTTGTATTCCAAACATTATCTAAATGATATTTCCCTGCATTGATCAAAACTGCACGCAGAGTCAAGATTGTCTCAAGGAGATGTCATTTATTGAGAATGCACAATGAATGCAGTCACTAGAAGTAGAAGAAGACATGAAATAGCATTAAGGACTGTAAACTAATTAAAAACTTTTAAAATTGATTAAACTTAATTGATTAGACTTTAAGTAAACTCTGCAGTACATCATTAGAGACAATACTGCAAGAAAAGCTAATTACTGTCACAGAGACTGAAGCACAATAAAACTGTTTTATCAGTTAACCAGCGGACTGCATCATGAGATGTTTGCAATGGTACTATTGACATTAAATGTTCATGCAGATTTTGTGCAAATTTTTGTTATCTAATTTATGCTTTCAGGCTTAAGGATATCAACAGTAGAAACAACTCTTCCATTTTCCCTTGAAAGTTTCACAGAAAATATGTAGTTATGTATTTAACATTCAGTGGGTTGGATGATCCATTAACCACTAAAAGGCTATACTGGGGATTATGGGACTCTACCAGTAGCCAATGCATCTGCTGGAGGACAGGTCGAATATGGGCCCTCCATGGGGTCCCTTGCAAGGACCTGTGCAACTATGTTCTGTCCCAGATGTAATTTCTGGGTCAGGGCCAAGGACAGCACTTTGTAGGACTTTTGAGACCCATCAGGGATTAATCTATTAATTTATATATATATCACTAATTTATTTTGTATATTTGCACATTTCTACTAAAAAAATCAATGATTCACACATTTTGGATTTTCAGCAGGAGGATGAGAATTGTCAAATTATTCTTATATCCCCACTGACTAGGGTATCACCTTTTCTCATCTGCAGCATTCCCACACAGTTGGATGGGGACCATGATAGCAAATCCATAAGACTACTTGTAGGTTTCACGTATAGCAAAGACAAAGATTATTGTTTTTGGTGTACTGTGTGAAATTATCTTTTGCTATAAGGAAAGGCAAAAGGTAAGAGGGACATCTGCTGGTGATGGAGTGCAATTAGTGATGCCCCACTCCAGAGCTAGCCCTTCCCTTCCAATTGTTGAAATTTATATTAGTGAAATTAGCATTTACAATCAAGATGGAAGAAAATGTATTTTATTCTCTTGAGAAATGCACTAGCCAACAGGATGAGGAAGGGATAGTGGACTGTATTACCTGCTACCTGTAGTTATTTTCCTACCCTCACTGCATTGTTTTCTGTGTTATGAATGGTTTAGCATATGTCTAGCACTTTATGCTTTGTTTTAGTCTTCTGTAATCCTAATCCTATTATACTGCTTAATAGAGGTTTTATTCTATTGATTGAATCAAGATACATCTGTGTAATCTGCCTTGAGTCCCAATGAAAAAGACAGACTGTAAATAAAAATAATGAAGATAACAAAGATTAAGGATGCTGATAAAAATTGCATGTTTGTGAAAGCATGAAAAACTAGGAAAGATGGGAAGGAAGTCAAGGAAACTATGCTCTTTAGACACTTTTTGCTTTAAAAATAATTCTTGGGGGGGAAGTGTGATAAGGGAAGGGGAAGTGACTGTTCTCCATGAGTTGGTTTGGTAATCAAACACTCTTGGGTCTAATGCAGTGAAAATTAGGTATGCTCGAATCCCACTGGAAATACAGTCAATTAAATTTCACAGTTCAAAAGTTGAAGCTTATTAGCTTTGACAACTCTGAGTTCCTTGCATTGGTATGCATATCCAAATATAAAATACATGTGCTGATGTGAAGAGAATACTCATGCAGAATTACATACATACATTTCATTTTCAACCTCGTGGCTGACATGATGCTGGGATATCAGCGAGGATCCATTTTTCCAGTGCAAGATAGGAAGAAGTGGGAGTATACAAAAATGATCAGTCAAATCTTTTGTAATTTTCAGTTGGATCCTTCAATACTGGAATTAAAGCTAATTGTTTTACATTAAAAATCTGGCAGGTGTTTCCACTGAATTTCGTAGGAATCGCATTCTCTGTTCCCAGACAAAAGTAAACTAATCAATAAATATTTCTAACAGCGATTTTCTATTTCTTGTTAGCAAAATACTTAATCAGTCTAACAATGCAAATAAACTATTTTTATAGGTGAACTGTGCCTATAATTGATACTGCTCTATCCTGCTTTATGAGGTGAACATATTTTGTAAAAGCTGTTACAAAAAGTATGTACAAATGAAGTATAATGACTATATGTACAAGTATGTACAAATGAAAAATAATGACTATAAAGGAAATTAACCATGGAGCATAGAGACAGAAAGAAGCAACAGTATTTTTCTGGGTCTTTTAAAATAGCCTTCTACTGATTGTATCTACCAGGAATGCTAAAAAATATCATGCAAAGGGGGGTGGGGGTGGGCGGAATGTCAGTGTCTTTCCAAATGAAAGCTGGTGTGTTTCATCTTGGTGGCCAAAGCTCAAGCGCTACTGGGTAATTGTCCTAGATTTGCAAGAGTTGATGGTTGCTCATTGGCCATCAGTGCATGATGGAGTTCAGGCTGCAGGTTTTCAAATAATAGCAGCTTTTCAAATAACCAAACCAGCTTTTTAGCTGACCATCCAAAGCAGCTTTCTGCGGCATCATGAACAAAAGCCATGTAGGGTGGGGGCTGTATTGAGAAGAACTGTGCAAAGCTGAGCCCAAAATGGGCTGGATCCAACCTATGAATGTTTCTTTCCTGATTTGTATGATGCTTCCTTATTGCCAAAAGCCTGACTTTTTGAAGTAGGTTCTGGGAAACTAGTTTATCATACAAACATTTGAATTTCACTGACCTAGTCGCATCACTTGAAGCTTCCTTATCCTGAGCTGGACCACAGATCTATCAAGGACAATACTATCTTCTGTAGCTTTCCTGCTGCTTGATCCTTTTAATTAGAGATGCTGGGGATTAATCTGGGAGCTTCTGCATGCAAAGCACAGACTCGACTTCTGAGCCACAACCCCACCCTAACTTAGCAGCAGCTAATAAGAAGAGGGGTGTGAATTCCCCTTTGGTCCAGTAATACTCATTTTTATACTAAAGGTGAAACTTAAAAGGTATTCTGAGCACAGCAAAAAAACGTTTCATTCACATTTTATAATTTACATGATAGGCTCCCCTTCATTATAAGCAAAACAAAAGCCATCTACAGCCCCTTTCATTCCTTTTCTGAGAGCCCTTAACATTCTTGAATTCTCTTCTTGTGTGGTTGTTGATTCTGATCTGAAGTATTCCAGTTGGGAAGTTCTGGTGCTTTCAATAGAAGAAAGACACACATCCAGTAGAAATTGGTGAAAATATATTCAACGACCTCTATGATTGTGATCATGCTGGCTCCACAAAATAATCCAAGTTGCCCACCTACATCAGCTGCAATGAAAAAACAATAGCAATTCGGCAGTTTCTTAATTTATGCTGAAACTCCACACAAAGTAAATGAAAGTAGGTTCAGTTCCCTTCAGTGTGAGAGGACTCAAAGAAAACTAGTGTAGGAATGATACACTAGCAAGGAATATTGGAATTGCCAGCACTGGACTGGTTTCAGTACAACAGGACTTAAAAGGAAAACATATATATTTGTTTGTGCATTAATATCCTTATCCATGGTTCCTCCATATATTTGTGAAACAGCCTGGGGGGTGGGGCGTGTCCAGCTGTCCAAGTGGAAATAGGGACAATCAGGTGATTGGCCCTGCCCCTGCAGCTCCCATCTCCAACCCTGGACTCTAGCCTCTTTGCTCTCAGACGCACCTCAGTGCCTGGAGCCAGCAACAGATAAGGGGAGAGGGCCCTGGGCAAAGGGTCATGGTGGAGGCCTTGCTAATGAGGGCCTCTTGGCCTGCTAGCCTGGGCTTGCTCACAAAGGCCTCCTGACCTGCTGACTGCCTGCTAAGGTGCTCTGTCCTGGGCCTGCTAATGAGCTGACCAGCCCCTGCTCACCCCACTTGATTTAGCTGTGCGCTGCGGCCCAAAGCCCCTTTAAGCTGCCTGGCTGGGAGCCAGGGGAGGGGGCCCTTTCAAGGCCCATTCTTAGGAATGGGCTTTGAAGCTAGTAAGGTAAACGTATCCCCTGTGCAAGCACCAGGTCATGTCTGACCCTTGGGGTGACGCCCTCCAGCGTTTTCATGGCAGACTCAATACGAGATGGTTTGCCAGTGCCTTCCCCAGTCATTACTGTTTACCCCCCAGCAAGCTGGGTACTCATTTTACCGACCTCGGAAGGATGGGAGGCTGAGTCAACCTTGATAAAAATCATTTTAAAGCAAATTAAACCTTATTCCCTCAAAATAATTCTATTTCATGATATACTGGAATTCAGCTTTCTCTTACTTGGAAACAGCAAAGGCCAGGGAAATGCAGCAAGTTAGCATGTTTGTAAATTAATACAATTAATGTTTGTATATCATAGGTATCTCAATGAATGCAAAGAATTGCCTTTTAACTGAGCACAACTTACCAAGCAGCTCAGATATGCTCAGTGCCTTCTGCTGCTGGGTCATCTTGTAATTCAGATCATGATATTTAATGTCAATATAGACAAGGTTATGCCTAGGGACAGTACATTATGATCAATACTGGTATTGTTATTATTTCAATATTTCTATTACACATTGATGTCACTTGAGGCATTGTCATATGTTTTGATCTCACATCACATATTTATCTGAGGGATTCAGAGTAGCTTCCTTGGTTCTACTCTCCCTATTTTATCCTCACTACCAGGTTTGGTTCAAGGTAATGATCATCACATGCAAAGTTCTACATGGCCTTGAACTCTCATAGCTGCTGTACGACCTCTCCAACCCGACAGCTTCAGTCATTTTTTCAGAGTCTTCTGTGGGTGCGACCCTGCAAATGAGCTAGGCCAACAACTGTCCACATATATTGTGACCCTCTCTTTGCGGAATAGCCTGTCGTCATTCCACACATTATGAAAAATGGTTTTTTTTTTTTAGGAGAGCTTTTCCATTGTTCGGGGGAAATTGTAGGGATCAGCACATTCAGATTGCGAGGAAAACCTTTGTTATCAAGGTGTCTCCACTGCCAGTTATTTGTTCAAGATTTTGGGATATGCAAGATCTCTGCATGATTCGAAAACATATGCAAAATATCTTGCAGGGGGCATCTATACATAGACATGCTGGTGAGAGAGCACTGGCAAAGGGAGTGTTGAGTGGTAGTCACTTGCTTTCTATACTGGGGGTCCATTAGAGGACAATGAAAGAAAATTTAAACATTAAGTAGCAGAGTGTTGAACTGAAATACAACACAACTATTGGTTGTGGCTGGTTACAAGCCAGAATGTTTTAATCAAAAATTAGTTGTGCAAGAACAGAATTTCATATTCCTTTCATATTCCTTTTCCTTCAAGCCTTAAATTCAGAGGTATTCAAGATAAAAGGTCATGTAAAACAGCTCAAGTTTTAGATTAATTTTAATTAATGAAGGATTAATTGACTGGGTCATGCCCTTCTGTATCTCTAACCTGAACACTTTGCATTCTAACCATCATAACAGCCCCACTAATGGACCCCATTATTTAGGCTTTCTGACATCAATGAGGAATGACTGGTCTCTATCTTTGGCACACAGCTGTAAATAGCTGGCCTTCCCTTTTAATATTTTTGAGAAAAAACAATTGACCATGCTATTAGAGAATTTATGATGTGTGCTTTTGCTTGATTCCTATACCTTAAACATGGAAACAGAAACATTTCCCAGTAATCTGCTGTGCCTCACTGAGTAATGGCTAGATAGTACACTGTTTGTGAATAATAAAACAGTTGTCAAACTAAGCTAAATAAGAAAGATGCCATGAAATTCTCACAAAGCTCGGCAAAGTATTATCGTAATTGAAACTCTTTTTGCAGGCAGGTTATAAAAGCAAACATTAAAGTATTTTCTACAGGAATAGCTAATACCATGACAACAAATTAGGCATCAAATTGCCAATAAGGATGGTCAAACTCAAAGGATCATAGAATGATGAGGAAATATTTTTTCAAAAACCAAGGGCCTGTGCCATAATGGCTGCGGCTCAAAGTAGAATGTGTGCTTTGTCTGAAGAAGGGCCCAGCTTACTCCCCTCTTCTACTGCAATGGTATTGGGTGATTATTTGGAGACTGCCAGGCATAAACATTCTGGAAATGATAAGTTAGATGCATCATTGGCATGACTCAATATAAGGTAGCTTTATATATTCATATGAGTGTGTATAATGAGAACAAAGGTCCCTTAAATGTTTAGTCTTGGGAATAAAAAAGAATAAATCACTCAGACAATTATTTTGCATCTTATTTTAGTTTTACATTCAGAGTGATTCATGAAATAGCTAATAACTATAGACATAAGAGTTTCCCATGTATTCTTAGATATTTGTCTACCTGCTGGATAAATTTTTATACCTTGCTTAGTAAACCAATTATGAAAGTTGTGATTTAAATATAACTAAAATTCTTGACTGATTAATATATTATTAAAAGAGAAAATGAATTGGATTGGATCATAGAATCTGGCTGGTCATGACTCAGATAGACCCATGAGTGGATCTTCCCAGAAAAATTATAATCATGCAGGGTCTGATTTGGATCCAAGCAGGGACTTAAGTCTTCTCCCCCATGTAATTTAGTTGATTTAGACCAACTATCTCTTCAGGATGAATGGGGGGGGGGACAAGATATTTCACTTTCCTTACAGTTTTCCTTTCCTGAGAAAACAACAGACTGAAAGAGGGTCGGTTTTGATTCATAAAACTATACAGACATGGGAAGGTGAAATCATCCTTTCTCTAGCACCATGATCTTGATCTGAAATGTGCTCTGGGTCTTTTGTTAGGATCTTAGACTGGTATAAGGGTCAAAGCAGCCTCACACCTGCCTGCTAGTCCAATAAAGTATTATCGTCCTGATACTGAATCTCACATACTTTGGGACCAACACATCAGTTAATTTTTTTCGGATGTGAGCTGCTACAAGTAGTTAAAGAAGTTTATTCAGACACATAAAAGTGCAGTGCTTGTTCTGTCATAATTAGAAATCAAATTACCTTATATATGCTGGGCTTTTGTTTAGTTTTGCAGAAAGGAATTTCACAGCCTTTTCACTTGCAAAAGTTGAATAGGAGATAGTGACGGGGTAATCTGTTTCCTCACAAGGTACTGGACAAGTAGAATTATGTGTTCCTGCTGTACACAGTCCCATCAGCTCTATGTTATCTAAAATGGCAAGAAGGCCCATTTATAAATGTTGCCCATCCCTGAATGGTAAAAATCATTTTAACTTTTGTCCCTTGCAAAGAATGCTAATGTAATATTATTTGGTCCCTCATTTTAAACAAATGCCTTAGTAAACTACCACAAGCTGGCTGGTCCAAAAGTTGGCAGCATAGAAATCCAACAATAAACAAACAAATCATTTGCAGGGGGTAATTCAGGAATTAGAGAGTAAACTACATGTTAAATATATACCCACCATCCTTTCATAATGAAAGGTATAAAACCTGAAATATTTTCCCATGGAGGTTCCAGTAGAAATATATTTCTGTCATTCACATTCCCGTATATACTTGCATATAAGCCAGCCCGCATATAAATTGAGGCACCTAAATTTACCACAAAATCTGGGCAAAATTATTTATTCGTATATAAGCCAAGGGTGGGAAATGCTCCATCATCACAGGCTGTCCCATTTAGCCTCCCCCCAATAAATACAGAAAAGTCAAGAGGATGAATAGCTGCTGGTTTTTGTACCCCGCTTTTCACTAACCAAAGGAGTCTCAAAGTGGCTAACAATTGCCTTCCCTTCCTCTCTTGATGCCAGACACCCTGAGAGATCTCTGACAGAACTGCTCTGTGAGAACAGCTCTGGCAGGAGAACCAAATAGTGTCCCCTAGGCCAGCAAACCAGAGCAGAACAACAGTACCCAAAGTTGGCAACTACAACAAGTACAACAGTTACCAAACTGGACAACTCTAACTACAACTGCAGTGCTCCCCCAGAACAAAACACTGAAATAAAGATGTGTAAAACTGAACACTGAAAGAAAGAACTGTAAAAATCAACTTTTAAAAGAAACACAACCCCAAGAAGAAAAGGCAAACAATGTTGCCCCCCTCAGATAAAAGAAGAAAGAAACACTAGGAGAAAGAAACAGTAAATCCCAAAGCACCCCCAAAAAACCACCCCACCCCACTTCCAGAAACTAAAAGAATAGTTTGGAAGAAGTGATTAAGAAGAGGAAGAAGTGAAGGCAAAAGGGAAAAAAAGTTCAGAGTCCCTCAGTCAAACCATTGATGTCCTACAAGCTGCCAGAGCAAGCTCACCTTGCAGTACATGTTTGCAAAGGGTAACGTAATGATTGGCTGGCTGGAGCAGGCTTTTATTTCAGTTACCGCATATACCCACATATAAGACGAGGCGGGCTTTTTCTGTGTGAAAAAGGTGCTGAAAAACTAGGCTTATATGTGAGTTTGTAGGGTATGTTCTTTGGGCCTTTTTACAATGAAATCAAATGATTTTTCAGGTGGAAAAAGGCATAACTGGAATGGTGATTTAGGGCCTAAGCTCCCATCACATTCAGCCGTACTTGTGAGAATGCCAGATATCTTTCCCCTGGTAAATCTCTACAAATGACTTGAAAATTGAAAGTGTAGATAACTAACTCTTGTACTACTTTGGTACTTATACCAGGCATCTCAAGTTCAACAAACTTGTAACCTTTGTTGGAAATCATGTATTATTATGGATTGGATACTGCTTTGGCACCAGACATATAGAGCTTGTGTTAAGTCCAAACTCTACCTTTCTGAAGGCCCCAGTGGTACTTCCATGATAACTCGTCCCAGGAGCCACCTGGTCTGCCAGTTGCAGACACTACCAGCAATACAGGGCCATGTGGCCATTGTGCTTACATCACGGTAGCACCTATGAACTGGACTCCAGCCTTTGGATGGGTTGTTTCTGGTTATACTCACACACTGTAGGAGACACACACTTGTAAAACTTCTCCAAGTCACACTCTGTTCCATTTCCTTTTCAACCAGTTCATGGAAGAGATTGGGGAAAGAGAATAATTGAGAAAGAAACAAAAGTATCAAAACAGACATTTATTATTATTTTTATTATTATTATTAGATTTATAGCCCGCCACTCCCTTGCGGCTCGTGGCGGGTATTTGACTTCTATTGCTCTCTTAGGCCCATTATGCACGGAGTGGAAGGTCCGCATTCGGGGTGGAATGGCGACGGCTAAAATCACCAGTTATGCATGCTGCAGGCGGCAACCGGGCGCAGAGTCAACGTATGCCACTGAAAAAGCCGCGTTAGCGAGATGCGGAAGAAAGTGGAGCTTCCCGGGAGCAGGGCGAAACCAGAAGCGGCTCCGGAGTAGCCGCGTGCATAATCAGATACTCTGGGTTTTGCCACCGTTGCGTTCCGTCCCGTGCGTAAGTGGTTTGCTTCGCTTCTTCCTCCTCCACATTCTCCATGCCGCTGTTTCAGCGGCCGTGCATAACAGGCCTTACAGTGCAATCCTATGGAAGATTATTCCACTCTAAGCTCATTTAAGTGACTGCACTGTCATACTTTTATTTATGCTTACTCTGTATGAATGTGGCATGTAACATCTGCATTGCACATGCCCAAAACCTATTACACGCAGTAGAAGAAACACAAATCATACTCCTGTTTCTACCAATATAGAAACTGTCACTCTGCAGCAAATAAATTTATGCTCACAATACTTATTCTCAAGAGACTGAAAACCTACATTTGGAATTATAGGATCTATAATTAAGATGAAGTTATCATGGCCATATATAACATCTATGGATTTTTATTCACTATATTAGACTTTGAGGATCATTTGTATTCTCTCTTGCAGTACACTCCTAAACAAAACCACATCCATTTGTAGTTATTGTGTTAAGGATTATCCTGCTACTCCAGAACTGTGATTCCTGTTTTTGCTTAGGATTTCTTTGGAAATCACTCTTAAAACAAACACAGACTCTGTAAAGAGATACCTGGTAGCATGAATGGTAAGCATTCACATTTCTGTTGTATGTGCCATGCCTTGCATTCCTGTAGACACCCGTAGGTGCTATAGATCTTGTGATACTGAAGTCTGATGTTTGGCTTGCACTCTCCCCAGGGATATTCTTGGATAACTGTCTTTAAAAATGAAAGAAAGACAGGAAAGTGAACATGGTATTGTTTTCCATCATTAAGTTTTGATTGAAGCAACAATCGGTTCCCTTTGTCAAAATGAAAGGGGAAGCCATTTCATGTCTTTGCATTGTTTGTGGTTTTGTGCATAGAACCAATAGCTGGAGAAGCTGGATAAAACAGCTGCCTCATATAGCTGTTTTTCTTCTTGTTATTTCCTTCCCTGACCTTTACATACTAGAGATTAATGTGAACTCACTGAATCTTTTAAAATGGCACATATTGACTAATCTAGATACAATGAAGCTCTTACAAATGTGCTTTAGTTTTAAGTATCTAGAAGCCTACCTATTACCTTCTTATACCACCCTTCCTCCAAGGAACTTAGGCCAGGATACATGGTTCCTTTCAATTTTATGCTCACAGTAGCTCTGATTGTATCTATTAATCTGTCAAGATATGGCCATTTTCAAAGATTCAGTGTTTAAAAAGTGTTAAACTAGTACTACAAAAACTGGAATTCAAATTGCTGCTGAGCCAAAAACAGCAACAACAACCTCAGTCTTAGACTTGTCACTTTCTCTCTGAGCATAAAAGTATTTATTTTGGTTCAGCTGCAACTGGAATCCTGGTATCTGCAGTGCTACTTCAATCCTCTTTTTATTACATCACACTAAAATGCATGTCTTCTTCAGACCCTACACCAGTTCTTACCTTAAGTTGGCGGATTGCAGCATGAGCATGCATCCCAACTGGAGTAGATATGCCCAAGCCATCAAACCGAGGAGGCTCTTGAGGTGAGTGGATAGCGAAGGTTATGCCAGCATCAACAAAACCAAAAGCGGGGTCATCAGTGAACTGTTCCTAATAGACAAAGCATACCTCATGTTTTTACAATGTTACAGTCAAAAGAGAAATGATTCCATGCATTCCTATGAACCTGGGGATTGCACCAATGAAACATGCAATGGCAATTAACATGTAAGCTACAGAATTATAGAGTATTAGGTACATCATATGGCCCCATCTCATCAGAACTCAGAAGCTAAGCAGGGTCAGTAGTTTGATGGGAAACCACCAGGGAATACTCTACAAAGAACAATGACAAACCAACTCTGCTTTTCACTTGCCTTGAAAGCCAGGAGTCGCTTGAGACCTGATAGCACATACTTTTGTTGTTGTTAGTTGCGAAGTCATGTCCGACCCATCGCGACCCCATGGACAATGATCCTCCAGGCCTTCCTGTCCTCTACCATTCCCTGGAGCCCATTTAAGCTCGCACCGAGCACATACTTACCATTCTATAATACATATTTTTAATCATAATTCTTTACAGCTGCAGCAAGTCAAACATTAATATACAATCTATATTTAAATTTTACATTTTTTTTGGCAAACATGTCCATTTTACCTTATTTTCCCCAGATTAATTTCCATTCTAACACAGATAAATCTGCACTCTGGGTGACGGACCTGCAAACTTTTATAGAATCCATAATTTGAACCCAGATTAATATCAGAAGTCTTTCCTATTGGATAAAACATATCAGCATCCTCCCTTTTATCTACAGGAAAAATCAATGTCATCACCCCCCTATCATTATCATTAAAGAAGTTCCTTTTGGATCCATCACAAGGGCTCATCTGTCTTTTTGCTCAGTCATCTGTGGGAGCAGGAAATAGTTAATGGCATGAAGAAGAGTAGATGATTGTATCTTATTCTTCCTGCAGTAAACAGAGAACATAAGAACAGACACAGAACCTGCTGGATTAGACACTGGTCCATCTAGTCCAGGATACTATTTTATATGGCAACCAACCAATTGCACTGAAGTTCAAAGCAAATTGGGCACTGAGACCAAGGACCTCCTCTACTGCTGTCTCCCAGCATTGGTATTCAGAGCTTTGCTGCTTCTATATTTGGAGGCTTTCTTCAAGACACCATAGCTAGTAGCCATTGATGAATCTGCCTAACCTTTTAAAGCATTCTACACTTGTAGTCATCACTATCTCAACTGAAATGAAACCCCACACTTTATTTACTCACTCAGTAAAGAGTGTCCTGAACATGTTTACCAACAATTTCCAGTAATTTACCTGGCACTTGTGTTAAGCTAACTGGCCTGTAATTTCCAGGACCTCCTCTTTTTAAAAATTTGGGTGACAATTGTTATTTTGCAGTCATCTCGCACATGGCCAATAGGATTCACTAACAACACCTGAGGACTTTCTGTCCCATATCAAACTTGCTTTAGGCTCTTTGAGAGCTTAGGCAAAAAAAAAAAATTCCTCACCACTCCCATTTTTGTGGGATTTCTGCCAACTTTTAGGGGTGGATCAAGTTTTAGTTTATTTGAGGTTTTCCTTTCAACCCTCCTGCAACCTCTCAATTCCTGCTGAGATTTGCCACCCTCTTACTCAGCGAAGTCCAGAATACCTTCAAAAATGCCACCAATTTCTCTGTGAACCTATCTAGCAGAGGAACAGACCTTGTTCAACATGCACAATTAGACTGTAAGCCAATCAAGGATAAGTCTAGATTGACCCGAGCAACCTAAACAGCCAACCTAGAGAGCCAGCTTGGCAAGCCAGGTTTGACTCCCCACTCCTCCACATGCAGCTGTCTGGGTGACCTTGGGCTCGGCATAGCACTGATAAAGCTGTTCTGACTGAGCAGTAATGTCAGGGCTGTCTAAGCCTCACCTACCTCACAGGGTTGTGGAAATGGTTTAACAATCCTATCTGTAGTCCAAGCACTAATATATTATTGCTACTTTCAAAACATGTTTCCAGTATCGTTGTTATGTTTTGAAAAGGCACCAAATGGTTGAAAAACCAGCAGCGCCCCTGCAATCTTGACACAGTATCTCAGACATTTGCCTAAAGTAGTGGTGGAAAGTACCATCTAGTTGCACTGGGTTATGTTAACCCCATAGGGCTTTCGAGACAGGAGATGTGCAATGGCTTGCCATTGTCTGGCTCTGCATAGTGACGCTGGACTTCCTTGATGGACTCCCATCCAAATACTGACCAGGACCTGCCCTGCTTCACTTATGAGATCTGACTACCCTGGTCCATCCAGGTTAGAATTTTACCTAAACTAACCCTACAAATATGGCAACAGCACCACATCAGCAAAGTTTTATAATATTTTCCCTTGACTACTCTGTTTGAAATACCAGTCCCTGCCATTTGAAAGTCTTTCCGTTGAGCTGCAAGATTATTTGTCTGTAGGCCTTTATCTCACCACTTTCTGTACTTATCATCCTAAAATTGCATAGACATTTATATTATAAATCTGTGTATATTTTCTGTGGCATCTACATTAGCCCCAAGCTAATTCCTTTTGACTCTTGCTTCCATTGTACCTTAAAATCCAGGGCATTACAAAGAATAACTCTTTTGTAGAACTCCTTGCAAAAATCTTCCCCTCCAAAATTCTACAAATTACCCAGAGCTTGATCTGGTTAATCCCCACCACCTTTGAGACACCACTGCTCTCAGCATTCTGTAGCTCTTGGAGCCTAGTCCACTGTTATCAGACCATCTTTTTTGTATGGACTGTTTTCCTTTGTAATTAACTTATAAAATCATGTATTTCTGTATACTTGGGAAGTCCTCTAAAACTATTTGGCCTGAAAATGTCCCTGTTTTTCTGATAAATCTGATGAATGGAAGGGAGGCAGCCACTTTTTTCTTAGCATACTAAACAGGAAGATGTTTCTTCATTATATGACATAATTTCATTTCCTATGTGTAAATGATAGAATTTACACAAGCAAGCTGACCAGTTTGGTGTAGTGGTTAGGAGTGCGGACTTCTAATCTGGCATGCCTGGTTCGATTCTGCACTCCCCCACATGCAGCCAGCTGGGTAACCTTGAGCTCGCCACAGCACTGATAAAGCTGTTCTGACCGAGCAGTGATATCAGGGCTCTCTCAGCCTCACCCACCCCACAGGGTGTCTGTTGTGGGGAGAGGAATGGGAAGGTGACTGTAAGCTGCTCTGAGCCTCCTTCGGGTAGGGAAAAGCGGCATATAAGAACCAACTCTTCTTCTTCTTCTTCTTCTGACTCATTGCATTGTGCTATTATTATTACTAATGTTTGTGGTAAATGAAGCTGGAGTCAGGGTCTATTTATTGTAAATACCTGGGATAAAGAACCATGCTTTTCAGGTTACCCGAAGCACCTGCTTTTTACCACCAATATCCACTACTGCATTTTCACAATATTTTCAGCAGATAAAAGGTAAAGGTAAAGGTATCCCCTGTGCAAGCACCGAGTCATGTCTGACCCTTGGGGTGACGCCCTCTAGCGTTTTCATGGCAGACTCAATACGGGGTGGTTTGCCAGTGCCTTCCCCAGTCATGACCGTTTACCCCCCAGCAGCAAGCTGGGTACTCATTTTACCGACCTCGGAAGGATGGAAGGCTGAGTCAACCTTGAGCCGGCTGCTGGGATCGAACTCCCAACCTCATGAGCAAAGCTTTCAGGCGGCTGCCTTACCACTCTGCGCCACAAGAGGCTCTTACTTTCAGCAGATAGTTAAATGCATATTCAATTGACCTGCTTGATGTCAAACAGCAAACTCAACCCCCTTCCAGAGATGCTCACTCTTCTTCTGGTTGGAACATTAACATGATTAAAAGTGAAGCAGTTTCCATATTCAGTGAAGACATGCTCAAAATCCTTCAACAAAGAAAGGAAAAGGGGAAACTGCATTAGTTTTTCAAGTCTTAGTGTTTTCGTAGAAAACTGTAGCCATATATCTGGATTTACTTGGGACCAGTACAAGGAAAATCAACCTTATTCATCTCTCTGAGGCCCTTCTCTGTCAATGGCATGCACCTTCCATGGTCCTTAGGCCAAACCATAACCTTCTTGCAGTTAAACTGACTTGTCATAGCTTTCAGAATAATATTTGATGCTGACAATCTTTCTCTTTCTGCTGTTCCCATCTTGGTAAAGTCACCATTCCATGTTAAGAACTAGTAATCCAGTTTTAAGAAGGTAATGGAGCAGTTTCCCTTGCTTGGAAATCTGTTGCAGGATGAGCAGAGCTGTAACAGAGCAATAAGTTCCCTTTAAATACTCCCTGCACCTTCACAGGCAAAGCTTTGGAACATTCAACATGTCACCAGAAGTGTACACAGTAAATTATGTAAGAAGATTATTACTGAAAATAGTTTTATTGTAAAGAGGAGGGGCCCTGCCCTGCATAGCCCTAGACTAATCTGATGTCATCAGATTTCAAAAGTGAAGTAGGGCTGACATGAAAGCAGGCAATGGCAAAGTACCTCCTCCTAAGTCTTGCTCTGAAAACCTTGCAAGTCATCTGAAACTTGGGAAAAAATCGAGGGGGGATTGTTAAAAATTACCCACCCTAGGTGCCAAATAGGTCAGCTGCTGCACAGATTACATCATTTAGCTCTAGGGATCACCTGGAATAGGAATGGGTGTAAACCAGAAAAATATGGCTCAGGTTGGTTCATCGTTCATGATGTGCCTCATTTATGAACCACAAACTGTTATGAACTTTTAGTTGCCAAATGCATCTCCCCATGATGCTACTCTGTTTGTTCTCTATGTTTGGTGAGGATTGGGTTTAGGGGGGTCTGAATTATGCTCTCTCAGAGGAGATGCCTACAGGAAATTGTTTTGGGAAAAATGTCAAGCACAGGTTCAAACATGCAAGTTACACAGGGAACCTACTGGTGTTTCCAAGGTTGTAGAATTTCTAGGAAACTTTCCTAGAGATGGAGAGAGCATTTGCCAATTATATCTCTTTTCATCTATTTGTGAGATTGTATTATACACTGACAAAGTATATCGAAACAAGGGCAACTCACTGGGGCCTGTATGTTGAATAGTGTATTGTTGAAAATTGTGTTGAACTTTGGTACTCTCTAATTAGGAGTTTTTTCCCCCCTGTACGCTGTTTATTTAGCCTGCACAGAATCATGTGTTTACTTGTTACATCCTGTGTACTCCTTTCTCTGGCTGCATTTGAGTGAACAAAATGCCTTACTGCCTTCGAATTTTTCCTTCAACTTTGTTACAATGTCTACATTTCCTTTTATGATATCATAAAATCATAAATATTACCTGAGGGTAACAAGGTTTCCCAAAAAATTCACATTCCAACAATGTGCTATTGTTGAGATAAAAACCATTATTCCTGGTAAACTCCTTGATGCTGAAATTCTGATTTCCCTGAAGAAAATCTGAAAGCTCCTGACCAAACTTGTCCTCAGTATCAAAGAAATGAAGGACACCCGAAACTATACTCCAGAGGAAGAAAATGATGCTCAGGTTAGCTACAGCTTGCGTTTGGTACCTGTCAGCACAAAACAAAAATGCTGCATGAGACTCGAATTCTCCAGTTAAATCCTGAGGCAGCTCTTAAAATTGTTTCAAACAATGGAATAAGGAATTGGGGGCAGCCATTTGGCCTTAACAGTGCATTCAACAAACTAGGTCATACATGACCAATGCACACTATGGTATTCAGAACCTGAGAAGCAAATAGAAGCAAAGGCGACTTACCTGTTCAAGTTACAAAACGTTACAGCAGGAAACTCAATATTCTCCACATATTGAACAACTACGGATGTTGTGGTGGGCCAGCTGAAATAGTTGATGAAACGACCACGAATTTGCCAAGCAACAAGGATAACAGAGCCCAAGACTACTAACATCCATAGCACCTTACGTATCTTGCTAGGGGTTCGGACAATATTGTGCACCCCATGGAATGAAGTAGAATTTGCAAATTCATAATCGTACTTTTTTCTTTCTTCCAGGGATGGCAATTGTCTTCTGGTCAAATACAGTTTGGCTTTTTCCAACAGACCTTGACATTTGATAGAAGAAGAAAAAATGATTGAAACAAAAGTATACCATAAAACCAGGTGAGAAGGATCATTCAAGTTGCATTTGGTGTCAGTTAAGATATCACCCTTTTAATACAATTAGCCCTTAAAGCACAGCTGCCAAATGTTCTGATTTTCTTCCAAGTATGTGTACATGTGCCTAAGAATCATGTATGTGCCTCCAAAGAAGGCACTGACTTCAAAATAAATGTCTGGATGCATTAAATTAACAGCAACTGTTAACCAATTGTGCAAAAATAAGTGGAATAATCATTATAGAAAATCATCTTAATTCCCTGTGTCTAAACAGTATTAATAGACAACATTTATTGGCTGAAAGAAAAGACACTAATGGCTGTTTACCTATTCCAGTTGTTTAAAATATAGTTCCTTATAATATGCTTATTTCTAGCTATACGCTAGATATATAAATATCTTAGTTTTATTAGTTTCTCCAGAAAATAACTAAAATCAAAGCCTTCCTACCACCAAAATTCAAGAGAAGTTAAAAACACTTGCCAACGCAGACTCATACTTGCTGTTACTCACCTTGGCCATGAAATCCACTTAGTTGTCTGAGCCTCTCCATTGGACACATATTATTTACCACAGGAGATGCAACTATCAAACAATGGTATTTCACTGCAAGTAAATTGCTTTTTATTAAGAAGGAAGGGGTGGAGATTATAATACAGACCACATCCAAGGGCAATTTACAATCCCCTGTTGCTACATTCTGTGCATTTTAATTAATAAATAAATGATAAAACTCTATTAATGATCTGAAGTGTACATAACATAAGGCAGATAAAGATGGAGAGGCACACCTGAAGTTTCTTTATACTGAATCATACTAGTGATCTATCAAGGTCTTGTCTACTCTGACTGACAGCAGTTCCCCAGGGTCTCAAGCAAAGCTGTTCCATATGACCAACAAACTAATCATTTAATTACAACTGGAGATCCTCGGGATTGAACTTGATGTTTTACTACTGAGTCACTGCCCTACCATAAAAAGACAGTGGATTTGAAATCAATTAAGGAATTAAAAAGTTAATTGCTAAAAAGTCAGAATTTAAATTCAGATTTTTATTTTAGCTGCAACCTGGAAAAACCCAGTAGAAACCTTTTCCTTCACTCAGTGGTCTATGGGTTGTCCATTGAACATTAGGACAACTATGGGAGGTTTGTGTCCAACCTGATACTGTCTTGATCTCTCTTTCGCCATGAGCGTTACAAAATGCAAATCTCCTATTCCTTTTGAAGGAACAAGAGTTTTGGCGATATATTTTTTTGGCTAGACATGATTTTATGCTGCCAATGAAATCTGGCACCATGTTTATTCATTTGACAGCAACTGGTCCTGCAGTCATTTCAAGGGTGACCTTAGCCAACCAAGAATCAGGAATCAAATGTGATCAGTCTCAGTTGTTGTGTGAGATGTGACAAAGAAAAAATGACACTTAGGTTTCCACTTTTTAATTTATTTTTTCCCCATTTGTATGCTGCCTTTCCCTCAAGGATCAGGACAGCTCACAACAATTTATAAATATAACATAAGACAATAAAAATAGCACATAAACCCCTGAAACTATTAATTTAACATTAAAATCCAATAATTTCAGAAGGGGTCCCTCCTCCTGTCTAGAGAGAAGGGGACACATAAAGGCACACAATAGTCATCAGTTTTTAAAAACCAATTTAAGGCAAGTTATCTATTTTTAAATGAATGGTTTGCAGAGGTGCCCAAATTGAGCTCATATTTCTTTTTAAGGCAAGAGTTGAATTTTTCTCAAAGTTTCCTGGTTTTATCTTTGCTGTTGTTTTTACAAACTAGTTGGTAGTTTATGGAACTTTGAACTTTAATCCTCCCACTGAGAATAAGTATCTGATTGGGTTATTAATATTGCATCAACTGTTATCCATATTTGCCTAACCTTGAGTTACTGAATCTCCATTTACTTAAAGCAGACTATTAATTGGATGTGGGGGTTAAATGTAAAGGTCACTGTGTCTGCGGAAATTACAAAATACCTAGGGAACAAGGGAACTATTAGTGCTTAACTGCAGAGTAGATATAGATACTGATGCATTTAAGTTTCTTCCTGTCTATTCACATTTCATTGGCAATTAATATATCTAAGCAGCCTCTGTGATTAGAACAGATCCTGAGGGATGGCTGTAGTTAAGGATATTAATTTCTTTTACAGAATAGACAAAACATTTTAGACACACAGAAGTCCACTGATCAATGGAACTGAATGGTACAAATTGCACCAAGTCATTGTCACTTCCATGTTAATAGCCACAATGAAATAAAGCTGTAAAACAGTAAAATGCCTTTACAGTAATGGGCACAAGGAGATCCTTGTCCACCAGCTCCTCCTCCATGAATATAAACTAGAATGTGAGGGCAATGCCCTTGTATGTTAGACCCAGCAGGCTCTTATGGGAAAGCTGATCATTAAGACTAAAGGACTTGCATGTTTATTCTTCAGAAAGAGGAATGCCTAGTCCTCACTGAAGATAAAGTCCAAAGGGAGAGAGCTGGGCACCATCTCAAATAATACACAGTGCTTCAAGAAATTGACTCTCTAGAGTAGCGATCCCCAACCTGTGTGCCGCGGACCACATGTGGTCTTTCGACTAATTGGAGGTGGGCCGCGAAGGACGCCTTCTCCCCCCCCCCCGGCCCTTTACAACACACTTCGGGTGTCATTGTCTCCCATCATTCCCAGATGGAACTATCTCGTTGCAGAGAAACAAGCTCAGGGTTCCCATTGATTTGTCATTGTCATGAGTTAAAATTTCCATGAAAATAAAATGTTCCTTATGTTCATTGTTGTGGCGTGTCTGTATCTTATTTTGAAGGGATGTTTAAACATTACCATAGCGATCAGAGAGCGTTAGGGCAGTGCTTGAGAGTAGAGGAGTAAACTACCTCCCCCCCCCCCCACTGGGCCTCAGTATAATTGTCAAGCGTTGAGTGGTCCCCGGTGATAAAAAGGTTGGGGACCTTAACCTTTTGGGGACATTAACCAAGGTTCTTAACCTCGGGGTCAGGACCCCATTTGGTTGCCAGGTTGCTCGCCGCAGCAGCGGCAGGCACCAACGGCAGGCGGCATGTGTTAGTGGCAGAGGCAGGCAGAGGTGGGTGGAGGCAGGCAGAGCTGATGGCCCGTGGCCGGCGGAGGCAGCAGAGCCATGGCAATGGCTGCCTCCACGCCGCTTCCACACCACATCAACTGTTGTGTGCATGAGCGCACACGTCACCTGCACACACGCATTTCCAGACCTCCACTGGCTCCTTCTGCAGCTGCCGAGCCTGTCCGAAGGGTTGCGCTGGCGCCTGCTGAGGAATGCACCGAAATGCTTTGCTCAGCTCTTTTAGAGCTGGCAAGAAAGTGACCCCCTCCCCCTTGGGTCCAAAGTTGCCCCATCCCGCCTGACTCCGTCCGGCAAGCCCCAAGTCACTCATGGCCATGGCTGTCAGAAGCTGGCAACTCCTCTGGCTGGGTCCCCTCTGGGCTTCGGCGCCGAAGTTGGGGTCGTGGCAAAGAATAGGTTGAGAACCGCTGCTCTAGAGCACATTTCTTTTGTTTCTCTCCGGTTCCCCAAGAGAGTCTCTGACCTCTTACTTTCTGAGTCACAAAGTGATTGCTACCATTTTTCATCTCTTGAAATGATTCAGTGAGCTGGCAACTATTAGGATGACTGGAGGCAAAGCCCGTTGTACCAAGACATATAATGGGCACTAGGATGCACACCTGCACTGTGGCCTTCCTGGGGGCTGGCTACATAGCAAGACTTACTGCCCTCCCTTGGACTCTTGAGGCCCCGCCCCCAAACCTCAAGGAACATTCCTGACCCAGGGGTCACCAACCTCCAGCTGCAGCCTGGAAATCTCCTGGAATTGGACTACATAGATCAGCACCCCAGGGAAAAATGGCTGTTTTGGAGGGGGGACTTTACAACAACACATCTTGAGGCTCCTGGAGATTAAAAGACTGCTTGGGAGGGGGGAACTCTGATTCCTCCAAATCAGTTTATATTTTCAACTCACAAAATAGTGACCAAACTAGGGGGGAGAAAAAAGAATTTGATTCTTGACAAAGCAAGTACAGCCACATCAGCCAATAGAAGGCAATCAACTGCCCTACTGGTTTAGCTGAAAGGAGTCTCATTTGCCTCACCTTTTACTTAATGACCTAGTTTGCTGACCCCAAAAAAGCAAGGTTTCTTTTGGCTTATAAATCCTCTTGATGTCATGATTAGTTATGACATTCTCAGTTCCATCAGCTGTTACTGATCACTTCCATCACTTCCAGAAATTGGCCTTCTGGACAGAAGTGCAAAGCTTCCAGGAAAAGTGCTAGAATTTTCTGTCTGCCATCTTACTGTTGCGAGTTGCAGCCAGTGCTTATAATTGAAGCTGTTAAAGAAGCAAACAACTTCTTGTTCACTGAGGGAAATGAGTGTTCTCAGTTTTATTGTTTGTCTATTTATATAGTCAAACAAAGCTACCAGCAGGTCAGACAGGCAGTAGCTAGCCAAAGTTTGAGACTGAATGAGCTCTTTGCCTGTACCTGATACCTGAAATACTCTAGCTGAGGGATAAGGATGGGGATATTCCTGGAGAACTGAGGGTGGAGCTTGGGGAGGGCAGATTTTGGGGAAGGGAAGAATTTAATAAGGTGTAATACCATAGAGTTTTCTCTTCCATCAGTTTTTCTGATGGTGGCCAAACTGTGGCTTTCCAGATGTTCATGGACTACAATTCCCATGAGCCCCTGACAGCATGCTTACTTTCCCAGTTAGCCCTGATACAGTTCCTAATTGTTCATGTCTGGCCACCCCTGTGGGAACTGATCTCTGTAGTCTGGATATCATTGGGAGATCTTCAGGCCTCACTGGAGGCTGGCAACCATATTAAGGCAACCTTGGGACTTTTATTACACAATGCACATGCTCAGTCAGTGAGCCACTGTCCTGTCCAATAAAACCTAATGATCTTCACTATTCCATATATTTTTTCTTTGCTTAACTCATCCCTGTCTTGCCTGGTGCCAGGAAGCTGGGAAGAGAAACCAAATACTCTCCCGGCACACTCACTACAAAGCAACATCCATCCAGCTGTCCCTCATGATTTTGTACCACTCATCTCTCCTGTCTGCGTGGCTTTTGTTTTTTAGTACCCAATGCCACTGTTCAGAGCTGAGTCTTTTTTGGGGGGGGGGCACTTAAAAGGACACATTCTTCTGTTTTTGCTGGGGGAAAAGAAGGCTGGTTGGATCTAATGTCACATGAGGGGCCAAGCCTCATGTGACTCAGAGGACTAGGCTAGGGATGTGCACTATCAATTTTGCCCCCCTTTCTTATTGGTGTTTAGTTTTATTCTTTGTTTTTATTCAGGTGGCAGTCATGTTGGTCTGATACAATAGAACAAAGATTGAGTCCAGTTGTACCTTTAAGACCAACAAAGTTTAATTCTTGGGATAAGCATTTGTGTGCATGCACACTTCTGCAGATGTTTCTGAATCACTGAGGATACACACAAAAGCTTTCCCCCCCCCCAATTAAATTTTGCTAGTCTGCTAGGTGCCACTGGACTGAAACTGCTCTTTGTTTTCATCAGTCTGAATGGCAAGCACATTCCTGGCTGCATCATCTGTTTTTGTCTGCTGTTGTTTTTTGAAATTTCCACGTCCTAATTAGAAGAAATCCTTAGATATTATACTCCTCACTCAGGTGATCTTGCCTGTCAGATTTCAGATAAAAGGGCATTTTCTAAAATTGATTTTATTCCTAACCTTTTTGGTTCTCACCTGTATTTCAGGTTGGGTTTTTGTTTCCCTTTCTGTCACTTGCCATTTGAACTTCAACCTGGCAGGATGCTGCCCCCTAGATGAGCTAAGAAAATGGCAGGAGTTGCAGTAAGTTGCCATTCTCCTAGCTGTGCGCAGCTGCTTCTGGAGGTCAAGCACAGTGAATGAGCATTTCCAACTGGGAGAACAGGCTGCTCTTGAACCATGTTGAACAGCACATGCACATGGCCTGTTTGTTTGCTTGCACAAGTGCCTTCGCTCAATGGTATTCTGTTTGTGTTTCTCTGTAGCCAGCCAGCCAGCCAGCCAGCACCTGTGTTGTTTTGCTGCCATCATTGCCTTTACCAGCACCGGATACTCTTGGAGTCCAACCCTTCTAATGATTTGCACCTGGGGCAGATCACTTTGTCCTTGGTATGACTGATAAGGTGACCTCTCTCAAGGCTGTTTTATGGGGCAGGGCATGTTTGGAGAGGGGTGGCACCCTTGTCTGTGCCCTCCATGACTATGGGACTTGTACTGGATGAGTCTTCTAATCTCCCAGCTTTAACTCCCTGCCTGTCTCCCAAAGCTGGATTTATTCACATGAGCCAACTGGGTTATATTTATACATTCTTTCACTGCTGGTTGGGAACTGAAGAGCAATCCACTAATATCTGACCATGTACCAGCACATTGAATGTCATCAACTGGCCAATTCCATCAACTGTGCAAATGAAAAATACATAGATGTTTTTAAAAATGCATTATCTGTCCAGGATGACCTTTTTAATGCCTGATGGTCTGCTTTAGAAACACTGAATCATATCTAGGTGCAGTCACTGAAATGCATCTGTGGTTGGCGTTTGGGTTCTAGCTAGATATTATTATATTTGATCTTGAGAACATTAGGTATAAATAACTGCTGTCTAACTGCTAGTATTCTAGGAGAGGTTTCTTAGGCATCTTGTGAAACAATTGCATTACCAAATATTCTAGAGGGTAGCCAGGTTGGTCTGCAGGAGAACGGTTAGATCTGAGTTCAGTTGCACCTTTTTCAAGGTATAGGTTTTCAAAAGCTTATCTCCCCCCCCCCATTTTGTTGGTCTCTAAATTGTTACTAGACTGAAATCTTCTAATTATATAATAAAAAGAGACTGGGGCTTTCAGTATGGTGTATTTGGGACTATTTTAGGCAGAACTCCATACCTCTTTAGTATAAAAAATCATACCTGGACTGGACAAGCTTACCTGTGAAAAAGGGTATAATTTCTTTGGGTGACTTTCCAAACACTCAGAAATAATTGGGGCCCAGTGAAAAGACAGCCTGCATCATTCAGTTGAACAAGTTCTTAGTTAATGATTAGGAAGAGTTGAGTAACAATGTTCAAACAAACACAACTGTCAAGGAAAGTAGTGAGAGTTCAAAATTCATTTTTTAAGTTAAAATATTTTTCAGCCTAGCTAACATAGGGGTTTTTTGAACACATTCCATTTTGATGTGGATATACTGGCATTTGATTTCTCTAATAACAGCCTTTCCATAAAGTCCTTGCTGTTATCATCATGTCATAAACATATTAATTTCTCAATTGCTTTTATATTTTTAACTTAGAAAACTAAGAATTCAGAATGCACAATAAACACTGGTCATTTTGTACATTGTTTCCTTCTACTTTGTTCTGCACAACTTTACTCAATTTAAAAAGGTTAGTCAGAAGAACCTTTGACCTTTGTGATCATTTCTTCAGTTCTCGCTAGGTTGACTGATCAGTTGACAAAACAAATACTTCATGAAGTCTGTTTCAGAGTAACTTCTGTAGTTATAACACAATGGCAGGGATGGGCAGATAAAGAGGCAGGGGATTGGTCAAAATCGTAGGATCACCTTACATAAAAAGGACACTACCCTCTGCTTAAGGGTAGCTCAGTGTGTTATTGGATTCTGGAGTCATGAGTGGGTGTCCATTTTGGGAAAACAGATATCAGTGAGTACATTTCTGTTTTTAATAAACAATGGCAGCAATTAAAATAGGCACTATTTTGATGGCCAACCTTAAGAGGAGATTTAGAAAGATAAAATATTGCCTACTGGGGTAGATTGTTAACTACCAAAAAGAATAAGAAGCTGTTTTTTAAAATAATAATAATAATATGTTCTATCACACTATATGTTTAAAACAGAATTGTGGTATGAGCTTTTTAAAAAGTATACTTCAGCCCATCAAAATATCTGAATAGATATAGGCAGTTTGATCTCTTAGCCCAATTGTCTTTTATGTTATTCCTAGATTTAATTTTAACAAGCTGTCTTTGTCGGACGAAGAAGATAAATCACAAGAAGGACAAAATAAAGCTGACAAGGGGGGTCTTATCTATGGAGATTATCTACAGGTAAGTGCACATTTGTAAGTGCAAACAGAAAATAGTCTTCTGAAAATATGCTACTTCAGATATATTGCAGTGTGAGAGATTAGAGCCTCAGTAGGACGTGGATCTTTTCAAGCATTTATGATTGTGGAAAACAATTTCCTCAGCTTTTATAATAAGTCCTGGATAATAGATCACAAGTGAGCCTGATTCTTTTAATACCACCTGCTTTTGAGTGAGGAAAACGCAGAACAGTATTTAGATTTTGTTCAAGCTGCCTAGACTCAAGTTTGTGAAGAGAACAGAATGCACTATACTGTTGTAACAAATGAATCCAGGGCTGCACATGTAGCTTCCAGGGCCCATAGCTTCTGACATGGCCCACTGCTGCTGACCCCTTCTGCTGTCTGCACTCACACCCTTCCTTCCCCTGCCTGCTTATGAGTGTTTTGTGACTTGTAATCTCAGCCATAGATGCTGCCTAGTGCTGCTGGAGAGTTGGCATTCCTGGTGGCCATAGCAGTAGTGCTCCAGTGCCATCAGGGAAAGGGTTTCAGGTAGTATGGACAGCTGTTATTGCATGTGGTAGGAAAGCCTGCATATGAATAGGAGAACAATGAGCAAGCAAGGAGGAGCATGTGGGTGGGCAAGAAGAAGGGACTGGTAGTGGGCTCAGTGGAGGCCCTGGGCATTCTGCAACCTGTAACAAGTCCTGAATGAATCCACTGCCTTAACAAGCATTACTAAAGACCTGAGAACATATGAAAAGTTCTACAATCATAATGGTATTCATTTAGCTAATCTCTCTTCCAGCCTGATCATTTATTGTCTAGAAACTTAATTTTTAAGACTTGAAGGTATTAATAATAACAGTTACGTTATTCAGTTATGTCTTTATCTGTAGTCTACTATTTTAAGTTTTTTTCAAGAGATTTGCCAAGAGATGAGCCATAGGGCAGAAAAACAATTGGCTGCATAGCCATGGACATAACACGTCCAACTCTTTCTAGAAATATCACCTGTTTCTAGTCAAAGAGAACCTCCCAAAGAAAGCACAATAATTGCTGCTGTTGGGATCTAAGTGTAGTCACCCTTGAGTTGGCAGATAAAAAACTCAAGTAATTATGGAGTGAGGGGCCCTATGTTACCCAAACTGTACAAGAAGAAATAAAATTCACAAAATATACCGATAGCTGATTATGCACTATATTCCCTCTAATGAACTTCATATGTTTGTTGATTGATCTAGATATATTTCTTTCAACATTGTTTCCCCAGTTGTGCAAACTGAACTTCTGATCCATTTTTGAATCATTTCTAGTTTCTTTGCTTCGTATATATATTTTCGTTTCTTTGTGCATCAATAAATAAGCACTACACATACTCCCTGTATTTATTTAGAAATTATATATGTTGTATATATATATATATATATATATAAATATAACTGCGTATAACCAACCTAAAAACACATAAAAAGAAGCAAATGAATCACCAGTACTAGCAACAGAAATAAATGCATCAAAACTGTTCAACATAACAGTAGTTGAAGAACAAGGGGGGAAACATTCATGTCCAACCCTACTCCAAGCCTGGTCACACTGACCAACCAAATCACTATATACACCAAACCTCAAGACAGAGTGAGACTATCCCCTATCCTTGCTCAATTTAAGCACTCTCGTCTTTGTGCCTTCAATAGCAGTGCATCAGGAAGCCAGGAAAGGGGAGGGGGCTGCCCCGGAAAACCACTCCATATGAGACTGCCTTGAAAATGATGTGAAAACAACCAGTGGCACAGAATATGGCAGTCTGATTACTATTGCATGGGAATAATAGTATTCCCTTTCTAATAGTTACTTTGGTTGCCAATATACTTCTCAATCCAATTCAATATGCTGGGCACCACATACCTGTAGGACTCTCTCTCTCTCTCAGTGGCAATGCATGGCAACTTTGGACAGAAATATTTGTTGTTTATCCCCCCTTCCTTTGAGTTCTGCTGCTGTTTATTTACAGGTTGTTCACTGGCCTCACTGGTTCTTCGGAATGACCCCTGAGAGGAGCTTAGGAGGGCTGCAACTGTGTAGGAATTCACTGTTAAATAGGGCCTTTGGAATTCCCCTGACGCTGATGGAAATGTAGGGACTCAAAGGGGTCTGGGCAGGCCGCTATTTATTGTGTCTTTAATGACTTACTTTGATCATTTTCAGTGTATTACCTGAATTGTTTATTTTGGTTACCTGCCTTGGATCCCAGTTGTCTGGGACAAAGGTGGACACTTAAGTATTTAAATATCTGAATAAGTATCCAGACCAATGGGTGGTTTTTTCTCAAGTTAGCCCAGTATTTATACTTTATGCAGTTCCTTTTATTACTCATTTAATCAGAGTAGACCATAGATCACAATAATCACGCTCTTAAATTATTTACAGATCTACAAAGTATCAGCTGCCTTATTCTTTTCTTCTTAATTGCCCCCCTCCACCTGGAAGTAATTTGCGTATCTCTTCTTCCACCTTTGAAATGGTAAACAAGTGTGTTTGTGTAGCTTAGATGAGGCCATCTGTCCAACTTCCCCAGCCAGCTTGTCTCTAGATTTCACACCTAGCTAGGATCAATAGTTCTTTCATGGGAAAGGACTTCCCACCATCTTTGGAAGGGTGGAGGATCCTGTTCCTGTGCCTACATTACCCCAGCCCAAAGCGAGGGCTTTGTCCCAGTCATTCCTCCTGTTCTAAGAGTGATCGTCTGTATGTCTCTTATTTAATCTTGATTAAGTACTTGAGTCTTGGTATTTACTGTTAAGGAATGAAGAGGGACCTTGCAGCAGGGCTCACTTAGGGCTGCGAGGGTATTACTCTTAAAATAAACAACCATAGCCTAATATGAATCTGAACTTAAAATTTTGCATGTTCATTGCTGATTGTTAAATGCAAACTCATGGAAAGAGATGTTTAGCTGGCATTAATTGTACTGCCTTAAGAACAAGTTTGTATTCTTTCTTTTAAAGCTAGACAAAATACTGAATGCTCAAGAACTTCATAGTGAGAAGAAGGGAAACAAAATCCATGATGAGCATCTGTTTATTGTGACCCATCAAGGTAATCTTACAGTGCAAAAGCAAAAATAAGATATAGCTGCTCATGACTATTATTTGGCGATTATGTGTTTAAAATTGATATCCAAAACATATCCACATGTTTGCATATGTATTACCGGCTTCTCAGAAGCACCTTGGATATGAAAATACAGATGGAGGTTATAATGGGGTACAATTCAATTTGCAGGGGGAGATATATTCCCCTCTGTCATGAGCCCAGCTCAGACACATAGAAAGAGGACCTAGATTAGTTCCAAGTTGAGAAAGAACAGTTGTCTGAGGCAGATCCAGAGGCTTGGAGTTTCCCTCATACCCAGAAACCATGGGTCCTCAGGTCATGCTCCAAGAGCCTACAGTCAAGACCTTGAGCCCTTAGCTCTCAAGATCATGTGCTAATGGCCTGACATTGAGACTTTGTTACTGGGAGATCTACCATGTGATTCAGAAGGAATGAATGTGGTCTGGTGGCCAGGACAGATACAGGATCACCAACTCATCAAATTTTTCTACTATCCCAGCAGGAGCAGCAGACAGAAGGCCCGTGCAAAAGCAGCCAACAGGAGACCCTGTGCTAATAGGATTGCCAGGTCCCTCCTGTCAACTGGTGGAGGACATGGGGGACTTATTATTATTATTATTATTATTATTATTATTATTATTATTATTATTATTATTATTATTATTATTATTATTATTATTATTTCGATTTATTTCCCGCCACTCCTAAATGGCTCGCGGCGGGTTACAATGTCTTAAAAACCCATTAAAACTCCCATTAAAAGACTTTAAAATGTCACAACATGGCAGCACAATAATAAGATCCCCTTCCTACCCCCATTCCTAAAAAAAAGGGGGGGTGGAGGAGAAGGAGGTCAACGATGTTCAAGAAGCCTGGGGGAGAGCAGTCGATGTACCCCGGCAGCCCCAGCCTCAACCATAGACCTGGCGGAAGAGCTCCGTCTTGCAGGCCCTGCGGAACGTTAAAGGGTCCCGCAGGGACCGCAGCTCACCCGGGAGCTCATTCCACCAGGTGGGGGCCAGGACCGAAAAGGCCCTGGCCCTGGTTGAGGCTAGGCGTGCTTCCCTAGGGCCGGGAACTTATCAGGAGAAAGAGAAAGGTCCAGGCTAACTTGCTGGCATTGTACAGTGAAGTCATCACATTGTGAGGTCACTTCAACACTATGGTATTGGGCAAAAGCTTTGCTGAAATACCATTGCTTCTTGCAGATGTCACTGGTGTGATGAAACCACTTCCTGTGTGAAGCCTACAATTTAGCCTTAGCCTTTATTTTTCTCCTGTTAGTCTCTCCACCAGACAGGGCCTGGAAATGGGAGACCCCTTCCTCCACTGAGGGGGGTGGGTGGACAATCAATGCTTCAGCTCTTTGGACAGACCGTTGCTACAGAGGATGTAATTCTTTGAAGGATTCTGGGCCCAGTTAAGCCTTGACAATTGAGTCCTGGATGTTGCCTCCAGAGCAGGTGGGCCTGCTGTTCTCATAGCCTTGGTCTGAGAGGGAATTCTTGCTGGATTAACCAATTTGCATGACTCCAACTTTTGTGCTTTACTTTTTGAGCTCCAGGCTCTCCAAGAAGTATTTTCTTGCTCCAGTATCTTGAGTCAGAATACCCTCTTTCTTTTATTATTGCATGCATTCCCTCTCCCCCGTGTTCTACTACTTCTGAATTTCAACTTCACTAGAAAAAAATCTTCACTAGGACAAGCTAGTATGGTATACTGATTAGAGTATCAGACTATCATCTGGGAAATCCTGGTTCAAATCCCCATTGTCACTAGAGCTTAGTGATTTAGGCCATTCTCTCTCAGACTCTCTCTCAGCCTGGGGTTGCTGTGAAGATAAAATGGAGGAAGTAAGAACTATACTGAAAGCTCTATGTGTCCTCATTGGGGACAAGAGCAGGTTATAATTGTCTAAAACAAATTCTGTAATCAATTTTTCATAGCTTTCATTTCTCCTATTTAGTATTGATGTACACACCCCAATGAATGTATTTGCTAAACTTCACTTCTCACTAGTACATTTGTATCATATTTCTCCTAGGGATTTCCAAATCACATGCATGGTTCTTCATTTCCAATTTTATCCTTGTGACTACTTTGTGGGGCAGGTTAGGCTGAGCAAATATGACTGGCTCATTTATATTCAAGGTTCAAGGTCATTAAGGCCATTCACGGCTTGGGCCCTGCCAATCTGAAGGACCACTTGTGTCCTTATGACCCCTAAAGGGCTCTTTGCTTTGTGGATACGAATCTGTTAGAGGTCCCTGGCCTCAGAGAAAAAGGCCTGGCCTTGAACTGGTGGAGTGAGCTCCCAGGACAGCTGAGGGCTCTGATGGAACTGTCAAATTCTATAGGGCCTGTAAAATGGAGTTCTTTCATCAGTTCTTTGGTTGAGGCCAGGTTCTTAAGATCACTGGGCCCCCTCAGGCTATGCTATGTCACTGAGTAAACTCCCTCTGATGGTTGACTGTGGGGGGAGGGGAGGGAAGGAAAGCTATCGATGCTTTAATTGGGGCTGCTGGTTTTAGGAGAGGAGTTTTAATGGGGTATGCTTTTATGTAACCTGTCTTGAACTTTGGAATAAGGCAGGCTATAAATTGAATTAATAATAATAATAATACCTCATGTGACATAGTTCTTTCCCATGAAATGCAACCTCACCAGCATTTCTCTGTGACACTCTGGCAGTCTACGTGCATCTGCAGCTGTTGGTATGAGTGTGTTCAGGAATGTTGCCCTTCTAATCTGCCTTAGAGGATTGGGGTAAAAGGGTGTTCAAGCACAGAAAAACATTAAGGAGATGTTTTATATGACAATTTTACAAGAAATTAGATGTATAACTTTCTGATATTTTGCCTAAATTAATTATCCCTGTGTGTGTCTTTAATTGTAGCTTATGAACTATGGTTCAAGCAGATCCTGTGGGAGCTGGATTCTGTCCGAGTGATATTTCAAAATGGTCACGTAAGTTGTATGAAAATATATTGTTTTAAAAATATTTCCTTTATTGGCTGCTTTTGATCACACTGAATATCTGAAATTCAGCTTTTTCCTGAGGTTTCTGTGCATTAAGAAGATTTGTAGTGCTAAATTGTTCTCTGTTAGGCAATTCCAAACCAGATTGAAATCAATAAAACATAACAGTTTCATTAACTGCTGAGGGCCGTTATCCTGAGAAGTATTCCTGGGAATAAGTCCTGGATGTGACTTATGTTTGAGTAAGCATTCATAGGCTTGTGCTGTAAATTGGCAATCTTCCTTACTCAGGAATATGCCTCACTGATCTCAAAGGTACTTAACTGAACTAGTTGGGAAACAATTAATTAGTATGGTGAAACCAAGTTGCGAGTAAGTCCCAGAAAATACTGTGGGACTGATTTCCAAATAAATATACAAAGGATTAGGCTGCCATTGTAGCCTAAGAAGGATTTAGGAATGCCTGAGTTGATGTGGACTTTGTGCTAAATCTGATCAATTACTTCAAATTTCTCCTTGGAAGACACAGGTATAAATCATACAGTAACCCTTTAGTAGCTTATAAAACCTAACTAGCAAGATGTGGGTTAAATGCTATCTTAATTATATGAGAAGCAATGATCAAAACAAAGTCGCTATTCCCTGCTCTGTCTTGTCAGTGAGTCCTGAGATTTATTTTTCTTTTCTCTCCTTCCCACTAAGGTGAGAGATGAACGGAATATGTTGAAGGTCGTTGCTCGAATGCACAGAATTGCAATGATCCTTAAGCTACTTGTGGAACAGTTTTCTGTTCTTGAAACAATGACAGCCCTAGACTTCTTTGATTTCAGGTAAATTCTTCCTTTGATTCATTCATAGGTGCCAATACTCATGGCATGGAACCCCCTGGGGCTAGTTTGCAATTTGTCAACATTAAACTTTATAGGTTTAGACTGTTCAAGTGAACAGGATTAGATTGTTCAAATAAAGAAGCTTTGGCTAATAGAAGCTGGATACACCAAAGGTATATGTTCAGTAATTCTGTCAATTTAGTGTTAAAATATAGAGGAGAATTTGACCTGCAACTACCCAATTCAGTTTGCTGAATGAACAAAACAAAACAAAAACAGAGTGTCTACTTGGTTCTTAACTGATTAAATAATGAGCTGAAAAGATATTCCTGTTACTATCCCTATTATAACTATTTTGAATTGACATTATTTTTAGTCATTTTAAAGCAAGGTGGCCAATGTTAAGTCAGAAGACAAGAAGAAGAGATGGGGAAATAATAGAAATCAAATGACAAGAGGGGGAAAAATTAAAAGCAAGTCATGAAAAGTTAATTCAGAATTTTTTTTAAAAAATTAAATGAACCAGAACAAAAAATGTGAAAAAAAGAAACTCATAACATTCTAAACAGGAACTAGTCAAGCAATCCTAGAAAACCCAAAACCCTGAAGAGATGCTGCCAGACAGGGCAGAGATCACAATCTAGATGGATCACATGTGATTTACAGTGACATCCTAAATGCAGTGAAAATTCATGCATTTATTTATGAATTTACATCCCATTCCCACCCACCCAGTTGGGACTCAAAATGGCTTAGAACATCATTTTTCCTCCTCCATTCTCACATGCAATCTATCAAGACGAGGAAAGTGCCTGTTATACAGATATTCTTGCTTTGTTTTGAATGCCAAGAGTGGAAGTAACTGAAAGCTTTTTGCACAGATGGATCTAGTGCCCATTCCTTTCAAAAATGGCAGGCTGTTCGTAATAATTTCTGGAATGCATCTCAGTGCAGCAGTCCATGCTTTGGCTCCAGGAACTTTCCTAGCTAAAACCGAGCTACTTTTCATAAAGTAGCAGTGAAACATGCTAGTGCTACATTTTGCTTACTAAACTGGTTTCCTCAAAAGCAGTTTTAATTTTTATTTTTATTTCTTAGATTTTTTTTATACCACCCTCCCATATGGCTCAGGGCAGTTTACATGAAACGTCATGGGGGTACATAGAAAATCAAATATATAAATAACAGTTATTACATAATATATCATGAACAGTTTCAACAGTGGATGCAAGTTAACAAATACTGCAACTGGTCCAGTTGAACAAATAACAGTAGCAACAACTTTAACAGAGCCCCTAGGGAAGTCAGAATCATTCAGCGCAGGGAGGGTGTGTCTTGAGGGGGGACCCACGGAAGTTGTTGGGTCAGATTAACCTCAGTCGAATGCAAAACTGTTTTACATTGCAAAACTGTTCTTTTTCCCTGTCTTTAAAGAGATTATTTGAGTCCAGCATCAGGTTTTCAGAGCTTACAGTTTCGCTTGCTGGAGAATAAGATTGGTGTTCCGCAGAGCCTGAGAGTCCCATACAACAGAAGACATTACCGGGATAACTTCAAAGGAAAAGAAAATGAGTTACTGTTGAAATCTGAGCAAGAGCTAACCCTGCTGCAGCTAGTGGAAGTAAGGCTTCCTATTAATTGATGACCACCTGCAGGGCAGTTCTAGCAATATGTTACAAATTACAAATATCCATTTTATTTTGGCCAAGACCTTAGCTGAGCAGAACAAATCTAAATCCCTTTTGTCTAAAAGATACGAGGTATTTGCAGCCTATTTCTAAATTCTTATCTACACTGTTTGCTGTAGGTCAATTAAAATGCCTTAACATTATGAGAAAGCTTTTCTCTTAATTACAACTGTACACAAGGCAAACATCAACAATGCCATCTATTTTTGGAAACAGTGAAGAACCGACATTAACTTTACTAGACATAGATAGAAGGAATACTTTCAGAACTAGTCTAATATATCATTTGTATGCCAAGATGTGCGTGGAAATTGATCCACATTTCAAGAATATTAATTTTGTTATCTGAAGCAAATCGCTCTCCTTTGAAACATGGTCAAAAGTGCCACTATCAATTAACAAACTATCAAAGCTAGCTACCATACAATGAATTATACTCAACCAGATTTTTCCCCCAATGGAAAAAGGGAAGAGGATATTCCCTTGCCCTCTGAAAAGGCTATGCTAGAGATTATGGCACCTGCATGGGAAGTATTCATGTGGGACAAGGCCTTTAATAAAGTGGAGAATAAGAATGAGTGGAAGAACTGGCTGGATACAGCCCAATATACAATATATGTAATTACATAAGAAGAGCCCTACTGAATCAAACCAGTGGTCCTTCTAGTCCAGCATCCTGTCTCACACAGTGGCCAACCAGTCCTTCTGAGGGCCAACAACAGGGCAGAGAGGCTGAGGCCTTCCCCTGATGCTTCATTCTGGCTCTGGGAGTTTTAGTGCTTCTGAATGTGGGCATTCTTTTCAGACAACCATGGCTATCAAAATGTAAGAATTAATCTGTTTTTTTTTTCTTTAAGGCATGGCTAGAAAGAACGCCAGGACTCGAGCCAGAAGGGTTTAATTTCTGGGGGAAATTTGAAATGAATGTCCTTAAAGGACTGGAAGAAGAATTTGCAATGGTGCAGGTACTGATCATTTTGTTAAACAAAGTAGCACTCAATTAAAGTTGTTGTTCATGGTGTATTGTATGGCTGATCAATAAATTTAGCCATCCATAAGTGGGGCCACTTGAAACAGAATCCTGTAGCTTCCCAGGGTAATCCAGTTTTGTGACTAGACCTCATCCATAGTTGGAGAAGCCACACATTTTATACAAGTTGGGTCCTATAAAAAATTTGTGGAAGCAGCTGTTCCATTCTTCCTACCTTTGTTTGCTCCTTTTTCTCCCTACTTCTCTCAGTCTCTCACTTTCTCCTTACTGCCATCCTTTTTCCTGTTATTTTTCTCTTCCATGCTCATCAGTTTCCTTCTCTGTCCCCCAGCCCATCACACACACAGTCTCTCTTTTGCCTCCCCCCCTACATGCTATCTCTATTTCCACAGGTTGACTACCCCCTGCCACTGCATTGGCAGCTCAAGGATGTAATCTGTGCACATGCATATATAATGTTACTGTTGGAGAGGTTAATTTCCCCAATATAATTTTTTTACAACATTTAGGCTTTTCCTTCAAACCTGGGGTGACCTCCAAATTTGGAGAGAAAACATTTCTCTTAATGTGGGACTGATCTGTGGATTTACATATCCACATTGCCAAGAGCCTCTTGTGGCGCAGAGTGGTAAGGCAGCGATATGCTGTCTGAATCTGTCTGCCCATGAGGTTGGGAGTTCAATCCCAGCAGCCGGCTCAAGGTTGACTCAGCCTTCCATCCTTCCGAGGTCGGTAAAATGAGTACCCAGCTTGCTGGGGGGTAAACGGTGATGACTGGGGAAGGCACTGGCAAACCACCCCGTATTGAGTCTGCCAAGAAAACGCTAGAGGGCGTCACCCCAAGGGTCAGACATGACTCGGTGCTTGCACAGGGGATACCTTTACCTTTACCTTTATATCTGCTCACACTTGAGAAATAGATATGCTGACATTGGTGAAATACATTGCTGCTTTTGAAACAGGTGACTGCAGATATGAATCAGGTTTTTAGCTTTTAAAGGATATGGGTTTCAAGATCAGTGATTGCCCATAAATTATGTCTTCATGACAAATATGTAGCAGTTCTTTGATGACAGGGACATCTTTAGCTCATTCACTGAACCTCTATTCCCACTGTTAGGGACCATGAGACCAATGGTTGTCCATTTAGTGAACTGAGACTTTTAAGAAGGAATCACATGTTAACATTTGCATATTTGTACTCAGTGATGAGTTCTCATATATGGCACATTTGGAATCATGTTGGTTACAAATGGCCATTATGGGGGTTTGTTTGATTCATGTCTTAATTTTTGTAATGCGTCTTAGGAATCAAATATATTTTCATGTGGCTGTTTCTATGTAATTTTATAGAAACATTTTCATGTGACTGTACATGAAAATGTAATATGAAAATACTTTCCAGGATTTAGATCTATGAAACAGTTGGAGAAAGTCCACCAGTTTTAGTATATTTGACAGGCAGAAACAATCTAGGCCAACCACAATGTAGGTTTCAATAATCCTAGTCAGCTGAAAGGAATGGAAATCAGACGGTTTGCTTCCTGACCAATATAAAGCACACCTCAGTCATCTGGTTTCAAAGAGAAAGTGAACTAAATTGCAAGAGTGCTGCGAAGAGAATGACCTTGCTTTGAACAGCAGTCTGAGTCAGAATAATTAAAAAACAATATCATTTTTGAACAGACTTCAGACTGTAATTTGGGACAGACTTCAGTAATGGACCAATAATGGTGTAGGAATTGGAAACTAGCAATAGTTCCTACCTACCTGTTGAGGTGGTTTTTAAAGTCATGGTAACGCCCCTTGCAGGAAGATATGACTTACCTAAGATGGGTTGAACAGGATATACATTAATCTTTAAGACAAAAGAAAGGAAAACTGAAGGGGGAAAAAAATCTATTATAGAAACAAAAAATGGAAAGGTTTTAATCTTCTAAAAAATATTGTGTTTGAAAGGCCAAAGAAGACACAGAGAGAAAAGAAGATCAAATGGCAGAACTTAAGAAACAAAAGGAAGTGCTTATTTCATTGTTTGATGAAAAACAGCATGAACATCTTCTTAGCAAAGGTAGGTGTAATCATTCCTTGCAAACAAGCTAAAATACTTAATATTTTAAGTAATGCATAAATAGATTTGAGATTCCAAAGCACTTGAGTAAATCAGGAGATTACATATTTGCTGTTGAGGATTCAGGTGAGATATCTCTCTTCTTGAAGAACATACATATGTTAACTGATGCTAATGTTCATGGAATTAAGAGAGCCTGTATCTGCATCCTGTTACTTAAAAAGAGTAGTCATCCTGGGGACCAGGGGTAGTCAACCTGTGGTCCTCCAGATGTCCATGGACTACAATTCCCATGAGCCCCTGCCAGCATTCGCTGGCACGAACTCATGGGAATTGTAGTCCATGGACATCTGGAGGACCACAGGTTGACTATCCCTGCTGGGGACAATTAATTTTGTGAATTAGGGGTATGGGAGAGGGCAGGATATCAGTATGGGTGATCAAACTGACTGGTTACTCCTTCCCCTACTGGAAAAACTCTTGGTATACCTCACCTTAAGTACTTACTGTGCTAGGCCTGTTAATGTGCGTAGGAATTTCCAGCATCTAACAAAACAAGGAACTTAAAACAAGAAAATTATCTTATTTTTGCAGGTGAAAGAAGATTGTCCTATAAAGCAATGAAAGGAGCTTTAATGATCTACTTTTACAGGTATTTTATAAAAAGTCATTCATTTGTATAAACCTTTTTGCTCCCAGAAATGTTCTTTTCCCTCTGAGGGAAGTATTCCTAAATATTGTTATGTCTTGCAAGGATATTTGGGATTTTTTAGACAGAAATATCTTCAACATTTAAAAAAATATAGTTTTATGCAGTTTAATAGAGTTCTAAACTCCCAATGTTTATTTTCTTGGTAGTTTAAAACAATAAATTTTGATAGATTTGCGTTGCAATTTTTGGACCCCTCCTCCATTGGTATTTATTTAAATAAAATTCCATTTGCTTAAAGTGTTGCTTATCTTTAAAAATTATCCCCACTGTTTGTTTGCATGCCTTTTAGAATTAAAAACAACCCGGCATTTCAGATATTTGTAGTTACCTGCAGTCAATGAGGATAAAACTTAAGCCCACTTAGCTGGATGTACTTCAGAGGAATTGTAGGCAGGTGTGTCACATGTGTAGCCTGATCCCATGCATGTTTATATAAAATTCTTTGAGCCTAACTTCCAGATTAGTGTCACCAGATCTGATATGAATTTTCTTCTCAGGAACTTCTGGGAAAAGAGTAAAGGGAACATAATCATGAGAGCAATTCTCTGTTTAGCTTGAGCTTTTGCCTTTCATTATCAGGTTCCATACTTGAATCATTTCCTTAGTACCTCGTTGGTGACAGTCTGAGACCCCTATCAAGCATGGCTAGTCTTTCCTCACCTATTTTTCTGCCTATAACATAATGCCCAACTATGAGAACTGCTTCTACACTTCTTTATTTTGCTATGTGCAAGATGGCTTAGGGATACCATCTGTTCTTGATCAGCAACTGGGTTCTTGCAGAGATGGGCCTCTCAGCATGAACTTTTATCTGTCTAGCATGCATTAATTCATGCATTTATTTGCAAGATTTTTATTTTGCATTCCCAGTGGAATATGCAGTTTGGGCCCAGTATATTTGAGAGACTGCCTCCCTGCCTATATCCCCAAAAGAGTCTTACGCTCCACCTCCAACTGGCTGCGGATCCCTGGCCCCAGAGAAGCGCGTTGGGCCTCAACAAGGGCCAGAGCCTTCTTGGTCCTGGCCCTCACCATGTGGAACAAGCTCCCTGAGGAGATCAGAGCCCTGCCCAAACTTCCACAGTTCTGCAGGGCCTGCAAGAGGGAGCTCTTCCACTAGGCATTCACTTGAGGCCAACCGGCTCAGAACACCTGCTGGTTCCCCCAGACGCCCCCCCATGACTGAAATAATTAACCTCCCAATGTTACTGTTAATTGTTATTTATGTTAGAAATGTGGTATTGTGATGCTTTACTGAAAGTTGCTTTGATGTTACTTACGTTCCATGTAAGTTATAGAATGTTCAATGTAAACCGCCCAGAGCTGCAAAGAAATGGGCAGTATAGAAATCTAAATAAATGAATAAACAAACAAACAAACAAACAAAATAACCAATGTGGCTAACAATGTGATCTCTAGCTCAAGAGAGGTACGTCTGGCCTCAACCAGGTCCAGGGCCTTTTCAGTCCTGGCCCCAATTTGATGGAATGAGCTCCTGGAAGAGTTGAGGGTCCTAACAGAACTAAAACAGTTTTGCAGGGTCTGGAAAATGGAGCTCTTCTGCCAGGCATTTCATTGGGGCCAATGAACATCTAGGAGACATAACTAAACACTGCCCCACCCCCTGGAAAAGCCAAGATGCTATTATTATTCTGATTGCCCATACAGCTGTATGTTTTATTGTTTTTAATATCCTTTTAATAATTTTAACAATTGTTATAATTTATTTATTGTAGTTTTAACCTATGTTGGAAACCGTCCCAAGCCAGAAGGAAGGGGGTATAAATCCAAGAATAAATTTTAAAAATATATATGTCTCCTAATTAAGATAATTAGAGGTTCCACCATACCGTACTCCCCTTCTGAATCTAGATGGGTGGGCACAAGAGATGGGACCTTGTCAGTAGTGGCACTTATCCTGTTGAACTCCATCCCCACAAATGCTCCTTTTTTATTGGTCAACCCTTTTAGATTTATTGAAGGTATTTTTATTGTATCATTTCAGGCTGCGGTTTTAGGTGATTTTATGTGAGAAGGGGCTTTTCTGTGGCCTCCCTGTCAGCCAACCAACCGATAGGCAGAAGGAGAAAGCCTTCCCCCTTCAAAAGGAAAGCCCACAGACTCCTTTGCCTTGCTCTTGGAAATGCCTTCCTTGCCTCAGTCAGGGGCTAAAGGGAGGGGGGTTGCAGAATCCTTAGCAAGAGTAGTGATTGGCCCCGATTGGGGGAGATTCCACCAATAGGAGTCTTCAAAACCCTCAGTGTTTGTCAGGGCGTATGGTCATGATTTTACGCATATAGATGGCTATTTAACTTTGTTTTATTCATTTACCATATACTTTATTACTTTCTACTGTAAACTCCTTTGTATATAGTTTTATAGAGTGGTACAATATCAATATTTTAAAATAATCAATCAATAAGATTATGATAAAACAACACAGAAGCCAGACCTATTTAGGTTTTATTTAAGATATAGACATATTGACAAATATTTTGATTGATATTTTATACCCTGCTTTCTGCCCTTGTAAAGCCCGCCACAGCAGCTAACAATACAACACACAGTAATATCACATAACCATTAAAACAAACAAAAACACATTGTTGTGACAAGTAGTGGATTGCCACCTTTGCTTTTATTCCTTTTAAATGCTGTTTAGCTACTTTGTTCTTGTTTTGCACATTTGAGAATTATAACCAATTTTAATTGTAATTACGGTATTTGTGTATTTTAACAGTTGTGTGTTGATAACTTTGGTTTGGCTTCTAATATATTTTAAATAAGCAAGTGCAAAACAAACAAACAAAATGAAATACTGATTTCTGCTTATTCCCCCCACCCCCACCCCCACCCAAGAGAAGAACCTCGCTTTCAGATTCCTTTTCAGCTCCTCACTTCTCTTATGGATATAGACGTGCTGATGACCAAATGGAGATGTAAGTTCATCCTGTGGTGCATCCAGTGTTAACATCTTCTGTGGAGAGATCTGTAATCAGAACTTTTGTTATCCTTAAAAAAAAAGAACCTGGAAAAAGCAGCTCCTAGATATGTGTATATCTGTGTGTGATTAGCATCAGAGCTACTGTGCTGGGCGTAAGGAAGTTAATGTCCATTCCATCCCATTTTTCTGATAGAAATAAGTCCCTACCAGCTGGTACTAGTGTAATGGGGGTGGTTCTGAGACAAAAGATGGGGATGTCTGTGCATATGCATTTTCTTTGGGAGACTGTTATGAGTCAACACATTAATTCCCTATCAAGCCCCCAGCCTGAACCCCCCCCATGCCCAGGGATGGGTTTTTAAAAGGTTTTAACTATTTTAAAATCTCCAACATAATATATGTCATCCCTTTTGCTACTAGAGCTCTAAACAAGGATTTGCATTACAGCAGTATTGCAGCCCAGAAATTAAACAGAAACTTAATTAATTAAAGGTGTGGATAATGAAATCAGTAGACAATGGACAGTTTAAACGTTGAAATTTATGCATACTAAAATCTTTACTTTGCAAAATTATGTGCTAAGAACTGTCCCTGCGTTTAGATAACCATGTGTGTATGGTGCACAGAATGATTGGGAGCAAGGCGGGTACTGGAGGATCATCTGGGTATCAGTATCTACGCTCTACTGTGAGGTAAGTCAATATGAGTCCCAGCAGAACTTTGTCATCTTTGATGAATATGAACACACATGCACAAGGAAAAGATGCAGTCCCTTGACTTAAATCATTCACTGGTCTTCTGACACTGAGGAGGTGTAAGCTCTTTAGTAGGTTGCTGTCAAATTTGTGCTTGAAAACTCTTTAAGTAAAAATTTATTTATTTATTGGATTTTTATGCTGCTTTCCCAAGGTTGACTCAGCCTTCCATCCTTCCGAGGTCGGTAAAATGAGTACCCAGCTTGCTGGGGGGTAAACGGTAATGACTGGGGAAGGCACTGGCAAACCACCCCGTATTGAGTCTGCCATGAAAACGCTAGAGGGCGTCACCCCAAGGGTCAGACATGACTCGGTGCTTGCACAGGGGATACCTTTACCTTTACCTTTTATGCTGCTTTCCCATATGGCTGAGGAATGACACACTGAACATTTCTGAAAGTACACACAGACAAAAACTGGTTTCTCCATAAATAACACCTTCCAGTGAAATTAACTGGCAGGGGCAAGGTCATAACATAGGAAGGAATGTGTAATTAACCTATAAAACTAATTGCCAGGAGTTAAGAAACCAATTGGACTACACTGGTGTGGCCAATATCACCTTTATATATAAAATGCTGATCCACTTTGGGTACCAATTTTTGCCCTGGAAACAGAATACACATATCATATCATAGTTAAATAAATGTGGGTAAAACCTGTTGTCTTCCTGGTAGCTTTTGGGACAAAAGTGTTCAAAATCATGGTCTGTGTAAGTTTGGATTATACATCATGTCAATAAGCACCTATGAAACAAGAAAGCATCCATTCAATGCAAGCTCATGCATTTCTTCCTTTCTTTACAGTGACAGATACAAAGTGTTTGTTGACTTGTTCAATCTTTCAACATATTTGGTACCAAGACACTGGATACCAAAGCTGAACCCAACTGTTCATAAATTTCTTTACACAGCAGAATATTGTGACAGTTCCTATTTCAGCAGTGATGATTCAGACTAAAAAACATCCTTGGATGATCCTTGAAGACAAGTGACTTTAATCAAATACCTTATGCATATATTATGTAAAGTACATGTTTATATTATTTATATAAAATATTATATACCTTATGAAGCATAAATATATTTCATACAGACTCTGAAAAACTAAACACACACAAACAACTCAAACTTGTTCACTATGAGGATTCAAGGTGCTAAGGCAATAAGAGAGACATAGAGACCGTTCCATGTACACATGTTGTCTTATTCTTCTGTGCAAACTTCCACTTCCCTGTATGTTATTATTGTACGGGGACAGTTTTATGGGGTAGGAAGGCTCAGCCAAATCTTTTCTTGGGCCAAAGAGTCATGTGATGGCAAAAGGATACTGATGCACTTACAATGCTATCCCCCCAAATTACGTCTATCAGGGGTCATTAATTTCAGTAGACTTAGAAGGGTGTAATTTTGCTTAGAATGGCACTGTAAGTATACCGAAGCAGCAGCATTTACTGGGTTTCCACTGCTGCTTTCTGTGACTTTTTTAAAATGCCCAATAGGTTAAAAATGGCAACATAAGAAAAAAATGTTTACGTAATCACCATCTTTATTATAAAAATTAGCAAATATGTACAAAAATATCTTAATGTCTCAGGTACAATACAGAAATGTTTCCCTCAAAAATAGACTGTTAAAACTATGACAAATATTGAGGCTCCTTCATCAAGTCTTTCTTACTTTTTTTGATTTATAGCCCCCCACTCCTGAGCAAGCCGGCTAACTTTAAATCATTGTGCTGCCGTAAATACACAAACATTATTTATTGATCAAAATATGTCCCACCTTTCTCCCCACGAGATGGCTTAGGAAATAAACAGGATTTTACAAAACTGGTCAAAGTGCAGAGGAAGGAACCATACCGGCAGCAGTTGCATAGGAAGGAGTAACACTAATTATTTCTACTTTGATTTGCAGTTTGCTTTCCAGTTGTCACCTGAATAAAAGTTCTGTTTAGGCAGTTGGCTTCCTTTCCGAATCGATTCAGACTTCAGCTGTTGCAGTTTGCCTTTAGGACTGGGGGAGATGGATCACTGTTGTCACCATCTGATGGGTAGGGAATTAAAGCAGAAGAGAGTGACTGTCCTGTGGCCACAATAGAAACCTGATGAAGTCAGTTGCCCTGATTCAGGTCCAGTTCTCAGTTAGAAACATTTGGACAAGTAAAAGAACGGCACCAGTGCCAACTGTACCCTGAACTGAAAATATACAGGACTGCTCAGTAACAGCCGTTTACAGTGCCACAGTTAACCCATCTGAAGACCCCTGTGTAATGCTGATTAGGATGGCGCTGTTATTTTCCAGCCGTGAATGTCTGTGTAGTACAAGATGGAAGATGACGCACGGCCCAGGCCCTGCCACAGTTACAAAGCTCATTAGAATGCCCCTTCTTCTTAAGAACAAAATGCCTTCAAGCTGAGTAAAGATCAGAAAAACTGCTACTTATCCTTCATTCAGGCCAATTTGTTTTTCACACAAACACAGCAGAAACTTCATCAGAAATACCTAGAAGGCAAACAAATCAAGATTACCATTGCATCATGACCAAAATGGAGCCTCTGCTCTTGACAAAAGGGGGAAAATTTTTTTTGCATTCATTTATTCCCTAGCCCTTGTATTGCATGAGTATTTAATCCTTATTTTTAACATCTTAAATATGACTGATTAGGATCTTCAGGATTTTTCTTATAGAGTGGCCCCACAAAAATCTGCCACTGTGAATGAGTCTAATCATTGCACTAGAAACAATGACAATTAGTTTTAGAAAAATAAGCAATGCTATTATCATTGTATCAATTTTTCCTGACTCATTAATCAAAGGCAGCAATCCTTAAGTGGCTAACTTCAGATCTATCAGCTTTAATGGGATATAGTTTAGCATATAAGCAAATAATCAGGCAGGCATGTAAAACAGCTCTCAGTGTTACTACATAATATTTGACCTCAGGACAGGGAGAACATACACGCCCAGAGAACTGAAAGAGCTCTTGCAACAGGACCCTCCAGGTAATACATCTGTAGTTCCACCTATTCCAATAGCTGGTTTAACTAATCATGATACCTTCTGCTCAACTTACCACAGACGTTGGACCCAATTTTAACATGAGCATAGCCATCTATTCCCCATGAATGTCCCCAAGAGTTCCGTACAATCCAATAGGGGATGCTACCTGTAAAATAACCTCCATAAGTCTTTATGTCAGCCATAAGAACAAAGGCAGTAATTTCATCTTCATCAGAGCCTCATTCTTGCAGTGCAAAGAAACCTAAACTACAGTTATGTTTCAGAATTTAGACGAAAGTGTATACAGTATTTTGCTATGACTTGAAGAATCTTCTGGCTTGGTAACTGAATCCACTCAATAAAAAAACTATTCTAATTGTTACCAAACTTTTAACTTAGAGTCAAGTGGATAGCCGTGTTGGTCTGAAGTAGTGCAACAAAATTTGAGTCCAATGGCACCTTTAAGACCAACAAAGATTTATTCAAGTTGTGAGCATGCACACTTCCTCAGATAATGGAACAGGGATCATAAGAGTATAGATAAAAGGAGAAAGTAAATTAGTAGCAAATTAGTAAACAGATCATGCATTGAATAAATCTTTGTTAGTCTTAAAGGTGCCATTTGTTTCAAACTTTCTTTGGGTTAAGAAAAGTTTTTTTCCCCCCTCTGGCTTAACTCCCCTAATTTTCTCAGATACTTACCAATTCAGATGAGTGAGAAAGATGGAAGATATATTTCATCAACTTGGCCTTTCTAAAACCACACTGATACATTTGGGGTATCAACAAACCAGTATATATATACTTGTCTTATCCTGGCTGATAGCTCTACCGAAATTACCTTTAATGTAGCAAAATATTGCGCAGCGGCTTGCTCAATAAGGCAGAAGAAACTGATTCCCAGTTAATTTACTGTTGTTTTTATGTATAGATTTGTAGAATATTGATATTTTAATAGTTTTATATGATTAATAGTTTTACCATTTGTTGTATGAATGACAGCTATGTAATTTTGGATGTCTGCATTCTGATCTTGGATTGTAATAAAGCAGTTGATCAGTGTGCAAACTTAACTTGTGAGAATACTTATTAAATGGAAGCAAATACCAGTGACATCAAGAGGACTGCTCCCTGAGAAAATGAGGTGGACCTGAATTTCAATGTACAATAATAATAATTGAAGAGGAGCAGAAGGAGAGTTACCTGTTGTATCAAAGCCAGTAATGAGTACAGCATGATTTGGTTCTCTACTGGAACAGTGGTACTGTATGATGCCACCCAAGTAATCTTGCCAGCTAAGCGCATCTACAATTGCCACCAAAGGACCCCGTTTAACAAGCATCTGCATCATTTCTTCTTCAAGACCACTGCAAAACAGACACACACCCTAAGAATCAGAAAGTCATCTAGCATCAAATTAGGCTACAATCCAGCCCAAAGCTGCCTGGAGAGAATTCGACTCCTTGGGCTGAGTAAAGCTCTACATCAGCAGTGACCCCTGGTTTCCCGGATAGTTCCGCCGCCATCAGGTAGGGTGGGCTGGGGGGGGGGGTTGGGGATTGTTTTTTAGGGGTTTTATGAGGTTTTAACATGTTGTTACCCGCTGCGAGCCTCAGGGGAGCGGCGGGTTAGAAACCCAATAATAATAATAATAATAATAATAATAATAATAATAATAATAATAATAATAATAATAATAATAATAATAATAATAACAATAATAATAATAATAATAATAATAATAAAGGATTATTTGCTGGTGTAGTAGTTAAAAGCTGTGGCTTCTAATCTGGTGAGCTTGGTTTGATTCCTCACTCTTCCACATGCAGCCAGCTAGGTGACCTTGGGCTAGTCTCAGTCCTGATAGTGCTGTTCTCACAAAGTAGTCTTGTCAAAGTTCTCTCAGCCACAGCTACATTGCAGGGTCTGTTGTGGAGTGAGGAAGGGAAGGTGGTTGTAAGGTGCTCTGAGACACCTTCATGTAGTGAAAGTTGAGTATAAAAAAACAGCTCCTCTTTTCTTCTTCTCTGGACGAGGCTAGCAGGAGGAGTGAATTGTGAAAGAAGAAAAAGAGTTGGGTTTTATAGCCTATTTTTTGCTACCCAAACGAGCCTCAAGGTGGGTTAAAATCACCTTTCTCTCCCCACAACAGACGCCCTGCAAGGTACGTGATGCTGAGAGAGCTCTGAGAACTGTGACTAGCCCAAGGTCACCCAGCTGGTTGCCTGTGGAAGAGTGGAGGATCAAACCTGGTCCTCCAGATTAGAAGCCACCATTCTTAACCACTATGCCAAGCTGGTTCTAATCAGCCAATCCTCTGTGAAAGTTAAAGATCAGGGATCGCTTGGCCATGTGACAATAAAAACCCTGGTTACATAATTGGCTGTAAGAAATGGTTACTTCTAAGCTGCTGCAACAGGACAGGATAGGGACTTGACAGCTTCAGCCTGGCAAGCAGGGCTGAGGCAGCTGTGTAGTTGGGCATAGATCAATGCAAACTTCCCACCTAGCTGTGCCCATGAAACCCCAGCCAGATTGCCAACAACTGCATCGATTGCTTGCTTGGAAGGTGAAGCAGAGCTGAGGTTTTGATCCAGCTATCCACATCTGTTGCAGAGGGATGCTGCCAGCCCGCCCACTGTTTGTCCTGCCACCCAGCAGCCAAGCATCAAAATGTGTTTCCCCAGTCAGACTGCCTGCAACAGCTCGGGCTGTCACAATAATCTTCCCTGCATTGTAAATTGTTTCAAAGGGCATTAATCTGACAGGCAACAAGAATTACAGGAAATGAAAGTAATCCCTCACACTACTGTTTTTGTTACATACAATGACCTTATTCTTCTCAATCATTGCAGGCATACATGGAATTACAATTGGAATTTGTGTTTCCCCCCCTACTCTATCCGTCTAAAAAGCATTTTTGCTGCACCTCAAATGAGAACAGCATGCGGCGTTTACAAACTGTACTCAGTCTCACTGTTTGCTCAAGTTGCATGCAAATAAACCATGTAGACACGGCAGAGGAAACCACACAGTACTGATTCCTTTTTTTGGACAACTAGGTAATGCATATCTTGAAAGACATTGCACTTTCAGGAGGTTCTTTTAAAACCTGTCTTGCAGTATGGTTAGCAACTCTGTTCTGCTGTTTTTACAAGAAAATAATGGATGGAATTTACTAGGCAAGTACAGCCGTCAGAATTCACTATACTAGGAAGACAAGAAACTATTAGGGGTGCCAACTTCCCTGCTATTACAATTGTTATATAATCAAGATCAGTTTCCCTGGAGAAAATGGCTGCTTTGAAGGGTAGACTCCATGACATTGCACACCCTGTGGAGGTCTCTTCCCTCCCTAACCCTGCCTCCACAGGCTTTAGCCCCCCTCCCCGAATCTCCAGAAATTTCCCAACCAGAGCTTGGCAACCTTTGGAATTATTGATGCAATTCCAAATGTCACTAATGAGTGTGGAAAAGAGGCAGGACTTAACCAATGCCTGAAGGCTAGCTTGTGAATATATTGTAGCAGAAGAGTCGGCTTTTATACCCTGCTTTTCTCTACCAGGAGTCTCAAAACAGCTTACAATCGCCTTCCCTTCCTCTCCTCACAACAGGTACCCTGTAAGGTAGGTGGGGCTGAGATGTTACTGCTCTGTGAGAGCAGCACTATCAGGGCTGTGATGAGTCCAAGGTCATTCAGCTGGCTACATGTGGAGGAGTGGGGAATCAAACCTGGCTCACTAGATTAGAAGCCATCACTCTTAACCACTGCACCAAGCTGGCTCTTGTGAAGAAACATGTCATTTCTGAAGAACATCTGTTCTGATTAACTGGTTTATGTATACTTCACAATAATAGCAACACAATAAGCAGACCAATTTACAGTATGCAGACCAAGTGAAGGGCTACTGACAATGGTCAGTTTTAATAATCGTCTCTAGAACCAATAACCTGGTTTGAGAAAAGAAGAATAAAGAGACTTAGTATTACCTGAAGTCAAAGGCAGTGTACCCAGTGATTGAGACTCCAAAATCCGAGGAACTAAAATAGTGACATAATCCTGTTTGAGCTTTAAAAGAATACGTGGAATCTCTCACTAGCTTCACATGGGTCTGAAAGAATAGTTCAAAGAACATGAAGGTCATGCAATGGAAATAAACTGGGAAAAGCTGCCTTGGAAATGGCAGGGCTTGGTATGACTGGGTCATGGAATCAACACTTTCAAGCCCATGTTTGGCCTGCTCAAGCACGGCATTCTCTGGACAGCAAGGGAAAGAGGCAGAACAGGCCTTCATAAACCTGAGACTGATCTTGATCTCACCTCATACAGAAGTTGGGATTGGGGGAAGAATTATCTGGCCATCAGATGCCTTGCCAGTTTCCATCAAGCCTTGTGAAGTTCCATGAAGTGCCCACCTAAACCATGGCTGGAGAGCAAATTCTAGACTAGAAGACTGACTTTTAGTTTCATTCAGCATGTCAGTATTTTTGAAAGTTCTCAGATTTGTCAGCTCTTTAGAATCATAGAACCATAGAACCATAGAGTTGGAAGGGGCCATACAGGCCATCTAGTCCAACCCCTGCTCAACGCAGGATCAGCCCTAAGCATCCTAAAGCATCCAAGAAAAGTGTGTATCCAACCTTTGCTTGAAGACTGCCAGTGAGGGGGAGCTCACCACCTCCTTAGGCAGCCTATTCCACTGCTGAACTACTCTGACTGTGAATTTTTTTTCCTGATATCTAGCCTATATTGTTGTACTTGAAGTTTAAACCCATTTTTTAAAACTGTCCCTCATTAACAGAGATTGTGGAGTTGTGAGAAATAGTTACCTGATTTAGCCAACTCAGAGCACTGTTTGTAGAGCCACCGTTGCAACCGTGGTTGTTGTAGGAACAATCAATGACCTGTTGTACACTGAGCTCTTCCAGAACATTCTCTTTTATTGCATAAGCAGACTCTATGCTGCCGACAACACTAAAAGCCCAGCAGCCTCCACACTAGGAAAGAAAGGAAAAAGGAAGAAAATCAGAAATCCTTGGCAGTCCTGCTCATAGATTCCTATTTTCAAAATATTTAAATATCACATCTTATTACTATATTTGATGTTATACGGTGACTGGGTTTGCTCTGCATATTTCCAATTATTGGGCAACTCTGGGGTTGCTTTCAGAAAGACTGCTGTGACTTTATAATCTGGCATCTGTTGAAGCAGTTTTCCCATTAGCTACTAGCTGTAGAAAAGTCACCCTATACAACTCAAGTGAATGCTATCAACACCTGCTCTTTCTTACACACTGTCACTAATAATAACAGACTCTCTCCAGAGAATCCCCATCTCTGGGTTTTATTATAAACCGCCTGCTTGTGGGGAAGGATGGTGTAGAAATAAAATTAATAGTAATAATAAAAATAAAATAATCTAATTATTTCAGGTTGTCAATGAAACACTTGAGAGCTAGGGTAGTGCAGCAGTTGGACAAAGACTAAGTTGTAAGGTTAAATGGAAGGAGAAGAAAGTCGATGGAGGAAGAGCAAAAAAAAAGTGTAATGAATCCACAAATGGCTGCACAAAGACATTAGGCAAAAACGAAACACAGAACTTACCGTTTCTTGATTTTTCACTGATGTAACAGCATTTTTATCTCTCCAATCAAATCTTGCTGGTAAGCGTGTTCTTGTTCCCTCTGGTTCTGGAATGTGTTTGGGAACTGGAGAAGATCTACTTTGTAAATAAATAGCTGAAAAATAAATCAAATACTTATACATGGCTGGGTTTCAGTGCAAATATAACTTATTCGGATATTTTGTTTCAGAGTTAATGTTCTTTCAGTTTCAGTTAACACAAATTCATACCCATGTTATTGCAGTGCTGAAGATGTTAATCTGAGTGGCAAGCTGGCCATTGTGCTTTGCAGTCATCCTCTAAATATAACTAGAACTATAATACAGGACCATTGCCTGGTGAGCCCAAGAGATGACACTTCTGTGGGTAGAAGAAGAGGACTTGGTTTTTATACCCTGCTTTTCTCTACCTGAAGAAGTCCCAAAGTGGCTTGCAATTGCCTTCCTTCCTCTCTCCACAACAGGCACCCTGTGAGGTAGGTGGGGCTCTAACAGATCTGCTCTGCAAGAATAGTCCTAAGAGAATTGTGACTAGCCCAAAATCACCCAGGTGGCTGCATGTGGAGGAGTCGTGATCAAACGTGGTTCTCCACATAAGTGGCCACCATTTTTAACTACTATAGCATTCTAGTAGCTTTGTTATTGTTGTTGTTGTTGTTGTTGTTGAAATGTCTGTTTTTCTTTTAGTAAACAGATTACTTGTCTTTTGACATAGTCAACCTTTATCTAGTATGCTCTCTGTGTGCCAATCCCAAGCTGTATCCTTTTGCTACAGGATCTAACCTATTAAATATATGTTGTCTAGGGTCTTCCTCTTCCCCCCTTCCCCATCTTCACGTGGTTGGGGTAGTTCAGAAGAGAGAGGGGAGAACCAAGCCTCTTTCTTTCTTTTCTTGAAGCGGAGGGAGGGGGTGGGAGAAGAGCCAAGCAGGGAGCCTCTTTCTTTTCTTGAAGGGGGGGAGGGAGAGAGGATAGAAGAAGGCAGAGGAGGGAGAAAAAAATCCAAGACTGACAGAAGTTGAGAGAAATTAGGAGCTTCTCCTTTAAGGCAAGCTTGTCACATGATCAGCTTTGGCCAATCAGGGGTTCTCTACCACAGAGCAGAGCCCAGATTCAAAACAGCCTGCTTTCTCAATCCGAATCTCAGAATATTGAGCATTAAAAGCACTCTAAGATATCGCACAATAAAGGTAGGGTTACTCCAGATTTTCCTTCTTGCTGAAGAAGGAAAATTTAAATCAGCCAAAATCAAAACAGAAATCGCATTCTGTGTAGACAGCAGGGACTGAATCGATCTGGGATTGGAATAAAAGCTCCATGCAGTTTACACACAGGAGCATCCACGATCTATGCAAGATAATTATCAGGCCCATCCCATGTATATAGTAAATATGAATAAAAAGAGTAGTAAAAAGTTATCATTATTAACAATAATCTTTGTTATAACACTTTCAGTGTTAAAAACACTTCATATTCATTATCATAGCAATCCCTCCAACAGCCTTGTAAACCAATATTAACGCTGGATTATATTGTGAGTTCACAACAGAAGCAAGAATAGACTCAGAACTTTACTGCAAATTAGCAATAAAAACATATTATTTATCATTATAAAACCATGTACCTCTAAATTCTTCAGGAAATAAGTGGGAAAACTGATTTATTCCATAGAAAGCAGTGATGCTATCACTTGGTGATAATGAATTCAAATTCCTAATTCTTTTTACACTTTCCTGTAAAACGAAGGGAGAGAGAATAACTGCATTCATAAAATTAATATATGGATACAACCTGTGGTCACTACTGGAATTTTTAGAACATGGAGAAGAACCATTGCAAAATGGCTGCAGTTTTGGCTTATGCCTATCACAAAATATTCAAAAGTTTCATGTCAAGCATTCTTCTGTGATGGAGGCAGCTGTTTCCAAAGAGGTGCTCCTCACAGAAAAAAGAACAAAATCTTTAAGACCAACAAAGATTTATTCAAGGCGTGAGCTTACGAGTGCAAGCACTCTTCCTTAGTCTGAGGAAGAGTGCTTGCACTCGAAAGCTCACATCTTGGATAAATCTTTGTTGGTCTTAAAGGTGCCACTGGACTCTGATGTTGTTTTGCTGTGCTGCTTCAGACCAACCAGGCTACCCACTTGAATCTTTCCTTACAGTCAAAAGGTTATACCTCATGGGGTTTTCTGAAGCACCTCCTGCTCTGATTAAATGGAGAAAAACTTATTGAGGAGAGGATTGCCAATATCCAGGTGGACCTGGAGATCACCTACAAGCGCTCTCCAAATGACAGACATTGGGTTCCTTGGAGAAAATGGAAAGTGAACACAATGGCTTTATACCCTGCTGAGGTCCCTCCCCCAGGCTCCACCCCCAAAGCTTAAGTCAGGGGTTGTCAAACTGCGGCCCTCCAGATGTCCATGGACTACAATTCCCATGAGCCCCTGCCAGCGTTTGCTGGCAGGGGCTCATGGGATTTGCAGTCCATGGACATCTGGAGGGCCGCAGTTTGACTACCCCTGCTCCAAGTATTATCCAAATGGGAGCTGGCAACCCTATTTGGGGAAGACAGAAATGGGTGGCAGGAAACAGTGGCAGATGCCATGATACCCATGGGTACTCCCTTGGAAATCACTGGCGTAATCCACGGTTGAGTTTTTGTCTTACCAGGAAGGCGTGGGTCAATTTCGTATAACACAATGTCGGGGGGGGGGGGGGGAAGCGGCGGCAGAATTTCAATTCAAGGCAAAAAAAAAAGGGGGGGGGGGGTTGTAAGAGTTTTCCATTTCTTTAAGCTGTGCTGGAAACGCTAGTGTGAAAAGCAGCAGCTCTCCGCAGTACGCAAGTGCAGGTAGCATTTCCCTGAAAAGAAGCAGCGCCCGGGGCCAGCAGCGGACTCCATGAACGCCTGCACATTCAGCTGCTGGGGAGAGGTGGGGAAAGAGCTCTGGCCAAGCCGCGGCGGAGCACCAAAGGCGGGGTCGGCGCCGGGAAGCTCAAGGCCGGCTCGGAGGCTCGGCCTGCCGTGGACGCGCTCCTTACCCAGAGCGCAGCTCCCGACTCTCCCGCGAGGCGCCTGCTGCTGCCGCTGCCGCTGCTGTTGTTGCTGCAGTTGTGGCGGCGGCCGAGGCTTGCTCGCGGGGTCCCGGGCCAGGCTCCGTCCCCGAAGGCGGGGGGCAGGCACAAGAGCAGCCAAGGCCACAGACTCATGGAGGGCCGGCGCCGCAGCCTGCCGCTGCTCTGAGCCGCCGGGGGACGGGGACACGGTCCCGTCTCTTCTTTCGCTTCGCTGGCCCCTCCTCCAGCCTGGCCTGTCGCGGGCGCGCGGAGGCGAGGCGAGGCGGAGCCCCAGGGAGTCCCGGGGAGCCGTGGCTGGTTTCCGCGCCTGCAGCGACGCTCTCCTGGCTGGCCTGGCTCGGAAGGGCCCGCTTGAAAGCTGTCCTCCCGAGTGTGGGGAGGGAGGCACACCAGAGGAAAACTGGCCGCAGCGCGGAGCTCTGCCCCCAGGCCTCATTACGACCACTGATTTGAATGGGGGGGGGAGGGTATGCAGTGAGGATGACTGCAACAGTGGCTGTCAGTCACGGGTTTCGTATGGAACCAGCTAGGGTGGCCATCTCCCGGTTGGCCCTGGAAACTTTGGGAGGACTTGGGAGGGGATGGGGTTGGAAATCATAATGCTATGGAGTTCACCCTCCAAAGCAGCCATTTTCTCCAGGGGAAATTATCTCTATCACCTGCAGATGGGCTATAATGCCAGAGGATCCGCAGGTCCCACATGGGGACTGGGACCCCTATTACCAACAGTGGCACCCCTATTACCAACCCATGAAAACCAGTAATCTTAAGCTAGCAAGAAAGAGAGGCTGTTGCTTTCATTATGGCCTTCCCAGTAGGCCACCTTTTGGTATGATCCCCCATGTCCCTTAGGTATATTTCTTTTGTACCACGTCAGTACATTTCTCTGCCTTTTACCACCCATTGGTGCGTCTGATGAATGTTGCTCTCTTGACATTTACTGTGTCTCAATAAAAGTCACCGAGAATTGCCATGAGAGTGAAATATCATTCTAAGATCTAAGGAGAAAGGCTGTGTGCACCTGAATGATAACAGTTGGATCTGTACAGATCCTCATGCATCTCCTCTCCCTTTTGAAACACACTCCCTATTTCCAATTCACCATCAAGTAGCAGATGATTGTGGACTATATTGTGCAACAGCATTGCTCCAGTGTTCCATAGCACTCCTATGACACAAACATGGCATAACATTCAGCCTTCCAAAATCTGTTTTCAAATTACAGACCACCACCAACTTCATGAGGTATAGAAACAGCTATCACAGATCTAGCATTTCAACAAACAACCACTGCACTACAAAAACATGGACCTGAGGAATGAATACTCATAGTTCTACACTGAATTTACATGGAATCAACCGAAATCAATTGTAAAACTGGTCCCCTATCAGTTAACTTCATTATAAAACACAGATCCTGCCACAGAATCTGGTAATTCTGCCACAGAATCACAAAACCCTGGATCCAAGGCACAGGTCATTATTTCTTTTCAAATTCCATAAATACTTGACATCAAATCACATCTGTATTCTCAGACTCCATCAAACAAACATAGATCCAGTGTTTTGTGGTGCTGCCATGTTGCAAAGTGTGGATCCTCATGTTTATAGTCAGTCACCAGAATTTCATTATTAAATCACAGCACAGCCAGGCACATGGACTGCACCACCAAAACAATGGATCCAGCATTTTGTGATTCATCTATGGTGCAAACATGGATAAAAGTCCCACATCTTTTTACAAATCTCATCATATGTGAGTCTATGGGCTGATCCATGCATTCTGGGCAAAATCCAAAAAAAAAGTCACAAGAATCCATTTTTTTTACCTGTGTTTGCACCATAAAGGAGCCACACCATTTTTCATGCAGGGAAAATGACTCTTGCTGAAGAAATAAACTCATGATTATCTCATTATTTCTGAACACTGTAAATATTTAGGATTAATTTTCTGACTCCACAGAAATCATTATGTTCAGTCTTTGTCGGGTTCAAAAATCATTATGTTCAGTCTTTGTCGGGTTCAAAAATCATTATGTTCAGTCTTTACAGCTTTGCAAAATGATAACTTTCAACCAAAATCTACACACATACATTGTCAGCCTTTTAAGGTTTCAATTTATACTGATGTTCTTTCTGATTCTGTGTTCATCTGCTAACAGAATTGCTGCCCAAGGTCCTTTTGGGGAAAGAATATCAGTTCAACATGAAGAAATAATTTTTACTACTGGACACCTGGGGGCAGCAATGCACTTTTAAACAGCAAAGTGTGGTAGCCCCCCCCCCACAAAAAAAGAAACAAAAATTACAGCAGAGAAATACATATTTTCGTAGTTAAATCATAAGAAAATTTGAAGGCAGATCTAAAGACTAAAATATATTTTTTAGTATACTTAAGAATGTGCAATGTGCATCAAGCAGGTGTATTGAACTTACTGTGCTTGTGGGGGAAAAACAACATTAACACTCATATTTGTACTCAGAATTTTTTTCATAGGATGGGAAAGAATATGATAGGTAAGGGGAGCAGACTGATCTTTATTAACTGCATTTCAAGGAACTGATTCAGAGATTCCCTTGGGTCTGCTTAGAATATGTTAGCATTGTTCAAATTCATGAAGCAATCAAAACAGATGTGAATATATTACCTCTTTCTGTTACCCACATGAATCTGAATAACTTTGGGGCTAATTATTATGTATGTGATTGTTACAATTAAAACATCTTCAAGAAACTGAACTGTTGTTTTCTGTACCTTTTTGATCATTCTAAAATTGATCCATGCTGACTATAGCAGCCTGTGTGTTAGTTCATTTATGAATGGTGCTGAATGGAGGAGCAAGATACAGCACTGTGAAAGGGATGTGGTTACTGAGCAGTGGCGTACATAGACGAGTTTAATATCATCCTCTTGCCAAGCAAAATTGCCCTGTTGCTAGCATGACTGGTGAAACGTGCTGGCTTCAGATATTTGAGAAGTTTAGTGGCAGGAATCTTTGCACCTGAGCCTGTATGTTTGTCCAGGTGTATCGTGTATATTCCTTTTGAATTTCAAAGAAAGACACTTGTTACACATTTTATGTACCATAAAAAAGTTGTGTAGCACTGAAACAGAACTTATTATATTTTATGATAGGCAGTTATATCAGTCTGCAAGAAATGACTCATAGTTATCTCATCATCCTGTTCTCCAGTATGGTCTTCTGACTAAGTTGACATAGCATCTGCATATCTGGCCTTTCCTAAGAAGGGAATCTGGTGCTGAGCTGGCACTCCTAGTCCATAAAAAAGTGTTTGTCCAAGAAGTGGGTAGCAGTAGATGAGTCAGGGGCTGCAGCCTACTCAGCAGCCTACTTACTGCTTCACAACACCCTCCAGTAAAGTCACTGGGTTCCCTTCTATAGGCAGTGACACGCAAAAGTGAAAGCTAGTCATCTGCCAGAGAATTGCAATGGCTGTTTACTATCCATTTCATATAATTATTTTAGCCTCTGGCACCCATAAATTTCAAGTGCATGTTTGCAGTATAATGAGCTGAGTTAGTCATGGGCTTGCCAAGCTTGTATTTGACACCTGACTATAATACCTTGAAACATGTGATCAAGTGCCAAAAGCTAATTTGCACCAAGTCTAATGCAGGTGGCATCATTACTTGATGTTAACATGGGCAGGCTGGAAACCATAGCTGCTCCAGGCCATGAACAGTTAAGAACAAATTGGCCCTGCAGCTGGCAAAGATGAGTATCTGTTAGGTTGTGTAATCACACCGATATTTGTAATGCACTGGGGATAAGGTATAAAAATAATAGTATTGGAATGAAATGCAATTGTTTAAAATTTCAGGCAGAATAATAGGAGAAAAAATCTACATTAGGGTCAATTGAGTCTTGGAAGATGGTCTGTGGATAGGTATTGAGCATATGGTAATCAGGATATTAGGTAGTTGATTACCGCTCTAAATATTGTGTATTAGATTCTCATTGATAATTTTACCCTAATGATATGTGTTTGGAAGCCACAAGGAGTCTTTTCAGCAGTGGGTTCCCAGCATGTGTATAGCACTGGAGCCTTAGGCTAAGATTATCCCACTGAAATCCATGGGACAAAGTTGACATGTTCAGAATTGGACATCTGCTTTCAAAATGGACAGCTTCTTCAGTCCATCCTCATTAAAAATCTGGTCATGTTCTTGGTGAACTGGATGAGTTAAAAATTACCAGACATGATTCTGTTTTGTGTAGTCCTTGTACATCTCTAGAATATCAAAACCATAAGTAACAAAAGAACATCTGACATCTAGGAAAAGATCAATAATCCAAATTGGCAAAGAAAAAGATGGGATTGTAGACCTTCAGGGAAGCCAGAGAGAAAAGAGAAAGTTCAGTGGGGGAATTCTGTTTTCTTTGCAAGCTTCCATGAGGACAAGGATATCAAAAGTGACAGGGGAAATGTGGGTCAGTTATCTAAGATCCACAATTGATGAGTAATCATCTAGCTTGCATCAAGTACCTATCGACATAGGGTTAGAAGACTGTGTCTGTTCTTCTACCAAATAAATATGAGATTACAAAAGCCATTGGAGAGGAATATCCCTATTCTTAGAAGCTCTTGTAATGCAAAATGCTTAAACTCCAATCCTAACGGATGTCCTTGACAACCTATCACTCCCATTTTCTTTCTGAAAGAACCAGAAGTGACATTCATTTCAATCTGTAAATATTTTAAAACTTTTAAATGAAAATGAGCAAATGACAGCACAAATCTCGAAGAGGAATTTCTATATGGCCTCAGACCTGCGGCATCCTGCCAAGCAGAAAAATGGGCAAAGTGACTCATGAGCTGCCTTCATTTCCTCATTCCTATGGTTCAGTAGCTCTTCTTCCAATTGAATCCTATTTTCAGTTGCGACTATTAATTATTTAGTTTTGTAAACTAAATATTAATGTGCTTGAGGGAAGTTAATAAAATTTCATCACCTACAGAGAGCTCAAAGCTATCATGACGCAATAAAAAAAATCTGGAGTCCAAATAAACTGCAAAATACTCTTTTACTACATCAAAAATCAGAATATCTCAAGCCTCAGGCAGCCCAAGCACAATAATTTAAAGAATAAGAACTTGAAAATTCATTGAACTTGGTATGTAGTGATAAAGTAAACCCGTAGTTCAACAGACTACAAAAATTTACATTGAATATTGCAATCCTAAACAGAGTTAATTCCATCTAAATCCGTTGAAGTTAATGGGCTAAGATAGATGTAAGTGGGCCTAGCCAGGTCCAGAGCTGGGCGTTAATGGTTCTATAGAAAAGGACCCATGATGTCAATGGGTCTATCTATGGAGGTGGGTCTATCTATGGAGCAATTTCCCCTGGCAGACTGGCCAAGAGTGATTCAACTGAGTAGCCGTGTTGGTCTGAAGTAGCACAATACAATCAGAGTCCAGTAGCACCTTTAAGACCAACAAAGATTTATTCAGGGCATGATTTTTCGAGTGCAAACACTCTTCCTCAGACTAAGAACTCCTTACATGACCGTGGGAATATATAGCAAAAATTAATTCTGTTACATTAGTAAACTGTGTCACACATCCAAATACAGCCAATGATAATTCTTTGCCAAAACAGCCAATCAATTCCCTTGAAATTCAGTTGTTATTCACACAAACATGGGAGAAATAAAACTGTCTGGGAAAGTGATCAAAGGCTATCACATCACCATACGTTGCTTGCCCCAGCTGTTCCCATACCAGTGTGAAACATTCTTACAAGGTAATTGCCGGTAACTATCTTATCCCAAAACCAGGGAGTAAACTCAACATACCATAACATTACCATTACTTTACAGTCACATTATCACAGTATCACAAATAAAATAAGTTGTGAGGAATATGGATACACAAGTTGAAAGTTAGCATGAATAGTGAGATAAAAAAACCTTTGTCCCTATTGAGTCCTGGGTATGTTGTAGTATTGAGAACAGATGGGGCAAGCAACATATGGTGATGTGATCGCCTTGGATCACTTTCCTAGACAGTTTGGATGTGTGACACAGTTTACTAATGTAACAGAATTAATTTTTGCTATATATTCCCACGGTCATGTAAGAAGTTCTTAGTCTGATGAAGAGTGTTTGCACTCGAAAGCTCACGCCCTGAATAAATCTTTGTTGGTCTTAAAGGTGCTACTGGACTCTGATTCTATTGGCCAAGAGTGAGTCATAGGTGTTAGACAAAGGAGATTGCCTAGGAGCCCCTAGACAAACACAGTTCTGCCAGTCAGCAATACAATGTATCAGCAATACAATGGAGGGGGGGGGGGGAGAGCGATGCCTGTCTCAGGCTGCAACTGTCATGTCAACCCCTGGCCCAGCAGGGTCTTGGCAGACATTTAACAGTGCCTGGTTTGGACACAAGCCTAGACTATTGAGGGATGCCACTGGTTGTTGGGGGACAGTATGCAATACCATAAGGTAGGGTCCTGCCATACGTAATAAGGTTTTAAAGGGCTGCTAGCCATTTTACCAATCCATTTAGCTCCCTCCCTCTTAGAAGCAGGAGGAAATGAAATCAGTCACTGAAATGGTTTGCAGCTGTTTCAGTCTTATGGTAGGACACTGCCTCAATGCTGTGATGGGGAAACAGCTACCAGCCATTTAAAACTTCCATTATTCTTCCCTCCATTTGAAAGGGGGAGCAAAGCAAAATGCAATTTTGAAATGGCTGCCTTGACAAACAAATAAATACATTTTAATATAGCTAAAAATTTCTGGGAAATGTTTACTATATGGATATATCTATCTGTATTGCAATGTGAACACATCATTTTGGTTCTGGAATAATGTAGAAACATTTATTTAAACTTGGATAAATATATCTCTTTGAACTTGTTGCTATACAGCATGGTATAGTAGTTCAGAGTGGTAGACTGTATTCCAGAGAACCAGGTTTGATTCTCCACTACTCCACATGAAGCCAGCTTTGCATCAATCACAGTTCTCTTAGGGCTATTCTCACAGAGCAGTTCTCTCAGCACTCTCTCAGTCCCACCTATCTCGCAGGGCGTCTGTTGTGGAGAGAGGAGGAAAGGTATTTATAAGCTGCTTTGGGACTCCTTTGGGTAGTGAAAAGTGGGGTATAAAAACAGCTCTTTTCTTCAATAATACATATATGCAGTAAAGGTGGAAAAATTGCAAAGGTGTAGAAATTATGCAGAATGTTGTGCTATATAAAAAATAACAAACAAAAGTGTCATTGGAAGATTCCCGTGCTTTTTGTTCTCTGACTAGAGCCTCTGTGAGAAAGGGGGACTATAGATTAAGTAAGCAAGTAAATAAACTGCTTCCAGTTCAGAGATAATTGGACTCTACAATTTGAGCAGTAATGCAGATTAGAAGAATTTTGGAAGCATCTCAATTTTTAATTAAGCATAAATGCATAGTTCTGATTAAATAGAATTGTGGTGATGTAAGTGCACTCGAAAGATCTTAACGATGGTTTCTTAGGTTTCCTATTCAGTTGCAAGCTGAAAAGTAGATTTTGTGTTTATGTGTGTGAGGGTCAGAAGGTGGAAAGGACCAACTTGTAAATTATAGACTCTTGTTAGATTCTTTAGCAAAAGCATTTTTCAGTGTCACTCCCTAAGATATGCTGCAAGGTAAAATTTCCCAGATGATTATGTTACTATGTTTTAAGAATGATGTCACTAACTACACAAAGAACAATTTATTACTAGATTTATTTTTAAAGCACTGATTTTACTTTCCCATGCACTTAAATTCTGAAGTTTAAAAGATACTGTCAAATGTGTTAAATCAACTTTGTTAACCAGAGAGGAACATGACATCTTTCTGTTTTTCCTTGAGAGAGACTTTCTACCCATAATAGTAGATCTCTTTCTCTCTTATACTGCAGAGTTTTAAAAGATACAAAATTCATTTTTAATATTCACTTGTATTGTTGAATCCTTAAATTCATGGATGAAGGAAACGGTCATTGAAAGTCTGAAATGAATTCTGATATTTTGTTACCTAGACTCTCTCTTGTAGAGTTGAAATTGTGGACAATGTGAATCAGCGATGTTTGAGTAGTTCATACATGCATGGATTTCATCCAAGCAAAATGATTTTTCTTGAAGGACACAGGATGATCTTGGAAGATTATAATTAAGTTTAAAAAAAAACTGAAAACTGCATTGGTGTGTAAGAGGCTAGGAAATTTTCTATAGCAAGCAAACAAATAAACAAACAGCTGGGAAGCTCATCTCATAGCCCAGGCTTAAGGAATACACATTTGGTTGGCATCTCTGAAATTAATCCAATTTCACAATGAGTATTTCTGCATGGAGGTCAAAAATGCGCACCGCCTCCTGCTTGAAAATGTGCAATAGGAAACCCTGCGTTTACACGCATCCTGACAGGAGACCCCTCCCACATTATCCTGCTGCCTCACTGCGGCTTTTCCCTTCCCAACGAGGCAGCAGAGAAGCCTAAAGTGTGGACAACCTATATTTCTCCCCTCACTCCTCAGGTTGTCAGTCAGTGCTAGCCAACAGAAAAATAAGGAACTAAGGCAATATTCTTCTTCTAACATATATTCAATTTTTATATACATAAAGAATCAACCATAACAGTTGCTAGATAATTTCCATTTTCAATATCTTTCTGTCAGTGATTGAGGCCTAAATTCAAAATGTACAAATTAATTAATTTAGGTGTAGAATAGTTAAGAATGTTGCATCTTAAGTTTTGTAACCTTGCTGTATTATCTAGCTAGAAACAGTTTGCCGTCTCTTATGCAGTATAAAGCTCTTAGTTATAGTTCTGCTACTGAAAGTTTATGTTAAGACTTACTTCCCAGGGTTTAAAACGTTGATTTCATTAATTTGGTTTAATGCAGTGCAGAATTCCATGCTCTGAATTAAATATTGTCAATTCAATCAACAAGTGTTTTGAATTCACATGTCAGACCTAGTGCAGGTTTATTTTAACAGCTTTTCCTTACATGGATATGGGGTTCTAATAGTGGTTGCCTGATACACAGATGCAACACAAATTGGTAACCACTCATGCCTTTCCCTGTTTCAGGCCAATAAGTGCTTGGAATGGATGACTTCCTGGCACAAGCAATCTGTAGGAAGCCAAATGCCAGTTAAAATGCTACCAAACACCTACTATTGTCTCCTGAAATGATGGATTCCCTGCTCAAAACTGCTCAGATCCATTGTGATTCCCAACTGGTAATGCTGTGTTGCTCTGTCATTCAAATTTGTTCCTCATAATCAAAATTATAAAGGTTACACTATTGATGTTTTTATTTTCAATATAGCATTGTTATAATTTTTCAACATAGAGAAAGAAGAAAACAGCCACATGAAAGAAAACGTGTTTAACTTCTATGGATTACACTGTTTCCCAGGAAATGACATACTATATTCCTTCCCATTTCAGCATTGGGATATAGATGTCATTTGTATCCTCTGGGCAAGCATATAAGGAGGTGAAATGAATAGAAGCACACAATTAACTAATTTATTATGGAAACACTATTTTATTACTCTTCATGAACAGGTCTATATGCCATTATATGAGAGCAATAGAATTTCTATTCCAAAAGTGATAGATACGAATATTTAATTTCTGGCAACTCATGCAGAGGAATAAAGGGATAAGAAAACCTACTGAGATACTGTGAAGGCTTTTCATCTTCAGCCATAGTGGCAATTAGCTTCATGTGTCACATAATTAAATGCCCCCCATTTGTTCTTGACAGTAATGAATTCTCATGAAACTAGCATTCCTTTTCACTCGGGAAGGTCAGTGCCTGCTTTCTGGAAGGAAACCAATGCTTGATCCTGCCTCTCTTTTGAACAGAAATATTTGGGCAGTTTACATTGCTTTCTTCAGCCTAGCCAATTGGATGGGCACAAAGGGAAGGCTATTGAATGCCTTTGTACTCCCCTCCTCTATGGTAGCCTTTTTGTTTGCAGAACGGTGGAAGAGCAGAATGTTTGATCTGGAGGCAGAGCCAGTAGCAGAAAGTGGGACTGGCAAAGTTGGGAGTGGTACCACCACAGCTTTCCATACCTGGTCACTGCTGAGATTTCCTTGTGTTGCAGCACACTTTAAGGAGCTTCACTGATAACAAGAGCTGAGATGGTTCTGCTGGGATGGTCCTCCCTTTCATCTGCATATAGGGCTTTGAAGACATCAAGGGAAGCGGGAGGTCTGAATTAGAAGGCATTAAGTAATCTGATGGGGTAGAGATGTTTTGAAGGCTGGGGTAGTTTGGCCAAAAATATGAGCTCTTCTGGGTAATTGTCTCTTTGATGATGCCGGCATCATTCAGCCCCTCTTTCACTTATAGGGTCACCAAATGTCCTCTTTTCAGATGTGTCTATCCTTTTTTTGGCTCCCTTAAAAGAACTGATGAAAATGTTGTCTTTTGGAGCTGGAAGGTTGGGGTGCTTATTGGGAAGCAATTCTTGAGGAAGTTAACTAGTATATGTTCTTTTGGAGGCAAGATTAGCTTCTGGAGGCTGCTTTTTGGGTATGATCTGATGTAAGCACTCAGAAAGGGTCTAAGCTATGGACTAAATCTGATGTGTCCTGGTACCTGAAGAAGGTCTTGGGATTTTTTTCCCAATAGGTTGTGGGATTCCACAATTAAGTATTCAGTGAAATAATCCAGGTCTTGTATATTTGGTTAATCCCTAGACATTGAGATCATCTAGAGTCAGGGAGTTCATTTTTTAATATTAATTCATGTCTTATTAATGGGTCAGTCATGTAGCCATTTTGTATCAGCCCATATAGGTTGTGCTGTGTCAGTTTCACAGATAGTGCTTCAGGGAGAAATCTCCTTTTGCAACATGGAGTCAATGGAAATATCCATGAAGCTATGGAACCTTAGCATGGGGATGCATACAGGGCTGTTCATGAATCATTAGTTTCTGGTGTGAGAATTTCCCATGGTAGGATCATCAACATTTTGACTAAATGAAATTGCTGGGGAATTGTGACCTGTTCCAGTGGAACAAGCCATGCAATTTTTAGTTCATTAAAACAAATTATTTCCTAAGACTGTAAAAGGGTTTTAGTGAAGCTGACCTTGTGAGGTCCATGTCATGTCCTACTGATGTTGCCCTTGGCCTTGGTGGTTTGCAGATGTTGTTTAACTATTTCTGCTGCAGTTTCTTTTTCTTTTCTTTTTTTTAGTGTGAAGTCAGGGAGGGCACCAGTCAAGGTGTTAATTTGTGGCCATTTCATGGTATTGTGGATAAAAAGCAAGGTTGTCTGTTCCAACATTATCCACAACTCGACCTGGGTGACAGCTTTCTGCATCATTTGATATGCAGGTAATAATGATTGAAGAGAGGATACTTTATTGCCCTGCCCTTGATGCCAGACACAGTGAAACCTGTTGGGTGGGCTATTAGGAAACCCACTCTAAAAAGGCTGGGGAAAGATTTAATAAGTTGCAGCTCAGCTGTTTGATTTAAAAAAAAATAAACCTTAGTTCAGTCTAGTGCTTGTGTACATGTCTTCCTTTGGGGGCGAGGGACAAAAGAGTTGGTTGGGAATTATAGTCTGTATTTGTATTCAGAAAACTGTTTAATCAGAAAAAGGTTCTCTCTCCTAAATGAGACTCAATTTCAGTAATCTATAAAGCAGATGAAAACCTCTTCTCATTTTCTTTCTGGTGCTCTATTTATGGTCATTCTGCTCAGTTTCTAATAGAGTGTTAGAATGGAACACAAGGTTTCTGTCATGCTGGTGACTAGGAATAGTGTACTGAATGTACCTCTCACCTCTCTACCTTTCTATTTCTGATTGTTCCCATTTCAGCATATATTTTGTCAGATTCCCATATGACTTTATCTGTTTACCATCTATTTTCTCCCTGAATGACCTGTCAATAGTCTAACATTGAAGCCATCTGTTTCATTCAGAGTTTAAAGAGCAATTTTCTCTTCCTCTGAAGGTCTAACAGTTTCATCCTTCAAGAAAGTGATAGTACCTTCCAGCATTATTTCAGAAAACAATAAGATAGAGCCAGTTGTTATGTATTCAACCAGGTATATAGGTGAACAGTTGCTGAACTTGACTGAAAAGATCATAGACAATGTTTGTGTTTATAAAAACAGAGCTAGTCTGGTCTCTCAACTGAATGTGCCAAAAAGGGACTTAAAAAACCCAGAATAGATAGTCTTGGAGAAGAGGCAAGAAACAAAGGGACAAGAAACACAATTATATGATCTTCTGCAGATTAGAAGCTGCCTAACTCATATCAATAGATCTTACTTGTTGACAACTAGGTAGAGATCTGTCTGAGAATATCAAGAATGCCCAATGCCATGGATGTAAAGATATGGTTCAGGAATGGGTTACATTGACAGAGGGACAAAAGATACTCATATGTATGAGAGACTTGAATTTACTATTTTAAAATAGCTTTTGCTATGATAAGTCAAAGAACTAACAGGTGTTTATATATTTTACTAGGGACAAAGCCTGCTGCATTCAGGAATACAACAGGTGCTAGATTGGGCGTGTGGTGGGGTAGAAGAACTCTGCAGGTGGCTTCTCCCTCCCCCCAGGACCTGGAAAGGCTGCAGGCTGGAGTCCCCTGGGAAGGGAACACACCGGCAGGGGCAGCTCTCATGCAGCAGGGATTTGCAGCCTCTGAGCCTTGGAGGGAAGTAGAAGGAGGAGGGGGTGGTCTGGAGTGGGGGATGGAAGGCGATTGGCTGGCTGCTGGACAGACAGGCAAGCCAGCTGGAGGAAGAGGCACTCAGGGGCGGGACAGCCGCCCTGAGTGGGTGTTAAGTGCTGAGTGGCACTTAAGCCATGAGACCAGTTACTCCTCCTAGCCCTTACCAGAAATATTAAGTGGAACAGATAGGAAGATAGCTCAAGGTTAGATAACTAGCATGGTTTTGAAGTTCTAAAACAAGGCGTTAGCCAAAAATGTGCACCATTAATAAGTGGGATTAGATTCATTTAGGAGATGATGTTAAAACATATAAATATAAGAAGATGCCAAGGACTCCTTAAGTGCATGCCTATATTTGAATCAAGTTTGACCAGTGTCATCTGGAACATAGTGCCTAGTAGTGGGTAGGGTATTGGAACAGAACTTGGGAAACTTCAAATCCCCACTAACCCTGAAACCAACTAGGTAACTGTGGGATACTCTCGCCCCCCCCCCCCCCCCCAGCACAATCTACCTCCAGGGATGTTGTGAGGATAAAATGGATAAGCAGAAAGATGCTCTAGATAAATAGATAGACATTATGCTGGTTACACAGAGGGATTTCTTGAGAAAAGATTTTTATTATTCCCTGAGCATTGTGTAAACATACGCAAAACTTCCCAAATAATTGCCATTCCTGAACATAAGAAATTACCTCTAACAATGTGGCTCTCCATAATTCCATAATCATCTATCTATGCCATCTCCCAATTAATAGGCCCTAGTGTGATTCATCATTTTTGTTTTTTTTTGTTTTTTTGGTTTTTGACATCAATAATGTCTTATGTGTACAGTTAAAAGTAAAAGAAGGTTATAATTTGATCCATGTCAAATGAGACTGGATGTTTCTGTTTATTGGCAAGGTGAGTTTATGTTTCAAAGAACATCAGATTTCCTTTGGGCATGGATTAAAATTGGCTTTAAATTATTTCAAAGGTTTCTAAGCCAAGGCTGATTTAATAATATGAATCCAGTAATAAAAGGATTGAGTAATGGATAGTTGAGTTTGCCTACTATTTTCATGTGCACATTTAATGGACCAATCACCCTGTTTCATGCATTAATTAATTAGTCTCATTAATCTCATGAAGCACAAGTTAAGGATTACTTTCCTTAAACATGACTCATTAAGTTGGATCCAGGCAGCTTTTCTTGCACAAACTCATTCAATTATCTTCCTTATTACAGCCCATCCCAGCTGGCTTTTTCTCCATGTGGGTCCTATGATCCTACATTTGGCCTGATTGGTAGTCAACAAACTCTCCCCCCCCCTTTTACCAGTGGAAAAGCTGCTTGGATCCAGCCCAGCAACCAGCTGGGTGACCTTGGGCTCACCACAGCACTGATAAAGCTGTTCTGACCAAACAGTAGTATCGGGGCTCCCTCAGCCTCACAGGGTGTCTGTTGTGGGGAGAGGAAAGGGAAGGTGATTGTAAGCCACTTTGAGACTCCTTCAGGTAAAGAAAAGTAGCATATAAGATCCAACTCTTCTTCTTCTTCTCCCCAGGCTTCACCCCCCAATCTCCAGGAATTTCCCCACCAAGATTTGGCTGGTCTAGCTGAAGAGTATAAAATTAATCATTTTTTGCCAACAAGTGATATAAGTACTTCAGAAAAAGACATGATCAGCAGGTTTCACTTCTTTTTATTTTTAACTGTACTTTGAGATAACTCTCATTGTTTGTAGGTTTAATTCCTCAAGTCTGTGAACAGCAGATTATTAATTTACCAATTATAGTCCAGAATTTCTATTTAGTCTATCCATATTCTTCCTTGTTTTCTTACTACTTGATCATCATATTAATAATGTGGCACAGATACATTAGAAACCTTACATACTTCTATTTTCTTTTTCTGGCCTTTGTTTAGACTACCATGTAGATATAGATCAATGCAGTTTAAAAATGCATCTTATTTTTTTCACAGGGTGCCCAGTTCATGAATATCAAATAAAATATCACATAAAATAAACACAGCCTAACAATCTTATAATGATTTCTTTTATTAATGTTCTGTCAACTTATGTACATTACATACACTACAGAGAAAAAAGGAACTTGATGTGGCTGATTTTTTACAGCATTTAAATCAATGTTCATGTGTAGTCATACACATCGGTAATCTGTAAGAAAAAACAAAGTTATGAACTGAAAACATCAGTTTTAAATTAAGGACTTGGAAAGGTGAGACTGTCTTAGTGCAGCCTTTCTCAACTTTTTTACCATTCAGAAACCCCTGAAACATTCTTCAGGCTCGTGATCGTGCAGAATATGGTTGGGATGCATAACTGTGTACATGCCCACCTGGGGCCCCTCCCCTTCCCATCCCCTCCAGGCCCATCATTGGCCATTTTGAGAGTGGTGGGTAGGTTGACTTATATAAACTCCTATCCCTTCAGAAGAAACTTCCAGAACGTTTATGAAAACCTGGTTGAAAAAGCCTGACTTAGTGTTTTGCACTGTTGATTTCTGATCTTTATAGGGAATTCAATAGGGCATATTCCCAATGTCTCCCTACTTTCCCCCAGTATTTGTACTTCCATTACAAGCTAGACAGCTAAAACATTTGATACAATTAACTTTTCTCAGTTATTCCCTCCATGCCATTAGATAGCTTTGCTATTGTTTCATCATTCCTGATAGGTTAGCAGCACCCTATAATGACTGACTGTCCCTTTCCCCTAAATGCATATTTCATGTTTTAAAGCTCACCGTGTTTCAATTTGCCTTTTACACAATGTCATAAAGTAGGGCAAACTAGTTTCCCCAAATGGGACTTTTCTTTCACCAGCTAGACAACAGCATCATTAATAATAGTTAGACTTCTAATTAAAGGTAATTTACTTTGATTTGTTTCATTTTGCTTAACTATGATAAATGCCAGTAATAGTACCAGATCCAAAAGAGATATAGAACCATTTGTTATGAAGAAATTAATCTTTCTATTTTATTTGTCATTCAGTAACTGACATTTTCTTAGGAAAGACATCCCATTTAAGGTTTGGAGTTGTAATCAACATTTTATTGATTTCATTTCCAGTGTATTGTTAATAACTGTGTATTCAAATGTCGAGTCCTTTTTCAGTCTGTTTTCTGAGGTAAGTAAAAATGATAATGGAAGTTTTTTACATGGCTTCAGAACAGATTACCTCTTCAAACAAAATACTTGTTTGGGGATATAGAGATTTTTCAAAGGACATTATGCTGGGTTCTTCACCAGGGTTGTAAAAAATAATGCAAAACAGCAATGAATAGATTTCTCTGCTCTATTCTGTGGGTTCATTTTTCTCTGTAGAATAGACACTTCCTGAATTTACAGCATCTTTCAGTTTTTTAGGTTATTTGTATAATTCACTATTATTTATGTATTGAGAAAATTTCTGTGCTGCCCCTCTAGAGAACCCTTTGGAGGCAGCTTTCAAAATAAAATGTGATTAAAAAATGAAACAATCTAATACTAATAATTTAAAATATATATAGTATACAAGAATAGTAAAAAACCTTGTCCAGTTGTCAGTATTATTAATGTGCACATGTACCCTGATAAAACACTGCAAAAGCAGTCTTGTCAACTAAGAGGAGATATGAAAGCCATCTTCAAGTACTTGAAGGGCTATCACATAGAACATGGAGCAGAGTTGTTTTGTGTTGGGTTGGAGCGGAATCAATGGATTTAAAAGAATTATTGGCTAAACATATGGAAGAAGTTCCGGGCAAAGTGGTTCCTCCGTGGAACAGGCTTCCTCAGGAAGTGATGGATTCTCCTTCCTTGAAAGTTTTTAAGCAGAGGCTAGATAGCAATCTGACAGTAATGCAGATTCTGTAAACTTAGGCAGATTGTAAGAGGGTGGGCAGAAAGGGTTGTGTTGGTGTTTGGATGTTGTGTCCCTTTCTTGCATACCTATGGAAATGCTGATCACCACTTTGAGATCAGAAGACAAATTTCTTTCAGCCCAGACTAGCCAGTGAATTTGGTTTGTGAGGTGGCATCATCTGGGCATTGAATTGGTGTCACTATGACTGTTTATGCACTGGAGGTTTCATGCCAGGCTGCAGGCTGAAGATTTAGTCGTGGCAGATTGCCCCACCTCTTCCTGCACCTACATGGGGGAGCATTTGGCCTGTTGCGCTTCATCCGCCCCCGATTTGTGCTCCTGCACAGAAGCTGGGGCAGTAAAGTTCCCAGTGTGTAAACGGTCTGTGGTGGGCAAGCAGTTGTGAATTTCCTGCATTGTTCAGGGGGTTGGACTAGATGACCCTGGAGGTAGCTTCCCACTCTACAATTCTGTGATTTTATGAATATGATGACATCAATATTTTTTCCGGTGGTATTTGACTGATTTGCACATGCACATCATAAAAAAAATAGTTCAGGTCTTAGGTTTTCTCACCCAAATATCAGAATAACTGCTATTATTAACCAGCACAATGAGTTCCCCTATTCATTTTAATTAGAATAACAAAAAAAAAAAAGGATTTTTTGCACTACTTAATCAAGGAAGGAGTCTTTTGAATGAATCTGATCCAAGCAAAAGTGATGGGGCAGCTTTTGGCAACATAGGCTGCTTGTGCCCACTCAAGATACATTTCATAGGGAAGCTGTGGCTGGACTGGAAAATGTGTATGGAGGTTAATTTGCTTACAGCAGCAACAGCAGCAGAGTGTTCAAATCCATACCCACTCCCTACCCCAGGGTGCTATTGATCTTGAAGGGAAAATCCACATGGATCAGGCCCTCAGAAAGTGCTCTACTCTGGAACCACCTCAAGCAGCTGACTCCCTGAATGAGGGTAAGGCAGTCTACAGAAAGGAGAGCGTGGTCATGGCAGGTGTAGTTGAAACACAGTGGTAGAGTTAGGACCCTCCACGTGGGGTCTGGATATATCCTGTAATTACAACTGATCCCCAGACGACAAAGATCTGTTCCCCTGGCTTCGGAAGCTTGACTGGGATTGTATCCAGCTAAAGCCCCTCCCCAAGCCCCACTCCCAGGCTCTTCCTACAAAACCTCCTAGAATTTCTGATCCTGGAGTTGGCAACCTAGATGCAAGGCCTGCACTGAGAGCTTTCTTTTCTTATATTTGCTGTTTTCACAATCTGCACCCTGGATGTTGAAAGCTGGTAGTTTTACTAACAGAAAGAGGAAGAGGAGGCATAAGCAGATGGGAAGAACACATGAATAAAATGCTACTAATCACAAACGTAGCACATACTGCATAGCAGGAGATCCTTTCTCCAGTATATAATTGAAATGTGCCACATTTGCTTCTACTGCCGGACTAATATTCTAAAACCAGATATGTTTTTGGTCACTTTCTGTACACTGAGAAGTGAATGTGATGTCTGGCTATATTTGCATTTGGAAGAGGGATAAGAATGCAGCTCACACTTCCTAGCTGCTTTGCATAATCTGCAAATTGGCTAGGTTTGATCGTTCAGCCACTCTGACTTGTACAGACAGATTCAGCTTTGGATTTCCATACATATTTTCACTCTTCAAATTGTATCTCCCATTTATCCAGCCTTCTTGGCAACCCACAAAAGTTTCTTCGTGTCTCAGGGCCGTTTTGTTTTCTTTCTGTTCCAAGTTGCAGAACCAGTTCTTGAGAACTTTCTCTGTGAAATTGCAAAAGCTGTGTGAGAGGGCAGTGTGTCCCTCTCCCTTAACAGAGGCTCTGGGAGTAGATCTTTCAGCACTGTACGCTAAGGTCTCAGGATAATGTGACCTCATTACTTTCAGTATCAAGCAGACTGGAGAGAAAGAGAAAGCCGAAAGGATGAAAGATGGCAGTTTGCTTGCTAATTCTACTTTTTAAAAATTTCTTCATGTCAGAACTTCCATTTCTCAAATAAAACATAGAGCCAGTGTAAACTGTGTGAAGTTAAGGAAATAGAGGCATCCAAGAATAATATTTAATCTAGACAAATAGGCTTCCTTCGCTTCTAGACATAGGTCTGTTCCTTCCTACCTAAAATTTACTAAAATGTCATATTCAATTATAGAAAGCAGGTTATAATTTGGGGGGTACATCTTTAATTTTGCCACATCAAACATTCTTAACAGTAGCCATTGCATTTCACCATGATTCTGAAACGGGCCCTTCAATTTCCCCTATGCCTACTTCTTCCTCTGTGGCAGGCTTTAAATAAACGGTATATTACTTCCTTAGGGCAGAGAGAGAGAGAGAGAATACACTTCATGTTATTATATGAAGGCTCAGCTGACAAGCCTGCCCATACATTCTTCCTTTCTTTTCCGTGAACTCAGCGGTAGTTCCCTATCACTAAAGAGACTCTTGTAAGTAATATGAAAAAAGCAGTCTGTAGGGGATGAAAAAAAGATATAATTGGAGGTTGGTGTGTTGGTGACTAAAACTTCTGGCTACAGCCTTGAAAAGAGCAGAGTCCTACAGGGTCTTTTCCAAGGGCACAATTGTTAACTAGAAAAGTATGATTTTGTTTTAAAGTAAAAGGCAGATTTTCAAAAAGGGAATGTTGCATGAGATGAACTTATCAAAGCCAGACTGGCCACTAAATGGATTAGGCCACACCCCAATGGGCAGAACTGATATAGATACAGGTATTTTTACTTGTTTGCTACCACTGTGTGTCTGTGTGTGTGTGTATACATATACATACACATACAGAGATCAGTTCCCCTGGAGAAAATGGATGCTTTGGAGACTGGATTCTGTGGTATTGTACTCTATTGAGCTTCCTGTCCTCCCCAGGCTGCATCCTCAAATCTCTAGGAGATTCTGAACCTGGATCTGGCAACCCTATCCCCCCTCCATCCCCACTGGTAGCCTGGAGAGACCTAGCAACCACAACTGCAGCCAAGAGATGGGCTACGGAATCCAACAGGGAGAGGCAATTGCTTTTCTCTCTTTCTCTTGCTTATGGTATGAACAAATATTAGCTAATTAAAATTGCAAAGGAAGTGCCAGGGATCACAAGAGTGATTTTAAAAATAGTAACAGAAATGCTTTCTGACATATTTAGGTGCAATGAAAACATTTTAAAGTTTCCCCCCTCAGTTTTTCACAGTGGCAAATGTGTTTTCAGTGGCAAATGTGTTTATGCCTTATTAATATCCTGAGTTGTTTTCAGCTAAAGTGTTACATTTATTAGTTGGAGAAAAAAAAGATGAGACACAAAAGAGCCATGATTGTGATCATTCACAGTTATGAAAAGCAAATTAATAGCTCCAAGCAGCTGCTTGAATATTGGTGAGATGTTGCTTCTTTTACCACTTAAAACACATATCCAAAGCTGCAGCTAGTTTTGGGGATCAGATGGGACTTATTGCTAAGTAGATCTGCTTAGAATTGTTCATGATCCGGCCAGCCAGAAGATACACTAAGAAGTGGTCACTCCTAGTCTTAATGCTCCATAAGAATGAGGAATCTTGGAAAGAATGAAACTTCAGACTGGACCTACAGAGTGGCTTTCAATATGGGAAAGTATCAGATTCCCCTGAAGTATTTGGAAAGACCAGTATAACATTGTCTATAAAATGGTCTGGAAGCTGCAGCCCATGTAATGTGGAAATGTTGCTTCCTTTAGGAGTAACATGATGTTTGCATATACATTTTGGAAGCTAGAAATGAAATAAATCTTCCTTGTGGAAAGCAGTGTGTGGGACTGAAAACCCTCCTCTTAGGACTGATAATGTATTTCTCCTTGAATAGCCTGCATGTTATTGCTCAACACCTACATGAGGTCCTCGACAGGGCTCATGTAGAAAATTGGACTGTCACCAGTAGGCTGTTGAGACCTAGTTCTCTTTCACTTTCTCCCCTGGTGCAGGAGAAGTGGAATGAGACTTGGACAGGTAGAGAATCAGCCATTTATTCAAATAAAGATGGACTCATAGACTGAACTAAATGGACAGATTAAATGGAAGAAATGATAGCTGGAAATCCCTATGAACCTTTTTTTAGGGAGGTGGTGCTGAGGATCTGGTAAATTATAAATGTAATCTTGCATTTCCTCGAAGGTGGGAACTACAGTCAATCAGGCTTCTAGATCCAGTGCTGCTTGTGCAGTGTTGAGTAGAGGCTGAGGGCTGGAGAGCCTCCAGTTATTTACATATGGTATGACCAGCAACCTTCTGTAGAAGTGAGGGAGTTCTTTATAATTTGAACAGTGACTGCAGCTGGTCTGCAGCTGCAGGGACTTTCCTTCCTTAAGAACAGTGAGAATATGATGTTTGAATGTACATTTTGAAAAATAAACAACAACACATTTATTTATGGTCTTTCAGACCAAACTGGGGAAAATAACTACAATTCTGTCTACATTTTCCCTCCCTATTTATTCCCTGAAGACATTTACTGTCTGTTTATTTCTATGGAATTAGAAGTAAATAACTAAATAATAATAGAGCTGTGTTGGTCTGCTGCATTCAAGTGTATCTCAGTCTTATGGCACCTGTAACATATTTCAACGACATATTTAGTGTGATGGACTGGAGCCCACAATGGAACCAACAGTATGCCATGTGGGCAGTGTTGGGCTAGAACTTGGGGAATCAAACCCCCAATTTGCTATGGAAGCTTGTAGGGGGCTCTTGGGTCCGTAACTCTCTCTAAGCCTAACCCACCTCACAGAGATGTTATAAGAATAAAGTGGAGGAGGGAAGAATTATGTTTTAAATGACTTTTAGTTGCCATTTGGAAGGAACATGGGCTATAAACCAAGACAGAAGAAGGAATTCTTTAAATAGGAATAAATCTGCTAGTCTTTAAAATGCCATAGGAATGCTGTGCTGTTCTTGCAGTAAGTAGTTTTACAATGTTGCAGACTAAAACCCTTATGCTCATGTAATTATGGGTAACATCTATTTTCTCCATATGGAATTATTCTGGTATGGTTTAAGGATTATGATTTGTATGTAATAAGCTCTAAATTAAAATAAGCTGTAAGATTTTCTTCAAGGTTTTCCATGGTATCCGTACTCTTTCCTGTAAATTATGGACTAAAGGCAACTTCCCCCACCTTCTTAGGGAAAACTAAGCATAATTTATTACTCATAATTTTGAATGGAAATAACCAGTCTGATTTTTATGCTTAAATGAATGGTTTAAAGAGGTAATGAAAGATAATGAGCCAAGAGTAGACACAAGGTAAGTGAGAACACATGCATTTACTTTCAGTAATGAGGACTTCATTAAAGCCAAATGAAGTCTTCCAGACTGAGGAAACTCAAGGATGATAGCATTAGCAACCTATCTTAAGAACACAGACAGTCAATAAAAAAGTCATCCTGGGATATATTAATAAGGAGAACCCAGATTCACATGCCAGGGTCCCCGAAGGAGTATGAGCCATCAAGACTTCTATTTGTTGTGTTTTCAGGGCAAACCAAACACAAAAAAGCTACGGTACCGAGAGATCAATTTAGTATTTATACTAAGCAAGGATAATGCAAGTTTAGCAAATAAGACACTTGGAAGTTAAAATTAGTCTGCCTACAATACTTGTGTTGTCTCAAAATGAGCACCCAGACAACAGTTTTTAAATGTTTTTTTTAAATTAAATCTTTATTAGTTTTTGCATAGACATAGCACAATAGAGGCTACAATATGTAGTAAACATATATTGACCAAACCTGGATTTTACTGAGTCAGGCAGATTATCTGGGATATAAACCGTTGTTGTTGTTGTTAGGTGCGAAGTCATGTCCGACCCATCACAACCCCATGGACAATGATCCCCAGAGTCCATATAAATTTGCACCAACTGCTTCAGTGACTCCATCCAGCCATCTCATTCTCTGTCGTCCCCTTCCTCTTTTGCCCTCAATTGCTCCCAGCATTAGGCTCTTCTCCAAGGAGTCCTTCCTTCTCATGAGGTGGCCAAAGTATTTAAATTGTATCTCGTCTAAATTCAGGGCAATAAACAGCCTATGAACAACCCATTCCAATTGTACTGATGGTGTCAACACCTGGTGCAATGCAGGGCCTTTTCCAGGTGTTAGTAGCACCCAGCCCCCCTCCTCCAATGGACAAAGGGGGAGTATAGCCATCTTACAGAAATGCTAATTCTGTGAATTTAGGCAGATTGTAAGTGGGTTGGCTAAGGAATTGTGTAGCTGCTTGGCTCTTGTTGCCATTTTCTGCATTCGGCAGGGGGTTGAAATAGATGACTCTGCAGGTACCTTCCAACTCTACTATTCTATAGGGATGGCTTTCCCACTGACCTTCCCTCACCCCTATGTTAATAAAGCTCATTGATGAGATAATGGCACCTAGCATTTGCTCTTTTCTTTGCTAGCCTAAAATTTGCTAGCTTTCCTCACACCTATGGTCATTCTTTCCCTTAATTAATTCATCCCTACCTTAGCCATCTCTCTTAATTACTGGAACGTCAAACACGGAATGGGGTATTCTTGCTAGCCATCTATTAGAGTCTATCCTAAAACAATAATCAGTGCCCTCCCTTCCTGGGAACAACCAGTAACCCAATCAGAGGCTTTTGTCTCAATAATGACAGACTCATAATTTGGTCTCCATTTCTTTGCCTCACCCCAGTAAACAAATCAACTCCTTTGCTTTAGGGGCTAGCAGCCTGGGTATTTAAATAGATGCACTTGGTCATAGCCCTGTGTTGTTGTTCTTGGATCCAAACAATGTACCCAGAAGTATGTAAGTCATTTTGCTGTGTCTCCCCATTGGGTTTCTTCGCTTTGTGGAATGTAGCTATTAATCTTCCTTTGTCCTAAATCATTATATCTCTATTGCACAATCTCAGCCCATTTGTGCCTGTGTTGGTTTAAATCATGTGAGAGTGTGTTAGGGCTTTACACTTATTTTTCAGAAGTGACTCTTATTTGTTTTGACAGTGGTCACAGTGATTTTACAATCTCTCCTGGCATTATATGTTAGCAACAAAATTCATCCATAGCCAGGCCTATGTTTATGAGGTCATTCCCTTGGTTGCTGGATTTTAATAATCTTAATAATCTGAACAGTTCCCCTCATTTGACATTTTCCAAGCTGGCTCAATGCTTTATAATAAATGTATGTTTACTTAGAAAAAGATGGCTAGGATCATGCTGGCAAAGTGACTTACATAAACATAAAAAATGTGGAATTAAAGAGTAAGTGATCCTTAAAAGTGGTCACAGTTTTGATTCCTTGCCTTATCCCATAAAATGATGGAGGTGAGTTTGCTGAGCTCGTATTCATTGCTATTAATTTCACAACATGGATTAAGCCGCCTGTGTTCATTTATTAGACTGAACCCCATTAATGAAGCATAGGGTTGCCAAGTCCCTCTTGGGCAATTCCTGGAGATTTGGGGGTAGTGCCATTGGAAGGGTGGAGTTTGGGATGGGAAAGGAGCTCACTGGAGATGCAATACTGCAGACTCTGCCCTCTGAAGTTGCCACTTCCTCCAGGGGAACCGCTGCTTTTGGTCTGGAGATCAGTTGTAAGTACAGGAGGAGAACAGACTCTACATGGAGGCTGGCAGCTTTTAGACATGGGATTACCACTAATACAATATCAGGAAATGCTCCTAACTGAGCAGACTAGGTTAGAAATGGCTAAATGTCTGAATGTGGTACATAATTCTAGACAAAGAAAAAGATGCTGATTTATTGCCCGAAGCTATTTTTTTAAAATCAAGATCCCCATAGTATTTCCTTCTGCTGTTTTCTGAATACAAAGCTAGACAGGATATGCTTGTTTCAAATGGACGGATATGAATACATGTCTGGGTCTACTTTTGATAAAAGTATCTCTTTTGTGCAGGCATAGCAAAATCATGGCACTTTATATTCTCTCCGTTTGGCTTGACTCTTGCTTAGTGGTCTTAACCAGGGAACTGAAATGATGCATGTCTCCGTAGATATGATTAGGCTGCTTTTTCCTATCCACTGTTATCCCCCACCCATCTGCAATGCCATCCACCAGCTATTAAAGAGTACCATAATTAAAGGGGAGGCGGGATTTTTGAGTTGAGATGTCTTTTATGTCTTTCAGGGCCTGTCCACCCATGAGCCTAGGTAATCCTGTCGTTATTTCACTCGACTGAGTGAATTGGGCCAACAGATCCAGGAATGTGCCAGAACGTGGTGTTCTGTGTTATTGTCTTTGTTCCCACCATCCCAATTTGATAATTTACATTGTATTTTTGTGTATTATATTTTCCTATTGTATATTTTAAAAATCTTTTGGGTCTACATTGGGGAGAAAGTAAGACAGATAAATAAAACCTTCAACGTCAAAGGAAAAGCATGCTGTGTTTTTTATCCAATGACATTGTTCAGATGGCAGCTCATTGCTCAATCAGCTTATAATTAATATAAAAGTGGATTCTGTGAAGCATTGTGGATTCTTTCCTGAGATTATACAGATTGACTTGTTGTTATTCATAGGATTAAAGTTCCATTTATTATTATTTTTTTAAAATGTATGTATTACCAGCTAAGTGTTAAAGGCATTCCATACAATTCCAGGCAAGTACCCACAGACCTGCTTCAGCCCATTGAAAGAGGCTTCTGTGTGCAGAACATTAATTTTACCTCAGGCAATGACCTTCTTGTAAGAAGACCATGAAAAATACTGCAGGGGGGAAGGGGGATTACTTTTCTGGATATATGAGATTTTTAAATGACTAAGAGATACTTTGCTATAAGTGAAAATGTGGACTTCTTGTTTGATGTAAACACTGGCGATATAACCACGAGAGGCAATAAAAACAAGGATGGAACTGTTTTAATAGGGCTGCTTTGGTCTTTCCATATTTAATACAGATAAAATGAATGTTCATGTCAAACTGCACTGTGAGTAGCTTTTGTGCATTCTAATTGCATATAAAAGGTACAGAAACAACTGAACGGGAGAGTGCTGCTGGTCTCTGTGAACAGTTTAGGTGAGAGGCCAGCTGGCACACTGTTCAGAGCTCCATCTCAGTTCTTTGCATGCCTCCGAGGCAGTTCTCACAATTGCCTTTCCCTTCTGCAGCTGTTTATCTGGCACAAGCACCCCCAGTCACTCTTCTGTGCTCCCAGGAGTGGGGATTTCCACTATCACTCACCATTTTAACAATTTCATGAGACAGAATGTTTAACCCCAAGGCTCATTAAAGAATGACAATCTACATCCAGCAGTACATTCCTAAGAAGACTTTCCTGGAAGCAAGCCCCACTGAGTGACTTGAACAGAATTCCCACCATGTCTCCAAAGAGCTCAGAGTAGTGCATGAGGTTGTCTCTATTGCAGCTTCTCAATAATCCAGTGAGGTAAACTAGGCTGAGTCAGTGACTGACCTAAGATCATCCAACAAGCTTCATGACTGGACAGGAATTTGGATCCCAGTTTTAGTCCAACATGATTATCACTAATCTTGGCTTGACTCAAGTGGCATTGATTTCTCACCTAGGAAAAATTTGTAAAGTAATCAAAATTTTAACTTGATTTGCAGGTACATAAGCATTTTAATTAAGTTCTGCCATTCATCCACCATCTTTGAAAACTCTGCAAGAATTATAGATATCTGCAGTCCTGCCCACCATTTGCTTGAACAGTGGAGGAAGCTTTTAGAAGCTTTCGAAGACTCACCAACTACACTGGCTTGATAGTAATTCTACAGGGATCACAGTGTTAATATGTTGTAGCAAAAATAAGCGAGAATCTTGTGGCACACTGTGACACATAAAATGTGATTAATTTTATTCTGGCAACGTTCAGGGACAAAAGTACATTTCTTCAGAAGAAATGAGGGAGGATCCATTTGAAGAAGTGGGTTCCATCTAGACCAAGAATTGGTACGTTGATTTTTTAAAGTTGTTAAATGCTACAAGACACCTGTTTGCATTATCTCGAAATGGTGCAAATTATCTTAACAAATTGGTTTCAATGGACTACAGGTATATAACTAACTCTGTGTGCTAATTACCACTCTCCTCCAATATCCATATGGATTACCTTCATCCCATTTGACTGTACCAGCAGACCACTGCAATAGATTTGGTTGAGAGGCTGTGACTGAACAATCACCACCCTGTGAGTTGCATAACTTCTGCCAAAGCTGCTTCAGTACTTTTTATTAGGCAATTTCCAGAGCAGGGATAAGGGTAGCCCCACATCGAGCAAGTTACAGAAATCCAGTCAGAGGTGACCATTGCATTAGTCAGTGTGGCTAGATGCTCTGGGGCTGAGTAGAGTTCTGGTAGCTTGGCAAAGATGGAAACATTCAGTTTGTTTTCATTTCTGTGACTCCTAGGCAAAATTCCCAATGGTTCACTTTACCCAAGGTGCCTATATTGGACAATCACCTTAGTACTTACTTCTTGTTTTTAATTTTTAGCAATTGATTTACATTAACGATATGAAAACACTTTCTGTGTCTTCAATTGACTTGACCTGAAAAACAGTTTTCAGTGTAACATAGGAGATGATAATAAACACAAGATAGAGTATTATGAAAGCACAATCATATAAAGAGCTTCTTCTGTCTAAATTGATTGAATTTACATGTCTTTAAAATATTACTCGAAATACTAGAAAGAAAACTGTAAAAGCACACTTAATAACAATGCATCTTCTATACTTAAAGTCACATTCTTGGAAAAATATTTGGAAGTTTCCCTTTGGCCTTCTTGTTTAATTTGGCTCACTTGATTCTCATCTGCCATAAATGGTTCATAAACCTAGCCATAATTTCTTATTTTGCTACTGTTTGGCTAAATCCCTCCAAATAGTTTTCAAATGCATTGAAACTTGTTAAAACCAGCTATTTGTGTATAAATGTGGATCCTCCGAGGTGGGTGCATTTTATAAGGGACAAACAGCATAGTTATTTTCTTATCCTAAATCCAACTACTTGTTAGAGCACTTTTCAGTATGGAAGAAGAAAATGTTTTTTTGTATTCTGCTTTTTACTACCTGAAGGAGTCTCAAAGTAGCTTACAATCACTTAACCTTCCTCTCCCCACAACAGACACCCTGTGAGATAAGTGAGGTTGAGAGCTCTGAGAGAACTGCAACTGGCCCAAGGTCACTGAGCTGGCTGCATGTCGAGAAGTGGGAAATCAAACCCAGTTCTCCTGATTAGAATCCACAACTCTTAACTACTACACCAAGCAGGTTGAGAATGGGGCAGAAGAGAAGCTTACATTAACTCAGGGGTACTCAACCTGTGGTCCTCCAGATGTCCATGGACTACAATTCCCATGAGCCCTTGCCAGAGTTTGCTGGCAGGGGCTCATGGGAATTGTAGTCCATGAACATCTGGAAGACCACAGGTTGACTACTCCTGCATTAACTCACCTTCACTGTTTTTGTGTAATGTCCAAAGCCAGGTCTAGGAAAGTACAAATAGCTTCCTAGATCCCCCACTGCCTTGAGGCTACCAAAATGACAGCCCAGCTCTCACAAGACCAAGAACCTCACGAGTGTTCAGGAAACCTTGCTGCACTGGATTTAGGAAGATATGGAGAGAAAGGAGACAAGGCATTTTATTTCCTCTGATTATCAGGGATGAGCAAAGGCAGTGAGATGGGAGCAATGCAAAGGGAAGGAGCGTGCCTCCCCCAAAATCTACTGCCTGAGGTAATTGCCTTTCCTTGTCTGATGGATGAGCATGTCCAGGCTAGACTTATATTAATTCTCCCTTCTCCATATCTAGAAACAATTGTCTAGCACCATCAGTATGAATTTTATACATTTTTAGTTTAGTATAATAATTGAAACCTAAGAATGCAAAGACTGTTTATCTTTCAGATCCCTCTCATTAATTTTAATTCAACAGTTTGTCAGTTTATGGTTAGGATTATCTCAGGCAACTGTAAATTAATCAGAAATATGGTTGTTTATATCTGAGATTGGCCCTAAAATTAGAACAGTCAATTCTTATAACATTGGCTTTTGTAACAGTTAAATGACCTTAGTGAGAACACCAAATACATCTGTATTATACAGTGTACATACCAATCACATCCACGTGATCATGTGGATTTATTTAAGGAAGCTGCACTTTTATCTCAGAGGTTCCATACAGTGTAAGTGACAAGGTATGTTGGTTGCTATGGGAACTGCTCTTTTTAGAAAATAATAGAGAATGAATAGTTGTCTGAATATATAAAGTAATTTGCTGGTGGCTCCAGATATATCATATTTATTGGATTCAAAATATTTCTAAAGGGAAAAATATTTTTTTAATGTGTGGATGTCTGAACTGTTCTTAAAGTTATCTTCTAAGGTGCATTGATGCCAAATATCTCACATTCACTGGGAATCTTATATTTGTTTACAACTTTTTGACTACCATTCCAACCAACACAGATGAAGATGTCAAGAAATAATTCTTACTTTTTGCTTACTTTTCATTTATACTTGGCTTTTCTCCCTGACTGCGACTCAGAGTGACTTTTCACATAATGTCCCGTGCTCCACTTAAACCTTACAACAACCACCTTGTGAAGGTAGGTTAGCTCAGTGGTCCTCAACCCCCGGTCTGGAGACTGTTACCGGTCCATGGATCAGTCGGTACCGGGCTGCGGCTCCTTCTCGTCCTCCTCCCCAGCTGCTGCCTCGGGGGCTGCCCTGCCACTCTGCTGCTGGCTCCCCTTTGGTGCTCTCCAGTGGTCGCCATGGCTGGGGCTCCCCCTCGGCGTGGCACTGTGCAGCTGCTGCTGGCAGCGACCCCCCAGCGGGCGGCGGAAAGTCAGGGGCGCCGGCGGGAAAGCAAGTGGAGCAGGGGCTCAGGTGGCGGTGGTGACGTCCCTCGGCAAAATACTACTCCCCCGGGCCTCAGTAAAATTGTCAAGTGTTGACTGATTCCCGGTGATAAAAAGGTTGGGGATGAAGGCTGACAGATTATGATGGGCACAGGGTCACCTGTTGGGCTTCCATGGCTGAGAAATTCAAACACAGTCATCCCAAATCCTAGTGTGGCACTCTAGCCATTACACCACACCTGTCTAATGTGAAAATCAAGAAAATAAAAACAATTCATAATTCAAAGATCATTTGAGTAGTAAAATAGGAAAAACAACTTCAAGTGCAAAAGCAGTTTGTACCTCAACTCAACCTACCATAATGATTGAGAAAACAAAAGAAAGTCTGTACTTGGTGGCACAAAACACGCAAGGGAGGGGCCTTGCTTAATACCCGAGGTAGAACATTCTGTTGTGGGTAAAATTATACTTGTAAGTTTCTTCACACTTGTCCAGACCATTATTAATTCAAGGCAGGCTTTCAGAGATCTTCTATATATCAAATGAAAGGAAAGAAAGTTAAGGAGGAAGAGTCTTCAGGATACCGGGAAACCCATAGCCAGAAATTTTTTAATTGAGGAAGCATAATGGTAAACTGAAAAACTTGTAGCCAACATATTTCAAATAAACACATTTACAATGGGATAGATCCAAAAGAACCTCACCAGCAAAGTCTTCTGCTGAAATCTTGTCAGTTAGGCAGAGATAATTCCTGGTTCAGATGTATATAGACACTTTTTCTGTAAATAAGCCTGTGTGCATCTCAATTCACAGTCCAAGGAAAAGGGTTGGAAGCATCTGCAAGTGGGAGGACTGAATTGGTGCTCTTGTTGGTAATAACTGGATAGAGATAGGTACCAATCAACTAACTATTGTCTGAACTGAGGCCAACAACCATATAAGGAACTTTTAGATGAGTAGTCATCTACCTTTTAGCAGATCATTTAACTGACTGGATTTAAATAGATCTTATTATGAAAACAGAAATAAATATTCTTTTTTAAAATATCAAAGAGAACCTACAATTAATAAGCAAAATAATTCAGTAGAAAGACCATCTTTAAAACTTTCTTTTTTCTTCCTTATTACCATGACATACCAAGACCAAATTAGCCAAAACATTTAAATATATGTTCCTTTAACTCTAAGGCTGATTTCACATGGACCGTTTATGCACTGGGAACTTCACTGCCCCAGCTCCTGTGCAGGAGCACAAATCAGGGGCGGATGACGTGCACCAGGCCAAATGCTCCCCCATGTGGGGGCAGGAAGAGGTGGGGCAACCTGCCACGATTAAAACTCCAGCCTGCAGGCCAGCATGAAACCTCCAGTGCATAAACGGTCATGGAGAGAAAAGGGTGATCATATGGGAGTGGGGCAAATCCCCATTTCCACATGATGCAGCTGCTGGGCAGGCCCCCTCTCAGGCCAGCCATGGATCCAACCCTCAGTTGCCCCAGGCTAAGGGAATGGAGGAGAATCCACATTCCCTTAGCCACTGTGGGGGCCAACAGGGCCTGCCCTGTAGCAGTCCCATGTGGACAGGAAAGAGCCGGGCCTTCCCTGCCAAATGGTGCCCAAGAAGAGGCAAAGAATACCCCAGTCAGTTTTGCAGTGCTTTGCTGTAGCACAAGGTGGAGTGGGGCATTCATTTTCATTTTGCAGGAAGGTGGGATTGTGTGGAACGCAATCCCACCTTCCTGCAAAATAAAAAACCCTGCTCCACACAGCAGAACTAATCTGCCGCTACTTTGTTGCCTGGAGGGGGGGCACATTTCAGGGCAGATCTGGCACTGAAATGTGTTCCCTATGTGGACACAGACTGCTGCGGAGCATGCAGCTCTGCAGCAAGGTATCAGTGGCAGCCTGGCATAACCGCTGCCATTGGCCTCAGTCACACTTACCCGAATCTGCCAATTAAAATTGTCCCACTGCAATTAAACAGGTAGGTGGGAGTTAAATAATGTATAAAAATACACATGCCTTGTCATAATCTTAATGTTATAATGTCATAATGTTAGTATGTGCAAAAACTTTGAAGGACACAAAGTTCATTACCTGAAGCTGCATTTTCTAAAATGATATGCTAAAAATGATATGCTATTAAAAGAAAATCATGGTCAGGCAAATCGAACCAGTTATGAGAACTATTTAAATTTATATTACAATTTGCTTGGTTGTGAGAATGTCATAGCTTCTGGGCAACTCACGGATATTCAGGAAATAAGTGTATATGAAACATTAATATCTTATTATAAAGCGACTGCTCTCTGATGTGCCAAACTATCCAATTCACAAGAAACACTGGCCGACAGCAACACATTACAGACATTGTTCATCATAGTGCTGGGGTGTAAATTAATCACCCACAGGTGTTATGCCAACTGTGAAAACTGTGCCTACTTATATAATATTGTCACGCATTGACAGATGCCTAGTTTTTCTTCCCCCAGAATAGGCCTTGATTGTCTAATGCATAGTGCAGCAGGAAACAATGTGCTTGAAACCTGAGCAAGGTCATTATGGGATTTCATCTAGCCAATTATTTCATGGTAAAATTACAAGGTAATCTTTTGCTGAAAACAGGTTGTTTGGAAAGCATTCAGAAGATATTTATTCCAAGTAATAGCATGTTAGTCTGTGGCAGCAAAAATACACAGGAATCTAGTGGCACATTTAAAACCAGCATAAGATTTTGTGGATAAAGCTAAATTTGCCAGATGAAATGAATCTGATGGGCTCTAGGCCATGAAGTTTTATGCTAGAATAAAATCTTGTTAGTCTTTAAGGAGATATTTAAGATCAGACTGATTCATTTTTCAAGCATATCTACAATGATGTGGGCTCATGGTAATACTAATACAATCTTTCTTTCTTTTGAATGAGATGAATGTAAAGCCAGGACATTATTTTTATATGGTTGGCTGAATCCATTTTAATTGCAACAATCCCTCACATATGTGTTTTTTGTAGTAGGCATGAAGAAATGATGCCCCTTGTAAAAACCAAATTTTCAACCTCTAAATAAAAAGGAAACTTGAATTAATCTATAAATAAATGTATTATTCTTCTGCATCTACTTTTGATGCAATAAGTTTGAAGGCAGTCCACCAGCTGCGTAATACGGCCCACCAGAATAAACAAACATCCTCTTTTCCCTAGGAAATTAAAATACGGAACTTGTAAAGCATTTGGTGGTTACAATACCCACCATTAGGCCTCCAGTTAACTAAGTCCAGTAAACATTGTTCAGACATAAACTACAAAATTAAACCAGCAGTGGAATGTCCAATGGTACATGCTGCTATCCTCTGCCACCCCAATTTGACAATGGCCAGGAACTTATCTGGTTTGCTTTACACAAGCAACATAACCCTATTTAAGAGCCTTCAACAAGATAACATAATGAAATTATTTGTCTCTATTAAGTGGTAATGAACTTGGCACAGGTTGCCAGTTGATTTTGCATATATGTTTTTTTTTGGGGGGGCATGGTCTAAAGGATCACAGTGCTGTGGTGGCATCACTTCTGGATCTACATTGAAAATGACATTGCAGCATTGGCGTAACAACTCCCCCCCCCCCATTCCCTTCCCCCTTCACTCTGTAGCAAGAATAGTTGACAGAAGGCAGGAAGTCCCCTGCCACATCAGGAGACCTGGTAAGTCTACTATAGCAATCCCCATTGTGAGGCACATTGCACATAGGAATCTTGCTGTAGATAACAAAATATTGTTCTAATAGCACCCAGCAAAGGTTTATTCAAAGCATGAGTAAATCTTTGTTGGTCTTAAGGGTGCTATTGGTATCGTATTTTGTTGTGCTTCAGACAAACACGGCTACCCACTTGGATCTTGCTGTAGTTAAGTGAGTGTGAGTCTTCTAAATCAGTGGTCCCCAACCCCGGTCCGTGGACCGGGTCCGGTCCGTGGATCAGTTGGTACCGGGCCGCGACTCCTCCTGGTCCTCCTCCCCAGCTGCTGCCTCCGGGGCTGCCCTGCCAGTCTGCCGCCAGCTCACCTTTGGTGCTCTCCGGCAGCTGCTATGGCTGGGGTTCCCCCTCAGGATGGCACTGAGTAGTTGCTGCTAGCAGCACTGCCCAGCGGGCAGCCGGGAAGTCAGAGGCACTGGTAGAAAAGCAAACGGAGCAGGGGCTTGGGCGGCAGTGGTGACGTCCCTCGGCAAAAGACTACACCCCCCCCCCCGGGCCTCAGTAAAACTGTCAAGTGTTGACCGGTCCACAGTGATAAAAAGGTTGGGGACCACCGTTCTAAATGCCTGAATGGGTACACTAGTAACTCTGCACCCAGAAATAGTGAGGATTATCAACTTGACATCCTCCTAAGCAAGCACATCAAGACCAGTGGAGGAGAATCTAGTTTTTGAACTCCAAATGAGAGTAAAACCTCATTGTGAAGAATATATGCATACCAGAAGCAGTAGCAGACAAATAATAAGTTGTTCATGTCTTGATTGGTTCACTTATTTATATAGTTTCATGCACTCCTAATTGAGATGTTCAAATAAACAGCAATCACAATGTGCTGAATTATTCTTGGGATGGGATTCTGTGTATTGTTATTACACCACTTATAGTTTCCCGTAAGGCTTAACTGAGGACTTACGTATTACACAGAAAATGGCCAGTATGCAAAGATATTAAATATTAATTAGTCTAATATTTAAAAAAAAACTATTATTGCATTTTGGAGAACCTCAAGCTTTACACAGTCAGACTTAATAAAATATAGGCATTTCTGAATGCAGATGGTAGTTTCAGCCAGATGCCCTATTGTGATATCAAAGGAATTCCTTGTTACATGGACGGGCACCTTATTAGCTGAGGGGAATGAAAGTATCTAAATAAACCAGTCAAAACATCTGTTGCTCTCAAATTTATATGAAGCCGTTCAGCTGTACAGAATTAAAATGATTCTTTACTAACACTTATATTTTAATAAACCATAAAAGAGATTGCATTGCAAATTATAGCTGCAAATTAAGCTAAATGCTTATTCTTAAATTGAAACACTAATTCTTTCTAATCTATCATAACATTGTACTTTCTTTAATAAAAAATCTAAATGATTTACACAGATTCTTTTAGCTGGGCAAATTATTGAGTTTGCCTAAAAGCTGTGGGAGAAACAAGTTGGTGGTACAATTTATGAAACCATTACAAACAAACAAAAAAAGGGACAAAGTTCCAGCATAAATACTCACATTATCATCATGTTTAATTATTGGAACAAATAATCAAACACTCAGTCCTTGAGCAGCTGGAACTGAGAGCTGTGATTTCTAAGACTCAGCACGGGTTTTGCAAGAACAAGTCATGTCAGCCCAACCTTATCTCTTTTTTCGAGAAAGTGAGTCCCTTGCTGGATCAGGGGAATGCTGTGGACATAGTTTATCTGGATTTCAGTACAGCTTTTGTTAAGGTTCCACATGATATTCTTGTTCACAAGTTGGTAGAATGCGGTATGGATCCTAATTCTGTCAGGTGGTTCAATAACTGGTTGACAAATCGTACCCAGAGGGTACTTGTTAATGGTTCAGCATCTTCTTGGAAAAGAGTGACAAGTGGAGTACCCCAAGGATCTGTCCTGGGGCTGTGTTGTTCAACATATTTATAAATGATCTGGATGAGGGATTAGAGGGGATACTTATTAAATTTGTAGATGATACTAAACTGGGAGGGGCAGCAAACACAATTGAAAGCAACTGAATACAGGATGATCTTGATAGGCTTGAGAAGTGGGCTAAACTGAATAAAATGTTCAATAGGGACAAATGTAAAGTTCTGCATTTAGGTAGGAAAAACCAAATACACCAATATAAGATGGGGGAGACTTGTATTGCCAGTAGCATGTGCGAAAAGGATCTAGGAGTCTTAATAGACCATACATTAAACATGAGTCGGCAGTGTCACTCAGTGGCTAAAAAGGTAAATGGGATTTTGGGCTGTATCAAATGGAGTATCGTGTCCAGATCACGGGAGGTGATGGTACTGCTTTACTCTGCTCTGGTTTAGCCTCACTTGGAGTACTGTGTTCAGTTTTGGGCATCCCAATTGAAGAGGGTGGAACGTGTCCAGAGGAGGGCAACAAAGATGGTGAGGGGTTTGGAGACCAAGATGTATGAAGAAAGGTTGAGGGAGCTTGGTCTGTTTAGCCTAGAGAGGGGATCTGATAACCATCTTCAAGTATTTAAAAGGGTGCCATATGGAGGATGGAGCAGAATTGTTCTCTCTTGCCCCAGAGGGACAGACCAGAACGAATGGGATGAAATTAATTCAAAAGAAATTTCATCTAAACATCCAGAAGAAGTTCCTGACAGTTAGAGCGGTTTCTCAGTGGAACAGGCTTCCTTGGGAGGTGGTGGGTTCTCCATCTTTGGAAATTTTTAAACAGAGGCTAGATAGCCATCTGACGGAGAGGCTGATTCTGTGAAGGCAAAGGGGTGGCAGGTTACAGTAGATGAGCGATTGTCCTGCATAGTGCTGGGGGTTGGACTAGATGACCCATGAGGTCACTTCCAACTCTATTATTCTATGATTCTATGTAGTTATGAACAAAAGCGATTTTGTAGCATTAAATCTATGATACAGCAAATATGGGCAGTGCATATGTTATGACTTCAAGACACTTTGCAATGAATGTATATAGTCATTAAATGTAAATGGGAAGGCTGCATTACAGACATTAAAAGCAGTTGCTCCTCTACATTTTCCTGTAGAAACAAGAAATGAAAAAACGTGTGAAGAACTTCTCCCTTGGTGGTAAATCCCATGCTCTATTGCTTGGATGCAAAGCCATCTCCCATGTAATACAACTAACCAAAATGGAATCTTACACTTTGAAATGCATTGTGTCATTTTTATTTCAAATTATTACCTATAAATCTATTTTCCAAGTGTGTTCACACTTATCTAAAACTGATTTTTTTTTTACAATCTTGGGTGACCCCCCCCCCCAAGTTTGCAGAAAAACTTGACGGCTTTTTAAAAAATGCACAGGGAGGGTTCAATACATCCTAAAGTAACATAGTGTTTTTGTACAAGTGCCGAGAATGCCCCCATCTCCTGCATTCATTGGAGGAAACTGGGAGCTGCATTAGGGGCCAGTGGGAATGACACTGGACCTGGTGGCAGCTTTCTGCACAGTCTGAGAACCACACCAAGCCCAGTAATGGCAGAAGCACAGCCTGGGAACCACTCTGGGTCAGTGAGAAAGAAGGGTAAGGAAATCCCCCCCGTGATTCTTATTTATTTATTTTTAAAATTCAATTTATTATCCACCCTTTCTATTTAGACTCAGGGTGGAATATATCATAGTGGACATACAAAAATAAAGTATATCTAAAACCATCTTTAAATAGGACAGGGTCCTATTATCTTTAAATAGGACAGGGTCCTATTAAATAAAAGAGTAAGGCCACCTGGGGAGGAGTTAGGGCGGGCCCTGTCCAGGATAAAAACTCAGAGGGCCCAATCAGGAGCCGCAAAGCGGCTCCTGATTGGGCCCTCCGAGTGTCCATCCAGGGCCAAGCAGCCAATGGGGAGGTGCACAAAGTGGCTTCCTATTGGCCCCTCACCAGGACAGACCAAAATTCCATTCACCCAGCCCAGTCTGGCTGCCAGTCTGCTCCTGACCACCAAAGGGAGAGGAGTCAGTAGGGCTGCCAAGGGGAATGAGAACAGAGGCTTGGACAGGCTGCGCCAGCCCTTTTCGCCCCAAGGCTGTCCTAACTGCCATGTCCAACTGTAAATGGCCTCAGAGCCCTGACAGAGCTGGCAGGAGGCTGCAGAGTGCTCCCCCTCCCCCCTTCAGGCCTGCTGCGAAGGAGCCTCTGACAGGCCCTGAGGGGAGGGAGGCCTTTCCAAGAGCAACGCAGGGGAGCCTGAGGGCCTTCCTTTTTTGGGGGGGACTTTCCCCTTCTGCCAAACAGTTGCCTGACAGGGAGGCCACAGAAAAGCCCCTTCTCACTTAAAATACTGCTCTGGCCGGAGGTTAGACACAGCCAAGCCATGTGTCTTTCTTCTTTGCAACTCTCTGCAGATTTGAGGCCACTGCACAGCGTTATTCTGCAGAGGAAGCTGGCTCTTTTGTCTCCTGTTTCATCTGCACAACAACCCTGTGCAGTAGGCCTCAAGTCTTTCAATTCAACAACAACCTGTGTGGGAAGCCTTAAATGTTTCTTCTCTACCACACCCTGTCCGAAGTAGCCCTTTCTGCCTGGGGAGCTGATCTTTATACTCTGCAGGTGAGCTGTAATTCCAGGAGCTCTCCAGGCCACACCTGTAGGTTGGCTACCCCTGGGTTGGAAATATTCCTGGAGGTTTGGAGGTGGGACTTCAAAATCGTACAATGCCTCAGAGTCCAGCCCTCAAATGAGCCATTTTTGCCTGCAGTTGGTAGGGAGTGGTGCAGGAGTGTCCCTCCTGGCCTATGGGTTATGGCCAGCCCTTATCAGCAACTGTTTGTATTCTGGGGCGCAGACAGGCAGACCAGCATCAGTCCTGTGAGTCTGGAAAGTGCAGGAAGATCTAAATAAATATTTACAGCCTGAAACTAAATAGAGAACAAGTAAATGTCTGGAGACACATCGTCACTGAAATAGTAACTGGCAAATAACCTTGGCCTGGCAAATAAAAAAACAGTTTTAAAAACCTTACTAAGGTCAAGACTGCTGTGCACAGACAGTCTTCCTCTTAGGGTTGCCAGCTTCCCTGTGAGGCTCGCTACCCCACCTCCCTCATGGGGAGTCTGCTATGGGGAGAGAACGGGAAGACGATTGGAAAATGCTTTGAGACACCTGAGGCCTGCTGGGTCACTGCGGCCCATTCCCAGTTCTCTCAGATCTCTCACAACCCCACATACCTCACAGGTTGACTATTGTGGAGAGAGAAATGGAAAAGGTGTTTGTAAACCGCTTTGAGACTCCTTTGGGTAGTAAGCAATAGGGTACAAAAATCCATCCTTCTAAGGAGCAACCATGAAAGAAGCATGTGGGCACATAACATTTTACCAACAGTGAAAATATGGGAGACAGAAGGAACAGGGTGGACACCGGTGTACTGTGACTACCCTATGTGTATTAGGGCAGAGGGGCATTTCGGTGAATGTGGCCTAATTCACACAAGAAGGGAAATGATGCAGAACTGGGGGGGATTGGTTGCCATGTAATCTTCCCCTAAGAAGAGTCTCCGGTCTGATTTTCCCTTCACATATCTGAGGACATGGCTCTGGAAAGCTCATCTGTAACCACTATTCCCAAAGGTCAGTCCTCTTCCACAATCAACGAACATTCCACACCACAGGTTCTTGACACCCTTATCTCCACACCCATGGCCTCATTTGCCACCATGCCACCACAACCTCCCACAGAACACACACATTCAACCCCATGCCCTTACAGACTGGACAACTCCTCCCCTTCCTCTGCCCACTGCCAAGCTCTAGCGCCCGTTGTATTCTTGGAGACAACGGGCTTTGCCCCTAGTAAGCAATAAATCTAGTTAAAAATCAAAACAGCTTAAAAACAACCAAGTCATTATTGCCTATTTCATTCCATACATTGGAAAGGAAGGAGAGAGGCGGTAAAAAGTTCTTCCAGCCCACCATGGTCTATAATTGTGGCTTTGACAGGGAAGTCAGCATAGCTCAGTGGTGCTTTTAGGTCTCAATCATAGGTCTGCTGGAACAGCCATTTTACAAGCCCTGAGGAACTGTTCAAGGCTGTGATGTTACTTGGAAGAGCATTCCACCAGGCCGGGGCCAGGGACCACAAAGCCCTGGCTGTGGTTGAGGCCAATTTGATCTCTTTGGGGCCAGGGGACCTAAGCAGATTTTTCTGGCTTGATTTTAATTCACTTGGGGGGGGGGGAGGCAGTCTCACAGGTACAATGGACCCAGACTGTTTGGGACTTTAAAGCTCATGACCAAAACCTTGAATCTGATTTTGTCTCCAAACAAATACAGCTGGGAGAGCACAGATCGTATATGTGTCCTTACTACATCCTCATAAGGACTTATGCAGGGGCATTTTGGACCAGTTGGAGTTTCCAAAGCAGTCTCAAGGGTAGCTCTATGTAAAGTGAGTTGCAATAATCTACACTGGAGATGGCCGTTGCATGGATCACAGAGGCTAGGTTGGGTTTTGATAGATAGGGCACTAACTATCACACTTAGGCAGATATGATAAAAGGCCAGGCATGCAACACGTTACACAGAGTCACACCCAGACTCTTGATGGCTACTGACATTGTCAATAGGAGTTGTAGCAGCCCATCTAAAGCCTGCCAGCCAGAGGACCTCCATCTTAGCTGAATTCAACTTCAGCTGGTTCTGCTTCAGCCAATCTGCCCAGCCACAGCAGAAGATGCCAGCAGCCACTGGAGGGCCAGGCACTGGCACAGTGGATGCCGACAGCCCCTGCTAGCCTGGGCTCAGAAGAAGAGGATGACAACAGGAAAGTATTAAGAACTCCTTTCCCAAATTCTACTCCTGAAATTCTACTCTGCTGTAAATATTTTCCTCTAGACTCCTGTAGCTCCTGCTTTCTTTCCATTTGCCTCAAGATGGAGCTGTTTTCTTTTTAGAAGGAAAAGAATCCAAAGTCTTTTTTTTCTTTCAGTGGAATTCTGTGTTTGATCCTGTGCAAATATATAGGTTGAGCTAGCAGTGAGAAATGGTAAGCTACTTTCCCCCCTCCTCCTTTCAAGATGAAAAGTTCAATGAAAGGCAGAGCAGACAATGTGTCATGTATTTGGATAGCCTCTGAGCGATTTTTATTTAAGCCAATGTTACCTTTCATAGGCTAAGGGAAGAAACATACTTTCCAGTTATAAGAGGTATCTTGAGGGATTATACAAGTATGTGCACAAAGCTGTCAACCCTGTCTTGTTTGGGCTGCATCTTCTATTCTTTTTACAATGGCCAATGTTTTTGTGGAGACTTCGTGTGTTTTGTGTACTAATTAGAGCTATTATGGCAGGCTGTCAAATCAGTGCTGAATTAGGTATATTTTAGTCTTTCTTGCCACTGCTTAAATAACCTTTCTTTAAATGCTTCAAAATTTTGAACAGTGTATGCTTGAGAGGCCCTTGAATAATAGCATAATGGCTATGATTAACTTTTTGTCAGCAAGTTTAAACATATTGGCATGAAGTTATTTTAAGCACTTAAGGACAGAAAATGTCAAAGACCTTGAGTTAATTTTTTCATATATATTTCTTGAAAAAAATACTGGTAATTTTTGCATTTTTCATTTATGTATATAGGTTGTTTGAAGTGTGGGGTACCTGAATTGCCCAAGTAGTTGCTGCATTGCTTTTTAAAATATTGTTACTACTACTACTACTACTACTACTACTACTGACCTGATCTGCCCTAGACCCTCGACGGCTGCCGCTGTCAACTCTAGCTGCCCAAAGACTGTCACTGTTGCCGTGGACCCAGACTGCCCAAGGCTTCCACCACTGACCTGGACCAACAGGCAGCTATTCTCACCACTAACCCAGCCTGTGCCAGCACTACTCTGGCCCAGCAGCGAGGAAATGCCATTAGCTGACATGCCAAGGCAACTCCGGCAAGAAAAATCAGCGTGGAAGCAAGCAGAGACTGGCGGAGAGCAGCGGCCAACTGCCGTCCAGTTGCTCCATCAGCAACCCACCACTGAAGGCCCAATTGTGGCTCCACAGGCTAGTCCCCACTGAGACTCTCACCCAGATCCAGCGAGTACTGGAGGCCATACAACGGGGGGGGGGGGGGAGAAAGGAAAAACACAAAGAAAAGAGAGAACTGGAAAGGGTACCTTGGGAACCAAGTTGGGGAGGGGTGGTGGGGTCGAACTGGGGAGAGAGGTAGGAGAACAGAGGCCCCCTATAAATTAGACCATGCCTTCCTTATTCGGCCACACATTCGGTGGGGAAGGCCTGGTGAGAAAATTCTGGTGAACGCAGAATAGAAACCCAGCATGCCAAACCTAAAATTAACACCCAGAAATCAATTCTCCCCACTGACCACTTTGAACTCTGATCGACTCAAACCCCAAATCCCCATTCAACTAATCAAAAGCAACCAGCCCAACTACTTTAACATCCCAATAATAAACTCAAATTGATTTAGATGGCCCACCCCCTGAAATTAATGGATGCAAATCAATTGATAAGATCCAACCTTGAAATTAACTGATGCAAATTGATTAGCAATCCCCCCCGGAATTAAAGTAAACCACCCTAACCCCAATTGACTAGTGATAAATACTCCTTGAAATTGATTAATTAATTAATTAATTCAATTTGTATTAATTCAATAATGAGTGAAAGCTACCCCTGGAAATTGAACAACTTATCCTGACTCATATTTTAGCCCTCAATGAAGGGCACCAACACATTAGTCAATCAGACAAATTGTGAGGCATTTGTGAGCCACTTTGCAGATAAAATCTTGACACTCCACCGTGACCCCCCTCAAGCTTGGACACAGAAAGTGAACTAGAGGCCTCTTGGCCATCTTTGGAGAGAACAATGAGTCAGTTCAGATGACTCACACTGAGTGAAGTGGACAGGATGTTAACTTCTGCATAGCCAACCACATGCCCATTAGGCCCCTGTCCACTGTGGCTACTAAAAATTACTGTTGTAAGAATAGTGGCCTCCCTCTGGGAAATAATCAACCTCTCCCTCTCAATTCCAAGAAGGGCTATAAGAGGCAGTGGCATGTCCATTGCTGAAAAAACCATCTATAGATCTGCGGAAGCCTGATAATTATCGACCATTCTTGTTCTGGGGAAAATTAAAGGTCTGTTGCAAATCAACTATCAGCATTACTGGAAGAAGCCTCATTCCTAGATCCATGTAGTCAGGCTTCCAACCTGGCCATGGGGTAGAAACAGTGCTAGTAATGGACAACCTCTACTGCCAGCTGGACTGAAGCAGGTCAGTGCTGCTTCTGCTATTAGACCTCTCAGCAGCATTTGACACAGTTGATCATGAGCTTCTAGCTCACTACCTTGCCGATGCCAGGATATGGGGGACAGCTCTCAAATCACTGATCTCCTTCCCCTGGGGTAGCAACAGAAGACTATCAAGCTGCCACTTGCTCATATGTGGTGTCCCATAGGGAGCAGTCCTCTCTCCAGTTCTATTTGACATCTTTATATGCCCTCTTGCTCAGCTGGTGCAGACGTTTGGGCTGGGATGCCATCAATATGCAGATGACACCCAGCTCTTCCTCCTAATGGATAACCACCCTGATTCTCCCCCTGAAGCCTTAGCCAGATGAATGGAAGAAGTGACAAGGTGTCTCAAGCAGAGTCATTTGAAGCTCAACCCTTCAAAGATGGAGGTCCTGTGGCTGGGCAGGAATGGTTCAAGTGAGGAAGCACATTTACCTAACCTGGACGGGGCACTATATCTCAGTCCTCTAGAAGCCTGGGTGTGATCCTCGATGCCTCCCTTTCTATGGAGTAACAAAAGAAGCAGGGAACTTTATGGAAAATTCAGCAAGATATGAATAAACTCACCATAAAGAAATATCAAAGGCCAAAATTATTATACAATTGGAAAAGGTACACAAACATTTTAATTAATAATCTACATTTATTACTATGAACCTCTTGTGGTGCAGGGTGGTAAGGCAGCCGACGTGCTGTCTAAAGCTCTCACCATGAGGCTGGGAATTCGATCCCAGCAGCCGGCTCAAGGTTGACTCAGCCTTCTATCCTTCTGAGGTCGGTAAAATGAGTACCCAGCTTGCTGGGGGGTAAATGGTAATGACTGGGGAAGGCACTGGCAAACCACCCTGTATTGAGTCTGCCAAGAAAACGCTAGAGGGGGTCACCCCAAGGGTTAGATATGACTCGGTGCTTGCACAGGGGATACCTTTACCTTTTACCTTTTACATTTGTTACATAGACTAAAAAACAATGTAAAATACGAATGATCAACAGAAGCAACTCCCACTCTGTGAATAGTCAAGGAAACTGGATCCTATTGTGAGTTTCCTTGACTATTCACAGAGGCACAGGTCACAAGAGTAACATGGCAGTCTTTCTACCATCTAGACCAAGGCAAGCTACTAGTGCATGGGTAAGAACTCCAGTGACCTCCTGAGGGTGGCTGGTGCCTTCAGGAGGTAGTAGGATTGGCTGAGACTGGCACTTAGGCATTCTAAAACAGAAAACAATGTACATCATGGCACAGGTGGACCTCCCAGAGCTCTTTAAGGTGGCCACCAGTGCTGTTACCAACATCCCAAGTCAGGTCATTCCATAAACTTCCTGAGCTAAAGATTACATTCTTGCATAGGAAGCATGAGTGTTCTGGTCAGAGTAAGCAGGAACCATTTTGTCCAAGGAAGGAACACATGCTGGCCCAAATAAGTGACTCCAGACTGAACGGGAGTTGGCTTTTGAAGTGCCTTGCTTCATTCATTAGAAGCATCAGATGACAGAGGGAATGCATAAGGCAGGTTCAGAGGGGCAAACAGGAGGAAGAACGCTTCAGCATTCTCAGCTGTAGAATGCCTGCAGCTACTTGACCCCCACTGGGTGGGCATAGGCCATTGGTGGGGGGACCTGTGGCTCAGGGGCAGAACACCTGCTTTGTTATCTTCATTTAAAAGTATATCTTGGGAAAGACCTTTCTATGCTAGAGATCTCAAACTGCTGTTAATTAGAATAGACCAATTATAAGAAAGGTTTATACATCCATACAGCAGCCAAAGTGTGCTTGAAGCATAATTAATATGATTATTCAGAACCTTCTTAGAAAATGTTTAAGAACAGAGTAATATATAGTTTGGGATTTTGTGTATTAAGATTCTTTTACAGGAAATAATCCTTCCACTAAAGTAATCTTCAAAGTGTTTTGATGGGCAGTGCCCTTGAGACATAGGCCAAGTCGAATTGTTGGCAGATGGACAAAGCTGCTGTCAAGAGAGGCCAATAGGTAAAGAGTTTTCCTCTACTTCATTTTGCTTCAGATTATTTGAAAGTGATCTTTTATAGACCAGGAGCTTCAGGAATTTGAAGAATTGAACAGCAGGACTGGAAAGATATTTTATTTCAGTGAGATGGAAAATTCTGCTGTGAGGGATGAGAAGTATATAAACTGAAATTACAAGGTTGTATAGTTTATGCTGCCGTACATGGGAACATTGTTTATCTTATCAAATGTTTGCATTTGTATGAAATTGCATTTTATATGGGGACTAGCTTCAAAGCCCGTTCCTGAATGGGCCTTGAAAGGGTCGCCTCCCCTGGCCAGGCAGCTTAAGGTGGCTTTGGGCCACAGCACACAGCCAGATCAAGTAGGGCGGGCGGGGGCTGGGGAGCTCATTAGCAGGGCCAGGACAGAGCTCCTTAGCAGGCAGTCAACAGGCTGGGAGGCCCTTGTCAGCAGGCCTTGCTTAGCAGGCCAAGAGGCCCTCGTTAGCAAGCCCTCCACCATGATCCCTTGCCCAGGCCCTCTCCCTTTATCTGCTGCTGGCTCCCGGCACTGAGGCATCTGAGAGCAAAGAGGCTAGAGTCCAGGGATGGAGGGCGGGAGCTGCAGGGACAGGGCTAATCAGTGCAAAGCTGGCTGCACTCTGATTGGCCCTATTCCAACTTGGACAGCCGGACACGTCTCACCCCCTAGGCTGTTTGACAAATATACAGAGGAACAACAATGGATAAGGACTAGCAAGAAAGCCCACTGCAAGCACAAATGCAATGGGTGCTAGGACCCAGGGGACACCAGGAGGTGCAGATCTCTCTCTGTGTGTCTCTCTCTCCCTCTCGCTGCGTGTCTCTGTGTGCCTCGCAGCAGGAGGCATAGCAGGTAATTAGGGCTCATTCTTAGGAGGGAAGGAGGGCTGGTGTGCAATTTGGGGCAGCTCTCTCTGTCTGTCTCTCTCTTCCTCCATCGCAGCAGGGGTGGCTCTCTCTGTGTCTCTGTCAGCAGCTTGGGGCAGCTCTCTCTGTATCTCTCTCTGCCTCCCTCGCAGCAGGAGTGATAGGAGGGAATGAGGGCTCGTGTTCGGTCTGGCAGGGCTCTGTGTGTCTCTCTCTGTCTCTGGCACATCTGGGAGGAACATGGACAACTTGGACAGCTGGACACCCCCCCAGGCTGTTTCACAAATATATAGAGGAACCATGGATAAGAATTATTCTGGAAATTTTTACAATGTGGGAAGGCATGTTGGCCTTGCAGTTTTACAGGTTTGTACAGAAAATGAATTAAGACTAACAAACTATTAAAACCATAAGTAAATTGAAACCAAAATTTTATGCAAAACTAGTTAAATATTAGTAATACTAATACTTAAAAAAATCAAAGACAGAATCCAGAACATAGGTGCATCTAAGTTCATGAATCCATGAGACAATGAGATATCAGTCAGCTAAACTATGAATCACTTTAGCTAACTTGCAGATTGACCTTGTGTCTATGGCTCTCAACTCTTTGGGGGTGGAGTTTGGGGAGGTCAGGGACTTCAGCCGAGTATAATGCCACAGAGTTTGCCCTCCAAAGCAGGTTTTCTCAACCAGGGTTCCATGAAACTCTGGGGATTCTTGACAGCTATGGAAGAGTTTTCTGAATGGGTGGGAGTTAATTTTATATATGTATGATTCCCTGCTTCTCCACATGCAGCCATCTGGGTGACCTTGGGCTCTCTCAGCCTCACCTCCCTCACAGAGTGTCTGTTGTGGGAAGAGGAAAGGGAAAGTGATTGTAAGCTGCTCTGAGTCTCCTGGTAGAGAAAAGCAGTATACAAAAACCAACTCTTTATTTATTTATTTATTATTACATTTATATACCGCCCTCTCCGGGGGCTCAGGGGCTTCATCAAATATTATTCTGTAGCCTTCAAGTTACTACTGAGGGCATATCATCTTTCTGAGAGTTTTGATTTAAATTCAGGGTGCAGTTATTTCTGTGAAAATCCACTGCCTTTAAGAATAATGTTATAGTTACTAAATATTGCTACTACATCATTCAGTGTTAGAAACAGGACTGGACAGCTGTGCCTACTAGGACTTTACTGGATCACATCACATTGATCATTGTTTTAAAACATTTATATTTTTAGCATTAATTTCTTTCTGGAATATGATTTCCTTGAAATGTGGTCTTTGCACATACATGGTTATTTTCATTATATAATTATTTATTGCTATTTTAATTTTATTTCCTAAGATATATATTATTATGATTTGTGAACATGAATGATTGCTTTACATACAGAAGTCCCTCCTTAAATTACCTTCCAGTACATTTTGCAGCTTGAAAAAGCTGTAATACACTTTAGTATTCATGTGAATATATGAGTTATGTATCATTTCTTTATCTCACCCTTCTCCAATATGCTCAGTGTAGCATATCCTCACAAAAGGGTTACAAACTTGGAGGGGTCTGGAGCTACAAATTGATCTCCATTCTACATTTCTTGGAAGAAAATGGCTCTGTGGCATCAGAGCTGTGCTGAGCTCCCTCCCTGCCACAAACTCTACTCTGTCATAGCAGTAATCCAAATGTCGAGAAATGTCCAGAACTAGAGTTGTCAAACCTACCTCATGGGTAATGGTGCCAGGTTGCCCACTATGCAGGTGATTCCAGGCTCCAGGGTAAAAGAAGAAGGATAGGAAGTCAGTATCAGCCAATGCCATTACATCGCTTCTAGTTTTGCATTTGGCACTCTAGGGGTTTTCTAGATCTCTATGGTAGTTTCTAGAGTTTTGTGCAGCATCGTGTCTCTTCTGCATGTGGAACCAGAAGTGGTGTTGCATGATGCCAATTATTCTCTGTCATCCCCTTTTTCTTTTGCCCTCGATCGCTCCCAGCATTAGGCTCTTCTCCAGGGAGTCCTTCCTTCTCATGAGGTGGCCAAAGTATTTGAGTTTCATCTTCAGGATCTGGCCTTCTAAGGAGCAGGCAGGGCTGATCTCCTCTAGGACTGACCAGTTTGTTCGCTTTGCAGTCCAAGGGACTCGCAAGAGTCTTCTCCAGCACCAGAGTTCAAAAACCTCAATTCTTTGACGCTCGGCCTTCCTTATGGTCCAACTTTCACAGCCATACATTGCAACTGGGAATACCATAGCCTTGACTAAACACACTTTTGTTGGCAGGGTGATGACTCTGCTATTAGGATGCTGTCTAGATTTGCCATAGCTTTCCTCCCCAGGAGCAAGCGTCTTTTAATTTCTATGCTGCAGTCCCCATCTGCAGTGAAAGCCCAATGGACAAGTTCAAAAGGCAATTTATCGATGTAGGGTAGATCTAAATTTATTTATTTTATTTATATATCGCCTTCCTCTGAGGATCAGGAAGGTTTACGGTGGACCTTAAATATATCTTAATTTGAGTATATAACATTCTTAACAATAGGAGCTTAAGTCAAAAATAGAACAGTTTACAAATTAACAATTCAACATTAGAGCATTTGCTTTTGCTAAACTGCAATTCCCAATTCAGCCTGAAGTTCAGATTTGGGGGGAGTGCCCTGGCAGAAATTATATCCAGATTTTTCTTAGTAAATATTTGCAACAATGGAAACAGAGTACATAGCATGTACCATTCTCTAGATCTAGCTGAGATATTCTCCCCCTTTTCCTACTGTTCGTGATGATGCTTTTCATTACCCATCTGAGTGGTGATGAGCCCAAATGGAAACTGATGTCTGGCTGCCAAATTATAGTATGCGTTACATTTATTTTTCATTTAAAAGAAAGGTTTTCATGTGACTCTCAACACTAAAGCAAGGTAATGGATTGGTTCATAAATGAATTTAGAACTATCAAAGCCACAAGAAAAAAAACTCTTAGTCTTCTGAGTTTGATTTTATGGATCCAATCCATAAACTGGTCGTTTAAAAAAGTGAACCATCTACCAGAGTTTTTGAATTTCTGTCAATTTCTATGGGAGAGTTTGAAACCTGTGCTTACCTTTGGCAGGATTGTACTAATTTACATCTGCTAGATTTAGGGATATCACAGAATTGTTTAAAAGTTTTCTATCTAATGTAGAGTTTGTATTATAATATGGGGTCTAATTAAGAACTGCATGGACACAAAGCCTGAATTAAGACAATAAAAATGAATAATTAAGGATACAGAATAGCAGTCAACTGATTTCTTGCATTCTATTTATTTATTGACTAGGAGGAAAGCCTATTTTCATAATTAGATGTAGAAAGGTGGAGGGAGGTTGGAAGGGCTTCTGCAGAGCAGGGTGGGGCAACCAATAAGCTAGGTCATCTGGGCCGGTGCAGCAGAGCATGACCGGAAGGCCTCCCTCACTTCCAGGTAGCCAGAAGGCCTGAGAGTTTGGTGGACTCCCCTGTACTCTGGGTAATTGCTGGTCCTTCTTCCTCATGCCAAGTGCTGGGAAGCAGCACAGAGGAGGAGGAGGAGGAGGAGGATGGGAGGTGGGAGAGTCTCTGATTAGCCCTCAGCGTGGCAGTGCTCTTTCCCTAATAGGAGCATGTTCCCCAGTGAGGGCCAATCAAAGTCTTGGTGCACTCAATTATTATAGAAAGATGATTGCATTTTTAGCTCCAGGCAGGTAAAAAATATACAATTAAAATTTAAATATAAACCTTAGCTTTAAATAACATTGAAATAAAACTCTGAAATAGATTCAAGATTACAAAAATGTAAAACTGTTTGCCCAGTGTGGCAGTTTACCTCAAGAAAGAGGGGGCAGTACATGAAAATGCCAATACAATAAATTAGAGTAGGCTTGATGGATTCAGATGGGAGGGAAGTAGGGAGGAAAGGGCAGAGGCCAGCAGAAACCTAAATGTAACCCCAAGCCTCAACCATTAGCTACAATACCAAACTGTCTCTAATCCCACCTGTTGTTATATGACATTAGATGTGGAGAAAGCAATAGAACAGTTGCTCAGCAGCTACCAGAGAGTTTAAGCAGCTTGGGTTGTGCTTGTGTAATGCATGGCTTGGTACATCACATTTTATTATTCTGTTTGTTCATTTAAATATTTTCTCTCCCTCCCCTGATAGCATCTTATATCATTTAAAGCCAGCTCTAAAACATAAAAAATAGTTAATATAAAGGAAGCTATAAAGTTATAAACCTAGGTTTGCTGGCAATTCCTGGAGATTTGAGAGTAAAGCTTGGGGAGGGTGGTGGTTGGGGGGAGGGAAAGGGTCTCAGCAGGGCATAATACTAAACACTAGATTCTCCAAAGAAGCCATTTTCTCCAGTCTAGAAATTGATTGTAATTTCAAGAGATCTCCAGGACCTGCCTACCGGCTGGCACCCATATGTCATCTGTTGTTTCATGGCACAGCTCAACCTAGATCTCTCGGATACAAAGCTGAAATACTAACCTCAACACCAAAGCACACTCTAAGATCTTTATTAATGAAGTGTGTTCATTTAGCTTTGAACCACAGCTGATAACTCTTTTATAAATAATGAAACTGGCATGGGTGATGTTTTTGCGTGCCATAATTGTTTGAAACCTTGACTCTCATTCCTCACATGGCAGCCATTGTTTTATGATTATGATATAGCCAGAGAGATCAAATCTATGTTGTCTATTGCTACAAATTGCTGCTCATGTATAGTCTGTAATATTTTTTCCAGTCAAACACACAGAAGATAGATTGTGACTGGAACCATCCGTTCAGATCAGCACCACTGAAACTCAGTTGCACTCGATTATGCTTAATATTCTTCAGTTTGTGGGTGTATCTAAAGAGTGTCTGGATAATTTTGTAAGGATTGCTGTTGCCAATGAGGAACCAACTGCATCAGAAGAAAATTACTGCATTCATACCAGTGAGCAGTTGGCCTAGGCTGACCCTCATCTGTAATGGGAACAGCAAGCATGGCAGTCTGCAACTATTTTTTCATACTAATAATTTATTTTATTTACTCAATTTATTCCCAACATGTCTCCCCCTCTGGGCTTACATCATTCTCCTCTCATTCATTTTAACCTCACAAAAATCCTGTGAGATAAGTTAGGCTTGTTTGCAGAGTTTAAATATGTGAAGAGGGGCAGAATATCAGACAATAAAATAACAAAGCATTTTTTTAAGGAAGAGAAACAACTTTGTAAAGAAAGAGTCCTAACTTACTGTCTAACTTTTGTTTTGCATTCATTCTGTTTACTCAGGAAGCAAGCAGGGAGGAAGTGTATTCAAAGTAGCTGGAAGTCTCCAAGGCTGATTCCACGTGGTGGCAGCTGAGTCGGGTTGCTCTGCAGCTTTTTGTGTCCCCACAGGGGACACATTTCAGCAGGACACCTGGTGCCTCTCTGATATGTGTCCCCACAGGAAACACAGTGGTGGCAGATCGGTTCTATCATGCAGGGAAGGCCATGGGGTTTTCTTTATTTTGCAGAAAGGTGGGATTGCATGGAACCAATCCTGCCTTCCTGCAAAATTTTTTAAAATGCCCCTGTCCTCACTGTGGTACAGTGAAGCACTGTGAAGCCGACCTGAGCATTTTTTGCCCCCTCTAGGCCACTGTAGGATGGGGAGGAGCCGAGCCTGTCCAAATGGATCTGCCATGGGACAGGCCCCGTTGGCCCCTGCAGTGGGCTAAGGAAACATGAATTCTCCTGCATTCCCTTAGCCTTGGGCACATGAGGAACCAATCCACAGCAGGCCTGGGAGAGGGCCTGCCCGGCTTCCATATGAGTGCCTTCTCGGCCTTTTCCACCTGTGCGAAATCAGCCCAACTGAGCCAATCAGGATGCTGAAGTAGATTATTTGAAAAATATCAAGAAGTTACTATTCTAACTATGCTAAATACACATCTCCTCCAGTGCCCCCTGTAGGATATTCTTCATATGCTCTTGAATCATACACACTACAGATCTTGCATATTCCAAGAAAGCTAAAAGTGTGACTGGTCCAAGGTCATCCAATGAGCCTCCATTGCAGAGTGGAGGATTGGGTACACCCACGTCCTAGTCTGGCACTCTAACCACTACTCCACAGTTGCTCTCTGGTATGTCTTTCTCAGCTCACCTAGTATAAGCTTTCCATTAATCAGATTTTTTAAAATCCCTCTTGTTCTCTGTAAACACTTCTGTGTATACATTTCCAGCATACTGGCAAATCATTCTGCAAAAAATCTTGATAATCTTTATGCACAATCACCACATGATTGCTTTTCTGCACTGTTTTACGAATGCATATTTATCATTATTATTACTATAACTATCATCATCGTTGCAAATGAGGGAAGTAGGGGAAAGTTGAAAACGGACCTGAAACAAAGTACAAAACATGTGAGAGATGCAAAATTCAGCAATAAAAAAATGGAATGTCAGCGGTTATCTAAAGCAGGGGTCCCAAACCTTTTTATCACCGGGGACCACTCAACGCCTTTTACTGAGGCCCGGTGGGGGGGGGGTAGTTTACTCCTCTACTCTCAACCACTGCCCTAACGCTCTCCGATCACTATGGTAATGTTTAAACATCTCTTCAAAATAAGATACAGACACGCCACAACAATGAAGTGTGTTGTAAAGGGCTGGGGGGGATGAAGTAAAGGGCCGGGGGGGAGGGGAGAAGGCGTCCTTCGGAGCCCACCTCCAATTAGTCGAAGGACCACATGTGGTCCGCTGTCCACAGGTTGGGGATCGCTAATCTGAAGCATCAGTTGTGGTATTAATTGGTAACTCAAAATGAAGTTGGAGAAACCTGGATGAGGATTTTGGAAGAATCTCTAAGCACAAATGTACTGATTTCTAATAAAATACCAGTGCTTTAAATCCTATTTGCCACTCTCATCTTCTTGTTCACAGAGGCAGCTTTTCTGATGACTGTCAGCTCCTCTTAAAGGAAAGGGATAATGTGTGCCAGTTTCATACCAGGGAGCTTCCCAGCCCTCAAATGACTAATTTGCCTTGAAGGCAAGAAGTACGATGACAGCCTGGGAGGCATATGAGGGTTTTTGCAATCCCACCAGCCACCTTTCTCGTCAAATCATATTTGAAAGTGAAATCCTTCAAAGGTATTTCTCTAACGTAACTTGAGAGGACTTCAAACTTGCCTAGTAGTTTAAAGTTTCTCCTGAGATAATGGAATACGAAGTGTATTTACATTTACCACTGTGCAGCTGAACAGATGTGAGACTTGAATGACTGAGTCCCAGTTGCAGTCCGAATGTCAACATCATTTCCCACCCCCCCCCATCCATTCTCAATGATTTCTGTTTTGTTATCTCAACAATTTTATTTATTTATATATTTTTTCTTTGAATGCATAACCTGCCCTTTCTACCAAAGGTTTAATCAGGGCGGTGGACAACATATACATTGTACTACAGATGAGTCACATTAAAACCATGCTAAAAATTATAAAAGCTGAAAATCTAAAACCAGAAGTCCAAAGCCAGAACTCTAGGATCCTGGGTAGGGTGCAATGTAGGAGGGAGGCCAAATTAGATCTTAGCTATTTTATTGGCCTCAACCACAGGCCTGGTGGGAGAACTCCATTGTACAGGTCCTGCAGAACTCAGTGAACTCTGAGAGGACCCTGATGTTGTCTTAATTTCACCAGGCAGGAGGCAGGTCTGAGAAGATCAGCCAAATTCCTTTGGAGCTGGGGAACAGTAGCTGAACTCAAGGCTCTTCTGGGGACATATTCAAAGAGGCAGTCCCTTAGGTATGCAGGGCCCAGACCTAAAGTTCAAAACCAATACCTTAAACTTGATTCAGTATACAATTGGTAGCCAATACAGTTGTTGGAGAACAGGATGGAAGTGAGCTCTCCACAGGATTCTAGTCAGGATCCAGCCCACCGCATTTTGTACCAGTTGCAATTTCCAGATCAGGGATAAGGGAAGACATGCATGGACCAAGCTATAACAGTTTAATCTGGAGGTGACTGCCACATGGGTCACTATGGCTAGTTGTTCCAGGGCCAGATAAGATGCTAATAGTTTGGTTTGGTGGAGATGGAGGAAAGCCAACTGTGCTACTTTCATGAACTGGGCCTCCATTGTTAAGGATTCTGGGGTCACTCCCAAGTTTCTAACAGTCTGCATTGGAGAGCTGCACCCTGTCAAAACTAGAAAGGCACACTTCTTCATCAGGCCCTTTCCTTCTTAGCCATTGGGCCTCTATCTTCAAAGGGTCCAACTTCATGTGACTGCCTGAGCCATTCCATCACAATTTCTTGTCACCTGGTCAACGACTCAGGTGGATTTACCATTGCCATATCAGCCACTATTATATTGTATTATTCACAGACTTGTGACACATTTAGATGTAACTAGAGAACCGGTAGAATATTGGATGGAATGTTTCCATCAAGTAAGGTTGCTGTGTTTGAGCTGTCCGTTGGTTCCAGAGTGGAGGATGAAGTCTGAGATTGATGGTTTTAAGTTACATCCATACTATAACTTTAAAATGATTTAGCATTTCTCTTTTGGCTTTAATTCATCCAAAATCTGTTCTTCAACAATTTCCCTTTTACATATTACATTGCTTATTTGTATTTATAGGACCAGTTACATCAAATAACTAAAGCAGCACTCTATGAAATATGAGGTCCAAATAAAATTCTGCCCTCAGAGAGATCCATATTCACATTTTATAAACCACCCAAATGTTGCTATGTGCAATAAAATATTTTTAAAAAAACGAATGCTTTGCAGACAGGTTCATGCAATGACGAACATTGCAGGCCTGCCCTCTCCCTTTGGCATCCAACGGTAACATTTTCACAGTTTCCTTCTTTGACTGTTGGCCTAATGAGGTCTACTTTTGTATGTGTATGAATGTATTGACTGTGTGTGTTCTTTCTTAAGAATGTGTTCTTGTCCTAATAATCTGGTGAAGAGCTGCCATTTTCATCAAAGAGGCTGAAGTAAAATGGACGTTTCAAAACGAACGGTCCTCCTATTTCTGTCAGTGGCTCTTCAGAAACGGGACGGGGGAAGCTCAGATTGCTTAGTGACCTTTATATCTTTCCGGAGTACAGGAAAGGTAGAGGCAGTCCAAGCTCCTTCGTCCAATCTGTCACAATTTCCTGAGCAGAACTTTTCAGTTTACAAAAGCGGAAAGAATCTCTCATCCAGGGGGTGATGTTTGCTGCATGCAGTTTGTTATTATAAGTAAATGGGGACGGGCAGCAGACAAACTGTCATCTGTCATTGATTTTTTTCCCTCCCTTGTTTTTTTTCACAACATCCCAATTCCTAATGAGACTTGTTTGTGCATGTTGATTTGTGCTGCAATACCAAGTTAACCAACCAAGTGCAAAACAGGTCCCGGCATCCCTGCCTTAAATGCATTCAGATGGAAGAAGCCTTGTCAATTTCAAATGGAAGTAAATTGCACACAAAATGTTCATGGCTAGAGTGGGAGACTTCAGCTTTGGTCACTGAATCTCAATGGGAAATGAGCATGTGTTATGGATGTTAACCTTCAGATGTCTGCATTGAGAAGGAATTTTTAAAAGGGTCTCTGAAAGGAGTAATAAAGAAATCTATGCAAAAATCTACTCGATTCAATGGGACCTATTCCCAGGAAAAAGTTCTTAATATGCTAGGTTGTGCACTTTTTAGAACAGCCTTTCTCAACTTTTTTTACCATTGAGAAACCCTTGAAACATTCTTCAGACTTTGAGAAACCCCAGAAGTGGTGTGATCGTGCAGAATATGGTTGGGAAGCATAGCTGTGTATATGCCCTCCCAGGATCTCTCCCCTTCCCCACCCCATCCAGGCCCATCATTTGCCATTTTGGGAGGGGGGGATACAGGTTGACATGACCATATATGGTCATATCACCCAACAATTCTTTAATAATTTTTTTAAAATATACAAAAATGAATTAACTTCCACCCTTTCGGGAAACACTTCCAGATATGTTAAAACAAAAAAACAGGGTTTCACAAAACCCTGGTTAAGAAAGCCTATTCTGGTTCCTGTATCCATGAAGCTTCAGGGATTTCTCCAATCTCTATGGTCTTTGCCATAGAGACTAGGGGGTTCTTAGTGTGGTGTAGGAAGTGACATTTTTTCTGGCTTGCCATGTCAGTGACACTAACTCTTCCCATATTCCTTCTGTTCCTGAAGCTCCCGATGGTTACCTGAATATTCCACAGATAAAATGATCCAATTGGTTTTCTCTTCCCCATTGCTGTGTTGTCCAAATATAAGTAGTCTGCAAAGGAGGCTCTGGTATGGGGGTGGACCAGCAGATAACCAGATGGCTTCTACATATGGAATTCATATTCTAGGTCATGAATTGGGTCAAAACTGAATGTTGAAGTAACCATTACTTCAGCTACTCTGACTCCAGTGTTGGTTCTCAATGCCCTTTTGGAGCAGAAAGCTCTGGGTAGGAATTAACAGCACTTCAAGGGCCTGATTGGGCTTGATATCGGGTCTTGCCTTACCCTGCACCATTTCCCCAAGCTATAATAGTGTTGAGGATGCTCCTTAACCCCTGGGAACTGCTGCATGGCTGTGCCAAGCTGAATTGGGGCCCTATAGTGTTATTAAATGGATTTCTCACTGGGAACGCTGTACTCCAAAATAGTAGTAGGCCTCCATGGCAGACTCAGGGACGCCATAACATTCTGTAAGGGGAACAGAACTTTCCCGCCTTTCCCTCTCCCTCAGCAGTTGACCTATTTCCCTGAAATGCTGCTTCTGGTGAACAGAAAACCCTCAGAAATAGCTTGGGGGAAAACTGTGGTTCTGTGACAGAAAGAGGAAATAAGAAGGCCACATCTTGCCTTCCATTAGCAGAAAATTTAATCTGGACCTGTTTCAGTTCACTTGGCAATGCACAAGGTCAGATGATTGCTGATGAGAGAGCAGGAGTGAAAGTTCTCCATAGAGATAACCAGCCCTGTTACATATTTTATCTATAATGTAAAAGCAGGTTGATTATAAAGTGCCAAGCAGGGAGCAGAAGTTCCTGGAGAAGAAGGCTGGTGAAAGAAGTTAGAGGTTAATTTAAGTCATGTATTTCCACTGTCGAATTGCATTAAAGATGTGGATTCACATGATGAAAGGTTAGTCCTTTTACTCTGTTTTAACAACTCGTGCCAACCTAAAATTCATACCAGTGGGGAAGTAATTTATATTACTATTGAGGAACAGCTGATACTCTGCTCCAGACTAGTCCATGGGATCAACATAACAGAATAATATCCCCCTAAATGTTCTCTTCAGTACTAAAAGGGCTATCATAATACACAAGAGTACAGCATAAATTATTTTCATGCCTGGGAGAAGATGAAAAATTGGGGTGGGGGAGAAGGCTTAATGTAAGAGACAGGGAGAGTGAAAGAAACTGGATTCTGGTAAATGAAAAATAAACACAAGCAGCCCTTTATGATGTTGATTTAAGGTGCCTCACCTTTTTAACTTCCCCAAAATGTTTGCTCTGCAGACACACCATGAATTATTTATTGCTTACTTTGCTGATGATCAGAGAAATGGGGGTATGCCGGAGAAGAAAGTGAGCCCATTCAAATCATTACTTAATATTATGATAACCTCTTTACTGGGTTGCAGCTTTCTGTTGGGACTTTCATTCACAGTACAACAGGCAACTGTGTTTTCTTCTGGTTTGAGTTTTTTTCTTTTATTTTGCATTCATTATTACTATATGTGCCATGCTTCCAAAGGTTAATTATTTGGAATTAAACGAAATGCTCCACAGAACTCAAGCAGTACCTGGTCCATCAAGCTTCTTTGGAAAACAGTTGTCATGGCATAATGCTCAAAGTTTAGGCTATTACATGCAAGGATCCCTGTCAACATCCTCATCATTTCAAGTATAATTTCTTGTCTATCAGGGATAGAGTTTTCTTCTGCAAAGAATATGGACATTTTCAGCGTTGTAACAGGAGACACTGTTATTTAACAGTGTGCAAAGGATTATTTCCACAACTTAGCTCTGTGTCAGATGATTTCTTCTGCATTACAATAAAGTCTTTTTATTCCCTTTGTGCTTTCTCCCTTTCTCTTTCTCTGTGTACATACACACACAGCATCGCACTCCATTTTGATCTGTAGGAGACAACTGAAGATAGAGGGCTTTAAAACTGGATATTTCTAGATCACAATTGCATTGTAACATTTTTTTAATCTTAAGATTTTGTTTGAAGTATATATCTTGCCCTTTTTGTTGTGGAGTTTTAATGGGAGAGATACAAGTTGCATAGTTACCTTACGCTACCTAATTATTTTCAAATTCCTCCAGGGGGAGGGAGGAAGTGGTGGTTGCAGCAGGAGGTTCTGTGCAGGCCTTGAGGCCAGGAAATTAGCATGCAGAAAATGCTGACCTCCCTGCCTAAGACACCCCCCTCCCACAAAAACAACAACAACAACAACAACAACAACCCTGATCTGCCCAGTATGAACTTGTCCCCTCCATAAGGTTTTTAAGGAGGTGGCTTTTAATATAATATAAATTTCTATATAATGGTTGCTTTAATCTATAAAATTTATATTATCTGTATGCTTTGACCTTATTGTTACCTGCTCTGAGCCAATCAGGAAGGGCGGGCAATAAAAATAAAGTTGTTGTTGTTGCTTTTTTGTTGTTATATGGATAGGACTTTCCAGTCATCAGCCATTCCTTGGCTGCAATATTTCCCAGAGAATTTGGAGTAAAGCAGGTTTGGGAAAGAGTGTAGAGAATCTGGAAAAGCCAAACCAAAACAGCACTCAAGTGACACTTCAATTATTATCAAATTTATTGCACAATTCATAAAAATGTATGCCTCGACAAATATATGCTTCTGTAGAGGTGAGTAAGCCATTCCAATACCCGATTAAGCTGAAATACAGACAATGCAATTAGATGCTGCAAATGAAAAGATAGTAAGATTGTGTGTCTTGTGGAATTTCCTCAGAGGCACCCTCTCATTCACAGCTAATTGACCCATGGCAGGAAGAAAGATTATCAGCTTAAAGGAATAATTTGCAACTCTCTGCTGCTGGAGTAAATACTTTAGTCCTTTAGGAGTATTGCAGAGAAAAATGGAAATGTTCTAACCATTCAGTAAGCGAAGGATAGATCACTCAGTAGGACTAAGTATACCTGGAGTAACTGCTCCCAACTTGCCTTCTTGGAGTCTTGTTGCCCTGACACGACTAAATAATGCATAAGGCCCTGGAGTAACAATTTTTCTTTATAATCCAGATTATTACCATCTTAAAGGACCTTCAACTATAACTAAGGGCCATTCCGCACAGCGCTAATGTTGCTGAAGTCTAACTGTTGTTACTAGAAGAGCATGTAAACAATCAAGCACCAGCTCCTACGCCAGCAAAAAAGGTCTTTCTGAAACATCGAATGAACAAATATTCGTTGCTACGGGTGTTTTCAGGTTTTTTAAAAACAGATTTTAAAGGGAAAGGGGCTTTCTGGGAGCACAAACACAGCATTGGCTGTTCTGTTTGATTGATGTCCAGGGGCAGGAAGAAGCACAGAAAAATATTGCCTCCTTTGTTGCGATTCTGGCGAAACCGGAAACTTGTAGGTAACGAAAACAGAGCTAGTGGGAGAGCCTTTTTTCCGCTAGAAACGGCTGTGTGTGTTGTAAAGACCTGCCACTATTAATTGTAATGCTTTACACTTACATTACACTAATTGTAATGGACTTACATTTAGCAACATTGGCGGATGTGCTGAATGGCCCTAAGGATTCTTTAAATGTATTCTGCTATGCTGAAAAGCAATGGGCAGATTTGATACTATTTATCAGTCCAGCCAGTTCAAAAGAGTGCAGTAGGAGTGGCGGTAGCAAGGTCAATCGCCACCCTCTTGCACCACCCCCTCTAGGGGATGAAGAGGTTGGGGTTTTAGATCAGGGGGAGTTTTTTCGCTGCTATTCTTGGTTTTATGGGGAGTTGTTGTATATATTGTGGTTTTATATTGTTTTAACGGATGTATTGGGTTTTTTATTGAATGTTGTAACCTACCTTGAGCTTTTGGTGGGAGGCGGGTAATAATAATAATAATGATGATGATGATGATGATGATGATGATGATGATGATATTGGTGTATTAAGTATCAGTATAATAATGTGCATTGTAGAAATCAGAAAAGGTTTTTATTCTTGTTCTAAAATATTTTTCCAGGTTTATCATTTAGTGGTTTCTGCATCACAAAATCTAATGGTTCTTTGAGAAGTACGTGCATGTCTTTTAAAAATTATTATTGGCACACCCAGCCACAACTAGTAATTCAGGATCAAACACAGAATCATAGAGTTGGAAGGGGCCATACAGGCCATCAAGTCCAACTCCTTGCTCAGAGCAGGATTTGCCTAAAACATCCAGGATATCATTCCAGCCACTGCTTGAAGATTGCCAGTGAGGGGGAACTCATCACCTCCTTAGGCTGCCTATTAGTAAGGAAGATAGTTACCATGGGTGATAAACAGAGCTTTGCACCCAATTTGCCACTGTTTTTTGCATTATTTATTCCCCTCACTTCAGATTATTTCTCCCCAAAGATCCTTGAAAGAAATTACATCTAAGATTTTTATTCTTAACAATAATTTTATTTAGAGGATGAATGGACCAAAATGAAATATGTTCTCCTGCATAACCCCCACAAAAAGGAATGGAACTGTAATTGTTCAGCTTCCATTTATTTGAATGAGGCTTCTAGCAAACAATTCTCATAGTAAGTATCGTTCCACATTGGCATAGGTGTGCTTTGTCACAGGGACTTTCAAAACAGAGTTGATTCAATATATCCCATTCATAAATTAGAGGGCTTTGACTTTACCAAATGTGCAGTTTAAATCTACAATTTACTCAAGGCCAGCCTTCAGCCCAGGTTGATGTATTTGTTCATAGACCACAATCTAAGTATGTAAAAGCTAAGTAAACATGTGTTGAGGTTGTTTGTACAGCTGGGAGGCTGGGAAAAAGTGATTGTCATTAATCACACTGTGCACTTTCATTCTACAAGAAGTCCCCAGAAGACTTCTTAAAGAGTAAGGATGGAAAACATTTTGGGGATTTGGGGAAATAAAGGCTGGGAGGCAGTTGGTCCATGGGTCCCTTTAAAACTTTGAAATACATGAGTGTGTGTATACATACACAGGTAACTTTTTCTCCTTAACATGCATTGTCAATTTTGTTATACTTATATTTCCAGTCTCACCTATGCACATGCTAACAATTAAGATCAACTAAAAGCTTAGACAAATGAATCACCATTTCCACACAAGGATCATTTTCCTGGACAGCCTCCAAATGTTGGCGGCATTTAGAGCTCCCTCCTCATGACATTGCCAACATCCCAAGTCTGTCCAGTAAACAGGTTGAGATTCAGCCATTATTAAAGCATGGTATGGTAAATCCAGGAAAGTGGATTTACCACCCTCTATTGCGCATCCCATCCGTAAGCAACAAGTGCACAATTAAGGATAAGACCATATGGATGGAAAAATGTGTGATAGTGTCTTTAGCATTGTCCCACCCTTGCACCCACCCTCACCTCTCCATTTCCTGCCCACCACTTCCAACTAAGCCACTGCCACTACTGCTGTCTGCTGCCCTGCTGCTGTCCCTTGGGGGTGGGATGGGGTGGGGGGTTGCCAGAGAAGAGGCCAGGAGAGGAGGGATGGGGGAGAAGGGAAGATGGATAGCTTTCTGGTTGGGGGGACATGCAGGAGAAGGATCAGGCTCTTCCTGCCTCTCTGCTTGGCTGCCGCCACTACCTGCCCACCAGCCCTCCTTCCTCCACCTCCATCTCCTCACTCCACACTAGTCAGGGGGGCCATGGTATTTCAGAAAGCTACCTAGACCCTCCCTGACCTGCGCTGCCCACCAGGCCACCACTCAGCCCACCCTCCCCACCACAACCCTGCTCAATTTGCAAAGCCTGGCAGGACAAAGGAGGGGGCAGTCAGACACATTGAGGGGAGGAGGGAGTGATGGGGGAACAGGAAGAGGTATCTGGGCACTGGCAGGATGTTCTTCCCAGCCCATCTAAGCCACTGCCACCTTGTTGCCCAAGCTACCCAAGCTGCCAATGCCAGCGCCTTACTCCCCAAGCTGCCCAAACCACTGCCACTACTGTCCTGCCTCCCTCGCCATGCCCTCCACTGGCTGGTTGCATTTGGATTTTTTTTTGTACTGTGTTTTTCATGGTAATGCATAAGCATTGCCACGCATAGTTTCAATTTTTAAAAAAATATATAGTCATGCTTATGGGAACTCTGGAGATCCAGAAACCTCTGCTGAGAGGGGACTGGTTGAGAAGCAGTAAGTAAAGAGTGTGTTGCTGTCCCTTCTGCCTCCCCCCCCATGCTAGTGAGAAGGGGAAAAGGTGCAACATGTCTAAAAATGTGGGAAGGCTATATAGTATGGAGAGGCCAAAAAGCTCAATTTACTATCCTGCAGTTGCGGGCTGGGGACGTGCAATTTGGCCTCCCATGTGGAAATGGTTATATTTTCACTGGATGCAAAAAAGTCAGAAGGGTTGGCACCTGGTGGGTAGTTGAAAATACAATTGCCATTTTCCAGCTCCCAATTGGAGAATTCCCCAATTTGAGTAACTGAATTCTTGGTTGACCTGCAAGGGAAATATAAGACACAAATTTGCCTTTGTGCTGACAGCTTGATACCATTTATGGGGCAAACTCAGAACTGATGTCACTCTAGGAAGCTTAGAGTGGCATGACACCTCTTCTAGGTTTGTCCCAGAAATGGTGTCATTCTGTTGACAAGACACCCCCTCCAATTTCCAGCCAGGTGACACCTGACCAGGTAAGTACTGGACACCCTAGCTGAGACCACAGCATACTGCAGTTGGAGAACCACAATTTAAAAGGCTCTCTACCTGTCCCACCTCAAAAAAAAAAAAAAAGAGAGAGAGAGAGAGAGAGAGAGAGAGGGAGGGAGAGAGAGAGAGAGAGAGGGAGAGAGATGCAGATCTTCTTAAGTGCAAATCTTCACATGATGGGCAAGTTGATTTGAGAGTAGATGATATTTTGATATTCTGGTCCCATTTTATGACCTAGCCTGAAAGGCTGAGGCCTAGCAACGAACGAGCGAGGCTTCTTTAGCTGAAGTCCCTCCACAGAAGTGCTTAACAGTAAACAAAACTCCCTTCTGCAATTGTCTTTAAACTTTCCGAGCACAATACAGCCCCCTGTTCAACACTGCCTGTTATTTTTGGCCACAAATTGCACCCATTGGTGGTGATGGGGTTTACTTGTAGAGAATGTAAATAATTAAGCACCAGCTCCTAAGCCAGCGAAAAAAATCTTTCTGAAATATCAAATGAACAAATATTCATTGCTACTGGTGTTTTCGGGTTTTAAAAAAACAGATTTTAAAGTGAAAGGGGTTTTTCGGGAGCACAAACACAATATTTCATTGGCTGTTCTGTTTGATTGATGGCCAGGGGCGGGAATAAGCGCGGAAAAATATCGCCTCCTTGTTTGCAATTACGGCGAGACTGGAAACTTGTGGGTAATGAAAACAGCGCTAGTGGGAGAGCCTTTTTTCCACTAGAAACGGCTGTGCACGTTGTCAAGACATACCACTATTAATTGTAGCGCTTTACAATAGTGTTTACATTAGCTACACTGGCGGTTGTGCAGAATAGCCCTAGGTGTCCTGCTGAAATGTATCCCCCGTGGGACACATTTCCATATCAGAGATTATCTGGCTCTGAAGTGTGTCTGTATGCTGCGGAAATGAAGAACTGGATCTAGACCAAAGTAAAGTGGAAGATTTCCCTGTTAACACTCCTAGATATCTAGTAATTTTTTTCTTTCTCCTTCTGTGTTGCAATACCTTCCTAATAGTCAATGAGCATATTCATTTCTACACTAATGGTTATTATCCTCTTAATAATTTATGAAAAATACATGGATTTTAAATAGAGCTTTAATAATTAATAATTAATTCATAAGTTTGTGCATGCTTGTCTAAAGCCTTATTGCTAAATAGCCTTATTCTTTTTAACATGATAGAGTATAATGTTCATCACTCTCCGAAGAATTTGCTTCTTGTAAAGTAATTTGCTTCTTTTGGAATGGAAAAAATAAAGAAACAAAAGCTCAGAGTATTCAGTGTCCGTCTTGTGTGCAGACATGTCACTGTAAGCTTTGAGCTATCCCTGTGGCCATTAAGCTTATTTGAACTGCTTTCATCTTCAGCTGCATGACAGCTCCCTGTTCCTGTTGTATGCCATGTAAGTCATTTGCTAGAGATGGAAAGCAGCCAATTAAAATGGCAGGTTCAGTCTTTTGACCTGCCTTGCTTACTTGCCTATGCTGTGGCAACCATTACTCATCTTCTTCCCTATCTACCCCCAGAAGTGGTATCTTGAGTGGTTGTGTTGGATTTCATGGGTAACTAGTAAATGCATGTGATGAATGCAGGGAAAACACATTTCATTTGGGCTGCATATCTAGGTTCAGTAAGATGACTAAGATCAGCAGCCGTTCTTACAATGGTTTACTTTTGCTTTTAAATCTCCTCTTATAATTTAGTGTTTTGAGGACCTATTCATACAAGTATATTTAAGGTTGTAAAGTTTTCACATGAAATTTTGCTAGCTAATTTTCAAATAGTGGTATAGGGGCTAAGAGCAGTCAACTCTAATCTGGACAACAAGGTTTGATTCCTTCGTCCTCCACATGCAGCCAGTTGGGTGACCTTGGGCCAGTCACAGTTAGGGCAGTTCTTGCAGAGCAGTTCTATTAAGGCTCTCTCAGCCCCACCTACCTCACAAGACGTCCAATGTGGAGAGAAGAAGGGAAGGTGATTGTACATCGCTTTGAGACTCTTTTGGGTAGTGAAAAGCAGGGTATAAAAACCAACTCTTATTCTCTTCTTAAAGAACTCCAATGAATAAATTACTACAGTAACTTCATGACAGAAAATACTTCGGAATTGGTATATTTTAACAATGAACCATACTCCTGATGCCATTATTATCATCAATAGATTGGCAAGTTGAAGGCTGCCTCTTCAACTGGAAAATATCTTTTGAAAATTATGAGAGCTTCACTCAGACTTACAATGGCATAAAATGATTATAATACCTTTTTATGCCTCATTTCAGGCTCCATTTGGCTTCATTTAATCTTAGAAAAGCAAGTCAGGTTTCTGGCACCACAATCCATGCTGATTAGAGGAATTGCTTTTTAGCACATATCCGGTTGGGCTGCCTGTTCTGCTTTAATCATTTCCAGCTTTCCAATACGAGAAAAGTAGCCAACTTACTCCTGGCTTACACCGATTCCTTTGAAATGTTCTATAGCTTGGAACATGGACACTGTTCACTTAAGTTACCTTGTTTACCGGACCTTTGCTTGAAGCAACTTCTACAGAAGATTTCTGGGGAAGGGGATGATAAATATATAGTTCTGTGCTAAGCTTGCAAATGGGAAAGCTAGTGAATAAGTAAGCAAAGAATATGGGCCAGAATTCTAAGGAGTCCTGTTGTTTGTTTGTTTTTTCATCTTTATCCAGCCCTACCAAAAGCTCTAATATAAAGGTTCATGGAATCATACTATTCATAGTTTCTCTTTTCTGAAAAGGCTTTCTGCAGGGGCACACTTTCATAGAGTGTAAGTACTGTGTTTGTGAAATACCTGCTCTTATATTTTCTATAGATGCAGCACTGCAGTCACACTTGGTCATTACAACTTATCTCAAATGGCAATAAATTCAGTTAAAAGAAAGGAAAACATTTCCTGAATCATCTAAGTGTCCAAACTTTTAGCTTTACCACCTACAACCAGAGAGAGGAATGATGAAGAATGAGAAGAACACTTTGGTCCCCATAGAGTAGGAAGGAAGGAAGGAATATACCTAACATCCATCAAAAACTATTTTGTTCAGTTAAAATAAAGGGGTTTGATCCAACCAGGTTGTCCACATAAGACATAAGTAGACTAGTCAAGCTCATGGTTTGTCGCTTAATGAAAGGGATAAAGGTAAGCACTAGGAAAGCAGCTTTCATAGCTTCATCCTAATCATTGCAGGATTTGGATTGACATCTAATCCAGGTAAAATAAATAAAAGTAGTCACCCAGGATATCACAGGTATGTGGGACGCATACCTGCACCTGTGCTCTTTAATCCATAAAACAAGGCTGGTAGCAGAGAGGTGATTTGATGACCAAACCACAAGTTCTCTACCATTAGAGAGGTGCTGTCCAGCATGAGGCTGGAAACCCACGGTAGACTCAACATTTGGGGGTCCCTCCTGAGATGCCACCGTGGATTGTAATGGCATTATCAATGATTCATTGAAGTCTCTTCCATTGTACCCAGAAGTGATGTTATTGTGGCACTAGTTACTGTCTAGCATTCAGCCAACGTTCTATGATTTAACCATAAAGTTTTGACTGAATGCTAGACTACCACCAGCAATGTGCTAATGTCACTTCCAGTCATGTTGGAAATGATGTTTCTGGAAAAGTCCTGTTTTCCATTTTTCTCCTGCCACTCAGCTGAGCAACAAGAAGGAGGGTCCACTAGGGACCTTGGCAACACTAGCTGTGGAAATCAATGCCCAGCAAAGTACACAAAAGTATTTTTGCACAAAATGCACAGATGAAGGAATTACTGAGAGGCTTGACCCAATGGGAGTGATCAGACAATAATGTGAGTCACCCATGACCACTATTGGGGAACCTTGTTTTGCAGCCTGTGAAGTACATGCATGCAAATTAATGGTTGAGGAATTTACTCAACTGGTTTCTTTGCAGGCTTCCTCTGGGGGAGTTCCAGTCAACCCAGTCATTGGTTTTCACTGAAAACAGTCATCCTGACTTGGACCACAGGGTGAGGACCAAAATACATGATCCAAGATCCCCATGTCAGGACATGGGTTCCCAATCTAATTCACAGTTTTACCTTCAAGCAGGGACTGGCCTTAAGAAACTCTCTGTTTGGCTGCAAATAGGTCATGGGGGAGGCAAAAGCTTTGGTTTTCCTGCCAGCAATGAATTTTGGCAATGAAAATGATGCCTGGCATCCCAAGATCCAAGAAGCCTCCCCACACTATGGGGAACCTCCCAAGGTCCAAGAAGCCTCCTCACACTCCCTATTTTCAGCCACACAGAGAACTGGACCACTTTAAAATATGCCATCAGTCAGGTTAGGAATATGTGTTACTTAGGACCACATGGATTTGGAATTGTGTATTTTCGCCCCAAGGCATTTCCCAGCCAGCATCTGCAAAAATCTGCCTGGGTCAAGCATTCGGCTGATGTAAAGGGTACATCCCAATCCTCACAGATGTCTGCAGATGCAAGTTGGAGTCACATGGTGATCTCAGCCTGTGGTAATGCAGCCAAAACTCAGCACACACTGACTAAAAAATGTAGGGGCACAAGCTAGTGAAAGGCCGATGTTCAGAAAATGTGACTTCCTGAAACAGAAAGTAAGAGATGTATGCATAAATTTGGCTTTCTGATTCATGAAATGTTGCCTTGTATTTACTATTTTATGGAAAGACAGCATCCAGAGAACGGGTCTGTGTATTACAAGGGAGAAATGGGTACTCAGCCAGAAGCTTTCATTTTCTTTTGCAGCATTTCTCACCACCAAACAGACAGGCCACTGTGCAGTGGAACAATTGGCTTGTCTGTTCAGCAGTAGAAACTGCGGCAGAGATGAACAAAAGCCAAACCCTGGGCATGTGCATACTTCTTTCCATCAGTTCTGGGGATCTCAACCACCTATAGGTTTTCAAATGAAGCAGCCAAACTGTATGAAAACAACTCATAACCACCAGGGATTTGAGCGCATGTTAAACTTAACCCTTGAAGCTGAATTCAAGTGAGCTGAAGTTGAAGGAAGCCCAGACGTTAAATATATAGTTTAGCTGAATCACTACAACCTCATATCTGTTGGTCTTAAAGGTGCCACTGAAATAATTTGTTCCACAATAGTATTTGTTAGTCCAAAATCAATTTCTCCAGATATTTGTTTAGATTTTTCTTTAAAACCTCATGAAAGTTAAGCAACAAACACAAACTAAAGTAACTCCCTGGGAACAGTTGCCAGCTTTCAGCTCCATGCCTTCAGTGCCCTGAACTCTGTCCTAGTTTACCTGAATCAATATTGCTGTGAGTTGTATTATTATACAAGTGAATACCTTCATGCATTGTCTAGTGACCCATAGTGTTATTTCATTGGCTACTCTGGACTGTTCAAACATTCTGCTGGAATTCTTTTTGTCCAAGTCATCTAAAGATAGCGAACTACCTCACATATACATCTTTATTTTGTAGACCCCCATATGGAGCCTAAACTTTGAAACTCATCTGAAAACTTCCCAAGGCTATCTCTACCTGTGGAGTCCTCTTCTGCTTGATTAGAGTTTATTCATTATTTATTTAGTTACGATTTGACTTATAGCCCACCATTCCCATTGCCAGCTTGTGGCGGGTAACAAAATTTCAAACCTCACAACAAAACTCCATAAAAATCCCTTACAAAAACAAGGCAGCAGGATAAAATATCCTCCCACAACCCTGCTCAACAGAGGGTGTATAATTGCCTCAGTGGCTAATAGGGAGCAGCAGATGACCTCATTGGCTTAGGGAGGGGCCCAGATCATAACTGTCCTGCCCTGGTGGTCGTGGTGGAAGAGCTCTGTCTTACTGTGAAAGCTCCATCAGGGCCCTCAACTCTCCCGGGAGCTCATTCCAACAGGTCAGGACCAGGAAAGCCTTCCTTGGTCAGGGATATCCAGTAAATTTGCACCCGCCGAGCAAAGTGCCCTGTGAGGGTCATATGGAGGCAGTCAGTCCTGCAGATGTGGGGGACCCTGGCCATGGATGGTCTTAAAGGTTAATACCAAAACCTTGAACTAGGGTTGCGCGCTCTGGAGCGGTTTGGCTGTTTCGGCAGTCATCAAAGCCCGAGGCAGCAAGCACTGACTGTGGCATGGAGAGGAGGGGCGGTTCCAGCAGTACTGGCTGGCCACCTCGGGCTTTGGTGATCACCGAAACAGCCAAACCACACCGGAGCACACAACGCTACCTTGAGCCTAATCTGGGCTACAACCAGCAACCAATGCAGCCGCCTCAGCACTGGCTGGATATGGGCCCTCCAGTTAGGAGAATGGTGAGGTAGGCCTGGATATCCCATCTGCTGGAATAGTCTTCTGGGAAGAAGAGGTTTCAGAGACTGGCAATGTCATCTCAAAATACACCCAAAGTAACTAAGAGCATAGGAACAGAATAACACGATTCTATCTTGGAAAGCCAACAAAGTTTAATGCAACTGAAACACTCCAGCACTGACTCATTGCATTGTGACAAATGAATGAAGCAGCCCCATCTCTGAAGGCTTCTCTTGATACCTACTTGGATCATCTTCAGAACAATAACTCAGCATAATCAATGTCTGATGGCTATCAAAACCCATTCTTGAGCCGTCATATTGTACTATAAAATCTCCCTTCTGAAATAAAAGATAAGGCTGCCCCCTGTGAAAGATCAACTGCTTTAACTCCAGGGTGAAACCATTGTGGCTGCCCTTAACCTTCACTGGAACCATATGCACAGAAAGACAGAAGATTAGAAGGCTTAGAAGGAAGATGCCCTAATTAAACTCAACTTTCCCAGAAATGGCCTGTACCACTACATTGAACCTGAGCTGGCAGGACCATAGCCAGTCAAAGTATGCCCCTTTGTTAATCTTATCCTTCTTTATACTAGCTGTCCTCTCAATCTCTCCAGAAGCCTGTTTTCCTGCTAATCCCTAATCCTCTCCTTCCCATCTGGCATCCTTCCAACAATCCTCTTTCCTGGGGTAACAGCAAGCTTTCTCTTGCAGAGAAAAGGCAAGGAGCTACTGCCCTTGCTAGCACTAACCCAGGACTATTTCCAACTTTTTGTTCTAGAAGTGGATAAACAGAAGCCTCTGCATATTTGGAAGGTGTTGTCCATTGTGGTGCTCATTTCTTTTATCTCACAGACTTCTTGAGTCAAATGGGTTTTGCATTCTGCAGAAATATCCCCACCCCAAAAACATTTGAAATAGTCTTGCCATCTTGAGGATGGGAAATTTCCAGGGAACTGAATGTGGAGCCTGAGGTGGGCAGGGATCTCAGTGGGGTACTGTGCCATAGAGTCCACCTTCCAAAGCATCCATGTTCTCTGGAGTAAACAATCTCTCTGGTCTGGAGATAAACTGTAATTCCAGGAGATTCCCAGGCCCCACCTGGAGGCTGGCACCCCTAGTAGGAAAGAATAATGTGCAACAGTGTCTCTAGACTACTCATGTTGAATAAGTTATCACCTGTCCCTAGCCTTAAGTGGCGGCATATCAAATTTTAGAGTGAGCTGTTACTATATTTAACTTTCAGGGACACATCCTGATGTGTGAGTCACTGGGCAAACACTTTCTGAAAACACTGTGAAAACTGGCTTGTAAGCACCGTGAACTACCATTAATGATATATTTTTTGTTTCTTTAATAAATAAACCTCTCCGATCAAGTTACTGTAAAAAAATCTGGACTTGGACAGACAACTAAGCAAATCCATGCGAGGATTTGTATATCTGAATATTATCCCAGTAATTAGACATTAGATGCTATGATATATCAGCGAAAGGTTATTGACTTTTGCATCCTTTATCATTCAGTAAGTTCTGAAAGGACAACAGGAATACCGCTCTGGTGCCTGAAAGTAAACAGAAAACTTCATTTATCTGATGATTTGTAATATAGGCCAAAACAATCAATGATGGAACACATTATTTTCTTGGATACCACTTTTCTAGAGAGTGACTGGCAGTTACAGCAATATTTTGAATTGATCTGTGGATGCAGAAAAGAGTAAACACTTTTGAGTTACTTTGCCATAAAGCAATCAAATTTCAGATATACAGCAGCATGGGGGAAGAAATCAGAACACTGCAGTAAACAGAAGCCTACAGGCAGTAAATCCAGAAACTTGAAATGTCTGTTTTTGCCCTATTGTTGTTCACATCATTTCTTCCTTCACCAGCTTTACTTCCGTTCCTGCTTTGGTTTTAGTGGTCCCTTCAGGGTGTGGACTTCTTGGCTAAAGTATCCTGCTTTGTCTGCAGAATTGCATCGTTAATGATATATCTAATTCAGCCAGTCCTATCAAATCCTTGACTTGGAATCTTAGGTGAGATTCACATATACATGTTCTTCATTGAGTCATTGCAACATTTATTTATTATATTTATATACCACCCTCCCCATTGACAGCACAGACCTATGCAGACTTCTGTAACCCACATACCAAATTAGTGCCATAGAATTAAAAAAAATGACCCTCAGGGTGGTTTACATGGAATTGAGAACTATACAAGAAACAATCCATACATATAAACAACCATAACATTAATATTACTAACTGATAATAACAGGGTCCCTGGAAAAATTTGTATGTGGAAGCAGCCTTGGTTAGAATTCAGGCCATAGTTCTTACTGATCCAAATATAATTCTGAATATTTTTAATTAACCTTTTTACTACAAATCTTTCAATATTTCCAAAGGGATGAAGATATGGAATCTCTCACTCAGGTAGAAATACTTATTTTAGTCAGAGGTAGAAACCATATCAAAGAACAAGAATTTTTTGGAGGTGTTTCCAGAAGACTGCAATCCATCAAGCCATGCCTGTTCAGAACTATTATTCATGTCACTGAGGTTTACAAAGGAGGAAAACTTAGATTGTAGCCCTAGTGATTTAAAAGTGGACTGTTTCTTCACATATAATGAAGCAAAAGGGACCATTAATAAACAATTTCCTCTAAACGCTTCCAATGTTTTTCTCTTTTGTATTTTCATTTTGTCAGGGCATTTTCCCAGCCCTGACTTTTACAGTCAAATGGGTTGAAACTGCATGTCCGTTGTTTCTCAAGAGAAACCTACATTAAGTTTGAAAGTAGATAGACATATGTAGAATGTATAACATCTTTCATATTTGTCATGGGCTAAGGGTTGCCAAGTTGTGATGCCTTCATTACAGTATATTCTAACTTTGATAATTAACTTTATAGAACTCTCCTTCTGAACATTGCAGATTGCAATGCCAAGAGAAACACCAGCAGATTGTTATATGCTTGCATTCCTGTTTCAGCAGAGGCATTGTGCAGACAAATTGTGATATCGCCATGTAGCAGTCTAATAAACCAGATGTACCTTACCACCTTGGAAGGGTGATGTACCCTAATGTATGCATTAATAAAAAAGGAACATTCTCCCATTTTATTTTCATTTCTGCCATGAAAACAAACAGGAACCCATCAACATTCATTAATATTTGGTTAATTTTACTATTAATTTCTGCTCATCATTCTGGCATCTAGGCCGGATGACATCAGATCAACAGAAGGGACGAATCTAAAGAGATGAAATTATTATCTAATGTTCACTCCTGCTTGCCCCTCCTCTCAGTGCATGCAGATGGAGTGGGTCAGGTTCTGTTGATCATTCCAATCTGATACAAGGTACCTTAGGAGGACTTGGGAAATGTTGTCCCTTCATAGAAGACAGCATTATAGAAGAAAGCATCCACGGTCCAAGAGGGGAGAGAGATTTTTGCCATCTGCCCATGTGCTGCTGCCATCCCATAAGCCCCATGGCTAGCTTGGAAGCAGCAGCAGCACAGTCTCCAGGCTAACCAAGTCCAACATGTCAAACAAAAAGTGGAGTGGAGAAGTCAGAAGGGAAGCAAAAATGGAAGTCTATAATATAACAACAACAAAAACAAAGGTTCAGTGAACAAGGTGTTCACTCCTGCTATGAAGCAAACAAGAATTATTCTTTCGACAACACGAAGCAGCCATGAAGCAACAAGACAACTGTGGTATTAAATTGTTCTATTCCATTGTCTAAACTAGCGGAGACCATCTGAGAGCAGCGGACCTTGCCATCTGCTCTCTGATGCTGCCTATCCCTGGGAAGAACTGGAATGGCTTTGAAGTTTCATTAAACTGGGGCACCCAAGAGGAAGTGGTGCATCTTCAAAGACAATTTGCCTGGGGTAGCAAAGTGACACAGCAACAACAAGCCTGTTGGAATCATCACCAGTCAGATTTTAAACACATGGGTAGAATGCAGTTTTGAAGATATTCAAATCTGAAAGCTGCAAATTAACCTCCTGAACTTTATGGGCTTTGGAAGTCTCCCCCCTCCCTCCCGTCCCTTACAAGTGTGGAATGTAAAATCCTTCAAAAATTCTTTGGGGGAAAAAATTCAAATGTCAAGTGCTGCTGAACTGCCTATGGTCGGCACTATTTTTATGACCTGCTATTCAGAAGAGCAGCAAATTCAGTGGGCATGTTAAGATTTCTGCATAACTATGTTTGAGTTCAGATTCTAAATGTCTGTCAACTTCCAGAACACATTCCAGCCATATTTACAATGCGACCCTGAGAATTAAGGCTTTCCAAATTCACTGGCCTCAATAGGTCAGGAGGGCTTAACTCTGCTTAGAATTGCACAGTTGAACACTTTTAAGTCTTATTAATATACTGGGGCCATTTCCACACATGCTCTTTGCCCAGGTTTAATGCTGTTGGGAAGTAGTTTTGTTTTCTTGCTCCCACATTCAGGCACCTTGCAGAATTCTCCAGCTTTCTTTCTCAAACCTGCTTTGCTCCAAAGTTTTGGAAAGATTGCAGTAAAGCTTAAACAGAAGGTAAGAAACCATGAATTTCTCCCCCTCCCCCCATGCCAGCCACTTTCTTCATGGTGACCTCTTCCATCCCTGCCATGCGGGGTGGGGGACTTTTATTTTTAATCAGCACAAGAATATCAATATTAATGATTGATTGGTTAGAAGTTAGATATTTTAGTTACTGCTCACCCAAAGAGTCTTGTGGCAAATGACAATTTACAATATTACAATCATATAACAAGGTAAAACAACTTAAAAACAAATAATACAAAATAATCACATTAAACTATTAAACAGTTATTACAGTAAGGGTAACCGGCTCTGTGAATTCCCAGCTTTTGTTGCAAAATGTAATTCAGCATCCTCTTCCCTTGTAGAGAAATAAAGGGAAATTAGATTTTAAAAGCAAAGAAGGTGAGAGCCATTACTTCCTTAATTCTGATAATATTTTCTGTTCATATTTATTGGGGGGCAACTGGATAGAAAATAATTGTCCTGATAATCACCTTATCCTCGTACTTTCAGAATAAACTCTTAAACTGAAAAGAACATGAGAAGCAGGCTGCTTTTCATAAGATACAGATAATATTTTGGCCCATCTTTAATCCGCTCCTGCGGATTAATAAAAATAAATCCTGCGGAGCAGATTAAATAAAAGAGTAAGGGCTGTTGGGGAGGAGTTAGGGCGGGCTCTGTCCGGGATAAAAACTCGGAGGAGCGAATCAGGAGCCGCAAAACGGCTTCTGATTCGCTCCTCTGAGTGGCACTCCAGGGCCAAGTGTCCAATTGGGAGGCGCGCTTTGTGCGCCTCCCTATTGGACACTTGGCCCGTCTTCCGAATGCCACGCCACAGACTCCAGTCCTCCCAAGCCGCCATCCTGCACGGATGGCCGCCAGGGAGGAGGCTCACCCCAAGCTGCTGGCCTCGTGGAAAATTCCTTCCCTGCTGCAGTGACTACCCTTCCCCAATGGCCCACTCCCCCCCTTGCTGCCCTCTCACTGACCTTCGCCGTCAACACCCGCCACCACGCTCGCTGCCGTCTCTCACACCTTTGCACCGCCCGCCGCACCCTGCCACCGCCGTCCCCACTTCCAGCTTTCCTGGCCTTCGCCCCGACCTTCGGCGCTGCTGCCGCTCCCAGGAACCACCATTGACGCTGCGACTCTGACGCCGGCCTCCCTGCTCTTCGTTACCACCCCCGCGACCAGCCTGCAAGCTCTACGACGGCCGCCGATACCATCAGCCTGCCGCCGAGCCGCTACGCCCCAACCGCGGCCTCCAGACATCGCCACCGGGCCTCGATATCGCCCTGCTGCGAGAGAGTCCACTGCACCGCCGCTCCGCCACCGGCACCGCACACAGCCCTTGCCGACTGCGCACCACAACATGGCCGCCCAATCCCCTCATCGCCTTCTTCGCGATGCAGGTCCCCTCGCCGAGGTAAGTGCCACCCCAATAGACTGCGCCACAACTATGGCCCATGTCCGTCTTCCGCCGGCCTTACCGCCCACACACAACCCTTTACCAGTCGGGGGGGGGGGGAGAGCCCTTCTAGCGCCCATTTTATTCCTAAATAAAATGGGCTTTGATTCTAGTATTTTTATGATTCTGATATCAGCACAGCTTTCATTAAACACAAAGAGACCTCCTATAATCTATACAATGCCTGGAGACGGCAGCCCTAAATTCAGTATGGATTGAGGCCACGTTATGGTGGAATATGCAAGTTTTATTGTGCATAGATAGAAAGAAGTGGCTAAAAGGGGACAGCTAGCTTGAACAGCAAGTTTAGGAATCTCCCCCTATTTCAAATAGTTCCCCTTCTTCTCTCTGACTGGCTCATTCAAGTTGTTCCTGTTCTTCTGCAGCCAGTTAGTTATTTCTCTTCCTCTCTCCATCTGGAGCAGACAGACAGGTCTCTCTCTCATCTCTTTCCTATATAGTTTATTTTCTTATTCAATTAAGCTTATTTTGTTTTCAATCAGTGTGTGCTCAGTTTCCAGGCACATTTAGACACATTATTAGGGTAAGGACCTTAACTCCCAGGTTCAGTTTTTGGGGTCAAATATATACCCTAAACTATTGTATGCCCTGATAGAAAAAAGGTACAATACAAATCCAGAGGTGGGTTGTTTTGCTGTGTGGTAGGATACAATTTTATAAGCTAAAATATTCATCAAAGCAAGCATGTGTATGTCTGTATTTGACAGATCTCAAAGTGCAGCAGTTTGGTTCCTCCCTTCTTTGTTGGGACTTTTGGACTAGGCCGGATCCTGACTCCCTCCAGAGAAATACAGCTGCAGATTAACAGAGTATTTTGAGTTATGCAGTTATTATTTACCTTTGTGGATGAGGCACAGATCCAGACTCTTTGAGGTTTGAAATTTTGAGGTTTAAAAGAGAGAATCTTTACTGCATAGTTATTTACAGAAACATATTCATCTGCTTCAGACTCCTTACTGTAGCAGAGTACAAAAGCTTAAAGAATAGGTACAAAAGCAGCACAGTTCAAGCCTCTTGTGGCTAGGCTGCAGGCAGACTACATGCCATACATCAGCAGACGGAGAACTGAGAGCCTTAATGAAGAATACTGCTCCTTGCTTCAGCAAAGGACACACACTAAGATCTACTCTTCCTGAAGAAGGAGGAAGTGGGTGGGAGCCTACTTTAAACAAAGGAATCCTCAGGGCATGTGCTTGGGGTTTTTCCACTGCAACCTCTCTTGTGACCACTTGATGCACCAGTGAGCACACAGGTACAGCTCAGCTGCTTAAACAGCTTAACAACAGCCTTTCAAAGCTGACTTCACCAACTTACTTCCTGATTGCACTTCTTACTTCCTGATTGACCTGGGTGCTTTCAGTTTTATCAGTGCCGTGGTGAGCCCAAGGTCACCCAGCTGGTTGCATGTGGGGGAGTACAGATTTGAACCTGGCATGCCACACTCCTAACCACTACACCAAACTGGCTACACCAAATTGGCTCTCTAGTTGTAGTATGCAAGTATATGCAGTACTTCTTTTCCTTTTTTGCATCTGTCTGTCCATCCATCCGTCCATCCATCATCTGCTGGTTTTCAGCACTAGTGAATGAGTACCACTGCCAAAAAGCCCTATCTGCATCATAAGGGACTAAAAAAAATGTCTCTCAGAATATGTATATTGGTCTCATGATGAGAGTGGACCAAGTATATTTAGGAAGGGCTTACACATCCATATCTCTAGATCCTCAAACTGCTGTAATTATTTTTAGTCCAGGTTAACAAGTTTCTGAAGGCTGTGGGGACTGCAAAACTAAAAGCCTGGAATCAAACTTTAAACTTCATGAACTTTCACAGTGTATCTGTTCTGTGTCTTGGAAAGGTCAACAAAATAGCTCAGCTAGCTGTGAAGAAGCTGGAAGCATTACTGAAGAAGGAAGACAAATTTATGCAAGGCTGTCTTCTTTAGTGCTTGATATTTATCCACCCCCTTTTAATGCATGGCTCCAAATGACATGCTTAAACATCTTAAGACCATTCTTGTGATTAGCTAGGCAAGCAAGACCTTGTGAATTATGACTGCAAACTGGCAGAGGGCCAGTGCTCCCACACCAGTTTTGCAACCTGTTTGGTAATTCAGCAAATAAAAGGATTTAAAGTGATTCATATATTTTGTTCTGTTGCAATAAGAGAAATTTAAGATGTTTGTGGAAAGAACAGATGCCTTTTGGAAGCACACATTACCACTAAATTATATGTATAATGACATCTGTGGGGAAAAGCTTCTTATGCAAAATGAAATTACAGTTCGCCTTCAAAAGCTATTTGCCCCGTACTCATAAATAGATAACTTGGATGACATTTTAAAAATTAAATTAAATTATGTTTCCAATGAGTGTATGTGTAACTAATATTTGTAGGTGAGGATATTGGTTTTTCATAGTATCTGAATGCTCCTTCATGATATTCTTCTTTCTTGTATTGATATACTCTCCTTTAAGCGGTTTGCTGAAGTCTGATCCTGAAAGTAAACCCATGGAATTAAATGGAACGTATTTCTGAGTAGACCTGCTTAGGATTGCTTCCATAGTGAATGTAGATTCAGTCATTGTTACTTGACAATTGGTGACCTTTCCTACCTGCTCATTGTCCTTTCACAGTTACCATGGGCATGCCTTTAGTCCTGCTTAATCTATAGATTGCATGCTGGGATATAGAGTGGCATTGACCCTGGTGCTCTGCCCAAGCCATTTAATGAATCATCATGACTTGTCTTTGTAGTACTATACTGGCGGGAGGAGGGATCTGATCCTGTCAGTAGGGATAGGATTGTGCTAGCTGTGCTCACTTTTTTTTTGCTTGCTAGAACTCCATCTGAATTGCACACATGGTACGGTTGCACCATCACACAGTTTTTCCTCCACTGAGCCATCCTGAATAATTTACTGCACTGGTGCAACACCACAATTTGGTGTCCGTTGAAACATTCAGAGGAGACACATGGTTGTCCTCATTGTCTCACATCTCATTAACTGTGTGAAAGGACCACGTCTGGAAAACTCTTCACGTCATGGTGTAGAGAGCCATGGTGTAGAGAGCCAGCGCCTAAGTCTGCTTAGGCGCAGACTTCCAATCTGGCAAGCCGGGTTTGATTCCCTGCTTCCCCACATGCAGCCAGCTGGGTGACCTTGGGCTCGCCATGGTGCTGATAAAGCTGTTCTGACCGAGCAGTGATATCAGGGCTCTCTCAGCCTCACCCACCTCACAGGGTCTCTGTTGTGGTGAGAGAAAAAGGAAGGCTGCTTTGAAATGACTTTGGGTAGTTTCTTTTCTAGGGGCATATAAGAATCAACTCTTCTTCTTCTTCTTCTTCTTCTTCTTCTTCTTCTTCAAAATATTCCAGTTCCCTCTAGGCACAAACCGATGATCCTACAGTGCCTTTTCTGTATTGACCCTGAAACTGTTGATCTGTAGAGAAAGGTGAGCCTGTCTCCTTCCTCTCAGTATTTATGTATCAAACCAAGACACTTTTGAGGTCTTTTGATTGCTTTAACTTAACCTTTGACTGCAATTTGATTACCTTCTAACTGGTCTCTTGGCTGTTTTATTTATTGATTACTGTTGCTTTATATGATTTTTATTGCACTTTACTTCACATATCATACCATAGGACAGGACTATAAAATGCTGCAAATATTTCCCCCTCCCCCAGCTCAAACAGCACAATATATTTTGTGTCCTTCACTAGAAAACACATTAGGGTCGATCACTAGTGAGTGAACATGTCTGATTTGTCAGCTTTTATACATGTTTTAAAATAAAATAATAAACCTTTTCTTATCCCATCACAAAAGAAGCTGCAAGAACATAGCTCTACCACAACTATCTACTTGGGATCTGGGAATCTCATCCTGAAATTATTTTTCCTTCGCATCAGCCTTCTTGGTCTGTCTGTAGCTAACTTGTATGGCCTTCATTGGTAAATCTAGTCCTTTGTGTTCATTATCAAACAGCCTTTGTCATTACACATTTTTCTTCTCCATGCACACATAGCTCTGTAAAATCCTTGAATGTTTTCCTGTCAACCTCAGAAGGTGCTTACCTTCTTAAATCATTTCTCCATTTTGAAAATTTTTTGACAGTGTTGTAAATGGCAATTTCACATCATTTGGCACCTATTAAGGCAAGGGCCTCTTGTGGCGCAGAGTGGTAAGGCAGCCGTCTGAAAGCTTTGCCCATAAGGCTGGGAGTTCAATCCCAGCAGCCGGCTCAAGGTTGACTCAGCCTTCCATCCTTCCGAGGTCGGTAAAATGAGTACCCAGCTTGCTGGGGGGTAAACGGTCATGACTGGGGAAGGCACTGGCAAACCACCCCGTATTGAGTCTGCCATGAAAACGCTAGAGGGCGTCACCCCAAGGGTCAGACATGACTCGGTGCTTGCACAGGGGATACCTTTACCTTTACCTAAGGCAAGGGCTGTTTCCAAATTTAATATTAACTAATTGTATTATTTAGGACAACACTCCTGTTATACAGATTCATGTAATTATGATTCTATGGATAATCCTTTGCTTTTTTGTTTTAAGAGCTACATATAAATTTTACCCTTGCAGTAGTGTCTATCAAATTATCCACATTATTAACTGGTATAACCTTGCTGTACTTGTCTTGGAGTTCTTTAGCATTCAGACCATTTTTTTTGGGGGGGGGGTGTTTAAAAATAAGGCTTTACTGGATTCCATAATGATTTTCCAAGAACGTTTGCCTGTCTACCATACCTGTTCAAGAATGCATAATATACAGACCTTAATGCAAATGAGCCTCTTGCTGACATGCCAACAGGCTTGAAAAATTACACTTATTCTTCTTCCCACCCCACCACTTCTTTTACATTACAGGCAGTAGAAAGAGGTTCTGAAATACCGCGGATGCAATATATTCTACTCAACTTTTTACCTTCATCTAAGTGAAATCAATACCTCTTTCTATATCTCTTCTGAAATCAATAGCTCTTTGGTCCATTTTTGTAATTTACACTGACTTATAATCTTCTGGGGATAAAACATTGCAACCATTTTGATTGGTGTTTTTCTCACCCACTGTATTGATTCACTGCAACAAATCAGCCGTTAGTAGTAGTACTAAATATAGCTTGTGCTGACTTCGCTGGTATTCTGGAGGTTCACTTATGCATGTTATTGTTGTCTGAAGAAGAAGAAAAAGAAGAAGAGTTGGTTCTTATATGCCACTTTTCTCTACCCTAAGGAGTCTCAAAGCAGCTTACAGTCGCCTTCCCATTCCTCTCCCCACAACAGACACCCTGTGAGGTGGGTGAGGCTGAGAGACCCCTGATATCACTGCTTGGTCTGAACAGCTTTACCAGTGCTGTGATGAGCCTAAGGTCACCCAGCTGGCTGCATGTGGGGGAGTGCAGAATCGAACCCAGCTTGCAGATTAGAAGTCCACATTCCAAACCCCTACACCAAGCTAGCTTTCTGTCTGTCTAATCAGTGTTCCCCAACCCCTGGGCCTTGGACTGGTACCAGGCTGTGGAGCCCTCAGTAGCAGGCCACGGCGGCAGGGAGGGAGCTGTCGCCGCTGATCGCTCCCGGCGCAGAGAGCACCATGCTGTGGGGGACGAGGCATGGGCGCCGGCACACCAGTGGGTACAAATGCATAGGTGCGGCAGCTCTGCACCTGCATGGTTGTGCCCGCCAGTGCGCCGGTGCCCGTACCGCTGTCTCCCCCCGGTCCCCGGCCCGAAAAAGGTTGGGGATCACTGGTCTACACAGTACATTTTATCACATCTTTCCTTCAGTGAGATCACAGTGATGTACATTTCACTTTCCCATTTTACTCTCATCAAAACCTGTGAGTTACAAAGTGTCCCTAGAGATAAAGTGTACCTGGGCAAAAGTCACTCATCCAGGACGTACAAGTATTTGAACCTGGGCATTCTGCATCCTACTCCTCGATGACTGCATTACAATGGCTTACATCCATTGCTCATGGGACATTAAGGGAATTAACACTTAGAAGGGAGGCAGCACATTGTGTATCACTTCAGGAGCTTTTATGCCTTTGTGCTAGTGGGGAAATTGAAAAGTCTGGACATGTGCTGTTGCATTGTCCTTTCTATAAAAAACCTTAGATACATATTTATTATACTCATCTACTTAGAACCACAGGAAGATTACAGGAGTTGTATAATTTCTTTTTTTTTTCCTGGTAGACCTTGAATTTGAAACCTCTGATAAAGTTGACAGATTTTGTGCAGCTGCCAAAATCTACCAATGTGCAGTGTTGATTCAGTGACACTCATTTGCTTTTTTATATCTATTTGAATGGAAGATTGTACATTGTAGCCACTCTGTTTATGTACATTTTATTCTTGAGTCTATAAACGTAATACATGATTGATAGATAACAGAGCCCATGTGTCATTGTCATTATACCATATATTTATGCTGCCTTTGTTAGAGAGCTTCTTCAGATAAAACTTTCAGATTCTTCTGGTGGCTCATTGGGCAATGCATCTCTTTTCTACATCTCAGAAGTCTTCATACCAGCCATGGAACTATTGGGGAAAGGAACATATTCCATTCATCATATTTTTATTTTTGATACTTCTGAGGTAGGGCATCGTGGGAAAAAGAAAGCTTCTCCCTCACCGCCATTAGGTTAGATTAAAATTATCTGGGAGATACTTATTTAAGGTTTTATACTAAAAATTCCAGAGGGACTCCTCCAGTTTCTGTGTATGATCTAGCGGTCCTGGGAAAATGTCTCTTTCCATTGTTGTCAGCATAGTGCAGTAGTTAAGAGCAGCCACCTCTAATCTGGAAAACCAGGTTTGATTCCCCACTCCTTCGCATGAAACCAGCTGGGTGACCTTGAGCTAGTTAGTTTTTTCAGAACACTCTGAGCCCCACCTATTTCATAGGTGTCTGTTGTGGGGAGAGGAAGGGTAGGTGATTGTTAAGCCACCTTGAAACTCCTTTGGGTAGTAAAAAAAGGGTACAAAAAAACCCTCTTATTCTTCGACAATTAAGAACTCCTCATAGCCTGATTGCCTTCCCTGCAGTAGAAGCCCAGAGATTGGAAATTCACAGTAAGTGAAAATAGATCTGTTTTATGTGACTAAGTAAAGAAATGGCATCTTTGTTAACACCCAATAAAGCCATAGATCCCAGGAATGGTAGAAGTTACATTTAAAATTGTTGTTTTGCCCTTTACCCTCTGTCAATTCTATACCTGAGCCTTGTTTCAATTTCTCTTTGCGATAAATGGCAGAAATTGAAGTCAGTGGAAATGGCTGATTGGTTCTCCATTTGTTCTGATTGAACTTTTGCTTTGAGGGCTTAGCAGGCTGTGCCATAACAGAACTACAGTAATACTTACAAATGTTGTATTCCAAGAGACATTTACTTCTAATTTGTCTTCTGACCACAGGGAATTGCATTACATTTTGTACTATGTGAAAGACTGGCACTTCTGCAAAATCCTGGTAAATGTGCTAGCAGAAGTGCCAAACAAACCTTTAGCCTGTCATTTAAGCTATTTGGCTTGCTGGGGAAAAGATGAACAGCTACATGTGAATAGCTGGGCCTTTTCTTTTTGCAAGCTGTGTTCATGGCGGTGTCATAACTAAATTCCTGGATGAAAATTAGTGTTTCTCCACAAAGCAATAACATGAAGGAAAATGGGCATAGCTGCTGTATGACTCCAGGCAAAGCTATTTACTTCGCTAGGCTTCAGTTGTGCACAAAATAAAATACAAATAATGTTTGTCAGTTACATGGTTTCTCTGTAAGGTTCTCATTTAAAATTTTAATGGACATTCCTAATACTAGCAGTATCAATTCAGGCAAATCAACGTTTGTTTTGTTTGTTTGTTTAAGCCAGTGTTTCCTCCCAATTTCCAAAAGGCCCACTGAGGCCTCTGGGGGCCTCGGTGAGCCTTTTTGGGGCTGCGGGGGGGGTCTCAGCTGGCCTGCCCAGGGCAGGGGGGACTGCAACAGGCTTTGCCCCTAGTAAATAAATAAAATATAAGGAATGGCACATTTTTCTTAACTTTTACTTTTCAATGGTCTCATGAGTTTCGACAAACACAAAATGTGTTTGAATTACTATATTTTAAAAAGGAACAACAGACATAGTGTGTCTTTTATACAACTTGAAGAAGTAGAGAAATCAAAATCTTACTCACTACATTGTAGTTTCAAGTGGGTAGCCATGTTGGTCTGAAGCAGCAGAATAAATTTAGAGTCCAGTGGCATCTTTAAGACCAACACAATTTTATTCAAGGTATGACCTTTCGTATGCTTCCTCCAATACAATGTAATGGAATGTATCCGAGGAAGTGTGCATGCACACGAAAGCTCATATCTCGTTGATAGTAACATTTTTTGTTGATAGTAACAATTTAGTACAGTCTTTTAAAAAGGCGTCTTAGTACAACTCTGACCCCAGCAACATACTTTGAAATAATACAATTGAGATCAATATTTTATATTTCATCAAATTAAAGAGGCAAATTTGTTGTCTATTTTTACTGTTTGTTTTGTCTTACATGCATGCCAGCTCAACTAGATGCAACAAATAGAACATACAGTATAATGTATATTGAGATAAATACCTAAGTGAATGTATTCCCATGTCTGGAGCATATGCTTCAATTTCAGATGAAGAATAGAGTTCTTTGTCTTTTCTCAGCAATGTTGTATAATGGAGAGATGACAATGAGCTTTTCTTAATCAATATGAAGCAGTTATGTTGGAAAACATAAACACAGACCCCTTAAAAAGAGTCATTCATTAAGACAGCCTTGAATGTGTAGTTGCAACTTATTGCTGATTGATCTGCTTAATCTTGCATTGTCTACTGTTCAGTAAAATAAATTACTCTTAATCACACAATCATTTCTTCTATGGTTTATGACAATTTTTCTTCTGAGGATAGGAACATGAAATGTTAGAACATTAAGAACTAAGACAAATGATTACATGCACGATACATTTAATCATGGCCAGGATCCAAAGCACTCTATTTGGCATGTTTATATGTTGAAAGTACCTAGTGGGATTTTTTATTTGCAGTTTTTGTATGAACAGAAGAACTTCATGCCATACCACAAACTGTCCCAGGCCCTCCTCCCTCCCTCCCTCCCTCCCAGCTCCTGCTTACCAGGCTGGAACTTCTTCCAAATGGAAGAAGTTGGAGGGGGAATACAACCAGGGGCCATGCTGATTGGCCATTTGTTGGATGGATGGCCAATCAGGGATGGGACAGCCAGGACAGCTGACCTGATTGGTGTTTAAGCAGTGAGTCCCAGATCCACCTAGCACACCTTACTGGCTTTATTAATGTTACAGATGAGTGGGTTAATCTGGTGAGTTATTTTAGCTATGAATATGAAATTATAATTTCAGACTATATCATCAAAAAGAAATGCCTGACAAACTGAATCCAGTTTCTGTTCATGCTGTTCTGGTTGTCTGATTACTTGACACTCACTGAATAATAATGTTAAATAAGTCCCACCATAGTAGTATGCAGCAGCTTTCCAAAGAAGCCTGATTTGTAGAACAGTACCTGTTATTACAGGGAAATCTGTTTTTCTGGGACTCAACTTCTCAGGGAAGCCCTAGACTCCTTCCTTTCCCCAGCTGTCAAAGAGTAGATGATATTTCACATTTCCTTTAAGACCAGGTTTTGAGACTGAGAGTACTGATGGACCCAGTTCTCTCCAGGTTGAAGTGTTCACAGTGGTGAGCCTAACGTATCTCATAGGTTGTTGTGCATCGGTGTTGGGGGGGGGGGAGAGTGTTGCAGACTGATTTGGGTCGCCACTGGAAAAAAGTTGATCATGAGAATCCATATAAAGAAATAATCTGTAGCCAGGATTCCTTTTAATCAGATTTCATTGATGCACCAGTAGGGATGCCAGTCCCTGGATGAGACCTGAGGATTTCCTGGAATTATAGCATATCTCCAGGCAACAGAGATCAGTTCACCTGCAGAAAATGGCTGCTTTGGAGGGTGGACTCCATAGCATTATACTCCATTAAGGTCCCTCTTTGCCCCAAATCTCAGCCACTTGTAGATCCACCCCAAAAGTCTCCAGATAATACCCAACCCAGAGGTGGCAATGCTATGCAGCAGAAAGATCTTCTCACTTTGGACTCAATTTGGATCACATTTCTGTTTTCTTCATAGTCCGTTTATTACAGGGAAGCTGTGACACTGTATCCATCGATTCAAGATGGGTGGACTTTAGTTAGCCACTACATTTTTGTGTATCTCCAGATAATTATTTCTAGCTGTTTCTACATAGACAGGAATGCAAAATTCCGTAGCTCTCTGAAAATCCTAATCTTGAGCATCAGAAACAAAGTTCTGTTCTTTATCTTACCATCCATTTGTATTTTCTATTTTCTATTTTGTATTTTCTAAAGGGAAATAAATGTCATCTTTAACGTGAGTTTTAAAGACACAATTTTCCCTTAGAAGAGGTAGAGAAATGTGAGAGTCATCAGTATACGAAACAAGGCCTGTAGTATTGCTTAGGACATTTCTACAGTTGCTTGCAGCAAAATATAAGACTGGCAGTAGCTGTCAAAAGCATTTGTCTCTTAACAGTAACACAGAGCAAAAAAAGAATAAGAACAACAATCTTCCAAAATGAGCTCAAATAAATAATAGGCTCTTGCTGTGCCAGTAATAAGAGATCTATTTGTCAGATAAAGAATTAGAACAATAAACAGAGGCATCCATTTGAATTATGCTTCTAAATATTTTCCCAGACAATTATCTTCTTTGCAAAAACAATAATGAAAAACAGGCAAAATTTGCATAATGTATTACTGTTTTGCATTGACATCATTTCCTCCTCTGGAAAGCTACAATTCCATGGACTAGATCAAGACTTTTGATGAAAATATGACCTAGCTAATTTTAGTAGAACAGGCTCCCAAATCAGAGCTCCAAACATATTCCTGCACACAAATTAGCTTTTCTTCACTCAAGGATGAGGATAAGCATGATCAGGGGAAATGCAGTTTGGCTCATGGTTCACGGTGCTCACAGTGTGTGAACCACAGACCAACATAAAGTTTTTGTCACTGAATGAACCAATTCTGTTCATGAGGTCTGTGATGTGGTAGAATGGCCCCCAGTCCATTGCTCAGAGACACCAAACTCACAGGTTATTTCCAGCTGACTCTCCCCTTTTTGCTGTAGAGCCCAGTGTTGATTGGATCTACAGGGTCCAAGTTATAGCCCCCCCAAAGTAGATATCCCCAGGAAAGTGCTTTCTGGGGAAACTACAGGCAGATTCAGGAGGTTTGGGAATGTATAGAGTGGATCATGTGCAAGCTAGAGACACAAAAGTCACAGTGGATCTCTGGCTAACTCTCCTTTACATGCCTTCAAAGTGTGGTGAAAATGGGATTTACAGGGTTATGGTTCCCAAAGAAGGTGCACCCATTGTTTCTCCCATTGTTTCAAATGCAGGAAGAAAACTGCCAAAAAGAGGTGAAGGCAATAGAAGCCCAGGGGAACAATATCAAAATCCCAGAGAATCTCTGCAGGCAGGGGCTCATAGGAATTGTAGTCCATTGACATCTGGAGAGCCACAGTTTGGCCACCCCTGGTCTACAGAACCAGCAGTTTTAGGTGCTGTTGCTCACATGAAAGCATTCTTATTGGTACAACAATGTCTAGAGAAGCTGGAGATCCAGAACAGCCTTAAGACCTCTAGAAATCCTACATAATAGGCAATTAGTTCCTCCATCTCCTACCAACTCTGAGTATAATAAGTTATTTCTATAGCAAAGTCTTGGTGCTACCATAGAATCATAGAATCATAGACTCATACCATATTATTTTTTGTCCTGCTAGCTGATCTTAGGAGTTGATGCTTGAGCATAATAGCTCATAGGACTGATCTGAACACATCTGGAATTTCCCTAAAAATCCAAGAGCAGATTTCCATGAAGACCATTTCTCATCAGAGTGAAGGAGTGAAGCTAAGGCTTGTGTAAACTTTGTCTACATACAGCCAACAATCCTACTAATTGAAATTTATCACAGCTATTTTCCCCCTATGACAAGAGATTTGAAGGTACATGGCCCATAAAGATGGATGCAGAATGGAGCTGGGAGATTATAAGAATGATAATGTAACTGTCAACATGGATAAAAAATCACAAATATCTTCTATTAGGTGCAGATAATGACAGCCCATTGTTATGTCTTATGATTCCTGTCGGTAAGTCATTTTAGCTGACTGAGCATCTCATTAGTTCATTTCCCTCCACTTCCAGCTGAATGATCAAGTGAGCATCCAAGTACTACTCTCTCCATGTGGCCTAAAGTGTCTGGAGGACTGGATGAAGAGGTGGTAGAGAGAGACTTATGAGATAATTATTCATGGCTATGAGACTTATTTCCATTTGCCTTTGCAAATGGAATTCAAGGGCAAACGTTGTGGGTGCTGAAACAAAAGAATGATGAATGGGGAAAGGAGCAGGAAGCCTTCCCCCAGAGTATGAGTCCATCCTAGCTGCCGCCTCTGCCTGTTTTTTGAAGGTCCATTGCTCAGTACTAAGCACTTCTGTTCATAACTTGGCTCTTTTTAAAGATTGAGCTATAAAGGGATCTAATAGGGATAAGCACTTATTTGAAAAATGCAGAAAAAATGCAGATGAACATAGGAAAGTCAACGTTAACTGCCAAGAGATTTTGTTAAACAAAAAACTGAAAAAAGTCTGTACCAGAGAGCCTTCTGATGTGAAAAGCCAACTCTTTAAAAGAACGTGTGTTTTAATAGGTGTTGTTGTTCTGTAGTTCTTTTAGGTGATGTAGTGAATTGCTCAGAAGGCCAGACTGAGACAGGGATAAGCTAGGTTCAAATATTTCCTCTGCCATAAAGGTCAGTGAGCGTCCTTGGCCTAGTAGCTCTCTCTAGTCAGATTAAAACATAATGGAAATATAAATTTTCTCAAGTTTCTGTTTGTCTTGGAAGGAAACAATAGACAACAATATGTCAGCTCTGTTTTCATAGATTAATTTTTCTTTAAGTGGATTCATACTCATTCAGCTTGCGAAAAGACCTTTTTTAAAGTGGTTGTTTCAATTTTCTTCCTAGCTTTCCCCATGAAAAGGACAGGAGCCATTTAAAAAAAAGCTTTACCACAACATGCAATGTAACCCTGGGAACGGATCCATTATTATATTCTTACATGGGTTGTATAACCATTTACAGGATGCCTTTCCTCCAAAGGGGGCCTTTAGAGTGGCTTACAAAAATGAAAAATAAAACTCCGGCCCATGAAGATTATGCTGCAGCACATCTATTTATCACAGGACATAGTGATAAATAGGAAGATGCTTTTAAAATATTGTTGTATTGGGTGCTACTGAACATTTCTAAAAGGCAAACTAGTAATGGTGATGAAATTAAATTTATATGACATGCTGCTGCCATGCAATTTTGTTTGCCCTTTTATTTTCTAGATGAAATTTGGATAATTAAATAACAGCCATTAGTATTTGCAGTCATTACAACTCTTGGCATTTACATTATTAGCCACAATTTTTATTGACAGATCAATGCCTCCTATTTTCACACAGAAGTCCTGTAGACAAATACCAGAAATGGCATCTTTCTCTGACTGTGGTTAACTCATCTTTTTCTTATTGCATTATTGCCTGTTGGAATATACAAAATTTGTATTGTGCATGAATCAATGGTTTATGAAGAATATCCTGCAGGGGGCATTGGAAGAGATGTGTATTTAGCATAGTTAGATTAAGAACTTCCTGGTATTTTTCAAATAACCTCCTCCAGTGTCCTGATTGATTCAACTGGAGACTCTCTGTTCCTTTGAGCACGATTCTTCCATGTTTGCCTTCAGATGAAGAAAAACAGACTGCTTGGACCTCTCTCTGTACAAAGCTGTTTCAAATCTCAATAAAGCTATTAATCCTTTAAATTACCAGTGCTACTCACCTTTGCATATTTAAACTCTGCCAACATTTCCCTTCCTCAAAGCTCCAGAATGTATTAGAATCATAGAATCATAGAGTTGGAAGAATCATAGAATCATAGAGTTGGAAGGGGCCATACAGGCCATCTAGTCCAACCCCATGCTCAACGCAGGATCAGCCCAAAGCATCCTAAAGCATCCAAGAAAAGTGTGTATCCAACCTTTGCTTGAAGACTGCCAGTGAGGGGGAGCTCACCACCTCCTTAGGCAGCCTATTCCACTGCTGAACTACTATTATTTTAAACTAAACTTACTGTCAAAACACCTGACTCTACAAAGGCATAAGTGCCAAGTAATTCTACTGCTCAAACTCCTTGCAAAGTAATGGGAATTTGATGCACCTGACAGAAACATGTGTTCCGATGGAACTACAGCCTAACCCTATGAATGCCTGCTCCGAACATCTACTAAGACTCATTGTATTCAACATGTGCCCCTTACTTAGTGTACTTGTTAGGATTGTGGCTCAAGGCCGGGATGATGCACACATTAGTGTGTACACCATCCCAGCTGAGGCACAGGCTCATCACACCTGAGAAACACACCCCGCCCCCCCTAAAGACCCAGTTTTTGAAAGTTTGTGAAGTGCAAACTTCTATGAAAGAATGAGATGGCTACTCATATTTCTTCTCACTTGGAGAGCTCCCTTTAGTACTGTGATTGAGCATATCAGAGGTGTAACAGGCTAACTTGAATATTTGTGTAACAAGAGTGTTCACTATATATGTACAAATCTGACTCAGGCCCTATTTCTCCTATTTATTCAGAAGAAAATACGAGTGCTGTTTTTGAACTTCTAACCATGGCTGCAGAGTTAATATGCTTACTGCCAGACTTTACATACCTTTACTAACCAATTACTTTACTTAGACTTAAGTGTACATCTCTGACCTAATGGGACATATCAAATTGAATAAATGTGTTGGGAAACTTGGGTACTAGAAAGCAGGAAGAAGGTTGCTAATTTAAATGAAATTTAAGTATTTAGTACTATAACCCCCCTTCAAGGATCGCTGCCTTGTTGTGGCAAGGGGGCTTGCGTAGTTCAGTGAAGCTATGAGCTATGCCGTGCAGGGCCACCCAAGACGGACAGGTCATAGCTGAGAGCTCTGACAAAAGGTGATCCACTGGAGAAGGCAATGGCAAACCACTCCAGTATCTTTGCCATGAAAACTCTATGGACAGTTCCAATAGGCATAACGATATGACGCTGGAAGATGAGCCCCTCAGGTCGGAAGGTGTCCAATATGCTACTGGGGATGAGCAGACGGCTAGTACGAGTAGCGCCAGAATGAATGAAGCGGCTGGGCCAAAGCCGAAAGGACGCTCAGTTGTGGAAGTAACTGGTGGCGAAAAGAAAGTCCGATGCTGTAAAGATTTTTATTCCATAGGAACCTGGAACGTCAGATCCATGAATCAAGGCAAGCTGGACGTGGTTAAACAAGAAATGAGAAGACTGAACATCGACATTTTAGGAATCAGTGAACTAAAATGGACAGGAATGGGTGAATTTAATTCAGATGACCATCAGGTATACTACTGTGGACAAGAATCTCGCAGAAGAAATGGAGTAGCATTCATAATCAATAAGAGAGTAGGGAAAGCAGTCTTGGGATACAATCCCCAAAATGACAGAATGATCTCAGTTCGAATCCAAGGCAAACCATTCAACATCACAGTGATCCAGGTCTACGCCCCAACCACTGCTGCTGAAGAGGATGAAGTTGATCAGTTCTATGAAGCCCTACAACACCTTCTAGAAGCAACGCCCAAAAATGATGTGCTTATCATCATGGGGGATTGGAATGCTAAAGTAGGAAGCCAAAAGATAACCGGGATAACAGGCAAGTTTGGCCTTGGAGTACAAAATGAAGCAGGGCACAGGCTGGCAGAATTTTGTCAAGAGAATACAATGGTCATAGCAAACACTCTTTTCCAGCAACCCAAGAGACGACTCTACACATGGACATCACCAGACGGTCAACACAGAAATCAGATTGACTATGTGCTCTGCAGCCAAAGATGGAAAAGTTCTATCCAGTCAATAAAAACAAGACCAGGAGCTGATTGTGGTTCAGATCATGAGCTTCTTGTTGCAAAATTTAGGCTTAAATTGAAGAAAGTAGGGAAAAGCACTAGGCCACTCAGGTATGAACTAAATCATATCCCTGACGAATACACAGTGGAGGTGACAAATAGATTTAAGGAATTAGATCTGATAGACAGAGTGCCTGAAGAACTATGGACGGAGGTTCGCAACATTGTACAAGAGGTAGCAACTAAAACCATCCCAAAGAAAAAGAAATGCAAGAAATCAAAATGGCTGTCTGAGGAAGCTTTACAAATAGCTAAGGAGAGAAGGGAAGTGAAAGGCAAGGGAGAAAGAGAAAGATACACCCAATTGAATGCAGAATTCCAGAGAAAAGCTAGAAGAGATAAGAATGCCTTCTTAAATGAACAGTGCAAACAAATAGAAGAAAACAATAGAATGGGGAGGACCAGAGATCTTTTCAAGAAAATTGGAGATATGAAGAGAACGTTTCATGCAAAGATGGGTATGATAAGGGACCAAAATGGTAGGGACCTCACAGAAGCAGAAGAGATCAAACAAAGGTGGCAAAATTATACAGAAGAACTATACAAGAGCGAGCTTAACATCCCTGATGACCACAATGGGGTAGTTACTGACCTGGAGCCAGACATCCTGGAATGTGAAGTCAAATGGGCCTTAGGAAGTCTGAGCAACAATAAAGCTAGTGGTAGTGACAGCATTCCAGTTGAACTATTCAAAATCTTAAAGGACGATGCAGTAAAAGTGCTACACTCAATATGCCAGCAAATTTGGAAAACTCAACAATGGCCACAGGACTGGAAAAGGTCAGTTTACATTCCAATCCCAAAGAAGGGCAATGCCAAAGAATGTTCAAACTACCGCACCATCGCACTAATTTCTCATGCTAGCAAAGTTATGCTCAAAATCCTACAAGCTAGGCTCCAGCAATATGTGGACCGAGAACTTCCAGAAGTACAGGCAGGATTTCGAAGAGGCAGAGGAACTAGAGATCAAATTGCCAACATACGCTGGATCATGGAGAAAGCTAGGGAGTACCAGAAGAACGTCTACTTCTGCTTCATTGACTATGCTAAAGCCTTTGATTGTGTGGAGCACAACAAATTGTGGCAAGTTCTTAAAGAGATGGGAATACCAGAGCATCTTATTTGTCTCTTGAGAAATTTATATGCAGGTCAAGAAGCAACAGTGAGAACTGAACATGGAATCACTGACTGGTTCAAAATTGAGAAAGGAGTTCGGCAAGGCTGTATATTGTCGCCTTGCCTATTTAACTTGTATGCAGAGCACATCATGAGAAATGCGGGATTAGAGGAGTCACAAATTGGGATCAAGATTGCAGGGAGAAATATCAACAACCTCAGATATGCAGATGATACCACTCTAATGGCAGAAAGTGAAGAGGAACTAAAGAGCCTGTTGATGCGGGTGAAGGAGGAGAGTGCCAAAGTTGGCTTGAAACTCAACATCAAGAAAACAAAGATCATGGCATCCGGCCCTCTCAATTCCTGGCAAATAGAAGGGGAAGAAATGGAGATAGTGACAGATTTTATTTTCCTGGGCTCCAAGATCACTGCAGATGGGGACTGCAGCAAAGAAATTAAAAGACGCTTGCTCCTGGGGAGGAAAGCTATGGCAAATCTAGACAGCATCCTAAAAAGCAGAGACATCACCCTGCCAACAAAAGTGCGTTTAGTCAAGGCTATGGTCTTCCCAGTTGCAATGTATGGCTGCGAAAGTTGGACCATAAGGAAGGCCGAGCGTCAAAGAATTGAGGCTTTTGAACTCTGGTGCTGGAGAAGACTCTTGCGCGTCCCTTGGACTGCAAGGCGAACAAACCAGTCAGTCCTAGAGGAGATCAGCCCTGACTGCTCTTTAGAAGGCCAGATCCTGAAGATGAAACTCAAATATTTTGGCCACCTCATGAGAAGGAAGGACTCCCTGGAGAAGAGCCTAATGCTGGGAGAGATCGAGGGCAAAAGAAGAAGGGGACGACAGAGAATGAGGTGGATGGATGGAGTCACTGAAGCAGTCGGTGCAAACTTAAATGGACTCCGGGGAATGGTAGAGGACAGGAAGGCCTGGAGGATCATTGTCCATGGGGTCGCGATGGGTCGGACACGACTTCGCACATAACAAACAAACAAAAAAAGTACTATAACAAAAGGCTGTGGTAGGATAGAAAAGAAGTGTTAGAAAATAGCAACAAATAAATTAATACCATGAATCCTTAAGTATCCCTAAGAGCGTTAATCAGTCCCCACAGAATCCTGTCAACTCGTTCTGTCAGCATCACTTTATCCACTTTCATTTCCTCTGCACATGTTTCCATAGAAACTGAGAAAGGAATAAAATCTTCACAAAAAATCTTCACTAGGTACAGAATTATTTCATGTTGTTCTGACAACACATGTTCAGGAAACATAGTTCTTGATCAGAGCATGTTTATCCTCCAGAAATTTTAGAACAGTTATTCCTCTGGTATATAGTTGTGAATTGGCAGCCACGAGTTAGCGCGGCTGCCATTGGCACCGTGGCGGGCATTCAGTGAAACACGACGGTGCACGGCCTCGCAATGAGCGGAAGGGGCGGGGCATGGGCCTATTTAAGGCACCATGTGCTCCATTCGGCCTCTCCATGCCAGTCGCCGTCTGAACAGTGTCCAACCCTCCCTTTCCCTTTTGGAAAAATTTTTCTTGGAAATTTCATGTCAATATTTCATACAGGGAGCAAGATAGACTCCTGTAGGTCTCCGTTACACAACTGTCATCAGAGTAAGCAGCAATTCCCCAGCACCACCTTCTGGAACTGGCCAGCTGGGTAACAGCAAGATAATTGAAGCACAATGACTTTCACTTGCAGCACAGCCAGACTGAGTCAATGGTATTAAAAGCCACTGAGTAATCAGTTAAATCCCACACTATATATTCCTGCATTTACTCTACTGGTGAATCTTATACTCTGCTAGTATAAGATTAAGGCCATTGCCACACTAAACGCTGACCTGAATCCACATTGACATGGATCCAGATAATCCATATACTCCAGGATCATCTGAAACGATGTTACTATCACCTTGTCCAAGCATTAAAGGCTGATTAAAAATGGGTAATTATTTAGGTAGTTTGGGTCCAAAGAAACCTTCTCAGGAGGGATCTCATGGACTTCAAAATAGTTGGAAGTTTACTTTCCCACAGAAAGGTATTTATTGCTGACTCATCCTGTCACTCCCATCTAGCTTGATACTTTCAGTCATAAGAGGCAGACTCAAGGCTAGGCATAATGGGCCACATCTCAGGGCTCTCTGCTGCCCTACCACTGAGCACTGATCTGTCTCATAAATCTGTAGTGTCATATCTTGTCATTGCAGTATAATGACTTGTTGGTTGCTATATTTTGTAGCAGAGTGGTAACTTGACAGTAAAATAGGAAAAGATAGACTAAAATATTACAGTATTTAATTTAACTGTTTAACTGGGTACAAATATGTATATCTAGTAGCAGGTAGGCATAAACAGTGGGACATTCATGTCAGGAAAACATCAACAGGTTCTACGAAAATTGAGACCAATAGCACCTTTAGACCAACAAAGATTTATTCAAGGTGTGAACTTTCGTGTGGGGGCATACTTCCTCAAGCAAAATGGAACAAGAATCCTAAGAGTACAGATATATATAAAAGGTAAATCAGTGGCAAATTAGTAAACTGTGTCATAGTATCCAAATTATGCCATATGGTAATTCTTTGCTAAAACAGCTAATCAGTCCTTTTGAGTTCAGTTGTAGCTCACAAAAACATTGGAGAAATAAAACTGTCCATGTTAGTAATTAATGGCAGACACGTTCCCAGTTGTGAAAAGAAATAATTAAAAGAGCCTAGTTGCTTTCCCCTTCTGTCTCCTCCCAAGCATGGAAGCATCCCTGCAAGTGACAAGCTGTGCTGGCAAGTTATCTTGTCCTGAGACTAACATCACATTACAGTCACACTGTCCCAAATAAAATAAAATAAAAATAAGAGGAGATTGTAGCATAATTTGGATACTATGACACAGTTTACTAATTTGCCACTGATTTACCTTTTATATAAATCTGTACTCTTAGGATTCTGGTACCATTTTGTCTGAGGAATTGTGCCTACACACGAAAGCTCACTCCTTGAACAAATCTTTTTGGTCCTAAAGCTGCTATTAAACTTAATTTTTGTTGTGCTTCTTCAGACCAACACGGCTACCCACTTGAATCTATCAACAGGTTCTGTAATATTTGATAGATTAATCCTGTGCAATTTGTGATGCATTAAGCCAAATGTAGTCCATCAGTGTTTTGATAAACCTGAAATTCTGCTGTTTGTCTGAGACGGTCAAAGAGGAGGTTGTCAGAACTGCAGCTGGCTGCAGTCCCTGTTTGAGATAACATTAAGTTTCTTAGGTCATAAATTATTGGAAGCATAATAAATCACAGGCTTAGATTTGCTTCACATAGGAAGCTGATGTTGGTGCATTCATTTCTATGCTGTCCTTAGGATCAGGGTATAAGACAATTAAAGTGTGTGGATCCTTTTAAATGGCAAGTCCTGAATTACAAAAATCTAGGCAAGGCACTGATGCTGATGTGCAGAGAATACGACAATGGCTAATTCCAAACAGAATGTCATATTGACACGCCTTTCCCTTTGTTCACCAAATGTCTTTTCAATCACTGCATGATATGATATCCAGTCTTCTCTTAGCTCTTAAATTGAACTGTTTTGTCTCCCTTAATCCAGTATTTCTTTTGATGTACAAAATATTGAACTGCAGGGTTAAAAAGCTGACAATTGTATTAGAAACTGTGAAATGTTGCCTCTGCAACTAAAAATACCTCCGGTTGTCATGGTAACTGCTATTTGGATAGTGTAGAGGGAATTCTGTATTTTCTGATCTTTTATGAAAAATTGGCCAAAACAGAGTTTTGTATGGTCTGGCCACCCATGGTGGGCATGGTCTTTTAATTAGCAGGGGTCTTTGCTATTATAAAGTGGAAAAAAGGAAAACAAGACATGCCAAAGAGTGCTTTAATGGGCACCTTAAACACTTTGGATGCACAATGAAAGGCTGATACCAATGATCCAAAAAATCTGTTTGTGACATTATGCCTAGCTGTAGCTCAGCTTTCCTCTAGATCTTGGAAAATATAGAGGATGAGGGAAACAACTGTGCTTCATTCAAATCCCAATGAAGTTAAATAAAATACTAGTATTTTGTTTAGAATTCATGTCAAAAAATGGCATTTAAACCTCTCGTAACTGGGAAAGTTTCTGGAGTGTAGCCATGTTGGTCTGCACTAGAAGAGCTGGATTTGAGTATAGCAGCATCATAGATTTGGAGGATATAAGCTTTTGAAAGACAAAGTTCCTGATGAAGGGAGCTATGACCCTTGAAAACCGATATTCCTCCCCCCCCCCCCCAAAAAAAAAAATCTTGTTGATCTGACAGGTCCTTCTGGCCTCAAGCCTAGCTCTTCTAACTGGGAAAATATGTCTTAATGTCTCCTGGAATACTTTATGCTTACAATGTAAAACCTATGACCAGTGTCTCTAAGGGTCAGAATGCCCTAGTTACTGCCTGTTCAGTGTAAGCAATCTGAAACTACAATCAGGAACACAATCAATTGGAGGATTCCACTGCAGTAATTCCCATCTTCATAGCCACAGGGCCAGGTGCCGCTCCAGTTACAAAAATCTCTGTGGACTTTGTTCATGTCTCACTGGAATGAAACTTCTGCTTCTCTATGGATTCCTTGGTTTGAGGAAATGTTGTCAAACTTTTTTTTTAATTTGCAATTTTTTGTGCCACCTTTAAAAATCCATTAACTTTGTTCCAGCTGAGTAACTATGGCAGATAAATTGGTACCAGAAAGCTCATATCCTTCAGCACAACATGACTCATATTCTTGGCTATTTTTGTCACAACTGGTGGCGGTGATACCATACTGTAGAGAGCAAAGCACTTAATTACATTGAAGGGTTTTATGTTTCCCCCACATTCTGAATGATGAGTATGAAATAAAATGCTAAATGCCACCTTGAAGGGAAAAAACTTGACAGCCTCATGTATTTTGGGCACCACAGGAAATTTCATAGCAACAGAAAAAGCAGAGAAGTTTGTTTGCATCATTTAAAAATTGAATACTTTCTGAATATTTTTTCCTTTGCCAGGTTCTGGCATTTTATCTTAACATTTCCTTTGACAGCATCAGACTGAAAGAGTGCACTCACACAATTCTGTATTCACAATAAGATTTTGACATTAAAAAGTGAGATGAGCATTTTCCATAAATTGGCTTCTATACAAAGGCATATACGAGAAGAATCTGTGTATAAAAGGATTTCTCCCACAGACAGATGGCTGATGGTACTCATCAGCTGCTGTGAAAGAAGGCAATGTGATCAGTCACTCCCCCCAAACTCTTATCCATGTCCCTTTATGCACTGGTGGTTTCCTGCATTTTTGCTGTGCATTCCCCTTGGTTCTTTCTTGCATGCCAACTCACTTTCACTTTGCAGGAGCATCAAGGTTTCTTTTTTTCTTTTTCATAGATTTTCAGAGCTCAGTTCATATTCCACTTGCTGTATGTCCAGGTTTTTTAAAAATGCAATTGCTCCTGTTTTTCTTCTTTCTTTAATCTCAAGACAAAGAATTTACATGCATAATGATCTTATCAGAATGTCTCCCCCTCCCCTTTCTTGCCCTTGAGAGGCCAATTCTTCCCTGCCCACCCCAAAGCACCAAGCAGAGATGATGGGACAGCTCAATTGGCAAGAGCTTTGCGGGGGTGGGAGCTCCACTTGGTACTTTGCAAAACAGAGGTTGGCATGGATGGATGGGCGGGGGCAGGAGGGAAGCCAGGAGGGAAGCCAGGGCTGGTGTGGTGGCTCAACTGGCAACAACTGTACATGCAAGGGGAGATTGTCCCTATGTTCCCCCACTGGCTCTACTTGATGCTCTGAGTGAGAGATTGGCATGGGTGGATGGGGGGGGGGGAGGCAAATTGGGAAGGGAACTGCAGCCCAACAATGAAGGAGGAGGCAGCCAGTCACACTGAATATGTGCACATGACAATAACTCCATAAAGCCAAATTTGGAAAATGGTGCAAGGGGAAGATTAAAGCTCCGTCTCTCTCCATACCATGATCCCAGTCCAAATTGGACTCCTGAAGCCCTTCTGAATTGTCCTTATATGGGGAACTTGTAGCTGCTGTCCAACTGTAAGTCCCTGTGGTGTTGTGGCCCAGCTGTAAATGCAGGTTGCCCCACCACAGCCAGCAAGAAACGTGTGTGGAGGAGGAAATTAAGGGAATGGCTTCATTAAATTTTCTATTTAATCTTTTACAACTGGTCTTGTCAGTTCCTTTTAATCAACTCTTCAAGAGTAGTGTTGAACTCATAACGTTAGACTTTTCCCAGTTTTGAAAAGAAAAAAATGAATGAAGGGAGAGCCACAAGGATTTATTGATCTGCTGAAATGGCCACCTGACAGTAATTACAGATAGAAGAATCTCCACCTACAATTTCAGAAAACATGCCCTGCCCAAAACTGACCAATAAAAAGAGACCAACCAAAATATACCTCCCTAAAAAAAAAAAAAACACCCAGTGTATCCATTTTTTTCTAATTGGGGTACAGAACACTTACTTGGGATTAGAATAAAATGTGTTGCGTGCAGGGGCAGGATTCGATTTAAAGGGATGCTGACTTGCCTCCTCTAACAATCTGAAATAAACTGTGAGTATAGAAGGGACCCATGTGATAAGTAGCACAACTCAGACCAGGAAGAACTCCATATTGCACTGTGTACCAAAGATATTACAGCTGAGTCCTCTGCAGACTTACTTTAGTCTAAGTCCACTGATTTCATTGCTGATGTGAAATAACTATTGATTGGAATTGAAATATTAGAATAAGTAATATTGGGTTGTTTTTATATCCTCTTCCCATTTAGTCATCTGTAAGCCACCTCGTGCAAGAGTCTAATCATGCAGAATGGAGATCTCCTAAATGAATGAATGAACGAACAAATGAATAAAATAATTCTTCATAGAACTGAACAGATAATTACTCAACTCCAGCTAGGGACTATAGATATACAAAGGCATCCATGCACATGGGCATGTCCTTAGCCACATGAGGAGCTGAGAGGAATAGTTCCTGAATCTTATCCAGTCATATAATTAAAGCTGTGTGTAACCCAGTACACAAAAACTGGAGTCCTACCGATCAGGGGATTAGGCAGAAGGTTGTATCCAGTCCTTGACACCCCCTTCAAAAAAAGAGCTAATGAAATTTTTAGCTTTTGAAAAGGATCATGTGTACACACATTTGGCTGCTATGTCCCCCTGCTCTTGCAGCTGGGCCCCTAAGAGCCAGAATACAAGTTACATTTTTTTAATGAGTTGGGTTTGGATTCTTTTGGTGAGTTGAGTTCACTGTACCATCATACTAATCTCAGCCAATAATATCAACTGGGCCCGCCTGATAGAAAGAGGTCCTCTGAATACACTCTATTAACTGGGTCTGCTATTGCTGCTAAAACAATTTTAACTGTTTTAATTGAATGAATTAATTGTTTTTAAATAATTATGTGGATATCAATGCTGTATACCAGGGGTACTCAGAAGAAAAAAGGAAATCACAAGGCACAATGATATAGTAGTCTTCTCTATGTTTATAGGTGAAAAGGTTGACCTATGTTTATAGGTCAAACATATGATCAAACATAAAGAGTCAACCAAAACGGGATCCTAGGTTAAGTGACCCGCTTTCTGTTTTATCTTCGTCAGTGGTTGCTCTTCCAATATACTGTCATAGTAGTCGTCATAGTATCACATTGGCAAAATGCTCATAATCGTCTGGGGATTTCATAAAGTGCCCCGTATACCAGGGGTAGTCAACCTGTGGTCCTCCAGATGTTCATGGACTACAATTCCCACGAGCCCCTGACAGTGTTTGCTGGCAGGGGCTCATGGGAATTGTAGTCCACGAACATCTGGAGGACCACAGGTTGACTACCCCTGCTGTATACAACTCAAACCTAGGCTGCTGGTAGGGCACTATTGAAAATAAATAAATAATAGATAGCCGGTTAATGAATAAGCATGAATAAAAAGTACAGCAGATTCTTTTGCATCACTTCAGGCTTTCTGTCACTATCCGAAAAACAATCTCTTTTTAAAAGTAAGAGCAAAATGTATTGTGTTTTCTGAACTGGCAAAACAATTTCGATCCACAAAGTCAATTCTCACAGAAGGGTGTCCTGACCCTACATATTACCGAGATATTTGTTCCTCAAAAATGTAGGCATAGTTCACTAAGCTGAATTAAACTGAGGGCTGAAATGAGTCTATCTGGAAATCTTTAGAGGCCTAACAGGGCTAAGGCAGTCTATACCTGTCACAACTACAGTGAGTACATTTGGGTACAGATAAAACCAGTCTTAGAGCCTCTTGTGGCGCAGAGTGGTAAGGCAGCAGCCATGCAGTCTGAAGCTCTGCCCATGAGGCTGGGAGTTCAATCCCAGCAGCAGGCTCAAGGTTGACCCAGCCTTCCATCCTTCCGAGGTCAGTAAAATGAGTACCCAGCTTGCTGGGGGGTAAACGGTAATGACTGGGGAAGGCACTGGCAAACCACCCCGTATTGAGTCTGCCATGAAAACGCTAGAGGGCGTCACCCCAAGGGTCAGACATGACCCGGTCCTTGCACAGGGGATACCTTTACCTTTTACCTAAAACCAGTCTTAAAATACCATTGACTATTTAAGCACTAGTGTATGTATAATGATCACATAGTTTGTGAGAAAACACCTCTTAGTTTCCCCAAATCTAGTACTGACCTACTGTCTTTGTTGTCTGGTTATATAACGGAAAGAAACCTGTGTAATTGTACAGTCAGACTGTGGGTTTTTTAAAATAATTGATTTAGAATAACCCATAAGCTTGATAATTCCCTAGCAGGAGGGCAGAAGTGTAGCCTGCAGGAAATAGACACCACACCAGGATGTTTGGAATAATAAGGCCACAGCTTTATTACCCTTCTAGCAAGTAGAGTTGGCATGTCATGAGGAAGAATACAACCACAAACCGGTCAGCAGACCATAAATAACCCCAGGTCTCAGATGGCACCTTGGAGAACCAGCCTAGGTGTCAGCCTATAGCGTGGGACTCCTTGCCATCTAAAACCCACCCTGAGAAAGTGGCTTAACAAGGATCCAATGGGTCCTCTGTCTATCTCTCCAAACCACCTGGCAATGCGAGCCTGCCTACACAGCTCTCTCCAAACCACCTGGCATTCTGTTTGCATACACACTGATCTCTTAATGAGATCCCCAAAGATGGAGGGAAACTGATGCGCAAACCTATTTCCCCCAAAAGGATTCTCCCCATGCCATCCTGCCACTGTGACAATAAACAACAGCACTCAACCACATACAGAATAGAAAAAGAGGGATGGAGGGAGGGAAGCTTCCCACTGCAGCATCAGGGAGGAAAGAGGCCGAGCACGTGTGCTTGGCCCCTTTTAAAGGCGTCAGAGATGCCCACTCCTCTCCCTGCCCAACAGAGATGCAGTGCACCTCACAGAGGCTCTAATCAGAGGCTTGACATGGGTGGCATGTCAGAAGAGATGTGTCTTTTTAGCTGCCGGGCTCACTCCTCCACGGCAGCAATGAAGAGCCTAGCGGTAAGTCACAGCTCTAATTATTGGTGAATTCATTCATCACAGTTTGTTAAATAATTGATAAAGATCCATTTTCATGAAACTTTCTTAACAAGTAGCTTCTTCCTTTCAGTTATTTCAAATGGGCATTATATTTGTATATTTTGCTTATCTTTCTTGCACATTGAAGCCATATGATCTCTAGAGCTTTCAGAGTTTTATACTGGTCATAGTATCAAAAGATTCCCTTTTTTTAAATAAGCTAATAAAAATCCATGTCCCATTAATTAAATTAGAGTTTTCAAGTAGTTGAGGTGTTATGATGTATCCGTTTAACTATTTTATACTATGTAGTTGTGGCTGCAATAGAAAAAAGCTAACAAGTCACTCCCAGGTTGCTGGGCTATTAAGGCAGCCTGCTTTTTGTTTCCCAGATTTCTTGTATAATTCCTTTAAAGAAAGCCCAATGTAACTGAGCAGTGGGGAGTGCTTCTAGCCACTCAGTTGTTTTGAGGGCTTTCTCCTGGAGCAGACAGCAGGGGCCGTTCCGCATTCGTCCAAAATAGCACAATGGTTACTAATTGAAATTGCTACAGTTTTGCCGTTATGCACAACGTCGTTGACAATCTGCAACACTCCTGAAATCGATCCGCAAAAAGCGCTTCGTTGTAGCACTTTCAGGGAAATCCCAAAAAGTGGATTCACCCTCCGGAAAGCGCTACACTCCTGAAACCAATCTGCAACACTAGCGGGAAAGTTCTGTGCGTTACCATTGTTGAGGTTTCTGCAAAGTCCCTCCCCCTAGCTCTCTCTTCTGATCTTCCGGCGAAGCGATCGCCATTTTTTTCTCTCCGAGCGATCAGAGATCAACGCACCGGCAAGCCTTCGTTTACCCAGTGAGGCTTCCCCCGGCTGCAGTCACCAAGCACAAGCATCGCAGAGACCCATTTGCTGGTTTATTTTCACTTTATTTTTCACACTGTTTTTGGCCGAAAATCGCGCCCGTGAGGGGGGGATTTTTTTTTCACTCGGGGGGGGGGAGCGTGGCAACTATGAAACGGCAGCTCAGACATCACCTGCTAGCTGGACGGGTCTCTCCGTTGCAACGAATCAACGCATATTCGTTGCAACGGGTGTGTTTTTTTAAACCTTCCTTAAAGGGAAAGGGGCTGTTTGGGAGCATGATAACGGCCGTCCATTGACTGCTTGACGGCCAGGGGCGGGACACAGCTCAGCAATAGCGCTTCCTTTCTAGCGATTTTTGCTGAGACCAGAACCCTGTGGGAAATGATAGAAACGCAACTGGATTCCACTACAAAGGCAGGTATGCATAACAATGAATTCCACTATTTAAAATGGTGATTTTTCGTTCTGCAAACAATTTGCAACATGGATCCCAGTGCGGAATGGCCCCAGGAGTTTAAAGGGCTCTGCCAAGAACTGGCATTAACCTCACAAAAGTTCATGGAAGTGTGTGACCATGGACCCATCATGGACTTTGGTTCCTGAACCACAGACAGGAAAAAACTCATCACAGTTTTTGCTCCATGGTTCTGTCCTTGCCCATCCCTCGTGGAGAGGCAAAGAGATCTCTTGAAGGTCTGAATGGATACTCAAACATTGGATTGGATCGAGCAAAGAATTTCAGCAAGTGTGAAGGGGTGATTTATACTTCTTTCCCCCCTCTGACATAGACTCTCTTTTTATTAAAATTTTAGTAAGATGGTTTGGTAAATAAAGACTACAAGCAGAGGACCTGCAAGAACTCATAGAAAGCACTGCCTTTTCACCTATATTCATTCTATAGCCTCTTTGCCTCCTTCTGGCAGTGTCCACAGTCTCCACCTTTCCTTCTTACCCCTGTCTCTCCTAAGCTCTGTTTGCTCTCCTGTCTTCAGTTTTTTTTCTTTCTCCTCACATTACAGTTTCTCTTCTTTGTTTTCCCCCACCCAGTTATTACCTTTTTGGGTCTCTGTTCTTCTCCTTCTCTCCTTTTCCTGCTTCTTTCTTTTACTTTTTTCAGTAGGACCAAGGCCCAAATGGCCTCTAAAATCTCAAACAAATGGCCTCATGAGAACACACGGGCATTAAAGCTTCTATTATTGGGGTGGGGTTGTTAAAGGATCCATGTACATATTAAATGAGTAGGTCGTGTATAAGAAATGGTTTGATTTCTCTTTAACCTACTGTATCTTTGTCTTGATTTCTCTTTCTGTGTGTATATACTGAGGAAACTGCATATTTCATACTCTTGCATATCTGGGTATAAATGTGGGTGTGCAAAGAAGCCTTTAGTGGCCTTGGCCACTGAGAATTCCTTTGAAATATATAGTGAAACATAAGCCTGTCATCTGTGATTGTTTTAAATTAATAATTCTGATAAATGTGAAAGCACTGCAACCACCAAACAGTGGAAGGCAACTTTCTCTACTGCTACATGGAGCTTTCAAGAAGCTCCAAAAACAAGTTCCTAAAATATATATGAATGAAAAGCAATGGTCTTTGTCAGCTGACACACTATTCTGCTCAATGGTGGTGACAGACTCCTAGTTAAAGTCAACAAAGCCATTCTGTATATATGAGCACATTCCTTATACACAACGGTATTTATCTAAAATTAGGATAATGTGCGCCTGGGGCTAAATGTCAACAAGAGAATGGGGTTTTCAGTCAAGCTATTTTATTCCCCTTTGAGAATGGTAAAAGGCATTTGTATGTGTTCTGACATGCTCAATAAATTGAGTTGTGATGTTTATAACAGGCATGCTCCAGCAAAACATCGCTGACTCATTACAAACAAACATTAATGTGTTCATTGCAATTGAATTTTTAAAAGCCCATTTCAACATTGCATCTAAAATCTCTTTGTTTGATAGGTAAAATGTTAAGATTTGACTGCTAGACACAAGTTTTTTAAAAATAAGTAAGCGGATCCATTCGCAGTGCAATCCTCCTAAGCAGAATTGAAGTCAATGGGGTTAAAAGAGTGTAACTCAATTTATCACTGCACTGATTGCCTAAACATATAGCTATTTCTCTGGTCCTCCCATTGCCTGACATAGCAGGCATCTACCTGTGGTTCCTGTTATGTGTAGTGAGAATTATAGTGAGAAGCATTCCTTAGGGACATAGACTGGGTGAATTGGGGCCATATGCAATTTTTAATATCCAAGGACCAAGCTGTTGTCATCAAGACAGAATTCAAATCCTTCTATACAACAAGATCAGTCAAATTAGAAAGAGGACTTTGGTAAGGAGCAAGCTATGTAAGATGCTAAGCCTAGAAGAAAGAGAACCAGCCAAGAATGACAAACCAGGATCAGGATCTGGAAGTTCAGGGAAAAAACATGTAAATATAGTCACTGTAGGACTTTTAGAACACAAGCTCTGCTTACATTTTTGGATGCCATCCATATAAAAATAAACAAATACCCAAACTTGCACATGAGAGAAAACTGTAGACTCTTTGATGTGAGGTTTCAATAGGCAGGGGTGCAGTACTTATTTTTAATCTTGCAAAAAACATGTAAGTAGACCCTTCTCTCCATCACTGTGAATTTTCTGAAGCATTTTTAATTAACATCCAGTTCTTATTTAAACACAGTGAAACCCAGGATTATATGTGAAGCTACCTATTATGTATAGCTCCGAGATTCCTTTCACAGACGTCTAAAAAAAACAATACTATTAGGGTTGCCAGCTCTGGTTTGGAGAATACCGGGAGATATTTTAGAGTAGAGCCTGGAGAAAATGGAATTTGTTGAAGTGAAGGAGCTTGTCAGATATAATATTATAGAGCTTAGCTGTCAACCGAATATAAATAATCAAATTATATTAACATTTGCCGCACACAATTTATGAAGTAAAGAAGTTAAAAACATAGACAAAGCACATAATGTGCTCCATACAATGCTAGACCAAATCTGTTTCAACCACAAAATGGGTCTTCTTGAGAGGTTTAATTCCAAACATACATATGACACAGTACAGAATGTAGCCAGGGAGATTTTTTTTTCAAATTTATTCCCTATGAATAACAAGATCAATTAAAACGGAACTGATCAAAGATGTCCATTTATCAAATGTAAGTCTCCCTCTCCCCAGCTGCTAAAAAGTTCTGGCATGTGTCATTAGCTTCTGTGCATGTATGAAAGCATCTTCTAGCAAGCCTATTGATCCTGTACCTTTAACCTTAGTGCCAGTGTTCGGTATTGTGATATGGAAATGGAATACAAAGTCGTTTTCATGCCTGAGTGCATGGCGTCTATCCCGTTTCCTACTGAAATCTCAGTTAGTTCAGAAACTCTCTAATTTATATGCTATGATAGTTGCTAGTACAGCCAGCAGGGCAGTCATTTTTGGATTAACTTCAACTTCAATCATATCTGGGATTCCATTTTTCTAGTGAATAATGTATGCAAATCATTGCCTTAGCAACTCCTGCCTGGTTTTGTTTTTGCAAAATTACATTCTTCTCTAAGCCCATTTGTTTCTGGTTATTGAAATGCATATTGATAAATTGCAAAGGCTAGCAATCATGACTGGAAGAAAACATTCACCACTGAAAGTCTTCATGCTTATTTTCTATTATTATTATTATTATTATTATTATTATTATTATTATTATTATTATTATTATTATTATTATTATTAGATTTATTACCCGCCACTCCCTTGCGGCTCGTGGCGGGTTACAACAGTTTCTTTGTTGAGATGTGTTTATTATTATTACAGCTAATAGTTTTTAACAGCTAATAAAACTTAAGTAAATTTACTTTGATTTGCTGAGATGTTAGGTAATAAAATGAAAGTACTATATAGATCAGCAGGTGGGGCTCTCTAAAGCTCAGAGAAGCAGATGAATGTGAAGAAAAAAGGCATATGTCTTCACAGCTGAAGGATGTTTAGCAAAAATACTATTATTATGTTCAAAATGTTATTAGTTTTATTTTTAAAACTATCCTAATGATTATGTACACACAGAGACATGACTTTTGATATGCCACTTGATATTGAAATAGCTAAGTTACTCATGGTCATTGGTACATGACAAAATTATAGAACAAAAAAGCTGATTGGTTACTCATGGTCCACTCATGCACTTTTCTTGTCTCATGTAACCACATCATCATACAATGATTCCATTTCAAAAGGCTTCTCTGGGACAAAATGAATTTCCCCAAGGATCTAGTGTCGAAACAAGCCTTGGCTATCACTGATATGTATATGAAGTGAGCCAAGTGGTTTCCAACTTCCAACTTGTTAGTTACTGAAAAGCAACCCTTTACTCAAAAACTAGCTTGGTGTAGTGGTTAGGAGTGAAGACCTAATCTGGTGAGCCGGGTTTGATTTCCTGCTTGTCCCCCACATGCAGCCAGCTGGGTGACCTTGGACTCTCCACGGCACTGATAAAGCTGTTCGACCAAGCAGTAATCTCAGGGCTCTCTCAGCCTCACCTCACTCACAGGGTGTCTGTTGTAGGGAGAGGAAAGGGAAGGTGACCATAAACTGCTTTGAGATTCCTTCAGGTAGAGAAAAGCAGCATGTAAGAACCAAGTCTTCTTCTTTTTCTTCTTCTGTTTGGGAATACATACCAGAAATTCACAATTCCTGATTTCTGCTGCATGTCTTTTCAATCTGCCAACCTAAAAGCATTCTCTCTTAATATTTTATGGCATTTAACTCTGTTAATATATCAAGCATGGATGCTATTGTTAAGAGTGAATTAGCCCATAGGAGGTGTGCTTGCCATAGAAAGTATGAATCAGATTCAAAGCTGAGATAATGCGACATTTTTTGCATTATGTTCTTATAAAGACCACTTGGGGCATATGAAAACCGTGAGTTATCATGAGTACTGTTTTCCTTGCTATTTCTTAGGAACCTTAGAATGTTCCTAAAGGGAGCCCATGCAGAATATTCCTTTGCATGAACCAGCACTCAGAAACACAGAGGTGAGGCTTCTCAAACATTTTGTAGGAAAGAGTGACTCTGTTAAAAACAAAACAAAAATCACTGTAATACCTTTTCTTAATAACACCGGACTGAACCAGAACATTGTGCAATTTGGTTGATCATTGTAAATGGTATCAATTTTGTCCTTGCCCGTGAATTTTACAGTGAGCAATATGGGTGATTACAACTTTAATTTGTTGAAAGCCTTGGGTTATGAAGGTCCCCACTAGGATTCCAAGAACCAGACTAGATGGCCTTCAGGGATGTTCTTGTCTACAATTTTGTGTGACATTGCTGTAAATAATCCCATGATCTGTATTTCATCATACATTACCAGTTCAGTAAATGATTATCCTGGGGGAATAAAAGAAAGTATCAAAGTAGCATAGGCTCTGAAAAATCTTGGGGGAGTCAATTAAGTTTTAAAGGGCTCATTGTAGTAAAAAAATATGACAAATCTAAGAAGCATGCAAGGATCATTTATTCAGGTCAAGGTACAATTATCATGGAGATGCAGTATAATGAAGGACAGTGATATATAGGCCCTGACCATGGCCACTGAAAAGTTTTTTTGTTAAAGGACTTCCAAACACCAATAAATCATATTTCAGCTGTAAGCTACAAATAGGCCACACATGCTGTTGATGGACCGGCATAACCCTGAATCTGGGCCCCGGGTATTCTGTAAATTAAATTTCACTTTGATCCTGGACTATGCAAAATTGAAATTTTATAGTATTTCAGGTTCAGGTCTTAAATGAAAGGATCAATAAAATTCTACATAAAAAGGGCAGCAATGGAGGGTCTGGCTGTCATGGGCCATGATTCCCTTAGCTCATCCCTACCATCGGGAAGGTGGGATGGGGAACTGGCAGCTGTTAGGGCTGGCCCACATGCAAGGGCAGTACAATGGGACTTGTTACCAGAGCATGGATGTCTGTCAATTCAGATGGAAGAATGCAGGGATTTGTACCAAGTGGCCATTAAGTGTTGCACAATTGTGAGTGGCCACCTGGCCCAGCCTTGCATCTGTGGGGGCCAGGCTGCCCATGGCCAGTGCATATACCATCAAGCGGCTCTCTGCCCACAGGGTGGGTGTTAGGAGCATGATTCAGTCAGGGCATATGGCTCCCATCATTTACATGGGCTTGATGGGGCCTAATGGGACCCCCACCATACCCTAAATATGCCAATGTTGGTCCATCACTGTTATCATTGTATTCTCAGACTGGCAGTGACAAAGGTTTTTCATATGAACTACTACCAAATTCTTTAACTGGAGATTGAATCTGAACCTTCTGTGTGCCTAGCAGATATTCTGCCACTGAGCCACGGGCCTTCCCCAGTATATAATAGCTAGCTCCCCAGTGTGGGTGAGGGATCCATGTCTCCCAGCTCCGCTTTCGCACTGGTGCTTAGGCAGGAGAATTTTACAAAATGGCCATCAGGCTGATGGTGTGATGGCACTTGCAAGACCAACCCCAAAGGAATGCCAGTCCTTTTTGTAAGAGCCAGCTTGGTGTAGTGGTTAGGAGTTCAGACTTCTAATCTGGCAAACCATGTTTGATTCCCCGCTCCCCCACATGCAGCCAGCCGGGTGACCTTGGGCTCACCACAGCACTGATAATGCTGTTCTGACTGAGCAGTGATATCAGGGCTCTCTCAGCCTCATCTGCCTCATAGGGTGTCTCTTGTGGGGAGAGGAAAAGGAAGGTGATTGTAAGCCGCTTTAAGACTCCTTCAGGCAGAGAAAAGTGGCATATAAGAACCAACTCTTCTCCTTCTTTTTAGGAAACTTTCATAAAGATTCCAAAGATTCTCAGAGGAGTGTGACATCACGTCTATGTTTTTATAGACATGAAAGCACACTGTCGCCAACAGCAATCACTGACGACCCCACAACCCAGTCTTCTGCTGGTTTCCAGACCTAGTCCAATTCAACCTATCTACCACATTTTTATGCTGCCCTTCTAAGAACATGAGGGTGGCTTGAAGGCTTCCCCCTACATTTTATCTTTTCAACAAACTGTGAGAATCAGGCTAAACTGCTAGAGAATGATTGGCTCAAAGTCAGCCAGCGTGCTCTGTGGCCACACGGGTATTTGAGCTTAGATCATTTGACACTCTGACCATAACAGCACCTTGGCTTATTGCATGAAGAGAGTGGAAGAAAGCCCCATTCTGCACTGCAAAGTAGCTTTAGGAAAAGAGCACAGGCCTGAAAGTCTGGCATGGTGAGAGGTTGCAGATCCATTCCCATAATGTGGTTTATATGCAGGGAGCGGCACAGCCCTGAAACTGTGAATATAAAATAGGATAGAAATAAACCCTGTCTATTCTTGAATGCAAGGGAGGGAAAAGAGACAGCAGATAAATTGCACATCTCCCCTGCCATGACAAAGTGCCTACCTTGGAGGAATATATTTCATATGAACTCTCTTGAAGGCGGTTAAGAACACATTGTGGTACAGATTGGGTGGGTGGAGGTAAACACTTCTTTAACTTTACAACAAAAGGTATAGTCAAACCATACAACAGTGGGGTGAGAAAGGCCTCTTTCGGGCATGAAGTCATGTCAGTCTCATCTCATACAACAGGGAGGCTACACACTGTCCTCGGTAGGGGGCAATCAACCCTTTGTGCGTAATTGTCAGCATGCATATTTTCCAGCCATGGTGTGAGCTATCCCAAGAGCAGGTTATTGAGGACACATTATGTTTAGATATATTGAAGCTGCAAAATACTTCCGTTGCTCTTTCCCCGCAAAGTGACCTTTGTGTGCAGCACAATCTCCCAGGATAGAAGAGTGTTAAGAAATGTAATGCCAGAAAAGGTCTTAAGGATGTGACATCTCTATGTAAATATCAGCATCAAATGTCTGAGCATTAATTTTTCAAATATAGAGTAGCCTTTAAAAAGCAAGATTGGATTGAACTGCAGCAGCAGAGCTGTGGTACCCAACTAAAATCTTTTTTTTTGAAAAATCCAGGGCCAAAGAGAAGGAACTTTTTGAATGCATGAATCTGTCCATTCCTGAGGCTAGTGGGTAATTAATTTTAGACAAAGCAAAAAGGCTATTCTTTGCTTTAGGATGCTTAGGGCTGATCCTGCGTTGAGCAGGGGGTTGGACTAGATGGCCTGTATGGCCCCTTCCAACTCTATGATTCTATGATTCTACTTCACTGTCATCATTAACGGCTTCAGCATGTTCCCCAGTCATATAATTTAAACATTGCAGCAAATATTTTTGATCGCTGAACTTAACCTTGTTCAAATGTGACAGTCAGACATGAGCTAATCACCTGGGCTGTTCATCTGACATGGAATAACTGTTCATCTGACACTTAATAGCTCACAGGTTTGCACATTGGTTTGTATTTCCCCTCCAGAAAGTAAGCATGAGTCAAAACACTGCAGATCCAAACAGAATAGTAGCGGTTAACATTGCTGATATGAATCCATAAGAGAATGTTGTTGTTTTTTTAAAAAAACTACAGCACTTAGTTATAACTGATTTATATGATTATCTGATTTAATGATGACAGTGAATCATTTGCCCTACATTCCCCCTCTACTGTGCCACTGGAGGGGATTGGTACTGAAAAAGTGCTCAGTGACTATCAAATATCTATTGCCATGATTTCTGAATTTTAAAAAGCTAGCCCTTTTCCTTGCAGAATTATAAGTGGAAATGTGCAAGCTAGAAACTTAATTGTTAAATAAATTCCTCTAATCATAGAGTCATAGAATCATAGAACAATAGAGTTGGAAGGGACCTCGTGGGTCATCTAGTCCAACCCCCTGCACTATGCAGGACACTCACATCACAATCGCTCATCTACTGTAACCTGCCACCCCTTTGCCTTCATAGAATTCGCCTCTCCATCAGATGGCTATCTAGCCTCTGTTTAAAAATTTCCAAAGATGGAGAACCCACCACCTCCCAAGGAAGCCTGTTCCACTGAGAAACCGCTCATTTTACCGATCTCGGAAGGATGGAAGGCTAAGTCAACCTTGAGCCGGCTGCTGGGATTGAACTCCCAACCTTATGGACAGACAGCTTCAGACAGCATTTCTGCCGCTTACCACTCTGCGCCGCAAGAGGCTCTGAAAGTGCCTTACATGTTAGTATTTCTTCTGTTATGAATCCAGAGAAGGAATGGGTCTGTGCTAAGGACTGAATTCTAACTTATAGACTGTGCGGTGGCTGCACCCGGCCACCACCAGTTCCTCGCAGCAGGGCAGCATGCCTTTCCACTTCCCATGTTCGCACGGGAGATGAAGTCCCCTGGCGTACACAGTCCACACACAACTCTGAGGCTGGAAGCTTCCACCGCACCTTGCAGCAGTGGTGGGGTGAGAGGTGCGGGGGGTCCCACTATTATGGTGGAGGGGGTGTAGAAATCCCCCATTCAGCTCCACAGCACCGTGAAGCCGAATGGGTCATTTTGTGTTCCTGCGGGGATGTGGAGGCCTGGCCCGACCATACCTCTGATGACCGCTGCAGCAAGAAAGGGGATGTGGAAAAATCAGTGTTCCCTTGCTGTGGGCCATTAGAGGTCCTAAAGTGGGCCAGGGTCAGGAGGGGGCCTGGAGGGTGCTGGCAATGTGCATAAGTGAGTATTAGCCCCGGCACTGGTCCACCCCTCCCTGCCCATGCATAATCAGTCATAATGATGCTAAGACCCATGAACCAGTCTTCTGCGTAGAGTGAAAAGTAAAACATGAAATCAGATTTAAATTTTATAAGAGACCCTATATTTTCCTTTTCAGTGATTCATAAACACATAATCACGTATAATCTCCACTCACAGAGAGTATACAAGAGCAGTCTAGATCATATAAAGAGTGGTGATAAAAAAAACACAGGAAGCCAGGTATGGCAGAACAGAATGTAGAAACAAAAACTCACACAGCATGCCCTCTGTTTGACATTAGGAATTAATGTGTAATGTTCTGCTTTTATTTGTTCAAAGTAGACAGCTTTTTAAAAAAAAATCAAAACCACGTTAACATAAATCTTTGGTTTTCTTCTGTATGTAGTGGGCAGCATCAGACTACTTTGTACATTCCACATGACTCAGATTAAGTATATGTAAGGGGACCCTAATGATTCTCTGACAAACTCTAAAGAGCTTTTACTTGTACAAGGAAAGAAATAGATCTGCTGTCAATATTTCTTATATCTATTTCATATCAGTGACAATCTAAAAACAGTTTACATAATACTTGTTATTAATTTAAGTTAAAAGCAAAATATCTGTCCGTGGCTTTGAAGAGAGATTTCTATATAGATACATTGTTGTTATAGCTTCTCCATTCTTCTTTCGAAATTGTATTGGTCCTATATAACATAGCTATTTGCTAATTTGCTACTAATTTACTTTGTCCTTATATCTGTACTCTTATCATCCCAGTTCCATTGTCTAAAGAAGTGTGCATGCACATGAAATCTCATGCCTTGAATAAATCTGTGTTAGTCTTAAAGGTGCCATTGGACTCAAATTTTGTTGTGCTTTAGTGTCTCTCACTATAAGCATTTACCTTTGTGGCACATACAATGAACTTCATTAAATGTTATAGTTCCACATATAATTCCATATTATACAGTGATGACAGCCATCTCCCACCTACTCCCAATCCCACTGGAAAAGGATGAATGGTTATGTGCCTATATCTTAATTGTGCATTTAGCCTTAAAGAGACAGTCACAGGCTAGGCTGGTAACCACACTAGTTCAGTGGATTTGTGGACAAACCAAAAACCAAACCACAAACCCCATGAACCCAACTGGCACACATATGAACTGAACCTGGTTCATGAATCTTCATCTACTTCCCAAACTCACAAAGCAAAAGATAAGAAATGAAAAGAGGAAAAGGAACAAATGGGAAGAAGCAAAATTGGAAGCAGAACAGATGGGATTTGATTCCCCCGTGATTATCATGAGTCTCTACTTGTCATCCCTAATTTCCACAAGCCAGAGATGTCAACTAGGAGGAATGGCTGGAACACTTCTGACACCCAGCAGCTCATTGTCCAGTTTTCACTGCCCAGTGAACCTACAGTATGACATGACTTTTTAAAGCCATGCCATGACTTTTTAAAGCCATGCCATGGTAAGACCAGCGTTTTTCATGTTTCATTCTGAATTTCTCAGATGAACAACAGGTCTGGATGAAAAAATTGGCCATGTTTACCTTTCAAAACAAGCAAACATTTTCCTTTGTTAACTTAAAGGACTTCAAGGAAAGCTGTTTTGTTGCACAGTGTGGGTTCACATTTGTGTATTGTCCTCACCTTTCACAGAGACACATTTTGCCTGTGAAGGTTGTTATTCCAGTACATGATTGGAAGCGTTGCCATGGAAATAAGAACTTTCAGAGGATCACAAAGGATAATCTTGAATCCCACACTAAGGCTGTTATCTTTCATTTTCAGGCTAAAAAAGAGCAATCTGCTGTTGCAAATATTTAAGTGTCCCTTACTAAAATGGTTCAGTAGTGACACAATCACATTTTAGAGATGTTTAAAGGTGGGGAGGAAAACTCTCATAGTCTTGCAGAGAGGGGGGAAACCACACAAGGAATGAACTGGAGTAAAAAATGGTGAGGGAGAGAGTTAAGTATTATCTCATCTTATATTTTCTTCTCCTCAAATGGCTTATCTAAATAAATAGGTTTTCCCTGTATCAGAGATATGGTCTTAGTCTAGTTGAGCAAACGTGCCCTCCAGGTTGTGTGCTCAGATCTCAGTCCCCCAGTTTTCAGGGTGTCAAGTTTCTTCAGTTGCTTAGAAATCACAGCCCTTGACTTAGTGCAAAAAGTTGCATTTATTTTGAAGCAAGCTAGTGAACCTGACAAGTACCTTGTCAGAACTGGGGTATAATAGAATAAGCACAGCATATAACCACCTCACCCACACCCCCTCCTGTGAGAACCCGAGAAACGTGGGAGAGGCTAGGCAGATAATCGGGTGCTCAAGGCCGTGGTACTGAATTCTGGAGACAGGGAAGATGGATTGGGGAGGGGTGGAGGAAGCTGTGAAAGGGAAAGGAAGGGAAGGAATTAGGGGACACAATAAACTCTCTTGATCTACACATCAAAGAGAATCAAAACAAATGGCAGAAGGATAGCATTTTGACACAGGGGCCCAATTTGGACAGATTGTTGAAGCCAGTTTTCGCTACCTGAAATATTCCAGGGAGTTGTTTTCCTCACTGGAGGCTGCATATGTACCAATCCGATACATGCAAGTTTTCAGTGTGGTAAATAGTAGCTTCTTGGAAGGAATTAACTGTTGTGGGCAACATCTTTCCTAGCATCCTAAAGTGGGAAGGGGCAGACGGAGTCTGATTTTGAACAAAATGAAGTGAACCTTTTCCTTCACAACATGTCAGTACCTTCTTTGAAGCACCCCCCCCCCAGTTAACATGGAATAAGTTGCAATTTTTACAAAAACCTTTAAAACTTTTACAGCATTTTGATAGGAAGCCCATAAGATTCTTAATGATTCTTATTACAGAGTGAAAAAGCGGGAAAACAAGGACAGAACTTTACTATTCTGAAGCTGTACCAAAGACAGTCAAGACTAAACAATATTTAGAACTTCGGATCAAAAGATGATTGAAAATATCTCAGCCATTTGAAACATCTTGATTTAACCACGGGGAAGAACCTCCTATATACCTTTAGTCCTATAATTCTACTGATGTAGCTCCAGAACAAATATAGGAGGACAGCTGGAAGAATTACTTTGGAAAATAAGGAGGAGCCTGGCTGTTTACTATCAAAAGATCAAAGGTACAGCTGAAACAATCCCTCATTTTATTGAACAGGAACAGTTGAGAAGTGGATTTGATGTTGCTGGTTTATTTGCTGAATTACTTTTATTTTATATGGTGCTCATTTTTAAAAGCATTGTTTTTATGCAGTTTCATGGATGCTGCCTCAAGTATCTCTGATGGTGAGAGTGGAATACAAATGTTAGAAATAACAAAATGGTTGGGTCCATTCTTCTGCAAGGAAGTAATCTCCTAAGAGCTCAGGAAGCCCTATCGGACACACAGAACTTGTATATTTATAGACAGAGAAAAATTGACCCTCCCTCCCAGGGAATGTATTGGCAATGCAATCCTAAACAGTTCTGTCTTTATACAACCAATGAGCCCAATGGCCTTCAAAGGGTGCAGATGCTTTTCTGCATTAAGCAGAAGCCCATTGGCACCTTAAACGCTCACAAAATTTATTCCAGCATAAACTTTCTGAGTCAGAGCTCACTTCATCAGATCAAATACAAGCATGCCCTGGAAACATTTCTGAATGTTTTCCCCTAAAACATTTGGAAAGGTTGATCATAGCTATAGCTTTACACTCTAATTAAGCACTACTTATAGCAGAGCCAGATTGGAGTCCAGTAGCACTTCAGAGGCTAACTAGATTGGGGAGGGGGGTAATAAGGTCTTGAGGATCAAAGTTCCCCTTGTCCACATTGAACCTTGAAAGCTCATACCTTGAAAATTTTGTTGGTGTCTAAGGTGCTCCTGGACTTCTAGCTCTTCTAAAGCAGACTAACACAGCTTCCCTCTGAAACTGCATATAAGATAGACCACCTATTGTTTTTTTTTGGGGGGGAGGGGTGATTCGAAAAAGTTTTCCCCATTTCTACAGATGATCAGCACAAACCGAGATGAAAGCAGGAGAGATTCTACCACACTTCAATCTTTTATTTTAATCTACTTCTGGCATTTCAGCAAAAAACTTACATTCAGTTCCATGATGTATGTGCCAAAAGGGTTCACAGTTAATCTAACTACTGCTAAGGCTTTGATGATCCTTGATAGCTTATATATCTTCTGCTGAATATAATTCCACAATTATAGTAAGTATAAATGATACTTTCAGGTAACACAGCCTATAATTTTTGAACCAATGAAACGGCTATGATCATACTGTATAAAACTCATGTCACTTCCCTTGCCGTTGAGGCAAGCATTTGGAAAGTAGGTTAAATTTAGGTTGCTAGGAAACAGAATGGGAACCTAGCAACTGCTACTAAAAATGAAGTCTGTCTGTGTGCATTATATAATGTCCAGGAGAATGTATACCAACACATTCTTTAGAAGTCTTAAATAATTCTAAGGATGAATCTTCATCCATTTCCTAGCCCCACAACAGTTGGCAAAATGGTACCCGTTCTTTTTGTAAGTAATATGACCTCTTTTCAGAATGTTACAAATCTAGAAATCTTCAATGTAACAGTGGCAATTTGTTTTATTTTTGAATAGGAAAATGAACGAGTGATGTCCGGGTCCCCTCCAAACAGCAAAAGGATTAAAGTGAAGTTTAAAGTGAGCACTCCCATCTGATCTCCCCCATGACCCCCAGTTCACAAGCACGGTTAATTGGGGTTGTTGCTTCTGTCTAAACTTCTGAATGCTTTAGAGCTACGGTTTTGGCAATAATGTAGGACTGAAAAAAATTAGGAGGAAAACTGACAGAAATCATTGATCAAACTCTCATATTCCCCTCCAAGTAGCAATTTTATCATAATTCTCAAGGTATACAGTATAAATTGAACTTCCATGGTAATGCAAGCTGGCTTTGAAATTAGGCCTCCTTGGCTCACAAAATATGAAACCTTGGCATGTCCAGTGGAAATGGTGCTCAAAGTAGTTCACAGAAGGAATGGGAAAAGCAGGTTATGGTGTGCTGGAAGAATAAACAATTTCTCTCTCTTTGCAGCTCATCTATCCCACTGCTGAATGAGCATTTAAAGCATAATGGATGTTTAAAGCAGCTTTGAATTGTTGTTTGAAGCTTTTTGATTTGTTCTAGAAAAAAATAGTAACTTATATGTGAAATAGTATTCTTAAACATTATAAGCTAGAGATAAAACTTAACAGTTTTCCACTTTTGGAACTGCACAGAAGTAGTCCAGCAGCTGATAAAAGGCATTTTATACGCGATACTTTTTCTTCAGAATTATTTGCCACATGAAATTACATTTCCAAATGAAAGTCAAAACAAAGGGCAATTTCTTTTTGCTGATGATTTTAGAAGAAATGTCTATAGGACACTATTCTTTTATTTATTTATATCTGAATTTATATACCGCTGCTTACCATAGTCTTGCAGCAGTTTACAATAAAACAATAAAATATAGTACCCTTAGTTTGGACCCAAGCTGCATATAGCCTTACAAGTTAAAACCAATACTTTGCACTTAATTCGGAAATAGACTGGTAACCAGTGAAGATGACACAACACCGACTGGATGTGGGTCCTCCAAGATGTTCCAGTGAGGACCTCGCAGCCGCATTTTATACCAGCTGTAATTTCCGGATCAAAGCCAAGGGTAGGCCCGCATAGAATGAGTTACAGAAGTCTAACCTGGAAGTGACTGTTGCATGGATCACTGTGGCCAGGTCTTCTGAAGACAGGTTTGGTGCTAGTAGCCGCACTTGGTGTAGATGGAAAAATGCCATCTGGGCTACCTTAGTGATCTGAGCCTCCATAGAAAGGATCCTGTAATACTGTGCCTTTCACTTCCAGAGGCTTCAATGCTCATATGGAAGGCTGGGCAAGAAGGGAATCCCATTGCTGTGACTGCCAAGAAAATGCTAAGTAATCTGTGTGGCTGAAGAGCTCGAGAAAGCCCTGAATGATTGGAGATGTTTTTTCAATAGTTTCCAAAATTTTAATTTTCCCACTTCAATAATTTTTGTACTAATTAATTTTGGGTTTCTGTTGACTGAAATATGAAAAATATTTTAACTGAATTCTAGACAGTTTTGCCAAGTTTGGACACCGTCCCTTCCTGTCTGAACAACAGGCACCATGCAAACTGAGAGTCCTGAGAGAACTGTGCCAGGCTTCATGTGGAGGAGTGGGGAATCAAACCCAATTCTCCATGGTAGAATCCCCTTTCCCTGACTACACTGTTTCTCCTGAAAGGGCTGTATTTCTCTATTGAGTAAATATAGCTTTCTAGAAATAGTCTCACGCGTGCTTTCAAAATTTGTTATATAACACCTTGTGCAAGCAAAGACAAAAGTGGGTATATAGGAAGTTTGACTTTTCCTAAATTCCTAATAAAACTTTTTCTAATAAAGTATTTTTGGCTCCTATAGGAAATTTAACTTTTAATGTGTTCTGCATTTTCCATGTATTTCTTTCTTTCTTTCTTTCTTTCTTTCTTTCTTTCTTTCTTTCTTTCTTTCTTTGCTGCTTTTTTACAGGTTCCTCACATATGCTAATAAGTTCATTTTATTTTTTTGACATTTCCAACAATTCAATGTCCTTTGGAGTAATCTACCTATATAAGAACATTTTGTTTTCTCTTAACATGTGGTTGGCTGTGAATCTGATTTGTTTTTCCTGTAATCATTGATATCAAATTCATTTTGTGCATACTGGGAATTCATTTTGTGCATACTGGGAATCACTAAACATATACCTATAACAAATAGCATAATAATATAGTATTTCTGGCAGTATGAAAGATTATGGCAACAAATATTTCTGAGATCAATCATGAGGAAGAATTGCAATTTCTTGATAGAGATTGTACTGCTATGCTGTACAGCTTCTTCTGCAACAGAAGGAATATTATCCAGTTTTACAAGTTCAAAAATACTGCAGTTGCTCTATCTGGCCATCTCAATTGCATTTCTGCTCTGATCATCACAAAACTACTGTTCAAAACATTTTGCATGTTCAAAGTGAGCATTAAGTATATTGCTCCAAATGAGATGTTGCTATAACTTGTCAAGAACTTTCCAACACTTTGAAGTCACAAATCTAAGCTGTTGATCATTTCATGATCTGCAACAATATTATTATGCTCTGGCTGCAGTGCTAGGTATGCTTATTTGGCAGCAGTCCTGTTAAAATCAATTGGACTAACTTCTCAGAAAACATGGCTAGGATCAGTGTGTAAGTGTTTATGCCTAATATTCACTTGGTATGGGAGACTGAAATGTACCATGGGATAATGCAACAACCACACACATTTCTGTAATGAGTAGATGGTTGCTTAATTTTTTTAAATGTTTAATAAATCTTTCACAACATTCTTAGAGAGATGTCCAAAGACAGAGCATTAACTGCATAGTCAAAAAAAGCCCAAAAGCATGTTCTTATGGTCCTCAGGGCCATTCCACCCCCAGAAAATATAGTGAGTCACTTACCTTTTGCAGACGCCATATTTTTTGCATTTCAAACAATGTCATCTGCATCCAGACTCCCAGTAGCAAACTGGCAGCTACATTCTCCAACTTAGTGCTAGCTGGGAAATCCTTACAACTGGATTCCCCCAGCTTTGTAGCAAGAGCAGCAGGACAGCAACCAGCAACCACTAGTGAAATGGCTGTGCATAACCAAAGCAAGCAAAGTAGAAAGATCGCCATGTTAAGTGCCCACCCACCCCCTACCTTCCTCTCACTTCTCCCAGCAACGGGGCTTTTTTTTCTTTAGCAAACTGTCTAGAGCAACACATACTCATTGCTGCAGCCAGGCAGTATAAAAAAAAATCTCCCAATTGATGCACAAGCATCCTTCTCAGACCCCCCCCCCCCAAAGGTGAAAAAATTACTTCTCCTAAGCTTCAGGCTGGAGGTGGCATTAAAATAAGCACTATGCATCTATGAGTAGATGCATAGGCATAGCAATGAAGAAGTTTCATTTAAAAAAAAAGATCACTTTCCCTTTAAGACTGGGGAGAAAGGTGATTGGCTTGCTGCCTGATTGACAGGCAGGGAGAGACTCATGGATATAGTGAGTCCCTATCCTCCACTTTAATCAGCCGTGCAGAGTGTCAGGAAGTGGGAGAGGAAAGTGAGAGAGTGAGGAGGTGAGGAATGGCGGGGGGGGGGGTGAGATTTTGAATAGTGTTAGGCTATTGAGCTGGCTTAACACTATTTTTTTAGAAGTGCAGAATGTCCCTCAGTATTCATTTGTACTATAACCAGAGTTAAAGAAAAACAGGTATTCTTTGAGGAAAGTTCTTTGTTTTATGCTGTTAAAATATCTTTTTACAGTTGTTATCTCATATAAGAAACCATTTAAAATCAACAAAATCAACTGAAATCAACTAAAATATGAATACAGTATTCTTTCCAATCTCTCAGAGGCCTGGGTAGACAGATATTATCTACTGTTTTGTTTTTCCAATCAGCAAAAAGATATAGAGCAACGTTTGAGCCCAGTGACACCTTTAATACCAACAAAGTTTTAGTCAACGTATAAGCTTTTGTGTGCATGCACGTTTCTTCAAATACAGTGAAACAAGATGTCCTCAACCATTACATATTGGAAGTGAAAGGATTGGGGGGAGGGGGGAGTTGCCAGGAAGGCCTAGTTAAAGTCAAGATGCATAAGTAACTGGACAATTATAGCTGAGATTGGATTAAATCAATTGGAAACATCTGTAAATTAGCATGTAAGTACAAGTGCAAGCATATTCATATAGGTGGGATCTTTCTGAATATGTTCCCCAGAGGGTGCTTTGCTCTATGACAGCAAATTGTCTGGTAATCCCTAGTCCCAAAGAGGTCCAACTGGCCTCAACCAAGGCCAGGACTTTCTCAACAATGGCCTCTGCCTGGTGCAAGGAGCTCCCTGAAAACCCCAGGGCCTTGATAGAACTAATACAATTCCATAGGGCCTATAAGACAGAGCTCTCTGCCAGGTTTATGGGTGAGGCCAGTTCAGACAAGAAAGCACATGAACAATAAAGGGCCTCCCCATGCAGCAAGCTCTCACTGCTTGTCCCAATGAGAAGAACTCTAGTGCGGATGTCACCAACTGTTTGGTTGATTTAATTGTTAAACGTTTTAAGTGTTTTAATCATTGTAATTGTTATTATATATTGCTGTTGTAACCTGCCCTGAGATGGCAGACTAGAAATCTGACAATAAACAAACAAACAAACAAGTAGAGAGAGAGATGAGAACTGAATTTGAGCCCAGTGGCATTTCCAAGACCAACAAAGGACACCTTGTTTCACTGTATCTGAAGAAGTATACATGCACATAAAACTTTGACTACATATGAGTGTGAAGAAAAACACTAGTGATAAACAGATTGCAGTTTCCTAATGATCAAAATACAAAAATAACTGAGATGAAGGGAAGACATTTTAATGAGAGCCTCTGAATGTCAAATTATACAAGATAACATGCACCTATGCTATCCTCATCACAGGCTTTGATACCTAGTGAGCATCTTTATTAATATTTGTGGCAATTAAATAACATAGGGATCTAAGTTGCTCTGAAGTTCAAGATAAGGACATTTTAATAAGCTTTGCAAAATATTGTGCACAATCTTGATTGAATCCAAAGAATGCTTTCAGTTAATAACATTTTTCTTTTCAAGAAACACTTCTTATTTTCTCCACTGGGAAGCAGTCTGTTTTTGAAGCTTCTAATTAAAAAAATACTCCTTTGCACCATTTGCAGAAATTCCAACACTGCAACAATTATCTGCCCATTTCTTTAGACATTTATATATAGTAGCCATGTGGATCAGTACATTATCACCTGCAAAGGGTTAAAACTTCCCATTTTTCCCATGTCTTTTTTTCAGATTAAAATCACACACCCTTCCATATTAAAGTACTATCCCTTAAGGAAAAGACTAAAGGTATCAATGTGTTCCCTTCCAATGAAACAAATATCTTTCAGGAGTTATGGTTATTATAAGTTATCACCTCTCCAGATAATAGGGTTTTACATTGTATGTAAATGGGTCATCCATGATTTCCTGTTTCTTGAAAAACAAACAGATGGTATGAAGAAAATATAGAAAACAAAAATTATTTCTATATTATATACAAAAATAAGAGATAAGAAATGTTTCTCCCCAACACCTCCCTCATTACATTAAATGGTTACTGGAACCCTGTCTATAAGATACAATAAAGATGACTTCTGTTGGGATACATTTATATCCAACATTTTTATATTTTAAATTCTATAACAAATCTGTTTTGCAAATAAATTATTAGTTTCACCATAGTCAGTTCTGCATACTTATGTATGCCAATATATAATGGACCATTTTGAGTCAAGGTATAGCATGTTGCTACTCATTATATAAAGGAAAATAAATGATACCGTGTACCTAGATAGAAAGGATAAGGAAACAAAATCATTGATGATGCTAGATTTCCCCTTTTATTCTATTAGTTTTTTTTAAAAAAAACTACCAATTATTTCTGTGGATTAACTAAAAAACTCAAATGGTAAAAATGGACAGAGAAAAATTTTATTCTTTTTGCTATGTGGAAATATTTCAATGGGATTGTATATGAATGAACCCAAGGAACCTCAGGTGCCATGTTTCCATTAAAAGTCCAGGATGATTACCAAAAACTTGAAATAATCTATTGATGCAATGTTCTGCACATTCTGAAATCAGAAAATACAACAACATTGGAATTAGAACTAGCATCTCTCTTGTCAAAAGTCAGTTAATACGTCTGCAGAGTAAAGTTTCAACTATGTTAGTGCCCTCCTCAGCAGGGTTCCTAAATCCAGTGAAGCTGAAATGCAACTCTGCATAGGGTGACACTGTCCGTTTCTTAAATTTTAATAAATAAAAATGTCTTTATAATATGAATAGCTGATATCAAAATTCAGAAAGTATTGACATAACATTAATCATAGAAACTCAAAGCTGTTCATAACAATGAAAGGAAAATATAATATCAATAAGTCAAACAGACACACAAAACAACAATATGTCTTGAGCTGGCTGAGATTCATCAGACAGTTCATCCAAGGCACTGGCTGGAAGCCACAGATAAAGAGCCAAAGGACGTTCCTAAGCTTTATAGTTACCTGCAGGGAAAGGAGGGCAATTTTAGCCCAGATGGGACTCAGTTCCCATTACCTGTTTCCAGGATGATTTAAACCTGTTTCCAGGATGATTTAAACACTTATTTAAGTGTTTTCTCTCTACTAATGAGAAGCATGGCAGTTTCTACAAGAGGGTTCAGGTGACATATTTGTCTATTCATCTACTGTACTACCAACAATCTTCATGCTAGAGAGACTGGAGAACCAGTGCTATTGGCTCCTACAATCCATACTGTACTTTCATTCCTTTCTTCTCTTTGAAGCTCAGATTTCACCTAATGGTGGATCACTCAGTAACCTATTGTCCTGACCCATAGGTTAATGTAATCCATTCCAGGACCCTTAAATAGGAAAAACATCAGTGCATATCCTGTCTCTGGTGGAAGCCAAATATATTATATTCCTTTTATAAGAAAAATCTCCCACACAGACAGTAGGCCCATACAAGCTCAGATTTTAATACATAGAGGCACTCATTAGATTCTGTGGTATATAGGATTCTACCCATGTCCATGCTTCCAAGAATTGTAAGCCTAGTTTCACCCTTAAAAGACATTAGCCACACAATTGGCATGCCTGTGATTTCTTGCAAAAATAATGACAAAATGGAATCTAGAGTCTCTTTACAGGCCTCAGTCCATAATGGAGCCCCATAGCTTGATAATATTTAAAGGAGAGGGAGGATATGTGTAAAACTGAAAGTGGATATAAAATATGGTCCATGTGTGTCTTCTTCTATCTGTAAATTACTTTTTTGGTCACAGATAATGTCACCCTCCCCTACAGAAACCAGGGTTAGAGCTAGCAAATGAGCACACCATTGAACAAAAGCAGTTCTGTTATTTCTACAAAACACTCAACAAGTCTGTGCAACCAAACGTGATGATAGGGATCACTGCATGACTGAGGGCCATTCCGCATATTGGAAAAAATAGCATTAGGCCAGCACCATTGCATAACATATAAAAAATCGCTCCTCCAGCCATTCTGCACCTCCTGGATATCTTGCTTCCCTCTGCTACCTTCTCACACTTATAATCACTGTGCACGCCTGCTTGAAATGGCAAAGGAGAGGAACACGCTACACGCGCAACTCTCTTTTGCCTGTCAATCAAGCCAGGCAGCCAATCACCTTTCTCCATGGTTTAGAGGGCTTGCGATGCAAGGTATTTTTTTTTAAAGTAAAACTTCTCCATTGCTATGCCTATACATTTAATCATAGATGCATAGTGCTTATTTTACTGTAACCCCCTTTGAATTTATGGGCCTTGTAGCTTTAATAAAGTAATCTTGTTCCTGATTTTTGGGGGTGGGGTTAGAGAGACATACTTTGTGTGTTAACTGGTGAGGTTGTTGTTGTTGTTGGTGGTGGTTTTTTTTTTTTTTTTTGCTTTGCCTGGATGATTTAATGCCTGTTCGTTGCCCCAGGCAGTTTGGTTTAAAAGAAAAAAGCCCCATCTCCAGGAGAAGGGAGAGGGAGGCGGGTGTAAGGGTGGGCATTGGAGGTAGAGAGACAGCACTACTTCAGCTCCACAAATTTCCTTCACATATGGCTTGCTGGATGCTCTTCTTTGCTTGCGCTACATATTTTGGGGAATTGACTTTATGCAATTCCCCAAGTGGCACTTTAAAATGGAGGATGTTGATTGAGGTTTGCTGCTGGGATGCTAGATGTTGATGACATCATGAAAAATGACAAAAATAAGGTGTCAGTGAGAGGTAAGCATTTCACGAAATTTTCCGGGTGTGGAATAGCCCTGAATGTGCTCATCTTATGAATTCAGACACAGAATTTAAAGCAGATCTAGTAAGATCTTGTTTGGATTAGAAGGAGAATTCCTGTGATATACTACAAGGGAGAACAGATTATTATGAGGATGGCATGGGGAAGACCTCAGCAATCTACAGGCTGAATTCTTGCTAATATTCCTCATGTGGCCAGTTCTATATACACTTTGAGAGCCAGCATGGTTCTGCAAGGGAGAAAGGAGGCTAATAAATGTTTTAATAAATAGATGTAACCTATTAAACTCTATTTAATGACAATATTTATAATGCAACATCTTTTGGTATCTAAAGGTATTTAAATATAATCCTGCAGCACTAAGTGTTTTAAAATCTTTTTTCCTACTCGAAACTCTCACTGAAATGATGCAGAAAATTAAACCTACTGGGTTCAGTACTTTACAACATTTTATCTGTGATCTGGATGAGAGGATGGAGGGTCTCCTCATCAAATCTGCATATGTGACACCAAATTAGGAGGAATAGTGAACACCCCAGAAGGTAGAGATAGAGTCAGCAGCAAGAAGCAAGGAGAAATAATTAACTGTCCTGCCTGCCTTGCCATTGGATGGCTGCATCCTAGTCAGCCAATCCTGTGTCATTTGAAGCTGGACTGGGGCAAATCAATCCATGGTTTTGAGGCTGTGAATGCCTGTTGTGGCTTCAAGCATGCAGTGATTATCTACTCTTGTGGATATATTGACACCATGAATCCATGGATATGAAGAAACTAATATTTTCATGTTCCAGGCGGATATTAGATTTATGTACACAGTGTGAGTTTCGGTGCAGTTAGAGTCTCAGAATATGATATGGGAGATCCTGGTCTGAATCCCTAATCAAACAAGGAAGTTTGTTTGGTGATCTTGATGATGCCCACTGTCAGCCTTATCCACCTCAAAGGGTTGAAGTGAGGATCAAAGGGGAGAGAGGAAAATGATAGTCACCTTAAGTCACTTTAGGTCTTCATTGGAGAGAAAGGCAGAATGTAAAGAAAATATAAAAATAAATAAAAAATAAATACAATGTTTAATGAAGGTTGATAGGTTGGAACACACTATGAAAAAAGTCAACATATTTTTAAAATGCAGGTCAATTTATTTTAGAAAATATTTGACGTGTTCTGTTCAATAATGCATTTTTATAAACTTCCATGTTAGTTTTTTGGGCTTTTGTTGAGTCAGCTGAGATAACTTGGCAGCTGAATAGTTAACCATACCATGATTTTGGCTTCACAATCTGTTTCCCATAAAGGTCCAGGCTACACTGAGTGCTACTTGATTGGCTGTCTGGAAGACGAAGACAAGGTGCAAACATGCTTTTAAAAACGTCTTTTTTCTGCAGGGGCCTGCACACAGTAGCTAAGGTTGCAGCCTGTTATTCTACTGTGCTGTCTGGATGTGAAGAAACTTAACAATGTTCACACTGTAACTTTTCTCCGGTAAGGCTTTAATGTTTAAAGCCCTTTAGTGCATACAGTATGATATAAAAACATGTTAAATGTATGTCTCTGAAAGATCTAAGTGAAGAAAAAGATGGAAGGGGCATTCAGAACAATGTATTACTGTACTCGGGTGGGAGGGGGATCAAGGCTGTCAAAAATGAATTGTAAAGTTCATGGGAAATATTTCTGAGACTGAAAAATAAAGCGGGGAAAAAATGACTTTGATTCAGAAGACAAAAATATTGTGGGGAGGCACTGCATATTCTTTTCCTTTTCCTGTCTAATGGATTTGTATGCCTAATTCTGAATATATTGGACTGTTAACCTAGATTCTGAGTCACTGTACAGCAGCCAGAATTATTGTGTAACGGCTTTGGATAATTTTACGTACAACCATATATGGTAATATGCACTGAAATATTGGCTGGTTGAATAGGAAGCACAATCCAGTGCTGTTAGAAGAGCTGCCATAACTGTTGAAGGTGTTTGTTAAAAATTTTATTTTTTAGTCGGTTTGATAAGTCACTCATATGGCCAGTGTCACTTAAGCATATTTTTGGTTTTGAGTAAACACTGTCACACCTATCTTATGATGACTCTGTAGATTTACAAGGCAAGAGACTAGCAGAGGTGATTTGTCATTGGCTTCCTCTGTGTAGCCACCCTGGACTTCCTTGGTGGGATTCCCCACTTAGCTTTTGACCTCTGATGAAATCAAGCTATCCTGGACCATCCAGGTTAGGACAAAAAGATAAACACACACACGGTTGACATCCTTTAGGGAAATCAGCAGGCTGAGAAGCTGGCAATAGGAATCTCTACAACCAAAAATCAGGAAGAGTTGATGAGAAGCAGGCAGGTAGGTGAGTCAGTCATGCAGGTAGGCAATGAATCAAGCAGACATGACCAACCTGACATATTCCTAAGAGCTAGGTCTAGTGAATAAGCAGACATGACTAATACCAATTATTGCTCAGACACAGGTTAAGACAGACCTCATACCACCAACCACTGGGCTGCTGGAACAGACAGGAGTCCTTCTGGAAAGACATAATTAATCTAAGAGAATAAATCTTTGTTGGTCTTAAAGGTGCTATTGGTATGGAGTTCATTAGACATGTATCCTCCCACTCTATTCAGCAAACTTTGAAGCCTTACCACAAAAGTCATTGAGGGTTTCTTAGCAATGGGGCTTGTGCAGGAGACCTTCTCAATAGATTGTACTCGAGCCTTCGGGGGGAGGCGGGGTATAAATATAAGTATAATAATAATAATAATTCATTATTCTGAGTTTCAAAATGGATCATAGGCACATATTTCTGTAGTAATAAATCAATGAGACTGGGCTCAAACTATAATTTTGCTTGCTAGTAGCTTCTCATTTAGTTGCTAGCATCTCCAGAAGAAGGAGAGTTGTTTTTATACTCCGCTGTTCACTGCCCAAAGGGGTCTCAAAGGGGCTTACAATTGCCTTCCTTTCCTTTCCATGTGAGGTAGGTGAGGCTGAGAGAGCCCAAGGTCACCCAGCTGGCTGCATGCGGAGGAATGGGGAATCAAATCCGGCTCATCTGATTGGAAGTGGCTGCTCTTAACCACTATAGCATGCTGATTGAAGGTTCTCAAGCACCAAATGTTAGGAAATGATTTTCTTCAACAGAGATCCTCAAGAACTTGAGCCAGCCAGGGAAGATTTTGTTGAGTAAGATCAATAAATGGTCTGGCTATATATATGGCAGCTTGATATATCCATCATTTATAGGAAATATATTTCATTTTAATATGCAGCTCTACTCACTTCTCACTCTAATTTAGATGTAGTGCTGTGTTCAAATATGTTTAATTTAGGGAGCAGGAAGAGTTAGACTAGAACTGGCCCTTTGAAAACTGTATTAATATTTTTTGTGCAAAGGGAAAAAATTAATTAGTCAGCATTCAAGTCAAATTTGGTAAGGTTGTTCTGGCAGTGAAGCCCATTTCTTCCTCGCTGTGCTAATGGATTACTAGGAACATGTTCTCCCTTTTTCCTGTATGATACAAAGAAAAATTCAGTCCTTGATCATTATAGGAAGCAGCACTGGTTAGAAACCTTTTCAGTAGGACAATCAAAATTCGTGACTGTTTATGTACGTATACATCAGAATGGTGCTCCCATTTATAATTGCTAAAACTATTAAGATTATTGTCCCATTCTCAGTAGAAATTAGTGGGACTTTTCATCACTCGAACATGTCAAATTATGCATATTCCCCTCATAGATTTGGTCATGTGCATGTCTCCTTCATAGATATCGCTTCCCTGCAGTACCAGAAGCAACGGAAACTGATAACTGCACAATTCTTTCCCCATTCATCTATCTGAATATCAGATTGTGGCTTATGAAGCAATGGTACTTAATAGGTTCAGTAGGCATTTTAAAAAGAAATATTTATCTGCTTAAAATATTATATCTTCTCTCCCTACTGAGGGCCATTTTGGACCCAAAAAATATAGTGAAAGGATTACCTTTTGCAGATGACTTTTTTTTTGCGTTTCTCATGATGTCAGCAACATCCAGCATCCCAGCAGCAAAACAGTAGTTACATCCTCCATTTTAAAGCACAAATTGGGCGATTGCATAAAGTGGATTCTCCAAAATATGTAGTGCACACAGAGGAGAGCAACCAGCAAGCCACACATCAAGGAAATGTGTGGAGCCAAAGTAGATCTATCTCCTCCTCCAGTGCCTGCCCTTGCACCCACTTCCCTCTCCTCCCAGGGACATTAAAAAAAAATTCTTAAGCAAAATGCCTGAAGCAATGAATAGGCATTAAAGCATCCAGGAAAAGCAAATAAATAAATAAATAAATAAATAAATAAATAAATAAATAAACCCCACCAGTTAACACATTAAGCATGCCTCTCTAAAGTCCCCCCCCTCAAAAAATTGGGCTCAAGATTTATTTTTAAAAGCTTCAAGGCTAATGATTTCAAAAGGGGTGGCATTAAAAAAGCACTATGCATCTATGATTAGATGTATAGGCATCTCAACGGAGAAATTTGACTTTAAAAAAAAAAATAGCTGGCATTGCGGGCTCTTTAAAACATGGAGAAAGGTGATTGGCTGCCTGGCTTGTTTGGCAGGCGGAGGAGAATCGTAGGCAAAGTGCATTGCTCTCTTCCATCATTTCAAGCAGGCATGCAAAGTGCCAAGAAGCGCAAGGAGGCAGCAGAGGAAAACGAGATAGCCAGAAGGTGAGGAATGGCCAGGGACGTGTTATTTTTTAGCCATATCGCTGGCATAATGCAATTTTTTTTAATGTGCGGAATCAGCCTAACTTAACACAGAACTGAAATAGTATAAAATAGATACTGGAATTCTAACCTCCTTTCCAAACATTTCTGAATTATATTCTGTTTAATTACCACAAAGAGGTGACTATTGAAGCAGGGCTTTGTGTTAAAATTTAACAGCTGCTAATTAGAGAGACTTTGCTACAAGATGCCCTTTACTTTCTGCTATTGATGACTTTCTATATAGTAGAAAAGCCAATCTTTTATAAAATTCTGTCCAGAATATTCTGTCCTTAATTGGCTTTATTGAAATGGGGTTGGACCTAATTGCTAATTGTGATCAACATTCACACATAATTCCCTGAACAGAGATGAAAAAGAAGCTTTGAGTCAGAAAGGTGACAGGAATGGGGAGACTTAAAGGGCAATTGTAAGTTTAAAGTACAGGGAATGTTCTCTGTTTTAAGTTGGAAACTGTAGTTGGCACGGCATCAGAGTAGTTGCCTACCAGCCAAAAGCAGGAAGTTCAAGACCTATGAATGAGCTAATTCATTTTACTCAACATGGCACTTGTATGTGTGTGGCTTCCAGTTCAATGAGTTTTTGTTTTGTTTTGTTTTGCAGGTTATGTGGCTTATGGAAAAATCATTTATGAGACATACTCTTTCCTTTTATGCTCATCACATCTGTACAGTCTTAGCAATTTTAGGTCATAATCACATAATTTAAATAATTTTATTATCACATGTGGAAAGAAGATACCCACTATTAGGAAGAGTATCCAGTATTATAAATACATAAGAGATGGTTCTCCAGAAACTTCTTACAAGCATTTTGAACAAATGGTCAAGATTACAGTTAACACAAATATATATAACGGAGATGAGGATGACCCTGTTCCAATGACTCCTTGCAGGTGCAGGGATGTGTACCCTCCTGTGCTCTGAAGATCTTCCCCCATTCATCCCAACATCCCAATAGTTGAAGGCAGACATGAAGAGCCAGAAGCATTAGCCGGGGAAACATAGGTTTGTCTATATTTCCCATCCCCCCCCAATGATAATTCATTTAGAAGACATGTAAGAAGTTTCTGGAGAACCATATCCTACCCGAGTTTTCCCACTGAATCTCACCCAACTCCCCTACTTACTGCATTCCCTGTCTTACACAGCTGTTGTCTATCTGAGTCCCGCGATCTCCAGCATAAATTTTCTGGGTGGTCAAATGAAAGCCTTCCTCCCTTTTAAGTGAGCAAAAAAGCTGCTTGGAGCTAACCCAACAAAAAAATTAAAATGACACAAAGTTAATATTTTAAAATGTTATAAAATGTCAAAAATTCAACAAGTATCTAAATTTTTGAGTCAGGTCAAATGGCCCTCCTGCACTGTACCCTGCTAGTCTTGTCTCAACTGGAAGCATTGCACATATTTGTCTATAAAAATGCTTTGGCGATCCAATAATATATTAGACACTTAAAAAGTATCCAGATAACCTCACATTCCAACAGACATTAGTCAAATTAAGCCAATCCATAGCTAGCTAAGCTATGGCATGTTTTTCAGGCAGTTTTGAAGGTAGCCTGTGGTACCTATTTGCCAGAGGAGGGACTGCTAACATTGTATGGGGCAGCCCAAGAGTCCCGAGGGCAACTAATTTAAGCCTACATTGTCTTTACACAGGAGGCTTTTGCTGCAAACTGACTTGCATGCCCTCCCAGTAGAATAATGTGAGGTTAATAGATCAGCCTGGGAAGGAGGGCAATAAATAATTGTTGGGGTTTCCTGCAAAGGCACAGGGGTTGCCTGATTCATCCAAGTCCTTGGCTGATTTAGTAGCACCCAACGAGAAGGAAACAAATAATTTCTATGTTTATATCCTGCCCTTCTCTAGTCACCTCAGGATGGTTAATGTCAGATAAAAACAACAATACAATATATAATACATAAATAGGAAGTTAATTTAACTTTTTAAAATATATTAAAATATATTAAAACCTCCTCCAACTTGGTGTAGTGGATAGGAGCATGGACTTCTGGGTTGATTCCCATCTCCTCCTCTACATGCTGCCACCTTGGGCTTGCCACGGCACTGATAAAGCTGTTCTGACCAAGCAGCAATTATCAGGGCTCTCTCAGTGTTGCCTACCTCACAGGATGTCTGTTACAGGAAGAGGAAAGGGAAGGCTATTGTAAGCTGCTTGGAGACTCCTTTGGGTAGAGAAAAGTGGCATATAAGAATCAACTCTTCTTCAGTAATATCAGGGCCTGCTCAGACTCACCTACCTCACAGGGTGTCTGTTGTGGGGAGAGGAAAGGGAAGGCGATTATAAGCCGCTTTGAGACTCCTTTGGGTAGAGAAAAGTGGCATATAAGAACCAACTATTCTTCCTCCGTTTTAATTCTTCTGGGGGGTTAATTGATATTTAGTTATGAAACCTTGGTGAGTTCTTGGGCAGGGAGGCCAGCATGATGTTATTTTGGCCTCAACCATAGCCTGGTGGAACAGCTCTGTTTTACACCAACTCCGGAACTGTTTAAGGACCCTGAAGGCCTTAATCTCACTAGGGAAAGCGTTCCACCAGGGCTGGACCAGTTTTACTTCTTTAAGGCTGGGGATCTTGAGCAGACTTTAGTTGCTTGATTTCAGCCGTCTTTTGTGAGCACATCAGAGGAAGAAGAGTTGCTTTTTATATGCCACTTTTCTCTAAAAGTATAACATTTCAATCCAATTGGTACCACTATAAATATGAGTTGGTGTGCCCCCCAGGGGGCAACAGGACATCATAATTGACTTCTGTAATCATTGGAGACTCACCAAATGCAATGTTGTCCCTCAGTTTCTGCTTTATGGATACAACAAAGGCCACACAGGCTTCCTCACAAGCACAGTTCCCTTTACCTGCCCATTTTTGCCCTTCAGGCATCACAGAGTTGAGCTGTGCCTTTACTTTGGGGCAGTTCCACTAGGTCTGTACCAGTGTGGTATCCTGATCTTGTCCCAGGCTCCAGTTCCTCCTCTAGATTCCTTTGTCTTCTTTTTTAGCACCTCATCAACTCTACTTAGCCAGCATTTACTATCTTCTAACATGGCACTTTTTATCCCTAGGGCTATGCCTAGGCTGGTCAAGCTGGGCCCCACCCCTGTCATCTCAGAGCCTTAACTCCCTCCTTGCCTCGCCCCACTCCAGCTGAGTTTGCATAAGGCCACTACTGCCTTTTTGTGAGCTGCCTTGCCCTAACCTGGAGCATCTGTTGCCGTTTTCCCAGTAAGTAGAGCTTCCTTTGGAATCCATTGTCACCTTTATGCCACATTCAGTCAACACATTGGCTGGGATCCAGCATGACTGTTCCATGAACAGTACAAACTCCAAGGTGGCAAACAGTCAATTAACATGATTAGAAGTACCAGCTAAAATCTAAACAAGACCATTTCAAAGGCTTCCCACTTGTGGCCCTGCCTAGACTAAGTACCAGCAGAGAGGAGAACAAATTCAGCCCAGATGGAACTCAGCTGCAGCTAACTTTTCCAATGGCAAGTCTCACAAGTGCTGAACAGCAAACAAATGTCTCACTGTTTATGTACAATTAAATAAAACTTTTCCTCAAGTCAAAGAGACAAGCACTTTTCAAAGACATAACTCATATTCTTCTTTGGTAGCTAGATCTGAGGGTGATTTCCAACTGGTAGACATCCCTGCCAGTTACAGTGACCTGGTCTCAGCATCACATATTTCTCCAATCTTCTGGAACTCTTCTGGAAGTGTTTAGGTACCAGAATTACAGAATAAAATGTGGGGAAGCAATCTTTGGGGCTTTGAGTTCCTTAGAGATCATTTGAGGTAAAAAATGTAATCAACAATTACCATTCGGCATATGAAAAATGAGGGATAAGGAGGTAGTTTACACCACTCCCAATTCTAAGCCAAGATCCCAGAGAAGTGGATGGGAAATCAAGTGGTGAGTTGGTAGACTGTCCTGAGTCACATTCAATATTTTTTTCCTTTGTAAAAATTAATTTTGTCATTCAGTCTTCACCTTTGGAAATCAATGCTCAAAGAAGCTTGGCATTGATCTCTTCCTGGGATATTTAATTTTCAAGAAAACTAAAAATCCATGGTAATACTAAAGGACACACCTTTTCCAACATAGGGTCTTTATCTGGGTTTGATTTTCCCTTAACTTTTCCGTAACACCCCCCCTCAAAAAACCCCAAATATACTTACTGTACCAACATGTGGTGATTAACCATTATACTGCAGCAGTCTTCCTTTATCCTTGAGAGACTAGCCTAAATACTGGTGTGGGCGGTAGAGAATAGCAGGCTTCAAGATCACTTCATGGAGATACCCAAGCATATTTGGATCATGGTCAAGTCCAGAAGCATGTTAATGTGCTATTGCTGCAAGATTTCCCTTTTATCTAGATGAATTTCATATACGGCAAGAAGTCTTTGCAGGCTGCATCGTGCGTTCTCCGGATCATCCTCTACTGCTTTTCAACTGTATTTCTTACAAATTCCCTCAAAACTCTCTTTTGGAAAGCTGGATGGAGTTCTAAAGGGATGGCTATTCTTAGCCTTATTAATTTTAATTCCACTTAGAGCTGGTTTTCCCCTCATTTTGTTGTGAAATGTAAAAATGTAGAGGCAGTAGAGTCACTCACTGCTATTAACTAGAGGGGGAAAGTAGCTTGAAGTAAATTACATTTGTCTTGACTTTCTTGTGGATTGTGTGTGATCTCTGCCCTATCCATGCGTTGACATGCCATGCTTTGTAACAGAACATCAGGATTTCTTATTATTTTCATTTGGTAGGGCTATAGAGAAGCTTCAGATTAAGAAAAACAAATCAAGCTAAAACCATTTTAAAGATTACCTGGAGAAACTGAGCAGAATTATGGGAAAGCCTTAATAATCTCAGAGAAAATTCCAGCTTGCTAAAGGGAATTACCTCTGAAATTTCTTAGAAGGATTTCATACATATCTAAATGCAAATTTTGATTCTTTGTTGTTATTATTATTGGAGATAAGAAAGGAAGTGAGAGCAAAGAAAATGTAGTGTTGTTAATTGACCTGGCCACTGGGTGTCATCCTAGGAATACATTTTGGACAGCTTTGATGCATTAGGCTGGCAACAAGCTTCAAGGATCGCTAAAGAAGACAAATGAAGTTCAGGATTTATTTTAATGAGCATATTCTTTGCCCTCTGGCATTGCTCCATTTTTACACTTGAGCTGTCCATTTGTGGTATACTCTCCAAGACTAATTTGACGGAAGCCACTTGGCAAATGTCTGGCCCGAGATTGTCAGAGAAGGCTAGGAATGGAGACAGCCTCAGGAAAGGAGAGGAGAAGGTAAAGGATAGGTGATACTAAAATCAAAAGGCTATGTTCTGTTTAACTCTCTGCTTTGTCCAAAGACCCTTTTCCAAGGAAAAGCAGTTCCTGGAGGCCGGAATGTTGAGTGGTAAAAAACCTGGGAAATAAAGGTCCGGGTTGTTAATCACCCCCTTGCATTGCTGCAGGTCCCAGCCATTCTTTGGCCTCTTTTCCTTTGGAAAGATCCCTGCCCAGCAAAAGAGAGTAACATTTCATCCACAGCAGTGGAAGGATATATAGGCCAATAAAGACATGATGATCTTTTGCCACCAAGGGAGTAAACACAGAGGTCTACTCTAAGGTTAGCTTACTTTCCATAAAAACAGCTGCTGTTGTCTAATTCTTAACTTACTACAGGTGACCAAGCAGGCCCAAACTGATAGCTGGTGGTCCCCAAACTTTCTATCACTGGGGACCAGTCAACACTTGACAATTTTACTGAGGCCCGGGGGGGTAGTCTTTTACTGAGGCCCGAGGGATATCACTGCTGCTGCCTGAGCCTCTGCTCCACTTGCTTTCCCACCAGTACCCCTGAATTCCCACCGCCCGCTGGGAGGCGCTGCCAGCAGCAGCTGTGCAGTGCCATGCCGAGGGGGAGCCCCAGCCATGGCGGCTGCTGGAGAGCACCACAGGTGAGCCGGCGGCAGAGTGGCAGGGCAGCCCCTGAGGCAGCAGCCGGGGAGGAGGATGAGGAGGAGACACAGCCCGGTACCGATTGATCTACGGACTGGTCCCAGTCCCCGGACTGGGGGTTGGGGACCACTGCCTTACATGACATTCAGTTGCAAATCTGATTTCCAACAATATTCACAAGTAACACTGAGCCAGCTATAAAAGTCTACCTTGTAACCAAAGTGCCATTTAGGTGGCTTTCACATAGGGAAAGGCTAGTGTACTTTCCCCATTGCAACTGCTAATATTGCAGTGTCAACAGGGCTTACACAAGGAAAGTCTCCTAGTAGTTTCCCTGCCCCAGGTAATTCCTCACCCCACCCCACCAAAAGTGTTTTCAGTTCTTTTTGAACAGGCATTTGGCCGAGACCAGATGTAATCTACAGCGACCAAGGGCCCCTGCTCCCCCCCACCCCCCCTCAGAATTCAATCAATAAGCCACCCCCCTCAGAATCCCATCAACAAGCCCTGGACCTGTTTGTGTTATGATTGTTTATTGTTATACTGTGTTGTGTTTGGTTGCAATTGTTGGTTATTGGTGTACATGTTCTACAGACTGTTTTATGTATGGTTCTCTGTTATAATGTAAACCGCCCTGAGCCCCCGGGGAGGGCGGTATAAAAGTATGATAAATAAATAAACAAGTAAGTGAACACAGCTATAGCATTACAACAAATTTTAAATGTCTCTAATACCTTACTTGAAGGCAATATTCCTTTTCCCTTACTTCTTCATTGTGAAAAAGAATAGAAACCTAATCTTTAAAAACAAAACAAAAATGGGAAGTCAGAGGGCCTGAGTCACAGATCATTTTAATGCTACAGGTATATTAAATTGATACAGGTATATTATTGAGGCTCTTGTGGCGCAGAGTGGTAAGCGGCAGAAATGCTGTCTGAAGCTGTCTGTCCATGAGGTTGGGAGTTCAATCCCAGCAGCTGGCTCAAGGTTGACTCAGCCTTCCATCCTTCCGAGGTCGGTAAAATGAGTACCCAGCTTGCTGGGGGGTAAACGGTAATGACTGGGGAAGGCACTGGCAAACCACCCCGTATTGAGTCTAACATGAAAACGCTGGAGGGCATCACCCCAAGGGTCAGACATGACTCGGTGCTTGCACAGGGCATACCTTTACCTTTACCTTTATATTAAATTACTGATTAAAAGAGCACACATACACAGAGGAAGCAAATGGACACTGCAGGGAAAATGGCCACTATGTGAGGGGACTGGGAAAATCCAGTTTCCCATACAGCAACCATGAGGTTTTGCTCGAGTCTTCCCCAAATCTTTGCAGCAAAGCAGATTTGGGCAAACCAGAGCAAAGCCAGGGAAATGTCAAAAAGTATGCACCACAAAAGTGTAAGGGGTAGACACCTCCTGCCACTTCCCAGCAGTGACTAACCTAGGGCAAATAGCCCGTGTGGAAACGGCCCTGGAATGCTTTATCATCTTGCTCCCACAAAAGTCAATTTAATGCTCTTGTTCAATGCCAAATATTTCAAAATGTGACTCAAGTTGCAGAAAGTCCAATGTATAACCACACTTGGACCTTCCCGAGACTTGTAATGCACATGTGATTTCTAACTATCAGGACTAAAGTGTCTGGAAATCAAAATACCTCTGGCTACATTTGGTGTTAGATTATATTATGTAGTTGATTAAAATGTTTCTTGTTCTATGGAGTGATGTGAACAGTCACATTTTCTATTTTGTGAACGTGATAGTTAAAAAAACAACAACAACAACAACTTATGTGATTGCTCCCATGGTTAGAAATGACCCATAAATTACAGTTCAAGGGAACTTGGTCCAAGGCTGTGTTTTATAAATGAAAGGAAATCTCTTTCCTGGCAATCTAATAAAGAAATGTCTCTCTCTCTAAAATTCAGGGTGTTAAAACACACACACACACACACAAGCAATTTTACTCAGTAAAAGACTTCCTGGTTTATGAGAGAATGTGTGAATAGAGGATAATTTTTTCATTTATTTTATGGAGACTGTTTCCTTAGGGAACTCTGATGCTTTACAAGGCACATGTGACCAGTCAGGCACTGGAGATGCAAGGGCCTTTCTCTGCATCAACCTGACAGGTAACACAGCTATAAAGATGTGGGATGAAAGGTTTACAGTACCATGCCTAACTTTTATGTTCCCTCAGGAAATGTGATCAACTATAAGCCAGACTTAAACAACTATTCCCCTCACAGCTCTCTTCCAGAAAAGTGACTCAGAAGTAACACTGATTTTAGAACTGAGCTGCAACACAGGAAATCTGGCTTCAGAGCTGTCTTTGCATCTCTCATTTCCCATGACAGTGGGAAGATGACAGCTACCTTTTTAACATAACCACATCCTAGCCAGGCTGCCGACCTGCCTTTGTTCTTTGCAAAGACTGTTGACTTGCCCCGCCCTTTCAAACTCACCACAGTCACAGTTCTTTGCTTGGATGCAAAAGAAAGAAAACAACATTTAAAGAATCACAGTCACTGAATCCCAGCACTGCTTGGAAAAATATTTCAGATACAATGCAACTGTCAAAGGAATAGACATACATATAAAAATGTTTTTATATTAATCAGAGAAGGATCAGTTGTCAGTCCTGCTATGGCTTTTATGCTCACAGTGATGTCTACTATTTTTTTGCCTTGCTTGGGAGTATTTGCTGCACCCCAGTAAGGACACTGACACATCTGTTACTCTGGCATAAAATTGGCCACAGCCTTTATTTTCATAAGTGAGCAAGGCGTTAAATAGGGGAAGGATCTCACCCCTTTGCAGTCAGCCGACCATAAGGCAGCTCCTGTCAGCAGGCTCCTTCTCGACAGGTTTCCTGACTAGCCAGCCTGAATTCTCAGAATGACATGGCCTGGTGACCCATGGGAGGTGGCAACTGGATGGGAACCCACTGTGTGTCTGCCTCTGTTGGGTTCCATCTGCCACCCAGAAATGCAAGCTTTCCCCCAGCTCAGAATCCACTCAGACCCTTATGGGGGCCGATATCCTGGGGAGGCCAGCATGCAAGGTTGGCCACCCTGCACAGATATGCCCCATTTTAACAACCATACAAATAACAACTCTCAAATGAAACAACATACATAAGCTTAGAATTCAGCCAACCTACTAACTTAAGGGAGAGTGGGAGGGATGCTGCTCTGACTGCCGAGGGAGGAAAGAGGCTGAGTGAGCTCAGGCAGCCCATTCATCTCAGGTGGGATGAGAGATTTCTGAGAGAACTGTAACTGCCCAAAGATCACCCAGCAGGCTTCATGGGGAGGCATGGGGAATCAACCCTGGTTCTCCAGATTAGAGTCTGTTGCTCTTAACCATTACATTATGCTGGCTCTCACAGTGCTGGCTACTGAGGTCATCTGCACATGTACAGATATTATTTGGGATGTTAAGCTTCCCCCAATATAATTTAACTTAGTTAAACTGAAATTATAGGATTTACACTTTGATCTAGTTCCCAGAAGGAATTTGATACTCTGAGATACATGCAATATTTCCCCAGCTCACCCAACACAGACTGAGTGTGCACATTAGAAAGATAATGCGTGGTAGGCCTTAATCTCAATAGAAAGACTTAGATGGACAATAGACCCCATCTGCCATGGAAGTCATTATGACCTAATTCATGGCTGCTTAACACTGTTGCATACTTTAAGCACTACCCTGTCTCTACCAGGATAATTTGCTGGCCCACTTTGCATTGGTGAGGCTGGCCTGCCTATTCAGCAATTGGATCAAATGCTAAGGATAGTTCCGGCTGCTAATTTGCCTGCAAATATCAGTTGCATAATGCTGCTGTGCTAAATAGTGCTCGTATTGTGCCAGTTCTAGGAAATCAGAATCTGATTGTTATATTTGATGAAACTGCTGTGCATCTGAGCATAGAATTGTGCTCAACTATAGGTATAGATATGAGTACCTGCACTTTGAATGCATCCGAAGAAGTCACAGCTTACTATTATACTTTGAGTACATCATGAATCCTTGTCTGCATATCTTTGGCGGACAGACTCAGAAACATATCAAGGACAGGATTTTTACCAATGGCAAAACCTGTTTCAGTTTGAGAAAAGTGTGGTATCCAGCCAGGTTTTTCATTTAATTTTGCATGTTATTAAGTTCCCATTCCCCATAGCTTTTGTGCATTCAGGTCCCAAAATTCCCAGTATAGCTTTTTTCATGGTCAAAGGTAATTCCTTCTTCCTTTTTCTTCAGTAGAAAAGTTGATTGGATCCAATCAATATATATAATTAACTCCCATCCTTTCAGGGCTGTCAAAACCCCCCAGAGTTTCATGAAACCTTGGTTGAGAAAGCCTTATTTAAGTCCATGGACCTCTCCTACAATGCACATGCATTACCTGTAGTGCACAGTAGATGACTAACCCTTTTATTCCTGTTGAATAATCGTACACAACAGCTTTATTGGCAAATGGCAGACTAGGAAAACATGGGTTTTTTTGCATATGCATCATATTGAATTTGTATTTTCCCCCTTAACTCTCTAACAAACAGTACTGTATGTACTATAAATGTACATAAATGCACTGACTCCCTTTCTAGAGATTTTTCAAAAGAAAATAATGATATAGCTTGACATTATGAAAACACTGCCAGGAAGCAAATTAAGTGATTTACTCTCCAATTAGGAAATATTTATTGGCTACATGTACCAAAATGTTTGTAGAGGCTTGCTAGAAAGCCCACCTGTCTAGAGCCCATCTTTAATGGTATTCTCAGAATAATCTCATTGAAGGCTTTCCTGAATTCTTTAGAAGTGCTTCTAACATGTGCCAATTAACCCCTAGTATGGAGAATTCTTTTACCATTTCCCCCTTCACAATACTGGTACATAAAGGCAAAAAAAAAATCAGCTCTGAAACAATAAAAATAACAAAATGACATTCTTTAGAATATGAATAAAGAGTCAGGATCAGAAACTAAATATTAAATTATTGTTTTGTGAGCAGAGAGACATAAATGTAAACTTTAGATCCTTACTAGAATTTATGTTCAGGGTTGGGTACACAAATCTTTCTTTCAGTTTAGAAAACAAACTGAGGGACCCCAGGCCATCATAGGGTTGGGCCAATTTAGAAATCCCTCAAGCTAATTCCCCCACTCCAACTTCTTAAGAATCATGTTCAGTTTCTGTCAGCATCTACTCTTTATTTCTCGCCAAGCTGTTTTTTTTTGGGGGGGGGGGATGGTCTTGTGGTTAATATACAGAGTCATACCCATACAGAACTCCTGTAAATTTTGTAGAGAACCCCAATGCCCATGGATGAGCCTGTTTTGCTATTTTATATCTTTTGAGGTGGTCCCCTCATGTGGTGTCCATGTCCCACCCAGTTTTTATTCTATCTAATAATGTCAGTCTTGCCATGCTTCTTTCCGTACGTTGTGATCAGCTCCAGTTCATCAGTTTATCTCATCATAAACAGACTTACTACAGTGATCATACATTATTTGTCAACATGGTGCAAGGTCAGAGCACTTAAAGGTCAGCAATCTGATCCACACTTCAGGTGGTTGGCAGTGCCTTCTTGAGCAGAGAATCCATTGAAGTCCATGGGCTGAAGAAGAAGAAGAAGAAGAAGAAGAAGAAGAAGAAGAAGAGTTGGTTCTTATATGCCACTTTTCTCTACCCAAAGGAGACTTAAAGCAGCTTACAGTCGCCTTCTCTTTCCTCTCCCCACAACAGACACACTGACCCATTATGCACGGGGGAAATAACTCACATTCGGGGTGGAATGGCGGTGACTAAAATCACCGATAACGCACGGAGCCGACTGCAACCGGCCGCAGCTTCGGTGCATGCTGCCAAAAAAGCCGCATCAGTGAAACGCGGAAGAAAACGCAGCTTCCAGGTGACCGGGGCGCAACCAGAAGCGGCGCCCGGATCGCCACGTGCATAATCGGTTACTCTGGGTTTTGCCGCCGCCGCGCCCCGCCCCGTGCATAACCAGTGTGCGTCGCGTCTTCCCCCTCCGCGTTTTCCATGTGACCCGAAATCGCCGTTTCGGCGGCCGTGCATAATGGGCCACTGTGAGGTGCTGGGTTTTATGGGGATAGCTAATTATGATGACTATTGGAGAAAACAATTTATTACTTGTACCCTATACATCCACAGACAAAGAAAATGGTGAACTGGTTTGACAATGGCAGCTGTTGTCTGTCTTCCACTTTGAACAACATGGAAAAGTAATTACATATAGTGGCTCTCTACAAAGCCCAGGAAAGAATGGTTCAAGTTTATGTGGAAGCATTGCCCCCCATCCACACATTAATAACATTTATAGAAGCCTCCATATTTCAGGGACAAGAAGTAATGCAGCTTACATTTTTGGAGAGAAAGATAATAGCCCTCTTCTCATAATCCTGTTATATTGAATTCACACAGAGGGAAGCACCCAATGGCACCAGGTCACCGTGTTTCCAGGGAATGTCAGAATAAAGACCCAGAGTAGTATGTTCATTGGGCTCTTTTCTGACTTTCCAATGGATGGAAGGCATGACCCCAACCTCAGTGTACTGAAAAGGGCTAGAACCAAATATAATGCAGACATGGGCCATTATCAACAGATAACTCATATGTCTCTTTGAAAATGATGTATTTCAGGGTTGTGATTGCCACATGGAAACCACAACCAATTCCTTTCTTCTTTTCTTGCTAAACTATTCATGTGGTAAAAGCCCCATCACTTTCACTCAGGCAGGTGCCAGCACAGGGCTTTGGCTGCCAACTCCTAGTGACAAACAGAGTGGAAAATGTATTTATCAAATGTTCACTTAGCATAATGTGAATTGGTATGTGTGAGAAGAATTGCATTTTTGCTAATTACAACTGTAAATTAACATCTCAATTGATCTTGTGCCATTTCTGGTCCTAGTCACACCTAGCCTAGCTAGCAGAATAATTCCCCACAGTTCAATAGTAACAGCTTTGGGAATGACCCACATCTACACATGGCACTGATGAATAACCTTGGCTTTAAGTATATGAATTAAAATCAATGGTGTTAGCAGTATTTAAATATAGTAAACTCTTCCCCTCTATAGACACATGAGCAGAATCTAAAATTTATCTGCAGCTGAGGGATGCCCAGAATAGAAATGAACTCAAATAGATAGCTATTAAAAGGCAGATAGGGAAGATTATAAATTGCAAGGAGGAAAGGGAGGCAACTGGATTTTTTTTTTGTTTACAATATTTAATTATGCATATTAGTATTTTGCTTTGTAAAATATGTATGAATTGTTGAGGTTTTTTTCTTCAAAAAATCAGTAGTATAACCCTAGAGAATACAAGAATGAAAATCTAACCTGAAATCTAAACTGGAGTCACTTCTTCCCACTGGCTACACAGACCACAAAATTCCATGCTGGTCTTTTAAAGGATGCATTCCACTGTGCACCCAAATTGGGTGAATGACCAGCAATGTCATGCTTTATACAATTTGACCAATTTAATGACTGGAATAACCATGACATCAACAGATAATATTTTCTCTGGAATGAAGATATGTCATTTTTGAACTGGAAGAAATATTCATATAGGCTACTGTGTAGTTCAGCCTTTCTCAACTTTCTCAACTTTTTTACTGTTGAGAAACCCCTGAAATATTCTTCAGGCTTCTAGAAATCCCAGAAGTGGAGCAATCTTGCAGAATATGATGGGGAAACAAAGCTGTGTACACAATCACCTGGCCCCCCTCCCCCTCCAGGCCCATCGTTAGCCATTATTGGGGCAGGGTGCCAACATAACCATATATAGTCATATCACCCAATCAATGTTTAACATTTTTTTAAATATATAGAAAAATAATTAATTCCCACTCATTTGGAAACCCTTCCAGGGCTATCAAGAAACCCCAGACAAAGCCTGGTGTAGGTGAAAGGCTACTACTATGTTCTTGACAAACTTCCCCAGAGAAAACCAAGGTGAGCCAAACAAGATCTTGCCTTGAGCATAATGAAGAAGGTTCAAACAAGCTGTATTCTTCTAACAAGCATGTTAAAGTTCACAGTGTGCCTGGTTCTGACTAGATATGCTCAAACATATTGGCTTACATCCTGTATGCTGATCATGAGCTGGTTGTTCAGTTAACTGTTGGTTCAGAAGGGTGCTTTGCTGTATGCCTTCCTAGCAGCACAGTGTCGTTTTTCACATTTGTGACCTCACTAAGACCCATTATGCACGGGGGTTTTAGCGCACATTCGGGGTGGAATGGCGGCGACTAAAATCACTGATAACGCACGGAGCCGGCTGCAACCGGCTGCAGCTTCGGTGCATGCCGCCGAAAAAGCCGCGTCAGTGAAACGCGGAAGAAAGCGCAGCTTCCGGGTGAGCGGGGCGCAACCAGAAGCGGCGCCCGGATCGGCGCATGCATAATCAGTTACTCTGGGTTTTGCCGCCGTCGCGCCCCGCCCCGTGTATAACCGGTATGCGTCGCGTCTTCCCCCTCCGCGTTTTCCATGTGACCCGAAATCGCCGTTTCGGCGGCCGTGCATAATGGGCCTAAGTCTAATTGCATTCTCATTGCCTCTCCTTGCTGTCCCAGTACTCCAGACAGCAACTAATTCTTTAAATAGGTAAATCAATGACAAAACAGTCATCAATGAATGCCATTCTTTAGAAGAAAAGTCCTACTGCTCTGTTTATCCAAGTACTTTTTAGCAATGTTAATGCATTTCCACACATGTCCCAGTGAAAACAAAACAAAGCAGTGCAAAGCTGTTTGCCACACGTTTGAGTCATTTGGTGTGAACCAAACAGACCAGATGATTAATTCACATCTGATTGTCACAGTCAAATATGGCAATTCAACTGTCAAATACATTTGCAGTCAAATTTGCAACATCCCTAAATATGATCAATTTAAGTCCCATGACTGCAAAATAACATTAGCACCTAATTCAATTTGTAGTTCTCTTCCTCTGAGGCCAACTGCACAAGCAATCCAAACTGCATTTTGGGCCAGAACATTTTTAAGAGTAGCCAAAACAAACAAAATGAAATGAAAATGCATTCCATCTATCTTGCCATGTTGCTGGGTTGCAGCTTTCAGAAACACACATTCCAGGAATTACGGCATTCTCTGTGATGCTGCCAGAGATGGGCCAGGCTGTGGACAATCCTATGACCAAAATAACTGCCTCTTGAACCTGTTGTATTCATGTCTGAATCCATATGATGATATTATTTCAGGCAGGTCTGTAACTTGACAGGAGATATTACATGTTGAGTCCAGAAGCTTCCTAAAGAAACTACAAGGTAGAAAGGTTAGATCTAAGCAAATGACTCTTTCAACAGTAATTTATAGAACAAAATTAAAATTGGGCAAATGCCATTTATCAGAATCACCTAAATTTATTTTATGATGAGCATTGCATTTGTGCCAGGTAAGTTTTTTGTGCCTAAAACCTAATATATAGTTACAGAATATGCAAAGCCATTCGTTCTTGCTTACCAAGAGAACTAGAATACCCACTGGTTGTTGGTCTTTCCCCAGCATGCCATAAATGCAAATTGACCTGGAAGGAGCACCTCAAGTTGCAAACAGCATTATGGCACTTCAATTCTTTGTTCCCTATTCATTCACCCATCTTCAAAATTGAAGTCCTCAGTTAACATGCATTTGGAAGTATTCCAAGGATCTCACTTCTGCTTCCAACATTGATCATACAAGCTGCACAGAAGGGTGTTTCCAGAAGCATTTGGCTTCATAGAGAGAACAACAGGGTGGATTCTAGACAACATGAAACTTCATCCCACACACTGGATATCCTACTTGATTAGTATATTAGCTCACTAAGCTCTTGATAGTGATCTTTAGAGAAAGACATGTTTTGGATTCCCCTTGTTTCCCATCCAGCCTCTGCACGTAGCGCCAGTTTTTGGAATCTGGGAATGTCTGCTTTCAGGGATAATACTTGGGAGAAAGGGTACAGAATGCAAACATACCTTCAAAGGAATTCCTGTTTCTTTGAATCACAGTGATGGCAAATTAAATGCTTAATGCATGCTGATGCTTTTTCCAAGGTACGTGTTACATAACATCTGGTCTCTTGACCAGTCCTATAACAAAGTATAGATTATCATAGCAACACCAATAATAGCTGCTAAATGCATCATCCCCCCTTCAAGGATCGCTGCCTTGTTGTAGTTCAGTGTTGTAGTTCAGTGAAGCTATGAGCTATACCGTGCAGGGTCACCCAAGATGGACAGGTCATAGCTGAGAGCTCTGACAAAAGGTGATCCACTGGAGAAGGAAATGGCAAACCACTCCAGTATCATTGCCATGAAAACTCTATGGACAGTTCCAATAGGCATAACGATATGACGCCGGAAGATGAGCCCCTCAGGTCGGAAGGTGTCCAATATGCTACTGGGGATGAGCAGACGGCTAGTACGAGTAGCGCCAGAATGAATGAAGCGGCTGGGCCAAAGCCGAAAGGACGCTCAGTTGTGGAAGTAACTGGTGGCGAAAAGACAGTCCGATGCTGTAAAGATTTTTATTCCATAGGAACCTGGAACGTCAGATCCATGAATCAAGGCAAGCTGGACGTGGTCAAACAAGAAATGACAAGACTGAACATCGACATTTTAGGAATCAGTGAACTAAAATGGACAGGAATGGGTGAATTTAATTCAGATGACCATCAGGTATACTACTGTGGACAAGAATCTCACAGAAGAAATGGAGTAGCCTTCATAATCAATAAGAGAGTAGGAAAAGCAGTCTTGGGATACAATCCCCAAAATGACAGAATGATCTCAGTTCGAATCCAAGGCAAACCATTCAACATCACAGTGATCCAGGTCTATGCCCCAACCACTGCTGCTGAAGAGGATGAAGTTGATCAGTTCTATGAAGCCCTACAACACCTTCTAGAAGCAACGCCAAAAAATGATGTGCTTATCATCATGGGGGATTGGAATGCTAAAGTAGGAAGCCAAAAGATAACCGGGATAACAGGCAAGTTTGGCCTTGGAGTACAAAATGAAGCAGGGCACAGGCTGGTAGAATTTTGTCAAGAGAATACAATGGTCATAGCAAACACTCTTTTCCAACAACCCAAGAGACGACTCTATACATGGACATCACCAGACGGTCAACACAGAAATCAGATTGACTATGTGCTCTGCAGCCAAAGATGGAAAAGTTCTATCCAGTCAATAAAAACAAGACCAGGAGCTGATTGTGGTTCAGATCATGAGCTTCTTGTTGCAAAATTTAGGCTTAAATTGAAGAAAGTAGGGAAAAGCACTAGGCCACTCAGGTATGAACTAAATCATATCCCCGACGAATACACAGTAGAGGTGACAAACAGATTTAAGGAATTAGATCTGATAGACAGAGTGCCTGAAGAACTATGGACTGAGGTTCGCAACATTGTACAAGAGGTAGCAACTAAAACCATCCCAAAGAAAAAGAAATGCAAGAAATCAAAATGGCTGTCTGAGGAAGCTTTACAAATAGCTAAGGAGAGAAGGGAAGTGAAAGGCAAGGGAGAAAGAGAAAGATACACCCAATTGAATGCAGAATTCCAGAGAAAAGCTAGAAGAGATAAGAATGCCTTCTTAAATGAACAGTGCAAACAAATAGAAGAAAACAATAGAATGGGGAGGACCAGAGATCTTTTCAAGAAAATTGGAGATATGAAGAGAACGTTTCATGCAAAGTTGGGTATGATAAGGGACCAAAATGGTAGGGACCTCACAGAAGCAGAAGAGATTAAACAAAGGTGGCAAAATTATACAGAACAACTATACAAGAGCGAGCTTAACATCCCTGATGCCCACAGTGGGGTAGTTACTGACCTGGAGCCAGACATCCTGGAATGTGAAGTCAAATGGGCCTTAGGAAGTCTGAGCAACAATAAAGCTAGTGGTGGTGACAGCATTCCAGTTGAACTATTCAAAATCTTAAAGGACGATGCAGTAAAAGTGCTACACTCAATATGCCAGCAAATTTGGAAAACTCAACAATGGCCACAGGATTGGAAAAGGTCAGTTTACATTCCAATCCCAAAGAAGGGCAATGCCAAAGAATGTTCAAACTACCGCACCATTGCACTAATTTCTCATGCTAGCAAAGTTATGCTCAAAATCCTACAAGCTAGGCTCCAGCAATATGTGGACCGAGAACTTCCAGAAGTACAGGCAGGATTTCGAAGAGGCAGAGGAACTAGAGATCAAATTGCCAACATACGCTGGATCATGGAGAAAGCTAGGGAGTACCAGAAGAACGTCTACTTCTGCTTCATCGACTATGCTAAAGCCTTTGATTGTGTGGAGCACAACAAATTGGGAATACCAGAGCATCTTATTCGTCTCTTGAGAAACTTATATGCAGGTTAAGAAGCAACAGTGAGAACTGAACATGGAATCACTGACTGGTTCAAAATTGAGAAAGGAGTTCGGCAAGGCTGTATACTGTCGCCTTGCCTATTTAACTTGTATGCAGAGCACATCATGAGAAATGCGGGATTAGAGGAGTCACAAATTGGGATCAAGATTGCAGGGAGAAATATCAACAACCTCAGATATGCAGATGATACCACTCTAATGGCAGAAAGTGAAGAGGAACTAAAGAGCCTGTTGATGCGGGTGAAGGAGGAGAGTGCAAAGGTTGGCTTGAAACTCAACATCAAGAAAACAAAGATCATGGCATCCGGCCCTCTCAATTCCTGGCAAATAGATGGGGAAGAAATGGAGATAGTGACAGATTTTATTTTCCTGGGCTCCAAGATCACTGCAGATGGGGACTGCAGCAAAGAAATTAAAAGACGCTTGCTCCTGGGGAGGAAAGCTATGGCAAATCTAGACAGCATCCTAAAAAGCAGAGACATCACCCTGCCAACAAAAGTGCGTTTAGTCAAGGCTATGGTCTTCCCAGTTGCAACGTATGGCTGTGAAAGTTGGACCATAAGGAAGGCCGAGCGTCAAAGAATTGAGGCTTTTGAACTCTGGTGTTGGAGAAGACTCTTGAGAGTCCCTTGGACTGCAAGGCGAACAAACCGGTCAGTCCTAGAGGAGATCGATCCTGACTGCTCTTTAGAAGGCCAGATCCTGAAGATGAAACTCAAATACTTTGGCCACCTCATGAGAAGGAAGGACTCCCTGGAGAAGGGCCTAATGCTGGGAGCGATCGAGGGCAAAAGAAGAAGGGGACGACAGAGAATGAGGTGGCTGGATGGAGTCACTGAAGCAGTAGGTGCAAACTTAAATGGACTCCGGGGAATGGTAGAGGACAGGAAGGCCTGGAGGATCATTGTCCACGGGGTCGCGATGGGTCGGACACGACTTCGCACATAACAACAACAACAAATGCATCATATCCAGCAATCCCCCCCCAAAGAAAAAAAAACCCAGCTAGATGGGAAAAGAGATTTATTGAGGATGTACCATGGGGTAAAACGTAAAACTAATATCTATGTGACCTCCTTGGAGTATTTGCAGCAGGGAGAGAAACGCTATAACCAATTGCACCATCTTGCTGAGGATTTGTTTTCTTTCCCCTTCTTGTTCAGGTTCTAATAGGGCTCGGGGTGGCCAGAGGTGTGAGCCAAAGGGCTCTTGGCCTGTGGTGCACAGCCCAGGGCTTCAGAAGAGCCAGCCTATGGATTCAGGACCAGTGCAAAATGTCAGTTGCTGGAGTGCTGCTATTTTGTTGTTTATTGGTTTAGGCATACAGGAGCTTTGCTTAGCTGTGAGCTGCTTTGTGTTCCTCTCGGGGGAACAACAACATACAAATAAAATAAATATGCACCATTCTTACAGGTACACCCTTTTCATAGACCTAGAATAGACTTAGAAGTGTGAAGCTCTGCTTATGTTTTGCTCATGGAGTAGGTAGAATCCACACAGTTCTATGCAATGGAGAGAGAGCCACAGAAAAGAACACAAGTCCAGTAACAGCTTAAAGACTAACAAAAAGGTGCTACTGGATTCTTGCTTTTTTCTACTGCTACAGCAGACTAACGTGGCTGCTCATCTTGAGATACAGCCTTAAGAGTTTCATTAGGATGCCTGAGAAACTGCAGAACAGGCCAGCCCTCAAGTTTCTAGGCACAGAAATTTACTGAGCGAAAATCAGCGAAAATCACTACATATTAACTATCAGTCCACATCAGTGGAATCACTATGACAGACATTAGAAACCTAAACTTTCCAACTGATGCTCATCAGAGATGAACAAACCCGTTTTGGTAAAGTCATCTTTGCTCATTACTTTTGTGAAGTACTACAAATAAGCAGAGACGATCGAAATGTCCACCATGAACACGGATGGCTCTGTGACCACTGCCTGCATCCAGTCTTTCGCTTTTATTCCCAATATATAAGAGGCTCTTGGAAGGGAGGGTTTGTTTTTTCCTATAAATTACAGAAGATGCACAAAACCAAACAATCCCATGCTTAGTGAGAAAATGCATCATGGGGCACATTTCAGAAGCTTACCTGTCACACTTCACCAGAATAAAAATGCTTTGGGTAATAGTTGGTGCATGCTTAAAGAAGGACAGTCCCTTTAGTGGGCCCAGAATCATTCCAGGCCAGTGACAGGGTTTAAAGCCAGAGTAAAGAAAATGCTTAGAGAACATGTGATAGGAATTTAAAGTTATTCAAGAATGCGTTCCACCTAGTGTTTAGGTTGCTATAGGAGCACCCAAACAAAAATCCTCCAGAATGGAACTTTATCAACTGCTCCGCTCTTGATCACTGGCATTCCCACTAGTATGCTCTACTCATCAAAATAATATACAAATGCATAGAATTGTTGTTGTAACAAAGAGAGAACAACAAGCAGCTGAACACATCATCCCTTCCCCTCTCCCCTGGCTGCCCATAGAACTATTCCAAAGTACCCAGGAAACATTTTTTAATTAGCCAGGTGTTCAGTTTCTCTTTTTTAAAAAATCTGTTTCTTCAAGAAGAAAAAAGATTCATTGGTATTTAAGTTCTCAGGATTATATTTTCCAGTGTAGCTGATTAATGTTTGGCATACAGTTGGGATTGGAATGTGTGAAAGGTGGCTTTAAGCTAAATTTGCAATCTTCCCCTGGCTCCGTATTTGGTCCGACTGTCAAGTTAAACTCTCCCTACTATGGTTTTTGGGATTTTGAGCAGTCTAAGTAGGTCTACTCAGATCTAGTCAATAGGGCCTGCTCCCAGGAAAGTGTTCTTAGGGATGTACAGTGAATGTTCTTTCAGTCAAGATTTCTGTAGCTAGAAACCCACCAGAAGGAAAGATTATATGAAGTCTAATAACTAGCTTGTGTTACATAAAAGCTGTCCCACTTTACACAAGCAATAATGTTATCTTCCTATCTGCATTCATAGCTTTTCCATTGGGATCTCAGATTAGCAGCACTTTACCAGCAGCAAAGTCAAGAAAGACAAGATATCCAATTATACATTCTGTTTAATTTATTTGTAAAATTGAATGGATAAGATCCCCCCCCCCGCCCAAGCCCTTAAGGGATATATAAAGCACAGAAGCATGAAGTAAAATGAACTATAACAAACAAAATATGAAGACTCACTTTAAAATAAGCACCAACACATTAATTTCACCCAAAGAGTAATTAACATATGGACTTCACTGCCACAGGGAGCGGTGGGAACAACGAGTATAGTTTCAAAAGGGGATTGGATAAGCATATTATTATTATTATTATTAATTAGATTTATTTCCCGCCACTCCCCGTAGGCTCGTGGTGGATCACAATAGTCCTATCTCCATTAAATTACCCATTAAAATACTTTAAAAACAATCACAACATGGCGGAAGCTCTCATTATTCCCACCCCCTGCTATCAGAGCGGCAGGGAGGGTGGGGAGGAGATCTAACTTACTAGGTCCGGGGGGGGGGAGAATGTTGGCACTCATTCGCTGACCCCGGCCTCAACCAAAAACCTGACGGAAGAGCTCCGTCTTGCAGGCCCTGCGGAAAGCTGGTATGGCAGAGAGGTTGATCCATGGCCATTAGCCACAAAATATAGGTGGAACACTATTCTGGGGTGGGGGGAGGGCTTCTGAACCTCCTGATGGCACCTGGGTTTTGGCCATCGTGTGACACAGAATGATGGACTGGATGGGCCATTGGCCTGATCCAGCGTGGCTTCTCTAACATTCTTAATATTTAACACTGAACAAGTGTCTAACGGTATTTTTTTTTTTTGCAAAGTGTCATATGCCAACATTTAAAGTGGCTGTGTATGCACTGCCTTTCTTCAATTTTGCCCTGCATTCCCCTCAGGTGTATTTTTCTCTTCTGCATGCCAACTCACTTTATCAGATTTTCTCCCCTTTCCCCCCCCCCTGTAGCCTGGGCTATGATGTATATCCTGCAAAGACCTAGAGATAGATCCTTGATCCTGCCAAGATCTAAAGCGCTGCATCTTACTCTGGAGAGAGGCTGCACTGTGGGAGGCCCTGAGATGTCACACATGCACTCATCCATTTGGGTCAGGGCTTTGACTTTTGCCTTCCACCTTTTTATTTCTGGAACCCTGGGGGAGACTCCGGAGGCATACAGGTCCTCTTGTGGGGTTCCTGGTATGCAGGTTCCAAAGCCCTTGAATGGGAGCCTGGCTTGGAAAGGAGGCATGGGGTCTTTCCCTGGGTCTTGCATAGAATGTAAAGAGTTGAAAAATAGTAAACATGTTATCAATTTGGTCAAATATGATCAAATATCCTGATTATAAGATAATATCAGGGAGTATGAACGTGATCCATTATATCTGTGAAAATCCTGCACAAATTAAGTGACAAACTCACCAATATTTCTAGTGGACTGTATTAAGGGGGTGGATAGACTCTTTCAAAAGAGCTCTGCAGAATGGCAGCAATGGGGTGAAGTAAGGCAGTTCATGAAACCACCTTCAGTATGGAAAAACACTCACATCTACATAATTGATTTGTTAGTGTGATAGTAATGCAGGTGTGCAATATCAGGAATGCATTGTACCATGTCTTGTAGTATACAACTGCCAGAAAAGGAAATGCTTGTTCTATACCAGTTTTGTCAACCTCTACAGAAAGTATTCCAAATGCCTCCAGGTTTTGGAGTTAGAGCTGTCTTTAAACACACTCAATAGATGTGACAATAAAATAGGCAATTCTCCAAGGGAATGCAAACCAGAAATGCAATGGACTAGGAACAGAGATGATGCCGACATACAGTCAGACTCTCATTAGCAAAAGGAATGAGCAAAAAAGAAGGGAGAGAATAAAAACATTGTTAGGGAATCTAAGGAATGGGAGTTATTAGAACAGTAGGGTTTTAATTTCTTCTTTTGCCCTTATTTTCCCTTTAAGATGCATCTGCTTACAAAATGTTGCAGTCTATGTTAATTTTTCTGTGGAAAAGGAACTTTGTTGTCCACACTTTCTAAATAAGCTTTGAAGTATTCTGCTCCTGTTTCAAAAAAAGGTCAGTGTTTCACATGTCACTTTCTTGCTTTTCCACAAAAGATCATTACATCAGAGAAAGCTGTTTCCTGTCTTTAATGCTGGACACGGAAATATTCACAGCTAATCTTCAATTAGGCCAGGCTTTCTCGTGAAACTCTTGGGTTTCTTGATGGCCTGGAAGGGTTTTCCAAATGGGTGGGAGTTAATTCATTTTTCATGTATTTTTAAAATTTGTTAAACATGTATTGGGTGATACGACCATATATGATCATGTCATTGTAACTTTACTCCACTGGGGGACTGGCAGGGGGTGATGGAGTGGAGGATGCCTGGCTCAGTCTTGTTCCCAATCCAGCAGAATAGGCTGCTGGGCTTTTTCTGGCACTGGGGGGGAGGCGGAGGGGGGGCAATGGAGTGTGATGTCACATCTGGTGTGAGTGTCTGGGTGAACTCACTTCCAGTGACATGTGACTTCCAAGGGTGTGGGAGGGAGGTATGATCTGCTGGCATCACTTCTGGTGTTTCTCAAAGCCTGAAGAATCTTTCAGTGGTTTCTCAATGGTTAAAAGGTTGAGAAAAGCTGGTCTAGCCTGTCCACAGGGTGGTTGTAAGGATAAAATGGAGGGGCAAAGGCCCATTCCCTTGGGGAAAGGACAGGATAAAATGGAAAACATTTACTGAAGTTCTTTTAATCATGTGCCCTGCATAATGTTACTCACTAATTGCATGACAAAACAGCATCTAAGAAAACATGGGCTCATTAGTATAGATTAGTATAGATTACCATGGTGTGAAGCCTGTGGTACCTCCAGAATAAGTATATATTTTTGCATCAAAGAAGCTTCAGGTTTTTCTGCACTCCAGTGCAAGTGTCTGGGAAGTGAAGAGTTAAAGAACAGTGGCTGAGTGAGGAGGAAGTTAAACTGGGGTTTATCATTGTCTTCCGTAAAACACACATGCGTGTACACACACACAGAGAGACTTCAGCATTTCCCTTAACTGATGGAGGGGGTGTGTTTTGATTTGGTTTTGTGGACCACTTGAAAGCACACCAAGGAGTTTGGCTCACTGACTGACTGGCTGACTGCTGCAGAGAATGGGTGTTGCAGTGAGTCTCATTGGTTGAGCCCCTCGATGTCTCCCTACTTCTGCTCACAATAACATTCCATTCTTTGCTTCTTTGGGAGATTAAAATGTATGGGTCTGATTTTTCCTCCCTCTGCCACAGACTTGAGCAAAAGCGGGGTCAGGCTCTGAATTATACCACAGCCAAGGACAATTTTCTTTGAAGAGCTGTTTTCATGAGGCAAGTGAAAACTGACTGCCAGCTTCCATATAACCAAGGGAGTGATTAAATGTTAAAAATATGCAGAAGTCAACTTAAGGGTTTTTCCCTGTTAAATCTTTGTATTTTTATAGGCTATGGACGACATTTCCCTGTCTTAAAACCTGCACTGTTCTTTTTTTTTTTTTTTAAGCCCAGGAAATTTATTTACAGTCTTCAGATCTCTCAAATCATGTTGGATGCATACTTTCAGCACTCTCCGGAACCAACACACAACGACACATTGTGTGGAATAGTGACTACTTCGAGAGGTTAGAGATGAAATACGTTCCATGATTCACAGCCCTCACATACATTTACAAGTCCACATCAGTATTCTGAGGTAACCAAATAAGGGATGAGAGATTCCCAAATGAAGGTTTGTCTCCTTGTGAGTATCCTGCAGTGAGGCCAGTTTCTTGGCAGCAGCTGTGTGACCAGTAGCGCTGCAAGGCTGGCCCAAAGATAATTGTATATGTTACAAAACCACTGAATATTACGGTTGCTCAAGAAAGGCTTGGCACTGGGACAACAGGAATGTTGCATGTCAGGATTGATGGGATTTGGCAGGGACATATGGAGAAGCTTACACAATGCCTGCCCACCCTCTGCTCTGCTATGCTCATGCCAAAGAGCTTTTAGTCCACCTCTGTCAGGAGGGCTAAAACCACTCTTTAAAATGTCCAATGTACCTAAAAATAGTCTGAAACCCTGCCTCTCCAGTCTAAAACCCAACTGTTTATTCTGCACAGAATATCATAACCAAACCCACCAAGACAGCATCAACATGTGCCTTATACCCTGATTGTGCATTGATGACAATTACTCCACTGCCAGAGGAAGAAATGGGAAACGCTATCCAGCTGGCAGCTGTACAAGTGAGTTTGGAGGAAGTGCCTGGAGCAGAGAAGCACAGAGAACCTATCCAGCTGCCAAGGCGGCTCCAGGGCACAGGACATTGTCCTAGTTACTTGACTGAATGGGGATCCCTGATGTGCGATCGATAGTCATGAGTCTTGCAAGAACAGAAAGGAACACTGTTAGACCCGAGACATAAACTGTGGGGAATGGCAGAAGGAGGATTCCTTGGGTTATTGAGACCAGGGAAGAATAGAAAAAAATGCTTATGGTTACAAGCCCACTTCCTTCAACCCAAGGCCACCACAGTTGACCTGGGAGATGATCATATCTCCCTGACATAGTTCCAGTGTTCCTGAGTTTTGGTAAGGTATCCCCTGTGCAAGCACCGAGTCATGTCTGACCCTTGGGCTGACGCCCTCCAGCGTTTTCATGGCAGACTCAATACGGGGTGGTTTGCCAGTGCCTTCCCCAGTCATTACCGTTTACCCCCCAGCAAGTTGGGTACTCATTTTACCGACCTCGGAAGGATGGAAGGCTGAGTCAACCTTGAGCCGGCTGCTGGGATCGAACTCCCAGCCTCATGGGCAAAGCTTTCAGACGGCTGCCTTACCACTCTGCGCCACAAGAGGCTCTTTGAGTTTTGGTAGACCAAGCCAAAAAGATTCATTCCACAATTCATAAACATATCTTTACCTGCACAGCAAAACTGTGAGATGCTTTCTTGCATCTTATTGGCAGTTCATCCTGGACATAAGAATACAGAAGAACCTGAATGATACTACAGATGAGAAAGGCAGGGTTTGGACTAATTGAAAGTGTAAAATGGCATGCAGGTTCCAGCTGGCACCTGGTGAACATGGCAAGTATTCACAGAAGGGCTTTGAGAACATGATGACCATGATGTTGAACCCGGAGGATGTTCCTAGCTCATATCCCATCTTGCTAGGAACTTATTTGGTAAGCCACTGCTTTCACAGCTTCTGCTTCCTTCTCTCCTATCTACAATCTGTACATAATACTCCTCAGGTCTTACACACTGGCTGTTAGAGAGATAATTTGTCAGACAAACTTGAACTCTTGAAAATAGCTAAATAAATGCTGAGCATTATAATCTTCTTGGTTCTCTTGTCCTCATTTCTAGCATTCACCATAGATTCAATTCTACCCCTGCTCCCCATATAGCTATTTTCCAAAGGCAAAATTAGGTCCTGCATATTATAGTTGTTCCTCTTGGAATCTTTTGCTTGGAGACAGGCTCCCTATGGAACCCACTCTTTGGCCATTATCTTCTTTGCCACTCTTGCTTTCTATCCTTCATGGGTATCTGGAGGCAAGGTAACTGAGCACTTAATGTATCCGTGGATTCAACATGGTTTTATGCCAAGAGGTAAGAATTTTCTTTAAAGCTTTTTAGAGAAAAAAATGCTGAATTGGGCCAAGAAGAAAGAAGGGAAACAGGTCTGGCTGACACCACCATCACCACCCCCAGGCAAAAGCAGTCAGCATAAGTGATAGCAAATAAAAACTTGAAGTGATGCCAGAAAAACTGAACAATGAATTGAACGGGTGACACAGAAGAAGAGCAGGATAGCAGAATGTGGATCTGATCCAGGTTAGAAAAATGTTTTTTTGAATGCTTTATGTCTGATCTCTAAAAATGCACCACACCTATTAGATCTTGTTATCAGAAATGTAGGAATGAAGGAGATGGCAGGACAACTCACCATTCTTGGATTATGTTAGCTTGGATGTGCCAAGTTGCACAGTGATAGGTGGAGCCTGTAAATGGTAACACGGGTACAGAGTACTAGACATATCATTGTTCCACAGGATTGATTCTGAGGGTTGTTGGTGACAATGGGCAGATACCAGTTTGTCTTGGGCATGGCTGGGAAGCAAGGGGAAGAGAAAGAACTTTGGGACAACCATGAGGTTCCTCAAATCTCCCCATGGCTGACTAGAAGGAACTAGAGCTTATAAATCCATTCATTCACAGAACCCAGTAGGTCTCAACTGAAAGGCTAGATATCTTATTTTGTATTCAATACAAATAAAAGTCCTGCAGTTACCTAACAAAGAGAGAAAAATCACTGTAATATTTGAAAATGGTGGGGAAAGTGGATGCAAAATTTGTATCAACTACTGGGGACAGAAATGTTGTGTGAATCTTTTGACTTTTTAATAATTAAGAAAGCAGAAGAAGGGAGTGATATAATGTGGACATGTTTCAAGTCTTGGCTATTACTTAGGACCGAGTCCAGAATCGCCTCTCCCTTGGTAGGTTCTGTGACCATTTGTGCCATTTGTGCCTTTGAGAGTTTCTAGAAACCCCGTCTCTTTCTCCTGACTGGAATACATATTGACCCAATCAATGTGTGGGTAGTTAAAATCACCTATTATAACATTTATTTCATCTACTTGCTTTTGTTAATTATTTTGCTCTTTTAAATCATCTTCTAATCTTTGATCTGATGGGCAATAACAAACTCCCAGAGTCAAATTTTCCATTTTACCTTAGACACTTCTAGCATTTGCATATAAACATTTATAATTTCCCAGACATGTTAGGTCTATAACTTTCCTCCTGTGGCCAGGCAGTTCTTATTGTTTGTCACTCACTTGGTAGCCAACTCCAATTCATTTCCCTGTAGAACAGTAACAACTATCTCTTGACCTCTTTCAGGTGAGACATCCAAAACCAGATAAATTTTATCTCCTGTTAGCTTCCCCCAACATTTAGTTTAAAAACTGCTCTGCTACCTTTTTGATTTTAAGCACCTGCAGCCTGGTTCCTTCTTGGGACAAGTAGACGATGTCTCTTATACAGGTTATGCTTGTCCCAAAAAGTATCCCAGTGCTTAACAAACTTCAAAAAACCTTCATCCCTACACCATTATCTCATACACACATTGTGCCTGTCTAGCTGGCCCTGGATGTGGAATATGCAGCACATCTGAGTATGCTGCCTTGCATGTCCTGGCCTTGAATCTCCTGCCTAGCAGCTTAAATGTTTCCTTCAGGATCATGCAATTAAATTTCTCCACATCATTGGTGCCAATGTTTACCATGACCACTGGTTCCTCTCCAGCACTGTCTATCATCCTTTCTAAACCACACATAATACCTTCACCAGGCAAAGCAAGTCACCATGTGGTCAGTACATGAGTTCACCAGCTATCTATTTGCATGTGTAAGGATTGATTATCAGCTAACAACAGCAACAATCCTTCCCTGTTCAGGGATGGTCCCTTGGTGAGAAAGGATACCAGTTCCTCAACTGTGGAAGGAGTCCCTTCTGAGGCAATATTTCCCTTTTCATCAGCACAGTGCCCTGTTTCCTATGACCCTCATGCTCACTGACAGCTATGGGGTTCCCATTCTTGGATTGGGACACATCTAACAAGCCCCTGAGGATCTTATCTATGTGCCTAACCAACTGTCTCTGCTTCTCTAGATCAGCCACCTCGACCTCGAAGGTGCAAACTGGTTCCTTGTGAACCAGGAGTTACTTTCACTGAGCACACAACCATGACTTCTGTCCCATTGGCATTTAGTCATTCATGTTAACTCAGTGCAACACACTAGATAGCCTCCAACCTCCTCATTGCTAGTCAATTGCATCAGTATTATTTGATTGTATATTTGTGCTTGTATGTCCTTAAGATACCACCAAGGCAGAATGCATTGAACTCTCCTTTAAATTGAGTTCATCCATGTCATTGAAACATCAGCCTTATTCTGGTACATCAGTAAAATGAATTCAGTTTCATTTTAGCCCCAATACAGGCAATACTCAGCCCCAATACAGGCAATAAATCCCCTTGTTCTTACCTTCATTTATTGCAAATGAAGATTATTAAGACTTACAGTTCAAGCCTTTCATACTTGAGCAACTTCTTTCTCTTGAAGAGTGACGTCCATTCACACATTCCAGTTCTTGTTATTAAGCAGTTGAGTATTAGGGGCCTTAGGGAAAAAAGAAACTGGGAAGACTTTTACCCTAGATGTTATCATTTCTGTACAGCTTCAGTACACAACTTAAAAACAGTTCTCCATAAAATGAAAGATTACTACAACAATGATGGAAAACAGCAGACAAGATTACAACATTGTGTTATAGACATTATTATATCAAAGATCTCATGCAGTCCAAGGATTAATTTATATGCAAGACTATTTTATTGTATTGTTGTTATGTGCGAAGTCGTGTCCGACCCATCGCGACCCCATGGACAATGAATTTTATTGTATATTCTTTACATAATTGTATGAAAAACATTGTTTTGTTCTGTAAGAGTTTTAGCAGACACTGATGTTGAGGCATGATAGAATGATAACTATTTGGAACCCATTAGATGGGTTGAACAACAAGGACTGAGAACAAATAATAGTTATCCCCTGCTGTCCCCTCCTTCCAGAAGCCATGTCCAGGGTTGATCCCTGGCCTTGAAAACCTACATGGAGAAACAACTTGGTTCAGGGAATGGGTACAAAGTTGCTCCTTTCTCTTCTTCCATCAGAAGAGGCAGGAGGGAGCAGTTTCACCTTCTTACCCCTCCCCAATGCAGCCTCCTGACCCACATGGCTATTACTCAACATGGGTCTTGCAGCCCCAGGAATCAACTTTCCTCGACTGATGGGTAGGGGGGAGCTGGAAGACTGATGGTGGTCAGCACCTCCTGCTGGCAGGTTGCAGGATCCAACCCATTATATTTCATGGCAATTTAAAGATGCTTTTCCATAGTTTGGGAGCAACACCAGAGAGAAGGGTGATTCTCAACAAGATTTAAGTCTCCACTCTTATATCAGTGGATAAATCTGTCTTTAACCAAATCATACCGTGGTCTGTTTTGACTGCCTGTGCCTCTCTAGGATCTCAGACAAAGAAAGGTCTTTCTCAACAACCAAAGACTGTGAGATCCTTACAGAGAACTCAGGGGTTAAACCCAAGGCTTCCTGCTTACAACTGTATGTTCTTACATTGCCAGGGCCCACTCTTGAGTGTATTCAGAATTAAATAGGACAAGCCAGCACATCTGAAGAATATCTGTTTTACCTTTTTATATTATATATATAAATCATATGTGTGCATGTGTTGCAAATATCTGGGGTATAAGCCTCTTTAATTGTTTTTAACAATTGTTCAGAAGTAGAGAAGTAACCAAGGATAGCTGTTCCTGAAGAATAATGACAAATTATTTGAAAAGTTGTATGTGTGTGGAGCAAGATAAGCTAGAATTACCAGCTGGCCAGGGATTAATATCTCCTGAGACTGGATCCAGAATAGATTTTCCATTGACGGAATGGAAATGACAACTTTATTTTGGATCCAACCCGTAGACTTTTGTTTCTCTAAGTTACTGTTTTTAGAACACTATAGATGGGGCCAAACTGAAAGGGTTCATGGGTGAGGTTTATAAAGGCTCCCATCTTCCCCATAATTCCCACACTGAACTTACTCTTGTCATCCCAAAATAGTAGCCCTGTGTCAGTGTACTTAAAGGTCCCACAGCAACTGAGCTCTTGCTTTTGCCCAACCAACTAGCCAATTCAAATAACAGTATAATTCTAAGCAGAGTTATATCCTTCTAAGTCTGCTAAAGTCAGTGGCCTTAGAAAGGGGTAACCACACAGGACTGTACTGTGGACATATCTTAGCTGTGGGATTTGGTGCTATTATCATGCAGATATATTCAGTAATCCTACAGTTCCAGTCACAGCTTATTTCTGTTTCAGGTGTATACGGAGTTCCCAAATGAAAGCATGCTTTTGCACCTGCGCATAGACTTCTGCTATTGGGAAAGTTTTTCCCCCTCTGCACTTGCTTTAAGTGAAGAACAGAGAAACCTGTGACACCATATAAATCATGGAGAGGTGCTTGCAAAACAAAGACCCCAGCATGAATACAATACGCCTGCCCAGCAATGGCTTGAAACAGCCTTTGGCAAAACAAAACAAAACAAAAACAACAAAAAAACTGGTGACCAAGTTGATAGAGATGCTTCATAGATGCCAAATGCTTCCACTAGGAGATCGCCAAGAGTTACTCCAGACCCCAGTTAATGAAGCAATGAGAATGTGGGTGTGGGGAGGGGGGAGACTGTGCTGTGTCTACAGGTTGCTGTAGGTTTTCTCAACAGTAAGACATTCATAACAACAGAGAATTTAATTATTCACTTATGCTACACATTAAAGGCCCCCTCGGGGGCCTTACTAATAAAGGAAAAAGTGTTTGAGCACTCTCCTAGAAATCAATAGACATTATGAAACTATCAATATGTTACTTTTTAATTTTCCCTCTGTTAAACTTGAAAGGTCACCTTTTTAACAAACTCATATAAACTAGAAAGAAGAACTGACTGACAGATATCCAAAAATCAGCATCATAAACATTGCCTTGCAGTGGGATATTGACCACCTAATGAGGACACTGACAACCATAATTTGGCATAAAACATTTGGCCACAGCCTTTATTCAACATTGAGCGTGGCAAGCATGGGAAGAGGATCTTGCCCTCTTGTGGTCAGCCGACCACAAGGCAGCCCATCACAGCCTGCCCCTCAATGGGTTGCATTGGCTATCCAGCCCAAAATCCTGGACATAATGGCAGGCTAAAAAAGGGGGTGGCAACATGGTGTGACCCTTCTGGGCATCAGCCTCTGCTGGGTTCTGTTGCTCTCCGGAAATGCAAGCCTTCAACCAGGCTCTGCATCAACACAGTCCCTTAAGGGGGGCCCCAAATTGAGGGGAGGCCAGCGTGCAAGCCTCTCACAGTCTTTGGTTGTTGAGAAAGACTTTTCTTTGTCTGAGATCCTGGAGAGGTACTGGCAGTCAAAAGAGACCTTGGTATGATTTGGTTAAAGACAGATTTATCTGTTGATATAAGAGTGGAGCCTTTTTTTTTTTTGAAGGGGCAAACACTCCTGCCAAAACAGCCTATGAGAGGCTTTGTTTTTGTTTGTTTTATTTTTTTTAATGCCCCACAGCGTGTCTAAAGTTCCTTTTCCCTAAAAACAAGCAAACAAACAAACACTGGGCTTCCCTGACATCACAAGTTGGTTGGGCCAGGAAAGACTGCTCCTCCCACCAAGCAATGCATCTTCGGGTGCCCTGAGGGGGAAGAGAGGCCGAGCAATGTCAGGCCATCCTTTTAACAGATGCCTGGCCCAGCCACGCCCCCATCACCATGCCAACGTACGTGCTGCCCAAAGGATGCCAGTGCTGGGAGTTCTCTCCCACCAGCCAGGTCCCTGTCGGCGTTCCTCCCCTGCAGCATCTCGGGGGCTTTTTATGCCCTCGATTACATTTCTAACTAAAGCAGTTTTATTGAACAGAGAACACGACTCTCCCCCAAAACCTTCTCTCAGTCTTTTTTTATTCATCTTGGATTAAAAAAAGGAAAGGATATCTAATTAAAAAATAAAATAAAACAAGGCAGATAAGGGGGACCAAATAGTCCACTGGCATAATCTAGGTCCTTTGCATTGGTGTAGCATTTATCCCTAAATACTCAACATATTTCACTGTCTCAGGCCGGGGCCAGGATGGAAAAAGGCCTGGCCCTGCTTTAGGACAAGAGAGCTTCCTTGGGGCCAGAGATAACTAGGCAGTTGGTAGTAGCAGAGTGTAAGGCTTCGGTTTTTGAGACTGTCACAGACTTTTTGTCCCCTTGTTTTGTGCTGAAGAATGGAGGTGACAGCTGAGGAATGCTGTGAACTCAAAGCCTGATACAAACATAACTGATCTACTGGAAAGCATCTTCTAAAAACTTTTGAAATGCATTTGACTTTTCAGACACACTAATTTCACTAACCATTCATTTAGACATGCAAAACAAAAAGATCAACTTCAGATTTTATCTTCCTGGTATTACCAAAGCTTACTGCACATGAGCAGAGGCCCACTGCTTAGAGGATTTACAAGCACCATGTTTTCAGTCGGTAAGCATCAATTTTTATTTTATACGATTATAAACGAATCCATACAATTGTTTTGTAGCAGTGGAAGAAAATCCTCCATTATATTCTAGGCCCTATAAATTCTGGTATCTGAAAACAGCCAAACAAATTAACGTTACCCTTGGTGATATACAAAAGGATCTGAAAGCTCAAGCGGGTTGGGGGGCCCCTGTAAAATAAGACCCCTGCATTCCCATCCACTAAATAAGCACATAAGCACCACAGTGACATGAATTTCTTGGCATGAAGCAGTGTTGTATTTCAAGGGGATTAGAGTTTTCACCTCCTGGGTAGCTGCTGGAAAATGGTAAAATAAACCCTTTTTTGGACAGATGGAGACTTGAACACTGACAGGTTTCACATCTGTAAATTTATAGTTTATCCTCAACTCTGTTAAGCCAGAATCCTGGGGTATAAACAGGTTCCATTCCATTGGTTTGAATGAGACTGAGCCAGCTTTAGTCCAAGGGTTTTGACATAAATGAGTCACATGAAGTTGTTGTCCACAGAGTCAACATGAAAAGTGCTACACTGCAATCAGTCCAAACTTATTCTTGTGAGCAGACAGGGCCGAAAAGAAGGAACTGCTGTCTCTGGCCTAAGGAGTATATCACTCTTCTCTTTGGCAAAATGTGCTGCTATCATTCACTTCCTGAAGTGTTTATTTCCTCTTATTTAATAGCCCAGGCAGCACACTACTAGTTTCTGGCACTCTTGGCTCTGGAAATGTGCTATTCTGGTTTCTCCAGGAATTGAGTTGCCTTTGATCCCCCGGGAGTTCTACATTTGGTGAAAAACAAGCCCATGTTCAGGATGATTGTCAGTATTAAGGAGGAAACAGGGCATTTCAATAAGAGACTAACATGGGGAGTACACTCATGGGAGAGGTGCTTCTAGGTTTTAAGAAAAAGGTTGGGGGTGACAGAATGAAATCTACACATGTCACCTGTCGGCTCCAAGGGGAATGTGCTGATAGCCTTTAGTCCAGCATTAAACAGGGCATGCCAAAAAAGGGCAGGGCAGAGAACAGGGAGATCGTTCTCTCCTTCATACATGAAGGATTTTGCGGACCTCCCTTTTCATCTGTGAACAAAAACATTGTATTCACAGAAACCATCCCTGTCCATCTGTCCATCCATCCATTATCTATCATTTATCATTGTTTCTTTCTATCAATCATCTATCTATCTATCTGGTACTATACATATAAGAGCATTGATATTATACTCATGCCATTGACTATGTTGCAACAGCAGTACCCACTGACTATTTTTAATAAATGCACAACCCATTCTCAGCCCTGTTGCTGATCATCTTTTTTGGCTTCACAATGTCCACATGAGCCTGAATCCAAAGAATTTGCACCTAAATTGATTGTGGAGCAGGGTGCATCTGAGGAAAGATAGTCTTTCTCTCTGACTGCCCCTACAAAGCCCCATTTCTGACTTCATTATCTCGGTGCTAGCTGGCTGCCCTCCAAGATCCAGCAGAAACAATTTCATTCCAAGTCCAGCTGCTGAGGAATTCAACTTGTCAGCACTCAGGAAAGAAGGTAGCAAACCATGCTGACAGTTTTTCAACAGTACATAGCCTTCAATTATGTGGTACCTTCAAATGGAGACTGGATTTGTTTTTTGAGATAGATAGAAGAATTGTTGTTTTTTTTATACCCCACTTTTCACTTCCTAAAAAAAGAAGAGTTGGTTCTTATATGCCGCTTTTCTCAGGAGTTTCAAAGCGGCTTACAATCCCCTTCCCTTTCCTCTCCCCTCAACAGACACCCTGTGGGGTAGGTGTGGCTGAGAGAGCCCTAATATTACTGCTCAGTCAGAACAGCTTTATCAGTGCTGTGGCCAGCCCAAGGTCACCCAGCTGGTTGCATGCGGGGGAGCATGAAGTCTCAAAGCAGCTTACAGTGACCTTCCTTGCCTCCCCCCACAAGAGACACTCTATAAGGTAGATGGGGCTGAGAGAGCTCTGGAGGAACTGGTCTAAGAGAACAATTCAAACAGGACTGTGACTATCCCAAGGTCACCCAGCTGGATGCATGTGTAGGAGCAGGGAGTCAAACCTGGCTCACCAGATTAGAAGTGTCGCTCTTAATGACTACACCGAGCTGGCGCCACCACTTATGTCTTATGTTTGGCACATATCACTGACACAATCTATGTTTACAGGTAAACAATTGCATCCATTAATTTCACCACTTTCCCAGTAGGTCCAAACAGCTAACAAATGTTCTAAAAATATACAAGCATACAGCACCACTGAAAACAAAGCAAAGCAAGCATAAAGAGCGCTGAATAATTTGAATGCTTGCTGAAAAGGAAAGGATTTACATTCTTTGTCAAATTCTTAAAGGCATGTGATCACTATGGGTGGGCAGGTAGTTGTGAATTTCCCGCATTGTGCAGGGGGTTGGACTAGATGACCCTGGTGGTACCTTCCAACTCTATGAGTCAGGACACTGAACAGCACCTCAAATGATGTCTGAGCTCACCACCAGAGTATTCCTGTGGGTAATGCAGGTCTCAGGCAGTGAGGACAAACCAGTGCTCTCCCACAGACTGCGGCAATCAGTCCCATTCTGAATGAGAGGCTGCTGTTGAGATTAGGGAGGGGGCAAAAAAGTTTCTACCCTTCCGTATATTGATCCTGCTTAACATTAACTTTTATGTGTAATTAATACTGCTAGATCAAGTTCTGAAGAGAAATTTTATCTGATGGTTGGCCTTCCTAACACTAACGTGATCCTTATCTGTTGAAAGGGGGGGAGCAGTTCTTAACAGGCATGTATAACCCTTTTACGATTGCACATACCTTACTGAAAATGATAATAGGCCTATTGTGTGAAATAGTCTCTAAATGGATACTTTTGGCCCCAAGGACATATTTGCACTTTCGGTTAGTGTGATCCGAGCAATCTGTTAAATTGCACTTTGTTCCACAAAGTCTATAAAGATAAATGTTTGACTACAATATTTGAAAACACTTTTCCTATCTATGTCTCCTTTGGCCCAGAAAACATCCCAATGATGAGAATAACCTGAAAGAGTAATTGATGCAACCCTTGCTAAACATTCTAATAGTTGCCTGTGCCAAGTGTTTCACAAACTGCAGGATTTTTCCCTTAAATCTACAGAAGACAAGTACCATCTTTGTTCCTAATGTGATATTCTGTCTTTGGTCCAAGATGTTAAGCTACTTGCAAACCCCCTCCACTTCCAGGAAGTTTAACCTGGCCGCTTTCCCAAGGGCAGGAGGGAAGTGCCAATATTTCCCACTCTGCAAACTCAATATTGGATTTAACTGCAAATGTCAAGCGGGGCTCTTTAAAAAAAACCCACATCATTTGTTCTCATCTATATGTAAAATATTGCATAGAATCACATCAATAGATTTAATCAGCAAGAAAACCGGAATAGTTTTTTCAAAAATCATCTGTAATGTCTAGTATCATTTTCATTTTTAAACTAGGAAGAGTTGTGAGAACAGCTCGAAGGCCAACACATTTACTATAACACCATAAAATAAAGTGAGTAATCCCAGCGGCTGTCTGTAGACTGCACAAATTTTGTAACAGGAACTCATGAAACAATATTGGCAAAACCTGTTTTCCAAACCAAGGAGTGATATTGGAGACATCATCAACGCTCCTGTGACATCTTGAAACTGTGTGTGGTATTTTTCCAGAAGCATCTATAACTCTCTACACCTGCACACTGTGAAGCGAGTCTATGCTCTACACTTAAACGTGCACACAGAGCTAGTTTATCCATGTTGCATGCGTAGCTGCTATGGGCCTCACATTTCCAAGGGGCTCGTGCTGTGCCTTCTCCCCCATAGCTCAGGGTTATAGCCTCTCTCCTCCCCCCTTTCCCCTCTTTCAGGATACTTGTGACAGTGGAGAGCATTTCATCCTTTATTGCCCCTTTTATAATATGATTTGAGGCAAATTACTACAACGTATTCTAGATAGATATTCATGCCTGCTGTCAAGGGAAAAGATAAAGAAGTTGCTAAATGATGAAGCCATACAACTGTTTATGTTGCTAAATTTTGCTCATCCACCATTAAGATAAGCAGCAGCTTTTAATTTAATTTATTTATTTATTAGATTTATTCCTCGCCTCTCCCCGGAGGCCCGAGGCGAGTTACAGACATATAAAACCCCAATAAAAACATACAATAAAACATATAAAACATATCATACATAAATCCCCAGACAATTGAACAAGATGTGATAAAAACTCAGGTCATATCTACTCTACCCCTTGGTAACCCACTCGAGGGGGAGGGAGGACAGAGGGTGCCAGATGGAGTACGCTACTGCCGCTGTAAGGGAGGCCAGAACTTCCATGCGGCCCAGCCTCACCCCACGACCTGGTGGAAGAACTCCATTTTGCAGGAGAGCTCCCGCAAGGCCTGTGGTTCCTCTGGGAGCTCATTCTACCAGGTCGGGGCCAGGACCGAAAAGGCCCTGGTCCTGGCTGAGGCCAGGCATGCTTCTCTGGGGCTGGTGATGACCAATAAGTTCATACCCGCAGAGGGTAAAGCCCTGCAGGAGGCATAGGGCAATAGGCAGTCCCTCAGATACGCCGGGCCCAGACTGCATAAGGCCTTAAAGGTCAAAACCAAAACCTTGGATCCGGAAAATAACTGGCAACCAGTGCAGCTGCCTCAGCACATGCTGGATATGGGCCCTCCAAGATTTACCAGTGAGGACCCTAGCAGCTGCATTCTGCACTGGTTGAAGCTTCCAGATCAAGCACAGCCAGCATAGAGCGAGTTACAGAAATCTATTCTGGAGGTGACTGTTGCATGGATCACTGTGGCCAGGTGTTCAGATGACAGGCAGGGGGCTAGCAGCCGAGCTTGGTGCAGATGGAAAAAAGCCTTGCCGGCTATCTTCTTGACCTGAGCCTTGAGTGTTGAGGAGGCATCAATAGTCACCCCCAAATTCCTGGCCTGAGGCGCAATTTTAAGTTGCATCCCTGCCAGGAAGGGTAAGTGCGCTTCCTCTCCTGCTCCCCTACGGCCAAACCATAGGACCATCTTGGAGGGGTTGAGTTTCAGGCAACTCTGCTCGAGCCATTCAGCTACTGCTTTCAAACATCTGGCAAATGGATCTGGGGGGGGGGGAGTTCAGGTGGCTGTCCATGAGGAGATAGAACTGGGTGTCATCAGTGTACTGATGGCACCCCAGCCCAAAACTCCTTACCAACTGGGCCCAGAGGGCACATAAAGATGTTAAACAATGTGGGGGAGAGCACCAAGCCCTGTGGGACCCCACACAGGAGCCAATAAGGGCCCGATAACTCCTCCCCAACTTCCACCCTTTGGATCCAGTTGTGGAGGAAGGATCACAACCATCTGAGAGCTGTGCCCCTTATCCCTGTCCCGGCAAGGTGGTGTGCTAACAGTTTGTGGTCGACCATGTCAAACCGGCTGACAGATCTAATAGAACAAGCACAGCAGAACCGCCTCGATCCAGCTGTTGACAGAGGTAATCCAACAGGGTGACCAACACCGTCTCCACCCCATGGCCAGGATGAAAGCCTGACTGATATGGATCAAGCACCGAAGTTTCTTCCAGAAAAGCCAGGAGCTGGTCCGCCGCGGCCCTTTCCACTACCTTCCCAGGAACGCTAGATGCGCAACTGGTCAGTAGTTAGCTAGGTCCTGCAGGTACAGCAATCGTTTCTTAAGGAGTGGGCAGACCACCGCCTCCTTAAGTAGCTCAGGGAACTGAAATATTTCAGAGAGCAATTGAAATATCCCCAAGCTGATCGACTATCCGACTTCCACCCCCCTTGAGGAACCAAGATGGACAGGGACAGGGATAATTAAGGTTAATTATTCTGAGTGTCCACTGATATTTTGAATCTGATGGAAATTTAAAATGTTTTAACTTTAATTAGTATGTTTTTTTAAAAAACTGTACATAAATGTTTTATATTTTAGATCATTGAATGGAAATGTCTTATATTTTTGAACAGTGATACCAGTAATTATACTGGTCAAAATGACTGCAAATAAACTTATTTGATGGACTTTGAGACTCAGGATGGCACCCCTCTGTCCCCAGTCTGTCTGCTCCCACTGCAATTGTGCTCTGCTAGGGTCCTGAGAATCCTTAACCCACCTCTGGGTCCACATTCCTATGTGTGTAGGGGTGAAGGGCAGTGCTGCTGATCTTGATTTTCTTGCTGCCTTGAAAAAGAGATCCCCCACCCCGCACTTTGCATTTACATTTGGAGTCTATCCAACAGGATTGCTTTCCTCCCTCAAAATCTGAAATCATATCCCTGCTATTGGACAGCAGTGCAATAACAGCTAATCACAAGCACTTACATAATGCCTGTTTACCTCAATGGAGTTTACCTTACAGGTGTTTAAAGCGGTCATGATGCAGACTTAGACACAAATATGATCACCTGGTGAATTTACCTTGTTTGAACTCTCTTGGTTGTATTGCCTCCATGTTCCCTGAGAAGTTCTTCTTGAGCATGGCACCATGCCAAACAACTTTGTGCCTGCATAGAAGTCATGTGAGTGCTTCAACAGGGGTAGTCAACCTGTGGTTCTCCAGATGTTCATGGACTACAATTTCCATGAGCCCCTGCCAGCAAACACATCTGGAGGACCACAGGTTGATTACCCCTGTGCTACAGCACCCAGTGGCTGCTTATGTCCAGACTGAAAATTAATGATCTTAGTTATTGGAAAAGAGACAATTCTAAACCAAGTCACACCCTACTAAATCCCCTGAGGTCAATGTGTTTGGAACCGTCTTTATCTACATTCACAATAGGTACTATCAACTATCTCAGTTGCTTGGAGGGGGGAGGTTCTTGATTATCAGAGTCAGAGCTGATAGCACTGACCCTTTTCAGATGAGGCATTACTGGTTAGTCCCATAATCCAAAAGGGGGTAACAGTCTCAAAACTTTGCACCTGTATGTCTACTGGCCTAGCTGGACTGGCACACGTTGACACTTAGTCCGGGCAACTTCAGTGCCTGCAACTGGGCAAGGTTTGTTTGTGGGTGAGAAGTTTACGTTATAAAGCTGAAATCAAGGTAAATTATACAGTGTACTTCACAAAGCTAAGAGTCTATTCCTGAAGCTGGAATTACGTGTTTGTGTATATATGGCAACTATAACAGTTTGAGTTTCACCTGATCATTTTCCCAGAAGCTGTCATTTGGAAATCTACTGTGCACAAAAAAAAAAGGGGGGGGGTCACCCTGTAATGCCAACAAGCATCACCAATTGTCTACATAACATGATCTAGAGCTGGACATGTCATGTGCCACATTGTTTTGTTTGATAAAAGACATCCTCCTCCTTGTCCTGCCAACATGACTGAAAATTTTGGTTCAACATTTGGCTGTGTCAGGCTATATCAACACTTTGTTATACCCTGAGTTGTCACTGCACTGTAGCAACCACTCAGAACTGGATTTCCTGGTCCAGACAGGATAATCCAGGTGCCATCTACTTTTAATAATGTCATATCCAATGATATGTGTATCCAACTGTTCGATCCGTGTGTTTGGAGGAAGCTGCGGCAACTGGGAATTTAAGCAGGTCCTTTTATTGCAATCTCAGCATGAGTACAAGTTGCTAGTGATCAACAATGAGACTGAACCGTCCCCACTGGAAAACCCCAACATTTATACAGAAAGCAGACAATGGATCTTCCTGCCAGTGTATGTGAATGGCTAGGTCGAGGTTTAAAATGATTGGATCCAGCAGAAGGCATCTAGAGGCACATTGGTCCATTGCACATCTGCTTGGTTCGTGTCTTAGACCTCAAGTTCAGTCCTCAGCAGATCCACAACCACAACAGCAGCCTCAGTCTACAGGTCACATCAAATTTTGTTGTTATTATTATTTCCATCCCATCTTTCTCCCCATCAAGAATTCCATGCCAGGAAAGAGCCACTGAACAGGTGCCTGTTGTTTTTGTAGCTTGGAAGCTGCTGCAGTGCAGATCTTTCCCATCAAAAATCCTGGGTCCTTGGTGATAAACCTGCACTTAGAGAAAATCTTGCCCCAATTGTGTCTATATGTGAAAGGAAAGGGAACAATAGTACAAAGCCCTCCCACATTTTCATAGCTTGGGAAGGAGATGCACCACTATGGTTTATCCATGCCAAAAGAGTAATGTGAGAAATCCAAGTCAGAGGGACTCGTGTATAAAGGTGAGGATGTACAGTCCATATAATAGTTGCAATAAATTGTCCATTCAGGATGTCTTTACCTTAATTTTGTTCCTTCTATCTCATCTCTATAGTGATGTCTGCTGATAGCTGTGTTGGCCAGATAAAGTCTTGAATGGCTGACACTAGAGAATTGTTTGTTCACCTGAATCCATTGATTTATAGCTCACTTCATGTTTTGATATTGCTCTGACACTTCTTCAATACAGATTCCCAAGCCTGGTGTTACTAGTTGGCTTGCAAGCACCATCCATCCAATCAAATAACTGTTACGTGTAATTGCTAAAGTAGAGTATTTTCTGCAAGAGAAGCATCTATTTTTAGGTATGACCCAGGTCAACCAGTCAAGTTCTCTGGCTTTTCATGTAGTCATTTTGCCAACCCAGATAAATGAGACCTGTTATAATGCTTCTATTTTGGTTTTATGTGTTGACCCAGGGTGTTAATTCAAAGCAAGAGCCCATTATAAAGGAAAGGAGGCTGCATAATTGTTACTGCTGCCTTAGTGGTTACCACGTATTCTTTTCTTGTCCAGGATGCACAGAAAAGATCAAAACCAGATGGGAAGGAAGGACTTTATCACTGGGCAAAAGAATAATTTTGAAAGAAACTCTGCTGCATCCCAGTGCCTAGAGCCCATCAAGTTCAAACTTTCTTCTTATCCCATAAGTCAGATGGGAAGATTTTGCTGCTAAACCCATTTTAACCTGTTCTCCTTTCTCCTCCAGCATGCTCCAATCAGCCACAAGAACTACAAAGAGTGGTCAGCGATTGGAAAGCACCAGATGCCTGAAGACCTTTTGTTTTGTTTCAGTATCCTTGACTCATGCATCCTGTCTGAGCTAATGTTGCTATTCTGACTGCAGTGTGTCTGGAGTTTTGCTGTCTCATCAGGAGCCAGCCCTGACCCAGAGGGATCACTCCCAGTCATTAGGAAATGTAGCTCTGCCCTCCAGTGACTGCTCTTTTCCTGGCTGTATATATGTATTTGGAGTCAAAGAGGGATATTCCAGGTTGTTCTGCCTGGAATTACTTATGGTTGCTTAGAGGTTAACTCATTTGCTGTCAGAATAATATGTTTTTTTTTAATTATGCATCTGTTTCTTTTATTTAAAATATTTCTACATTGCCTTTTGACCCAAATAGGGTCCTCAAGGCAATATGATTCTGCACAAAATGTAAAATAAGTGAAATGAGCATCTGAGCAAGCAGCTAAAGCTTATTCTGTTGTTATGAAGGATCAATAAAAAGCCATCCTCATTGCCTTGTTTGCTACTGCTTATTACCTTCCATTGGCTATAGAAAAAGTAACCTGACTAATGGTTGCCTCTAGGGCCAGTTTATCCATATAGCACATGTAGCTCATGCTATGGGCCCCACACTCCCAGGGGCCCTGCACAGTGCCCACCCCCATGTATCAGGGCCATAGCCACTCTCCCCCCTTGCCCTCTTTAAGGACACTCAGAGTAACACTTCTTTCCACTGTGCGTGAACCCTCTGCCCCCAGTCTGGCTGCTCTCACCACAAACGTACTCTGCTAGGGCCCTGTGAATCATTAAACTGGCTCTGGTGCTACAGGCCCTGCAAATCCTTAAACCACTCCTGGTGGCCTCTAATATGGAGAGCTGGGTTTGATTCCCCACTCCCCCATATGCAGCCAGTTGGGTGACCTTGAGCCAGTCACAGTTCTCTCATAACCTCGCCTACCTCACAGGCTGTCTGTTGTGGGAGAGGAAGGGAAGGCTGTTTCAAGGCTTCTTCGGGTAGTAAAAAACAGGGCTCAAAAATCCTCTTCTAAAAAAAACTTAAGAGACTTTTGCCTACATGTTTGCTTCAAATGAACCTCTATTTCTTAGTGGAACCATTCATCCCCCATGATTCCCAGCACAGACTTTTCTCCTGGCATGTTGGTTCAAATACTCAGAAACTGAGAAACTCCCATGTATGTGGGACAGAGGGTGAAGACCCAGGACCCAACTTCATTGCAGAGAGGAACTGTTCCTCTCTGCAATGAAGAAATAGGCCATTGCAAGCATTCAGAAGTATGAAGTTTCCTGGCAGTAGAATTCTAGATTGAAGTGAGAGACCTGAGATATGGCAACAGAAAATCAGAGAGGATGAAATGGAAGGAATCAAAATATGAAGTGACCCGAATGTGACCTAGAGCTTCACTGAGAAAACAGAGTTGGGAGGTGCATTCTGGAAATGATGGCACAGTGAATGGGGGTGGGGAATTGTGGATGAACTGTCCCTTTAAACACTGGATTGTGTGAGGACTAGTAATTTCAGGTACTTTGTGAATTAAATAATGACAGTGATGAGGATACCATAACATAATTGTTGCTTCTAACAACATACTTGAAGTCATCAGAGCCCAGTAGAGAAGGAAATAAAGAATACAGGAAATTAAATGGAAATAGAGTGCCCCAATTGGGAATGGTACACCCATCCTATTATCCTCATTAAACTGGTTTTTATTTGTCTCTCCATTATTTGCAGTGCCACAAATGAGAAACTCATAAAAGACCATCTATCTGCTGCTCATTTCCTTTGTCCAATCATCTATCTCTTATTTAACATGGTGATTTCCCTCTAGGGCTGTCCTTGTTTTTCAGCCATCCTGCAATTTGCATTAGAGAAATCACTGTGTTGGAAGCAAGCATCGTGAAATGACACGGTAAGTCCCAGCTGGTGGGCAAGAATGCAGCATTGCCTTTATAGCCATCATGGTTACATGGATAGCTATAAGGATCAGGATTTAGGTCAAGGTAAAAAGGATTTCAGTCAAGGCTTTCTCTCATTAGAGCTAACTAAAACTCTAATGGCTGGGGGAGAGAAGGTCAATACCCAGATTTGCTGTACAGATCTAAGTCATCCCACTCTCCTCCTGTAATTTTTAAAAAAAAAACGAATTCAAGATGTCCAGAGACCATAGCCTAGATGTCTTGAGCCTGCTACGTCATTGAGTCTTGTAAACCTGCTATCTGATATGAAGCCAGCTTTGGGGAAGGGTACATGGGGCTGGGCACTGGCATCACATACACTGTAATCATGTCACTTCCTGAGAAAACCTGAAGTGATGCCATGCCACTCCAGGAATCACCAGGAACATTCTTGGCAATTGCTACTGAGATGTGGCATCAGTTCCGGGCTTTCCCTGGAAGAGAGACCATGCTGACATTTTTTTTTCTCCCACTGCCACTTGCAGCAGCAGTGCACAAAAGAAGCTTGCCAGCTGGAAGTCTCCTACTGCAGTGGGAAACAAGGAAAGCATGCTTCCAAACAAAATTGGAACCAATGGAACAATTTTTTACTCTTTGTCCTTTTTAATTTCAGATGTTCATGGCTGATAATTTAATTCCACAGATCTGATAAGGCAGACTTCCCCAATGAAAAAATTACATTACGTATGATAACAAATGATCTACAAATCTACAGTTGTCACAGGAGGCAAATACCGCCTGTTTGTGAGAAACTATTTACTAATCTTTTCTATGCCATACAACCCCATTTTTGCCCCATGAAAGGGTTAGGAGGGCAGGTAAGTTACACCAGCCTACCTGCCAAGACCAGTCTGAACTTCAGTGGACAAGTTGTGCAACATAATCTGCCTTAATTTTAATTGAGTGTGCAATGGGCAAATGCTCTCACCACAAATGGGCATTCACCTTTTTCAACTTACTTCTTTACATCAACTCAACATGCCTTGGAAATACTGTGTTCTTTCAACTTCCAAGCACAGAAGAAACCAGTAAGCTCTATTTACTCATATAAAAACATCTCCAAAAGGACCCGTTACCCCCACTGAATGGTCTATGAATAAATCAAGCCAAAACTTCATAACCATGACCTATACTTCAGCTTCTATGAATGCTAGGACACATTACCTTTTTGCCAGAGATCAATCTATTCCTACCTATCTTCATTCCTGGAACAACTTGTTACACTGCTTCCAGTTGTAGCTTTAAACTGAAGCTGGAGCTCCACACAAAGAAAAAAGATACCAGCTAGACTATAAAGATAGCAAATGCTCCTTTGTGTGTCAGTATCATGTTTAAATGTATTAAAAAACCTTCCTGTACAAATAAAAACTCTGTAAGTGAAACTTATAGCTACTGAAATGCAGTAGCATTTTAGCATGCAGGGGATTCCCGGAAAGAAAAGGGTTTAAAAGCCGCTAATGTAAAGTGATCTTATCTAGTCCTTATGATGCCCAATCAAAACCAGGGAGTGTTGATATATTCGATGACTGCAGAGAGATGTTGGGGCTCAGAAAATAGGCCCTACAGTGAGGTAGAAGCCATTGCTAAGCAGCTACAGCACCAATGTCGCAATCTAAGCATGGTCCACTGATTGTTCATGGTCAGAGCAATATTATTTAGGATTCTGGCCCTCATTCTGTCAAAAACAATGCTGTTCACTTATTGAAGCCCTCCAGATTTTAAATTCCCTTAACAATATTGCATCATCAGAAGGAAAGGTTGTTATATGACTTATTATCGACTCAGGTTGGTTATTAACAATATGAAAAAGAAACACAACTATATCAAGTGAATACAATAAAACAGAAGAGTATTGTCACCTATCCTTCCAAATGGATTTGTCCAAATGGATTTGTCCAAGTGGCAAAAAGCTAGCCTTATCAGTAAGATTTTTGCTGGATGATTCCTCTGGTGATGCAGCCACTTATCACTCACTCACAGCGTGAAAACATCCCATGTATCATTTCTAACCACATAGCTAATTATGAGTTTGCGAGTTTAAGATGAAGCATTCTTTCACAAGATAGTTCCTAAGGACAATCTGGACAGCCGAGGATGGAATCCACACTGCCATGGAAACTTGTATGCCAGTCACAGGTGCCTAGTCCAACCTACCTCACAGGGGTTTTGTGGGCATAAAATGGAGAAGAGGAGAGTTATGTAAGCCATTTTGGGTTCCTGCTGGGAAGAATATGAGGAAGAAATGAAGCAAATAAATATAAACAACTCTTTGAATACATATCTCCAAATTCTCATTGCCTCAGAATGTTTGTGTTGCTCAAGATCCGTAATTCCCACAGAGGACGCAGTGTGCCGGACATTTATCATTCAGGGACTGTGAATGCAAATCTATGGAGAGGGGCTGACCTGCTGCAGCCAAAGAGGGGAAGAAAAAAGTGACCTGGTTTTCAAAAAGACCCACAGAACACTAGATAAGGCAATCAAACTGCCATGACCTTCTTTCATTGAGAACAGAAGAGCAGCTGGAAAGGCATGACAGAGCATTTACTATGCTCCCCTATGGATATCAGGGTTTAAAATACCCTTGTGTGAGGTAAGTGACATCTAGTTAACTGAGACAAACTTCAACCTTGTTTAGCACAGCTCTCCCCAAAGGATTTCTTAAACAGGGTTAATGACGTGACACACACACAAGTCTCTGGGATTGTTTCAGTAGCATTTGTGTAATGCAAGAGGCTGTCCCACCCAAAAGCTGTGCACCATGGACTAGTTTGAATTAATGATTGGGCAAGAGTTTTTCACAGGCATGGTTGCAGAACACTTTTCAGACTGGAACAATGGGCTGCTGCTTGAGTGAAATGCTCCCCTGCCACAAGTCATCTTCTAGTATTCTCTTGAGCGTGGTAATCATGAACTGACAAAATAAAAACAGCTGCCCTTTAAATGAGACGATTCTGTCTTCTAGGAGCCTATGTCTTATATTTTGAAAAACAGATTTCATTGTACTAGATGGTGATTATTCCTTTTATACGAACGTGGCATGAACTCCCCAAGTGGAGTGATTCATTTGTTCCCATCCACTGCTAACCTCTTTCCTTCATCCCATCTGCAAGCATAGAAGCAGCCACATTGGAATGTTCATCCAGCTCCCTGGTGGATTATTTACACTTTTTGTTTCTTTGGGCATACAATAGATGACTTTCTTTAGGAAACAGCATCAAACTTAAGCACATTTGTAGCCTTGAAGATTTTCTAATCAGTGCTTTGGATATTAATATCACATTCATTCTTTCCTTGCTGTGAGCTTCTGAATGCAATTCTTTAATATATGATATGAAAAGCAGAGCATTGCTGTGACAAGCTACTTCATTTTTCTTTGTCTTTTTTCTTTTCTTTTTATTTGTCGTGGTTCTCTCCCATCCTTCCTCCAAGAACCTTAAGCATGTACGAGGTATTCGCTGGCTCTTTCTGTCAACAGGCAAATTAAACTCAGAGTACAGAAGAACTTCATCAGATATACTTGCTAAAACAACAAGAAAAGAAATTCAGAAGCTGGTTCTTTCATTCCATGCCAGAAATGCAAACGATTGAGACATGTATTGCTTTTTGTTGTTGTTAAAGAAGGGGCTGATGGGATAACAAAGAGGTCAGACTAGACAAAACAGAAATCACATTGCTCCCAGCATCCTTTATGGGTTATTTTTGGATGTGTGTAGCCCCAGATCAGTTTGGGGTTAAATGTTCCACCCTTACATGGTTCCACTTCAATCTTCCTATTAGTCTTGGGAGAAGAAGCATTCATCTTGCCCCCTAATTTTTCGTTCTAGGGTTAATCACAGTAGCATGGGGGGATAGCAAAACTACTTGTGGGGGAGGGGAGTTAATGCCCACCCTGCACAGCCCTGATCTATATCAAGTTGATATGTAGCCTTTACTAGCATTTTAAAGCATTATTTTTAAAAAATCACAGATCCTTCAGCATTTTATTTGCCCCCAGTCTAGCCATCTTTTATAATAAAGGTAAAGGTATCCCCCGTGCAAGCACCGAGACATGTCTGACCCTTGGGGTGATGCCCTCTAGCGTTTTCTTGGCAGACTCAATACAGGGTGGTTTGCCCATTCCCTTCCTCAGTCATTACCGTTTTACCCCCCAGCAAGCTGGGGACACAATTTACTGACCTCAGAAGGATGGAAGGCTGAGTCAACCTTGAGCCGGCTGCTGGGATCGAACTCCCGGCCTCATGGTCAGAGCTTCATACAGCATGTTGGCTGCCTTACCACCCTGCAATAGGGGCATCCACAAAGCAAGATAGGTTTTTTATTCTATGAATTCTAAATTCTCACTTCTGAAGCCTTAAATGTTGTTCTCTCTATCTCCATAAAAAAATATAACTCAAAATAGTTCAATGGATTTTTAAAGTTCAATAAGTTTGTTTTTTCATCCATCCATTAACTGGTTAATTCCTCCTTTCTGGACCAATTAGTTGGCAATACAGTGATGTTATCAGGACCATCTGTTGATGTACCACAGGGCATCTTCTTACTTAATAATGCAATCAGATTGCAGAGCTACTTCAATCTAAGAAAGCAATCCTAAACATAGCTATTTAGAAGACCACTGAGTTCAATGGCTTAAAATTGCTTGTAAGTGTATTTAGATTCGCAGCCTAAATCCATTCATTTCAATGGGTTTAGACTAGAGTAGCTGCACAGCATTATGCTATAAATCACTGTCCATCTTCCTATGATGCCGGTAAGCATTCTTCTGAGTTTTGCTAATCAAAATTAGCCCCTTGTTTTAGCTCCCTTTTAGAAGAGCTGTGGGTTTTGTACCCTGCTATTTACTCCAAATGGCTTACAACTGCCCACCCTTCTTCTTCTCACACCATGTGAGAGTGCAGAAAACTGTGAATGGCTCAAGATCACCCAGCTGGCAGCATGTGAAGGGGTGGGGAATCAAATCCAGTTCTCCAGGGCAGAGTCTGCACTTACTTTGTTTATTCCATTGTCAATCCTGTTGAATTCAGATTGATTTGAACTCGGGTCTTCCTCTTCCCCCCTCTCCATTGAAACAGGAAAGTGTTCTACACATGGTTAGGGTAGTTCAGAAGGAGGGGGGGGAGCCAAGCCTCTTTCTTTCTTTTCTTGAAGGGGGGAGGGAGAGGAGCCAAGCAGGGAGCCTCTTTCTTTTCTTGGAGTGGGGAGAGAGAGGATCAAAGAAGGCAAAGGAGGGAGAAAGAAATCCAAGACCAACAGAAGTTGAAATAAATTAGGGGCTTCTCCTTTAAGGCAAGCTTGTCACATGACCAGCTTTGGCCAAACAAGGGTTTTCTACCATGGAGCAAAGCCCAGATTCAAAACAGCCTGCTTTCTCAATTTGATTTTTAAAATATTGAGCATTAAAAGCACTCTAAGATATCGCACAATAAGGGTACGGTCACTCCAGATCAATTCTTCTTGTTGCAAAAGGAAAATTTAAACTGCCCAAAATCAAAACAGAAATCGCATTCTGTGTAGACGGCAGGGACTAAATCGACTTGGGATTGGAATAAAAGCTCTGTGCAGTTTACACCCAGGTTACAGGCTGCACTCTTAATCACTACACTACATTAAGAAGAGAGGAGGTTAAAGGGGAAGATTCCCTTTCCTTTCCTACATATCCTAATCCAAAATTTGCTGTATAGATTGATGGAAATCATGTCACATCTGTTTTGGTCCTGCCTATCAGTCTTAGAGAAATGCAATATTATTACAGAATAGAAAATGTGACAGATCCTGTACAAGAGCCAAGAAGGCTGCCGTTTCTTGAGCCAAGTAGATAGAGGCGGAAGATATGCTTCAGGATGATTTACAAATGTAGTTCACATGAGCAATTGGCACACTTTGCTGGAAAACATGCGTTGTACCCAATAAATAGAACTGGAATAAATTACCATGAGATCTACAATCTCTGTTTTCAAAGTAATAAACTAATTTAAGGGGCATATTGTTAAAAGGTTTAAACTGGCTCAATCTGGCCTGAAGGTGCACAGAGTGTCATGATTCATCCCAAACTAATGAAACTTCTATCAGTACTCCCGGTCGGAAAGCTGGCTCAGCCAGGCTTGGTTTGATTTTCTTGGGTTTTTTTTTTTTTTGCTGGTTTGGTATTCAGTATCCTTTGAAACTCTTTTTGTTGTAGAATGAGCCAATTTGGGAGGGGAACAGAATCCCTTGGCACCTTGCAAACTGCACATACTCCTTTGGAGTAGGGGTGGAGAGTTTGAAAGAGCCAACAATGTTCACATGTACAACTGTGGGTACCCATACTTTTTATTTTTTTTAACCTCTCCTCCTCCCTCCACCTCTACACAAACAAGAGCAGTTTCCTTGACAGGAGAGGAACTCCAAGCCTCTTTCCCTTAAAAAAAAATTGACATTGTTTCAGTCCTGTGAAAAGTATCTCTGTCACGGAGACAATTAAATTTGGCTCCATGCTGATACCTCAGGGCAGGGGAAGCCAATACAGAGCAAGAGAATGCCACTTGTCATTTGCTTCATCTGCCTCTTGGGATATTTGAGCATTGCCCAATATTAGGATGAAACACATTGTGTTGTTTTAAAATACCTTTTTTTCTTTTCCAAATGCAGCCACTGGGTTGTTATTTCAAGATGGAAAATAGGGTAAGGGTAGAAATTTGACCCCTGAATCCCAAAGAAGTCCCAACTGGTCACTCTAAAGAATCCTGACTTTGTCTTGTTACGGGCTTAGCCATGATGGGCCAAAAGGACATTTTGTGAGTGGATGCAGCCGAACCATGCGATCTCAGGAGCTGGCATGAAGAAGTCTACATGAAGATGGGTATGTAACAGTCGGCTTAATGGAAAGACGGCTTAATGGAAAGAGGTGGCAAGTCTTGGCTGTATGTAAAACAGAAGAAGTGGCAACTTGTTCATGTGGCTCAATAACGTTGAACACCCCACTGCATGACTAAGAGATGGAATGGACACTTAACCGGATTCTCTAATTGACAGCAAAGGATGAGAAAGAGAGTCTTTTTGAAGAATGCCAGTTACTTCCAAAATAAAATGACTGAATAATGAGAGGTGCAGGGGAAACTAGTCTAGTCCCCTAAGGACAGGAGGGGATACTTCAGATCAATGAACTAGTGTATAAAAAGCCAGCTGGCACTCAGAGGAGGATCAGAGTTTTTTCTCTGAAGTTCTAAAAATCCACTGTAATCTCAGCCAAACTCTACTCTCTCCCACCTTTTCCTAGTGCTTCCCTGCCTTCATGCTGCACTTGTTTCCATCGTGATTGTCTAGTTTCTCATATGGCTCATATGGCTCTTTCATCTGGGAGCCCCAGGGGAAGAAGAGGGTAGCCATGCAACTGGTGTAGAATAAGGTAAATATCTAAAGACTCAGATTAGCGTTCAGCTAGATGGGCTGGAAGCAATGGAAATTTAGGCTACTATACATTTTACTGGCATATAATTAACTCTATAGAATCATTTACAATGGATTCATATAATGTTTAGAAGAAGAGTTGATTCTTATATTCCGCTTTTCTCTACCCGAAGGAGTCTCAAAGCGACTTACAATCTCCTTTCCTTTCCTCTTCCCACAACAGATACCTTGTGAGTTAGGTAAGGCTGAGAGAGCTCTGATATTACTGCTCAGTCAGAACAGCTTTATCAGTGCTGTGGCGAGCCCAAGATCATCCAGCTGGCTACATGTGGAGGAAGAGCGGGGAATCATACCCAGCTTGCCAGATTAGAAGTCCACACTCCTAACCACTATACCAAGCTGGCTCTCTTTAGTAGGCAGTTGGGGCTACAAAGGCATGAAACCTGAAGAAAGAGTAAGCCTTGGAGGGGGAATTGGGGGAAAACTGTCCTCCCCCCCCCAAAGCACCTCCTTTTGTGCTGACAATGATCAGTGTCCAAGATTTAGCTCAACCCAAGTTTGTTGCCAGGACAAGCAAGCCACAATGAGAGAAAACAAAGAAGCTCTGTCACATGCAGAAAGCACAGCAGAGCTAGCCACCAGACCTGAGGGAACTGCCAAGGCCTCCCTTGTTACCACTTTTGTTTTAATGCCCATCTCGGGACAAGATTCCCAGTGTTTAAACATATGCAGTCAAGATTTACTCCTCTTACCTTGAAGGAGTGAAAATGGGTTTTGTTGAAACCTCCCAAATTACCTTGATTTACTTTAGAATCACTTCATTGTTTATGAGCCTGATGAAAGCAAGAGGCCTTTAATGATTCCCAGACTGTTCTGAGTTTTGGGGAAGGGAAGGAGGATTAAGACATAAATGAGTGTGGAAATGCTCTCCCCAAACCTTGTAGACAAAACTTGTTTCAGGTGTTATATGATTATGGATGTCTAATAATCACTAACCTGCTAGATGCATTTCAAAGGCACTAAAACTACAAAGGTTGGAAAATGTATTGGGGGGAAATTCATCCCATACAGGTGGGCCTTGAAACTTAATGCTTTTCATTTCACCTTCTCTTAATTAGCTACCTCTCCCCTTACATCCAGCATCCAACAAAAGAAATCCTTTCTATAGTCAGTCACTTGAGTGACCTTCTGCCACCATAAATGTATGTTGAATTAACCATAATGTCAATGGACTTAAGACTATGGGATGCTAATGTTGGGAGACAGATAAACAGGTGGTTAGGTAGATGAGTGAGAGAAAAGGAAGGGGGGGATGCTGCAGGCACTGCCAGTAATAAGAATGGTGACAGCAAATAATGCCTCACATTAAAATTTGAGGAATAGATCATTTGTGAATTCTGTTACCTGTTGACCATAGCAACAACATGATCTTGTTTACAAAATTTAAAATTAACGTAGGAACAAATATTACACTTTTTATTTTACTTTACTTATAGGATTCCATCTAACAAAAGAAATGCTTCCTTTCTACTTTCAGTCACTTGGGCAACTGCTTGACTTATTATCCCGATAAATGGGGTTCAGTATGTGATGAATTAAGCATAATGTCAAGGAACTTTAGACTATGGGATGCTAGTGTGAAGACTGAAGCTTGTGAAGATTCCGACGCTGGCTAAGGCTGATACATTTAACACAGGATTCTCTCTATGGCCAGTCAGATACCACAATATATTTAACAGTCGGGCACAAGTCCAATATCTGGTCATAAGCTAGTTCTTAACTTTCTCTCTGCATTAGTTCAGTTTTAATGAGCCATTCTTGCAATTTATAACCACAAGATCCTATGGAAACAAAGAAGTTCTTTCACGTCATGTGAAATCCTTTCTTTCTTCCCATGTCTTAAACCTTCCTTCTAGAACCATGTAAATAGAAGCGGAGATACAAATAATAGTTTAAGCAAACAGAATTATGCGCGTCTGTGTGCAAGAGATCGTCCATGGGCTGTGAGCAGTTCCTTGCAAGACTGGCCTTTTGTCTGTGTTCTGCCGGCTGATCTTCATAGATTGACATTTTAGAAACTGAATTTTGGATATTTGTAAAGTTTAACTTCTGTCTGCAACTTTGCCAAGAAATATGTTCAATTAAAAAGAAAGTGAAGTTTCCTGCCAGATGGTTCTTCTAAGCCTTAAGAAGACACTTTGGAGCTGAGAGGTGTTCAGGAAGCGTTATACACTCTGATGAAACAGCAAAGAGATCCAGTAGCTTTTCATGGTAGCTCATGTGGAATTTGTTTTCAACCATCTGTTGTAAATGGTTCATTATATGAAGCTGTGGCTAAGATACCTAGGATAAAAGAAAAAGCACGGGTGACTGTTCTATTTAATGTACAATCATCCTCCTCCACCCCTTTCCCTGCTAATAGAAGAACTTTAGGTTGAAGCTTTCACGGCTGGCGTATTAACAAACTTTAATTAAAATTTTTGTGCTTTTAAGCCATGTTTGTTGACAAAAAATAGAAAGACTTGTATATTATGATGGAAGTCAATTTTGGCTTGCTCAGTACTACAAGATCAATTAAGGAAGAATGCATTGATTTATGTTAAATAGCAAGGCATCCAAATCAGACTATTGATTAGTTTGACTCAGCTTATTTAGTTGAATAGTTAGGAGCTGAATTGTGTATCTACTGATTAAAAAGTCATATTGGGACAGGTCTTGTGGTGCCATGCTGCCCACAGGGATGTTTTCTACGGATGCAGGGATTCAACAGGAGTAGATGAAGGCTCTTTGCACTGGGGGAAAGTGCAACAGTCAGTGTCTAATAAATATATGGGATCTAACCTACTAAAGTGTGACTTCACTATTTCAAAATTAGACATATTTTGCAAAGAACCTTATAATTGCTGCTTTTAATTTTATTTCATGCTCGGGCTATCTGCATAAAAACAATATTCATTGTTTTTACGGCTAGTTTAAGATTGTCATTGTTTTCATATTTGTATGGTTTTCTGTGGTCTTCTTATTTAAATTAAAGCTAATCAAGCTGTCCCAAATGCTATTTGGGAGAAGGCTAAAATATAAAATCAAGCAGTAAAAATGTGTAATTTTGTACAGTCAGGACATCATGAATGAGAGTGAGATCAGGGATTCCAGGTAAAGTAAATCACAGGTGAGCTGGGAGCTGCTGAGAATGTCAGAGGGTACTAGATGCTTCAAGAGTCTGCAATTTGTTTATATATTTGGACACTTCTATCCTGCTTTGTCTCCGCTCAGTAGGACCCAAAGAACTTTACAGTATTAAGGCCCCATACCCAACAGAGAAACACATCTGTTCAAACCCAGGTTAATTAATGTACAGGCAGTAGCAATTCTGCCCTTGATGTCAATACTCTCCAGGGCCTGAGGCAGTAATTCTATGTGTTCAGCAAAAAAGTAGATCCTTGTAAAGTATTGCTTAAATTTTCAAAATAGTACAAGGTCTGTATATTTATTTATTCTGGGATTTATATTTATTTATATCTCCAGTTCATTTGGTTACTTTTCAGTTTCAGTAGTGTTCCCAAAAGGAATGATCTCTCAATACCTTCTCTTCAGCCACCCTGAAGAGCTCATGGTCCTCCTCACACTCAGCTCCTTCCCCTCATGGCACTGATTTTGATCTCCCTCAGCAAGTGAGCTCTAGTTGTGAATGAATTAACTTGCATTTCATTGTCCCCTCTGGATCTTCTCAGACCAATTTATTATAAAGGAAATATAATACCATTAAGTCAGACCAACCAAAATGCCACATCTTTTGACTTCTATAGAACCCTTCATCCAACTAGATGTTTTAAGACAGATGGGAAAAGATCTTCCAGGTCATGTTCTTAAGGCCTCTTTGTTAGCATTCTGTGTATAATGTTTTGCTAACTTCAAGAGACACAAGGTGTGGCTAGTATCAGGTTGTACTCATGGCATGATGGGAGTAACAGCAAGCAGCAAACAGAGAGTGTTAAGCACTCTGAAATGCACCCTAGTGCCCTACTTATTACTGGCAGAACTTTATGTTTGAATTATGCCCAGGCCTCATGATGATTTCTGAACATGGTAATCAGGAATGGGAAAACTGAAGAAGTAATTTAATGCTGGAAATGGCTCAGGCACTTCTTTGTTTTAACTGTTGAGAACATGCATCTTGCTTCCATCAAAACCTGACGATCCTGCCTAATGGCTTGGAAGTAAACAAAAAATACCTGTCACCATTCTCAAATTGCACTGATGTGTATTTAAGACCTAACCACTGATTACGCTGATTCTGAGTCTCACTGGGATTTGTCTCAGGTCTCATCTAACCAGGCAGTGCTGAGAGTTTCATTTTTGAAGTTTCGAGTGATGTTTGGGACTCGTATGCCTCTGGGGTGACCAAAGAAGCCCTCTTTGAAAGAATTGGAATTGACCTGCAGGAAGGTCCTACTGGAACCAAATAGACTGAAGGGGGTCTGGAAGAAGGTTCAAAAGTTGGAGCCAAGGGAAGTGAAACTGAAGTGGTTGATCCTGAAGTCAGAGCCGATTTAGACAGAGCCAAACAAATAATACTTTTTCCTACAACATGGCCTTCAAACTAGATGTCCTGTTTGACTAAACCTTTGGAATAAATTTTTGGCAAATTGGGCAAGCTCCAGTGTTATGAACTTCTCCCAAGCACAGGAGGCAGGGGTCATTGTGTGCCATCATTGTCCTGAACTCAAAAGTTTTTTTGAATACTTCCTTGGATGCCACAGAGAGGGGCCACTAACACAACAATCAATAAAATATAGAAAGTTAGAGGATTTATTCTTCTCAAAAATAAGTTCCCAGTCTGAATGGCCACTCCTTGAAAAGGATAAGCGATTGTTGTTGTTAGGTGCGAAGTCGTGTCTGACCCATCGTGACCCCATGGACAATGATCCTCCAGGCCTTCCTGTCCTCTACCATTCCCCAGAGTCCAATTAAATTTCACCAACTGCTTCAGTGACTCCATCCAGCCACCTCATTCTCTGCCATCCCCTTCTTTTGCCCTCAATCGCTCCCAGCATTAGGCTCTTCTCCAGGGAGTCCTTTCTTCTCATGAGGTGGTCAAAGTATCTGAGTTTCATCTTCAGGATCTGGCCTTCTAAGGAGCAGTCAGGGCTGATCTCCTCTAGGACTGACTTGTTTGTTCGCCTTGCAGTCCAATGAACTCGCAAGAGTCTTCTCCAGCACCAGAGTTCAAAAGCCTCAATTCTTTGACGCTCGGCCTTCCTTTTAGGATGCTGTCTAGATTTGCCATAGCTTTCCTCCCTAGGAGCAAGCGTCTTTTAATTTCTTTGCTGCAGTCCACATGTGCAGTGATCTTGGAGCCCAGGAAAATAAAATCTGTCACTACCTTCATTTCTTCCCCATCTGTTTGCCAGGAATTGCGAGGGCCGGATGCCATGATCTTTGTTTTCTTGACGTTGAGTTTCAAGCCAACTTTTGCACTCTCCTCCTTCACCCACATCAAGAGGCTCTTTAGTTCCTCTTCGCTTTCTGCCATTAGAGTGGTATCATCTGCATATCTGAGGTTGTTGATATTTCTCCCTGCAATCTTCATCCCGATTTGTGACTCATCTAACCCCGCCTTTCTCATGATGTGCTCCGCATACAAGTTAAATAGGCAAGGCAACAGTATACAGCCTTGCCGAACTCCTTTCTCAATTTTGAACCAATAGTGATTCCATGCCCGGTTCTCATTGTTGAGAAAACCCATGCATGTGCCAGCTCCAAAAGGGGCAAGGAGACCCCATTTTGGAGCTTTAAACTAGAAACTAAATGTCCATGGCCAGCCTGCACAGGTGAAGTCCCAATGTGAGGATGGGCATGAAAATGAACAGGGAAACTTGTCTCAAAGCAGCCAGTCAGCCAGATTCTTCTTCTTTTATTTTGCTCTGCTTCAGAGCACCATCAGCTACAGCTTAGCTGAAATCCAGAAATCAGATAACTTTACTCCCCAGGCCACTGCTGCTCTTGTGCCACTGTGTGTATACACTAGCCTGAGGTAATTGATCAAGATGAAGGCATATTTCAAAGGAAAATTCCTCTATGAACATGTGCCAAGCAGTGCTGATAGATCACAAAGATTGATATTGAATAGTGCATAGATGAAAACTGACCTTCATGAAAGTGCGATGCATGTCCCAATGGCCCGTCATATTTATTTTTAATGGGGATTGCATTTACAAAAATGTGGGAAATGAAAAGCAGTATGTTTAGTTTAAAAATTAGTTATGCAGTTAACAGATCCCGGGAGGTGCAGTGATCCTATGGTGCCATTACACCCAGCCTAATGCCAGCCATATGGAGTTACAATCCTATGCATTTACAGAAGCCAGAGAGAAAATAAATAGCTGTCAAAAGGACCACAAACACAGCCAACAGCCACTCCTACAGGGTTCCTGGCATGCAAGCTAGCCTGGACAATGTTCACATACTTGCTTTACCATAGGCCTGTGATAGTATAAATGTGCATGCACACACACACAGGGCAAAGCAGTTGGGGAAATAGATGTCCTTGTGGTTTTATAAGTTCACCTGTAAGTACTTATTCACATTTGACTTATTTGCTTTCCATGTAATCCTGAGTGTCAATAGATATAGTAAGAAGGTTACTTCTTGCTGTCTTCATTAGATTAGGTCTATTTATCATTTCTCATTATTTTACAATAGCATATTCATTCCTTGAAAGCTCTGATTAATGTATGAAGAATGTGGTGCAATTGGGGTAATTTTGCCTATAAGTAAATTAAAATAAAAAGTGTAATGTGTGTTCCTACTTTAATTTTAATTTTGTAAATAAATCAGGCTGTTGTCATGGTCAACAGGTAATAGAATGCATAGAGGATCCATTCCTCAACACAGTTTGGCAAAAAATACTTGGATATAAACCAATCTTTCTGAATTAACTTCAAACAAAAAGTTTCATCTCAACAGTCTTGTGGATCTCTTAATTCTTAATTATTGGTCTCTTAATTCCTCTTTTCATTCCAGAGAGTACAGTAACTGTAATGCATGTTACAATGATTCTTTACACAAAACATCTGCAACTTTTTGGGAAATTATAAATGCTTTGAGATTGGGGACTCCAGCTGTTGCCCAACTGAAGGAATCCCCATGACATCAGCAGCCAGGAATTAGGTTTCATTTACTCCCTTTGCCATGGTTTTTTTTTAAGTCAACATGATCCAGATGGCCTTTATGGGTATTAAAGTGTGCCTGCTTTGTGATTGTGGTCTGGGACACAAGCCCTCTCTTTATAGTGCTGAAAGAATTGATTTCACCCTGCTTTCCAGAGAGGTAAAGAACCCAGGAACACAGCAATCTTCCTCCATTACTATGCAGGGTGGGGAACCAGCTAAATGGCTTTATTGTTCAGCATTCACTGGTTAATGGCATGATGTCATGCAGTTTACTGAAATGCCAAACCTAGCTAGGACCAAACCAGAATCAAGTGATTCACTAAGAAGTAAGCTTTTACAGTTTCACCTAAGTGATGCTGAGCAAAATCACAATCAAGGCTGACTTTCATTTTTGTTGCTTGGATTTTGTTCTTTCCTTCTTCATGTTTATGATAATATATGGAAGTCTTGTGAGTATGGCTCAGGGCATGTTGGGGTTGTGACTAGAAGCTCTAGAAACTGGGCAGAGTTGCACAAGTAAAAGACATGTCAAGTAGTTACAGTATGAATAATCTGGGAATGAAAACTACTCTGGCAGAAGAAAAGTAAGAGCAGATGTGCTGTAACAGCTAAAGAACAGCTGCCAGACCCTCTGGGGCTTTTCGTATTCAGTAGAATTCCCGTTTCTTAAAACTGTGCCATCCCTAGACTGTAATTCTCCTCTGCCTGAGTTTGAAAAACCATCTTCTAAAAAAAAATCTTACCTACTCCACTTGTGAGGAAGGAAAGGATCTGGTATCCTCATCTGATTTTTCTAAAACTGTGTTCACGACAGCAGGTAGCATTGGATTTAGAAGCTTTGGGGGAAAGACTGAATCCGGCAAGTGAATTACAGTTTAATCAAGATGGCTTGGCATTTACATTTCCTTCTGAAGAGTAATTTAAATTTTAAAAACTCTGTTTTGTTTCAGCTGTAATTGTTGACTTGACAGTTGACTGAAGTGGCTAATGATAAAAACATAAAAAGATGATGATGATTAAGCAAAGGCCTCTTTGGAGGAAGTTCCATAATAGGAGTGCTAACAATGAAAATGCTTTCTCTTATACTGCCGACAGGATGGGAAGATGAAGCTGAATATCTCTGGATGTGATATGACTCAATTATGTGCAAGTTGAAAAAAGTAAAGACAGAAGACCTACGATACTGCAGAAACCCCAATAGGAACCCACCTACTTTTTCAGCCTTCATACTCTTCTATGCATTTCCCTTCTCCAATCGACTAATGCTCTGTGAGCCATAGAGGCGGTGGTCCACATACATGGCATGAAGAAATAATAATATAGGGTAGCGATCCCCAACCTGTGGGCTGCGGACCACATGTGGTCCTTCGACTAATTGGAGGTGGGCCCCGAAGGACGCCTTCTCCCCCCCCCCCACCGGCCCTTTACAACACACTTCATTGTTGTGGCGTGTCTGTATCTTATTTTGAAGGGATGTTTAAACATTACCATAGCGATCAGAGAGCGTTAGGGCAGTGGTTGAGAGTAGAGGAGTAAACTACCCCCCCCACCAGGCCTCAGTAAAAGGCGTTGAGTGGTCCTCGGTGAGTGGTCCCCGGCGTTGAGTGGTCCCCGGTGATAAAAAGGTTGGGGACCACTGGTATAGGGCATGAACCCCTCTCCCTCCCAGATAGAATTAAATCTGCTCATCAGGGAGGCATGTTTTTCTCCTCAACCATCAGTTTTGGCTCATTCTTATCCTTTTTTTCTTACTTTATTTTAATTAATCTGCTAATGTTCATTTCATAATTACCTTTCCAAAATAGCACATCTGACAGTTAAACTAAACTTTGCAAGAGATGATTTTACTAGGTTAAAACAAGCAATGATACATTATCTGACTCAGTTTGGGCATCATGAGAAACTACAAATCATGGAACCAGGATTTGCTTGCAGATTCAACTGCTGGTTTGCCTCAATCCATGCTGATTTGCTTGCTACCCCCATCACTTCTTGCTGGGAATCCCAGACTGGGCTGTGATGGGCACAACCACTAAGGCAGAAGCCAAGATGTTCATGTTTATACATCATACAAGACCAAAGTAAAGGTTACTTCTTGATGTTCTTGTTTAATTATGCAATCTGAATAAAGTGAAGTGCCAGAAGAGGTCTGTTAGACGGGAAAGTGGCACAGAGATTTAGAAGGATAATAATTGAGCAATAATCAAATCAGTAGTCAATGACCACAACCCAGAATGAAGGAAATCTTTGTCTTTCTAAGCTAAGACCTTGTTTTTGGGCTAACAGTGTTATGACAGTGTCGCATATCCTTATTTGACATCCAGTCCTCCTAATACCAGACCTACTGAACAGAATCCTCCCAAGAACATGTGTTTTGAGATTGTTCTCATCTGGATAAAAAACCTATAGAGGTAACATCTGGTTAAAATCATCCTGCTGGTAAAGTAGGAATGTACCAGCTGTTGGGTGAGGGCTGGCAACTATGGAGTGGAAAATTCATGGAGATTGTGGAGGGAGCCTGAGGAACACAGATTTTGGGAATGGATCTCATCAAGGTAAAATGCCATGGTGCCCACCTTCCAAAGCAGCTATTTTCTCAATGGTAACTGATCTCTGTGGTTTGGTGATATGTTGAAACTTGATGCCTCACCTGGAAATCAGCACTTCTGACCCATATGACATGTTCTTCTCAGCACAACCACAGCATGTAATAGTGGTGGCAGACATCACTCGTGACATCTCGATCTTTGATATGATGGGCAAATCACATATCAATATCGATACAACCAGAGTTTCACCTTAGGAGTGTTGCAGGATGTTATGGGTTTCTGAATTTGCAGGAATAATGAAACTTTTGTTGAGGATGAGTTGCCCTGAGCAAGGAAACTGATCTTCAGAAGCTGTGAAATTGTCTACCCACATCAGAGGAAAAGAATTGGTATTAAGCAGGAAGTGCTGCAAGGCTTGAAGCATGGGCATGAAAAAAGGATGTACCAAACCAGAGATACCACTGCCAGCTGCACAAGCCACTGGAAGAGCTCCCACAGAAACATCCCTCAGGTTATCAGGAAGCTAAAAACCGCAAAGCTCTCAAGAATCTAATCTGTCACCAGACTGGTTGCCAAACTGCTGATGCAAAGAAACTTATCTAGGTAAGCAACATATGCTGGTACAGGCCAGCTATAAAAAGAAAGAGAAGTACCAGGAAATTCAACACTGTGGATTTTACAGATAATGGAAGAGTCCTCGAAAGAAACTCACAGACATAACTTTAAATACAGAATTTCAGTGCTTATGGGGATGACCCAAGCTTCACTTCAAATATGTATAAAGGTCTGTACTATGGCAAATCTAGACAGCATCCTAAAAAGCAGAGACATCACCTGCCAACAAAAGTGCGTCTAGTCAAGGCTATGGTCTTCCCAATTGCAATGTATGGCTGTGAAAGTTGAACCATAAGGAAGGCCGAGCGTCGAAGAATTGAGGCTTTTGAACTCTGGTGCTGGTGAAGACTATTGCGAGTCCTTTGGATTGCAAGGCAAACAAACTGGTCAGTCCTTGAGGAAATCAGCCCAGACTGCTCCTTAGAAGGCCAGATCCTGAAGATGAAACTCAAATACTTTGGCCACCTCATGAGAAGGAAGGACTCTCTGGAGAACAGCCTAATGCTGGGAGCGATTGAGGGCAAAAGAAAAAGGGGACGACAGAGAATGAGGTGGCTGGATGGAGTCACTGAAGCAGTAGGTGCAAACTTAAATGGACTCCGGGGAATGGTAGAGGACAGGAAGGCCTGAAGGTTCATTGTCCATGGGGTTGCAATGGGTCAGACACAACTTCGCATCTAACAACAACAACAGAGATGATTCAAAAATTCTCTCTATCCAAATTTTTCTCTGGATTTTGAAATTTTGAATTACCTGATGCCAAAGTGGAATCAATGTATGAGTGCTTAGGACAACCGATAATAAGAACAGAGATTAGATGTCCCTTGCACTGCCAAAGATGCCTGCTGTGACCTTTATTACACTACCCAGATCCAACCTAATAGACAGGACTGCTATGAAGATAGACCAAGAAGAAGAGCTGGCCTGTTGTATACCCACAGGAGTCTCAAAGTTGCTTACAATGGCCTGGCCTTCCTGTCTCCACAACAGACAGCCTGTGCTTTGTGAGGCTGAGAGAGACTATCCCAAAGTCACCCAGCTGGCTTCCTGTGGAGGAATGGGGAATCACACCCAGTTCTCCAGATTAGACTCCACCCGTCTTAACCACTGCACCCAACTGTCTCTCAGGATAGATCAAGATGGGCAGCTGTGTCTGCCTATAGCCGTAGAAAAGAGCAAGAGTCCAGTAGCACCTTAAAGATGAACAACATTAGTGGCAGGGTTTGCTGTTTTATCCCTAAAGGCTTTGCTGTCTAATAAAATAAATGCATGCCATGAAGTGCCAGTTCAATAAACGAACCCTGTAATGCTCCTTAACATTAAAAAAAATGGAGTAATCCTCCCTGACACACATGCATGCACTCTTGTAGAAACACACTCTCACGTGTTACCCTATTCTGAGCAGTTGCCACCTTGGTGCTTGTACAAGGAAGTGGCTGTGAGAGTGTTAGCTGTGACATTCCCTGGGTGGTCCCAATCTCTCATACACAGCTCTGCATCTCTTATCCAGTGATAAATACACATACCTGAGAAAAATTACTGTGATCATTAATGTGAAGTCCAATCTAAATGCTAAGTGACATCATTAGATAGTGCTGGCAGGTGAGCCAGGTCGAGCTGTTCTTGTAACATTTTCTCTGTCATAATGTTATTCCGTAATACAGTTTTAACTTGTTTTATAAAAGGCACAGATAGAGACATCGTACAGCACCTCATTTGAAGACACCCACAAGAATGCGTACTATTAAAACGATTCAAATTCTGCAACCATATTATTTTTTGTTTAAACAATGACTCCTCGAGATATTGCACAAGAGATAGTACTATGGAGGATGTTTATTCAGCAGGAGCCCTTTCTTTCTACGTTAATGCAGGAACTAAACTATAGCCTGCTTATCCCATAGAAATAAATCATGCATGCTTCCCTTTGAGGGCTTATGCTCCATATTAATCATTCAGAGTTCAAGCGAGTGACACAGTTTCATAAATAAAAGGAGATGGGGAAACTTGCTTCTAATGTTATGCAAGCCTAAACCTTTTAAACTCAAAAATATAACTTATGTGCCAGCAATTTTATTCTGTTTCTTATTTCAAAACATCATTTGGATACAGTTTAAGTTGCTGATTAAAAAAAAACTGATGACAAACAACTTGAGATTTGAGAGACATGAAATCTTTAAAATATACATCTACCAGTATTAGGGGTGTGCACTAAGAAAAAATTAATTATAATTTTGAATCCAGGACCCTGGGATGGTTTACCAGCCCTCCCACTGTTCTAAGACAGTCAGAACGGACAAAGAGGTTTCATTTTGCAGACCCCTGAGTGTTAGGTGCTCCTTAGCCAGCATGCTCCTCTCTACTCTTTCCGGGGGGGGGGGGAGGGGGAGCACTAGCCACCAGCATTTTATTAGAAAATCCTGGCTACATCCAATTAAAAAAAAAAGTACTCTTGAGTAACTGACTGACAATAGAATTGTGTGTGTGTGTGGGGGGGGTGTTTTTAAATGCTGAAAACTCTGCATTTGTCATACTTCTTAGTTGTGATCCATTGTCTCCTTTCATAAAGTAAGGAAGGTTTCCTTTGCAGAAAACTATCCTCCCATCTCAGTCATTGAAATCTTTAAAAAACTTCAATTAAAAAAAGGCAGTAATGGCACATGATGAATCAGTCATAATGGGTATAAGACACAGGCTGGTTGTCCATGCCTTTTTGATACAAAACAGTTTATTCAATGGCAATAAGCAATATTTTACAGGAAAATGTAAATGCACAGCATTGTACTGATAGTCTCTTTGTTGATGGCTAAGATAGAAAGCCATTCAACTTGCAATCTAAAAATTTCATTCTCTATAGTAATACATTTATTTGTACATAGCCATAGGCCTTTACAAAATATAAGAGACAAGTTTATAAACAATAAAATAGAATAAAGAACTGTATAAAAACATAACATTTAAGACCATAGAACGATGAAACAGCATGCAAAAATACCCAGATGCAAGAGTATTAAGAGCTTGCCTTAATGGTGACAGCGTTGGCCCTTATTTTCCTTGCAGCCAAAGCAAATCGTAAGGTTTTATATGTGACACTGTCAACATGGTCAGATAGAAAATAGATAATCTTTTCAGCAACAGAGGGAAGGTTAGAGCCACATAAGATCTCACCAATGAATTTGGCCTCGGGTTGAGCATAAACAATCAAATATGTAATGAGGTAAATCATCCAGAGTTTGCTCACCACAAATACAAAAATACTGTTTTTTTGGCATACAGCTATAATTGCCAGCCAAGACCTCCATGGGCATCATTTCAAAACAAAATGATATAAAAGCTGCTCTGAGATTATGGTTAGGAATCTTAATTAGATAAGAGGATCTACAATCGTCATATTTAAACTGCTTGAACCATGATGCTGTCTTAATTTTCAAAATTTGTATTCTATCTGGGCATCACTTTTGATGATCCAGTCTCTAAGTTGGGAGTTATTAACTGATGGATTTAAGAGGTCATCAAGGATGGAGTCATGTGCAAGGAGGCTATTAATAAGGCTATGCCATGCTGGATCTTTAGATAACATTATATTAAAATACTGATGGGTAAATTTGTTTAAGTTGGCTACCTATGGTTTTTCCACAATTTTAGAACTGCAAAGCGGGCACTAAAAGAAGGTAGGCCAATTTCTGCCCTCATCAAAACAGCAGGAGTTCCCCTAGGTAATGCTAGGATTCGCCTTAAGAGTGTATTTTGAACAGTTTCTAGCCTAGATATGATGTTTTCCTTCCATCCCCAGACCTCTGCTCCATACAATAGATGATGGATGACCTTGCACTTGTATAATTTAAGGACTGGATCAATGAGGAAGCCTCTTTTTGTATAATAAAAACTTCAGAATAGTGCCCACTAAGCTTGTTGCAGAGGCTCTAATGGTGACCAGATGAAGTTTCCAATTCAAGTTCTCACTAAATGTGATACCCAGATATTTAAAAGAATTACACTGACTGATAGAATTTCCAAGTATCTTCCAAGAAATTTTTTAGCCCTTTTTCTAAAGACCATTACTTTTGTCTTATCATACTTTATATTAAGGCCTTCTTTACAATAAGCACCAAGTTGTTGCAATAGTCTTTGCATCCTAATCTTTGTAAGGGAAATTAGGGCCATGTCGTCTGTATAAAGTAAAATTGATATTTTTAAATCTCCAAGTGTAGGATAAATAAATTGTGGAGTCTTTCTACAATGTTGTTTATGTATAAATTAAACAACCGGGGAGCTAACACACATCCCTGCTTGACACCCTTGCATATTGGTATTTTGTTGGTTAAGGAGCTGGAAATTCCCACTCTGATTTGAGTGTAAGTATCCCAGTACAACTCCCGCGGCAGGAATAGGAGCCACTTATTAAAGTTCAAGTCTGCTAATTTTTGCCATAGGTAATGCCTATCTATAGAATCAAATGCTGTGGCCATATTGATGAATGCAATGCATAACACTTTCTTAGTCATTGATTCCTGAATAGATCAATTGCTGACATATCTGACAATGGTCAATGGTACTAAGGCCCTTTCTAAATCCAGCTTGATGTGGGTATAAAATATGGTTTTCATTTACCCATTCCTCCAGCTTAATCACTAAGTACTTGCGGCTATATCCAGCAGACTAATAGGCCTGTAGTTATTAGGAGCTGATTTGTCCCCTTTTTAATAAACGGGCAAAACAATGCTAAGTTTCCATCCAGGGGGAATTTGGCCTATGTTGTTTATTTGTGAGAAAGATTTTGCTAGTACAGGAGACCACCTTGATGGAAAGGCTTTATAAAGATCTGTGGGGATCAGATATTCCCCTAGAGACTTAACAAATGGTAATGAGGTGATTGATTTAAGCCTACGAAACTGTGGGCCAAAATGGAAGACCTGCTGGGTCAGAAGGGATATATTGTAAATGTGGCATGGCTGTTGGGGGTAAGGGCAGATGGGCTCCAAAGAACTTGCTATAATGCAAGGCCGAAACTTTAGCTGATATTTGAGTCTCCAGTTGATGGGACCAGGTGTTTAAACTATTTGAGACTAGTGCCCAAAAGCAAATGTCATTTTCCCCAGAAACTGCCAGATCTAATACTTTCCATAAGGATTTGGCATACTCAAGTCATTTTTTTTATTATTAATGTTTTTGTATTGCAATCTCAAATACAAAAGTTGGGGCATTCGAAGCTCATTATTATTACTTCTTGCTTATTATATATAACCATTATGTGGGTTATTTCTTTTTGAAAGTTTTACACTCTTGGTGAAACCAATCATTATTTCTATATGACGTAGGTTTGATTGATCTATTATTAACATTAAATGGTTTTAGAAGAGTAGTAACAGCTTCCCAGATTTGGATAGCGTTATTACCTGACTGAAGGATAGCATGCCTCAAGGATTCCATTTCTGGGTTTGCAAAAAGTTGAAAGAATTTCGATTGTAGCTGGTCAAACCATTTGAGACTCCTAGAACCTGATATAGTATCATCTGCTAGTTCAGGAACTGGTTTCAAGAAGTTATCACAAGAAGTTTTAAGTGTTAGTTTCAGTGGGCAGTGGTCGCTTAACAAGCTATTGACATCCTCAAACTTAGCTACTAAATGAAGTAAATCAGATGAAATTGCAATATAATCGATCATGCTAGTTCAATAAGTTGACAGGTAGAGCTCAGACAACTGAGAGCACGTGGAGAGAGCTACTGGGGAGAGTTGCTGCTGACCAGGTGAGGCTATTGTTCTGCCTGGGTGAGGTGATTGCTGGGTAATTGTTGGGAGGATTAAAAAGGGCTGCTCCTCACCAGAGGCAGAGCTCAGACAACTGAGAGCATGTGGAGAGAGCTACTGGGGAGAGTTGCTGCTGACCAGGTGAGGCTATTGTTCTGCCTGGGTGAGGTGAGGTGATTGCTGGGTAATTGTTGGGAGGATTATAAAGGGCTGCTCCTCACCAGAGGCGCGAGCCAAAGGGCGAGAGACAAAGGGCTCTTGGCCGAGCAATTAGAATCAGTAGATTATATTTTCCCTAGTACTTCCACTGCCTAGTCATTCCAATGGACCTCCAGGACACTCATCCCATCATCTGCAGTGAGTGTGACATGATTGCCTTCCTCCCAGAAGACAAAATGGACTACAGCTGCCCCAAGTGTAAGCTGGTAAGACTTTTGGAGGAAAAGATGAAGGGATTAGAAAACAGAATTTTTACTCTGACCCAAAGTAAGAAAGGGGAGGAGTTCATAGTCCACAGCTCTGCAACTTGGAATAAAGAGAATACAACCAATCCTGAAGAGGATGAGGAGATTGACCACAATAGGGAGCCTCTGCAGGCAGTTCGGAAAAAGACTGAACGGCGAAGGGCGAGACAGTTCTCGGGGCCTTTGGAGCTCCAGAATAGATTTCAGGCCCTTGCAGAGGAGGTGCAAGGGTCAACAAGGGAAGAGGTCCCAAAACAAACTCTAAGACAAAGGGAAGAGGCCACGGGGACAGAAGGAAATGGAGTTGAGAAAAAAAAAAAAGGAGAGTACGGGTAATTGGAGACTCCCTGCTAAGAGGAATGGATCGCCATGTGGCTGGGCCCGACCCCCTAACCCGAGAGGTGTGTTGCTTGCCAGGGGCGAAAATTAAAGATGTTTCAGAAAGGCTGCCCAAACTCCTCAAATCTACGGATCACTACCCATTTGTGATGGTCCATGTGGGAACGAATGATATGTCCCTGAATACCATCGCTCCTATTAAAAAAGACTATCAAGATCTGGGGAGGAAGCTCAAGCAAATGGGGGCACAAGTGGTATTCTCTTCAATCTTCCCTGTCAAGGGAAGAGGAATGCGTCAGGAGAGGAAGATAATGGAGGTGAATCACTGGCTGCGTAGTTGGTGCCGGCAGGAGAGATTTGGTTTCTGGGACCATGGGATAGGCTTTCTTGAGGAAGGCCTACTAGCACCTGATGGACTGCACTTATCGAAACTGGGGAAGAATGTGTTTGGCAGGAACCTGGGGAGATTCATCAGGAGAGCTTTAAACTAAAGCCACTAGGAGAAGGAGACGATCAACATAGGGAATGTATGGAAGGAAAACGATCGGAGGCAGCCCAACCGGCAAGGCCAGCTCATAGGGAACCAAAAGTAAAAGGATTCAGATGTCTTTATACTAACACCCGAAGCATGGGCAATAAAAAGGAAGAGCTAGAACTTCTCATGCTGATGGAAAGGTATGATCTAGTAGGCATCACAGAAACTTGGTGGAATGATTCTCATGACGGGAATGTAATGGTGGATGGATATGAACTGTTCAGAAAAAACAGAATAGATCGAAGAGGTGGAGGAGTGGCACTGTATGTGAGGAAAGGGCTTACCTGTCAGGAAATTCTAGTGAAGGAGAGCATATCTACAGTGGAAAGCATCTGGGTGAAAATAAGCGAGGGGAAAACAAACAGTGTGGTGGTTGGTGTCTGCTACCGACCGCCTGACCAACGAGAGGATGTGGATGCTGCACTTTGTGAGCAGCTTGAGACAATATCCAAGCGGCAGGACCTTATCATCATGGGTGACTTCAATTTCCCAGATGTGTGCTGGGAAACAAACTTTGCAAAGCGTCCTCAGTCATGTAACTTTCTGACCTGCCTGGCTGACAATTTCATTTATCAAATGGTAGATGAACCCACAAGAGGTTCAGCCATACTGGACTTAATACTGACCAACAGGCAAGAGCTGGTGGATGAGCTGAAGGAGGTGGGGACCCTAGGGGGAAGTGACCATGTCCTCATAGAATTCCTTTTGAGATGGGGAGCCAAGGAACCTTGTAGCCAGACACGGGTGTTGGATTTTCATAGGGCAAACTTTAATAAACTCAGAGACATGATGAGTGTCATACCATGGACGACAATGCTGGAAGGGAAGGGAGCATGTGAAGGGTGGGCGCTATCCCAGAAAGACGAAAACACTGCAGGAGCTCTAAGAAGCCTATTTGGATGAACAGAGAACTTCAAGAGGAACTAAGAAAGAAAAGGAAAATGTTCAGGAAATGGAGGGAAGGACAGAGCTCTAAAGAAGAGTACCTACAGGTTACTAGGCACTGTAGATCAATCATAAGAAAGGCCAAAGCTGAAGGTGAGCTAAGATTGGCCAGGGAAGCCCATTGTAACAAGAAAAGATTTTTCAGCTATGTGAGGAGCAAACATAAAGTAAAGGAGGCAATAGGCCCACAGTTGGGTGCGGATGGACAAACTCTAACGGAAGATGCAGAGAAAGCAGAAAGGCTTAGTGCCTATTTTACATCTGTTTTTTTCCCACAGGTCAAAGTGTTTAGGCACATCTAGAGATGGCCATAGCCAAAGGACAGTGTCTGGGTGGCAGGTTAACATGGATAGAGAGGTTGTCGAGAGGCATTTAGCTGCACTGGATGAGTTCAAATCCCCTGGTCCGGATGAAATGCACCCGAGAGTACTCAAAGAACTTTCCAGAGAACTTGCACAGCCCTTGTCCATCATCTTCAGAACCTCTTTAAGGACTGGAGATGTCCCGGAGGACTGGAAGAGAGGAAATGTTATTCCGATCTTCAAAAAAGGGAGGAAGGATGACCCGGGAAACTACAGACCAGTGAGTCTGACCTCTGTTGTGGGGAAGATAATGGAGCGGATATTAAAGGGAGCGATCTGCAAACATCTGGAGGACAATTTGGTGATCCAAGGAAGTCAGCATGGATTTGTCTCCAACAGGTCCTGCCAGACCAACCTGGTTTCCTTTTTTGACCAAGTAACAGGTTTGCTGGATCGGGGAAATTCGGTTGATGTCATTTACTTGGATTTTAGTAAAGCTTTTGACAAGGTTCCCCATGATGTTCTGATGGATAAGTTGAAGGACTGCAATCTGGATTTTCAGATAGTTAGGTGGATAGGGAATTGGTTAGAGAACCGCACTCAAAGAGTTGTTGTCAATGGTGTTTCATCAGACTGGAGAGAGGTGAGTAGCGGGGTACCTCAGGGCTCGGTGCTCGGCCCGGTACTTTTTAACATATTTATTAATGATCTAGATGAGGGGGTGGATGGACTACTCATCAAGTTTGCAGATGACACCAAATTGGGAGGACTGGCAAATACTCCAGAAGATAGAGACAGAGTTCAACGAGATCTGAACACAATGGAAAAATGGGCAAATGAGAACAAGATGCAATTTAATAAAGATAAGTGTAAAGTTCTGCATCTGGGTCAGAAAAATGAAAAGCATGCCTACTGGATGGGGGATACACTTCTAGGTAGCACTGTGTGTGAACGAGACCTTGGGGTACTTGTGGACTGTAAACTAAACATGAGCAGGCAGTGTGATGCAGCGGTAAAAAAGGCAAATGCCATTTTGGGCTGTATCAACAGGGGCATCACATCAAAATCACAAGATGTCATAGTCCCATTGTATACGGCACTAGTCAGACCACACCTGGAGTACTCTGTGCAGTTCTGGAGGCCTCACTTCAAGAAGGACGTCGATAAAATTGAAAGGGTACAGAGGAGAGCGACGAAGATGATCTGGGGCCAAGGGACCAAGCCCTATGAAGATAGGTTGAGGGACTTGGGAATGTTCAGCCTGGAGAAAAGGAGGTCGAGAGGGGACATGATAGCCCTCTTTAAGTATTTGAAAGGTTGTCACTTGGAGGAGGGCAGGATGCTGTTTCTGCTGGCTGCAGAGGAGAGGACACGCAGTAATGGGTTTAAACTTCAAGTACAACGATATAGGCTAGATATCAGGAAAAAGTTTTTCACAGTCAGAGTAGTTCAGCAGTGGAATAGGCTGCCTAAGGAGGTGGTGAGCTCCCCCTCACTGGAAGTCTTCAAGCAAAGGTTGGATACACACTTTTCTTGGATGCTTTAGGATGCTTAGGGCTAGTCCTGCGTTGAGCAGGGGTTTGGACTAGATGGCCTGTATGGCCCCTTCCAACTCTATGATTCTAGATGTAAGTACCTCCCATTATATCCAAGCTGGTACCATGCAATACATATAAATTGGCCAAAGAGAGCAATTTAGAATTTTGAGGCCAAATTTGTTGACAATCCTGTCCTTTGAAAAATGATCCAGGAGATAAGCATGGGTGGCTATTTGAGTACCCTTCTTACCTCTTTCATCAAGAGTGAAGCACCTCCCAACCCGCCCCACCCCCCACCAGAGCTTTCCTTCGCTCCACGGTGGCCATTACTCTGCTGGCCGCCGAGAGCGAAGGTAGGCTCGCTGGCCTCCACCCAGACAATGGCTCCCCAGACCCCGGGAAGCCCGCTGGCCAGCTCGCTGAGCTGCCCACTCACTGCCCTTCCCCAGGGCCTGGGGAGCATTTCCCAACTTCAGACGGCAACGAAAATGCTCCCCAGGCCCCGGGGAAGGTGATCCGCGGCTCCATGAGCCGCGGATCGCCTTCCCTGGGGCCTGGGGAGCGTTTGGCTAATTCAGGGGGGGGAGAGGAAAAACGTCCCCTGCAGGCAAAGCGCTGGCCATGCAGCCGCCCATGGGACATCCCCCCAACGCCCAGCCAGCCACCGGCGGCTGAAGCTCCGGACACCAGCACCAGTCATCTCACCGCATCCACTACCTCCTGCCCTCAAACTCGCCCGCCGCTCGCCGCTCACCCCCAAGATAGCAGGTAGGCCACGAGGTGCTGGGCCCACAGGACGACCCCGTGCTTGCCACGCCGCAGAGCAGCGCCGCTCTCATGGCACACCCTCAGCAGGCTTATTTTCTAGTTAATACATATTAAGCTTTTGGGGGAAAGTCCCTTGACTAATAGTACCTGGAAGTTATTTTACTGACTACTTTCTAAGATTAAAACATCAACCTTTTAATGAACTGAGATAAAGGTAACGAGGCCTCCACCCTCTCGTGCCTTTGTGTGTATCTTGGTTGTTAGGACTGAGAAAGCCTTGTAGTCCTGAATAGAAAGGTAATCCTGTTCCCGAACCCATGTTTCCTACAGGAAAATAATGTCATGAACTTGAAAAACCTTTAGAAAATCAGTGTCAGAGCTTATTTGTCCACCCCCCAAGATTCCAGAACAGAAACTTTAATTGTCAGGCCGCATTCATGATCTTATTCAGGTCTCCCTCCATGTCCAGGACTATATAGCCATTATTACATAATGGTGCGAGTGAAGTGCATTCCTCTCTCATATTTTTGGATTTTTCACAGGGCAAAGTAATCTCTAAAATCTCCCCTTTGGTGTTAGTAGTTAGTAGTAGTTTGCTTCCCACTACTTGTTATAACTGAGATCAGCAGGGATCAGCAATTGAGTTGATCTAGATGAACTCGTTAACAATACATTGTTTTGCTAAGGAACTTCTGTGAGTGCAAGTCTTTTGTAGTGCTCAAAAGCTTAAGCCTTAGATGTTCCAATCTGGTGGTGATCTCTTTTTGCTCTGTAAGATATTACTTAGGAGATGTATTGCCAGTCACAAGGAATGAGCTGATCTCTATACTCGCATATCACCAGACACACTTTGCAGGGCAGTAGCTTAAACTGGTAATTTAGTCTCTCCTCCGAAGACTGCAGATATATACTAGCCTTTTAGGCTCTTCCTTATTTGTAACAAATGGCTTCTTTTTAAAGAGTTAGATTACATACCTCCTTCCCAATGAAGCGTGAGTTAGGGACAAATTGTTTTGCGGGCAATTATGTCATATTGTTAATCTTGTCCTCAATAAGCTTTATTCTTTCAAATAAGGAATTCACAATTTTGGCAGTCAGATGTGAGAGTTCATTTAGGATGTTATTGGAGGCTCTGCATTTGGCTTCAGTCTGTCCTTCTAGCAGCTAAGCAGTTAAGTCATCTTCCTCATTTCTCTCCATTTCACGCTGAGCCTCGAAGATACAGTAGTCCACTGGGGCAAATTGGTTTGAGGTTGAGACAGCATATTTTGAGATGCCACCTGCCATAATAAAATCTTCTATCTTTGTCTGCTTGCTAACTGGAGGCGGAGTAACATCATTGGCATCACCATCATGCACCCTCTTAGTCACTCTTTTACAGCCTCCCATTGCAAAGGTCGAGATAATTAGTCTTCAAATATGCTAGGGTGTTTAAAGCTTCTGTGAAAGACTGTTATAGTCACAAACAAGCAGTGAAAGGAACTGTGAAGAGGACAGGATACTCAAATAAACAAATAATGTTTAAAGGAGAAGAGAAGAATAAAAGCTCATTGCAGGTTTCCGTCCACTAAACTTCTTAGCGTTAAAGTTGTACTGAAGCAAAAGAAACTAAATACAGCAGACAAGAAAGAGTTCCAACCAGAAAAAAGAGTTGCTAGCTACAGATAATTGGCTTCTTATCTTGAGTATAGATAACTCCTCCAGGGAGCACCAAGGTAAAGACTCTTTTAATTGGCAGCACTTGGTTGTCGAGACACAATAGTCAGCAAAATTTTGAGTATAAATGAGTCCTACCAGGTATTTAGAGTCCTAAGCTTGGCCAGAACGTCTCAGGGTACATCAGGCAGCATCAAGGATAAAACAAACAACCCAAACAAGCTCCAGGAGCTACTTAGAAAGAAAATACATGGGAGAGCCTCTTACAATGCTGCTACTACTTCATCACCATCTTCAATATCTGTTTATGTTTAGTTCACCTTTTACCATCTGCTGCTTGTTGAATACTCCTCTCTACCACAGCTAATTGACACAAAGATAATCTAAACCTTTTGAATTTTCTCTCTTTTGGGGGAGTACAACAGCAATGACATTATCTCTCTCAGAAGCACCATGATTCCAGTCCTACCTCTGCCGGAATACAGGTGGGAAAATATTATTATGTTATTTATAGTTAATCTTTATCACTGAAACTGTAGGTAGATCACACAGTGTAAGTAAATGTAATCATAGCATAATAGAATTGGAGCTGTGGAAATCTGAAACCAAGCAGAAATCTGAAACAAATACATGTATGAACATGACATGTCAAACAATGCAGAAATGTTATTGCAGGACAATATATACAACATCAGATAGTAGCACTAGATACAGTAGATCCTCAAAGCAGTAAGACTGGATGCAGTTTAACTCAGCCAGCAACACCCAGGGCCTTTTCGCACAGGGATCTTTGTTGCAAATTGTTTGCGGAATGAAAAATCGCCATTTAAAATAGTGGAATTCGTCGTTATGCATACCTGCCTTTGTAGTGGAATCAGTTGCGTTTTTTAGCGTTTCCCACAGGCTTCCGGTCTCGGCAGAAATCGCTAGAAAGGAAGCGCTATTGCCAAGCTCGTCCCGCCCCTGGCCGTCAAGCAGCCAATGGGCAGCCGTTAGCATGCTCCCAAACAGCCCCTTTCCCTTTAAGAAAGGTTTTTTAAAAAAAAAAACCACCCATAGCAATGAATCTAGGTAGATTCGTTGCTACGGAGAGACCCATCCAGCTGCCTAATGTGAGCTGTCGTTTGATTGTATGATCATTTGCACGCTGCCTCGAGTGATAAAAAAAAAAATCCCCCCCCCTCTCACGGGCACGATTTTCGGCTGAATTTATTTGTAAAAAATAAAGGGACTTTATTTCAGCAAACGGGCTTTTCAGTTGTTTGTGCTTAGTGACTAAAGGTGAAGGACTGAAGCCAGGGAAGCCTCTAAACAGAAAGAGGCTCGCCGGTGCGTTTATCCCCGCTCGCTCGGAGAAAAAAAAATGGCGATCGCTTCGCCGGAAGTTTGGAGGAGAGAGCCAGGGGGAGGGACTTTGAAGAACCAGCAACAATGGTAACGCACAGATCTTTAGCGCTACTGTTGCAGATTGGTTGCAGGAGTGTATCGCTATCCGGAGGGTGAATCCACTTTTCTGGATTCCCCTGAAAGCGCCACAACGAAGCGCTTTTTGCTGATTGGTTTCAGGATTGTTGCAGATTGTCTACGACGTCGTGGGTTATGTCAAATTAGTAGCATTTCCAAATAGCAACCATTGTGCTACTTTGAAGCCGTGCGAAATGGCCCCCAGTTGAACCCTAACAAAGGTATGAAATAGAATGTCATTTAAAATATCTTCCTTACCAACCAACTACCTCTGTATTGCTATGATTTAGTTTCAGTTTGTTGCCCATTTAACCCATTTAACCACAGCCGGCAAGGAGCAATTCAAAACCTCTGCCGCATCATTAGAATCATAAATGGAAGGAGCCTCCAAGGTCATCTAGTCCAACCCCCTGCAGAATGCAGGAAATTCACAACTACCTGCCCACCATAATGACCCCAATTCCATGCTCAGATGATGCCCCCCTGAAAAATAAAACCAGAATCCAAGGCCAGTCTGGCCTTCAGGAAATTTGCCTCCCAACCCCAAAGTGATAATTGGCATTTCCACGGACATGCAAGAAAGAGCCACAAGAGCCAAGCCTGGACACAATCCCTTCTGCTCAGCTACTTGCAATCTGCTTAAATTCACATACCTATGGGCACTAGGTATGGGCCCATCCAGGAAAAACGGGATTCATTTCGGTTCATGGTTCATGGCATGTCCAGTTTGAAAACTGTGAACTTTTAGGGTCTAATCAATCCAGTGAGGTGAGTGATGGCAGAAAAACCCTCCCCCAGTATGCTAGAGATACTACACTTCCTGGGTATTCTGTAACTAGCTTTCCTCTACCTGCCCTCCAAGTATGGCAGAAACAGTCTGTCTGGAAATATATCCACTCACAAACTGGTAAAAACATCCATGAACAACATGAAGGTCTGTGGGAAGTGCATGCCAGTTGATCAGCCATGAACTTCACAAACCATAAACTGGCCAAAATTCATCATGAACTTTAGTTTATGAGCCATTGCAGCCCATCTCTACACATCACCAGACAATTTGGACCAGTGAATAATTTATCTTAAGGGCTTTGAACAGGGATTGAATAGCATGGGGGTCAGGATTGCACCCTGTAAAACACCACAGAACAGGTACTACACTGATGATAATTTGTCTCCCTCTTAGTCCTGACTGTGACAACTAATTTTAAACAGTGCATAGCACATTCCATTACCTATTTTTGCTTCCAAATACCTCATCAGAATACTATGGTTCACTGACTCAAAGTCTGAAAATATGTCTAAGTGGGAATAACAGAGAGGAATGGTCTGAATGCAGAAAGACAGAGGTCATTCGCTAAAGCCACCAGGGCCATTACAGTCCCATAGGCCAGCCTGTGGCTAGACTGAAACAAAGTCTTGGGTCTGCAATTTTTATCTCTGTAAGTAGCCAGATAAAACTCCAGGAAGTCCTGTTAAAATCTGCTGATGTTCTTTTGATTGTGGGACTACAGCCAACAGGAAAATGCAACAGGTGTTAACATTTGAAAGCTGGAAAATAGAGGGCTGTAAGGAATAGCAGCTGGCCAAATGTGTTGTGGTCTACAGCTGCCTGTTGACAGTCTCTTCCCAGAAATATGCACCTGCAAAAATTTCCCATAGGAAGGCAATTAATATTATGCGTAGGATGGTAGCAGAAAGACCTCAAGGTGTTGCAAGCTACAACTCCACTGACAAAAACAGATTGTCATTGGTCCTTACCTCTGTCATTTTCATGATTTCTAGCTGCTTGCAGTGTGAGTTGTCCATCATATGAACCACATTCTGTCTGGTGAACAAACAGTTGTCCAAATTTGCAAAGTAAAAGCAGACACAATCCTCAGAGTGGCTCTAAAACCACTCCATTAGGAACAATAGGCAGAAGTTTCAACAAATGAACATGAAAGTATACGAGACGTTCCTACTCCCAGTGCTGCAATCCAGTGAACAGATGTTTAAATCCTATAGCTTTCAGCAGAGCTTGGATAACTACAAAAGCAAATGTGCTTTCAGCTCAAGTTAACACAAGCATGATAGACTTCAAGGCTGTTATGATGCACAGCCATGAACAGAGTTTAAAATTATGACAAAACAAGACATGAGTTTATCAGTTTAAATCAAGTTAAAGGTTGCATGTCCACTTCTAAAGGCCGTGAAGATGCACTGGAGAGCCATATCACCAAAACTGGTTTATCAGTGGAGGGATTAGCCAAGGGTGACTGTTGTCCTAAAGTTTTCTTACTGGCAGATTCAGTGGGAAAATAAATAATAAGGAATAAATTTACATCAATGGGGAGAATTAAAACAGAAATCACAAAATGGAAAAGAGCAAATGATAGGTTGAGCCAATGCAAATAAACTCTTATTTCCTCCCTATTCTTTTCGCTTGCAACACTAAGAACACTCAAATGCAGTAATCAGTTTCTTAACAGGTAACATGTAAATGAAATTAGGAAGAATTCTTGGTTCAGTAGGCTTGAGTGTTGTCATTCTCTTGATTCTTTTAAGTGGGAAATAGCACCATCTGGCCTTTTCTACCCCTTCCAACCAAATTCTTCTCAATTAAGGCTCATTCCAGAGAGAAAGCAGACCTGGGAACAGATGAGCACCACGGGTTTATAGCTAGATGCCATCTCCTACCATACATGAGCACATGCCTTGAAACAGACTTTTAAGACAGGACATGTTTTTGTTTCTTTTGATTTATCAAAGTTCTTCACATTAAAATAATGCAGCCTGGATGATTTACAAACATGAAAATATCATTATAAGAAAATTTACTGGCAAGCAAAAGAAACAAGTAAATGAATATTTTGGGACATGGGCCTAAGGAAGTATTTCTCAAATGTCACCAATTTTTGTAGGCTTATGCAAAGCAGATTTCTCCATCACTCCATATCCATCTGTATAAATTGAGTTTGTTCCTGTCCCTGAAAGAGGCTATGAATTCATTTATAAACTTGGAGAACATCACAGGGAGAATGAAATATGACTGTAAATTATTGGTATTCTATTATTGCTGTAAAAAGACGACCTGGAAGTGTCAAATATCAGGTTTCTCCAAGCTCCTTTTTGCACATGAGAGTAGCAATAATTTTTTTCCCTGATTTCTTTTGATGCCTGAGGAAATCACATGGTCTGTATTTTCAATTACTTATGCTCCTAAATAACTAGCCACTGTTTTGACTCATCAGGTTTGCAGTGAGACATTTTAAATAGGCTCCAAAAGCTACTAAACATTTATGTGTGGTTTTCAAAGGAAACTGCCCAACAGCTGCCGTGGTGAATGATGTATACAGCAGAAACTGAATCCTCAGGAGTGTTTGAGGGGTGTGGCTAGTCAGACATTCAAGTGCGATTTTTATGCTTGTGAACTAGGCATAAAGCCTAATTCTGTATCGGGACTTCAGAAGTATGGTTTGTGCAGATGAAAGGAGACACCACCTGCAACAACTGCACCCAGTCCCAAAAGGGAGTTGTCCAGACAGAGCCATATCCCAGCTCATTATTCTGAAGGGAGCAGTGGAGAATTTTCTCATGGTTTCCATTACGTCCACTTTTAATGCAATTCCAGGAGATGGGATGCGTCTGATGTATAGCAAGGAGCTGGTGTCTGAAAGGAGTAAACATTTGCTTGAAGAAATAAACCTGAAATGTAAAATCACGTCATATGGCATTAAAGTATCATCTGGGTACAAGATGATTCAACCCTCCATATTTCAAGGGTGCACACCTGTTGTGCCAACTTTCCATGGCTTCTGAGATTATGATATGAGGACACACAGGATCATTTATTAATATTCAAGGAGTGGTCTTACAGAGGACTGTATTATGAGCGCAAAGGTATGGATCAATCACTTGTCACAGTTTCCAAAGTTCCACTTTGCAGAGTTCAGGCTGAAATCTATGAAGTAGTTTCATAAAGAGAAATATAGCTACAAAAATTACTTAACAGCCAGCCAATGTTTATTAGCGCAATGATGTTAACTTAGTTAGATGTCAACCATGCAAAATGGCCAGTGACATGTATATATCTTGTGAGTCACATGCAGCCATGAGATCCTTTAGCTGCTGCTTCTTAATTTAGATTTAACCCTGATTTTTGCCCAAAAGACCTCCAAGTAATTTACAGTAGAAACAAGATGTTGGTTCAGATATCATTCTTCTATGAAGCTCAGTAGGTTGACTTTGGGCCAATCATGGTCTTTCAGCAGCTGAACCAACCTAACGGGAATGTAGGTACGTGAGAGGAAAAAGAAGAACAGAGATCGGGGAAGCATCACCCTGAACTCCTTGACAGAAGGGGGAAATGGAAATCTCACAAATAATCCAACCCATTCCTTGCTGCTGCTGTTACTTTTCTCAAAACACCCTCCCTTATCATAATTCCTACTGCTTTCTTATTCTTTAATGAACTGATTTATTATCTTATAAATCTTATTTTATAAGGTGCTTTATCAAAATGCTAAAGGGAGCTTACAGAGCTTTTGTTGTTGCATGATAATGATTTATAGTCCCAAAATGTCCAGAACACTGTGGAGGGGGGAGGGGTTGGAGAGACAGTTTTCTAAAATTGCATAAAGTGAAACATAAAACCTGATACATGATAGATAAATTTACACTATGTTTTAACCATCCTCATTCATTTCAGCACTTAAACTTGTTCATGCACTATCTGAGGTTCCAACTATATGATAAAATGAAACAATTATTGGCATTTTTGTAAAAGGGCTTATACATCAGATAAAGCCAAATTTTGAGTTGGGAACCAACCCACTTGAAGGAACTTGAAGTTGGGTTGTCAGATCCACTTGTCTGGGCAGGGGTTCCCAGATTTACGGATGCAGCTTACCCTCCCCAACTGCCCCCAAACCCAGAAGAATGCTACATTTTCATGTGACTTACTGATGTCATCTGGAAGTGACATCGGCACACTGGATTCATGAGGGGGAGGGGCAATGCTCTAGTTTTTGGGCAAACTCTACAGTTTGAAGCAAATTTCACCAGAGATTTACCCAAAAGTCAGAATGTAGACCACCAGTCATACCGACATCACTTCTGGATGATGTCACCCCTTCAGAATGTTCCTGGAAAGCACCCCCACCCTGTCCCCTGCCAGCAGCACCAATGAATCTGGCAACCCTATCTTGAAGGCAAAAGTATGGCTAAGGAGTTGTATGAACTAGACCTTCCTAGAACATCTTTCATGAATCTATGATTACCAGAAATCATCTCACTGAAAGTGTGACCGGGCTTTCCAGTCTTGAGCTCAGCAGTTTCCTAGGAATGGGTAGACAGAGTGGAAAGGAAGTTGCTATTATTTATTCCACATCCCTGCCACAACATTGGGTCATTCTTGAATCACACACTAACCTTGATTCTGCAATAAGCAGCTTGGGCTCATTTATCCACTGTGACTCTGTAGGAATAAAACATTCAGATTCCTGGCAGGGTGGTAAGCCTTGACATTTCTGAAACAGATATGAAGAATATTTATGTAACTACTTCAGAGTTATTCTGTTACCATTTATTTAATTTGAATTAATTGTTTGCTTCTGCATTGAAAAGAATTTAAAATATTTCTAATTAAGGCTTCAGTGGCTGCCTTAAGCCTACAGGGGCTACAGGAGAAGCCCTTTAAGGCTTCTCTGGGGAGAAGGGAAGGGGAAATGGGATCTTGGGCAGGCAACACTTCATTAGCCCAAAGACCCGGCACTCTGGTAGGCCCATTGCCCAAAATAAAAGTGGGTGAGGCTGGAACTGACTCAACCCGTGGCAACACTTTGAAAGGGAGAACCAGGGAGGAAGGGCCAGGTCTAACCTAAGCAACCAGGGAAAGATCACTGACAGGAACAGGAAATGGGTGCTGTAAAATTCCTCCTCCTGACTCTCTTCTGAGGTTCTTTCCCCAGGACAAATCCTACAAAAGACCCCAAGCAAGATCTTCTTACCTGCCAGTCTAAGCCATGCCTTAGGAATGCTGTTTCACCTTGAATGAAAATTTCATCAGTTAGCCAGTAGGTATTGTCTAAGGCAGCTGGGACCATGAGATGAAACAAAAAATATCCTGATAGGGAGACATACCCATCCAAACCAAATCCATGGTGGTGGGATCTAGCAAGCAGCGAGCTCAAGATACCCTATCTGGGCCTTATATGACCTGGCCTGAGTTAGTCAAGCAATATAGACATGGGGACCAGATCAGACACATAATCAAAGAGAAACATGGTGGATTTGGAGAGATACAAGGTGGTACCTTTCAGTTGTCAAAAAAGCCAAATCACACCATTCTGCATGCCTCAACTACGGCATCTTCACAGGAGTAGGAGCTGGCCTACTGGCTCTCTTGTTGTTCAAGGAATGGTAGAAAAGGCCTGATCACTTTATCAACATGCCTGCAAATGCTTAGACAAGTCTGTTTCAATTTCCAAGTACAAAAAAAAATGCAGCAAAACCCAGCAAGTGTTCATTATTGGCAGCAGAATTTTCCTAGTCGACGGCGATCCGATCAATTCTTAAATGATCCTGCAGATATTACGCTTTGGTTTTCAACACTTGGATAATTTAAAAGCCTTTACCAGAAACCCCCTTCAAGGAACACCTTCAAACAGTGACCAGTGTCAATTAATTGGCTACACAAAACACATAGTATCTTTGCAGTAAATCGGTAAGAACATTAATTTTATATGAAAGCCCTTTCCTGGGTTGGTGACATCCTGCAAAAGTCTGATTCTAAATATCCATTAATTTTTAGAGCCCAAGAAGGTGCAAAATGAAACTGCCCTTATGTGAAGTAGCTAATTTGAAATCTAATCTGCCATTTCTTAAGTGTTTTGATCTTGCAGCCTTTTCTTTGGAACACCTGCAGCTTATATCACACACATTTTCATTCAGAACAATCTGTAAAATTGTTATAGTGTAGTCCCGTACCATGTCACATTGTGGCAGTACCTTTGATCTCTGCCCTTGGGAAAGATTTCTTTATGTGGGCAGGAGCAGCAGCTGTAAATACAACAGTTAATACTATTGAGGTATTGAATTTCCCATTTATTTTGCCGACTGAAGTCAGGTTTAGGCTGCACTGCATATCCCATATAGTTTGCTTTCAAGTTTCTGAAGTTTAAGATAATCTAGTAAATAGATGGTCTTAGGTCCTTTTTCAGTGGTAGTGTTGGCGAGGAATCCCTCTCTATAAGATGAATCATAATCTAGAGGTATGTTTTTACATTTTGATTTTTCCATCCACTGAAAATTCACAGAAAATTCACATATAAAAGTATCACTTAGTACACCTCGCCGAAACACATATGGAACCAGCATGTTAACAGCCAGGGTCTAATCCTTACTCCAGAACAACTGACTTCTAACTTGTATATTGTGACCTTGATGTGCCAACACAGCTTGTGGAATTAAATTAAATAATGTGTGAATGTTATCATTATTATAAAAATAAGTTGGTGTTGAGATGTGGCATTTGACCTTACATTGCACTGGAACAATTTACCTACTTTGGCTACAATTTAACAGATTTAGGGTGCAAGCAGGTCTACTGAGAAATTATTCACATTTTATCCAGTAGGGTTTTTTCACAGGAAATTGTTCTTTAGACTGCACACACTTTAGCCCACTGGTGTGTCAATGCGCTTGAAGTAGATATAACTGTGTTATACTGGAGGTTCATTTTTAAGGCTTCAGATTCTTAAAAATGTAAATAAGTCCCACCAAAATATCTGCTCAAGTGTGGGCAAAATGGCAATCAAAATACAAAACAGGATAATAATCCTAAATGGCTTACTGGGTCATTTAGGAAGTCAGGTTCTTCCAAAATTTAAAATTAATATTTAGCTGCATATCAAAGAAGATCCCCAACTTTGCTTTAACCTTTATTTTGTTAGTGAGTGGTCCCTTTTCACTGCCCCACTGATGGGCACAAGGCCATAGCTGGCTGTTAGAAGATGACAAAACAATGCTAATGTTCATTGAGTTCTCATTGTTGTTATGAAATTACCAAATGTTTGGATTTGAATAAGAGAGATGAACAGTTGCTAATCACCGTGTGGCTCTCTTGCTTTACTGGCTGCATAATTCAAATGGATTGAGAGTGGGTGATATTTTTAGACTGCTTTGCAAGTGACTGCCAACTTCCATTCTGAGGCATTGTGGCCTTTAATAACCTGTTCGAGTACACACATAGTTTTGAAGTCTAGACTTTGTATTTTTTTAAAAAAAATGAACTCTAGACACCCATTTATTATCAGCTTTCTAGTTATAGTTCTTTGTTCTACATGTGCATATTATATGGCACAGTTCCTTTGATATAAAATTGTTTACACAATACTTCTGCCATCTTTGGCTGTACAACAAAGAGTTCATTTCTGAACTGAAATCTTCTGATTAAAAACCACCTTAGCCTGAAATATGTCCCTTTTCTTTGACTGACACTTTTACCCAGGAACTTTTAAATAAGGAATCTTTTGATGTTTTTTCTTCTCCTTCCCTCTCTCTCTCTCTGGTATGCTTTCTGATACAGGAAATCTGTATCTCCAAGTCTTAAGGGGACAGCAACGCACTAACAGACGTGTGTGTGTGTATGACTTGTTCTTAAAAAGCGTATCTGTATGTGCAAAATATAATGAACAAATTCTTCATATTGTTATAAGGTGATCTGGAAGCCAATGAAAAAGTAACCCCTGACTACCTACTCCCACAGAACCTCAGGAATCTTGTATTTCCAGAAAGTATGAGGAGACATGCTGGAATAGCTTTTACACCACAGGTAATATGGGAACAAGTCCATAGCTGCAAAACTAATACATTGTTATTGTGTATCCATGTAACTCTTTCTCTAGAAGTCTGACCCCAGGTTGAAAATGTTCCTGAATGTCATCCATGTAGTTCAATTGAGGCTACAGCAGAAACATTGCTTGTCTGTTTTGTAATTTTAACACAACATATTACAACATTGACATATTTATACTCCTGCAATTTCATCTGTCAGTTTTTCCTTTCGATCATCACAAATGCATAAGACTATTTCTCACCCAGCCTGGTCCATCAGTTTTTATGCTACCCTTTAATCAGAAAGCAAGATAGCAGTGGAATCCCATGGTTATGGAGACTACGTATATAACTGGTCTTAATCTGGATCAGCTGGCTACTTTTCACTCTCTCTACCCCTCTGGGGTGATAGTTAAAAACAAGACTTTCACTTCAATCTTACACAAGCTTACTTGAAAGCCGTGTTGGTCTGAAGTAGCACAATAAAATCAGATGTGAGCTTGAATAAATCTTTGTTTGTTTTAAAGGTGGTACTGGACTCTGATTTTATCATATATAGTGGTGTTTAGATCCAAGTAACCATGAATAGAGCTGCAGAGCAAATGCATTAGTTTTGCATGTAGGCTTAAACTCCTCCTTTGTCATGGAATAATTTTCTTTGATGTTTCTAATCCCATACATGTAATCAAAACAACTGGAGAAACAGTAGTTTACATGGATTCCTCCACCATTTTGTTACATTTATATCATTATGCTGAGTAAAATAGCTTACAATAAAAAATGTCCTGTCTAAGGAGGTTTAACGGGATGTTCTTTAGCACGTGATATTTTCAACACTTTAGTTTTACATATTAAACCTGTATTAAAGGAATTATACCTAGGACATTATACCCAGAACAGGTTTCTGGGTCATTTAGGTTCTCGTTGTGGGGGGTGGAAAGGGAGACATGGCCGCTGGTGGGCACAAACACACATGAGCGGCAGCTCTGTGCATACACGTTTCCCCAGCCTTACAAACTACTAATTCTTGGGTACTTTTAATGTCCATGCAGAGCTGCAGTCCTCCAGAAATGGGCAGGACCTACTGTCAGCCATGGCAACTCTAGGGCTTTTGCAATTTGTTATTGCGCCTACCCATCAGGACCTCATTTTCAACTTAGGGTTGGACATGGATCTGGTCACAGCCAATGCCATGTCATGGTCGGATCACTATGCTCTGAAGGCTCGGTTAAGGCTGCCACAGTCCTTCAGTTGGGTGCTGAGCAGACTGTAGCTTGCCCACAGAGACTTATGGATCCAATTGGATTCCTAAATGCTCTGCAGCAGTGGTCCCCAACCTTTTAGAGACTCGGGACCAGCGGCAGCAGGGAGGGCAATTGCCCGGCCGCACAGCCGAAATCGCGCATGCGTGGCACTTTTGCAAATGCATGAAGCTGGTTGAAAGGGCTGCTGCAGATAAAATATCAACATTCCTGGAGGAGACTTCAGGGTTTCTGGCCTGGCCATGGGTTGGAAACAGTACTAGTCGCCCTGATGGATGATCTCCACTGCCAGCTAGACCGAGGCAGGTCAGCACTGTTTGTACTATTAGATATTTTAGTAGCATTTGACACAGTCGACCATAAGCTCTTCGCTCATCGCCTCGCCAATACCAGGATTCAGGGGACAGCCATCATATGGCTGATCTCCTTTCTCTGGGGTTGTGGACAGTGGGTAGCTAAAAGAGAGTATCTAGCTGCCATCAGCTCACATGTGGAGTCCCACAGGGAGCAGTCCTCTCTCTTATCCTATTTAACATCTTCATGTGCCTCTTGCTCAGCTGGTGTGGAGGTTTTGGTTGGGATGTCACCAATATGCAGATGACACCCAGCTTTTCCTCCTGATGGATGATTGCCCTGATTCTCCCCCTGTATCCATATCCAGATGCCAGACGCAATGATGAGGTGGCTCATGCAGTCAACTGAAGCTCAGTCCTTCAAAGACAGATGTCCTGTGGCGGGGCAAGAAGGACCCAAACAAGAAAGCACACCTACCCAACCTGGATGGAGTGAAACTATCAGTAGCTCACTCCACCAGAAACCTGGATGTGATTCTTGATGCCTCCCATTTCCTTGTAGGCACAGGTCATGAGAGTAGCACAACAGGCCTTCTACTATCTGTGCCAGGCCAAGCTACTAGCATCCTGCTTGGCCCCAGAACGTCTAGCCATGGTGATCCATGCAATGGTCACCTCTAGACTGGACTTCTGTAACTCGCTTTATGCAGACCTTCCATTAACCTTGACCCGGAAACTGCAACTGGTCAAGAATGCCACATCTAGCATCCTCACAAACACAATGTGAAGATCCCACATCCAGTTTGCCCTTAAGCAACTTCACTGGCTCCCAATTGAATTCTGGATCAGGCTTAAGTTTATAGTAATCATCTTCAAGGCCATACGTAGTCTGTGCCCAGTGTATCTGAGAAACTGCCTTTCTGCCTATACCCCCCAAAGAGCATTACATTCTGCTACCACTAACTGGCCCCTGGCCCCAAATAAGCACTAGCCCCAGGAAAGAAACACGTTGGGCTTCAACCAGGGCTAGAGCCTTCTCTGTCCTGGCCCTCACCTGGTGGAACAAGCTCCCTGAAGAGATCAGTGCTCTTCCTGCATTCCCGCCATTCTGCAGGGCCTGTAAAAGGGAGCTCCTCTGCTAGGCATTTGGTTGAGGCTTGACAGGCTTAACACCATTCAGCTGGCCCCCCAGACTTCACAGATATCCTTCCACATCCTGAACCCAACTGACCTCCTACGGGCTCTGTTAAAAAGTTCTATTGTATTGTTAATTGTTATATTATTGTTAGTCAATACTGGTTCTTACTGTATTATTACTGTTATGTTATGATTATTGTCCAAAAGTCCCAATAGTGATGAATAAGCTATGGCAGGTAAGGCTGGCTGGAAACAGAACTTACTCTTGCAAGGGGATTACGGGAGATTGTACTCTTAGTAATTGTTATGAAAATCCTGTATCCCACCTAGAATACTTCTGCATCCCACCAGTGTTATCCATAACAACAGTGGGAACCAATGATGTAGGCAATACTCTGTAAAGTGCACATAATAGTGCTCTGTGAAAAACTCAGGATAGGAAATCCTCAGAAGTGTAAAATAGGTCTCCAAAATATTTCACATATTCCAAGCTAAATGCCATCAGGCTGGAACTTTGCTCAGAATAACAAAATAGTTCTAAAACAATTTACTCCGGAATACTTAATAAACTCTGGTGTAAATGGTTTGAAGACTGCAGCTGGTACAAACTAAATCTCAATTATTTAAATTACCTGGTTTCTAGGTAGGTATTCCTTAAAATCACAAGATTGAAAGTCCTTTCAGTTTTTCCAATGCATTATATCTTTCAGTGCATTAAAACTTGTAGCATTTAAAAGTAAAGAGTGAACAATGGAAAACCACCTGTAATCTAATTACTATGAATGTTGTGGCTCTTAGAACACCTGGTTTCTTCTTAACCTTGAAAATAAGATTACTAAAACTAATCCATAAATCCAACCAGCATTAACTCAAAAGCTTTGGACATGGCTTTGATCTGTCAAACCCAGGCTGTATCTTTTTTTTTTTTAAATAATTTGTAACCAAATGTACAAAAGGAAAAGTAGGATAACTTTAGGGGGAAACATGCATGAAGCCACATTGTATGGTTGAATGGCTGAGACCAACCAACATCCTACTTGCGTGTTTGACCCTTACTCTGCCAAATGAGTCGGAGGGGTTTTTGATTAATGTCTTTGACTTTAGTCATAATCAGAATAGCTTCATCTTGGTCAGAACAAAGTTTGAGTCCAGTGGCACCTTTAAGGCAAACAAAATTTTATTCAAGTTTTAAGCTTTTGGGTGCACACACTTTTTCCGCTACAGTAAAACAATTTCCCCAACCATTACATAAAGGTAGAGAGAGGATAGTTGTGGAAATGCTGTTTCAGTATATCTGGAGACATATACTTGCAGCGATTTGGCACACTGGAGCCCAGGAAATGGGGATGAGACCTTCATGCATTTACAGGACTCTGTTCATCATATGTAAATAAAGGAAGAAATTTGGCTTCAAACAAAATGGATTATGATTTAACCTTTGTAGAATGAACCCTTGTAAAGACTTTACACTACATTGTATCTCATTCATAATAATGTTCATAATGTACTCACCACTACTGTATTCATTTGCCCTCCAATAAAAATGTTCTGGCTACAGGCCTTAAGCATAGAACCCTACTCTATCTAGGACAGAATAAATTTTACACTGAATCCTGATCTTTGTCTATCATCAAATTAGCAGTTCAGCCAACTACTGTATGCTGACAAATCTTTTCTCATGTTAGCCTTTCTCAACTTTTTTTTTTTTTTTTACCATTGAGAACTCCTGAAACATTCTTCAGGCTTCAATAAACCCTAGAAGTGGTGCAATCATTCAGACTGTGGTTGGGAGGCACAGCTGTGTTGATGCCCACCCAGGATCCCTCCCCTTCCAACCTCCTTCAGACCCATCGTTGGCCATTTGAGGGGGGGGGGGGTAGGGCTGGTCAACATGACCGTACATGGTCATTTCACCCAATAAATGTTTAACAAAATTTTAAAATATATAAATATATATAAAATATATAAAAATGAACTCCCATTCAGGAAACCATTCCAGGGCTGTCAAGAAACCCCAGGGTTTCACGAAACTGTGGTTGAGAAGCCAGTCAGAAATGGTCATTTGGGTGGTGGCCATGCATTTTTAGATTCTGCTGCAAGGAGCTAATTAGGTAGCCGTGTTAGAGAATCTGAAATGGTCTAGTCGTTCTCAAGGTTTCTTTATCAAGTTGGGGGGAGGAGAAATATAGTTTAGTTTTCTTAGTTCTTTCAGTCACTGTCAGTACTACTGACAATTATAGGGATGGGCACTAACAGGCTGATGAACTAAGTACATTATGGATTTTGCCTGATTCGTGGTTCAGTGAAAATAACTGATCCTGGTGAAAAGTCACAAGTCGCAGAAATCAGGGATGTAAACTCTAATGGCTTGTGAATCCATATGAATCAGTTCAGTTCACAACCCAACATGTCAGTTTGTGGTTCAGCCGTCAACTAAACAGTAAAAACGCAGCTCATGTTATATTCCCATAACTATTCTATCAGGTCTGGGTACTGGTGGCTGTAAGGGAACATTTCCAACAATCTTATAAACTTTGCTGGCTCCTAGTCCATTTCAGAAAACAATGCAGAGTGTTTTCTTTTTTACTTATGGGACTCTCAATAGTTTGGAACTAGGACTCAAAATGGACTGTGACTGGGTGTGTTGAAATCCTGTTGGTCTCATATAAACCCACCTACCATAAAAACCTTTGTTATAGGCCTTTCTCAGGCAGCTCTACCTTCTGACAGGTGGATGGCTACTAGAGAGGGTGGCTTTCCTTGCAGTGGTACTTTATTTGTGAAATATCCTCCATACTCTAATTCACCTGGATCCAGTGGGGGCATCTTTTACATGCCAGATATAATCACATGTGCTCTCTGAAATATGTGGTTTTAAGGTAGTTTTTTTATCATTTGTTTTTATATTGGATACTGACTTGATTCTTAGCTGCTTGGGATGCTTTGTAAGTATAAATGTGTGGCTAATATTACATAAGTAAAAATAAATAAATACATGCTCCGCAGAGATAGATATACCCAGCTGTTTTCTCAGACTCATACCGATGAACATCAGTTGATTCAAACAAGCAGTGAAATTAAAGAAGGGACTGACAAGAAGGCAAATCAATCAAGACTCTTTAATATCCAAAATCTCTTCTGTCTATATTTAATCGAGTAAGGCCATAATGGGGTATGGATTTGAAAATATATTGAAAATAGGAAGTAAATCCAGACCCTGTTTTGGCTTCACTCAATAAAATATAGATATAAGAGATTTTTGATATTAAAGGTAAAGGTATCCCCTGTGCAAGCACCGGGTCATGTCTGACCCTTGGGGTGACGCCCTCTAGCGTTTTCATGGCACACTCAATACGGGGTGGTTTGCCAGTGCCTTCCCCAGTCATTACCGTTTACCCCCCAGCAAGCTGGGTACTCATTTTACTGACCTCGGAAGGATGGAAGGCTGAGTCAACCTTGAGCTGGCTGCTGGGATCGAACTCCCAGCCTCATGGGCAGAGAGCTTCAGACAGCATGTAGCTGCCTTACCACTCTGCACCACAAGAGGCTCATTTTTTTATATTAGCGCCTTTATTGATTTGCCTTTTCATTGGTCCTTTCTTTCATTTTGCTTTCTCAGCAGCTAGCTGGATTAGGCGATATTGTGTGTTTTCAGGTTATGGAGCAGCCATCTTTTCGTATATTCCTCCAAACACATTTAATGGATCACATTTAAAGTAAGATGACTGCGGTTGGTGGTGCTTTCTTTAGTCATATCAGGGAGAAATATTTGGTGGAAAAGCAACTTAAAGGTGCACTTACACAGCAGCAGATTTACAAATCAGTTGTATATTGAACATCTAGTAAGATTAGCATGGAAACATTTGCAGTGCAGTGCCTGCACTAAAATCTACCTGTAATATACTGTTCTGCTGCTCACAGTTGTAGGATGGCATGTCATAATATGTGTGGTCAAAATTATGTTTTTATTAAGAGAAACTGATTTTTAGGGGGAAAACACTTTTGGAAACCAATGCAATGCTGATATGAAGGTTAAGAAGACAAAATGAGTTCTCAGACTTCCTTTCTATTCCAGAAAATCAATTTAATATGCAGCTCCTGAATCAAAAGCATGTCAGATATTAAACTGATAACAGATTGACTTTTATTGAGAAAATGTTTCAAGTTACAAGTTGACAAAAGTCCATTACAATGGCGAGTATAAAGCACCCAAATTAAAATGGGATACTTACAGTAAATTTGATCTGAGCTAAAAAAAGAGAGAGACATGATATACCATCTTAGTTTACCAAAAAAATCAATCTGAATAAGCCACAAGCTTGAATTTGAAAGCATGGCCAGGGTGAAACCCAAATGAAAAGAAACCCTGCATGACTCAGAGCTTGAACTTTTTTCCTCATAGATTAACCACATTCCAATGTACCCTGAAATATGCAGGCAAGCCATGTTCAAAGCATATAGATATATCCATCATTTGACATAAAAATGAGCATCCCAAATAAATCTCATCCAAGCAAGCAATAACATTATTTAAACAGAATTCGGTTCTGTTTAGAAGACACCATACTGGAGCATAACTGTTAACATTATTTTTTTAATTACTCCTTTTTTCAATTTTTTCCTTGTTATTTTTTGTTTACCATTGTTTTAATGGGGAAATCATTATCAGGAATTGCAGCCCTCGTCCAAGTGACTTATCCATCCACTTCAGGCAGATGAAAGAAATGGTTCCAGTTGTCTAGGCAGAAAGTCAAAGAGTGTGTCCCATTGAAAAGAAAACACTGAATAGCAGTGATTTCTTGAAATCATTTTAAATATGAATGTACAGCAATTACAGACAGAATAATATTCAAAAGTTCATTGATGTGTGGGCTCGCAGTAAAAGAAGCAGACCAGCTCTCTAGATTGCAACATTAAAATACTTACAGTGCAGAATTAACAAACACAGAACCAGAACATTGAAAGGACAGGAGAAAATTCACCTGATAGCTCTATAACTCATCAAGAAAACTCTATAACTCATCAACAAAATAGGAGTTAAATCACATTTTCACGCAAGCAGGCCAAATTAACCTAGACGTTTTGCAATCTGCGAAGTACCACAAAGAAACTGTGAATATTTCATCAAAGAAACCAGAAGTAGCTCAGGTAAAACAATGCTGTTTAAAAGTATGCTATTTATTGAGAATCTAAAAAGTTCACCATGTTTGCTGGAAGCATTGTGGAAGGGCCTATAGGAGATGGGGAATCTTTTTGCTGCAAGGTGTTTTACTCTGCAAAAACTTACCTTCAGATTCATTATCACTGGACTTTTTCATCTGTGTTTTAATGCAGATAAATGCTCTAAATCAGTCAACAATTAATTAGAATAAGGAATAATCCAAAAATGATTAAGAACTAAATACATTTTGAAAATTTGCTGGTTTTATTCAAATTCCTCAATTTTGATCTTGATTTTCTTGTATATGAATTGATACCATGAGGGGGGTTTTTTTTTGGGGGGGGGAGCTGGCATTTTACAAAAAGATAAAACTCTGTTATTACAAATTGAGGATAATAAATCAGTGACAGCACAGAAAAAAGCATTCTGAAAAGTCTGGATTATTAGACATATTCCTTTATACCTAAACATTTCCATTTGTTTTTAGAAGAAGAGCTGGTTCTTATATGACACTTTACTATACTCGAAGGAGTCTCAAAGTAGGTTACAGTTGCCTTCCCTTTTCTCTCCCCACAGCAGACACCCTGTGAGGTGGATGAAGCTGAGAGAGCCCTTATATTACTGCTCGGTCAGAACAGCTTTATCAGTGCTGTGGCGAGACAAAGGTCACCCAACTGGTTGCATGTGGGGGAGCGCAGAATCAAACCCGGCTCACCAGATTACAAGTCCGCACTCCTAACCACTACACTAACCTGAAAGTTTTAGTTTTGGTTTCCTATCCTTTATCATGGTTCCTCTATATCAGGGGTAGTCAAACTGCAGCACTCCAGATGTCCAGCGTTCGCTGGCAGGGGCTCATGGGAATTATACATCTGGAGGGCTGCAGTTTGACTACCCCTGCTCTATATATTTATGAAACAGCCTGGGGAGTGGAATATGTCCGGCTGTCCGAGTTGGAATAGGGCCAATCAGGGTGCAGCCAGCAATGCTGGCTGCACCCTGATTGGCCCTTCCCCTACAGCTCCCGCCCTCCCTCTCTGGACACTAGCCATATTCCTCTCAGACATGCCAGAGACAGAGAGAGAGAGACACAGAGCCCTGCCAGATCGAACACGAGCCCTCATTCCCTCCTATCACTCCTGCTGTGAGGGAGGCAGAGAGAGACACAGAGAGAGCTGCCGCAAGGTGCTGACAGAGACACAAAGAGAGCTGCCCCTGCTGCGACTGAGGGAGAAAGAGACAGAGAGCTGTCCCAAACTGCACACTAGCCCTCCTTTATTTATTTGTATTTATTTATTTATAATTGGATTTCTATCCCGCCACTCCCAAAAAGGCTTGTGGCGGGCTACAACATACATAAAACCCCCAATAAAATTCCCCTAAAAAACAGAAAGCCCCATAAAATACCCCACAATATACAAGATGTCCAGAAGTGGCAAAATACAAAGAACTGACCTCATCCACTAACCACCATGGGGGCAAAAAAAAAAAATCCCTCACTCACCATAAGAGTAACCCAGGGGGGTCCAGCTCTTCCTTAGTATGCTGGCCTCAACCATAAACCTGGCGGAAGAGCTCTGCCTTGCAGGACCTGTGGAATGCCGGAAGCTCCCGCAGCTCTTCCAGGAGCTCATTCCACCAGGTAGGGGCCAGGACTGAAAAGGCCCTGGCCAAGGCCAGACATGCTTCCCAGGGGCCGGGTAAAACCAACAGATTTGAACCTGCAGAGCATAAAACTCTGCAGGGGGCATAGGGCATTAGGCAGTCCCTCAAATTATGTGGGTCCCAGACCGTGTAGGGCCTTAAAGGTTATTGACAAAACCTTGAACCGGATCTGGGCAGCAACCGGTAACCAATGCAGCTGCCTCAGCACAGGCTGGATATGGGCCCTCCAAGATGTTCCTGTAAGGACTCTAGCACCCACATTTTGTATCAGCTGTAACTTCCAGATCAAGGCCAAGGGCAGGCCTGTATAGAGTGAGTTACAGAAATCTATTCTGGAGGTGACCGTTGCATGGATCACTGTGGAATTCCTCTTCTAGATAGTCAAGTCCTCTATTTTTAATACCTGGCTCTGGCACAATGTGTGTGTGCGCGTGCTACGCTGGGGCAGCCCTGCATGCCCCACCCCCGTGTGTACACGGGGAACAGCGGGGCATGCTGCCATGCATAATGGGCCTACAAGAGGTACAGCCATGGGTTCAGTAGTTATAGAGCAATGTCCTCACCAAAATTATGGATTTCCAGGGTGACCTGTCAATTGAGGGCTGGGGGTGGGGGTGTCTGGGCCATGCACTTCTGTCGAGGCTGTACTATTGCTGGGTCTTTTTCACTTGCCTCTCTAGGGGGTGTGTGGCATTGAAGTGACTGCCTGCCTGTGTATGCCATTTATGGAGTATCTTTTGTTGCTATTGTCTGGTTGGTGGGTGTTGCTATGGTCTCTGGTGTGCTTGCTATGCTGTTTGTGCTTTTCAAAGGGGCATGTTGTCCTACCCCCCGCCTGGAACTTCCATAGGGGATGGACCAACGGTGCAGCTTCTTTGTCAATGGCTGGTTGTCACTACTTCAGTGGTTATCAGGTCTGGTCTGTTATGATGCAACATCAAGTAAATATTTTGGATTTTATCAGTGACCTTAATCAGAAGCTGATGATTTTCAAATAACCCATCATACATAAAATGATTCTTGCAAACATTTTGATGTAAACAAATTTGCAGGTGACTACTAGGAATTAGAGTGTTACTCCAATTCCCAAAATATTAACATTTTGTGTTTAGTATTCCATCCCATTTTTCTGCACCAAGACCACAAGCTACCAACCTTTGAAATAAACAGAAAACTCCTATTGATTTAAATGGTTCTGGATTGCACTCTAAATCCCCTTTGTTCCCTATGTTCTTATTTTCCTTGGGAAGCTATCTGGCAACAGTTCAAAGGCTATCATTCATTTTAGAAACCTGAGCCGGGTTGAAAAATAAAGGTGTGATTTCACATAGGATTCTTTTTCTAGGCACAGGTCCTTTGCTATCATGTAGCATACAGCAATCTCACATTCTTATCTTTAAGTTCTAACTCTAGAGTAATGATTAACAAAGCAGATACAAACATCACAAGAATATTACAAGTGAAACTGAAGAAAAACCCTTTGCTGGCTATTAGATCCCAAACATTGTAAGGCAACTGAATCTTAAAACACTTTTTTTTCCTTAAGGCATAAAACCTTTTTTTCTTAAGGCACAAAAAAAAGGAATAATGCTTTACCTTGTGAGAGCTGAAATATTTCATGCTATTAGAATGCATATTCACTGGAAACAGAACAAGAGAAAATAATGTGCACTAATACGGACCAAAGCAATGACTAGTTCTTGCCTTCCAACTATTCATGTATAGATTTTATATATTTTTATTTATTATATAAAGTGTTTACAGAAAGATAAAAAAGAAAAAAGCGACCAGCTAGTAAGTAATCATTAATACATATTATAGTATAGTCTGATATTATCATAAGAAGTATGTAGTCAGTTCCCATTGCATATTAACTCCAACCTAACAGTTACTGCTGTCTTTCTTAAGAAAGTCCAGGTAGTTGCTCCACTGTTTGTCATCTTCTTCCGGTGGTTTCTTGTTAACCATGTTAGTGAGTCTTGCCATTTTTGCTAAGTCCGCTAATTTGTCTAGCCATGTAGAAATAGTTGGGGTTTCAGTCACCTTCCAGTGCTTCACCCACACCAACCGCGCTGCCGTGGTTGCATGGAAGAAGAGGATTCTAGATTTTATATATTCTGTTTATACCTTCTATCTGTAGAAGAGCCTAATATCTGTAGAAGAGCCTAATGCTGGGAGCGATTGAGGACAAAAGAAGAAGGGGACAACAGAGAATGAGGTGGCTGGATGGAGTCACTGAAGCAGTAGGTGCAAATTTAAATGGACTTTGAGGAATGGTAGAGGACAGGAAGGCCTGGAGGATCATTGTTCATGGGGTCGCGATGGGTTGGACACGACTTTGCACCTAACAAATTTTATATAGCAGTTACAGTTGATTTTTTAGGTATTTACAAAAAATGATCTAAGTATCATGATGGGAAAAAGGTACTCCAGTGTTATCTGCCCCTACCACAACTGTTATAGACTTTGTCAACAAACAAACAACAAACATGCAGATGAAGTAGATGGTGCACACTAACCTGGCTATCTTTGATCTGGCAGCGTAAAAAAGTAGAATAAGTTTTAAATTTATTTATTATTTATTATGGGATTTATATTCTGCCCTATGGATGATGGAAATAACCAAATGGATACAGTCTATCTTATTAATAAAATTCAGGTCCACCTTAAGGTCCAATTTTCTTGTTTGGGCATTTCTGAAACAAAGTTTAAAAGTGAGAAGGCTTTCTCAAGTTTTAGGACATAGCTGAATATTTTTAGATTCATCTAAACTATTTTTGAATTTTCACCTTTTACATTTTTCTCAAAGGAACCTACCAGCCCACCCTGAAGACCTTTACCAAAAGGGTGGTACATAGAAACTGGGATGTTATGTGCCTGACACAAAGCCTACATTGCAGAAATGTTTCACTAATGTTACATGGAAATATTTTGGTTTAAATCCCCAAGACTGCAGATAGAACCTTTTCAAACAGCATGATAGACTGAAGAATCAATAAATCACTTGAACTGCAGAGTTGCTCCTCAGTTGACAGAAATGTATCATAGATTAGTTTTTTAGAATTAGGGTTTTTTCTTGAAAATTGGAAGTGTGATCCCAACTCCATTTATCTCAATATAACTTCAGTGATTATGAACTGCTCTCTTTGCTGTAATCCTTTAAACCATGTTGTTGTTTTTATATCTGTTGTCTTCTGGAAGTGATCAGAAAAGTATTTTCTGATCACTTTCATACACCAAGTTACTCATAATGAGATTTTTCTCACACAATTGGAAATACTTGAAAATATTTAAATATCTGAAATACTTAAAAGTATTCAAACTGTAAAGTAGATTTTTATGGTCATTATCCTTAGAAAGTGTAGGAATACTTGTTATTTGTTTGAATGCAATAGTCAACAAAGACAACATAAGAAACTTTAAAAATTGGCTGAGTAAAATAAACTGGTGTTATGAAAAATGGTCAGTACTGTACACAATTGAAAAGATAAATACCAGAAATATAGTTATCAATATAGTTATAGTATCAACAGCAATGTTGTACAAAAGTTAATCGCACCATTTGCACATAAACCATTACTAATCTTAAATGAGTAAACTACATCAGAATCTTGACATTTACCAAGTGAAGAGGTGCTATATTTCACCCAAATCATCTCTTTTATCTGGGCTGAATGTGGATATTGGAATTGTCCTATGTCAGAGAATAAGGTGTTGGAAGAAAAGATGCGTGTATATTTCATTCCTATAAGGCTATGAGATCCATTTTTCTTTTGTAACCACCATCATACAGAAATTTAGATTGCTGATTTTTCTGCTGAATATATATATCTGGAAGTCTATGGAAGGTCACATTAGATGTGATTCTTGGAAGGTGTCAACAGAGCTCAAACAAATTTTATTTTTCTTTAGCTAGCAGGCACACAAAGTTCTGATTTGGTGCAACGTGTGGGTAGGCGGGGGCTTCAAGCAGTATGCATCATGTTAGCAATCTGAAACAACCCCCAGATTTATTTGAGTGTTGGGAAAACATACAAGTATTTCAATATTACAGTACATAAATTGAAACAAGTAAAGAGAAACACAGAAAGCACACTTGACAAAGATAAAGCATTGTACAAGCAAAATATTTTACTGCTTTTTCCCTCTTGGCAAAGGGTGGATAAATGTACTGGCTTACATATAGTCTGTACATAAGTAAAACCACATTTCATGAAAATGCACTATACATAATTAAAATACTGGAAGCCCATTGTTCTTAAGAGAAAATAACCATCAACATTGATATAAAAAACCCTTACACCTGAAGCAATAAATATGTGCGTCTTTTTTCATGAATACCTTATATATTATGGAGGCAAGATGACACTGAAATGTCAGCTGTGATGACAGTCTTGTCAAGAGATGTCTCTTGTTAATGTAACAATTAAGACTGTAACCTTAAACATATTTGCTAGGAAGCAAGTCCCACTGAACTCAATTGGACTTAATTCTGAATAAACATGTTTAGGACCAGGCTACAAGACTGTCCTCTTTCTTTTATTTTAAAAATACACCCCAATCCAACATTAGTTTCATGTCATAAGGGTATTTATGCATGATTAGTTGTGTCAAAATGTTTACACTGAAAAGAAGATATTTCAATGCACATCCAATTTGTGCCTGTGGTCCCTAATTCAACAACCAATACATTTGTGAAATCCTGCTTTCGCCCACTGGTCTTTTTTTCTGGACTGAATGCTAATATATAGCTTCTGACAGCTACTTATGTTTACATTAATCATCAACACCACAGAAGTTAATTTGCTCACAACTTTATATTCAGCATGATATTTTTACCTGTTCTATGTGCACATGCTCCTTTTCTTGCTGAAACAGTGATTTTTATCTTGTTTCCTCCTCTCTATATCTCTCACTCCAATGTCTTACAAAACTGTCATTTATCTAGGCTATAATAAAAAAAGAATATTAAATACCTTTGGTAAAAAATAGATATTTCATAAGATTAGAAAAGCAAATAATTATGCTGCCAAAAAGAGTATAAAAATGTACACAATAAAAATATAAACAAAAATACTTGCAGGCCATAGAGAGAAGAGTAAAGCTACTCCCTATCCCCATCTTTTCCTTCTTTCTCACATACCCTGACCGTTCAGCTTTGCTAAGTATTATTTCTGGAAACCATGACAAAGTGTCCAGTCTTTTCTACTTACATCAATGAAAAATTAAACTTTATTCAGATTAAGCCAGTCTGTAAGACAATTAACACTTTGATTTAGAATACACAGGAGTTGCTGAGTAGACTTGAGAGATTCCAGATGTTCCAAACTGTAAGCCAGAAGTAACAGACCTGTAGAAGCAAGACGGCCAGAGTGCAGTCTTTGTCTGTCTTTTCCTATACTCTTAAACGTTAATCCTTTTAAATTCAAGATGAATGAAAGAGATGAGATATATATATATATTTTGAAGGAGAAAGCTTCCTCATTGGTGCCTACTGCTCATCCTTATAGTAGGCCTTCAAGCAACAGAACTTTTACATTACATATATAACCCCAGTTTGATTTTGTCCTTTTTCTTCTCCCAGAGCTGTCAGTCGTCACGATTTTCAAAGAAAACAACTGAGATTATAGAAGGAAATTAATGCACAAGCCCCAGAACAGAATCAGTCACTGTTTGAATGCTCTGTAAAAGAAACAAGCAGATCCAGCTCCTTTTATCCTTCTGCATTTCCTTTACAAATACATTCACATTCCTCGTGATGTTCCAAAGGTACATCTGTCAGAGATTTATGCAGTCCTCTTACACCACTCCTGGGCTTCAGCTGTAGAACCTGAAAGAGAACAGTTAAAAAAACTCTTCTATAATATCAAAAGGTATGATGATCGTACAACTAAAACTGGATCCTTTTCCAGGCCTGTGCAATTCCATGAAGTAATTTTCCTATGGCTCAATCACTCCACTTACTTTGTGCATAACAAGACACAACATTTATTCTAACAAACTTTCAGTGTTTTCTTCTTTAGATGCTATTTTATTGCATCTGAAGAATTTGGTTCCAGTCCACAAAAGCTTATGCTGGAATAAAATGTTCCTAATCTTTAAAGCATCAACAAAACAAAAATGAAAAAAATGCCAGGTCTTCAAGCCACTAGGCTTCTGTTTGCTTTTGTAGCCATCATATATTGTTCAACAAAGAATGGTACACTCCTTCTATCTGGGATGGTTGTCCTCTTCCACCAAGTGCAGCCTTGAGGTATGCGTATGGAGTGGTGGGGGAAGTAGGGCACATCCACCTAGCCAACCAGATCAGTTGAATCAACTCTTGAGATCAATGGGGTGACAAATGTCACCTCCAAATCACCCTCATATTTTTGTTTCAACAAACACATCTGTCCGAGTAATTGTTCATAAGATTTTTTTTGTTACAATATGTAAAGTGTGTGTGTGGGGGAACACTATACCTCATGGTATTTTTTGGTGACCTTGGTGGGGACACACTGGCACTCACTACAAGAATGTTGACAGCAGGCACAATTTCCACCACAGCGTTTAACCAGCAGGCAAAGTGGCCAAAAGATGGTGTCTGTTCGCTTCAACTCTTCTCGTAGCGACACCGAAAAGTTGCGTGGAGTACAGCTATACATTCGCACTTCTTCCTTCAGAAGGTTCAGATCAACCACTGAAGAATTTAAAAAAGCAAACATTTGTTTGTCAGTTGTTCATCAACTTTTACCAATATAAATACACATTATTTCATCCCACCACTTTCAGTGATAGACCTGCTAACTACAAAACCACTGAATATCTATGGATTTGTGCAATGTGGACTCTTAAACAGTTTATTCCTAGTCAGTTGATATATATTTCTTTCTCAACTTGATTTCAGCTTGGTAACAGTCAATGGGATGGAGCTATGGCTCAATAGTATATGATCTGTTTAACCTACAGAAAGTCAATCTCTAGCCATTTAAAAGAATCAAGAAAAAGGTGATGTGGAAGACTTTTACCTCAGACTCTGGAGACCTGCTGTCCATCACAGTAGGCAATGGACTTTGATAGTGTTTCCAGTTGCATTCCAACTTCTAAATCTTAATTTAGGTACTTTGGGTGATGCAACTTATCAGAGTTTGACCCAATACCCAGGGTCCATTTAGAACTACCTTGTCAAGCTACATTATTATACTAGAGTATGCACCTTTTTACTATACTGTAATTTACATGACTAGCTTGCCAGAAGTCTGACTTCTGAATTTTTTTCACTTGTATCTTCAAGTCTTTGAAGTGGGATTTTTTTCTTCATCTCTCTTTTCCTTTCCACTATCTGTCTTGTCCAAAATATAAATATACTTTAACATTGTACAGCATAAGACTAGATGAGATAATGTATATATATATATATTCCTTTAAAATGTTTACTCAGCTAAAATAAAAGGTTGTATAGATCTACCATGTGAACTGAACTATAAAGCCTATTAGTATGTGAAAATTTAAACACCCTTTGAACTGGGCTCTTATTCATTCATCATGTTTGACACAACAGTCAAAAGACCCTTCTTTAGAACAAGTTCAGCAAAGTTGTTTGCAGTGACAAAGTAATGATATGAATAAGGTACTGAACTGAAAACTAAATCTAAGCCAAACAACAAAATGTTCCTACTAGATAGCTTAAATCTAAAAGGATTCTCACAAATACTGATTAATAAACACAGAATTGTGTAAGTATTAGTGAGAATAAACCTACCAGAGACTAATATTTTAGGATTTATTCAAAGAGCTGGATCTTTTTACATACAAATATTTTTTAGCATAAAACTTTTATCTCACAACAATCTTGTGAGGGACGTTAAGCTAAGAATGTGTGAGTGTCCCGAGGTTACTTTCCTTACTGCTGTCACTTCAGCCAGTGAGAGGCAAAAGATGGGGACAATCACCTCAGAGGAATTAGTGTTTTCTGTTGGCTCTGCCTCTTTGTACATTTTTCTGACCCCTCAGCTCTGTCCCTAGGCATGTGACCGCTGCCCCTTCACCCAAGTTTTCTACAGTCATTTGGGTGAGAACTAACCCATAGCAGGATTCACCCCTTGCCAGATTTGTGCCTTCCAAGAAATGAGGTTAGATTCATTATGGTTGGGAGTTGTACAAAATATGTTTCACAAAATTATTACTCCATGTGAGACCAACAAAGATCAGCTAGGATCCTTGCTCCCAGTTTCTTGACATACATGCTGAATGGAGGGGGAAGGTTGATGTTTTATGGTTTGCCATCTTGTTTTAGTGATGTTATATTTTAAAGGTATTGTTGGGGATTTTATTGTGTTTTATCGATTCTTGTAAACTACTGCAAGACATCCATGAGTGGTAGTATATAAATATGATTATAAATAAATAACTAAAATAAATGTTGCCTCACTCAGAATATTCATAAAATGTCCAAATGAAAATCGCCTCTCCTATCCCAATCCTAACTTTTGGAATCTTAGCACTTTTTTACACCTATACTGCTGCCAAGAGAACGTGATTAAAGTGAGAAAACAAAAGAGAAATGATCTAAACTATAATATTTGAAGTCTAATGTATACTTTTAATTAAATTATCAACACATTCAGGTCGTCAAAACTGACTACTTTCAATGAATGTGTTCTTCCCCTCACCCCCCGAGAACACTTCACACAGTATTAAAAATCAAACTTTTCATTTCTGAAACAATTCTACATGTCAACAGTTAGGACCATGTCATCTAAATGGGACACATTCTCTGCCTTAGGCTATTATATTTCAGGCTTGGTAATGCAGTCTGAGTGTGGTCTTTTTAAGATGGATATGGCAGTACTGGGATATATTTATTCAATGGATTCAATTCTATTTCAGTGTCTAATTATAACCTTTAAAATATTTATTCTGATAGCATTTTCTTTTTTCCAAGGATAAGAAATAATTGACGTGCAGGAGTTGCTTTTCTACAGATTTTACTCAGTATCTGTTGATGTACAGAAGATTATAAAAAAGAAAACATTGGAAAATAGCAATAATTTAATTGGAAAAGAATGAAAAATAGGACTTCAAAGTCTTGTGAGCCATAGCCATCAGTTCTCCACACATATGGTTTAGTTTCTTTATATGTGTTAGTAGTAAAGTTGTGTATAACATGGTAGGCATTTAAGACAGTGATCTAGGGAATAAATTAAAATGATTAAGAATACTTTTGAAAGATTTCACCTAGTCCCCTTTCCAGAAGATTAATCAGAAGACGACACTGAAACTTGAATATATTTAAGAGGTCTGGGTTGTACTTGCACAACATCATTCATCAGGCTATGAAATGTGTAAATCCTGTTTGCTAGTACCAAAATATGCAAGTATGAAATACCAGAATACAGCCTTATTCCCCCCCCCCCCCCCATTTTCCATTTGGGTAAATACATGGGGACATTTCTTTTCTGTCAGCTCACAGCCTTCTGACACCAATGAGGTGAAGAGAAAGAGGAGCATCCCCTGAAAAGCCACAAGGAAAGCCCAGCAGTGCTGCCTTCTGCCTCTGTACAGAGGCACAGAAAGGAGTGTGCCTTGACAGCTAGCTTGCCACACTGCAAAATGCCCTCTACCTCCATGTTTCCTGGCTGCTAGCAAAAGATATGGAAGCAAATGAAGGAGTGCACCCTCATAGCTGTCTTACATTCTGTGTCCCCATGCTTTATGGTTCATGCTAAAAGGGGGTGGAGAGCTGGGTCACGTGAAATCCAGGTTATCTTTTACTCATTCAGCTTTAAAAAAAATAGAGGAAGGGAATCATACATTGCCCTTCTTTTGGGTAAACTTGGTAATATTAGCCTCAGGGTGAGATTTTGCTGGGAAGTGCCATTCCAAATAGAAGTTAACTTTTCAAAGGTAATGCAAGCATGTAAGGAAATGTGTCTTAACATGAAATCTGAACCCACTGATTCTATGTTATGATTGACTACCCTCATGAATAAAATTATTTTGGAAGAAGTGCAAAAATACCTACCCTCAAGCTCTATTATTTTTCTCTACTCATAAAAGTGATTTTTTTAACCAACCAATTAATTCTTTGTCCAACTGTAATGTTCTTTATGAGCAGAAATTATGGATCTGACAAAAGGTTCATGCAGTCTAGGGTTTCCCAGCCTTGTTGAGCTTGTGGGCACCTTTGGAATTCTGGCATAATGTTGTGGGTGCAACCACAAACTGACCAACACAGGAAGTGGAACAAACCACAAAATGTCAGGGAGTGAGGTAATGAATAACTCTATTAATAACTCTTCAACATTTCAGTCAGAAACTATGCTTAACAGGATGTTCTTTGAACATATTGTTAAAAATATATTCTAGCATTTAGAGTTTACTTTCAGTCACACAGCTGGTGACAGCTTCTGCAGAAGCAATTTTTGAAAAAAATCTGCACAGCAAATCAAATATCCAGTGGCCAATCAGAAGCCTTGCTGGACAAAAAAGCCCACCCACTTCCTCAAAAATTACTTAGCAGGCACCATTTTGAATCTCACTATTGTAGCGTATTTATGATTTTATTCTCCATGAATCACTTCAAGCATTTACTCTCACTGTAATGTGGCTGGTCCTGGTACCAATCACTGAAGCAGCACTGGGAACACACACAAAGAAGAAGGAGATTTTCGCGTTCTTGAGAGAGCCCCTTACATCTTCCTCAAAATATAATATGTTATACAAAATATAATAACTGCAGAATGATGACTTTGTATATATAATACTTCTGTGAGTTCTGCCAAGTGATTAACATTTCTGTGCTAGACTATGAGTGCCTAAAATCATAGAACAGCTGCTTACCTCTAGATTTTCTCCCATGAATGTATGCTTTCCCAAGGAGCTGCCAGGCTGGTTTGTATAGGTCTTCCAAATCTAACTGCCACCTATCTGGTTCAAGGTACCGGATCAGTTCTTCCACAGTACTAAATCCAGCCACAGCATTGTTTAGCAAGTCTAAAGAGAAAGCGGAGGGTGGTAACACTGTTGGGCTGGCAGATTCTGTCTGATGCTGCAATGAGATAAAGATTGCAATTAAAATCTGAGCACTGTTGAAGCCATTCCATTTGGAAATTCAAAACCTACGGAAGATAAGATGCTTTTACCTAGTTCAGAGGATAGCAATAGTGATAATTGGACACTATTTTTACTTGAGTAATTTACCTTCAACTTTCAATAAGTAGTTTCTTCTTAACAATTTGGGGTTATAAAATGACCACCTATTATATAGTTTTGCTGAATGATAAACAGTATGTCAGTCATGATTAAAAATGATCATGGCCTCAATAGAAAAATATACCTCTATTACAAGCAATTACATCCTGTAAAATGCTTATATACATATCTGTCAGGCTCTATTTTAATATTAAGGAAAATGGTTTTGATAAGCAGATAAAGAAATTAGTCAACAAATTTTGCTGAACAATTATCTGAAGGAATCAATTGTTAATATTCCCAGCAATGGAAACCTAATTTTTTAAAGCCACAACCATACAAAAAGCCATTATTTACTGAACAAGTTTCAGACTCTTGATGACATAAGTGATACCTGAACTTTCTAAGCATGTTCAATATTTCAATCAGTTAGAAGTTCAGAGCAAAACTAATGTTGAGTAGGAAAATAGAATATTTGGTGGCTAAATAGTGAGGCAGACCTGACCAGACAATAACTGGACTTCCCCATTCCTGTTGCATCTCTTAGTTGAAAACTGCATCACCAACTGACATTAATACCATCATTATTAGTCATTTGTTTTTGCCTGGCCAGCATAACAATTTTGCTGCATTTTGATCATTTCCGCACTGGAAGCTTCATGTCCGGCTGCAGGCTGGTTTGAAATGGGACAGGTTGCCCTGCCTCTTCCTGCTCCCGCATGGGGGAGCATTGGGCCCGGTGCTGCCCTGGATTTGTGTTCTCACATGGGAGCCAGAACAGCAAAGTGCACAGTGCGGAAACTGTCTTCCAGATCAAGTCACTGCCTTTTGTCATGTCCTTTCCCCAGTTTCCGATACCACGGAACTTAGGTTGGAAAACACAGAAGTAAGTGATGCAGAGACCCTGGTTTAAATCATCGCACAGCCATGGGCCAATGTTTCATGAGCTGGCTTAGTCTGGAAGTGGCAGTCAATAAATATAATAAATAAATTTGAATCACTATTAGGCAAAAGCCTTTGTTAATGAACTATGAAAAGATCTGTCTAGTGAGGGGGAAAAAAGATGGATGTGAACTGGGCTTATTTTTTTTCACAGGCAGGCTTTGGTTATACAAATTGGTTTGCTTCGTCCCATTATAGATGTGTGTCATGTTCCTAAAAAAAAAAATCATAAAAGTCTTTATTTCAAACATACACACAATCTGAACATGAACCCACCCCCCAAAAAAAACCTTCAGTAATTGTAAAACAAAATAAATTTGCCATCATATAGAATACAAAAGGTTCCAAAACAAGTAAGAGCCAGGGAAGCAATTTCCTGATACTTTATCAGTGCTTGTGTGTACAAAGTATAAAGCTGTACAGACAAAGCTCTAATAAACAAACCACCTCAGTTATAGGGATGCAATATGTGTGTGGTGCTTTGTAAAATACAATAATACTGAAGGGAATAGCAAAGGAAACTTGAAACACAGTGATGATATGTGATGACAGAACTAAAGCTTTTTCTTTCCCCCCTGCATGTGGAGTGAAAAAAGGACATTTTCTTCCTTGAAGGCAAAACAAGTACTGATTTGCAGAGTGGTTTGCACAGGAATCCTGGGCATGTAACTTATTGTGATTTAAATGTAATGTACAGGTGATTATCCATGCTCAAACCTCAAATGAAATCAGTTTAACAACTACTGCTATAAATCATATGAATATTGCTTTGGTGATATTTTCTTCTTTTAGTGCTGTTAATTTGGCAATTAACATCAAACCATAGGACAGATAAAAATGCTTTGGTTTCCATTGCAAGAAAGCACAGTAGTGACAAATATCTGGTTTTAAATAACTCCAGGTTTCAACTGAATTATGTGAATATCTTTACCCCTCCCCCCGCTCCAGAGGAGCGGGAGGAATAAAGGAGTAAGGGCAAGTGGGGAGGAGTCCGGGATAAAAACTTGGAGGGTCCAATCAGGAGCCGCGAAGTGACTCCTGATTGGGCCCTCTGAGTGTCACTCGAGGGCCAAGCAGCCAATGGGGAGCCGTGCAAAGTGCAGCTCCCCATTGGCTGGTTGGCCCAGCCTCGCCTGGGCCAGCCGGGGAGTCGCTGCTCAGAGGAAGAAGCCTTCCCCAGCGGTAAGTCCTCCAACCGGCTTCCCCTCTCCCAGGGAGCCTTCTGCTGGGCCCTGGGGCAGCCTGCCGCCGCCTTCCCAAGCCTTCTGCCAGGCCCTGGGGCAGCCAAGCCTGCCCCTGGGCCCGGCAGTAGGCCGCAAAGACTGCCGCCGCCATCCCGAGCCTTCTGCCGGGCCCTGGGGCAGCTGAGCCTGCCCCTGGGCCCGGCAGTAGGCCGCAAAGTCTGCCGCCGCCTTCCCGAGCCTTCTGCCGGGCTCTGGGGCAGCCGAGCCTGCCCCTGGGCCCGGAAGTAGGCCAGAAAGCCTGCCGCCGCCTTCCCGAGCCTTCTGCCAGGCCCTGGGGCAGCCGAGCCTGCCCCTGAGCCTGGCAGTAGGCCGCAAAGCCCACCGCCCCCATCCGGAGCCTTCTGCCGGGCCCTGGGGCAGCCGAGCCTGCCCCTGGGCCTGGCAGAAGGTCCCAAGGCTACCTACCTTACTCTGTTCCTCCCTTCCTCCCAACATTCCCTTTATCCTTCCCTTCCTCACAGCATTCCCTTTGTTTTTCCCTTTCTCCCTTCCTCCCTCTCTTCCATCTGCCTCTTTCTGGCTACCTGTTTCTCTCCCTCTTCTTCTGTCTCTATCTTCCTCCCTTTCTTTCTGTCTCTCTTTCTCCTTTTCCTCCTTCCTTCGCCCCATCCTCCTCCACCCACCCACCATGCTAGGGTCCGCTGTATTTTGGCCACAGCGGGCTTAATATCTAGTCTTTTATGAAACAAGTAATAAAGCGAATGGCTTGTACCTACCATAAGTACAGTAAAACCAAGCCATTCACATACAAGATATATATATGACACCATGCCTAGTTTTATTTAGGACTGCAGATGATTAAAGCAGTCCTAATCTATAATTTTAAAATGTTGATTGTAATATGTTTTTACTCTATTTTATGTAATTTATTTATTTTGTACGCTATCTTCAACTAATAAATGTTTAAAATAAACAATATGCAGAAAATTGACAACCCAAAGAAAGCTCCAAGAAGACTGTTCCAAGACACCTGAGAGAGAGAGAGAGAGAGAGAGAGAGATGGAACAATCCATGTACCTGGGCTTCTTGAAACCTGAAAAATAATTTCAGTGCTAGACCATGGCCAAAAGGTTGAAAAACCCTACTTTAGGAGGTTCTGGAATTGTTTGCACATATTTAAAGGGAGGGGGGGGGGATTTTCTAATCATTTACCCCCAACCTCAATTTTCTTCATAGCTTCACTTTAGGGTTTCCAGGTTCTGTACCAGAACTACAGAGATCAGTTCCTCTAGAGTAGCTTTTGAGAGCTACTCTATCGTATCACATCCCCATTGAGCTTCCTTCCCTCTCAAAACCCCACCCTCCTCAGGAACTGTCTCCAAATCTCCAGGAATTTCCCAAGCTGGAGCTGGCAACCCTAGTTCACCTATTTGCTTTAAAGATCTATGGGCAAAGTAAAAAATAGTTTGGGACAATGTCTTAAGGATTTAGTCAAAGAAAGAAAAACAAATCAGGCATCAAACTAAGAAATATAATTCGTAGACTTGCAGACAAATCATGGTGCTTCACTGGTGACAGGATAGGTAAACATGTCTTTGTTCTAACACAGCAGCCATCATTTGGGGGCATAAGTGCTCTTATAACTAGACTACAGACTAATAGTATGTTTGCATTCAAAGCAGCAGAAACATTTGAAAATATGGAGCACTCCTTCATGGAGAATATCTAAAAACTTTAAAGAAACAAACATTCCACTTTATTTTCATAGAACTATAAATGAACTGCAGCAGTAACAAAGTCAGTACACTCTTATGTTATGGGGGATGTGGTCAGCCACAATTGAAGTATGCCTTCCTTTTAGGACCTTTTTAAAACTACTCATATGAATCAAATATGGGAAACTATCAAACAAAACTAAACTAAGTGGTTAGCTTGAAAGTGCTCAGAGAGTGTTTGTTTTTCTCAGATTTCACACAGCAGCCTGCTAGTGAACAAAGTATACTGGGAAAGAGTGATCAATGTATCATATTCCACAGAAAAGATGCAGTCATCACTGGCTAAATTATCTCTACAACATTAAATGGAAAACTATTTGTACTTGATAGATCTCTCTCAGACATCATATGTTGCACTAGATTTATGCTGAATGCCCATTTATGAAGTTTGTTACACAAGACGGGAGAGGAAAACAACTGATCCATGAATTTTAATATTTATTTTATTATACAGTTTCCTAATATTCTAGAAAATGAATAGTTATTAACTTAGTATACTATGAGCCTCTTGTGGTGCAGGCAGCCGGCATGCTGTCTGAAGCTCTGACCATGAGGCTGGGAGTTTGAACCCCGCCGCCAGCTCAAGGTTGACTCAGCCTTCCATCCTTCCAAGCTCAGTAAACTGAGTCCCCAGCTTGCTGGGGGGTAAAACGGTAATGACTGGGGAAAGGAATGGCAAACCACCTTGTCTAACAAGAAAACGCTAGAGGGAGTCACCCCAAGGGTCAGACATGACTCGGTGCTTGCACAGGGGATACCTTTACCCTTACCTTTAAGTATACTTAAATTCTAGTTAAAATATTTTAATCCTATGTTTTGGCTTACATAAATCTAGAGGAATAACAGGAAAAAATACATCTTATAAAAACCAATCTGGTGACTAAGCCAGGAGTCTATCTAGGCCTGAAGATGATGACAAACCTCGATGTTTTCAGTATTTTATATTCAACAGTATACTTCAATTGGTATTGCAGGAAGACTTCACCAAAAGGACTCATGGACATTGCTATAAGTACTGTCTTTCAAAACAGGCCAGATCAGATCAGATCAGAATACCTTTATTGGCATAATTACTAGATTCAATAGTAAAACAGTGGAATATACATATAGAGATAATATATAGAATACCAGCTTTCAGATCAACTACATCTGTAAATTATTTGGTCACTACTTGATTCATATACAATTTTTTTTCTCTAGAAACTTCTAACAGAAACATAGCTACCCTCACAATATGAGTTGAATTCTCCTCATTCAACACCTTGCTTACAGCAAGTTTCTCATTTACATCCAAGTTACATTTCTTGAAATAGTCCGAGACAGCCTGGTGATATTTTGAGAATTTTACACAGTCAAATAGATTGTGGACCAGAGTATCTGACATTCTGTATCCATGAAAGCACCCTCTTTCCTTTAAGGGAATTTGTAAAAATCAACCTTTCACTATACTTGAGGGAGAGATGTTAAATCGTGCCTTAAGGAAGGCCTTTTTAGTTGACGGATCATCTAATTTGTAAATATGGGGGCATGCATTTGATCAAAACAATCAAAAAGCCCTTACTCATGTATTGTCTTTTCTTTACATCTTATAGAAACTTTATGTACTGCTCAAGAATTCTCCTTTGGTTATCTTGGAAGACCATTAACTAATTCTAATATTATGAGTATGAGAAAAATCTTACCATTATCTACCACTGATTTTTCTAAACTTTTTAAAAAGCCACACAAGACATTAACAGTATGAAAAAGTTCCACCTTGTTCATATCCCTTGAACTTACTAACAAACATCTCTGACTTACGGTACTATTAAAGGAGATACGCAATGTATACAAAGTTTTGCTTCCATGTGTTGCATTTGTCTTGGGTCTTATCTGTAATGCTGTTGGTTGTCAAAACTCATAATCTACTATGATGTCAGAAATCTGAGGAAACATTGAAAAAACCCTCAAAAACTAGTTTGTTTGGAAATGAGTGAAATGTTTTTAAGAGCAAGGTTGTACTTAGCCTAAATACTTTCTAAGAACTGCAGAGTAGAAATATATTTATATACAACATGAGATGGGGTGATTAAAAAGTACTATTAATATTAGAATACAAGGAAACTTATACAAGAAGTCCAACATGATAACATATGATTTCATAACAGGAGATCTTAAGAATGAGAGGATTAGTCAAAACGAAGCCAAAGAGGAAGGGGTCAAATGGCTGAAGGATGTTTGCAAATGATTTAAGTCTACATTAATACATAATTAGACAGCCTTTAGGGTTCTCTAGAATTATAACAGATATTCAGATGACAGGAAATGGGAGAAAATGGCATCTTAAAAGGACAAACGCCATGGTACATTATCGATTGGGGTCCCAAAACTTGAGCTAAAGGTATCTTAGTAAACAGTCAATCAAACTTTGGTCAGTAGAATAGTAGGATAGGAGTAGGATTCACCTCAGTATATAATTAGACTACAAAAAAATCTTTTGATAAGGAAAGAAAGGCTAAGAATTTTGATTATAGAAAATGATTAGTATAGTATAGAAAAAATATTAGAGGGATCATTATAATATATATTTTATAAAATTTTGTGTGGAGTAGTACATTTCTAGCCAAGGTATTTACCCTCAGGATTGAAATGCATGTGCCAAAAGAACTTGTTAATTTGACCTTCTTGCAGACTCATTTACATACAATTTCCATTTCTTGAAATAATCCGAGTGGGGCTGGCAATATTTTGAGCATTTTACACAGTCAAATAGAATGTGGGCCAGAGTATCTGGCACTCTACATGAAGGGGACATTTGATCACTCCAAATAAGTTTGGGTGGAAAATATTAGGGTATAGTCTTAGGACATGCTGTAAACTTTGTAAAGTATTCGGATTGTAAAGAATTAAGACATGTTGTAAACCTTGCATTGAACATATCTGTCAGGTGAACCCTTGTCGTTGTTAGTTGCGAAGTCATGTCCGACCCATCGTGACCCAGTGGACAATGATCCTCCTGGCCTTCCTGTCCTCTACCATTACCCGGAGTCCATTGAAGCTCACACCGACTGCTTCAGTGACTCCATCTAGCCACCTCATTCTCTGCCGTCCCCTTCTTCTTTTGTCCTCAATCGCTCCCAGCATTAGGCTCTTCTCCAGGGAGTCCTTCCTTCTCATGAGGTGGCCAAAGTATTTCAGCTTCATCTTCAGGATCTGGCCTTCTAAGGAGCAGTCAGGGCTGATCTCCTCTAGGACTGACCGGTTTGTTCGCCTTGCAGAGCAAGGGACTCGCAAGAGTCTTTTCCAGCACCAGAGTTCAAAAGCCTCAATTCTTTGATGCTCGGCCTTCCTTATGGTCCAGCTTTCACAGCCATACATTGCAAATGGGAAGCCTTGCCTAGACGCATTTCTGTTGGCAGGGCGATGTCTCTGCTTTTTAGGATGCTGTCTAGATTTGCCATAGCTTTCCTCCCCAGGAGCAAGCGACTTTTAATGTTTTTGTTGCAATCCCCATCTGCAGTGATCTTGGAGCCCAGGAAAATAAAATCTGTCATTACCTCCATTTCTTCTCCATCTTGTCACCAGTGCCTTAATCTTAAATTGAGTCTTGGATTTATTCATCTCATCCCTACTGTTTGCTATCTCACTTAGACATTGAGTTGGGCATCTTTGTGACTGCACAGTAGTCAATGTTGATATATTTTGTTTCTTAATGCTTTACAGCTGCTTTTATAACTGAGAGATTAGGGTAAACCAATTTTCCCTCAAGGTTATGGTTGGATTAGATTGCAAGTACACAAATTACTCCATTTTGCAGTTTCCCTGTCTGGGTGTAATGCATATGCACTCATCTAGAAAGAAAGCATTTTTTTTTTTTTGGTGGACATGAAGCAACCTTACATGAACACCAGGCAGCAAGACATGATCCCTCTTCCCCCTGAGCCATTTACTTCTATGTCTATGTGATTGTATTCTTCCTCGTATAACTGGAAGCGGTATGTGGCACTGAGTGGAGAATTCATTTTACAAACAGATGCTGCTGATGGTATATGTTCAGACACTGAAAGCAACCTGGCAAACAGACTTGACCTGTGACAAGTCATCTGAACTGCTACTAGAATGACAATTGTGATGTAAGCCAAAACTTTTTAAAAAGTGTTTTTGCTATTTTATTTTCCAGACCTTTCTGGTCCAAAATCTTCCTGCTGAGCCTGTTTGTTGCATTTGTAATCTCTACCTTGTTTATGTGTTCCAGATGTTGTTCTGCTTAGGTTAATGTCTTTTAGGCTTTCTCTTGAAATGTTCTTAATTTTGTGTTGTCTTTCCTGTTTATATAAGCTCCTTTGCCCATGTGACCAAAATACTCTTTGCCTTGATTCACAACTGAAAAAATAGCAGAGACACTCCTATGATTTAAATTTTAGTCCACTTACATTTTTTGTGTGTCTATACTATCTATGTGGCTTGGACCACTGGCTTGTGGAGTTGTGCCCTCATCAGCAAAGTTGACTTTTCACTAAGGGATCTCCCCATTTACGGATACCCTGGGAAGAATCAATCATTAGACCGATTATGCAGAGGCTGGGAAAGGCAGGCTGGCACCTGCATGCCGGCAGGCCTAATCCCCAATTAAGGATGATACATCTTGGCCCCTTCTTGGCCCCCTCCTGGCCCTGGCCCTGGCCCGCATTAGGGCCTCTGGTGGCCCATGGCAAAGTAATGTAGATTCTTCTACATTACTGTCTTGCCGTGGCAGCCATCAGAGGTGCAAGCCTGTGCACAAGGCCCCCACCTCTGGCATTCCTGCGGGGACACGAAAGACCCTGTTGTGCGAAAGGGACCCCTGTGGCCCCTGTTCTTTCTGCTGCTGCCGTGAGGCGTGGTGGCACATTCCAGCCCATGTTGTGCATGTGTATGCACAAATGCAGGGCGGACCATGTACGCCAGGGAATGTCCTCCCCTGTACATACACAGGATGTAATGGTGGCCAAGCATGGCGGCCATTGTGCATAAATGGCCTTAGAGTAATTTTTCTAAGATGATGTTCACAAAGTATGGTAGATGGAATTATTTATCTAGTTTTGTAAGGAAAGAAACTTCTGTACATGTCTGGTATCAGTAATTGCCTAGGAAAGCACATCCCGGCTAAGCAGTTTCTCACATGCTAAAATCAGTAGAACAATCCATCAAAAATGTTAATCAGAGAGTAGCCATGTTGGTCCGCAGTACAGCAGCTATTTTCAAGTCCAGTAGCATCTTAGGGACCAACAAGACTTTGGGGTATTAGCTTTTGAGATGCAAGCCTCTTTTTCTCTACGGTGCTGCTGGACTCCAATCTATCAAGTCTCAAATTCATGAACACTGCAAGATGGTGTGCATATTGAATATAACCAGCAGTAAAATCTTTTATCTCATCATTCAATTACAACTGAATAACTAGGGAAGCTTCCCACAAAATTCCAGGCATATAAATGGCAAAATCTAAACCCAAGAGAATCAGTCACCACTTAAATATAAGATTAGTACACTGATCCAAGTACAGCTCATACCAAATAAGTCCCTTTGGTTAACTTCCAAAATTTTTTACCATTTCTGAGCCTCCTAATTCTTTGTATTTTGCTTTTCTTAAGTTCGTTTTTCTTAAGAAAGCAAGATTCCAGCTACACAATTTGTATATAGATAACCATCTCTCAAAACATGTCTTTGGATGAGTATACATCTCTGGTGCTTTCTTCTTAGTTATCAGTCCAGAATTCCACTTTATTACCATTTTATAAGGGTGAGCCCATACTTAAAGGATGTGATTTAGTCAGTTGTTATAGGGTCTTTAATCGTTTTCCAGTGTAATGACAAGAATTCCATGCTGAAAGTCATCTGGCATGGCTTAAAATGTGATAACAGTGTTTATTGGAATGTTCCAAACACTTTTAAATTACCTTAATTTAACAATGCAAAAATCACTGCAATTGCAAGAGATATCCTATATAATCCTTAAAATACACACCTTATTATCATTTAAAAGTATGCATTTTCTTTTAAGATATGCCCTACCAAATTCCATTAGACCAGACATTTATATACTTTGTAGGGTGTGTTTTGAACAATGAAAATAACCACAGCAACCTATACTGTTTGCTTTTTCAAATGAAATGTTACAGTGAGGTGCTGGGTAACAGGAACAACACTTAATTATCTTGAGCATAATTTTTGCCTCAGAAAACTTGTTCTGGTATTCCTGGCATATTCTCTAAAACGTAACTTCACAAATAAAGTTTTCTCATAATTGAATTGTGAGTAGACACATCTGTTTAATTGAGATGAACTTGGAGGATTCTCTTCAGTGAGCTAATATTAATTTCTTACTATACAAAGGTTATGGTAAGAATAATTGGCATTCCTAAGGTCCCCTGCTACAGGAATGTGCAAAATGAAAAGGTATCTTATCAGTTTTAAACTTGTTGTATATACTTAAGCTTGGGAAAGCTGAGCATAAATCTTTTTGAAGTTTGTAGGACAAAATATTTTGCACTTGTTGCTAGGACACAAAAGGTAAACTCCTTATTCTCTGGGAACCGCATAATATATGCCTGGGGTGGAAAAGAACTTTAAGAAAATATCTCTTTTACAGTTTCTCTGTAGTTGTTAAATTGCTTGACATAGAGTCCTTGTTATCACCTACTGCAGATATTACAAGTGATCCGACTGCTTATCATAGCCTTTTGAGTTGTGCATAGAAACTCAAAAAGGAGGACATTTAACCCATTGTTCATAACTTTCTTCCCTCTGTGTACAAACATTTCATGAATTTGACGTTGAAGTTCATGAAATCTTATGATATAATTAATTTAAGACTTTTAGGAGCCATAAGAGTCTTATTTTGCTTATATCCCAACAGGACTATATCACTGAAAAAGCTAATGCAATATAAGAAGCTAATTTGTTGTTGTTGTTAGGTGCAAAGTCATGTCTGACCCATCGCAACCCCATGGACAATGATCCTCCAGGCTTGCCTGTCCTCTACCATTCCTCGAAGTCCATTTAAGAAGCTAATATATTTAGCAAAAGTGAAAAATAGAAAAAAAAATTCAATGTAACATTTCAAATGTAACGTTTGTGATTGGTTTTTAGCTAATGAAAAACTGTAAGGTAGGAATATGAATTTATTCTTACTAACACTGACTTGATTCTTCTATTGTAGGCCATATTTGTGTCACACTTGTCTCATTACAGAGGGCATTCAGGTTTATCCATATACTTTAATACTTCCTCACTGTTGATTATTATGTGGACAGAAACAGCCTCATACAGCCAGCATAGGATTAGCAGTAAACCCAGCAAGCACTAATAAACTGGAATCTTAAATAGTGTATACACATTAACTATGGTTAAAATTAATCATATTTAAACATATGCAAGAAATTCTCATTCACCAATATTGTACTTTCTTATATTAAGTGCTTTCTATAATTTTCAGGGACTAAAATAATTGTCTCTGTCACAATAAAATTCAGAGATAGGTTAAACACAGAAATGATCCTGAATAATCTTTGTGATCTCAATTTAAAGGAGCTCAGGAACCAATACTGATCAGACTATCAGGTGGATTCACATAGTTACAAGTAGATTGGTAACTGCTGTCCTCATCCCTACTTTTTGAACAGTTACAAAATCTTACTCCGAAGATTTTTAAATCAAGTAATGCAGACAATCCTTATTTTAGTATCTGGACTCAGTTTAGGCTTTCAGAGTCTACTTTTAATGCCCTCAATAAAAATACAGAGGTCCTACAGGAGAGGGTTTACTCTGTCCTAAAACCAACTGTATTTTGATAGTTTTAAATGTATGCAGGAAAATCCCATATAACTCGGAGAACAGGAAATTCTTCTTGATCCAACACTAATTGTCATTTTTGGCTTTGCTATAAGGCAGCAGCAGGCCTAGAATATTTACATGCAGGTTTTGGTTTGCCATATGATTCATATACACTAGTATAGCAGAAATAAAATACTTGGAACTATTTAGTATTTAAACATGCTTCCTCATATTAAAATAAATGTGAATGGTTTTCTAGGAATAAATATAGAAAATACGCAGCCTTCATTTGTTTTTTTAGTAGGAAGAACATAAAAATAAATGGCAAATTTATATTTTATTTTTTACTACATCCTATCTCATCTTACAGACCCAGGATGTCATGATGACTGCTATTTTATTTTATATTCCTTTTTATTTGGTTAGGATTATTATTTTGTACCACATTAAAAATTACTGAATAGTCAAAAAATATCTTAAATATTAATCACCCATAGCGAGTTGCAATGTCTTTTAAGTAAGTACGTTCTAGTCCTCATTCCTTCCTGAAGAAAGATCTTGAGAAATCAATCTCTTACAGACTTTTGGGCAAGGTTTCAGGTTATTTACTGTATTGCAAACAGCCCTGAGCTACCAGAAAGGCGAAATATACTAAATATAGTTGCCACGCTTCATGGGAGATTGCTGATCACAGCAGCAGGGGAACCGCTCCAGAAGATGCAGTGTTCTGGTTCAGACGGGCCAGTGTGATCTCGCAGGCCATGTGAGTACACTGTTGTTTTCCACCACATGGAGTGGCGAGCCATGGTGGTAGCAGAAGAAAGAGCCACCTTTGTGCCCTATATAAGGGCAAGCACGTGGCGGGCAGCCTCTTGCTCCTCAGTGCCAGAGTGATGTTCCCCACCCTCCAACCTTATTTCAACGTAATATAATTTCATTCACTGTTTGATGTTTATATATTTTCTTGTCATAGCTGGCAATTATGCCTGGTGGGTGGTTCCTTTTAGTTAGGGCCTGTGCCTACACACCGGGTTCCACAAAATCAGGGGCCTCCTTAAGTGGCTGGATATATGTGCAATGTTTTCTGGCTGAGAGGCAGCTGCCTCACATTGTGATTGGTTGGCAGGTGCCCTTACGAGGCTGACACCCACAGGTTCCCACCTTATTTCACCCTCCTGTTGCCCAGCAGGTCTGGTGGTAGGGGGAGCTGACTGGTGTGTCACTCAGCCTCCTAGGATGACCTGCTGGAGTGGGATACTCCCTTGAGCTTTGCTGGCCACTAGGGCCAGCAAAGGATCGCTGGATCCTTCAAGGATCGCTGCCCCCTTCAAGGATCGCTGCCCCCCTTCAAGGATCGCTGCCTTGTTGTGGCAAGGGGGCTTGCGTAGTTCAGTGAAGCTATGAGCTATACCGTGCAGGGCCACCCAAGACGGACAGGTCATAGCTGAGAGCTCTGACAAAAGGTGATCCACTGGAGAAGGAAATGGCAAACCACTCCAGTATCTTTGCCATGAAAACTCTATGGACAGTTCCAATAGGCATAACGATATGACGCTGGAAGATGAGCCCCTCAGGTCGGAAGGTGTCCAATATGCTACTGGGGATGAGCAGACGGCTAGTACGAGTAGCGCCAGAATGAATGAAGCGGCTGGGCCAAAGCCGAAAGGACGCTCAGTTGTGGAAGTAACTGGTGGCGAAAAGACAGTCCGATGCTGTAAAGATTTTTATTCCATAGGAACCTGGAACGTCAGATCCATGAATCAAGGCAAGCTGGACGTGGTTAAACAAGAAATGACAAGACTGAACATCGACATTTTAGGAATCAGTGAACTAAAATGGACAGGAATGGGTGAATTTAATTCAGATGACCATCAGGTATACTACTGTGGACAAGAATCTCGCAGAAGAAATGGAGTAGCCTTCATAATCAATAAGAGAGTAGGAAAAGCAGTCTTGGGATACAATCCCCAAAATGACAGAATGATCTCAGTTCGAATCCAAGGCAAACCATTCAACATCACAGTGATCCAGGTCTACGCCCCAACCACTGCTGCTGAAGAGGATGAAGTTGATCAGTTCTATGAAGCCCTACAACACCTTCTAGAAGCAACGCCCAAAAATGATGTGCTTATCATCATGGGGGATTGGAATGCTAAAGTAGGAAGCCAAAAGATAACCGGGATAACAGGCAAGTTTGGCCTTGGAGTACAAAATGAAGCAGGGCACAGGCTGGTAGAATTTTGTCAAGAGAATACAATGGTCATAGCAAACACTCTTTTCCAGCAACCCAAGAGACGACTCTACACATGGACATCACCAGACGGTCAACACAGAAATCAGATTGACTATGTGCTCTGCAGCCAAAGATGGAAAAGTTCTATCCAGTCAATAAAAACAAGACCAGGAGCTGATTGTGGTTCAGATCATGAGCTTCTTGTTGCAAAATTTAGGCTTAAATTGAAGAAAGTAGGGAAAAGCACTAGGCCACTCAGGTATGAACTAAATCATATCCCCGACGAATACACAGTGGAGGTGACAAATAGATTTAAGGAATTAGATCTGATAGACAGAGTGCCTGAAGAACTATGGACGGAGGTTCGCAACATTGTACAAGAGGTAGCAACTAAAACCATCCCAAAGAAAAAGAAATGCAAGAAATCAAAATGGCTGTCTGAGGAAGCTTTACAAATAGCTAAGGAGAGAAGGGAAGTGAAAGGCAAGGGAGAAAGAGAAAGATACACCCAATTGAATGCAGAATTCCAGAGAAAAGCTAGAAGAGATAAGAATGCCTTCTTAAATGAACAGTGCAAACAAATAGAAGAAAACAATAGAATGGGGAGGACCAGAGATCTTTTCAAGAAAATTGGAGATATGAAGAGAACGTTTCATGCAAAGGTGGGTATGATAAGGGACCAAAATGGTAGGGACCTCACAGAAGCAGAAGAGATTAAACAAAGGTGGCAAAATTATACAGAAGAACTATACAAGAGCGAGCTTACCATCCCTGATGACCACAATGGGGTAGTTACTGACCTGGAGCCAGACATCCTGGAATGTGAAGTCAAATGGGCCTTAGGAAGTCTGAGCAACAATAAAGCTAGTGGTAGTGACAGCATTCCAGTTGAACTATTCAAAATCTTAAAGGACGATGCAGTAAAAGTGCTACACTCAATATGCCAGCAAATTTGGAAAACTCAACAATGGCCACAGGATTGGAAAAGGTCAGTTTACATTCCAATCCCAAAGAAGGGCAATGCCAAAGAATGTTCAAACTACCGCACCATTGCACTAATTTCTCATGCTAGCAAAGTTATGCTCAAAATCCTACAAGCTAGGCTCCAGCAATATGTGGACCGAGAACTTCCAGAAGTACAGGCAGGATTTCGAAGAGGCAGAGGAACTAGAGATCAAATTGCCAACATACGCTGGATCATGGAGAAAGCTAGGGAGTACCAGAAGAACGTCTACTTCTGCTTCATTGACTATGCTAAAGCCTTTGATTGTGTGGAGCACAACAAATTGTGGCAAGTTCTTAAAGAGATGGGAATACCAGAGCATCTTATTTGTCTCTTGAGAAATTTATATGCAGGTCAAGAAGCAACAGTGAGAACTGAACATGGAATCACTGACTGGTTCAAAATTGAGAAAGGAGTTCGGCAAGGCTGTATACTGTCACCTTGCCTATTTAACTTGTATGCAGAGCACATCATGAGAAATGCGGGATTAGAGGAGTCACAAATTGGGATCAAGATTGCAGGGAGAAATATCAACAACCTCAGATATGCAGATGATACCACTCTAATGGCAGAAAGTGAAGAGGAACTAAAGAGCCTGTTGATGCGGGTGAAGGAGGAGAGTGCAAAAGTTGGCTTGAAACTCAACATCAAGAAAACAAAGATCATGGCATCCGGCCCTCTCAATTCCTGGCAAATAGGAGGGGAAGAAATGGAGATAGTGACAGATTTTATTTTCCTGGGCTCCAAGATCACTGCAGATGGGGACTGCAGCAAAGAAATTAAAAGACGCTTGCTCCTGGGGAGGAAAGCTATGGCAAATCTAGAGAGCATCCTAAAAAGCAGAGACATCACCCTGCCAACAAAAGTGCGTTTAGTCAAGGCTATGGTCTTCCCAGTTGCAATGTATGGCTGCGAAAGTTGGACCATAAGGAAGGCCGAGCGTCAAAGAATTGAGGCTTTTGAACTCTGGTGCTGGAGAAGACTCTTGCGAGTCCCTTGGACTGCAAGGCGAACAAACCGGTCAGTCCTAGAGGAGATCAGCCCTGACTGCTCTTTAGAAGGCCAGATCCTGAAGATGAAACTCAAATATTTTGGCCACCTCATGAGAAGGAAGGACTCCCTGGAGAAGAGCCTAATGCTGGGAGCGATCGAGGGCAAAAGAAGAAGGGGACGACAGAGAATGAGGTGGCTGGATGGAGTCACTGAAGCAGTAGGTGCAAACTTAAATGGACTCCGGGGAATGGTAGAGGACAGGAAGGCCTGGAGGATCATTGTCCATGGGGTCGCGATGGGTCGGACACGACTTCGCACATAACAACAACAATAACAACAAGGGGGCAGGATCCACTCTGAGTGGGTTTTCACCAATGCACACCAATGCTCATTTGCACAAAGCTGTGGCCAAATTTAATCCCAAATATTGGTGTAAGCATCTTCTGTACAGTCCGGTACATGTCACCCTGCCCCATGCAACATATTAAAAAACAAATAATAAACTTCGGAAATGTCTGTGAATATCCTCCCTTTTGTTTCTTATTTTCTGCAATGAACCTATATTGGCCTGGAATGGGCAGAGATTTCTGTCTCTTTTTTGGAATAAACCTAGCAATATTGTGACCAGAAATAAAAAGCAACCCAAATGAGGGCTAAAATAAACTTCAGCACCTTTACAAAAATTAATTATTTTTCTTAAGTTTTTGTTATCCTTGCATCTAAACTTTCAAGTTTCAGCATTTTTTTGACTATGTAAATATTTATACCTTCAATGTCACTGCACATTCATTCTAATGACCTTTAAGGCATAAACTTTAAGAGTGCTGCAGGGTTCATTTTAGTAGTGTTCACTTCCATTCATGTCATTACACGTTCCATAATGTGCGAAGATGAAAGACTGAATAGTTTTTTGCAGCTTTCCTCTTCAATGAACAGATTAGACTATACTCTATCCACCACCTCTAGCTAAACATTTCAGTCACGTTGCTAGTTAGCAGAATTTTTAAAAAACAAAATTGCTTATCTGAGAAAAGTGATAGCTGCTGAAACAGAGCATAATTCCAAGTGGAAAACTTCCATACTGGTCATAGAAAACTCAGCATGAGACAAAGTCTCAATAGACTCTAAATCCTACTGTAATATTTAAGTTACCAGGGGAGTCTTTTCATCACTGTGTGAGTCCTGCCCTTCCCACTTCCAACAATGACATTCCCCTTCATTATGTTACAGTTGAGGAGGGAATCCATTGGGAATCCATTTCCACTGGATCCCTGACACAAGTATAACATGTGAGCATGTATATGTGAATAAGACAAATAAATGTTAAGGGAGAGGAATTGCATTCCATATCAACAATACTATGGCAAGCAAATTATATGAGATGTTAAATAATGCAGATTTCTTTGGCTGATAGCAGTATAATCTCTCAGAGTAGCTTTAGGGGGCTATATAGAGGGCTACTGGCATTGATAAGATCTTTGAAATAGTATTAACACAGCAGTGCATAATTAAGGAAAATTAATGCTGCTGATAATAGCAGCGACAAGCTATTTCAAGTTACAGTTGGTAATATCTATTTTTAGCAAGGCTCCAGTTAGCCAGCAAGAGAAAAATATTTCTTGGAATGGAATTGAGGTAATGTATGATTAGGATTATCAATGCCAGATAAAACAGCAAATGCAAACAGCCTTAGATAAACTGATTATAACTTTGATTATAACTTAGTCCAATGTGATTTAATTGGAATATCAGATGGAAACAGAACTGCAATTTAGATATTTTATTTCAAAGGGCAGATTTTAAGAAACTAAAGAATTGCAGAGATGGGCTGGATTGAGAAATTTGCACCACTGTAGGCACTGGGAGATAACTGTTTGATTCCCTTCCATTAAAAAACATTGGCTCATCTATTTTAATTCTGCTTTCAATTCCATCAACATTCTTGATATACTAGAGGCGATTTGCCATCTTGTCCCCCATGCTGTTTAACATGTATATGAAACCACTGGGAGCCAATCTGCACAGCAGTGGCTGTGCCAGGCCACTGGTGGTGCAGTGCTGCGGAGTTTCATGCTTCTCAGCTTTCTGTGCCACTCTGGGAAACTCAGTGGCAGAAGACAGGTTACGCTGCATGGGGAAAGGGGGGGACAGGTTTTTTTATTTTGCAAATTTTAAAAAATGCCCCAGTCTGCCTTGTGGTGCAGCAAAGCATTGTGAAGCTAACCAGGGCATTTTTTGCCCCCTCTGGGCCACCACAGGACAGGGAGGGGGACAGGCATCATAGGTCTCCGCAGTGAGTTAGCCTGGGGCAAATGAGTGCCTGGTATGCAGCAGGCCCAGGAGCAGGCCTGCCTGGCGGCTGCATCATCTAAAAGCAGGGATTAGCTCCACTTCCATCTGAGCGTCCCCTTGGTCTTTTCCACCTATGTAGAATAGGCCTGGGAGAAGTCACTAGGGACGTGGAGTAGGGGGCCACTAATATGCAAAGGACATTAAGATTTGTTTCTGCTTAACAGCTGAAAGATCCTGAGTAGGCACCTGAAGAAAATACTGAGATGGAGGTGGGCCAGTAGACTGACGCTTAATCCATACAAGGTTGAAGACCTGCTGGCCAGTAATAAACTACTAAAGGATTGAAGAATCAGCCTGTCCTGGAAAGGCTGAAGGAACAGGTTTGTAGTTTGAGGATTGCTGTGGATTCTGGCCTACAGGTGGAGATGTAGGACTTTTCCATGGTACATAGCACCTTCTATCAATTTCAGAGGTTTTGTCAGTTATGGTAATTTTTCCAAGGAAAGAGAGAAAGACAGAAAGGAAGGAAGAAAGATCTGGCCTTGGCGATCCATTCTGATGACATCCTATATTATATTATTGTCATATAATCTATGTGGGGCTATCTTTGTAAACAGTCTAAAGATTTCACCTGGTCCTAAATGTGGCAGCACATCAAGGGTGGAATACAGAAATCATATTACCTCTATGTTGAAAGACTGCCACTAGCTACACGTTTCTGGACATTTAACCTGAAGCCAAAGTACTTGAAGCGCTACTTCCTCCCATACAGTCCGGTCTCCCGACCAAGATTTTTCTCTCAAACCAATCTTTGTGCCTGTACATTCAAGCAATTAATGGTTAGCATCCAGAAACAGAGTATTTACACTGGTGGCACCTCACTTATGGAAGACTCTTCCTTTTAATGCTTGCTTGACATCTCCTCTATTCTCTCTTTCAAAGACAGAACAAAATACTTTTATTATATTCATTCAGTTTCTATACTATCCCCCCCCCCCCCGGCTTTTAATTAAGAGACTAGCCTTTTAGCATTGTTCTTATCTTCTAGCCTGATAACTGATTTCTTAGACTCATATTAAGTTCCTTACCAACCCCCTTTAATCCAGTCAAGTGGCAAGGGGAAGTACTCAGAATGCAGACAAGAGCACACTGCAGAATGCTACACAGCTGCAACTGCACATGACTTACAGAGGGAAAATATCCACCAGCAACTTATACTGAAATATCTTAGGCTCCCACATAACAGGTTACTTCAGGTTCACAAAACCACAACATCACTCGCATTTCTGTATAACTATACTGGAATAAGAACAGCCAACACCACAGATAATGGCTTGGATCCAACATAGTATTTGAATGGATGGATTTCCATCTGCAGAGCATGACTCACCCCTTCCTCCCTCTCTCAGACCCAAATGGCTTCTGAAATGCCCAAGATGAATGTTTTTGTGGGGGCATTTGTGGCTGCTGTGGGAGGAAAAGTCACACTCAGCGGACAGAAATCTTTCCATCCATAGAAATGCTCTGCTGGGGCCCAACTGTATCTTGTATTAAAATGGGCTCGATTTAGCTTCCCCCCCCCAACCGACAGTCCTGTTTATTACAACAGCAACCATCCTGCATAACTGTTGTCCACGTAGGTCCATGATCTCCAGAGTTGCTAGGGAATTATGAGGCTTATCTGCTACACTAAGGACTAAGAGCTCCAGATCTCCCTTGGCAGCCGTATAGTGTCCTCTTGGAGAGGACAGCTTGGTGTAGTGGTTACCAGCGCAGACTTCTAATCTGATGAGCTGGGTTTGATTCCCCGCTCTTCCACATGCAGCCAGCTGGGTGACCTTGGGCTCACCACAGCACTGATAAAGTTGTTCTAAACAAGCAGTAACATCAGGACTCTCTCAGCCTCACCCACCTCACAGGGTGTCTGTTTTTCTGCTCTGTCTATCTGCAGATCACATTCCAGCTTGCCTAAGCTTTTACCAGTCCTTCAGCATCTGTTGCCCCATTTCAGTCTCCCTCTGCATTGCCTTCTCCTTCTCTGTTTTGCAGGGATAGGTGAGGCAGCAGGAGCTTGGAACCTCTCTCTGACTACCAAAGTGGAGCTAGGTTTAAGGCTACTGAAAACCTCTTTCAGGAAAATGGGTTAGTTTGCAAAACTGTTCTTTCTTTCCTTGTTTACCTGTCCCTCCCCCTTTATTATTTCTCTTTTATCTTAAGATTTAACTCTTTCTTCCCTTCTGCCAGAGTCATTTTGTAGTTTGTCAGTTGTCTACAGTAATGGCAGAGTAATTTTATAGTACAATCCTACAGCCAGTTTGGTTAGGAGTGCGGATTTCTAATCTGACGAACTGGGTTTGATTCTGCGCTCCCACACATGCAATCAGCTGGGTGACCTGGGGCTCACCACAGCACTGATAAAGCCACTAATAGGCTAAAATGTCTAATCGATTTCAGCAATTAATTTTGCTCCCTTCTGCTTCGAAATAGGGGGGGGAAGAGAAATACTCTGTTGAAATGGCTAGCTGCCACTTAAATCTGACAGAGATCCTTTTCATTGGCAGTATCAAGGATTGAACTGGAGATTTTATACATGAAAAGCCATATGCTCTACCCACTGAGCTATGAGGTTTCTCAAAGTGCTGTATCAATGTTACAAAACAGCACTTCGTTTTTGTTTTTTTTAAAAACACCCTTTTTAATATTCTGTTTGGCCCTCTATGGCATCTTCTATGGGGTTGTCTAGAAAGTCCTTAGCCATCTCTCTATGGCATACAAGGGGTTGATTGCTAAACTGGATTATATGAGTTCCCAGCTGCCACCACTTACAGGATTGAAGAGCAGTAAGACTTTCAAATCTCTGATTACCACTTTGTCAACTTCTCATCTCTAATCAGCCACCCTTACTAAAGTCAGTAGTTTGGCTAAAAGTACTATTCATATCTGGTAAATATTAGTTTAAATAGAATCTCTTCCTCATATCCCCATCATAAAGCATAGTTAATTTTCTTTTAAAAGTTAGGCATATTAACAGAATACAAAGGTTTAAGGCAGGGGCCCTCCATTTGCTGGCAGGGACTCATGGGAATTGTAGTCCATGGACATCTGGAGGGCCGCAGTTTGACTACCCCTGCTCTAAAAGAACAGCTTCGTGAGATCAGCTCTAAGGTCATCCATCTGACTACATGTGGAAGAGTGGGAATCAAACCGGGGTCTCCAGATTAGAAGCCACTACCCCATGCTGGCTCTCAAGAAACTTTGGTGTTTAAGTGACCACAGAATCCATTCAGGTAATGCCATCTGCAGTGAGTTAGGACAAGTTTGGGCTTGGATATTTTGTGTAAATATGCAAACTTGCCTTATAATTCAGTGTGTTAAACTCTGAACTCTCCGTGACACCCTCTTGATTTAATACTACACTATAAATCTATTTATGAAGCTTGTTGGTAATATAAATTAGATTGCAGTGGTTCAGACAAGCCATCCAAGGTAGACAACAAATGTAGATGCAATCAACATGATAATAAAAGCATAAATTGCAACAACAAAATACTTTTTTTAGAAGTACATGATTGTTTATTCAGAGATGAATCACAGGAGAAGCAGAAACAGACTGCTGTCAACTAGGCTACCTTAAGAAGTTACTTTTGATAAAGTGGAAGTCTGAGCTCCATTGGCCACACTTTTCTTATAATTATATTAGATTAGAAGATATAGTGTAAATGGTAAGTACATGACAACTCAATAATCCTTTTATGTACCATCACAGTCTACATACTGCAAAGATAGAGCAGGTGCAAATCTAGATATTCCCATGCCATCTCTGGAGAAACAAAGAGCTTCTCTTACTAGCTGTAGCAATATCTATGCATTAATCTTTCTGCGGCCAGACATTTGTGCTGGAGGCATTCCACGGTGTTATTATTTTGCCAAGACTTTATCATATCCAAAAGCTGCTTTTAGAAAATGTGGAGCTTTCAGCCCATTTAGGCTCACATCTAAAGATACAGCTGCTGCACTTTTTGTCTTATCCACTCAACTGTATTTGCTGATTTTGACCCCCCAATAGTTTCTCAGATACAATGTAACATGTTCTGTTACTATTGATATCAATGTACTTAGAAGGGTGTGACTCTCTTTACGTCTGCACTGTTAGGCAGTTTATGGATTAATCACTTAACACTGCTGATTTGTTAAGGCAGTCCAACACGAGTATTGCCTGCCTGTCTTCCCAATCAACTCCTTGTTCTGGTTTACTACAGTTTTCTCTTCGGCTAATCAGGGAGGCAGGAGAAAAGAAATGCCCTCCCTCCACGTCCTGTCATGCGTGCTGTGTCTCCTTTTCTAGTCTGGGTACTTTGAAAATTTTCTGTGCAGATCTTAACTATAACTATAATCAACCTTAAACAACTTTTGTTTGTTTGTAAACAACAAGAAACAGATTAAGGAGGACAGATTAATCTAACAAATTATGCTTGTCCCTTCTACTGTGCCTGGCTATGAACAATGTTAAGGATCCAATTACTGTTAGGGTGAGACCAGATGTCTTCCTTACTTCATGGGAGAAGGACCGTCTGTGGGTAAGTCAAATGGTCATTCTCCCCCTGGGGCGGAGGACATCTGAAATGATGGGCCCTTCCATAGCACTACTGTATCCCAGATGGGATTTTTGTCTATTGGATCCAGAACATGTTGCCAAATGCTGCATCGGCAGAGCTGTATTGCCACAGACACCCACGTCGCTGCTTTGCAAACTTCTAGTACTAATGCCCTATTGGCCAGGGCCACATTAGTCGTGGCGCTTCTAATTGAATTTACCATAATGCCCAATGTTACTGCCATCTTTAGAGACTTGTAGGCTTCCATAATGCAGTTGTGCAAGTTCCTACCTATGGTCCCTTGACATCTTTTTTACCAGGTTGGGAGTTGAGACCAACATGAGCAGACTGTCTGGCTTTCGGGAAGAATTCTGTGCGAATGAAGTATGCCTTCAGGACCCACTCCTTTTCTCTGGGGTGTTTCAGTTGAGGGCAAAATTACAGAAGGATTATTTCTTGTGCCCGATGTTAAACTGTATCTATTTTTGGTTGAAAGGTCAGCTGGTTTCAACTCTATGGAAGATTCATAGCTCAGACATTGTTGACAAGGCTCCTAATTCAAAGATGTGTCTTGCCAATCTGATGGTCACTAAGAAAAGTGTCTTCGTACTCAGTTGGTTTAGTGATATCGATGAAATGGGTCCAAATGGTTCCTTTGTTAATGCATGAAGAACCATGTTAAGCTTCCATGAGGGAAACGTATGGATCTGAGGTGGAGCTTTGGCCTACGCTCCTTTTAGGAAGTGTATTATTTGTAGGTGTTGAGATGGTACATATCCTTCCATCCATGGAAACAATGAGGCTATGGTAGCTAGTTGTCTGTGAAGTATTGCAGGTTAAAACCTTAAGTTAAACCATCTTGTAGAAACTCGAGAATTACCTTTGTTGAGGGGTGCAAGTAATCTACTTTTTTCTATCTTCCCCATCAAACAAAGGCTTTCCATGTTACATTATTATTCTTGTGGTGGAGTCTCTCCTAGAAGCCAGTATACTATGGATTACTATTTCAGTGTAACCTGCTTTCAATAGTTGTCATTCAATTTCTAGATGGTTAACTTCATCCAGTGTGGGTTCAAATGCCATACTGGTCCCTGACTCGGAAGGCCTGATATTTGGGGTAGAGAGATGGTTTTTGAGCTAGTTAGAGGACTGCTGAAAACCAAGGTCTCCTTGGATAATAAGGTGCTACCAACAGTACTATTGCCTTCTGCTGTACTATTTTTCAAAGCAGCAATGAAATTATGGGAACTGGTCAAAATGCATAAAGTATGCCTCTTGACCAGTCTGATGAAATCTCAGAAGGGTGCCTTGAAAACAAAAGGATCCTGGCTGAAAGGACCTGTTGTCCGTATTTCAGCTGACATATTTTGGCATAATGTGGTTTTTGTCCTTTATTTCTATTGAGTTCCAACACCTCTCCAAACAGCCAGTCTCTTTGGAATGGGTATGCTGCCATGATGGATTTGGATTTAGAGCAGGTATCTGTGGGGCATGCTTTCAGCCACAATAGTCTCCTTGCTGCAGCAGTGGATGTCATGACTCCTTTAATAGTCTATGGGATCCTTCCAGGTGTCATACCAGCACTTTCTGTTCTGGCACCAGGGAGCACTCCAGAGGCAGAGGATCTTCTGGAGGCACCAGGAGACCCGGTTGCCAAAGACCAGGAGCTGCCTGCTATCCTGGAAGATGAGCAGCCTGGTACCAGTCAGGTTGAGGCCCAATTCTACTATGTTGAACCCTGGGACAAGACACCCACTGCCTCACCAGAGAAGCAGAATCAGCTGCCCCAGGCCAAGACGCTGGCAAGCCCTGAATAGCAGTATTGACAAAGATCTACCTTGACAGTTGTCAGAAGATTGACACACCTGTCAGCTTTCTGTCAAGGTATATGGGGCCCAAGTGCAACTCCTTCCTCTGATGAGGGTTAGATCTAGCTGCAAACCCTCTGGTTGAAGGCTGGTCTAACTGTGCTCTTCAGGAGGACCTTGACTCAAGGTCCTTCATCAGTCCAACAAGTGTATTCACTGCCTGTCTTCCTAATCAACTCCTTATTCTGATTTACTACGGTGAAGCTCTGCCTGACTGACTCCTGATTCCTGACTCCAGCCTGACTCTTGACTATGTTCCCAACTCTAGACCTACGGCTTGGCTTCTGACTGAGTCCCTGGCTTTTGACCATGGTTTGGCTTCGACTGTTTATCTGGCTTTTGACCCCGGCTTGGCTTGACTCCAATCCCTAACCTGCTTGCTATGTGAACTATCTCTCTGGCTTTTGACCTCTAAGACTTGACTCTGGTCTCTGGCTGAGTAGGTGCAGCACGGCAGGACAGCACACCAGGAGTCTGGCGTTATCTGCGGGTAGAAGCTGTATGAGTTCCCTGGCCCACATGATGGGAACTCATGGAAGTTATGGTTCCTTACCATCATGGCCATTGCTTCATATGCCCTATGCAGGGACATTTCCGTCTTTTTATCTCTGGTGTCTCTGATGCTTCCCTCTCCATCTTCAGATACTAGACCCAGAGAGTGAATGGCTGTCACAATCATATCAGCTGACAAAACTTGGAGGACTTCTTTCCTATATTCATGAGGGCTGTATAACATTTTAATAAATGTAGGAAATTGCTTATCAGGGACTTCTTCTACTCAGCCCTCATTTCCTTCTCAAAAGATAAGGGAAGCAAGAAGAGCTCAGACACTGGCTCTGGTGTAAGAAAAAACTCCTCTGATCTTAGTGCATCTCTACTCTTTTTTTGCAGAGCGTTCCTTTGGCTCTGGTTCCTCAGAGTATTTTAGGTTAACAGCAGCCATTGCCCTGGCTAGCAAACACAGATAAACTTCTTTTTTAAAAAACCTAACACTCTGATCCAGAACTTGGACCTCTTCAGTGATCTTTTAAAGAAATCCCCGTCAACCTTAACATTTTGTTCACTGTCTGATGAATCACAGTGTACAGAGGCACATTCCCCCTTTTTCTTTAGGAAGCCAGGTCTGTGTGTGTTCGAATGGGGCTTCCTCATTATAATCCTTATAGGAATAATTAGAAGCACGCAGAGAAAGAGTTCCTTCAGACATGAGTTCCACCCTATGACAAAAGGAAACTATTTCTTCCCTCATGGCTTTACAGAAAAATTGCATCATCTCATCACTCATAGGGCTAACACCCTTTTCACTCATGTGAACCTCATCTGGAGCATCCACGCTGCTTCTGTGATTCAGCAGGATTCTTTGTGGGATTTTGTTCATGCCTGAAGGCTGCTCCGATGATGGACCTGCGGTGCTCTTAAAATGGCCACCAGGCTGGACCGACTGTTTGTCAGGAGCCTGTGGGGTGGCTGCACTGCTGCTGTCGACTGAACCTTGATCCTGTGCAGCCCTTTTTTTCTGGGCTCTCTTCACCTAGGTTGGGGCAGCCCTTCACAGGGCATTGCCTACTGGGCCCATTGCCTCTTGATTGGACTCCTCCAAGGGAACCTTGAGATCATCTTCAGAAAGGAAGTTCTCTTGGCTTGGGAGTAAAGCCATCCCTAGATCAATAATATGTAGAAGCTTGCTTCCCAAGGAATAAAATGAGTGCTACAGCTTCGTGCTGCGCTTTTAAAAAATCTGCAGCTTTTTTCCTCCCCTCCCCCCATTGTGTCGAAGTCAATTAGGAGTGAAAAATAGCTAAACTCAGGAAAGGTAGAGTTAGGGAGGGAGAGAAGGTAGGTAGGCACAGAAAATTAAAGAATTTAGTAGCAGAAGCTATAATTATGCTACTATCCCTATCCTAGGTGTAAACTGCACGGAGCTTTTATTCCAACCCCAGATCGATTCAGTCCCTGCCCTCTACACAGAATGCGATTTCCGTTTGGATTTGGGGTGATTTAAATTTTCCTTCTGCAGCAAGAAGGATTGATCCGGAGTGACCCTACCTTTATTGTGCAATATCTTGGAGTGCTTTTAATGCTCAATATATTTTAAAATCTGGATTGGGAAACCATGCTCTGTGGTAGAGAACCTCTGATAGGCCACACCTGGTCATGTGACACGCTTGCCTTAAAGGAGAAGCCCCTAATTTCTCTCAACTTCTGTCGGTCCTGGATTTTTCTTCCCTCCTCTGCCTTTTTCTATGTTCTCCCCCACCCATCCAAGAAAAGAAAGAGGCTCCCTGCCTGGCTCCTCTCCCCCCCTTCAAGAAAAGAACGAAAGAGGCTTGGCTCCCCCCCCCCTTCTGAACTACCCTAACCACATGCAGAACACTTTCCTGTTTCAATGGGGAGGGGGGGAGGAGAGGAAGACCCGAGTTCAAAGCGATCTGAATTCAACAGGATTGACAATGGAATAAACAAAGTAAGTGTAGACTCTGCCCTAGGCAACAAAAGACTGGAGAAGGAGACACAGCAGGCATGACAGAAAGTGGAAGCTTCAAATGGGTAGCCGTGTTGGTCTGAAGTAGTACAATAAAATCAGAGTCCAGTAGCACCTTTAAGACCAACAAAGATTTATTCAAGGCTTGAGCTTTCGAGTGCAAGCACTCAGACTGAGGAAGAGTGCTTGCACTCCAAAGCTCAAGCCTTGAATAAATCTTTGTTGGTCTTAAAGGTACCACTGGACTCTGATTTTATTAGGAAGTGGAAGGAGGATGTTTCTTTTCTCCTGCCTCCCTGATTAGCAGATGAGAAAACCCATCATTCCATATGTCCTTCACTCCAGGGCAAGAACGTTTGGTTTCTCGAAGTATAAATAGTAAATGTTCTTCAGTTAAGTATTATTTGGTACCACAGTACATTTAAGGAGAGAAAATTGTTTGGTATTCTAGTGATATGCTTAGAGAAGCAATTAATTAGATCTATGTTGCACGTATTTATTAACTTTCAATTCCAGATGCCTGATGTTGAGACCACAAAATTATAATCTCTGGACGTGCGTGTGTACGTATGTGTATATGTGTGTATGTGTGTATATGTATATTGCCCTCCATGGAGGCTCATGAATGTCTGGTACATGTACAAAGCTCAAAACATCTGAGAAAACACACATTTCAGTTTCGGGTGATCATTCAGAAGCTTCTTGGATTTCTACCTTCATCTCAGCTTCCAACAAAAAAATTAAGTGAGTTTGTTGCAAAGAAATTTTGGCGTGATCTTGAATGACAAATGACATACTACCAGGTGCCAAGATAGATGGGGGGGACATAGTCACCCCAAACTTCAACTTCAACTGGAGATGCTTTGTTCTTGGTGCCCTGAATAATTAATAACTCCTTTGGCAATCAGTCATGCATTCCTTAATGGCACCTCAGGCATCAAGTGTCCCATTCACCCACTCCCCCAAGTAACAATAGACTTTACAACACTGGGTGTTCTATGCCAAGCTTGTAACTGACATAATTTAAACTAAACAAGTCAGTAGAAGGAATATTACCCAGACCCAAATTGGAATCTTTTATCAGGTTTGTTTACATAGCATATGGTTGCTATGTAAATCATATCAGTATCAAGGAGATTTGGGACAGATTTTCTTAACATAATTTTTTGGCAAGTCATTTCCTTTCTTACATACTCAAAGAACTTAAATACAAAAATGCTGTTATACAGGCCAAGACCCATAATGATTGTGAACACGATAGATGGGTACGTAAATATACTTTAGAGAATTTAATATAATGTTTTCCAAGAATTATGTATTCAACATGAGGTTTCCAGGACTACATAAGGTCTCTCTCTCTGCAGGGGTATGTTAATTCTACCCTCCCATCAAGATTTTTCAGTTTTGCATGTCTTCAAAATACAACTGTAAATGCATTAGAAATGCTCAGTGTCTGGCCATTTATACCATGTGGTGCTTGAACACCAGAGAAAACTACAATAAAAATCACTACAAAATAGTAACATACCCTGTGATCTCAGTTTTGCTAAAATTCCTTTTGAATGAACTGATTTATCAACATCTTTCAGATACTTAATCAACATAAGTTGTTTCTTCAAAACAGTTAATTTAAATGAAATAAAATTATAATAGCATTAAACAAGAATGCTTGAAGAAGTCTAACATTGCCTTCCTTAATGTATGCGGTCTCCAGTAACAACCACAAGCTTGTTTTATTTCATTTCTACCCAAAACAATTTCTCTTTGCTAGTCTACCTACTCTTCATCTTGTGGACGTTCACAAAAATATATTTCAGATATGATTCAGCTCTCCTTAATTAAAAAAAAGCTTTCATTAACTCACTTATTGGCCTAATTAGTAATAACTTACAAGCATTTTTAACTTGAGTTCCTGTTTTCCAGTTTCCGCCATGCTGATATATTTAATATCTTTCGCTTATCACACATGAAAAAAATCCATAGTTTCATTTGATGTGATAGAAGAATAATGGTTCAATACTTTTGCCTAATTTTATACCGGGCTATTTCTTTTAACATTATTTCTTGAAAATACAGAGACTGGAAGAGATATCACTTACCGGTGTGAGAAGAGTATAATGAATACAGAATCCAGGCTCAGAAGGAAAATATTCATCAGAAACAAATCTTATTCTGATTTGGTTCCCTTTGGAAATCTGTTTGCCAGGAACAGCAGTGGAACCACACCACCGCCCTAAAATACTTCCATCACTGGGCTCTTCAATTTCTACAAAGTCATACCTACAATGAAAAAAACAAATAATAAATATAAAACATAATAAATAAATAAATAATTTATTATTAACCCACTCTTCTGTGTCGTTCAGGACAAGTAACATTTAAGATATATATGAATTTAAAATTAAAAACATTATATTTCTGAATTCTCCCCATTAAATTCCCAGACAAGGGGTTTATAAGGGAGCTGATCTTCTCATCCTCTAGCAGTGAGGCCAGCCTTATTGGTGAATGTTATTTTATTTTGGGCCTTGACTATAAGTGTTGGAATAGCTCCATCTTACAGGCACTGTAAATCTGACTACAGCTGGTACAGTCCTTTATGGGCCCTGGTAATATAGGGTGGGAAACTCTGCAGCCAGCTCAGAGGAAAAGACGCTAGAAGCTGGTACACAGCCTAATTTATGGGCTTGCCAGTCCAAGACCTTTCAGACTACATCCTTGTGTTGTGCAACAGCTGCATCTGGCATGTGCACACGCTAGATGTGCCAGCATCTTAGCATGGACCCTTTTCTGCCTCTGCTGATGGCCCAGCCTCCTCCTTCCAAGCCTTTTGTTTCATGCGGCCACAATCTGCAGCTTTAGGTAAGACACAGTCTTGTTTACTGCATAGTGCTATATATGGAGTTGTACTTGAAGAGTTTGCTCTAGGATGCTGCTTCAAGAATGTCCCCTAGGAGGGTTATGGGAACTGGGCTGATCCTCTCTTGTTCCATCTACATTTGTTCCTATCTTGCTTCCAGCCAAATTCAGGATGCTAGTATTGACTTTTAAAGACTTATATGGCTTGGGATCAGCATGCATTAAGGACAGCCTATTATCATATGAGCCTGCCTGACCACTGTGGTCCACTCTGGAGGCCCTGCTTTGTGTGGTCCCATTATCTGAAGCTAGATGAGCGGCAAACCGAGAAAGGACCTTCTTTATTGTGACACCAAAAGAGATTTTTTTGTTCCCTTTCTCATTATCTTCTGCTAGTCTGAAGACATTTTTTTCCATTAAGTTTTCCCTTACTCACTTGCCCTTTTCCAGTTTACATTTTAAATTGTTGTTTTCTATGTTTCATGATCCTGAGACACATGCTCTTGGAAGATATCAAAGCAGACTCAGGGCTCTTCTTAGAGATTAGTAAAAGAAGCTTTAATGGGAGCCTGGGGGGCATTCTACAAGAAGTTGCCATCATAGAAAGTTAAACATGCCTCATGGAGTTTTTCAAGAACAGTTATATCTATTTCCCCATTCCCCTTCATAAGGTTTGCACACCACCTGACATTCCCATGGTCAGACAGAGTTATCTAACTATAAAGCGAAAACAAACTTCAAATGTCTTAACCAGACACGAAAAGCCAGGCAAGGTCATTTTACATTCCTTATAACACCAGACAATACCACTGACAACAGATAACAGGAGCAGCTTCAGAGAGTGGGAAGAACAAAGAATGAGGAAGGAAGTCTGGGAGATCATCCTTGGGTACCCAAGGCCTCTTAGCAGGTCCCCTAGGTTACAGGTATGTACTCTAGAGTTGAGTACATGACACTATGTGTACATAGATGAAGAAGGAGGAGGAGGAGGAGGAGGAGTTGGTTCTTATATGCCGCTTTTCCCTACCCGAAGGAGGCTCAAAGTGGCTTACAGTCGCCTTCCCATTCCTCTCCCCACAACAGACACCCTGTGAGGTAGGTGAGGCTGAGAGAACACTGATATCACTGCTCGGTCAGAACAGTTTTATCAGTGCCGTGGCAAGCCCAAGGTCACCCAGCTGGATGCATGTAGGGGAGTGCAGAATCGAACCTGGCATGCCAGATTAGAAGTCCGTACTCTTAACCACTACATCAAATTTTTCCCATAATGTTTAACTGTTCACCACCTTGAGGGATCTAATTGGAAGGAAAAGCTGGACTCAAATGTCCTAAATAATAAATAAATGTATAGTCAGTGCAGCCAAGATGAGAACTGCAGCGAGACTGTGTATCTAGACACACATTTGCATCTTCACATGTATTTTACAAGCTGCAATGAGAGAACCAATATTAATAATAGTGAACAGTGAACTAGACAAATTAATAACCTTAATCCTAGTTTCCTTATTCAATATACTCTTGCCTCAGAAGTATATTAAGCATTATTAGCTAAGAAATGGGGAGGGATGCGGCCTGTTTCATATTGTCTTCAGGAACAAACATCAACCATCACTGTTGAAAGTTCTGAGAAATTACAGAGACAGTTACATGTTGGGTGATTCTTAATGTATACTAGTGATATTAAGTATAACATATGCTTATGATTTATATGCTATGGTCAGATATAATTCTGCAAGACCAACACATGTATAAATATACTGAGTTTTGACTATACAGACAGCTCTGAAAAACACAGACATAGTACAGTCAGCTAATTATCATTAACTGATCATTAGTATCTGATGAAGAGTGCTTTGATCTTCAAAGCTTATACCTCCAAAATCTTGTTGGTGTATAATGTGTTATTGGACTCAAATCTAGCTGTTCTACTGTAGACCAGCATGGCTACCATTTGACCCTAATTATCACTGTGAACCAATAACTTCAGAGGCCTTCCCTGTTCTTTTGAAGGGTCACTTACACACAGGAACACAATTCTGAGGGCCACAGAATGCTCTAGTGAGAGGGAGCTAGGAAGTTCCTTTCTTCTGATGTGACTATGATTACACTGATTATAAATCAAGTCAATGCCTAAGGCTCACCAGAAGAACTGCTGCACAAGGAGTTCCATAAAGTAGCATCAAAGAAAGGCCCTGTATCTGATATTCTCCTGTCTTAGATGCAAAAAACAAAACCTGAGCAGGGCAGCCAGAGATGATATTATGGCCTATTATACACGACCGCTGAAATGGCGGCATGGAGAACGCGGAGGAGGAAGAAGCGAAGTAAACCGCTTATGCATGGGACGGGACGCAACAGCGGCAAAACCCAGAGTATCCGATTATGCATGCGGCTACTCTGGAGCCACTTCTGGTTGCGCCCTGGTCCCGGGAAGCTCCACTTTCTTCCGCATCTCGCTAATGCGGCTTTTCCGGCGGCATACGTTGACTCTGCGCCCAGTTGCCGCCTGCAGCGTGCATAATTGGTGATTTTAGCCGCCGCCATTCCACCCCAAATGCGGACCTTCCACTCCGTGCATAATGGGCCTATCTGATGCTGTTCTAAATCATTTTAGGATTCCTATGGGTGCCATCTCCCTATTACTCAGCAGGCCATTGGGGGCATAGGATATTTGGCATGGGGCCGGATAGGACCTGTGCATGCCTGCTGAGAATAAAGGTTGGCTGCCTTGTGGCCATGGGGCCACAGGCTGGCGGGATCTTTCCCCATGCTAACCAACGCTGTGTCAATAAAGATTGTGGCCAAATTTTATGCCAAAAGCACTGTTGTCCGTGTCATTTGTGGAGTGGGAAGTGTTCCCCTGCAAGGCAAATGTATTTAATCTGTATGCAGCAACAGTCAACTAAAAACATACTTCTGCTATTTTAATCCTCAAGGAAGAGTTAAAAAATAGAAAAATGATTTGATTGGAAATCAGTAATTTACCAATTATTATCTGTAACCACTGCAGTGCTTGCCAAATGCATATCTAGGCTGTAAAAAAACTATTCACATTCAGAACGCAAATATTCATAACGTAGGTAAAACATACAAATTGATAAACAAATTTATAAACTATATGTAATATGCAATTTTTTTTCTTTGTCTTATGTTCAATTTGTGTTTACATATATTTTGCACTGTAAAATAATATTCTGTCCATCAAAAAAACTACTGTTTGTTCATTTGTTTTATTTACTGTAATTTTCATTCCAGGGAACTAGAAAAGTGATATAACAACTGACACATGAAGTAAAATGAACTATTACTCCTACTCCAGAACCCCATATGTCCCCAGGTCATCATTTTCAGAGACTTTGTAATCCCTGTAATATACCCACTGGTATTGTATTGCATTGTCCCAATTGTTATTTAAAGGATTTAAGAAACATGTTTTATTGGCCAATCAAATGTAGGCTTCTCGCTGCAACATGATACAGTACATACATAAGTAAGTGGCTTATAATGACTACTTCTTTCCTCAGACTTATCCCCCAGAGACCTACAGAAGATTCATTTTCTTTCATGCCTTACAAACAAGCCTGTTTTTGTAGACTTAATGCTTGTTCTCATTCAATACATTTACAGATCTGGTTTTTACTTAATAAAGCTATAAACAGAGACTGGACCTGTTTGATTAAGGTGCCTTTCTGAACTTCCCACAAACAGCAAATAAGAACAATGAAAGCTTGCAGATAGACAGCCTCAGATGCCCCTTTACTACTCTGGTTTTATCTCAACGTAGGGTTTTATCTAAATTTGAAGTTGGGGACCTGGCAGAAAAATAATTGCTCGGCATCAGAAAAACAGGGGGGAAACAGTGTACGGTTGTATATTCAAAAGTTAATTTATGTATCTTTAAAGCTGTCATAATTCATCTTACCATCACAGAACATTTTTAAGCTAAAGTTTTAAAATACTATTTCTTGTGACAGCCTAGATATACATTTGGCAAGCACTTCAGTGATTACTAATCCTGAAACACCCATTCACCCACACCTTCGGTGAGCTCTAATCATACAAGAATGATCACATCAATACTAAAATCTCCATATTTAGAAATACCATATTCAGAAAACCAGCTTGGTGTGGTGGTTAGGAGCACAGACTTCTACTCTAATGAACCAACTTTGATTCCCTGCGCCCCCCTCCACGTGCAGCCAGCTGGGTGACCTTGGGCTCACCACAGCACTGTTCTGGCCAAGCAGTGATATCAGGGCTCTCTCAGCCTCACCCATCTCACAGGGTGTCTGTTGTGGGGAGAGGAAAGGAAAGGCGACTGTAAGCCGCTTTGAGACTCCTTCGGGTAGAGAAAAGTGGCCAACTCTTCTTTTTCTATGAATGGCAAATGCTGGGAATAAACAATAGCCTTCTACTGCCCGTGTCCTCATGAACTTGTTTGTGCTACAGACCGAAAACTAAACAGTGGCACAAATTAAGCCACAAATTATTACTCTCATGATCATTTCCTACCAAGATAATTATTTACGTTAATTTATCCAGAACATTTGATTCTCATCCAAATGTCTTTCAAAGATGTATGCTTTTCTGATACTTGCCACTTGATTAACACCAAGCCAGCTCTGTCATGTAGCCCCATTCTAAGCACTATCCCTGCCTCTATTCTCCCTCCAATTTTTAGAAATAGGAGAACAAAAGGTAGAAGGACTTTTTAAAAAGCTGGCCACTTTGCAGTTAACTTCCTACTTGATTAATATCTATGCAAATGCCCATTATGCAGCACCCCTCTCTCATTTATAAAGATCAGGTAGGAATTCCACTTTGGATACCTAGGGCAGAGAAAAGTGGGGTAAAAATACAGTAACTAAATAATTCCTGAATATCCTATTTGTTTACCTTTAGGGCAAAAGACTACAGTAAAAATCAGTCCTCACTGATTACTACCTTTTAAGGGATTGTTGAGCATACTAAACAGTAAATTGAATCTGACTATCACTAAAGGAAAACTGACGTCTGAATAACTCTTTTTAAAATCCAGAGACAATAATGTATTATATAATAAGGAAGAGTTGGCAAGTTCACATTTCTTACAAGTACTGGAGCTGTGCCTGTTAACTTTTACTCTGTCTAAGTGTATTCTGAGCACCTGCCAACTGGATCAGATGTGCTTTGCAACATTCCTTGTGCTGCACATGTTGACTGAAATCTGAGCAGCTGTGAAAGTTAATGAAGCCAGTGAAATTTCTAAGATGCTTCAGTGTTTTCAGCAACTCCATGGTGTTTGGGTAAAGCACAGTACAGAACCAAGATCTGACTGGTCCAAACAATAATCGTAGCCAAAACTACAACCATCAGGACAGGGTAATCATCACTAAGTAGCAAGATTCTTTTCTCTATGTGTGTCATGCTGTCATCCTTAGGCTCATCTAACACTCTGAATTTTTTAGTGTAATTATCGGTTAGGATTCCACATCTGTGTAGAATCTATTAGAGAAGCACTGTTCTGTCCCTTTCTAGAAAAAATGAGCCAGAGAGTTAGATGCGCTGAAGGATCCATACTGCTAATAAAAGCACTTTCCCTTGGTACAAGGCACATTGCTTCTGATACTATTCAGAGCCTTCTGTGTCACAGAAATTGCCTTGTGCCAGAAGAAAAGCATTGCTATTAGTAGAACGTCTCCACAGAAGCATCAGAGTAAATATCTTTCCCCCTTTAGTTCACTGCACAAGGACAGTAGCTGCATCTGCACATCTTCAGAAAGTGTACTATCACAATGCTACAGCAATTATTTATCTCTTGGATTGTCTTGTTTACATCGGAATAACTTTTTGCAAATGACTACTATAGCACAATATCTAACAATCTATGGATACAGCCTGTTTCTTTTATTTGTTGTTTCTTATGAAGAATATGGCTTGACAGATTACATGTGAAGAAAAGTATTTCTCCATGGCTGTTACCAACTGTTACCAACAGTTCTTTAAAAGTTCCAAGGCCTCTTACAAACTTCACTTTCAAGGTCTTTCTTGAAGCCAGTATTTATTTATTCATTTCACTTAGAGTCTGCCTTTCTCATTGAGTCTCAAAACAGATTATAAAATATTCAATTCAATCAGACAGCAAGGGACATCTAATAAACAGCACCATAGGACTATGATTACACAGGGGATTTTCACATAACCATTCTAAACTGGATGTTAGAATGACAACTGAGGGTCAAAAGCTTCTTCAATCTCCCCTTTTTCATTACATGACTGGAGGGCCAAAGAGAAGTTAGGTGAAGGAACAAGGTATTCACTGTATAGAGAAGTACAGGAGGTAGCACCTTAAATTCCAATCTGTAACCGTCTTTAACAATATTCAGGACTCACTGGTCTGAAGGAATGGACTCCCAGCCAGAAACATAAGCAGTCAACCTGTCTTCAAACTCAACAGTTACAGGAACTTCCTCTAGTCAGAAACTTGTTTTCTGGGTTTGCGAGGCATTTTTCTGGGAGGAAGCTGAAGCTGCAAGTCTCAAGCAACTAGCGGCCTTCTACCTGGAATACCCCTGCTGTGGGACAAAGGGTTTAGATGGAGGCTACTGCATTCCATTAATGTTGCTGTATTTATTAATCATTTGGGTAGGGGTGCAATTGCTAGTGCAAGAAGGTATATTGCTTATTCTGGTATGCTCCTTGCTCTGAAGTCAGGGATTTTGCTGTCTGCTTATTGTTTTGTTATAGGTGACAGCATCTCTTCAACTCTTGAGTGAAAACAGAGTGGAATTTTCAAATGGAAGATCTTCAACCTTTCATTTCATCTCTAATGGAAAGGCAGTAAATCCCAACCAGGAATGACACCTGAGGACCACCAAACTGGTCATAGCATACAAGGCAGAATCCATGAAGCAGTTACCCGTGTTTGTTGCTTTCAGTTTTATGGCTTCAATTTGTCAGGCCTTTCCTAAAGGCCTCATCTTCTGGCAGTAAATCAATAAACAGGATCATATGTTCTCAAAGAAATAACTGGTATCCAGACATTATCTTTATACAGCTGTCGCTGTATAAATATAACAGGCTAAGGCCTAAGTGGGCGGGCCCTCACCAGGACAGACAAGAGTTCTAGCAAGTTGGGGGACACGAAGCCAAAGTTCTGACAGGGCCAACCCATTCCCAGTTATCGCAGACCTCTCACAACCTCACATCCCTCACAGGTTGTCTATTGTGGGGAGACGAAGGGAAAAGGTGTTTATAAACCACTTTGAGACTCCTTTGGGTAGTAAACAGCAGGGTACAAAAATCCAGCTCTTCTAAGGAGCAACCATGAAAGAAGCATTTGGGCACATAACATTTTATCAACAGTAAAAAAATGGAGACAGAAGAAGCAGGGTGGACACCTGTGTACTGTGACTACCTATGTGTATTAGGGCAGGGGGACAAGAAGGGAAATGATGTTGAGTGCAGAACTGGGAGGAATTGGTTGCCATGTAATCCTCCCCTAAGAAGAGTCTCCAGTCTGATTTTTCCTTCACATATCTGAAGACGTGGCTCTGGAAAGCTCACCTGTAACCATTATGCCACAATTCCCAAAGGTCAGTCTTCTCTCATATTCAACTAACATTCCAAACCACAGGTTCTTGACACCCATATCTCCACATTCATGCCCTCAGTTGTCTCCACGCCACTAGAACCTCCCACACAACACACACATTCAACCCCATGCCCTTACAGACTGGACAACTCCTCCTCCTTCCTCTTCCCACTGCCAAGCTCTAGCACCCGCTCTAAGGGGTTAAACCATGGGATATAAAATATGCGATCACACACACTGTAGAATATTGTTTAAAATTAAACATTTCAACCTAGAACAATTTTTAACATGGAAATGGCTGATCCAATTCCTGGCTGTATGCCATGCAGACACATACTAAATATATATTAAAGTGATATTCACAAATTTCCAATACAAACAAGGCCACAGAGAAGTAAACTAAATATTAATTCTTCAGTTCAAAATTTGCCCATGTATCACTGTGATAAACCCAAAGAACTATCTACTAAATTATTTAATTCCTCTATCTGTCTAGTCAGTCTAACGTATGTACATTTAAGGAGATCAAAACAATACAGCTCTTTACAGCTGTATACATCCATCCATCCGTATTACAAATAAGAATCATCTTTTACAAGTCTGATAAAAAAGTGAGCTAGAAATAAATACAGTGATATGTCTATATTTTTGCTAATTAAAACACAGAGGTAAATGGCTCTAAACCTGACAGTGAATCTACTGCCTTTAGGACACTTTAGGGCACAACCTCCCAACAACAGGAAACCATTAGGATGAGATTTCCTTATAAGCATATAACTACAATATTTCTAGTCTATTCATAGTTTGCTTTGATTATGTTAATTTCCATAGCTGTACTTGGATTTAAACTGACTTCACTATTTAAGAAACTGTACAGAAGTATCTGAATTCTTGGCTTCAGTTTTCAAAGTTCTGGCCTGCACCATACAACTCAAATGCAGAGGGCTAGGAACAGAAAGTCTGGTTTTTATGGACTTTTACTGCATTCATTTACTTGCATCCTTTAGTAAGTTACTAACAAGGGAAACTCTCCAACAACATTAATTATTCCCAGAGTCTCCTAGACAGAAACAAGATCTAAGACTGCAGTGCTCATTTTCAAGGGGGAAAACTCCATTAGAAACACAGCCAACAACAGTAACATGGAACAATTTTAGAAGCAATAAATTTGGATTAGGCTCATTTACCAAAATATTTTGATACTGCAAACGAGTTTACTTCATTCAACAGGCTGCTCAACACAGAATACACAAGTGGGCATTTTAAGAAACATAAAACATTTTCAGCAGAGCCTGCAGATAGTGGTGTAGAAAAGGAATAGTGCATTTAAATCACTTTCTGTGTTATGACCTGTGCAGAGCTGGTACTGGCTGTGATAGCAATTATCTAAACGCTTTGCAAGTAGAAAGAGCTGCTGTCAGCAGCAGCCTCACTGAAGATGGAATAATAAGCTATATAACTTAGCATTGCTCCTATAAAATAGTTGATGCAAATGCAAATAGCCTTCTTTTTCTCAAATTTGTTCCACTGTGAAATTTTTACTTTTGCTTGTTTAGAAATTGAAAGGTTAATTGCTTTATGAAGATTATATTCCAAAATCCAGCACACATTTACTATGTGATCATGAGTGCCAAGCCCGCACTGAAAGCCAGCCTGAAATCTGGTAATTCTCGTCCAATAGTTGTTACTATGCATTGTTGTATGATTCTGAGCAGGATCTTACCAGCATGAGAAATGAGGACTATTTTACAGTAATAGGAACAGTCTTTTGAGTCACCCTTTTTTGGTAGTGGGAAGAACATAAATCATATCCACTCCTTTGGCCAATTATTAATTTCCCAGATTTTCTGACACAAAGCTTTAATGGTTTTGATTGGTACACATCTAAACAATTCCACAGGTATGATGTCAATGCCTGGGGACTCGTTGTTTGGCAACTGACACAAGGCTTGTTCAACATCCCCCTCAAGAATGGCTGTTTCAAGTTCAATTTCTATTTCTTTTTCATTTTGAAGACATCGAACTTTCGTTCTGCACATGTACAGTTCTGTGTATTTCCGCCACCTGTCTTGTTGCTCCACTGGTCAGTCAGTTTCTTCCCTTGTTTATCTTTGATAGCGCTTTTGCAAGCAACAAGTGGTATTCGGAACCTCTTTACTTGCACAAAAGCATTTCTTGTGTGTCCCTTTCTGTAATTTTTTTCTAATTGTTGGCTTTCTGATTCCAGTAAGCATTACTTTCTATTCTTGCTGCCCTCTGAAAATCTGCATTTAATTTTCTCGCTTCCTCCCTTTAGCCTGTAGTTTTTGCTGCTTTTCTACATTCAGCTATTCTTATTGTTTTATCTGAGATCAATTTTGATCTTTTTTTCTGGCTTGTGCAGTATGAGTAACTGCCTTTTCAACAACAGTTGATTGTATTTCCTGCTACAGTTCATCAAGCATCTTCTCTACTGCGTCTAATAGTTGAAATTGATTTTACCTCCACTGCACATGTGAGCTGAATTTTATTTACATCAAACTTCCATAACTCTAATGTTCTCTTGATGTTGCAGAGTTTTGTTTTGATTTGTTATTAACAGACAGAATTATTAAATCATGTTGCTGAAGAAGAATCAACATTCTGTAAAAAGAAGTAATGACTTACTAATCTCTTAGAATTCTTTTTCTTTTCAACTAGTATACCTTTTCCCATTTACAGAAGTTTTCTGGTTATAGCATTTAAAGCTGATATAAATTATAATGTTATAGTAAGACCTTACAAAAATTCAGTTCTTAGGATTTTTCATAGTGCTCTAATTACCCGTGTCACAGTCTTCTTGTGTTATCAAGTTGGTCCTTAGAATAATATTACAGTCCTGACGTTTTATAAAATAATTAATCTTGTAAATTTGGAATCTTTTAATATTCCAGTAGGGTTTGCTAATGACTGTTTTATAGGTTTGATATATCTTTATCTTTGCTTTATCAGGCAGAATACTCAAGGGAAAGGGGAGAATTCTGCAGAAGTACAAACTTGTGAAGAAGCTGTTGCTTTATCAACTAAGCAATGAGTAAACTGAAGATTAATGGATTTATTTAAAAATAATAATAGAAAGAAAAGTGAATCAGTCCACTGGACAGTCTAGTTCAGACCTAAAATAAAACAACCTATTACTAAAGCACCTCTGACAAAAAGCTACTAATTTTTCTTTTTGCGGGGAGGGGGTACTGTAGGGAGAGAAATGCCACGTTCTTTCCAAGCAGTTTCACTACTAAACTACTCCAGTAATCAGGACACTTTCCTTAATCCTTAAGCTAAATCTACAACCTGTGTTTTAAAAGTCATTGCCAATGTCCTTTCATCAGTGGATAACATACACAATTCTTTATTCTCTGGCATCTTTGACAATGTCTGAAAGCTGCCAGTATGCTACCCCTTAATCTTTTCTCCAGGCTAAATATATCCAGTTTCTCCTCTTTTCCTGTGAGCATTACCTGTGATAGCATTTTTGATCCTTTAACAGCAGTGTAATTAGGCATCACCTGCATGTCTGGGGCATGCAACAATTGGCCCCCAGATGAAAAGTAGACAATGGTGCCAAGGCTGGAAACACTACCATTGAACAAGAGTTTGATAAAGTTGACTGATATTCTATATTCATTGTAATGGTGATATCTGGCCTTCCTAAATAATTTATTCAATAGTTTAGACTGTTTTTTTCAAATAGATCCCCTTTTCAGTATACATTAATGAGTGTTTTCGTTGAGAAAACTATTTCAGTCATTTGATGATTTGTAATAGGTCTAGTGATAAACCGGTAAGCAACGGACTAAACTGCATCAGGTCCCCTCCTTGACAATACAATGCCTTGGCAATAATGCTAATCAACTTGAATGGGGAAATGCTAATCAAGATATTGTTTTACCAATATTAGTGAACAAAACAGAAACATATTCAAGAACAGAGGGACATTTACCACATTGGCAGCACCATGCTGGGCTGCCAGCAGATGAACAGGGCAGTTTGGTCACACATTTCTTGCTTTGGATTCTACAACTAAGAAGAGTAAGAACAGAAAATAAATTCTCAGGCTCATCAGTTTGATTAACCCTTTTTGTGAAAAAATTTTTTTGACTGGGAGGACATATGAAAATGCCTTATACTAGCCCTCTATATACAACTTGTATGTGATCAGTGCAGTCAGATGGATAGCAAGCACATAAATCACCAGTTCAAGAGAAAGTGTTCATTCACAAAGGAAATATAGATGCATACAGTCCCTTCCCGTGTTCAGAAACATTTGAAGAACAGCACTCCCTGAACACAAACAGGCTTGACAAATGTATGCTGTGCTCATGTATGAATGATCATGCAAAAGCAGGACAAGTTCTTTTCCATTCACATACTGATCATTGAATTGAATCAAACAACTGGTCAGTTCTATCTACTCCCACTAGCAGCAGTTTTCCCAGGTCCCAAAAAGAGATCTAGCACTTAATCCCACTGCCTAGCTGGAGATGATGAGCATGCAAAGCAGATGATGCTATATCAATGAACAACATTCAGTGAACAACAAGATGATGCTATATCAGTGAACAACATTCCAACATATTAAGCTGCATTATAAAGAAAGAAACCTGGTCTGTCTAGATTTGGTCTGTCTAGAAGCTCTTCAAGGTCACAGGAAATGAGATATGTGATGGACAGCACCTTAAAAGTCAGAAGAAGAGAAGAAGAATTGGTTCTTATATGCCGCTTTTCCCTACCCGAAGGAGGCTCAAAGCGGCTTACAGTTGTCTTCCCTTTCCTCTCTCCACAACAGACACCCTGTGAGGTGGGTGAGGCTGAGAGAGCCCTGATATCACTGCTCGGTCAGAACAGTTTTATCAGTGCTGTGGCGAGCCCAAGGCCACCCAGCTGGCTGCATGTGGGGGAGCGCAGAATCGAACCTGGCATGCCAGATTAGAAGTCCGCACTCCTAACCACTACACCAAACTGGCTCTCTATGTCAGTCACAGCTGTATGTCAGTCTCAAAGAGCTGAAGTATCAGAGAATCTGAAGGTGTTGAGTTTAAACCTTAACACAGCTAGAGAGCTTAAGTGAAAGGCTGCATTCTGATTTGTCAGCAACAGCTGAGAGAGAAGTCCTATAAAATCTGTTTGCTAAGAGAATGGGAATTCTGATAGAGAAAACCATTCTGCACCTTAACTGTTGAATATCTACTCTGAAGAGCTTTCAGTCAAAAAACATGGTTTTGACTAAAGAGTCTGGGTTCATCCTAAAATAGAAGAACCAGGAATAATATTTGGCAGAGTGATTTGGAAAGTGAACTTAGATTGCCAGTCAGGACTAAACAAAGGGGATATATATCCAAGGCAGAGAATAAGAATCCCTGCCCAGTTAAACATGGAAATTAGCTCTGAGGATTTCCCTGATCTGATGTGAAAGGATACCACTGTAGACACTTCAGGAGTTAGAGGGAAGGTGATGTTTTAGAAAAGGGGAGATTAAGTACTGATAGATGTTACCAGGCTCAGAAAACCTGTAGTGTTTAAGGAAACCCGAAGAAGAATACTGTAGTGTTGGGAAAACCCAGATAGAAAAACCTCTCACTATTAAAAATAAAGGAACTAAGAGACTAATGTTTGATAACTCACAATAGTCTGTATTTAAGAATTAACAACTGCACAACTACAGATTTTTAACTCAAAGTTTTCAACTCTTAATTTCACCTGACTTTCACAGTGTTGAATAAAACTTTTTATTTTGTTAGTCAACAACTTAAATTCTGTTCCGAAGGGTTTTCAGAAAAGAGGGCTCCTGCACCTACCCTTAATGTTCCAAAGCGGAGTTAAAAGCCAGGAAATATATTTAGAAGGAAAACTTGCCTGTGTCTGGAGAAGTATGGAGGGGGTCATCATAAGAAATTATTTGTAAAACCTTTGACTCAAGATCCTGTAGCTAGAAATGCCAGGGTTTGAACCTGGGACCTTCCACATGTATATACCAATGAGCCAAGTCTAGGACCATCTAGACCTAGAGAAAGTACAAACTTGTTTGTCAGAATTGGAACTGAAGCATTTCTGTTTCTTCTATGCATTTTCCCTTTCTGGTTTTAAAAACTGCTTTCCTGTTTTTATTTCTTTTGTGACTTGGGATCAAATTATTGCCTCCTCAGGGGCTCACAACAAATGTCCCATTGTGATCTGTAATTGCTGGAGATTTTGTTCAACCATGCATTTGTTAGGTTAATGGCTCACTGGGTGGCTGATGTTTACTCAGAGGGTGCTAATTGTTCAGAGATAATAATCAGAGCTAGTTAAGCAAAGGAGTTCATAGAACTAAAGGGAGAAGCAGATGCACAGCTGTATGTGCATATGCAGGAGAGAAAAACCCCTACTTGCAAGGCAACCAAGTTTTGGTAGCTTACTTCAAGACAATTATTCTTATTATTTCCAGTGCTATCATTACTATTTTATCAAACCAGCTGCTCTGAGAACAAAAGTGTATTTAAAAACAAAATGCATCTGCTCTTCAAAGATATAGTCATGTTGGTAAGTCACAGTAGAATTAAACCAGAGTCCAATGGCACCTTAGAGACCAACAAAATTTATTCTAGCATAAGCTTGGGAAAGTCACAGCTCACTTAAAGTGAGCTACTCACAAATGTTTATGCTGGAATAAATTTTGTAAGGCTCTAAGGTACCACTGAGCTCCTGTTTAATGATCTCTCCAGAATCCTTAGTATGTTAATTTACTTGTAATCCAAATGTAAAAGTTTTGATGCCATTTAAGATTTCTTTTTATTCTCGCAGAAATCAACCCATTTCTTTTAAAGGTTTTAAATTAAAGAATCATAATATGATTAACTTTCTTCCAATCAGCAGTTACAGCCATTCTAATCAATCTGTTCTTTAACCATCCATGATGAATTGAAGCACCAGCAACTATATTATACATTAAATCTAAGTCAGGGAGCACAGATTTGGACAATCCCTTCACAGTAATAGGGGGAAAAACAGAGTACCAAAGCCTGAACTTGTGTAGTCCTTAATTTTCTGCAGAGTAAAAGACCAGGATGACAGATTTAGAAAGAGTGAATTCATAAACAGTCAGGATTTAATACTTGGAAAAGGTTTCTTTAGAATAAGCTGTGGTTCCTTGAAAAATCTAGAAGCATGGCTTATATCTTTTCTCACAAACATTAAAATTCTTGCTGTGCTCCATTTATTGTACTGCATTGCACCACTTCTTGGGAGCTGTCCTAGATTTCATTGTGTTCAGTATCCTTGTAATGACTTGCTCATATCTCATCTCAGCTAAACCATGAAGCAGAAGTTTCCCCATGTATGGTGCATTCCACCCCACACACATCCTTATCTTTATTCTGTTTGTTATATATAGTAAGCCTATGAAGTTCTTCATTAAGGCTGTTGCCTCTTTAATTAGGTTCCCTTTCACTGCCATGTGAAAGCTTTTGATTCTTCCACTGTGGGAAAATTAAGTTGAAAACCAGGCTCTCTGCAGAAAGGTTGGAACAAGTTCACTTGTAAAGTAAAGGAGTTGCAGTCAAAATAAAATAAATAATCTTCCTGAATTTAGGAAGAGATGGAGGGAGGGAAAGATTTTTCTTAGCAAGGTTCAGGACAGAACAGACATGCTATTTTCTTTCTCTGAGATAGTTGTTACAATTGTTACTCTGACAGTTTTGTGTAAAAAGTTACCCATTCTATTTAGTGCATAATACATCTCTTCAACTGTTTTATGCTTAGAGTTTATGTTGTTTTTCTATAGAATAAGTAAGTATTGTTTTGGTCTCCAGGTGTCAGTTAACTGATACACACCATCCCATTATTGAATGGGTTACTAGGCTAAAGGTTCAAAATACTAAAGCTTCTATTTCCCAAGAATTGATAAGACTTCTCCTAGTTAACAAAAAGAAGGTCTCACTGGTAGCAGCAAAAATAAAAGAAATTGACAAGATGAATTATGAATGATTGTTTCAGTATGGCAATCAGTGGACTGCACTTGCCCCAAGCTCACCACAACATAGCAGCTCTTATTCCTTAAAAAACTGTAAGGAGGAGGGTTGGTTTTTATACCCTGCTTTTCATTACCCGAAGGAGTCTCAAAGTGGCTTACAATTACCTCCCCTTCCTTCACAACAGACACCCTAGGAGGTAGGTAGGGCTGAGAGAGCTCTAGCAGAAATGCTGTGCTGCCCTATGCAGGCACCCACAGGCAGACTCTGGGACTCAACACTCTCAGCCGACAAGTCAAGCCCCACCCTTCTGCTTCGCCTGCATCACTCAAGCAAGCTGTCAGGGCTGGAATGCAATTGCGGATGCACCACAGATGCCTCTTGGGAAGAGCCTGGCTGACTTGTGCTGCCTTCCCCTGCTGCACATTCAGAGGCCCTTCTCTCTTCTGCCAGAGCTGGCTCAGCTGAAGGCCTTGGTTGCTGTGGCAACTCCTGGGAGAGGTGGCAGCGAGGGTATGACACTTCTGCGATTAATCTTTAAAATGTAACGTAGAAGACTTAAATGATCTAGGAAGGGTTAAATGGGCAGGCCTACTATGAAGTAGGGAGCTTCCTTTTAAAATCTCTGAGGAATGATAAAGTAGACAGTTATGAAAAGTCAATTTAAAATGACAGTTGTAGAAATGTGGGCCTGTAATATACTGACTAGTTCTGAAGAGAATTTCCAAAAGGCTTAAGAAGGTGTTGTTGGAAAGAAACAAATACATTTAATTTTATATCAGAACTAGTAGTAAAGCCCGTTGCATGCTGTAATGCAATGGACACTACCTCATGATTTGATGTGGGTTTTATGTCTCACTTGAAAGCTGGCAACCCTAAGAAGAGGTCTCTCATGTGCCAAGTCAGTTTCAAGCACAACTAGGATGCTATATGGCAAGGTTCTGTCACCATTTAAATGTTCAAATGTAAAACTCTCATTAAAATGGAATCTTCCATCATGCACAAGCAGCTTCAAAGATTTTATTATGGATCTTGACATCATCCACTGGACAAATGTGGAAGCTTTGGTTTTACTACATGTTGTTTACGAAACTGGCTAAGAACCACAAAGCACCCTTTGAAGTATCATCAAAGAAGAAATTTTCCTAGGCTTGAAGTCTGAAATAATTTCCTTAACTCTTATGTGTTTCTTTGAATCTAGTTCAATTTCAATAAGGAGGCCCTTTATACCTGATGCATGGTATCAAGTGACAAAGGCTCCAGTCCCTTTCTTGTCCAACACAGTTCATGAGAAATCACCAAAAACAGGGGCATCTTATTTTTTCTTCCCCCACTATTTCCTCTTTCCCTTCCCTGAAAACAGTTGGAAGTCTCTCCCCCTTTTCCTGCTTCCTTCTCTCCTTCCTGCTCACCAAACATACCTACCTTTTTATTTATTATTTAATTTCATTTATACCACATATTCTCCACAATGGGGACTCAAATGCAGCTTACATGATTCTACTCTCCTCCATTTTACTTTAATTATAACTTTGTGAAGCAAGTTAGGCTGAGTGTGCATGACTGACTCAGTAACTCAGTGAGCATCCAATACAGATCAGTTACACAATAGTGGGTGTCCATATATAGTATGAAATTCTAATCATGATAACACAAAAAGAGCCAGCTTACTGTAGTGACTTCTAATCTGGCGAGCTGGGTTAGATTCCCCGCTCCCCCAACATATAGCCAGCTGGGTGACCTTGGGTTCACTATAGCGCTGATAAAGTTGTTCTGACTGAGCAGAATATCAGAGCTCTCTTAGCCTCACCTACCTTACAGGGTGTCTGTTGTGGGGAGAGGAAAGGTGATTGTAAGCCACTTTGAGACTCCTTCTGGTAGAGAAAAGCAGCATATAAGAATCAACTCTTCTCCTTTAACTACTTCTTGGTTTGGCTGCTGTTAAACAGCAGCAGACAGCTAGGCTGGGGTGAGTCATGCAAGTCACCCAGTGGTTGCAGCTGAGCCAGGTTCCATTGAGTCCTCCCTAAAAGGCTGAAGATAGCACTGAAAAGGACCTGGCACCCTCCCTCTGCCTTTTACTGACATAAACCAAGGCTTGAAGGCTTGGGAATACTGTTGTGGCTACTTAGGAATGATTACTGAATCATCTGTTTCTTAAAGTTACATGAATGAGGACATTAACCCCACATTTTAAATATTAGTTTCAGATTTTCCCACAAATGTAAGGCTTTTTTAGGGTTCATAGAAAGATGAAGAAGAATAGTCCTTGTCTGTACATGGCCTCTCACAGAATTTAAGTATCCACAGATTAGACATATCAAACTGCTAATTTTGCAGCTACCTTGTGCTGTATCTGAGCCAACTATACATTTTTCTTGTTAGTTTCTCCCACCCTTTGTATCTTCATCCCATTTCTATGGAAAACACACTATTAAAGCTGAGGTTTATACATTTATGAAACGACTAGAGAAGAGATCATTGTTGTATACTTTTTGATTTGGGTTATTCCTATTTATAGTGCACACATACAGCAGGCCTATGTCAAGAAAAGGACAAAGAGCAATATAGGAAAGGAACAGAATCGCCAAAACAAGAAGGGAGGTCAATTCCCTCTTATGTTAGTCATGGGGTTCACTGTCTTCCAGGAGCAGCATTTCAAGGGACTTTGGGGGCTGATTTGGGAGGGGGAGGAGGCAGGAAAGATGCGCTTTTGTACATGGAATTAAGATAGCATCCAATACTTTAACTGTAATAAACAGAAGGAAAAGTAAGCTGTTGTGTGATATATAGATCATATAGCAGCAGATATCAGCTACTTTAAAAACAAAACACCCCCCTTTTAATCTGTATTTTTATCACAGTTTGTTGTGTTGATCCACTTTGTAATATACTGTTTTGTAATTTCTGAAATTTGGTTATTCTATTGTAGTTCATGTCAGTATTTATTGATGTCACAGGTTCCTTAAAAAGGTAAAGGTATCCCCTGTGCAAGCACCGAGTCATGTCTGACCCTTGGGGTGACGCCCTCCAGCGTTTTCATGGCAGACTCAATACGGGGTGGTTTGCCAGTGCCTTCCCCAGTCATGACCGTTTACCCCCCAGCAAGCTGGGTACTCATTTCACCGACCTCGGAAGGATGGAAGGCTGAGTCAACCTTGAGCCGGCTGCTGGGATCGAACTCCCAACCTCATGGGCAGACAGCTTCAAACAGCATATCGCTGCCTTACCACTCTGCGCCACAAGAGGCTCTCACAGGTTCCTTACTGTTCAAGAATTATTGCTTAGTGACTTTGTAGTATGACTGCTGACTTATGCTTTGACTTTTTATTCTTACTAGAAAGCCAGCGTGGTGCAGTCTCTAATCTGGAGAACCAGGTTGGATTCCCCAGTACTCCATATACAACCAACTTGGTGACCTTGGGCTAGTCACAGTTTTCCTAGGGATGTTCTTGTAGAGTAGTCCTATTGGAGTTCTCTCAGCCCCACCTGTCTCACAGGGGGTCTGTTGTGGGGAGAGAAGAAGGGAAAGCTGTTTGTAAGTTGCTTTAGGACTCCTTTGGACAGTGAAAAGTGGGGTATAAAAACCAACTCTTATTCTTTCTACACTCATTTACTCTCCATTGCACAGTGTTGGGTGTGTTACCTCAAGTACTGGCTTGAGGTAATTCAGCAATTAAATAAATAACACTGCACATAAATGTCTTCTTCTATTCCCCCCCCCCCTTTGTGTTTCCAGAGTATAATCTTTGGTGCAGCACCCAAAAAGAAAATTATCTTTTTTGGGCTGGAGGTGGGCCTATAACTAGCGTTTTAAATGAACTTCTGGTTGGTCCAATTATGAATGAGTGTATTTATGTTAGCAGGAAGGCATTTTGTCCAGTTTCTGTATAATCCTGTACAAAACTGCAACACATTTAATGTCTGGGTCCCAGGTTCATAGTATGCAGTCTATTGCAGGCCACCCTATCCTTCCCCCCTTCCTCTCCCAGTAATTATTTTCCATCACAGACTGTGTGAAGGGCATAAATATGTTTTTTTAAAAGAGGAAAATGCACTCTTGGATACCCTGAGGTATCCAACTGACTTTGTGGTAGAACCTGAATGTTGCAAAGCGGGGGGGGGGGGAGGGAGGCGAGGCGAAATGGATCTAAGTAGACGGCGGTGCTACATGCAGAAACTGTCCACTTCCCAAAACATTGATTGAAACACCATGACTATTGTTTTATCTTGCATTGCTTGCTAGATCAAGAAGGATAGCTGTGTTTGTCTGTAGAAGAAGCAAAGAGCAAGAGTCCAGTAGCACCTCAATGACTAACTGAATTTGTGGCAGGATATGAACTTCTCTGAGTCATTATTCATTTCTACAGCATAGCTTGCTGTATCTTATTGAATGCTCATTCGTTTAAAAAAAGGTCAAGTTTGTTCCTGCTAAATAATATTCTTTCAGGAAATGTTGTATTATGGTCCTTTACAGACTACTTGCACTATGTAAAAACTACACAATGAGCAGTATGGGGAGGTTTATTACATTAACAGTCTGAAATGGCAGATCGCACTATGATCTGCCATCCATCATCACTTCCTTTAAGCTTCTATAAGCTGAATAGTACTTACTTGCAGATGTCATCTTCTGGGTCCTCAAGCCCAAACCTTTCATCAAAAGTGAGCTGTATCAACACATTCTCCTGAATTGCAACTAATCGCCACACCAGTACTGTGTTGCGGGGATAAGTAAATGGGAACTTAGGGCTGTGAATACTTCCATTAGCAGATACTGTAATAATCTTCTCATGATGAGGTTCCTGAACTCCTGTAATAAACACATACAAAAATATTGTTTGTTTAGTCAATCACGAGTTGCTATGGTATGTGAAATAATGACTGCAAAATAAAGTTGCCAAAAACTCAGAAAATATTTTTTCTTTGCAAATTAAAATCTTATTACTCAGATAAAACACTTACCAAAAGAAACCTTATCTATTGGCCCAATAAACTGATAAACCTGTCATGAACCAGATCACCTGTCATCTGTTGTGAAGGTGTGACTTAATATCTGATTCGCAAAAGACTATACTTGATAGACGTATACATCTCCCTCCCAATACCACACCCAGAGAATGATAATCAGTATGCTGAAGGACTTCCAGTAGAACAGTGGTCCCCAACCCCCGGTCCAGGGGCTGGGACCGGTCCGTGGATCAGTCGATACGGGCCATGGCTCCTCCTCGTCCTCCTCCCTGGCTGCTGCCTCGGGGGCTGCCCTGCCACTCTGCTACTGGCTCACCTTTGGTGCTCTCTGGCAGCTGCCAAGCAGAGCAGGGGCTCAGGTGGTGGCAACATCCCTCGGCAAAAGACTACCCACCCCCCAGACCTCAGTAAAATTGTCAAGCATTGAACGGTCCCCAGTGATAAAAAGGTTGGGGACCACTGCAGTAGAACATAGAAGACTATATCTGAATAGAGGAGTTCTATGCATACCATGAACATGCTTGCAAAACACTTTCTAGCTTAGAAACACGAATTCAAATGTCCAATGTGAACTGAGGGTGCAAGGGAGAAACCAAGAGTGAAGGGAAGAATATCAGACCACACCAACTGGGAGAGAAAATGGTCACAGCCTTTTTTGAATATAATCATGTAAGAACTGGTACAGCATGGGGCATCCTAAAATGGATGACCCCCCATTGCCTGATGATGCAACCGTTTATCCTAGTCCACCTACTGGGAGAGTACCATAGGATAGCATGTTCAGGGGTCCCACATGGGCATGCAACCACTGTGTGATTCGCTTGCCACCTTGAGAATGGGAGCTGAGCTGCACAGAATGAAAAATGACCCTACTCTCAAGACCCCTTCCCTTATGGAGGTAGATACTCTAGCTCATCCTCCCCCTCCCGACAAATTGTATATGGTCCAATTGTATATGTCCAAACTGCTTCAAAAGTTGAGCAACCAAAAAGCAGGAATATGGAGAACATGAAATGTTCTCATATCCCTTTCCCTCTGCCTCTCATTTTCAGCTATATTTACTTCATTTATACCCTGTCTTTCTCCATAGTCAAGACCAGAGCAGCTTACTTAATTACCCTTTCCTCCTTTTATCCTCACAACAACACTGTGAAGTAGGTTAACTTAAAAGTATGTGACTGGCCAAAATTGAAAAGAGCCCAGACCTATTCCATCACAGCTCTGTCTCTATTGAATAGGATCTTGGAAGAGGTGAGGGGCACCTCCCTTGGAGATCTTAATGGGATGCTGTAAGGCTTGCCTGGGCTTTTGTGGTGGTTTGAATGTTTTCCATATTTGTTGATATATTCTTGTTAGGGGCGTGTGATTTTTCTTCCTCAGAATTGTTTGTTTCTGGTCTATTGGACTCAATAAAATTTCAGGATTCCTGAAAAAATCTGGAGCCCACTACCAATAAATTGTTTGCATCTGGGATTTTTTCAGATTCATGACCCTAACAAAGCGATAAAGGCAAACAAGCACTACAATTTAAATAGAATTTTCTTCTTGTAACCATGTGCCTTTTAAAATTAAAGACCAAGGAATACGGTTGGGGTGGCAGCAGCTGCTAAAGAACAATGTAATCGGTAGCATAATAGCTGTTCCTTCTCTGCTTACTGATAGTTTGAGCAAATTAGCGTTATTATGCTGGGACATCAGGAATACTGCCTAACAGTAGAAATAGCTTACTAGGGTAATAGTGCCAGTTTCAAATTGCTTTCTAAAAAAACAAGCAGCCATCACAGCAAGCTGTTGGGTTGGAGGCCAATTACTGGAACTGTGCTTTCCATCACATGCTAAAACATATTATCCTGAGAACCATCCAGGGATACCAGTCGCTGTATTATTTTAAAAATGAAAGCAGTGGCAGGCAAATGCAGTGAAAACAGTAGCTGCTACAAAAAGCAGCATAAATGCCAAGAAATAATGTGAAATGGACATTCAAAATTCATTTGAACATAGAACAGACTGTCAAGCTTCCTGCTTTCAACAGATGAACAGAACATTATTTGAACTATTAGGTGTTTGAGCAGCAAGCTGCCTGTTGTGTCTGCAGATCGGCTGCGGACCAAGCTTGAGGTCAGAGGCAGGATCCAAGCTTGCACTGAAACTGACCAATGTGTGCCTGCTGCTGTAGCCAGTCCATTTAATGTGAAACTGACTATTAGCGTGCACTGGCAGGAAGATCTTTTGTATGGGTTTTGTATGCAAGTTGGGGTTGCTTGTGGGTTTGTCAGTTCAGTTCTGCTCATACCATGCTCGGATTCTAATAAAGAGCTCAAATCACTACCAGTATCTCTGTCTACCACTGAACTCACAGATTTCCACCTTTGTATTTCCACCTTTTCCATTTGTTTTTCATCTTTTTCCCCCTTTGCCTGAGAAAGCGTCATCATATGAATAGTAACATATCCACTTGTTTATCCACGGAGGAACCTTACCTACATATCATCATGAACTTACCCAGAAAGAATCAGCAAACTCTAAAATCTCATGTTTTGTTGTGATTCCAGCACATTCACGCTCCCTATGCAGTTGGTTCCTCTTATTTCCAAGTCCACGAATAAACTAAACGTGCATTTTGTGCCCGACATGCTTGTCCAATAATCCTTCCCCCAAGGCACTTCTTTAAAATCACTTCAGTCTTGTGAGTTGCTTAAACCCACTTTTCCTTTGATTTACTAATCACCTGGCCAGCTAAATGTTCTTCATTGGTTCTCCTTGTCTATGGGATTGCTCTCCCCCACTTCTACTTGATGTCTCTTACACTTCTCTCATGTGTCTGAAAGGGGTAACTTGCAGATAGTGCTTGGAATCACACCTTCGAATTTCCCTCCCCCTACCCTTTTGATTCATGATTCTTTGGTAAATCTCATTCATTCCAACTTTGCTGTAGTGCTTCATCTCTTCATCAAGGATCATTCCAATGGCATTTGTGTTACTGACTGAATTGGTATTTAAGTGTTAAACATAAACTACTTGCAGCATTTTACTGAAATTCAACACATGAAAATAATCTGATGTAGATATGTCAGTCATATCCAAGGCTGTCTTCATACTCATGCACAACCATCATCTGATGATATGTCTATGTGAAAGAGCTGTCAGCTAACACCATCAATTAATGAATATTCAAACTGTAAGCCCCAATTCATTTGGAATTAATAAAATGACAAGAGATATATGTGATATTTAGTCCAAATTCAATGGAAACAGTGTACGTGTACAAAAGAAAAAAAATAACATTAAGGCCTCAGTGGAAATATTCCAAAACAAATGACTTCAGGATTAGGGTCGAAGACTGGTACCAAATGCATGTCATATTCCACTGAGAGACACAGGTTCACAAAATTATCTAATGTTTTGCAAAATGTTCTATAATCTGCTAGTGCCATATTTTATTGCAAGTGGTTCCAATTTTTAATGTGGAAATGTTTGCGTAAATGTTTTACAAACCTGACAGCTACAAAGCAAATGAGGTACCTAAATTAAGAATTTCCCCCAACAGCTAAAATAATATTGCCTAAGATCACTGGTTCATTATGGATACACAGGGCAGCAAACCCAGGTCTTCATTACGGTTAGGTGGGAAATACTTCAACATGAAAGGCAACATTCTGAAACCCAAATATAATCATGATTCCTATATTACGTCTCAGGCTTCAGCATTTCAGAACTTCCACTGTATATACACACTACATACATATATATCCATTTCTTTACAAGATATATTCAAAATTCAAGGAATGCAAAAGACAAATTGAATGTACCTAGACAGATCATATAGTATTCATGTTATACTATGCCTGAAGACATGAAACTATATAAAATGACAAAATTACTATTTTAGCAATTTATTAAACAGAAATAACTAATTTTCCAACCAAATCCATAGCAATTTTCTTTGAGCAAAAATAAATATGCTACTGGAAGCACTCTATGATTAGTATACAAAGCAAAAGAGTGATCCCATAGCCAAGAAAGCAAAACTGAAAGCATGGGTTTGATCTCAAGAATAATTTACACTAGTATAAGACATGTGTTATGTCCAAACTACATGTTACTTTTAGCATGAGTTGAGTCAGTGTTATTCTTACCTGACTAATCTTTGCACAGCCAACATGACCTTGGCAAACATGAGTTCCTAAATCACCCATATCACGATTTAGCCCAGGAATCAGGACTTTTCCACATGCTTGACCTACTCCTATTTTTCTTTGTAGTAACAAGAATTGGAATCAGTTTGGACAGGGTTCTTCCATATGCCTGCCCTACCTCTGCATTTACACAGTTGTGGAATGAGTTTATTTTCTCCTACACATGGCTTAATTAATGAGGATTTTAAAGGAAGGGTACCAACTATCATCAGTGGCACCAGAACATCCCCTTTTAAAAATGGCTCTAAAATACTGAGATATTATTGTAATGTTAGTTTAAGCATGTTCTCTGAATTCCCAGCTTTTTTTAAAAAAAGGTAAGCTTCTATTTTTCTTTTTTCTTGAATCACAAATTGATATAAGCAGTATTTTTTGCAGTATATAGAAATAAATGTCAAATTGTTTTGGGTCACTCAGTAATGATGACTACTGAACATTTGTCTACTGAACATGGAAAAATAAGACATAAGCCTGATTACTAAAGGTAGATTAGATCTATAATATTTCCAATAGCCACTTATGGCTGTGAAAGTTGGACAGTGAAAAAATCGGACAAGAGAAGAATCAATTCATTTGAACTCTGGTGTTGAAGAAGGCTTCTTTGGGTTCCATGGACAGCAAAAGTCCCAAACAAGGAAATACTACAGTGCATAAAGTCTGATATATCATTGGTAGGCAAAATCATGAAGCTCCAGCTCACTTACTTTGGCCATATCATGTGATCAAACTCAATGGAGAAAGCAGTCATGCTAGGATTGGTCAGTAGAAAAGGGAAACCAAGGCGACAAAGAACACGGTGGTTAGGCACAATCAAAATGGACACCGGCCAGAATATTGTGAGGCTGAGGGAAGTGATACGGGATCAGGAGTCGTGGTGATAGCTGTGCTGTGTGATCACCAAGAATCGGACATGACGGAATGGCTGACAACAACAACAACAACACCTATATCCTTTTCCATCTGAGAGATGTAAGGGAAAAGGTATATCTCCACAAGAGAAAGAGCTGAAGACTTTTTGAAATATGAAGACTAGGTATTTAGAGAACCTAATTAATTATCATTATAATGCCATAATAATATCAATATTTTACAGCCATTTCTCCCTTCCCCCAATCAAAACCAAACCACCCAACCTGGGGGCTGGGAAAAGGAGTAATTTGACAATGACAGTTAGATAATTGAAAAGTGGGCTGGAAGGTGGTGGGAGTATGCGGGTCATTATGCATGAGATATAGAGAGACTCACAATCAGCTTCTAGAAAAAGGTCAGGCCTAGAGTGGTGACAAAAGGGCTGGGAAAAAGCAGGAGAAAACACAAATGAAGCAAAAACTAAATACACAAACATGCATGTAGAAATCAAGGGGCAAACTGAAGCAGTATAGCCAGAACCAATGGAAAAAACCTGTGGGAAAAGCTCTTAATCTTTCCCCCCTCAGGGCATTCCTGAGACAAAATAGCCTCAGAGAATCCATGTGTATACCCTCACTGTGGAGCTCCACATGTTCTTAATACTGCACATGGAGCCCTGCAGTGAGGCAAATAAGCCCCTTAGAGCTTTCAAGAAAACAGCCTAGAAAGGAAGCCTGAAGCTCCTCCCTACTCACACCATGGTTCCAAGCCAAATTGGGCCCCAGTGTTATACTGATCTTAGAATGTGTTTCATTCTATATCCAAATTAGAATGTGTTTTTATATTCACAGAACAAAATTACTTTTTTTAACCAGAGACAAAAAGGTTTGGTTTAAACATACAAGCAAAATGGCATACTTATTTGTATGGAGCTTATTTGTTGTTAAATTTAACACAAGAAATCACGAAAACGTACTTGTTGTTTTTTCCTATTTAAAAAAGTCATTTGTGAAGTTTCTGAGAACCAATTCACACAAACCAACAATGGCATGATGATCCATTTCTGAGCAAAGACTTGCCACATCTGCCTTGCAAATACTCTACCACAGTGGTCCCCAACCCCCGGTCCGGGGACCGGTGCCGGTCCGAAGATCAGTTGGTACCAGTCCGCGACTCCTCCTCGTCCTCCTCCCCGGCTGCTGCCTCGGGGGCTGCCCTGCCACTCTGCTGACGGCTCACCTTTGGTGCTCTCAGGCGGCCACCATGGCTGGGGCTCCCCCTCGGTGTGGCACTGTGCAGCTGCTGCTGGCAGCGCCCCCCAGCAGACAGCGGGAAAGCAAGTGGAACAGGGACTCAGGCAGCAGCGACGTCCCTTGGTAAAAAACTACCCCCATCTGGGCCTCAGTAAAATTGTCAAGCGTTGACCGGTCCCCGATAATAAAAAGGTTGGGGACCACTGCTCTACCACACTATGCCTCATTTGGCAACACAGCAGGATTAAGTCTATACATCTAAACACTGAAACACAGCTTACATTTTAAGCAGCCACCCTACCAGTTAAACACCTATGAACAGGCCTTTGAGCTAGATATAAGATACGGTTACACAGTTATTACATATTTGTCTACATATGCCCAGTCACTCAGCTCAGTTTAGTACTAGGTGACTTCATGAAGGATAAGGAATAACATTGGCAAAGATAACATGCAATATTCATCTCCATTCTTTGGCTGTTAGAAAGAATGGATGAATGACACAAAATGAAGGTTGATTCAGTTGGGACTCTGAAGTGTTTTACTACTGCCTGGAAGTAATAACTTTTTTGGAGTAGTAATACTGGCTTGTCTCCTAACCCTTGGTTTTGTTTGCACATTTGAGGGAAAGTCTTCTGCTGAGTAAAGCGCTTGTTCCCTTGGAACAGACCCCACTTTCTCAATTCTAAGCCTGAGACCTCAGCTACACATCACACAATCCAAAGAACAACCCAACCACACAGGAAACTGAAGTCTGCTTGATTTCCAAAAAGGCAGAAATCATGCACACAAACAAGTTGGGAGGAAAATCTAACAAACCTTCTCTCTCCCATGCTTCAATCTTTTCGCCATCTTGAATTTTGTAATGTTGGGGATTTTTATTAGGGGTTTAATGGGTTTTATCCATTTTAGTGTATGATGTATGTTTATATAGTTTGAACCAACCAAGCCATTTAAATAAGTCTAAAAGGATTGTCATTTAAGAACAGTATTGTTTTTGTCTAGATTCAAGTGGGTAGCTGTGTTGGTTTGAAGTATAATAAATAAAGGTATAATAATAAAGTAAAATAATTCTTTGTTGGTCTTAAAGGTGCTATTGGACTCAATTTTTGTATGTTACCTTCTTTTCTAACTGCAATATCCAATTAATTTGATTACTATTTGAGAAAATGCTTAATAACTAATATGTACGCTCTGCAACATGTACACATCACTAACATTATTCTTGTAACTTAGTTCACTTGGATAGTAATTTCTTTTATAATGTCAATGAGAAGAGAGGAAATCTTATTTTTTTGAAAAAAAATTACAGCTGCATGACTGACATTTCTTTGCTCCAGCTACTTGAGTTTCAATTAGTTTTTAATGACAGATCTGTCAAATAGGATTACAGAAACAGAGCAGGTGAATACTGGGGGAGGAGAATCAATGAATAAGATAGTGTTTAGTCTAGAGAGTAGTATAAAATGTGGAGTCTGTACCTTCTTGAAGAGATGATGCCAGATTTTGCATACGTTCACACAAAACAAATGTAGCAGCTGCTTGAATTATTTTCCATAATAGATCATGCAATTTTTTTTGTTAATGTTTGAGGTGCATGGCCAAGGGCCATTACAAAGTTGGTCTAAATAAAACATAGAAAGAATAAAAAATAATCAAGATTAGATGCTATACAATTAAATTACAAATATACAGATTTTAAGTTCCAGACAAGATTTTTTCACATATTTTAATGGCATCCTGAGCGAAAAGGGCTGCCATGTGTGGAACCTATATGTTTATATGCTCAAAGAAATTTTCTCCCCAGCTGTGGTTGCAGTCAGGTTGGCTTAGATGGCTACCATAAATTTATATCTGGGTTCTCAATATAGAGAACAACACAACATGCAGTGAGGAAGACACTCAGCTTCTACTGTACTACAGACATAAATACATTAAGAAACCTGTCTGCATGAGTAGCATCTTGTTAAGATAGCAGATTGAAAGGACATAATTGTAAAGGCTGATCTTAGGCTGTAAAATGTGATGAAATGGTTTTTGCCATGATCCACTTTGAGCCATCCGGACCAAGGAGAGAATTTGGAACCTATTATTGCACACAAATCCATAAAGGCTTTCAATTCCATTCATGAAGTTTGGAGCTAACCTGGGGAACCCGCTGGCAGTCAACTAGAAATGAGTACTAATTAAGAACACTATTATATCTAGTGACCCAGATACTATCATTCTCAATAAGAGTGATACATTAACTTGAGAGATGGGGTGCTGGGGCTTTTATCAGCTAAAAATTAGTTGAGTCTTTACTAAAGGAAGTCCAATTTAGGCCTGCATTAAGGCAGCTGAAGTGCCATTAGGCAGAGCTAGTTTTTTAAAAATATATATTTTGAACAGTTTCCAGTGTAATGTTCATTACATTATACCAGCCCCAAATTTATACTCCATATAGATAGAAGTTGGGGTTTGCTCTGATACAATTTCATGGTAGAATTACTCAAAAATCCTCCTGTGGTGTAGTAGAATGTTGATATAGCTCCCTGTGACTAAAGAACTGAGAATTTTATGAAGATAACTCTTGAGATGTGTCAATTTCTTGCATTTATCTATACGAGTACTGCCAATGGACCGCTAGAATTTGTGGGACTCTTTGCCAAAGATCATCATCTTTGTCTCAGCATAGTTATTAATATTTGATAATTCTGCTTTAGAGCAATCACTAAGCTTGAACAACAAGCTCCTAAGCCCTACGTGAATAAGCGACAATAAAATCATGTCATCCACATACAAAAGAGTACAAATTTTCTTTGTGGCATTTGAAGGTAAACTCTTGACTCTACTTCTCAATGAAGTTACTGAGCAACAGGTTGTGTGTCCCCTATGGTTGACTTGCTTCCACTTTGCAGCCACTGGTAAAAGATGCCCAACCAATGTGGTCTGCAGTAGCCTCCTCCCCTGCCTGTGATCCCTGACCTGGGATCCTATGGTGGGCCCACTTACTGTTCTGCCACCATGGCCCTGTTGCAACTTTATGGCTTGCAGAAAGCCATCTCCTCTGCCAAACACCCCAGATGACCACCTCTTTACCACAGGCCTCCTAGGTGAGTTCCTGATGGGAGTTCCAGGGGGGAGGGCATCATCAGGCAATGGGGGGAGAGTAGGTGAATGCCTTGAGTTTTTCCAGAAGTGGTGCCCAATCATGAACAGGCTGATTCCCATTTCCTGGTTTACTTGTGCAGTCTCTTTACATTTGTTTTAAATAGGTTTTACTGATGGAAGGGAGAGAATTAACAGCTACAAAACTAGGGGGAAGGATAATGGTACAGATATATAGAGGAAAGACTTCCATTTTTTCTGCAACATATGTAAGTAAAACTATGAACTAATCTTACCTTATTATAACCAAAATTTCTTTTTTATATTGTCTTAATCTATTCCTCCCTCCCAATTGTCAAAACCATAAATCAGTTCATTTTTTTGTCCTCGTCATACAAAGAGTCCACAATGGGTTTCCAGTTAGTACTAAATGTAGAATTTGTCCTTTCTTCAATCAAAGAAGTAAGTTTATACATCTCTGTAATTTCCACTACACCAACTAGTCCTCTATTGTGGATTGCAACCCCGTTAAACTTTTACAGGGACTGCAAAAGAAAACCCAAAATAGCTGTACAGTGGGAAGCACTCAATAATACTTGGCTGTTTTTGCAGCTTTCTGGAATAAAAAGCAGGGGTTTAAAGAGACTCGAAATCTCATTAAATCTCTGATTTCTGCTCTGGATAGGACCTGGCATGAATCCCATGAACTGTCTTAAAATTTCATGAAAGTCTGGGACTGTGGACCCATCAAGGACTTCAGTTCCTGAACCATTAACAGGCCAAAATTTGTCACAAATTTTGCTTTGTAGTTCCAATTTGTGCCATCCCTAATGTTTTGTTTCCAACCTGCCAGGAAATCACCATTAAGTTGATCAGGTACACAAGTCAGCAAGAATTAGTGCCCACAAATCAGTGGAGTATTTTAATATCTCTGGGGTCATGCAATTATTAGCTAGTGCCAAAACAATCTAAAACTAAGCTTTCAAGTAAGTTGACAAAAATTACTGGGCCACAATGGTTTATAAGAGTCTGCTAGTCCATAATATCCTGCATTAATTATTTTGTCCAGAAGGGCAACAAATTAATACTTGCAACGCATCTCTGCTGGTGACTTAGAAATAATTTTCAGTGACGAAGAAAGTACCAGTTTGTAAGGCACCTGACTGAGACATAACTAAACCATCCTAGATCTAACTTCAGCCTTAACTCGGGCTGACTCTCATATATCAAAACAACAATGCAGCACAAGTAGTCTTTCTTTAAAAAGGGAATAAGGTGCCTATACATCACTTCTGTCTTTGAGAGGCAAGACCAGTCTTCAAAAGCAGCATGCCACATTAACAGCATGGGTGTGGGCAGGAGAGAGGGATTAAAATCACCGTAGCAGTAATACCACAACTATCTAATAAATGTCTTTGCTTTTATTTATACAATCCATCCTGGCACAGCATGAAAAAATTCTGAGCATTTCAAAGCTTTTGTCAGAGAGGTCCAAAACAATAGGGCTACGTACATAGTTGAGCAAGAATTATTTTATTTTCAGCACATCACAGTCAAAATCAGTTTTATAAAGATCTGAGATAAAGAAAGTTTCCAAAAACCCATAGCAGCTGTAAGAGGCTTTAAGAAAGGACTGTAATATGCCACATTAAAGCAGGGAATTCTGCACATCAAAGCATAGCTGTCAGAAAGAAGTATTAAGTGTTAGATACCAAGTATCGTCTGTCCTCACTGCAAACCTGAGGGTCGGACCAAGGATACCCAGACTAAAAGGTTTATTAAGGATCATTTATTATGAGGAGGGAGAGGCATGTATGTGTATGAAAAATATATGTTTGAAACCAATTACAGTTTGTGTTCCCTGGCATAACAACTCTTATATAGTACTGGGGAATAAGCTCAAATCAGGAGTTCAACCAAATAGTGTTTCTCATATACACACACAACTATAGTATATATATATATATATATATATATATATATCCCCCTTCAAGGATCGCTGCCTTGTTGTGGCAAGGGGGCTTGCGTAGTTCAGTGAAGCTATGAGCTAAACCGTGCAGGGCCACCCAAGACGGACAGGTCATAGCTGAGAGCTCTGACAAAAGGTGATCCACTGGAGAAGGAAATGGCAAACCACTCCAGTATCTTTGCCATGAAAACTCTATGGACAGTTCCAATAGGCATAACGATATGACGCTGGAAGATGAGCCCCTCAGGTCGGAAGGTGTCCAATATGCTACTGGGGATGAGCAGACGGCTAGTACGAGTAGCGCCAGAATGAATGAAGCGGCTGGGCCAAAGCCGAAAGGACGCTCAGTTGTGGAAGTAACTGGTGGCGAAAAGACAGTCCGATGCTGTAAAGATTTTTATTCCATAGGAACCTGGAACGTCAGATCCATGAATCAAGGTAAGCTGGACGTGGTCAAACAAGAAATGACAAGACTGAACATCGACATTTTAGGAATCAGTGAACTAAAATGGACAGGAATGGGTGAATTTAATTCAGATGACCATCAGGTATACTACTGTGGACAAGAATCTCGCAGAAGAAATGGAGTAGCCTTCATAATCAATAAGAGAGTAGGAAAAGCAGTCTTGGGATACAATCCCCAAAATGACAGAATGATCTCAGTTCGAATCCAAGGCAAACCATTCAACATCACAGTGATCCAGGTCTACGCCCCAACCACTGCTGCTGAAGAGGATGAAGTTGATCAGTTCTATGAAGCCCTACAACACCTTCTAGAAGCAACGCCCAAAAATGATGTGCTTATCATCATGGGGGATTGGAATGCTAAAGTAGGAAGCCAAAAGATAACCGGGATAACAGGCAAGTTTGGCCTTGGAGTACAAAATGAAGCAGGGCACAGGCTGGTAGAATTTTGTCAAGAGAATACAATGGTCATAGCAAACACTCTTTTCCAGCAACCCAAGAGACGACTCTACACATGGACATCACCAGACGGTCAACACAGAAATCAGATTGACTATGTGCTCTGCAGCCAAAGATGGAAAAGTTCTATCCAGTCAATAAAAACAAGACCAGGAGCTGATTGTGGTTCAGATCATGAGCTTCTTGTTGCAAAATTTAGGCTTAAATTGAAGAAAGTAGGGAAAAGCACTAGGCCACTCAGGTATGAACTAAATCATATCCCCGACGAATACACAGTGGAGGTGACAAATAGATTTAAGGAATTAGATCTGATAGACAGAGTGCCTGAAGAACTATGGACGGAGGTTCGCAACATTGTACAAGAGGTAGCAACTAAAACCATCCCAAAGAAAAAGAAATGCAAGAAATCAAAATGGCTGTCTGAGGAAGCTTTACAAATAGCTAAGGAGAGAAGGGAAGTGAAAGGCAAGGGAGAAAGAGAAAGATACACCCAATTGAATGCAGAATTCCAGAGAAAAGCTAGAAGAGATAAGAATGCCTTCTTAAATGAACAGTGCAAACAAATAGAAGAAAACAATAGAATGGGGAGGACCAGAGATCTTTTCAAGAAAATTGGAGATATGAAGAGAACGTTTCATGCAAAGGTGGGTATGATAAGGGACCAAAATGGTAGGGACCTCACAGAAGCAGAAGAGATTAAACAAAGGTGGCAAAATTATACAGAAGAACTATACAAGAGCGAGCTTAACATCCCTGATGACCACAATGGGGTAGTTACTGACCTGGAGCCAGACATCCTGGAATGTGAAGTCAAATGGGCCTTAGGAAGTCTGAGCAACAATAAAGCTAGTGGTAGTGACAGCATTCAAGTTGAACTATTCAAAATCTTAAAGGACGATGCAGTAAAAGTGCTACACTCAATATGCCAGCAAATTTGGAAAACTCAACAATGGCCACAGGATTGGAAAAGGTCAGTTTACATTCCAATCCCAAAGAAGGGCAATGCCAAAGAATGTTCAAACTACCGCACCATTGCACTAATTTCTCATGCTAGTAAAGTTATGCTCAAAATCCTACAAGCTAGGCTCCAGCAATACGTGGACCGAGAACTTCCAGAAGTACAGGCAGGATTTCGAAGAGGCAGAGGAACTAGAGATCAAATTGCCAACATACGCTGGATCATGGAGAAAGCTAGGGAGTACCAGAAGAACGTCTACTTCTGCTTCATTGACTATGCTAAAGCCTTTGATTGTGTGGAGCACAACAAATTGTGGCAAGTTCTTAAAGAGATGGGAATACCAGAGCATCTTATTTGTCTCTTGAGAAATTTATATGCAGGTCAAGAAGCAACAGTGAGAACTGAACATGGAATCACTGACTGGTTCAAAATTGAGAAAGGAGTTCGGCAAGGCTGTATACTGTCGCCTTGCCTATTTAACTTGTATGCAGAGCACATCATGAGAAATGCGGGATTAGAGGAGTCACAAATTGGGATCAAGATTGCAGGGAGAAATATCAACAACCTCAGATATGCAGATGATACCACTCTAATGGCAGAAAGTGAAGAGGAACTAAAGAGCCTGTTGATGCGGGTGAAGGAGGAGAGTGCAAAAGTTGGCTTGAAACTCAACATCAAGAAAACAAAGATCATGGCATCCGGCCCTCTCAATTCCTGGCAAATAGGAGGGGAAGAAATGGAGATAGTGACAGATTTTATTTTCCTGGGCTCCAAGATCACTGCAGATGGGGACTGCAGCAAAGAAATTAAAAGACGCTTGCTCCTGGGGAGGAAAGCTATGGCAAATCTAGAGAGCATCCTAAAAAGCAGAGACATCACCCTGCCAACAAAAGTGCGTTTAGTCAAGGCTATGGTCTTCCCAGTTGCAATGTATGGCTGCGAAAGTTGGACCATAAGGAAGGCCGAGCGTCAAAGAATTGAGGCTTTTGAACTCTGGTGCTGGAGAAGACTCTTGCGAGTCCCTTGGACTGCAAGGCGAACAAACCGGTCAGTCCTAGAGGAGATCAGCCCTGACTGCTCTTTAGAAGGCCAGATCCTGAAGATGAAACTCAAATATTTTGGCCACCTCATGAGAAGGAAGGACTCCCTGGAGAAGAGCCTAATGCTGGGAGCGATCGAGGGCAAAAGAAGAAGGGGACGACAGAGAATGAGGTGGCTGGATGGAGTCACTGAAGCAGTAGGTGCAAACTTAAATGGACTCCGGGGAATGGTAGAGGACAGGAAGGCCTGGAGGATCATTGTCCATGGGGTCGCGATGGGTCGGACACGACTTCGCACATAACAACAACAACAACAACAATATATATATATATATATATATATATATAGATAGATAGATAGATAGATAGATAGATAGATAGATAGATAGATAGATAGATAGATAGATAGATAGATAGATAGATAGATAGATAGATAGATAGATAGATAGATAGATAGATAGATAGATGTAGATGTAGATGTAGATGTAGATGTAGATATATAGATATAAATAGATATAGATATAGATATATAGATATATAGATATAGATATATATAGATATAGATATAGATATATAGATATAGATATAGATATATATGAGAATAATTGTTGCTAATAAAAAACAGCACAAGGAAATAGCCCTGACCTGGATAGCCTAGGTTAGTTCAATCTAGCCAGATATCATAAATTTAAGCAGGACTAGCTTTGGTCAGTATTTGCAAAAGATACCACCAAGGCATACCAAAGTCATGACGGAGAGAAGGGCAACATCTCTTGCCTTGAAAATCCAGTGGGAATTTGCGATTAGAAAGCACCCCACCATAAAACAACCTCTTAATAAGTATGCAACACACGGCATTTAACATAAAAGGGTCAAACATACTCCCCTCCTCTCAAATACATAAATTTCTAATACCAACTTAGACGATTTCTAATGAATAGTAGAATTTAAGGATGAGCACAACCCAACCCATGGGTCTCCGCGAATCCACAAAATTTGGTCGTTCGTGGCTTGCGAAATGCCTTCATATGGCCACGCATCTGGTGACTGCATACAACCACAGACAGGTCTTATCCCTCTGTGCGCATTCATGGGCTTTTTCAGGGGCAAAGTTTCCTCTCTTGGCACAGATGCATTAAGTATATGAAGCACACAAAAATATCTCTTCCGGCATAGACAGGCCTTGGGAGGGTTGTTTTTTTGTTTTGTTTCCATGGCTATTCCAAAGATTTCCCATTTAGCTTGATTGGCATGCTCATTATCCAAAAGTAGCCATCCCCTTGGTTTCAATGGGAATGCCTTGGTATATATCAGCGGTTCTCAACCGCCGTCAAGCCACAACCACAGAGGTGTGGGCGCACCCACACACATGTAGGCACGTGCACAAGAATCTGGAGGTGGTGTGGAGGTGGCTAGTGCCATGGCTCTGCTGCCTCTGACCACCGCCACAGTGGCCACCAACCTGGCAACCCTGCAGAAGGGGCCAGGTGATCCCAAATAGGGTCAGGACCCCAAGGCTGAGAACCAGTGTTATATTTAATCCCTGAGGCCACATGGGAGAGCATTGTGACCTTTTGGTTATGGGTGCCAGAAAGAGAGGTGTGTTGCTATTTTGAGGGAAAGAATTTTGTGGGATAGAGTGGTTCTAAAGAGAAAGAGACCTTCAGCCTTACTGGTCAGTCTTTGGCTGCTAATTTCTGGCTGGCATTCAAAGCTCCCTCCCCCATTTGATGCCTGATTGGCTTTTAATTGCAGCCCTGCTGTGCCTGTCACACTGGCTAGACTTTTCCACTGGCTGCAGGTAGATGTCTTTTATGTTCTGTCTTTGAAGTATTCTGTCTGGGAAAACAATTTTTTTCCAACAAGGTGTTCTTTAAGGCAGTGGTCCCCAACCTTTTTATCACCCTTTTCTCTCTTTTTTCTCTCTTAGTAGGGCAAAAGCTTTCTCACAAATCCAGATTTCTTGTTTTCTTTGGGGAAACACTTTTCGGGTTTCCCTTCATTTCTTTGGGGGGGGGGTGTATGTCTCTCCCTGGCTGTGGTTTCGCCCACTGTACTGCATCTAGTCTGGGTGTTGCACAGCCAAATCAGCTTATTGGCTTTCAGCATTTAAACAGAATAATCTCAAACACAATCAGAGTTCCATGTCTGCAATACATGTCATATTTAGGTGGGTTTTTCCCTGGGTTTTAATCTGATACCCTATTTTACTTTCACTTCCCTTTCTGGGAGTGGTGTTAAAGACCACCAATTAATCCTGTTTTTTTCCCTCCAGCACTCTGACTCTCAGGCACAGTCTGGTCTCAACAGTTTCCTTTACTTGGGCTGTGTGTGGGGTGGGTAGGTGGCCCTGGCTGTTGCTCCAGCCCTCTCAACAGGTCTGGGTATTTTGGGCGGCTGTCACTGAATAGCCACATCAGTTTACTGGCTTTCAGATTTATTTTCCTTCCTTCTTCCCGCCTACCACATTGCCATAACACATGGGCCTAACTTAAAGTATCACCTTTACCAGTCAAGTTCTAACTTTATGTGGCTTTCTCTTAGAACACTGTTTTTGTTACTCTTCACCCTCTTTCCCCTGCTCACATTCCACTGACACACTTGGGACCCACCCAGTCAAACATTACTGTTTCTGCCACATCAGGGTATGTTCAGTTTTGGATCCCCTCTGGGAATCGCCCACCCACACAGGTTGGGTCTTCCTTTTAATTTTCCTGTGCCTTGGGGGCTTTCCCTTTTACATCCAAAGACAATTTGGCTGGCTTTCCTTGCACAGTCAAATCAGCATATAGGCTTTCAGTATTTCAGCAGATGGAATAATCTCAAATCCATTTGTAACTTTCAAACTGGGAGTGGGGTGAAAGATCACCAATAAATCCTGTCACCTTTACCAATCAAGTTTTCATTTTCTGTGCTTCTCTTTTCCACCCTCTTTCCCCTGCTCATGCCACATTGACACATTCAGAAGCCAGTCATAAATCACTGGTTTTGAAGCATCAGGGTACCATCAGTTTGGGATCCCCTTTTGTAACCCCCCCCCCACCAACTAGGTTGGGTATTTTTGAGTAGTTGTCTTTTAAAAAATTGTGGCTGTGGTCCTGCCTTTGGAGAACATCCATTCTGCAGTCCTTCCTACCTGCATGCTTGTTGCCCTTTTTGGCATTCCATAGTCTGACAGTAGTCATGGATGTCAAGAAGTAATTTGAGAGGCGCTTGGGAGAAGATCTTGTTTATCACTTTCCCCTCCCTTCTAGGGTCATCTACCTGAGTAATCACATTTTTTTTTGTTTTCCCCTGCTTTACACCCAATGACTATTGAGGCATTCCCTAGTTGATTTTCTGCAAGGGTTGGTTGTGAGTTCTAATAGGCATCCCAGTTATTCCGCCCACCACAAAAACCCCTTATTTATAGGTCTCTTGCCTACTCTATCTGCCAGATCTGAATTGAGAGTTTGAGAGTGACTGCTGTCTTTCCCATAGATCAAATTCCTTTTCCATTCCCCCCTAACAAGATGAGTGGTAGAGTCCAAATGCATGGTTGGCCTCCGTGCTGAGTCATTCAACAGATCTCTTACCATAGGTGCAGTCCTTTCTGCATAGGTTGCAGAACAGTGTCGAGATCCATCTGTACCCTATGTACGGGAAGGAGTTTAGGCTTGCTTGCATTTGTGACCCATGCATAAAGCACTGCTTTTTCCAATTCTGAACTGTCGGGCCTTGCATGACTCTAGGCTAGATGTTGGGGGGCCTGGCATTAAGTGTGAGGGTGAAGTTCAGGGCTTGGTGGTGGCAGAACGTTCCTCTTCCCTGTCATCCTCTGCTAAGCGTGGTTGCTCCAGTGTTGGGAGGGACAATGTTGGTCCTTGGTAGTCTCATAAGAGGTGGACAGAATCAGTTAGCCAGCCGCAGCCATTGAGGAGGATTCCTCTGAGGTCTGTAACTGGGGATTAAACTTCTGGAGATGCTGCATGGAAAGTGGCAGTTTGCTGTTAGGGTTCATCCTTGGCTACCACCTCCAACAGGAAGGAGAGGCCAAAAACATACCTGGCTATACCTTGGCACCTTGCAAGGTCAGGCATCCCTGCCTTTACTTGGCTACTTGGCTGCCAGTTGTGTCCTGGAGTTCATAACGACAACTCCTGGGGAGAAGTGGGGTGCTGTGCCCTCTCCACGATGGACCCTCATGGTCATGTGTGGGCACCACTTGGTTCTTGTGGGGGCTCCTGATGCCCATTTCAGTCATCATCCATTACGTTCATAGGAAACCTTGCTCCTCTCTAAAACTATGATATCATGGATGCAGTACTTCAGCCCAAAATGTTAGAAGAATGGGAAAACTTAGGGGGGAAAAAACTTTAAACAAAATAAAATTATGACATGGGAAAGTAGGTGGGTGGATGATCACTTCCTAGGGCCAAAGGGGAGAAGGATGGACACCGGGCAAGACCCAGAAACCATGTCCACAATGAGGTGATACAGTCAGGGGGCTCCACAGTGAATTTCACATGTATAGCACCTCAGGAAACAGCTAAACAGTTAACAAACTAAAGGGAACCCAAAGGTTTGTGAATATGGAGGGGTCCGTGCAAGTTCAGGGTTTGGGGTTCATGACATTCCCCAGACATGTGACCACCCACAATTCCAACGAACTTCCATTTTCCAGGTTCGTGCCCACTTCTAGTCATGTCGGTATGAAGTAGCACAACAAAATTTTAGTCTAAGACCAACAAAGATTTATTCAAGGTGTGAGCTTTTGTGTTTATGCACACTTGGGTCTTTAGAATTGTGCATGCATACAAAAGTTCATGCCTTGAATAAATGTTTGTTGGTCTTAAAGGTGCCACTGGACTAAAATACTGTTGCGCAACTATTAACCTTATCTGCCCATTTTCTACTTCCTTGTTCCAGCAGCTTTGATTTGCTTGGACTCTTCCTACAGCAACAATTACCAAAAAAGTTATTTAAATTGAATTGTGAGTTAAATGCACTACAGAACAATAATAATTAGACTTAGGAAAGAAGTTAAATTCAAGTTTAACAGCTCATAGCAGAAACAGAAGTGCGGCATAAAAAATCAGGAGACTTAAAAGCTATTCTTGCTGATGTTTATAAAACAATAAATAATTAACAAAAGTAATGGATACAATACATAGAACTATTTCCCATCAATACCTGAATGTTTAGACTATCCCTGTTAATTTTGATGACACAACTTACTGGAATCCTTCTCATCTGCCATTGTTTTCTTTTATTTCATTTACACTACAGCTGGTGCTGTGAATGCATTCCAGATGTCATATAAAACACAGCTGCAAAAACTACTCTGTGTCAATCCTAAATCTCAAGCATACTTCCCAACAGATTGTATTAGTTCTATATATGGTAAATTAAATGCCAAACTGATAACAAAGACACAGAACTTGCCTGCAGACATTACAGTAAAACACTTTCCAAGTCACACAGGAGTCACCAAATGGCTTAAATCCAGCAGTAAATTCTGTAAACAAAGTAGCCCTCTCTCCACAGTACACAGGTAGCCAAAGGCTCCCTCTAAGGCTAAATTACTTCGATAACTCTGAGAGGGTTTTTTTTTTTAATGAAGTGAGATCATTGAAATTAACATGCACAATTGAATCAACCCTGAGAATATGAAGGACTAGGAGCAAACGGAATACAACAGGTGCTAGGACATACACCTGCACTGTGATCTTCCTGAGTTATGCCCCACCCTCGCCCCCATTCCCTGCTCAGTCCTGAGATCCAGTGTGGTGAAGCAGTTCAAGAGCAGCAGACTGTAATCTCAAGAGCCGGGTTTGATTCCTGGCTCCATCTCCATATGCAGACAGCTGGGTTGCCAAATTCCAGGTGGAAATCTTCAAGAAGATGAAAGACAGAATAAAAGAGAAAGAAGGGAGAGGGAAGGGAGGAGGGAAGTACAGCATCAGTTCCCTGGAAAAAAAAACAGCTGCTTCAAAGGAGCACTAGCCCTCCTCCCCCACCCCCATACAACAGTGTCTATATAGATTACCACTGTCCCCATCTTCCCATCCAATCCCACATTTTCCAAAGGCCAGCTGGGCAGGCCATGGAGGGCTGGGCTACCACCTTTCCACCCCCCCCCCATCTTCCAAAGTCCGGGCCAGAAAGGCTGCAGGGGAGCCCCTCCACCTTCCTCCCTTCCCTTTCCCAAAGACTGGGCCAGGCAAGGAAGGACGCAAGGGGGCTGCCTCCTTCCTTCCCCTTCCTTCACATCTCCCAAAGGCCAGGCTGGGTGTGCAAAGCCATGGGGGGACTGCCTCTATCTCACCTATCCCCACCTCACCCAAAGGCCAGGCTGATCCAGGAAAACCATAGGGAATGGGCTGCCTCCTTCCCCACATCTCCTTGAGGCTGGGCAAGGGCAGATAGGGAAGTGCTGCCTCCTTCACATCTCCAAAGGACCAGGCTGGATAAGAAACACTGCTGGATCCCACAAACCCGCTGAGAAGACGGAGAGTGGGGGAAAGCAAAGAGTACTCCAATGGGCAGCTGCAGGGCCATGTGGAGGTGTTGTGCGCCCCAGTCCTGTTAGGGAGGACCCTTCGAAGGAAAAGTCTTGCCCAGAGCTCCTAGCTTCACCCGGACCTAAGCTGGATGAGAGATTAGCCCAGCCAGATGTTTAACAGGCAAAGAGCTCTGACCAGCAGGAGGGAATGGAGCTGCAGACGAACCAGGGTTTAGATTCCAAAGTTGTTCTCTCCCTATTTCATGCACCAGAGAGGGCCAATCAGGTAGGGTTTCAGTTGCCTGCATGCAATTTGAACTGATTGGACCTCATTGACAGAGTGCAATTTGCACTGTTTGGCCCTCATTAGCAGAGTGCAATTTGCACTGTTTGGCCCTCATTGGCAGAGTGCAATTTGCACTGCCTGACCCTCATTGAGAGAGTGCAATTTGAACTAATTGGCGCTCAGTGATAGAGTGCAATTTGAACTGACCGGTCCTCACTGGCAGAGTGCTATCTCCCTGTTGGCAGCACACCCCCAGGACCAATCAGGTAGGGAGTGACTTGGCTTGCACAGCTTCAACTTTATAATGTTTAGTGATGATAGTCTAAACCTTTAAAGGTAAAAGTGTGAGTTTTACACTGGCAACAAGCCTGAAAAAATTCTGAGTAACAATACATATAACTTTCTGGATCAGATCAAGGTCCACTAGTCTTGTTTCCTTTGCAACAGTAGCAAGCCAGATGTCTCTTTGTAAACTGGTAACAACATTCTGTTGATCTTAGGCCTTGACACTTGGCATTCAGATACACATCAGATTCTTCTGTTCATGAATCATAGAGTTGGAAGGGGCCATACAGGCCATCTAGTCCAACCCCCTGCCCAATGCAGGATCAGCCCTAAGCATCCTAAAGCATTCAAGAAAAGTGTGTATCCAACCTTTGCTTGAAGACTGCCAGTGAGGGGGAGCTCACCACCTCCTTAGGCAGCCTATTCCACTGCTGAACTACTCTGTGAAATTTTTTTTCCTGATATCTAGCCTATATCGTTGTACTTGAAGTTTAAATCCATTACTGCGTGTCCTCTCCTCTGCAGCCAACAGAAACAGCATCCTGCCCTCCTCCAAGTGACAACCTTTCAAATACTTAAAGAGGGCTATCATGTCCCCTCTCAACCTCCTTTTCTCCAGGCTGAACATTCCCAAGTCCCTCAACCTATCTTCATAGGGCTTGGTCCCTTGGCCCCAGATCATCTTCGTCGCTCTCCTCTGTACCCTTTCAATTTTATCTATGTCCTTCTTGAAGTGAGGCCTCCAGAACTGCACACAGTACTCCAAGTGTGGTCTGACCAGTACTCCAAGTGTGGTCTGACAATGGGACTATGACATCTTGTGATTTTGATGTGATGCCTCTGTTGATACAGCCCAAAATGGCATTTGCCTTTTTTACCGCTGCATCACACTGCCTGCTCATGTTTAGTTTACAATCCACAAGTACCCCAAGGTCTCGTTCACACAGTGTTACCTAGAAGCGTATCCCCCATCCAGTAGGCATGCTTTTCATTTTTTTGACCCAGATGCAGAACTTTACACTTATCTTTATTAAACTGCATCTTGTTCTCATTTGCCCATTTTTGCATTGTGTTCAGATCTCGTTGAACTCTGTCTCTATCTTCCGGAGTATTTGCCAGTCCTCCCAATTTGGTGTCATCTGCAAACTTGATGAGTAGTCCTTCCACCCCCTCATCTAGATCATTAATAAATATGTTAAAAAGTACCGGGCCGAGCACCGAGCCCTGAGGTACACCGCTACTCACCTCTCTCCAGTCTGATGAAACACCATTGACAACAACTCTTTGAGTGCGGTTCTCTAACCAATTCCCTATCCACCTGACTATCTGAAAATCCAGATTGCAGTCCTTCAATTTATCCATCAGAGCATCATGGGGAACCTTGTCAAAAGCTTTACTAAAATCCAAGTAAATGACATCAACAGAATTTCCCCGATCTAGCAAACCTGTTACTTGGTCAAAAAAGGAAACCAGGTTGGTCTGACAGGACCTGTCGGAGACAAATCCATGCTGACTTCCTTGGATCACCAAATTGTCCTCCAGATGTTTGCAGATCGCTCCCTTTAATATCCGCTCCATTATCTTCCCCACAACAGAGGTCAGACTCACTGGCCTGTAGTTTCCCGGGTCATCCTTCCTCCCTTTTTTGAAGATCGGAATAACATTTGCTCTCTTCCAGTCCTCCGGGACATCTCCAGTCCTTAAAGAGGTTCCGAAGATGATGGACAAGGGCTGTGCAAGTTCTCTGGAAAGTTCTTTGAGTACTCTCGGGTGCATTTCATCCAGACCAGGGGATTTGAACTCATCCAGTGCAGCTAAATGCCTCTCGACAACCTCTCTATCCATGTTAACCTGCCACCCAGACACTGTTCTTTGGCTATGGCCATCTCTAGATGTGCCTAAACACTTTGACCTGTGGGAAAAAACAGATGTAAAATAGGCACTAAGCCTTTCTGCTTTCTCTGCATCTTTCATTAGAGTTCATCCCTCCGCACCCAACAGTTGGCCTATTGCCTCCTTTACTTTACGTTTGCTCCTCACATAACTGAAAAATCTTTTCTTGTTACAATGGGCTTCCCTGGCCAATCTTAGCTCACTCTCAGCTTTGGCCTTTCTTATGATTGATCTACAGTGCCTAGTAACCTGTAGGTACTCTTCTTTAGACGTCTGTCCTTCCCTCCATTTCCTGAACATTTTCCTTTTCTTTCTTAGTTCCTCTTGAAGTTCTCTGTTCATCCAAATAGGCTTCTTAGAGCTCCTGCAGTGTTTTCGTCTTTCTGGGATAGTCATTGATTGAGCATGCAATAGCTCTTGTTTGAGTAGCGCCCACCCTTCACATGCCCCCTTCCCTTCCAGCATTCTCGTCCATGGTATGACGCTCATCATGTCTCTGAGTTTATTAAAGTTTGCCCTACGAAAATCCAACATCCGCGTCTGGCTACAAGCTTCCTTGGCTCCCCATCTCAAAAGGAATTCTATGAGGACATGGTCACTTTCCCCTAGGGTCCCCACCTCCTTCACCTCATCCACCAACTCTTGCCTGTTGGTCAGTATTAAGTCCAGTATGGCTGAACCTCTTGTGAGTTCATCTACCATTTGATAAATGAAAACGTTAGGTAGCTACTGACATACATACCTCTTCTCCATGAATCTGTCTAATGCCCTTTTAAAAACATCAAACCAGTAGCCCTCACTACAGCTTGTCGAAGTAAATCTATGTTGTTAATTAAAAAATTTGCTCCCAGTGATCATCACTGTAAGAGCCTTAGGATTTCAGCATGAAAACAGGATTAAACTCTACCCCCAGAGAGAGAGAGAGAAAGAATGGAAAGGCTGCACTGACACACTATTTTCACAATAGGAATAGGTGAGAAAGCAAGAGACTACCAAGGTTCACAGAAGCAAGCTGACCATGGGAAAAGGGGATCAGGTTGATTTAATCCTAGGTGGTTGCCATTGAGGGGATGCTGATTATACTCTCCAAGTCCAGCTTGACTCCCTCTTGCAGGCCACTGCAGAGAACGGTGTAGAAGAGGAGCCCTGTACTCCCATCCCTGGAACAAGGTCTGCAACTTAGGAAGGCTCACATTTTTCCTGTTCTCCAGCCCCTGGAATAGAGGTGCTGTTTCAAGGTGGCAACCACCTTCTAACAAACCTGACTGGGCAATATGCCTTCTTTATTTTTGTGGAAAATAAAAAGGATGCCACATTGGGGAAGAGTGCTCAGAAGAACCACAGGTTGCATGGCAAAGAGCAACATGTGGTTCCTAAACTCTCTGTATAGGTTTTAACTGTCAGTTTAATGTTGTTACATATGTATTAATTTAAAGGTATCCCCTGTGCAAGCACCGAGTCATGTCTGACCCTTGGGGTGACGCCCTCTAGCGTTTTCATGGCAGACTCAATACGGGGTGGTTTGCCAGTGCCTTCCCCAGTCATTACCGTTTTACCCCCCAGCAAGCTGGGTACTCATTTTACCGACCTCGGAAGGATGGAAGGCTGAGTCAACCTTGAGCTGGCTGCTGGGATCGAACTCCCAGCCTCATGGGCAAAGCTTTCAGATGGCTGCCTTACCACTCTGTGCCACAAGAGGCTCTATGTATTAATGTAGTATATCAAATAAAGTATTTTTAATGGATACAACCATTTTTTAAGTTTGAGGTTTCTTTAAAACACTGATCTCACTCATGTTTCCACAATACAATATGAAACAATTTTATTTAAAAATCTGTTTCAGTAGCTCCCTGAACATAAATATAAGGGAACTCTTCCTGGATCAGACAAAAAGTCCCTCTAGTGCAGAAGCAGCCAATGCCAATTATTCCAGCAAGAGAATAAAGCACCAGTCGTTCCTTGCTGCAGTCCTCTCACACCAGGAAACTTTTTTTTTGGGGGGGGGGGGACAGCTTGCTGTCTCCTTGACCCTTCTGCACTGGAACTGCAAATGCATCTCTATTTCTCTTTGTAATAAAATTTCAAATCTGATCTCAAAGCTGGATTCTGATCTCAAAGCTGGAACTGTGGCTCAATGTTTGAACTCATCTCCAGGCTCTGAGAGATGAAAGGGCTGCTTGGGAGGGGGGGAACTCTGTGGCACTGTGCCCACAGAGGTTGTGGGATGCCAATCTCCAGTTGGGCTCTGGAGATTTGCTGGAATTTCATGTTATTTCCAGACAACAGAGATCAGTTCCCCTGGAGCAAAGGATTATATGGGAGGGGGGGACTCTCTGGTTTTGGATCCCATGGAGGTGCAGGGATGCCAGGCTCCAGGTGGGAAACAAAGAGAAATGTTGTGTGGCAGTAGCTGCTAATAACAATAAGCATAAAATAATTCATAAACCTGTCAGTTTCTTCCTTCAATGAAAATATTTAATGGATAGCAAAATTTGTTTGAAGGACTGAAAGCATTCCCCATTCTTTATTACATTAAAGAAAATACTCTCACTAGTAAACATTGGTGACTTTATTATTATTATAATAATTCACAAGGTTCCAAAACCCTTTCACAAAAAGGCAGACGATGAACCCCTTTGAAGTAAAGCTGGACGAAAAGCCTATTACTAGCACTCAATATTTATATCACTTGGAAACTTGACTGCAGTATATGAGTTGCATATTGGCCTGTGGCCTACAACCATCACAGTAGCGAAGTTTTGTTATCCATTTTGGAAGCTTAAACTCAGCTTGACTTTTCCTCTGTCTAATGCAGTTCAGAGAATAAGCAATTACTTGTAAGAGACCCAAATAATCACCAGAAAAAGCAACTGATCAGTTATGCTGATAAACCACAAGAAAAAGAATACAAATCATAATGGAAAGGTTTTGTTCCTCAAAGTAAAAGTAAATATGCGGAACAAACTCACTTATCAACTCAACTTACCTTTAAATCAAAAAGTGTTCCATGTGTGGAATATAAATAAAGTCTCAAATAAAAAGTTGCTTGAACCTTTCTCTCTTATACAGATACAACCTTACACAATAGTTCAAAACACTCATTCTTTGCACTCCCTTTTAAAATAACAAAGAAATAGAGGACTTAAATTTGTCCATTACACCAGTGGTCCCCAACCCCCGGTCCAGGGACCGGTACTGGTCCGTTGATCAGTCAGTACCGGGCCGCGGCTCCTCCTCCCCGGGGGCTGCCCTGCCACTCTGCCACCGGCTCACCTTTGGTGCTCTCCGGCGGCCGCCATAGCTGTGGCTCCCCCTCGACATGGCACTGCACAGCTGCTGTGATAAAAAAGGTTGGGGACCACTGCATTACACTACAGTCCAGTTCACTACACAGATATCTAACTCTAAGTGCAGAACAGTGTTTTCCTTTCACATTTTTAGAGGGTAGCCATGATACTCTTTATTTCAGCCAAATAAATAAAATCTTGCAGCACCTCAAAGATGCCACATGGTGCCCTGCTTTTCCTCTTATTCACTGAACTTAGTGATGCCTTGTGGTGGAGGAAAAAGATAGGGGGATACAGTTTTACTTTCTTCTGAATGGCACACCTTAACTTTAAATTTTGAGGTATTATTTCAATGAATCTTTCTGGTACCACATTCAACACTACTTGTGACTGTTTCTCCTGATAAACTCATGCAAAAGAAGTTTCTTCCACCATCCGTCTTACTGAATACTCTGAAAGAGAGTGGGAATAACATCTTTTGATGACAGAATTATGCCATCTGAGAAAGTGGCAGACATGCTCCACATTTCAGACTCTGGCTGAAAAAAAAAAAAAAAGAGGGAGGATATATTTTGCAGCTGTTGTGATCAAAAGGCACAGTCCCTAAAACTACTGTAAACACATTTATCAGATGCTGACAGCTGGGATAGAAGTTCCAAAATATTCTACTAAGTTCACAGGCTGTGCAAGTGTTTCATTATAAGAGACAAGAATGACCATAAGCACAGAATTTATATTGAAGCATTAATGCATTCTTCTATGGTTGCATCTGCAAATATCCAAGGTCCTATTCAAGGCCTCATATCAGCTTTCCCACCACTACCCTCCTTATTACTTCAGTTTGGCAGCATAATTCAGTAATTCAGTTAAGTGCTTTAATTTGTTGACAACCTATTTCCTCAATACTTAGTGTTATTTTGGAATAGCCATTACTATGGATTCTAGAGTCACTAACATTCCACAAATAGTTCTTTCCAGAGATTTTTTGGAATTGCTTTAATTATTCCATTTATATAGAGATAAGCAAAGCGTTAGCATACGTTAGTAAAGCATTATCATATATCATACATGGAAATAAGAATAATGAACATTTCCAATCACCACTCTGTATCTCCTTTTGTCATGCCAAGTTTTACTATTGTACAATATAGCAGACATGAAGAATTATAAGAAATCAGCATTTTTTTCCTGCCTCCTGTACTGCCTAGATTCATACATTAAGGTTTTGTAATTGGGTCAAAGGTAAATTTATGGCTAAGAAGCTCAAGCAAATGAACAACAGGAAATTACAAAGTGTTAGATTACTTTATAATGAACCACTGGCCACTCTGCAAGGTAGACAAAACAGAACTTCTTAGACCTGTAGTCTCAACCATGCCCCATTAAACATGAGTGAAGTGAACCCTCCTTCAGTCAGCTTGCAGCTAGATTTCACTGAAACCCAATTAATGATTAAAAAAAACCTTTAAGGGATATTGTATCAAGACACAGCCACCCTTAGCTTAGCCTATAATATTTCAGTTGGCTGTTAATGAACAGGCTATTAAAATAATACAATTAATGACATTAGGCAGTAAAACAAAGATTTCCAAATTACAAGTTTTAGCATGTTTCATTTAAGGAGCTAATAAACAGTTCTGGGTGGTATGGGGGGGGGAGAAAAAGAATGAATGTATTAACTTAATTACACCATACCTTTATTCTTTAAAAGGTGGATGTCTATTTTTTTATTAAAAGGATAGCCTAAACTATAAAATATGAAACAGTGAATAAAAACTTAAATATCAATATAAAAATTACAATTTTAAAAAAGAACAATATTCTTTGCAAAGGTCTAATGGAATAAAGAAGTTTAAATGTATTTCCTACAGTTTTTAATTTTTTAAACTTTTGTATGTTTTTTATAAGTTTATATGCTTATGTTCACTGCCTTTTGTTCACTGCCTTTTGGACACTGTGTGGAAAGGCACAATAAAATGTTTTAAATAAATATAACTTAAATAATGGGACAAAGAAACAGGCAACCCAGAACACAGCCCAAATTGCGAAGCCACTTTAGAAGAAGCAAACTGGTGAAAACAAATCCTACTTCAGATACTGTCGAGCCACACTGAAAATACCTTAATGCACAGGTCCCCAAACATGAAATGGCTAGTATTAGAGAGGTTGTAGCTTTTGATCAGTTTTTTGTGGCAGTCAAGAAAGCTTTCAGGTAGCAATAACAACATCTTCACTTGCTAATATTTTATTTATCCAACAGGAACAAGTTTTGCTGGGCGACTTTCGTTACCATCTGCAAGTCTTTATGGGATCAGGGTCTCTGACGGGGAATCCAGTAGAAAAATGCATAAAGCCAATACAATTGCTTTTATTTGGTATGTCTGAAGGTATTCTGGAGGCAGCAGGTGCTAGGAAAATACCGTATGTTTTTTTTCCTGGATGAGATTGGGGGACTCTCATCTTCCCTGCGTCTTCTGGTTCTCCCTGAATTTATTTTCAGTCTTTGTAACAAGTGGCCCCTCCTCCCTTCCTTTTTGCTGGTGGGAGAGCCATTGGTGTGGCAGTTTCAAACAAACACATGCCAATAATGAAGGCAGAGTGAGCTCAAGTGCCAGTGACCCCTTAAGTTGCGTTTACTGTGTCTGAACTCCATGGGAGGCAGCTGGATCTCCCATCCCACCACACACCAAATTTTACTGCCATCACTGCTGCTCCATCCTCCCCTTGCTTTACAATACCGGAAAGCTGGAGAAGTGGAAGCGGTTAACTGCAGAGTTAATTAAGGGAAAAGGGAACAAAGGGAACAAAGCAATATGAAGCAATATGAACAGCTGTGAAGGAAGGAATAGAAAGGCGGGAGTACGAGAGAGGCAAAGTAAGATAAAGGAGAACAAGGAAATTCAGTAAGGGCTAAGAAGGCAGTATAGAAGATATCAGGAAGCAGTGCAGTAAGTGGAAGCCAGGAAACAAACTGTCAGACACCACAGGCACCAGCAAGTTTTGTGTTCAGTGTCACATTTTGAATCACCTGACATGTACAAATGATCTTCAAAAGGATCCCCATACAGAACAAATTACAGAGGTACTAGCATTTATCATATGTTTGATGGTTTCAATACACATGAGTGCTACACATCTGCTAAAATGTACTGCACATAATAGCTGCAATCTGTAGAAGTATTCTAGATAGTGATTCTTGAGCAAGGTGACTGAATGAGTGGTGGCTGTACAACACCATGTTTTCCTCGATAAAATGAATTTTTAGATCCTTTTCAGACTGGATTTCGACCTGGTTCTATCTGGAAGGTAAGTTTTCAGAAGGTATTGTTAAGGTGCTGCTGAGACAGAGGTTGAGCAAAATGGTGGCTCCCACCTTTGCAGTGCATTTCTCACTTTGCGCCTCTTGGCCCTATGAGCCTCTGTCTGTGCCTCCTTTCCCCCCACTGCAGCCAGTGCATACCATTCTGGGAATGCAATGGCCCAAACCATTGAATCTTGATAGGACTCACGGCCTCAGACCATTTCCACAATACCAGGATGTAATAATTTAATGGGTCCCATATCACCCAATATATTGCTAATCAATTCTAGACTGAATATTTCACCATTTATTTAACCTTCTCATTGAGCACACCTTGACAATTTTTTGCTAAGAAAACACAAGGCATGTCAGAATACTTCATCAGCCCACAGCATGTCCACTCTCAGTCCACAACCCATTCAGTTCCATTACTCCTTAATATTATATAGGCTTGGGAACCTTGTCTGCGATATGCCATTTGTGCATGCTGTTAATCTTGCCAGAATATAGAAAAGAGCCACTTTAAAATCTTGTATGTCTACTGCATATGCAGATTTAATATTTTTGCATTAGGTGCAAAAGAAATACAACATCAGATTCAAAAGTTGCATGCAATACTGGCGTCTGATCACTTCAAATTTACCTTCAAACTTACAGTTGTTTTACATCAATGAGGAAAGAAGAAGAAGAAGAGTTGGTTCTTATATGCCGCTTTTCCCTACCTGAAGGAGGCTCAAAGAGGCTTACAGTCACCTTTCCATTCCTCTCCCCACAACAGACACCCTGTGAGGTGGGTGAGGCTGAGAGAGCACTGATATCACGGCCCGGTCAGAACAGTTTTATCAGTGCCCAAGGTCACCCAGCTGGTTGCATGTGGGGGAGCGCAGAATCGAACCTGGCATGCCAGATTAGAAGTCCGCACTCCTAACCACTACACCAAACTGGCCAAGTTTAACCCTTTACACCCTGATTAATGATAATGCTAACTAAATGCACCTCAATCTCTAGAAAATGGTGTAAATCAGGGATAGAATCAGTATATCCCAAAGGGGCCAGCTGCCAAGGCCCAGATGTTCCATCAGGGTACACTGTCACTTTTGCTGATGTAGCTGCCTCGACACCTGGCTGAACATGTTGCCCAGCATCACCAGGGAAATGGTATCCAAGTGATACATATGGCCGGAGATCTCACAGGGAAGGATGTATGTTTAGGCAATGGGGAATGGTAACACAGGCAGATGAGCAGGTACAAGGGAAGAAGAGCCATTGGAGTACAGTTGTAGGGAGGTGTCCTAAGTCTAAGTCCCATCAATATATGAAACTGTTCCTAACATAAGCAACTGAATAGGAAAATGTTCCAAAAAAGTCTGGTCAGGCATTGGTAAACTAAAATATCTAGAGATAAATTATTAATACAGCCTTCCCAGTATAATACCTTTCCAAATTAAATTTGAGTATCTGAGTATATGCTCCTATTTTCCAGACAGCATCCACCAAGATTACACATGGTGTTACTTTGTATTTCCTGAGTACAGAATAGAACGGCATAGTGCTCATCCTACATGCAATTATTATATACCTGGAACATGTAAATTAAAAGGCACTTTCTCCTTTACTAGCATGACTATTACTAAATCCTTCTCAGTTCTTACCCAAAATACTTGAGATAGTCAACATTCCCTCCCTGATTATTGCAAGGTCACATTAGGCACATATATTAAACTGCTAACATTTCTGTAGTACTTGGGCACAATAATTTATTTTTCAGCTCTCCTTCTGCATGGTGCTAAATGTTATTTTGCCTTCATGTTATCGGTGCTACAAGTACATTATGGCATGCAGTCCAATAGTTTCTTTAAACACCATGAAGAACTTAGACTTCCAACATTTCTTTTAAAGTTTCAAACTGTATCATGTGCTTCTAAAGCTAGCTTTGGCTCATGTCAGTAGTTATACCAAATTTACAACAGAATAAACACTCAAAAGTTAAGGGGGATGCTATGCAGAAACAGACAGGGAGTTTGGAAATGGTGCAATCAACAAAGCAAACACTCTGCATCTGTTATGGGAACAAGCCAGAGATCAGGCCTTTTTATCATGTTCAAGTGGAATACCTAGGGTTGGACATTGTACCATGCTGATAGAGCATCTTGTTGACAGCAGGGTTGGAGCATGCACACAGGGGTTCTACAAGCAAATAACTATTCCTAGGTTGGTGCAAGCTGCTTTTACAGAAATAAACATTTGTTCCTGGCTTGAAGCAAATTCATTGGGTGGGGGCAGCCAGATGGCATCAGCTGTGCGTGGCATAGGTATATGCACCTTACCTCTGGGCAAAATGTGCAGTTCATGAATTAAGTTACCCTCAAATAGTCTATTACTGCATACTCACCAGTCCCGTAAGCCAAAATTTAGCAAGGAAAAGAACAGAGTGAGCATTCCCTTTAGGCATCTGATCCAATACAGTGTGTTAGTTAAAACTGCGTCCCCATATATTAAACTACAGAACATCAATCAACAAACCTGCAAGTAACTCAAGAAAGTGACAACTACTATTTAAGACTGAAACTTTGTGGGGGGAACTACAGTTAAACCTAACCCAATACCATATACAGCAAAACTAAATTATTAGATACAATTGAACACAAGTATGGCATGTTTCTTCATAAGCAAACATAGGTGCTAGTGATTTAACACTTACCTCACTCTAACATGTCCCTGAATTATTTTTAATTAAACCAATATTTCCAAAGCCACAAAAATGCCTCCTAGCAAAAGGAAAATAATTTCCAAATGCAATATAAATTCTGCACAGTCAATAGCTATTAATACATGAAAGTGGAACAGAAATTTAGCATTTGGATGGCACAATTTAGAATACAGGCAAGCAAAGTGGGAAGAATCATTTATTTATTTATGGATTTTCAGCCTGCCACTCTCACAAATGACTCATGGCAGGTAACAACCATGTGCATAAAAAAAAACATACCCCCCCCCCCACATACACACACATATATAAAATCTAGCATCACAAAAGCTGGCAGCAGAAATTACCTCCCCCCTGCCAACCAGACAGCCTTCCGCCTCAGAAGAGATGGAACGTGGGTTCACACAATGTTCTGGCATAGCCTGAGGAGGGGCCCCTGATCTTACTTGCTCTGGCCTAAACCAAAGACCTGGGGGAAGAGCTATACCTTTGCCATACAAGGTGACAAGCCAACATTTTGCCACATTAGATATACAAATTTTCACTCATATTCAACATGTATTCTACTTAATAACCAAATATTATTCTCCACATTGAAACATTTTGAAAAAATGCTTAATGTTAGTGGGGGAAGCATATAAAGCTTTGAATAATGGACAATTACCTAAATATTGATATATTTATTCCTTTTGGCCTCCTATAAAGAAGTCAGACATTCTACTAGGATGTAATGTCTATTTCAGTGTATATGACTCATACCCAGGACCAGCAGCTCATGACCTGTACATTTTCCAGTACCACTATAACCTGGAACTACATTTTTAGAAAGATTTCTCCCAGTAATTTCATCTGTAGGACACATTTATAAAACGACACTATTCATTAAAGCATGTCCCCGCCCAAAGAAGAAGAGAAAAACAATCACTTTCAAATTAGAGACCACAGTCATAAGCTATTTTGCTAACCATACCATTATCTATGCCCAATGCTACTTATCCTTCTCATCAAGATAAAACCCCATCAACTGGAATCTTTTCTGTTTTCTTCCATATTCCCTTGAAGCGTTTTATTGAATATAACTGTAACAAACAGGCCTCTTTGAATGAAACTGGGAGATTCGATATTTCCATGAATGCAAGCAGGAGAGTTTTACTTTTTCTATAAACATTAACTAAAGCATTATAAATATTGCAATCCTATCCCTCAGTTTTTCTTATACACTTAAACAAATACAAACACAATTATGGAATTGTGATTTTGTTAAGGATATCTTAACACTATGACTTTCTGAAGGCTATTACGATGCTGTAGATTTTGTAATCCTAGAATGCCTTTCCTTGGCTATTTCCTAGTCATATTTTATCATTTTAAAACCATTGCCGCTCCTTATACGTATACACTTAAGGCAGCTAACAATGCAAAACCCAGGTGAAAGGACACAAAGTATACCAATTAACACTTTTTTAATGTACAGGTTTAAAACACAGTTTTTAAAGTGCAGATACATAGATCTGAAACTCATATATTTGCTGGCGTATAAGACTACTTTCCCCCCCTGAAAAACATGCCTCCAAGTGGGGGGTCATCCTATACGCCGTGTGCACTTCAGTTGGGATAGACACAGCTGCCCATAATGGCCTCCCAATGCCCGCCCACCTCATTCTACATTCCATCCAGTATTGCGTGGTATACAGCGCGGCCGCGGTGGGTCATCAGCATGGCTGCGGTGAGCATCAGCAGCGAGACAGGGGTGCCAGCCTTTTTGGCGTGACCGGCCCGTTCTGCTCGACAGGAAGCAGCGGCGCCCCGGCCCGCCCCTTGTCCACGCAGACCTCACACATGCGCACTAGTGCCGGTCTCAGGGAGATGCAGGGGTGGGCCGGAGGCGCTGCGGTTGCGCTGCGGCTGCGCTGTGGCCGTACAATGGTGACAATGACAGGTACTGTAATGTAATGTAACAAACTCTATATTTTGAGTGGAAATGTTGGGGGGTTGTCTTATACGCCCAGTCGTCTTATACGCCGGCAAATACGGTAAATACTATATACTGCAAACAGCAGCCTCTCTCAACTTTTTACCATCATTCTTTAGGGTCTGAGAAACTCCAGAAGTTGTGTGATCATGCAGAATATGGTTGGGAAGCAATACACACACACACACGCACCTAGGGCCCCTGTCCTTCCCACCCCCTCCAGGCCCATTGATGGCCATTTGAGGGGGTCATATCACCTGATAACTGTTTAACAAATTTAAAAAAAAATATAATATATATTGGTTAACTCACCCATTCAGGAAACCCTTCCAGGGCTGTCAAGAAACCCCAGGATTTCATAACTGGAAGATTACACAAAAAATACCTGAGAACTCAGCCCAAGCAAAGGAGACCAGGATCGAGTATATTCACTTCAATATTTACATAAACAATGCAGTAATTTAAGCATTGTAACTCTAATGTTAATATTCTGACGATTCTGTGGTTGAATCTGCTTAAAAAAAACAACTTCAAATTAAACACGCTGAACAAATATTGGGGAGGGGGAATAAGAAAAAAATACCCCTACTGAGAAAAGAAGCACCACAGAAGAGAAAGACTTACAGGACAACAATAATTTGAGTTAAAAAAGAGAGGTCTTTCAGAGAAGAATATAACATGCGTAAATTTAGACTACTGCTGAGTGCAGTTGGTGATGTTTATCTAGAGAATTTCTAATTTATTGTAGAGATTAAATAAGTCACTTAAGGAACATTCAGTCATTCTTGCTTCAGGGAGGCCAGAAACTGAGCTGAATGTGGTAGGTCTGTGCAGGGGGTTGGGGAGAGACAAGAAATAGTTGAGAAGTGACAGCCAGAGCAGATGAATCAGAAGTAAACCAGAATACTTTGTAGCATCACTCTTTTAACAAGACAGCAAAAGTTGAATAGCCTTAAGAGAAAGGTTACGATTATCTTCCATATAAGAATGTCATTCATATAGTTTATGTAGGAGTAAATCCAATCACAGGTCTAATTATCCTACATACTGAAAAGAAGAGAATAAATTTTAGATTCAGTTACACAGACATGTCAACAACTTACTAAAAAGAATGTACTTTGTATGGTATGCATGAGGTTAATATTGGGTAAAGAGTTATTACTAAAAAAAACATTTATTTAGAATCTTTTTCAGGCTTCATCTCCAAACACCTGCTTAACGCAGCTCACAAAATAAAACAAACCAAAAATTAAAATAGATAAAAAGTTATCACTGACAAAGAATCTGCCATGGTATGGATGTAGCATGAAACATAGACCCAAAAGCAAAAAAAAAAAAAAAAAAATTAGAACAGAACATAAGGTAAAGGTAAAGGTATCCCCTGTGCAAGCACCGAGTCATGTCTGACCCTTGGGGTGACGCCCTCCAGCGTTTTCATGGCAGACTCAATACGGGGTGGTTTGCCAGTGCCTTCCCCAGAACAGAACATAACTAACAGTAATAAACAGCATTCATAACACTTCAAACTAAAAGCTTTTGGGGAAATTTTTTACCTTGTACCTGAAGGAAAGTAAGATAGGTGTCAGTAACCCATGGGGGCAGGGGGGCATTCTAGATTACTGGAAGAACAATATCAGTGTTACAAAATTACTGTATTAAAAACTTGAAAATTTCAGGAATAGCATAATGAAATGGTGCATAAAAAGAATGACTGCATAAGGAAGAATAACAGAGGAGATCAAAGGAGTACACAGCCAATAGGTTGCATGATGTAGAAGCTGTTAGTTTAAAGAAAGGTTATTTTTCATGTATATTTTGACAGATTATCACTGGAAACAGCAGCCTTTCATATGACAAACTCCTGAAAAACTAAAGTGTCTAAGACGCCAGACATTCAAGACATCTATCATAATGCTATATAAAAACAATAAACATCCAAAATAGTTACAGAGCTATTAATGTTCTACATATTCGACATCATCAAAATATCCTTAGGCAAAGTGACTATTGTTGAACACAACATACTGGGATACTGCTGTTCTTATAAATAGTAACACTATATTTGCACATTTCTAAAAAATGAATTAAAGGTATCTCTCACAAATTTACCAAGGACAGGGCTTACTTATTTAGGACAATATTACATTTGATACTATAACAGGCTGTAGCAAATGAAAAAATAACCCTACCAGATGAGACAGATACAGATCAAACCTCATATACATTTTACAAATATGTTACTTATTCTGTTATCTGCAACTGCACTGTTCCATGTGCATGAAGCACACCTGGTATTATAAAAACTCTGTATATATTGCACAATGCCAAAGATCAAACTGTTATCATCATTGTTATAAAATGACAGGAAGCTACCTCACACTTGACATTGTATCCCTTTGTGCAAGGTTGCTCCCTTTCCTTTAAAAGATAAGGAGAGAAATGAAAGCCAGAAGGTGCAGTGCCAGGTTGGCAATACAGCACAGGCTCCACATCAATGAGGAGGATGAGTGCTTGTAGGAACAGGGCTAAGGTGGCTGGCAGATGCTTAGCCTGATTTTTAAATGCAGTTTAAAATTACAAGACTGAGCCTTGCACACACATATTCCTGCTTTCTTTTAGTAAACCCAATTGTCTACAATTATTTATTTACAGCCTTTTTTCTTCCTGAGATTAAAGGCAGATTACAAAATGAAAATATACTTATAAGAAAACTTAATACAATATGACTACAAATAAAGAATTAGAGGACAGTAAGACTTGGGGTGGGAGGAATCCAATTATTTTATCTCACTTCCATTCCAACTCACCAGACTTTCCCCTCACTTTTTGGCCCCTCCTTAGCTCCTAAATCTTCCAGCTCTTTGGTGCCATGTCCTTCTGCTGAGTTACACTGTGATCACCCACCACCACCCACACATGCACACTGACTTATTTTCCTGCTAAGGCTAATGGGTCTTCAAAAATGGCTGGAAACTTTTCTCCAGAAGTAATCTTCCTCTTCTGTCATTTGGTGGGCCAGCAGGGTGGAAGGAGAATCACTGGTGGTGCAGTGACGTCACTTATAGCATGATCTGGAAATGATGCCATTATGTAGAGTGCTGCTTAAGCATTCAGTCAAAACTCTATGACAATATTCCCTGCTGCTTCTGCAATGATACTTTGTTGGTGGGGAGGGAGTTACCTACTCTGAACCCACATGGGAATGATTCGCAGAAGGGAAGAGAATAGCTTTCCTGGTTGATTAAAAAAGAAAGGAGTGATCATTTGTGCTGTTTGTGCTGCCCTACCCAGATACACCTGGGGGGGGGGTCCAAGTTACTACACCCTTGGCTAAGAAGCCAAGTCCCAAATAACTTTCCAGTACCTTAGTCAGGTGCAGTCTGAGTTCTAGTTACCAGCCAAGTGGATCTGAGTCCAGAGGGTGAGAAAGAAGCATAGTCAGAGAGTGAGCCGAGGTCAGGAGCAAAGTCAGAAGCCAGGTCAGAAGTCGGAATACGAAAAGCCAAAGTCCAGAGTCCAAAACAGGAGTAAGGAACCAGTAAGTGAACAGACAGATCTTCACTGAAGCAGGTCAAGACAGGAACTGATGTCCAAGCTGACGGGTAAGTTAACACACAGTTGCACCCAGAAAGAAACACTGTACCGCCCTCCTTAAATGTGACCTCCAGCGGGGATCTAAACAGCCACACCTGCAGCCTCAGGCATCGCCATCCAAGCACCCTCACCTGAGCCCCAACTACCTTGACAGAGCACCATGAGGCAAGCAATCTGGAGGTACTGTGTCAGATCAATCCACTGGTACTGCCTCCTGGGCCCTGGTGAGCTCTCTGAGCTCAAGGGTGCACTGAGCCTGGTGGGGGCGATGCTAGCAGAAAGGGCAAAGTGTCTGCCTAGCTAGGACCCAACTGCTTGTCCTGCTCAAGACTCAGATCATCATCATCCAGCGCTGCCTTCCCAGCCACATGCTCTGATGGCAGCAGCAGCACTAGCACCAATGAGTCCTCTGGCAGCGGTGACAATGGCAGAGCCAGTGTGGGCATGAAATTGTGTGAGGGGGAGCAAATGTTCTGAAAATTGACTCCCTCATTAGCTGCTTCGTTTTTTCTATTGTTTTTCCTGTTGCTCATGGGGCTTTCAAAGCAACTCTCAAAACAATGCATCACAAATGTGATTAAAGCTGTTATGTGCAATTGCATAACCTAGATCTGTGTTTTGTAGACTCCCCCCCCCTTTAATTTTAAAGTGCTTATATTTTTCTGCACTTTATCTTGAGTGTTACAGAAAAATGTTCTCTGTGTATACTTGACCCCATTCTTTCAGTTTATCAGTACACAAGGAGGACAGGTTCATAGATCTATTGATGTGATCACAAACTGCCTAAGGCAAGGAATCGTACAAACAGTGTAGTAAATGGAATTACAAAAGTAACTGAAACAGATGTTGTGCATCATTTCTAAAGAAGCCTAACCTGAACCCAGGAGATCTAAATTATTGAATAGTCTCATATGTTCCATTCCTGAGCAAGGTGATTGAACTGATGGTGGTTGGACAACTCTACATTTTTCTGGACAAGGTAAATTGTTTAGATCCCTTCCGTCTGGATTTAGAACTGGTTATGGCATGAAAACAACCCTAGTGGGTGACTTCCACCAGGAGATGGGACAGAGGGTTACCTGTTCTGGGTGCTGTTGCAATCCTGTTGAAGGAACAGACCTGTAATCTGGAGATAAACAGCTGACAGCTGTGGACAGGAGTGGCTTCTACTAGCTTCTACAGGTAAACCAGCTGCAGCTTTTCCTAGGCAGAAAAGATCTAGCCACTGTGCTGCATGCCCTCATTACATCTAGACTAGATTATTACGAAGTGCTGCCCTTGAGAAGCGTTCAGAAACAAAAATTGGTGCAGACTACCGCAGCCAGGATGCTGACTACAGTGAGTCATACAGAGTGTTATCACTCCTGTCTTGAGCCATCTATATTGGATTCCAATTTGTTTCCAGGCACAGTTCAAATTGATGGTGTTGACCTTCAAAGCCCTATATGGTTTAGGACCTACATACCTGATGAACCACCCACTTCCTTATGAACCCATCTATTAAAAATTATTTATTGTACACATAAAACCACAACAGAAAAACATAACAGAATACCATCTGATAACAGATATAGCAACAAATCATCATAAAACAGTATTGTTCCAATCAGTGAAAGATACAAAGATGTAAAATTATATAAGACAAAAACAGAAACCAAATCAAAAACAAAGGATCTAAAGGTGGGGATGGGTTTCCATCCAAGTTGGCATTCTTCATACATAAAATTATTGAATCCAATGCTAAACGTTATATAAACTTTAATGAAATATCAAGAAAGACAAAACAAGGCCGCCATCTGATTACAGAACATTCCTTAATGAAATATATTCCAGATATTCCTGGGGAGGCCTTTCGCCTTGGGAGGGGGAGGAAAAAGCCATCCCAGGCACGGAGGAGCGAGATCGATGGCTCTCCAAGCCGGAGACCACGCTCCCCCGTGCCTGGGAAGGCCTTTAGTCTTGGAAGGCTTGCCCCCCCCCCAGGCTAAAGGCCATCCCAGGTGCCAGGGAGCACGCTCGCCGGCTCCGAGAGCCCCCCCATCGCGCTCCCTGTCACCTGGGAAGGCTTTAGCCTGGGGAGGTTAGGAGACAGCCCTTCCAAGATGACCAGGAGCCTGATCACCGCCTCGCTGAGGCAGCGATCGCACTCCTGACCGCCTGGGAATGGCTTCACCTTGGGGGAGGGTTTCGGGGGCCCCAGCCCTTCCCAGCCGCCCAGGCAGCGCTGCCAGGGTGGTTGGGAATGTCTAGCGCCCGCTGTATTTTTTTTACAGCGGGCTTAATTATTAGTATAAGTATATACAGGTAGTATAAAAGCCACCAGTTATAAATCCAAATTTTAACAGCTATATTCAACAATCAGTATGTACTTGTCATTAGAGCTGCTTCCATACAGCTGAGAAAATTTCATGAAATAGATTTAAATTAACTCTCTTTTTTACTAGCAATTTAAAAATCAATCCACCCTGTCATGATACAGGGGTCACATTTGTTATACTATGGAACTATGTATGTTACTACAATCATATTTGAACACAGGTATGTTTAAATTTATTACACCCATGCTACATTTATTTATTTATTGGATTTCTAGACCGCCACTCTCAGCCAGGCCAAATATTTAAGAAATTAAAGAATACAAGATATATTTCTATAATCCACTACTGTTTATTTTTTCCTATTTCAGACCACAAATTTTATTTAATAAATAAGCTAACCACACTTTAAAAACCTCAGTTGCAAATGGTACCACAGTCAATGGGGTAGGAATGAGTTACTAAAAAAAGGAAGACATAAGGATAATTGCCACTAGACAGCATTTGCTTTCCTATAGGTACATTACTGATAGCATTATATTCATACGAAGTACGTGTTACACTATTACTGTATATATCAATGTGTAGAAGGCAGCATGTGACTTAAACCCTCCCAGAAAAACAGCTTCTTGGCTGACAGCACTATTAGGAGAGTATTTTAAACACCATTTCCCCCCAGCATAACCTAACATGAAAATGCATCATCTGCCAAAACAATGCAGTATTTCATGGTAACAGGAACAATCCTAGTGCACCACTCAAATTAAGAAAGGTAGAACTGATATCTCACTGCAACCCTTTCAAAGTAAACTAAGCACCAGAACTTATAGATGTTTCATGTATCAAACTATACTGGAGAGCCAGTTTGGTGTAGTGGTTAGGAGTAAGGATTTCTAATCTGGCATGCCAGGTTCAATTCTGCACTCCCCCACATGCAGCCAGCTGGGTGACCTTGGGCTCGCCACAGCACTGATAAAACTGTTCTGACCGAGCAGTGATATCAGGGCTCTCTCAGCCTCACCCACCCTACAGGGTGTCTGTTGTGGGGAGAGGAATGGGAAGGCGACTGTAAGCCGCTTTGAGCCTCCTTCGGGTAGGGAAAAGCGGCATATAAGAACCAACTCTTCTTCTCTGCCAGCCTCATTAATTTCACACAACAATCTTTAACCGCTCCTGGCGAGCAGATAAAACAAATCCCTAAGGGCTATTGGGGAAGAGTTAGGGCGGGCTCTGTCCGTGATAAAAACTTGGAGGGGCGAATCAGGAACTGCGAAGCTCCTCCAAGGGCCAAGTGGCCAATGGGGAGGCGCACGAAGTGCCTTCCAATTGGCCCCACAACCAGGACAGACCAAAATTCCATTCACCAAGCCCAGTCTGGCTGCCAGTCTGCTCCTGACCACCGCAGGGAGAGGAGGTCAGTAGGGCTGCCAAGGGGGATGAGAACACAGGCTGTGCCAGCCCTTTTTGCACCAAGGCTGTCCTGTCATGTCCAACTGCATATTGCCTCAGAACCCTGACAGAGCTGGCAGGTGGTCCCCCCCCCCCTTCAGGCATGCTGCGAAGGAGCCTCTGACAGGCCCTGACTGAGGGGAGGGAGGCATTTTCCTTCACAGAGCAACGCAGGGGAGCCTGAGGGCCTTCCTTTTGAGGGGGGGGGGACTTTCCCATTCTGCCAAACAGTTGCCTGACAGGGAGGCCACAGAAAAGCCCCTTCTCACTTAAAATACTGTTCTGCCTGGAGGTTAGACACAGCCAAGCCATGTGTCTTTCTTCTTTGTAACTCTCTGCAGATTTGAGGTCACTGCACAGCATTATTCTGCAGAAGAAAATGGCTCTTTTGTCTCCTGCTTCATCTGTACAACAACCCTGTGCAGTAGGCCTCAAGTCTTTCAATTCAACAACAACCTGTGTGGGGAGGCCTTAAATGTTTCTTCTCTACCACAACCCTGTCCAAAGTAGCCCTTTCTGTCTGGGGAGCTGATCTTTATACTCTGCAGGTGAGCTGTAATTCCAGGAGCTCTCCAGGCCCCACCTGGAGGTTGGCTACCCCTGGGTTGGAAATATTCCTGGAGGTTTGGAGTTGGGACTTCAAAATCGTACAATGCCTCAGAGTACAGCCTTCAAAGGAGCTATGTTTGCCTGCAGTTGGTAGGGAGTGGTGCAGGGGTGTCCCTCCTGGCCTATGGGTTATGGCCAGCTCTTACCAGCAACTGGTTGTATTCTGGGGTGCAGACAGGCAGACCAGCATCAGTCCTGTGAGTCTGGAAAGTGCAGGAAGATCTAAATAAATATTTACAGCCTGAAACTGTAAATAGAGAACAAGTAAATGTCTGGAGACACATGGTAACTGAATGACTTATTGTCCTGGCAAATAGTCTTGGCCTGGCAAATAAAAAAACAGTATAAAAATCCTTACTAAGGTCAAGACTGCTGTGCACAGAGAGTCTTCCTCTTAGGGTTGCCAGCTTCTCTGTGAGGTTCGCAACCCCACCTCCCTCATGGGGAGTCTGCTATGGGGAGAGAAAGGGAAGCCGAATGGAAAATGCTTTGAGACACCTAAGGCTTGCTGGGTCACTGCGGCCCATGCCACCACAACCTCCCACACAACACACACATTCAAACCCATGCCCTTACAGAATGGACAACTCCTCCCCTTCCTCTTCCCACTGCCAAGCTCTAGCGCCAGTTGTATTTTTGGATACAATGGCCTTTGCCCCTAGTTAAGATATAATGTTTGTTAATATCGTTCCTGATTTTGGGAGGGGGGGGAGCAACCTTTTGAGAGGAATGCTTTGTTGAATTAAATAGTCTTTTATTTCTGTTATGGCTTACACGTATGTCCACCTATTTGTTGCTCCAGGAAGTATGCCATTTTTCAAAAAGTAATTCTTATCCCCAGGAACAAGGGAGAGGGAGGTGGGAGCTAGGCTGGGACACTGCAGATGACTTTAGCATGTTTGAGCCTCCATACCTTCCTTCTGCTGGTTGCCTGCTGGTTACTCTCCGGTGGATAGCACTTTTTAGGGTGGTAAATCCACTTTGGGGGATTATCAGAGACGATGTAGTGAGCAGTCAGTGGGCCAGACGCTGGATGTGGCCGACGTCATGTGAAGGGACTGGAATATTCAGCTTGCATTTGACTGGCATGATGCTACATTTAAGGGGGTGGAAATCTCCTATTTTCTCCGGACTACAATCAATACCATGTGTGATGAGCCTCGGCCAGCAAGGATTTTTATGACCAGGGTGAGGTGGTCGATATAAACATATCATATCATCTGATTAATTTTTAATTTTAAAAATTAACTAATTCCCATCCAATCAACAAAACTCTTCCAGGGCCATTGACAAACCGCAGGGGTTCACAAAATCCCTGTTGTGAAAGCCTGATCTAAACTGTCAAAAGTTCTTCTTGCCAGCCTCAGAAGATGCGAACAAATGAGATGTTTTTGCCTGACATGATGAGGGCATTTTCTTCAGCTACCCAAATATACTGAAGTACTCAACATAAGAAAGCAGAATTAAATAAGTAAATCCAGTTTGTCCACAATTCCAGAAAAGTACAATTGTATGAACCCCAAAGACAAATCCCCCCTCATCAATTCATTATTCTGTAACTACTTTATCTGCAAGATATTTTTTTCTTTCTGGCAATACTCAAAAGAAATAAGATTGAATAGTAACATGTGAATGCTCTTGGGAAGAAGCAAATTATGAACTTAATGAAGCTCTTAAATTTATATTTTAGTTTAATCCATGCATCTATAAAACATACTCTAAAGTACTATTTCATTTTCATTGTTGTGTTATCAAACAAGGTAAAGTCATAGAACAGTCATTAAGAAATAGCTACAATGAAATTCACTACTTATATGAATTAAAACCAAATAAAAACCTAAAATACAGCAGGACAATGACCTATAAAATCCCTGCAGATATACTGCTGTTGAGGATAATTCCCAGTTCCCTAAAGCTTCATTTTCAGAGCAGTTCCTTTGATTCAAGAGTTAAATGACCGTCTGCAAGATTATAGTTCTTTCAACCACTTCATGCAAGCTTTAGTTATCAAGTGATCAGTCACTTATTAAAGTGTGTATTAAAGTGTGTTCTTTGTTAAAGTGTGTTTTTTAACATGTAGGTTACAACAGCCATGACAATCATAAATCAAAAAGCAGAAATTACGTGTCCACGAGTGTTGTAAAGTTTAAGCCAGGACCTTCCAACCAAGATTGATGCAGTTAGGAACCTGGAGGCCCCTTGGCCGTCTCAGGGCCTACTTTGGGCCACTTTAGCCACTTTCCTTAGCCAGTGTGAACAGAGCTCTGACAGCTGTTCAGCATACCACATGCTCCCTGGAACTGTGCCCCTCTTGGCTGCTGAAAGCCAGATATGAGAGGATGCAGTCCAATTCTGGGACATTATTAACCTATCCTTGACAACTGAGACATTCCTGGAGAAGTTAAAGAAGGCAGGGGTGAGGCTGCTTTTGAAAAGATCACGCTGATAAAACTGACACAGCCAACTACCACTCAGTTTTGCATTTGCCTTGCCAGGGAAAGGTAGCTAAGTGAGCGGTTGCAGACAAACTATGGAGCTTTCTAGAGGAAACATTGGTCCTTGATCCTTTGCAATCCAGTTTAAGGCCTGGTCACAGAGTAGAGATTACTCTAGTCACTATGACAGATGATCTCCAAAGGAAACTGGACCCAGGAAGGGTTGGCACCACTGTTCCTTTTAGAAATCACAGTGGTGTTTGACACAGTAAACCATGGGCTACTCTCCCAGCACCTAGCCTACATAGGGATACAGGATACTGCCCTGAAGTGGCTGCAGTCCTTTCTCCAAGGTCAGGAACAAAAGTTGGCAGTAGGAGAGAGCACCTCCTAGAGGTGTGTCCTAACCTGCGGGGTCCCACAGGAAACAATTCTCTCCTCAATGCTATTTAACATCTATATCTACCGTATCACCCAGTTAATCCAGAGTTTCAGGCTAGGGTTTCACCAATAGGTGGATGACACCCAGCTGTATCTATTAAATCCAGCTAAGACAGTGTTAAATCCAGCTAAGACCGTGGTCCTCTGGTTGGGTCAATGACTTCCAGAAGGGGCCCTACAATTACCAGCTCTTGATGGGGTCCAATTGGCAACTGTAACCACTGTCAAGATCTTGGACCACACATTATGGAGGCCCAGGTCACAGATATTGCATGCCAAGCAGTTTCCATCTACGTCAGGATCCAAAACTGGATCCAAAATTCATCGGCCTGACTCTTCACAGGAACGGGATGGAGAGAACATATTCGACCAGTACTCTTCCAACTGCACTGGTTCCAAGTTGAAGACTGAATCAGGTTCATGGTATTGGTACTCACCTTTAAAACCCTAAATGGTCTGGGACTTCCAAACTATTGGGACTACCTTCTCTCCTATGTCCCTCAAAGGAGCCTTCACTCCAGCTCACAAAATATGTTGAAGATCTCTGGCTCCAGAGAGGTAAAGATGGTCTCCACCAGAGCCAGCCTGGTGGAACAACCTCCCAATTGAGATCAGGATCCTGCAGGACTTAAAACAGTTCTGCAGGGCCTGCAAGACTGAATTATTTTGGCAGGCCTACAGTTGAGGCCCATGGGACACCAAGGGTACTGGCCTCCCTATATGCACACTTAGTTACATATTGGTAGTTAACATTATAACATTATAGGCCACCAAAATAACTGACAGGCACATCATCATTACTATTATTATTACTACGATTTATTACCTTGCCACTATCACACAATGTCTTGCAGTGGGTTACAATAAAACCATCAAAACCCCCAATTACATGTGAGACCAAGAACCAGGCCCAGTGATGAGACAATAAATAAAAAAATAAGTCCCACCTCACCCACTTCCCTCTTTCCCCAAGCACCAAAGGGGGCCAAAACATTCAATGGTGCCAGCAAGCAGGTGAATGTTCAGTTTGGAGGGGGCCTAGGTCTTCCATGCCGTTCGCCCCAACCAAAGACCTGGCAGAAAAGAAGAAGAGTTGGTTCTTATATGCTGCCTTTCTCTACCCGAAGGAGGCTCAAAGCAGCTTACAATCGCCTTCCCTTTCCTCTCCCCACAACAGACACTCTGTGAGGTGGGTGAGGCTGAGAGAGCCCTGATATTACTGCTCGATCAGAACAGCTTTATCAGTGCCGTGGCGAGCCCAAGGTCACCCAAGTGGCTGCATGTGGGGAAGTGCAGAATCGAACCCAGCTTCGCCAGATTAGAAGTCCGCACTCCTAACCACTACACCGAACAGATCCTGCAAAACCTCCCCACCCCCTACTCCATAGGAAGGCATAAGCTCCTAAGGAAATGAGAACTAGCTGCAAGATTATATATTACAACACAGGATTTTAAAATTAACAGTTTAATAATTTTAACAATTGCAACTTACTGTTTTTAAGATGACTTGAAAAAATGGGCTGAAAAAAGGCAGAGCAGGCCAACAAGCAATGTGGGCTACCCAGGCTGGAATGGCAGAGGGCATGCAGTTGGCATCTGACACACTCCTGGCTGCGGGGGGGTGGAGAGCAGTGTGCAGCACTTACCTTTCCAGCAGGCTGTGCTATGCACCATGTTGGAGCGCAGCAAGACAGCCCTCCTCACCTTCTCAGCTGCCAAGAAGGCAGGGAATGCCATGCACTGAAAGGGAGCATGGCCAGTCAGCCTCCTTCACCTTCCCAGCAGCCAAGAAGGTGGGGAGTGCCATATGGTGGAGCACAGCACTTCAACTGGAAATATTCTGTATGTAGAAAGATCAAGAGGCTTGCAGCAGTGTGCATGATACATAGTCTGGTGTACTTGATTTTAATTTATACACAGAAGAATCTCAAGTTCTGTACAGATGCTATTCTGGGAAACAGAGCAATTCAGCTAGAAACAGCAGCACCAAGGAACCAGAAATCTATTTTTAGAAACTAACTGTTATTAATACAATTCAATATGTATCAGAAAAGTAGTTAGAAAAGGAATTTCAATTTTCTACTAGCCTCTTTCAAATTTTATATAAAATTAATAAAGACTGTTCATTAAGTTAGCAGCACACTTGATCCAGTTACATCTGGATCTTCCATAAATACAGAGAGCAACACTCTATTACTGACCATAAAAGGTCAGTGTGCATGTTTCTCAAGTAGAGAGTGAGTGAGAATTTACAAATGTATAAATACATGCCATTCCTTTGTGCTCATATGCCCTCTTGAAAGACAGCCAGAAAAAGCAAGTACCCCCAGGTCAAAAACAATAAATTTCTTCATTTGCACAATGAATAGTACTAAATCTGTTTTCACATTATACTATTTTAATTCTATTAATATGTGAGTAGAAAATGCAGTAAAAAGCATATCAAAATATTAAAATGTTATACTTAAAATATCTGAATAGCTGATCTGTAATGTAAATTATAAGGAAATACAACTTTGTCCAAACAGACATTTGATCCTCTCTTGTTTAAAAAACCCCAAAAATAAATATAAAACATAACTGATTTTCTGAAACTCCCAATTGTTTTGTTTTAAGATCCCTGCAGCTTAGCAATTGGACGCAAGCATTAGTGTGGAGTTGATACAGACACAATTTTCATACAAGGTGGAGCCAAATTTATCATATTCTTGTAGGGCATTACTTCTTTTTAGTGATTTTCCTCAAAACAGTCAAAATAGACTACTCTTTTAAAGTACAAAGGAACTGGAAAAAGATAAAACATAATTCAAAGAGAACTGAAAGGGATCATCTGGTCCTACCTCCATTCAATGCAGGAAATCCAAAAAAAAAGTGCATTCCTCACAGCGCAACATCTACCTGAAGTCCTCTACTGAGGAAGCATTGTTCTCCACTTCTACCACCATTGAGTAACTGCCTCCATTAACAAACAGTTCTCACCTTTTTTTGAGAAATCTATTCTCCTTTAACTTAAAACCAGCAGGATCAGCAAAAAACAACTATTTGCTCTCATCTACATGAATTCCCCACAGGTATTTGCAGTGTTCAGTCATCTTCTACAGACTGAACATCAACAAGTAGCATCAACCTTTCTTTTCCCCACCTTTCCTTGTGTTCCAGGACCCTGATCCTATCCATTACCCTTATCTAAAACCATTTCATCTGGTTCATATTATTCTTAAAGCCCAGCATGTAAAACTAGACACAGTATACTAAATGAGGTCTAACTAGCATGGAATAAAGAGGAACTGCAAGTACTTGGATACAGTACATTTATCACTTTTTGTATCCCATTCGTAGTGTTGATTCATGTTCAGCTTATAACTGACTGCAATCCCAAGACTCATTTCACACACACTACAGTCAAGCCAGGTAACTCCCATCCTCTAACTGTAATGGATTATTTTTGCCTAAATGCAGAATCTTTTTTGTCTGTTAAGCTTCATTCATTTCAACCATTAAAAGGTCATTTGAACTTTCATTTCAGCTTTATAAGAAACTATTGATTGTCACATCAGAAAATTTGATAATGAATCCCTCCCCCTCTTCATCCAACTCCTCAGCAAAAAGCATTGAAGAATACCATACCAGGTCCAAGAGGAAACCCTGCAACACCCCACTGAAAACCCTCCTCCACACTGATAAATATTCTTATGCTTCTCCAAACAGGTATAAATCCACCTGGCAGTACTACCATTTATCCCACAGTTAATCAGTTTACAAAATGATCTGCAGAAGTCAAAATATTACCTCACTCTATTCCCATAATCCAATAGAGGGGGGAAGTAAGATTACTCTTGAAAAATCCATTCTAATGGAATCACTGCATTATTTCAAGAGGCTTACTGATTAGACTAGCCTTTTTCAACCTTTTGACCATGGAGGAGCCCTTAAATAATTTTTTAGACTCCAAGGAACCCCCGGAAGTGATGTCAACCAGCCATTCCTCCCTGACGCACCCCAGAAGTGACATCACTACCCACACCCTCAGCCCTCCTTTTTTCCCTCCCCTTGCCTTTACTATTATTATAGTGGCTCTACCTCATGCAGGCAGGAAAGAAGAAAAGGAACTGAAAAGACAGCCTAGATCCCACCTCCCATACCATGGCGCTTCCTAGCTCACATGGACACCAAGGGATCCATGGACCCGATTGGGGATCCCTGGATTGGATGCCTTAAATTATGTTCAAAAATCTTTCTGACATCACACTCACTAACAAGGCTTCCTAGATTGTCCTTTTTGAAGAGGAAACATTCTAATCCCATGGTACCTCACCAGTCCCTAAGGTCTTCTCAAAGATGAAAGATTGAGAGTCTAAGTATTGTTTTATAAACTTCATTCTACCCCAGTTTTCTCCCCAATTGAGAAATGAAGTGTTCTACATCATTATCTTCTCCACTGTTTTATCCTCAAAACAACCCTGTGAGGTTTGTTGGGTAAGAATGTATGAGTAGCCCAAGGTTATCCAAAAAGCTTTATGTTAGAGAAGGGACATATTCATATATCTAGGAGTCAATATTACAAGACAAGTGAAGACATCTGAACGCCACGGATAATGTCCATCTTCAAATACATTCTGTGATATACTGTCTCCCATTGGCATTAACTCAGATTTTATCCAGTTAATCAAATCACCAGAAATATTAATCATATTCACAAATACATGTATGGCAGACTGAAGTTTTAAAGCAATAAAAAATCATCTGCATAAAGAATAGTTTACATTTAAAACACTTATGTACAAACCTTTGACTATTACTACTAGTAGTGTATGAGAAAAAAATCATTGTTTTTCCAAATTCATGTATATTGGACCTGGAAAATATCAGTATTCCCAAAAATTCCTGATTCCCAATACAAGTATGATATTAAGATTCAGTAAATATTCCAGAATCTTGAAATTTTTTGGGTTCCGTTATATCCTATGGTGACCATTAAAGTCAATGGCAAATCCATCCTGGGATATATTCATTGGTTTGGGGGAACGGAGCTGACACAGAGGCACAAAATTTGCAGCATAGATGTGGGAGCCTCTCCTCAAAAAGAATGTGCCCAGTGACACTATGCCAGTGCCCAAGCCCAACAGGACTAAGGTTAAATCTGAGAATCCCTGAAATTAAAACCGAGGGTGGGAGATTTCTGCAAGGACACAAAACTAATGCAATGTACTGATGCCCAGCAGCAGAACTCAGTGTCGAATTACTAGTAACCAGCATCAGAACCACAGGGTACCAACCTACTAGTGCCCAGCAGCAGAACCCAGTGCCATTGTGGCAAATGCTACTTCCACAGGACTGATGTCAAGCACAGAATCACAATCCAAGCGAGAGGGAGCAGGCTTGCAAGGACAGCAGAACCAATACAATAATGCACAGCAGCACAATGCAGTACTAGCATACTGGTGCCCAGAAATACAACCCAATGCCCATTGTGGCATATGCACAGAATCACAATCCAAGAGAGGGGGGGGGGTTTACAAGAACAGCAGAATAGAGCCCAGCAGCACAACCCTATGTTGTATAACTAGTGCCAAAAAGCAAAACCGAATGCCATTGTGGCAAATGCCACCTCAACAGGACTGATGTCAAACACATATTGACAATCTGAGCTGAAGCCAAACAATGAAGAAAAAATAAAGGGAACTTAAAAAGGCCTGTGGCCATTGGCCTCCACACACACACCTAACCACCACCAAGCCCAAAGAACAACTAACAGTAAAATAAGATTTTAAAAAAAGAACTGTTTAGTCAAACAGATATTACCTGGATTCAGTTTTGACAGAAGTCCTACACAATAAATAAACAAGGAAAAATACACACAAAAAAGGACACTTTTCTTTCTTTTATGAATATATTTATTGTATTGCCATTGGATAGGTCTGTTTCTCTCTGCTTGGTTTAAAGAACAATGTTCCTCCAACCCGAGCTCTGATTTGCCAAATTACCACAACTCCCTTCTGCTCTTTGGGAAACGGGTGGGGAAAGTTACTTCATGCATGAAGGCAACAACCTTGCAAATTGCAAGCCTGCTTTGCAATGCCATTTTCAAAAGCTCTGCAATGACTAGCTCCAGCCCCCTAAGTTCCTTTTGCTTTTGGGCTGCAGAGATACCTCTTCCCACTCCCTCCTGTTGCCCTGGAAACCAGAGCAAAAGATGGGAAATAGCCCTAGGGGAGATAGAACTGAAAGTCTCTCTGCAGTCCTTTAAACCTCGCTGCCAAACCATATCATGCAGCCAGCAATTTTCATTTTCCCTTAGCTTATTTAACAGAAACCAGAAAGGTGAAGATGGCACAAATGGGGAAGGGGAGAATGCCCTTCCGAAGGCAGGAACAACTTAACTTCTCCGAGCTTCACAGAAAAGACCACTCTTTTCTCTCCGATGGTATATTCCTCATCAATGGGTGTCCTGGCAACCACTGTAACTGTTCCAGGCATCCTGAGACTTATGCCAAGATCAGAATCTTCTTGGAAACTGAAGTGAAGCCTCAGCCACTACTACACAGAGAAGGCTAGCTATTTAAATGGTTTGTACATGGTTTGTAAAGAAGAAGCACCTAGAAACTTATTTCTCTACAGCTGCAACTACCATTAATGTCACCTTCAGAACAACCAACTTGAAATAGTAGAAGAATAGTTAAAGCTAAAATTTTACAGCAGTGTAGACTCCAAACATGGGATCAGGGATTTGAGTGGAGTCATCCAAGGAACACTAAGGCTCATGATGCAGAGGGCAAGAAATGGCAAACCACCTCCAAATGTCCCTTGCCTGGCTGCCATACAATCCTCAGATCCCCTGGCTACACTACACACACCATACAATAAATATTTTGTGACTGTGTTATATGTTCAGACTGTTTCATGTACTACCCCTGTAATGTTGTATGTGAACCGCCCTGAGCCGTATGGGAGGGTGGTATATAAATCTAATAATAAACAAACAAACCAATATTCACAAGGCTACACTGAAAGTGTTACACTATTGCAGGATTTGATAACAACTGTTGGAAGTGTCACTTGTGCATTAGCTGGGGATTCCAATGAACATATCATTTTACTCTGTAAGGAGCTAAAAGATGATGAGCTGATGAGCTTACATCAAATCAACATATGTTTGGAATAGAGCCCAAAAATGCTGCTGGAGGGAAATTACGTGAGCACAACTTGTTGAATTCTTAATAAAACTAGCTAAAATTCAAATAATGTATGTTTTTTCATTGATTTTCTTTGAAACATATTTATTGTCAAAAAATGCACTGAAAATACCTATTATAGGGAGGGAGGGCCAATCATTAAAAAGATTCCAGTCCGTATTTTTCTAAAAACCCACATTACTGGCCAAGAGTTATATATTTACCCAACTTACAAGCCCGTTTATCCCATCATCAGTCCACAGCAAGGCCTAATGGGCTTATTCTGAGTTGGACCAGACTAAGGCAGAAGAACTGGGTAATGAAGACAGTAGGCAGATGCATATGAACGTCTGCCTGTGGTAGCTCAATTTTTTGGTAAATAAAGATGAGCCCTGAGACAGGTTTCAAACCTGAGAACCCAGATTGGGGGCCTCTTTTAAAAAAATAAAATAAAGCAGGCCAAAAGTTTGTGGGGTTCTTCTGGAGCTTTTTTGGTCTGCCTGGCAGATGGGAAGATTTGGGGTGGCATGCAGAGAAAAAAACAATTGTCTTGTCAGCGAATATATTGCTTATAAAAACTTTTTAGATCTTCCCTCTATAGCTCTGCTAAACTGAACTGCCTTTTTCACTCCAAAGCACTCAGTTTTCTGCAACTTTTAAAAAGTTTCCTGTTTGTCTAACAGAAGCATATTCGGTGTAACTGATGATCAGTTTCAACTGGCAAAACCAGGACATTATTTACCAGTTTTTCTTCTGAACTAGCAGCAATTGCCAGCTTCCTCAGGCCCAGAATTGTCCAGCAACCCTAATGGAGTCCTCCTCCCAGTTAATGCAATGAAAGACTTTGGCAGGGCAGTGCAATGTTTAAGATTGTCTTGGGAAGCCCAGGTTCAAGCACATCATGAATCTCAGCGGGGAACCTTGCCCAGCCAGACTCCCTCAGCCTAATCTACTGTACAAGCTTGTTGCAAGGATAAAATGGCAGTGTGGCAAATTAAGTTCTGAGTTCCTTAATGGAAACAAACACATAAACAATGTTAAACTATTAATTATACAAAGACTGGCCTTTTTTACATCTTTTATGTAGTGAGAACTTAATACAACATCTTTCTCCACTCATGATATGTCTCATATTAAGGATTGGGTACTTAGTATTAAATGCTGTTTCCTATAATTACTCTTGTGATGTGGTTTGATATTACATGAACCTTTAAGGACACATGATGCATCAATTCTTTCCTGGCATTTGAGGCTTTCTTCCTCATCTTTGCAAATAAACTCTGCGCTCTTAAGAAATTCTGTATTCATCTTTCTGACCTACTAGTCATAAGCTGCTTATTTCCCAACCTAGCAAGTACACAATATACTTGTCACTTTTTCAACAAACAGAAAAACATGTTTTCGAAGACGTGTTTTTCAAAGACTGTCCAGGCATGTGTTGATAAAATGTATCAAACTAGAAACCAAATTGTAACCCCCCAAACAGACATTTCTCACAGTATTCTCCTGATCCATGACACCTTTTAATGCATTTGTTTGGCAGCAGGAGACTGAAAATGCTGTAACTGACAAGATGTTAAGGTCATTCCCCTTTCCATCACAATTTCATTACATGAAATGCTTCTTTCTAAATGTTTGTCTGGTAAGGCATCCCAGAGAAGCTACCTCCCATTCCCTTTACTCTCTTCTCCGTTTACTTTTCCATCAACTAATGTCCTTATTTACTTCTGATGATGTCAAGAGGACATGTTTTCAGACACTTAATGATTCTTTGGACCAGTGTTCATTAGGTAAACAAACTGCTTCAGTTCAACTCATCAGCTTACCAAATAGTTATGAATCTCATTTCATCATACTGATAACTACAGTAAAGCAACATCTCATGAGCATGTTTTGCTCAAAAGAGTAGAATCATTTAAGCATAAAAGCAAACATAAAAAAGATATTACAATGTATATATTTTTTAACCTTACAGATGAGAAGCCAACAACTGAATGAAAGAAGCCAGAAAATATAACATTGAGGGATACTAAAAACTGCCTCAATGAAAATCATAACAGCACTTAAGGAAAGAAAAATGGAATTTTGAGGTGAGGGACTGGAATGCAGGAAAACAAATGCGGAAACGGAAAACAAAGATCTTACAGCAAATAAGAGTAATGAAATTTTGGAAACAAAAGGCATTAAATCAAGGGACCAGATGTGGTGTAAATAAGTGGTCCCCAACTCCCGGTCTGGGGAATGGTACTGGTCTGTGGATCAGTCAGTACTGGGCCACGGCTCCTCCTAGTCCTCCTCCCTGGCTGCTACCTCTGGGGCTGCCCTGCCACTCTGCCACCGGCTCACCTTTTGTGTTCTCCAGTGGCCACTGTGGCTGGGGCTCCCCCTTGGCGTGGCACTGCGCAGCTGCTGCTGGTAGTGCCCCCCAGTGGGCAGTGGGAAGTCAAGGGCACCAGTGGAGAAGCAAACGGAGCAGGGGCTCATGCGGCGGCAATGTCCCTCGGCAGTAAAATTGTCAAGCGTTGACCGGTCTCAGTAAAATTGTCAAGCGTTGACCGGTCCCCGATGATAAAAACGTTGGGGACCACTGGACAACCCTGACATGGTGCCTTCCAAGTATGTTTAGAAACTGGGCCAGGTGAAACTTTTATCCAGCAGGGCTTCAGATTGGCTGAAGAAAACTTTTTAAATTCTTGCAACTGTTATAACAACACAACTGTTTCTAAACAGCTCATTCATTAAAAAAAAAACATCCTGCTAAACAGAGCTTTTTCCTAAAATGCTGAAGAGTTACTACTAGAGTTATGTATAACCTCATTCCCTAACATTTAGTGGTTGGCTCCACATCCTGCAGCAAACATTTTGTGGTTGTACCCAACATCCTGTGTCAGAATTCCAAAGTTACCTGCAGGTTCAGAATGTTGTGGATTTTTGCATTGCATAGCCACAACAGGAACAGCAGAATTTTAAATACTTATTTGAAATCACAAGATAGAGTCCTGTTCACCACATAGGGCAGACAACACCTATGCACAATCCCACCAAGGGATCGGCATCCCTACCCTGAGCAGCATTTTGCATACTGTTTAAATTGGTATTTGTACAGGATTTTAAGTGTTGTTAATGTTGTCAGAATAAAATTGTACACAGAAATTCAGTCAGTCAAATTAATTACTGATCTTGTTAATTCTGGCTCCATCTCTTGTTTGCCAGAAGCAGAAGATGCACTGTCAGAACGGATAGAGCCACACCCTTCAAACTACAACCCCTGTTATATGTTTGCATATGCAGCTCCAAGAGCACTTGTAGATTTAATCTGAAGGTTTTAATGACTCCTGGTGGAGTTTAGCATTGATTTAGTATACTTTAATTTTCCGAGATACAGATACATTTACTTTCCCTCATATTACAATAAGATTATGCACTTTGCCTATTCCTGATGGCCTAGGAACAGCCCTGCTGACTATTAGGTGAGACTGCTTAGGTGGAAGACATTTATTTTCTCATATTATTGCACTAGAGTAGCAGCTGCCTTTATGTTTCGGAACGACTACTCTTCCTACAAGATAGCAGCCCTATTGCAAGAAAATCCTACTTCTAAATAATATTTTGCCAAAAACAGGTACTATGTTTCCATGATCTCTCTCTTGATTTGGAGTGCTAATTGAAAAACAGTTCAGATGGCTCTTCGGCTGGCTACAGCCCATTCAACAAACTGGTGAATAGTCTCAATTTCCCAAGTCTACACTAATTTCTTTAAACATAGAAGCTGAGAACTTCCCCAATAACACTAGTTTTGAAGGACACACCTCATTTAACAAAAGTCAACAAGTACATGCCTAATCCTTTAACTAACTTTTCCTACTTTAGGAATACTCAGAGTTGGGATAGTCAAACTGTGGCCCTCCAGATGTCCATGGACTACAATTCTCATTAGCCTCTGCCAGCATTGTAGTCCATGGACATCTGAAGGGCCACAGTTTGACTACCCCTGACTCAGACATTCAATACTTTCTCTTTTAAAAAGAAGTATTTATATTTTCATCTTTGAATTTGAGTTAACTTTTGCTATGCAACAACAGTAATTTTAGGTTTAAGCATATTGTTACACCAATTTATCAGACTTTAGGTGAATCCCCCCCCCCAAGATTAACAAAACTGTCATAACACTACCACAATTATCGATTTGTTTAGAATGCTGCAAAAATACCACAATCTTTGGATTAATCTGTTCTTCACAGTAGTCAGTTTTAGTGCAATGAAACACATTAAATCCTCATATAAATGTATTTGTCACTCTTCATCTTAAGACTGGAAAATTATCCCAAGCCTCATTACACAAGTAAAATATAATCAAGACGGCTGTAAAATAACCCAGACTTGAATTAAGATTCCAAATCCATCAGTTAAACTTCTAGTAAATGACCCAATTTTCTTACATGACTCTGCAACTTTATAGTTTTTTTCCCATAAAGAAGTTATTACATCCATTCCCCTATTTTGTTGCAAAGTGTTTGAATGGGCTCCAGAACCACAACTTAGTTGAACAAGCTCTTTTCTAATGGAAGTGGCTTCATGTAATTTACCACTACCAGTGAAATACCTCAAACAGTGTTTGCAGATTTAAAAATACCTCCACTCACACATCAAAAGAATGTCCTGCTCCTTTTGTCATTAAAAGAGTTTGTCTACTATGAAGAATGAATGTTACTTTAAATACCATGATTTAAATCCAAGAGGCCATCATAGGCTGTCCTTTCAGTTTCCTGCTTCCAGAGGCAGCCCCCAGAAAAGACATCCCTGAAGATCAGGGTAGTTCTAAGTTTAAAAGACTGCTGTCAGAAAACGTTTCACTTGAAAGCTCAAGCAAGGTAATGTGATAAAATGCCAGTAAAATTCTGCTATGCTTCAACATCATCCCAAATGTTTACATTCCTTATTATCAGTAATACTTACTGGACTAGAACCTTTAATGTGAAATCCAGAGATGTGCATCTGAACATAGGAACATAAACAAAAGAAAACAAACCACTTAAAAGCTAACCTATGGTGTGCGCCCATCATTTCAATTTATACAACAGAAGAGTGGTCGTCGACAATAAAAGAATAAGAAAAAATAGTCCCTCTGCCTGAAAGATGCATTTTTTATTTGTTTGGGTTTTGGCATACATAGGGACTTGGGCCTTTAATTTTTTGGGCAAGTTCCTGGTGGGCTGCTGCTCTGGAGGAACACTAGCAGCCAGAATAAAGCTGAGTAAAGCAAATACTACAGTATGCCCAGGACTCCAGGTGTCACTTGGCTCAGCTTGCTCCAGGGCAGTTGTCCCCTTTCAATCCACCCCTCTTGCCAGAACCACAGAAGAACAGAAGGCATGCAACCACACACCTACACACACATCCCAAGCAACATTCCTTAGCCAGGCCACTGATCTATCAAGGTCTGTTATATCTATACTGGCTGGCAAAAGCTCTCCAGTTTCTCAGGAAAAACTCCCTCACATAACCTGATCCATTTAACTGGAGATATCAGGATTGAAGGTGGGATGTTCCATATGTGAAGCAGATACTTTATTCCAGTTGCCATTATACTACCCATTAGTTCATGTGTCTTCACCCTCATCTCTATAAGAAAACTCATTTTCTTCTACTTCCTCTGAGTCTGACATATGCCTGAAATCCAAGAGATTAGCTACACAGGATTATATGAGTGTTTGTTTTTTATATTTGATCTATCTATCATCCATCTATCATCCATCCATCCATCCATCCATCCATCGTTCTACAACTATACCCAAAGAATATGTCAGAACCATTCGGTGCTCGTGTAAAACACTGTCTGTTATTCCAGTCTTCATATTGTATGCAGCAGGCTCTGTCTTTTGGAAAGTGCCAATATGATTTGAGGATGGGAAGCTTTTGGAACTTTCATTAGTTTAGCTCACTGGCAAAAAGCAGTTACAGAACTCATTAGTTATCATGTGTGTTTCTCATTTAAAAGATAGCTTCCCACTGAAGCTGTGGACAAAGCAAGCAAAGAAGTGCTAAGGAGGTCGTTGCAGTCTTTAAGATAAGCAAATAATCTCTTCAAACGCCACTGAAACACCACATGATTTTTTTCAATTAATAGGCTGTGCTATTTCAGAATGTAAATGGGAGCCTACAGGACTGCTTCTCCGAATATGCCCCCAGAAGAGTCTTGTTCTGTCAATACAAACAGGCTAGTGGTCCCTGGTCCCAAAGAAATTTGACTGGCCTCAAACAGATCCAGGGCCTTCTTGTTCTTGACTTCTGCTTGGTGGAATGAGCACCCAGAAAACATCAGGGCCCTGTCAGAACTCACCGAGTTTTACATGGCTTGTAAAACAGAGCTCTTCCACCAGGCTTACAGTCAAGGCCAGTAAAACAGTTAATATCAACATCAGATTGGCCTCCTCCTCCTATATGGCACCCCACCCAGGGTTCAGGTTTTATATCTATGGTATTTTTAGAATTGATTTTAGAATGGCTTTAACTGATTTTAAATTGTATTTATTAGCTTATGTTGTTCACCGCACTGAGTCCATTCCAGCAGAAAGGGTGGTCTATAAATTCAAATAAATAAAAATAAATAAGAAATAATTATTTTTAATGTTTTCATACATTGGCAATATTCTACACAGTTGCCTACTGATTTAATTTCCTCAAGCCCACATAAGGCCTCTAGACAGATGTTAGTTCTCACATCTAGCCTGACATTCACATCTTGGACTTTGCAGCATAGATTGAAGGAGCAATAAGAAGGTAGCAAGCAACATACCTCAAATATCTTACTGGTAAGATACTAAGCATCCCAAATCCAAATTGATTAGGAATTACCATGTTAAATTACATCACATAAGCAGGTTGGTAAGAAATAAAAATATGTGGGAACAACTGATAGGTAGCCCAAGGCATGAGCATGACAGAAGAAAGATCTCACAATACACTGTCATGTAGTTGTAACCGCTAAATGGGACAGCATAATGAGCTATCCTGAAGTCAACACCAACTGCTTGGTAAGAAGGTAGAACAGGATGACAGACATTACTGGCTGATCCTCCTGTGCACACCTCCTTGAAAACTAGGGAACATAAAAAAAAAAAACACTGATACACAGCTTGAAGTCAGCGGAGAGTTGCCCAATTTAGGATTATTATTACCTCTAGACTCCAGCTCCTAACTGATCAGTACACCTCCACAAAAGACTTCACAAGTTTAAAAACTTAAGATAGCAGCAGATCAAACTTGTAAATGATGGGAATTAAACCCATTGTTCATCATTGTAATCACATGTTTTTATTCTAGGGAGTAAAAGCAATGTCACTTAGATCAAGTGAGTTGCTAGGCAAGCAGTATTCTTTAACATTGGATTTAGAAAAGTATTCTTAAATGTTACAGAATATAGAAACTTTCCAACTTGATAAGCATACTGATCCTACAATATGGTGGTGAGACTTCTTTTGCTTATTATATTAATTACCTTCTGCCTGTTGCATCAAATTAAACTGACAAGTGAAAACGCCCACATAAAATGAAGTTTTAAACTGATAAGCAATTATTTTTGAAATACAGTAAACTTTCTCCCGCGTGACCAAAATTTATTGTAAAAATTGAAAAAGAGTTTTACATTTATAAAAGGTAGAAATAGTAACATTTAATATAGTCACAGACAAGCATAAGATAACTTTGGTTTTTAAAATGCTGTAGCATTTGGCATGTAGGACAGTTTTGGCAAAAGAAGATGCAATACCAGGTACGGCTTGAAAATGGCCACAGCTTTATTTACATCACCTCCACAACAGAGGATTGGCGCAATATGAGAAAGGGCCTGACCTATGCAGGCTGATACCACCAAGTCCAAAAGGCACACAGAGTCCGTCATTGTTCCCAGCCGGGAACACAGATACCACCGCCTCTTGGATTCTCTAAGATGGGAGACGATTCTATTGTGGGGCCAAAGGGCACAGACCTCCTTGGCTGGCCCAGGGCAGCCTGGTCAAAAAGAGCCATGCCTGCCTACCTTGCCAGATTGGCTCCCTGCTCATTTTAAACTACCCCTTAATGAGGCCCCACACTCCAGGGAGTCCAATCGCACACTGGACTCCCTGCAAACAGACTCATTTTCATGCTATTTTCATGCTATTGGAACCCACTGTGACAAAAACAAACACCCAACATATACCCAGAACAACATGCGAAAACAGGGAAGGTGGGAGGGGTCTGCCTCCCAAGCACCCGGTGAAGAGGCGAGCCCAAGCACATGGCACCTTATAAAGGCACCCCAGGGCCTCGCCTCCATCATGCTGTGCATGCTGCCGCACGCATCAGCAATAGCTGCCATGGGGCCACCCAGGCTGCGTTTCTTCCTGCCTGCTCTCCATCATGCCAAATGGAGGCACGGTGAGTTGCTGCCACTTAAAATTGTGAAACTGAATTAAAAAACGAAAATAAAAACAGATTTTGTATTAGCAGTGCTTCTTTGCAACATGGCACTTTCCAAGTTCTATAAACACAATTTTATGAGCCTAATAATTTGTTGGCAAGATTCAAATTGCATTTACATTGCTTTCAAAGGTTCTTTACCTCTCAACAAACACATTCCTTTAACTTTAATTGTATTATATTTTCCAGAAATTGACATAGGTGTTATAAAAAAAAAAGAATTTTTCAAGCTGGCCTTGTGGACTTTCAAAATAGCTAATGAGTAGAATGTATGTGTTAAATGTAATTTTCACTGTTTAGTTGCTAACTGTGATAGATCCTTGTTTGTTTTGAACTAATCTACTGTACTGAACAATTTTATTGTGTGTTTGATTTCACGATGACCTATGGCCTAGTGCAATAAAGTTTGACCTAGTTTTTATGAAAAATATTCATACTTCTTTATCTTTCTTTCCTCTGAAGTTTAATTTAAACCTACAAGAGGAATCTATACTAACAGGTTATCATAGCTACCCCAACATTTAAACCTGCTGATAGTAATTCATTTTCTACTTTGTATCTGTGCTCTAAAAAAATCATAAGCCTTTGAAAGATTACAAAAACTAGTCATGTCAATATTCTGCCATCGTTTTATAAAGTTCCATGTTAAGCTTTTCCTTAATTTCTAAGTGAATTTGGTTGTAATAGTGTGATGGCATTGCTATTTTAACCTCAATAAAATATTCTGGACACCACAAAACTAGCTACTTCTAACAAATCAAGTTACAAATCTTGCTTATATAAGCATGATGGTGTCAAAACACATACACACACTATCATATATAATAGTCAAAAGTGGGCCAATCTGTGGATACATTAATCCACAGCCTGGGCCAACACTGACTAAAACCAGACAATTTTGCTAACTTGGAGATTCCCCAAATACATACATGGGAGGTTAAATCCCAACTCCAAATAAAATCATTGTCTGTACAGGAGGTGGGAGTTGTGGTGGACCCATCACCAAAGGCCAGAAGCCATGCTAAACTTACCAAAGACCACGAGAAGAAGAGTTAGTTTTTGGATGCCTCTTTTCTCTACCAGAAGGGAGTCTCAAAGTGACTTACAATCGCCTTCCCTTTCCTTTCCCCACAACAGATACCTTGTGAGGTGGATAAGGCTGAGAGAGCCCTGATATTACTGCTTGTTCAGAACAGCTTTATCAGTGCTGTGGTGAGCCCAAGGTCATCCAACTGGCTGCATGTGGAGAAAGAGTGGGGAATCAAAGGCAGGGGGAGAAGTCATGGCTGACCCTGAAGCAGCTGCAATTACCGGGAGGGGCAGGAACCACAGGGGACCTGGTGATAGAGTCTGGGAACTGCACAGGACTCACTGGCAGGGAAGGCAATGGGGAGAGCCAGAGCTGCACCAGGCTCAATGGTAGCAGACTTGATGGGGGGCAGGAGTCTGTAGGCAGCAACAGGGAGGAGCCATGATTATGAAGGTGAAGGAAATTTCCCACAAGCATTATGAGTCCCTACTTCTTTATACATAATTTTAAATCATTATACATAGTTTTAAATCTTAAATGATACACAGGAAAATACATTGGAGTCACATATGCCTAGTAGTTTACCCCGAAATAGTAAGGTTTTTCTAAAAAAAAACAAAAACAAAAACAAACAAAGACAAACAAAAACAGCCTTGTGGCATTTTGATAGGCTTGAAACAATCTGATACAGATCTGTGAGAAGTAAGATGGAAATTACTTGAGTTTTGGTGTGCATGAATGTTATGGTCATATTCTGTCAGATGATTTATTATTTTATTACAACATTTAACATTCTGGCATTCACGGGAAACTTCAGAGCTTTGATTCCTCACTACCACTGAAAAAGACTTAATTTTTTTTAAAGTCTGAGGTTTCCATAGATTGTAGATAAGAGAAACATTTCTTCTATTGTCTAGTACAGATTTTAAAATATGAATTAACTTTTATACTTAAATGCAGTCTCTGATCTGTCAGATATTTAAAACTAAGGATTACTAGTAGAATTTCTTGATTGCAGCTACTGAATTTACCCTGAGATCCCCTATAGCATCAGATTACACTTAAATGAGTGCAAAAATAAAAGCTGAAGGTATCTGTATTCTTTCATAGAAAAAAAACCCAAAAAATATCCTTCCATTGAAATCAACCACAAATTACTGAGTACATGCTTCTGAATTCACATGAATTTTTCATCATGATGAATTATAAATAAAAGAAATAAACAAGATGTTTTAGAGTGTATAACTTGAGAGTAAGAGAGACCAAGAAGTATAGTAAACAAATCAGATGGATGAAAAGACAGATTTCAAATGTACCAGAAGCTCTTGGGGTAAAGGAAAAACTTACTGAGGACACTTTTACACATGTTAAATAATACAGATCCACTTCAGCGACCATTTGCAAGTGGGTTTTGCCATTTCACACAGTAAAATCCAGTTGAGAAGTGTATTGAAAGTGAATAGCAAGGGTGAAAGCATGTGTGAAAGCGCCCTGAAACTCTTCATTTGAAACATTAGAACCCTCCCCAGCATTTTTGTAAGTAAATTTCTTTGTAAGGTCAAGGATACAGAATAATATAGTAACCCTTATAGCAATGAAGCGAATGATTTTACAACTGTGTGCCAATGAGAAAAGTTTACAGAAGCCAAAATGTGTAATATTACCGAATTGTCAGAGGGCATACAACTCCATCAAACAAAGCCCCATCAGATCAGAAGATTGTTCCCTAACTATAGAACCTGGGGACAGATCTTCCAGTTGTTGCAATTTTTTTAAACCACATTATTTTCATTCTTGAGATACTTTAAGTATTCCATTTAGAAAAAAAGAGACACATGTACAACTATGACATGACTATTCCTGTAGTTTCATTTTGTAATGCATCTGTGAACAAAAACATCGAAGCGCATAACTAAGATGAGCAGAGACTGAAATGATACTAACCTATTCATAATCACATTTTCTGCAGATAGCTACAATTCCAGATTAGGAAATAGAACTAAAACATATGGATTCTCCCAGCAAGTTCTTTATGGCTTTACTACACATCAAGAAAATAAGGCCACACCAGTGGGGGGGGGGGGGAGAACAAGGTGCAAGATAGTTTATTTGACCTTTTAAATCCCAATGCCTTGTCAGGGAATCTTAAGCAGAAACCTCTCTGGCTCCCATATTGGACAAATGATTCCCTGACAAAGTTTATAATGAATTACAATAGGAACCTAAAAGATCCAACAAACTTTCTACCTTGCACCTTGTTATTTTTTCCTTGACTACATATCATTCATCTCATTTTTAGGGGCCAAGCATGTTGCATTCAGGAATACAACAGGCACTAAATTGGGAAGAGTGAGGTAGAAGAACTCTGTGGATGGCCCTACCCCCAGCACCTGGAAAGGCTGCAGGCAGCTGTTAGGGAACTCAGCAGCAAAAGCAGCTCTTACGAAGCAGGGATCTGAAGCCTCCAAGGCTCGGAGGGAACTGGAAAGAGGAGAGGGTGGTCAGGGGTGGGGGACGGAAGGCTATTGGCTGGCCACTGGACACAGGCAACCTGGTTGGAGGAGGAGGCACTCAAGGGAGGGACTGCCACCCCGAGTGGGTGTTAAGCAGTGCTTAAGCCGTGAGACACACTCCTCCTCCAATCCCTTACAAAACTCACCTTTTTATTGAACCTATTAATTATCAACCAATGGTAATTTAGTGTTTAGTTACTGGAAATCACTTTACTGGAAATCAGAACTCAGACTAGGGAGTCCTCTGAGGAAGAGCAGAAAGAACCAACCCCATCAGCTGAGGAGGACCAGCAGAACCAGATAGAGCATAACACGACTGCAGTGCCTACTGACAAAGGTCCAGCAGCATCAGAAGTAATCCTGTCTGTATCTGCAATGGAGGCCTTGCCATCAGCCTTCACTGGGCAGGATCAGGCCCACAGCCCCCCTGGGGACACTGTGCAGGAATGGCAACAGCAGAAGGTCCAGGATGAAGAGGCCCAAAGGAGGCTAAATGCTCAATGGATAGCAAGTAACTCCATCCCAGAGCCAGAGAATGACAACAATAAAAGGCTGAGAAAGTTGGGTTGATGTATCCATCTGTCTACTGAGCCTTGATTGATCCATTCGTCCAGTTTCTGGCCTCCAGATCCTTACCTTCAGTTCCAGCTCCTAGTTGCCAGCACCTGTCAATGCTCCTGTTCCTCGATATCTAAGCCTGAGAGCACTGTTCCAGTGTGCCAGCCTGCAAGTGCACAACATTATCCTGCTAGGCAGAAATCGTTCCTACAGATCACCCATTTCAATATTTTTACACTATACAAGATCTGTTATAGTCATTGCTTTTCATCGCTGAATATGATGCATCAATCCAGATGGAACAAGGAACAAACAAAATGTTTTGCTATTCAGAGTAAAGTGTTGGTTGGGGCAAAAGCTACCAAAATGTATCAACAATTAGACACAGCACTTGTGGCCTTAATGGACATGGCCACAAACTAGGGAAATTGCCACTTCCATTGCTTCCCCTATGCCCTCCCAAGCATGAGTGAGTTCTCTCATGGCTTTTGCACCCAGGAGGGGCAGAGCCTGCACACCTGCTCCCACCTTAAACCACCTTCTGTATTTCTCTTCTTCCCCCATCGCATCTTTCTCAAGCTTGTCTGTTAACACAAGTAGTAGTGTCACTTGGTGACATCACTTCCAGGGGGCGTGACAGGGAGGTGTAGCCAGCTGGCACCACTCCCAGGGCTCTTCAAAGCCAGAAAAATTATTTCACGGGTTCTTCCATGGTAAAAAGGTTACACTAGAGACAGCCCCTTTAAAGGGAGAACCCAATCCAGCCAAAATTACTTTTCAGTTGAGGAAAATCAATAATTTAATTAATTCCTATTCAAGTCAGTCGATTTACTTTCATTCCCAGATGATGGGGAAAGCTGAATAAATGTTACCACCATACTGTAACTTTTTCTGCATTGCCTTTTTGTCTGTGCTTTCTGCTACTTTTGTTTGATTTTTCAAAAAAAACCAAAAAACTTTTGCATAGCCTCTCCAACAAAGGTATAGTATAATTGTCTCCCTTATCTAATAATTTAATAACATAAACTGAATTCCTGGCCACAAGTAGACTACTTCTGGCAACTTAACCATCCAACAAAGCTCAAAATCCCTTTCAGGTATTGACATTAGGAAAACGTTATTAGCAATGTACTGTGTTCAAAGTACAGCCTTACTATTTGAATACAATTTGCATATCAACAATCAAAATACAACAATGGTTTTAAGCCTTCTCATGCTAACTTCCCTATTAAGATGTGAAATAAAATTCCATCAAATGTTTTCAACTTGCAATTTAGTGTCATGAAAGCCACTACCAGAAGATTTAAAGTGAACCTGGAAGATCAAAAGAGTTCAAACTAAAAATGAAAGAGGTTATAATAAATCTAAATCCAAGTAACCATTACAGGGCTTCTTTGTGCTTTCTGTTTAGTAAATTACCTTTTCTTGTGGTTGTAACAATTATTACTGACCAACAATGAAGCTAGATTATTTATCAAGAATGACTTACATGAGAGCATTATGATAAAATGTCAACTAGTTACCACCAGAATGCTTAAACAGATGTACTACACTGTTTTCCAAAGCAGATATACAGGCCCAAACACCTATCAGTTTGACTTCCTGGCAGGAACTGGTAAAATCCACACATTCTCATTCTACTAACCACCTGAAAAAAATTACTATGACAAAACACTATTTCTGATATGAGGCAAGGTTTAAATAGACACACTAACAGAGATAACTGAAGAAGTTCTGATTCCTTATTAAAGGTACGTATCTATGCCTGGAACCTAATATCTAACATTTGAAGATTCTGCACAACTTAAACCATTTCAGGCACCTAGCATAATTTAAAACAGTTAACCACTAAATTGCCTCAATTACTAAAATAGCCCTCTGTATATTGAGCTACAAATTAGAAATTCCTAATTCAAATATAACCTATGCCAAGAAAAGATAGCCTTAGATGAGCCATGTGTTCCTCAATCTCAAGTCTCTCACCTGCTATCTGCTATATGAGAATAGTGACACAGTTTTGAGTAGTATAAAGATGTATATAAATATATATTAGTTGCATTGATCAGATCAAGAAGTTAGAGGATCAATCTGTAATCCAATGAACATTTCCTGGAAAACAAGCCCTAGGAAACTCAGTTGGACTTACTTTTAAGTAAAAAAAAACATAAGAGAGATGAGTGCATTGTTGTGCCAGTATACAGTGCTGTGTTGTGGGATTAGCAACTTGCCTTAAAGCGGCCAGAAAATTTTAACCTAGTTCTACTAAGGACCACATAGGCTTCATCCAGATAGCTTTTTCCACTCAACCTTACTCATTTATTCTCCCTATTACACCTTCATGAACGTTGTCCATGCAAGATCCCTGGCATAGCCTTTTGGCAATCTAAATGGATCCCCCACTCTCTCTTTCACCAGCAGAAAAACTAGCTGGATTCAACATTACGTTTAAGTTGCTGTAGAGAGTTAAAATCACATTAATTGTGTCAAGTTAAAAATTAGTCCCATTATAATAAATTAGATCCTCCAAATAATTTAAGCATTCATGTCACACTGACAAATGTATAAAGTATACATCACAGCAGTCTGTAATCTAGATAAACAGTCATAAGCAATACAATTAAAATAATGGCATCCTACATCACTTATTGAACATGGGTTTATTGAAAATTCCATGATGCTACTTCTGCGTACTCTCCATGCCAAGCTTCCATGGTATCTTCAGTACTTTTAATATTGTGAATTGTATATCCGTGAACCAAAAGAAATTTAGCTATCAATGTCATCTATGAAAGTTACCATAAACCATCCTACATCTATTGAGTGACAGGTTCTGATGCTTTCTTGTACATTTAGACCTTACTGCATCTTTAAGTACCAAACCCTTCTGTCAGAAGGATGCTCTCAAATAGCCTTTAACATGTGGAAAAACTGATTTGCATAGATATTTACACAGTGCTGCTCCAAATTCCTGGTTGCAAAGTAAACAGGTGCACCGTTTCAACAGGACTGGACTGAAGAAGTAACTATACTTCTCAATCACAAACCATACAATTCCACTGGCAGTGCAGTCCACAGACTACTTCAGCCACCATGTTTGTCCTCCCAACAAAACTAAGGCTGAAATTCTAAAAAAAACCTTCTTACGAAGTAAGATCTACTGAACTTGCTTCAGAGTAAACATGCTTAGGGTTATACTGTAATACCATGCCAGCTGGAGTATTAAACAGGACTATGACATATATTACTTTTTTCAAGTCACTGGTTAATCCAGACATTCTGTGACACTCTAAAATGTCCACTCCACAGAGGAACTTAAGATTTGATTCTCCAACCTTGTGCAAGGTGGATGCTTTTCCTGCTTGAGGACAAAGGTTAGTCTGATTAGTTCCTGTGGTATTACAGCTGGGTTTCTGACTCTTTTGATCACTTTCCCCTGGCCCTTTGCAGTTGCTCTGGTTAGAGACTGATCATCAAGGCTGCTCTTTGATCACCAGCTCTGGCAGTCTGCAGGTGCCATATGTCATCACATTAGGAACCAGCAACAATATGACTCTCTCCTGCTAAACTTAATAGCATGAAGCACTTTCCGCAGATCCATATATTTGTAAGAGGCTATTCAATTCTCTGTTTGCTTTGTAACAGCAGACAAAACATACAATGTACATTAAGTAAACCATTTTCCAAAATCACAGGGATTCCTGTTAGTTTGAGCCTTTCCTCAAACTGACATGTTATTCAATACTGTGTTCATTTTTTCCTACTGCAAAGATTTTTTTCTCTTCTCTTATTTATGCCTGTTTGGCTAGTTTGCGCCTAGATGAAATCACGTCTTTCTAGCTAAGGGGAAACTACTAAAACATTTTCCCCTTACATTAGCATACATCACTGGAAAACAGGGTATTTAATAGCCCAAGTTTAGGCAGCCTGCATTCATGGGGTGGTTTCATGTGGCATATAACATTTCTGCTTGCAAAGTAATGCTTTAGTGACTTCGTAATAGAAGATCAAGGGTGAAAGGCCTTAAAAATCTGAATAATGTAAATCATATGGAGTTCGGAGGCTAAGCAAATTACACACCCTGAAACTGCCCTCTGCATGAAAGAAACCTTTCTCCACTCTGCTCAACTCACAGCCCAAGGGACTTTGCATCTGAGAGTTTTCTAAACATTTCAGGTACACTTGAAAGCAAGGCTCATTTCCTATGCAGATTAGCTTGTTTCCAACACATACAAAATAGAGTTTATACTCCATCAACCCACACTATCAGACTGGAGGGGGGGAGAGTGATTCGATCAGCCACACCAGCAGCAACCACCACACACAAAGAGGGGGGGGGGGAGAGAAGAGAGTTAATCTGTTCTCTGTCTTTTAGCTTCTTAATTGGTGCCCTTTTACCTATCCTGCTCCAGTTAACGAGGTTGACAAGTTTCCCGGAGTGACATACTCCGAGTGAAGTCAGACCTGCCAACTCTCATTCATTATGGCTTCAATCTCCGAAAGCTCACTCTGCCGAAGGAAGATGCCCGCCCACCCACCCCTCGCCAAAGTGTGCGCGTTTCAATGCGATATTTACAGCCCCGCTCAACAATCTCCCCCCCCCCCCCCGGTCGATAAATACAGAAACAGCTTCTCGCTCGTACGTGGAAAAAAATCCCCCCCAGCACTAGGAAAGTTGTCACGGGCCGCTCCGCCACAGCCCAGCCCCCGAGGTTCTGCAGAAGCAAAGGGAATGCAAATCCTCCTCTCCTCGGCGACTCCTCCTTCCCCCGCGTGCGCTGCAACGACAACGCTGCATGTCTCCTAGACACAACAAAACACCGCGAGCCTGGACGGCGCCTTCCTTACCGTTTTGCTCCTTGCCGCCGGAGAACTGGAACTTGCTGCTCAGGTTCGATTCGGCTCGAGCTCCCTGCCGTTGGCTGACCAGGGCGAATGTCAGCCAGAGGAACCCGGAGAGGAGCATTTGGCAGGCTGGGTCTGGCCGCTCACGCACACACGTCGAAGCACTTGCAGCTCAAGCCCTCCCCGCGTCCTTCTCACCACCTCCACCTCCCCGCCAAGGCTGCTGCAGCACCGCTAGGGAGAGAGCAGCACTGAGCCTGCTCGGGCGGCAAAGAGCAGGGTAGTTTCCGCATAATCCCATCCAAAACTTTTTTTTGTCCCGCGACAGTCTTTGCCCTCCAGCGTCTCCAGAGTTTCTTTCTCGCCCTAAAGTTCAAAGCATAACCGGGGCTCTCCGGGCGGCTTCCTGAGGGCGCCACAAGCGTGGAAACAGCGGCTGGGAGAAGGAGGAGAGAAGGCTGGGGCGAAGAGAAGCGGCGGCTGACTCCGAGGAGCACCTGTCAGCTTCAGGCACCACAAACCACCCGACTAAGTGAGGGAAAAGGGGTGGAGGAAAGAGAGCCCCCTCGGGGAGGGAAAAACACCCACCTTCTCCCTTCTTACGAGGCAGCCACGCTGCCCAGCCAGCCAGCTCCTCCACCCCCACCCACCCCCTTCTCCGGACGCCCGGATTTTCCCCTGCTCGCTTTCACGTGTTACTGCCACTCTCCCTCATCAGCGCGGCCTGGCCCGGGGAGGAGGCGGTCGGGAAGGGGTGGGCAAAGATAATCAAAGCGAGCGAAGTCGCCGGCCGGCCGGCGGGGAAAAGGGGCGAGGAACCTCCACGCTCCTGCTGGCCTCTCCAAGCAGCTGCCCTCAGACCTAACGCGGGCGGCAGCGAACAGCACCTGGTTTCCCCTTTACGCCCGGGTCGGCTTGGCGACGGGGAGGGGCGGGAGCCTGCGCGAGAAACTCCCCGGGCCCAAGGAAGATAAAACACCCTTTTGGGCTCACGGCTTTCCTACCTCCGCCCTCCCCCCCCCCCGGAAAAAAGTACTTTCTGCTCCACCCCAAATTCTTGCGCGCCCTCCCGGCTGCTCAGGGCAGCTCTGGTGCTCGCAGAACCTTCTATGGTCTTATCACACAACCCAGTTCCCCGCTCTCCCTCAACTCGCCAAGGTCCTCCCTTTCCTCCGCACACACTCCACGGCCTGAACTTCCTCGCCTTCCTCCCTCCCTCCGCCCCCACCCCCGGTCTGGCGGGAAAAGGTGGCGGTGGGAAGAAGAAAGCTCCCTTCACGCCTCCGCAGGAGGGGTCTCCGCCGCCGCCGCCGCCACAGCAGCAGCAAGAGCGCGCAGGAAGCCCGGAGCGGCCAGCCAGGCGTTCTCGGCTGGCGTGCGGGGTGACGTTCGTTCGCTCCTGCTCGGGAGGCGGCAGCACCGGCAACGCAGAAGTCGTGCAAAGTTCAAGCCTGCTACTAGACGCTGCCTGGCCCTCTCGCGCGCGCGCCCCCGCCTTCACTGGCAACGCAACAGGTGCTGGAGAAGGGGAACGGACCACCGGGTCACACTCATGCTGAGCACGGGAAGCTGCACAGAAGAAGGCTTTTGAGCGTGCGCAGAGTGCATTTCTTCATCCAGGCCGCCGGCATCGCAACGCTTCGGGGGTTAAAAAAGCAGGGATTGGCTCGATACCTTTCTTTAAAGAAATAAGCCGATAGAAAGAAAGCAAGTTAGTTTTCGCAAATAGAGGAAATGCTCTTACGGAAGGGCGCGGGGGGGGGGGGCATACAACTGATGATGAAAATGTGGCTGTCCATTCAAATAAATATGCAACATTTTGATTTGTAACATTTGACATGAATGCCCAGTGAGAGAAGGGAATATACCTGAAGACCCATTTTATACAGTGTATGTCAGGAATGTCACCTAATGTGCATGGGTTCCACTGAAAAACTTAATTGCAAAGAAAATGCAAGACAGATTTTGAACAACCTGTCCTGGGCCAACCTGCCTTCAGATCCCTGGGCCAAGATAAACTGCTCTGAATGACAACCTCCACAGTGGAATGGTGGTCCCTCTTCTTGGGTAGTCACTCTACAGGGGAAATGTAGGTGAAATGGTTTCCAGTTAACTTGAGCTTAGTGGAAAGAAATTTCCAAGGACAATGACTGTAAGGAGACAGAACCAGTAGCAGTTAGGCTATTGCTAGAGAATGAAACCCAATTCAATCAGATCCAGGAGGAGGAAGAACTTCATCCATCCAGAAACATACTACTGAACAAACAATGTTTGAATTCATAGGACGTGAATAAAACTATTCTTTTAATTTTATTATCACTAAGGTAAAGGTAAAGGTATCCCCTGTGCAAGCACCGAGTCATGTCTGACCCTTGGGGAGACGCCCTCTAGCGTTTTCATGGCAGACTCAATACGGGGTGGTTTGCCAGTGCCTTCCCCAGTCATTACCGTTTACCCCCCAGCAAGCTGGGTACTCATTTTACTGACCTCGGAAGGATGGAAGGCTGAGTCAACCTTGAGCCGGCTGCTGGGATTGAACTCCCAACCTCATGGGCAGACAGCTTCAGACAGCATATCGCTGCCTTACCACTCTGCGCCACAAGAGGCTCATTTTATTATCACTACCATTTGAAAAAATAGATTCACACAGGTAGCTGTGTTGGTCTGAAGCTGTAGAACAATTTGCTGTTACAGCTCTTAGTATTGTGGAGCCAGCACAGCGTAAGGTGAACTTTTGTCTCTATGCATAAGGCCTTAGTTTCCCTAAAGCCGATCCAACAGTCAAGCATTCTCCATTACTGAAAGGTGGTGTTCACTGGCCAAGAGCTTCCTGCTCAGAGATAATAAATGTCACTCCATTGGACTACACTGATTCCCCATTGTCTCCAGATGTTACAAAGTCAGGGGTGGTTACTACAACTTTGATGCTACCAGGTCTGTTTCCTTTTGCCAAGCAGTTTGGCTTCCTGCTTCTTTCACCTGATCCAGGTTCAGGGTTACTGCTAGTGGGGAGTTTAAGACTTCTATGAGGGTCACACATAACATTAGCAGCAAAGCAAAGCTGTAATGTATAGATGTTAACCTATTTGTTCCATTCAACCTTCGAATACCTTTTTACTCTTTAACAGTTTTGCCTGCAGCTTAGAATGATCCTTTTTCTAATACTGGCAATAGGCATTTATATCTCCCTCTTGCAGTGATAACACACTATCACTCCCTGTCTCTTTTAAATGGGAGTATTCCACCTCACAGGGTTGGTTTTATTTGGCTCAACTTAGATGCCCCAAGGCCACACAGACTAGAATAAACTCCCTCTAGGACACAGCTGCTATATCAATTCCCTCTCAGCTGTTGCTGGCCAATCAGAGTGCTTGGAACTGCCTTTCATCCAAGCTCTCTTAGTGAGGAATTTTAACTCTGTACTCACTGGGTTCTGTGAGTTCAGCACCTAAAGCTTGACTTTTATAGTGCTGTTTGTCACAGCCCCCTTGAGAAAAAGGGCAATGAAACAAGTACTAGGAATAGCAAGGGAAAGAAGGATAAAAGGGCCCAGTTGAAGGAGATAAGGAGATTGCTTGAAAGAAATGACTGGTTGGCAGGCAGCTTTTACAGGCTAGGAAGTACTAAGTCGCTTGACATTCCTGGTCCAGAGAGAAGCTGGAAGTAACATTTCCCAGCTGACCCAGGCAGACAGAATGACCTCACAGAATGGGTGCTGTGGCCAGGACAATAACTGAAGTTTACTCAAATCATATATCCAATTCTGAACTTGGCCTCAGAACAAAGATAAAAAAAACCCATTGCAGTGGGCCAGGTACAGAAAGCGAAGCAGTTTAGACAAACCCCACCATCTCCAGAATCTACACCCAAGTTGCTAGTTTTACCCCAGTTTTCCACCCTGTATCTTGATTGTGTCTTCTACTGTATTTACTATCCCCTCCCAATTTAGTGTCATCTGCAAATTCAATAAGCATTGACTCCATTCTGTCATCGGAGTCATTTATATAAATGTTGAACCACGCAGGGCCCGAGACAGACTCCTGAGGCACACCACTCCTCTCCAAGAAGATGAGGAATGCCTACCAATGATAATCTCTTCAGCCAACAAAAACAGACCAACAAAAGGGGGAGGGGATTTTCACTACCTTACTCCCTGCATGACTCAGAAGCACTGGCATAGCACTAGGACCATTGCTCTAGCACTTGTCAATAAACTGCCCATACAGATTTGGGGCAAGCACTAGAGCCAGAGCCATGCTGGAAGTGCCAAAATTGCACAAAGATAGCTCCCCCCCCCCTCGTACCATTAGTAGAAGAAGAAGAGTTGGTTCTTATATGCCGCTTTTCCCTACCCAAAGGAGGCTCAAAGCAGATTACAGTCGCCTTCCCATTCCTCTCCCCACAACAGACACACTCCCCACAACAGACTTCCAGGGGTGGGTGAGGCTGAGAGAGTGCTGATATCACTGTCTAGTCAGAACAGTTTTATCAGTGCCGTGGCGAGCCCAAGGTCACGCAGCTGGTTGCATGTGGAGGAGCGCAGAATTGAACCCGGCATGCCGAATTAGAAGTCCACACTCCTAACCACTACACCAAACTGGCTCTCTCTAGTACCCATCTCCGTCCCATCTCCTGCTGGTTGCCAGACAATGCCAGGCACTTTAGAAAGGTGTAACTGGTTGCCAGGATATGCCTGGCAACCCTAGATGTCACAGGCACAGCATAATTGGTTTGTGATATGAACAAGCCTCATGCTTGCTTGTTTTATCCATTCCGCTGCTTCTTGAAAACTTCCTGGTTTACGAAGTCCTCCGTCTTCTCTGGTTTAGAACCTGGAATGAAAAGCCCCAATTATTAAGATATCTGTTCTATTTACTATTTGATGAATGCAAGTGAATAATAATGGTAAAATTCCCATTCCTTAGGTATTAGAGATAATTTTATCTGTCATTTTCACAGTCAAATATAAAAAAGGAATGTACTGTATAAGAAAAGGAACACCTCCAGTAACAATTAGGGATGCCAGACCCCAGGTGGAACCGGGGATCCCCTGGAATTATAACTCATCTCCAAACTAAAGAGATTAGTTCCAGACTAAATAAATAAGTTTATCTGGAGAAAATGACAGCTTTGGACAGTGGACTCCATATCATTATACTCCACTGACTGCCCCAAATCCTGTCCACTGTCAGCTCTACCCCCCAAATCTCTAAGTGTTCCCCAACCCAAAGCTGGCAATCCCACTAACAGTGGATGGTTATAAATTAGTACTAAGGCTACTGCACTATTTTGATATACTAAATATGGTTTTAAAACAGATCAGTTACAGCTTGTGGAGCTCTGTGGTAAAGCAATTCTATTATGTCTTTGAAAGAAAGAAAACACCTAAGCATCTGTAAGAGACTGTTGGTGAAGTAGCCGTGTTCCAAGGTCCTTTTTACTACAGGGAGATAGGTTCTAAAATTAAACTGCATTACCTAAGGTTGTTGCCTAATATGCACTTAAGATTAAATCCTTATGTAGGCATGTCTAAGAAACTCTGGTCTTTAAAAAAGTTACATTTAACCCTTTCATGTACAATGAACAATGGTTATGGCTGAGTATGCTGGACACCTAGTTAGAAAGGGATAGTGTATTCATGTGTCTGAATTATATATGATGCACCATAAACTTGTGCCTATATTGATCAGAGTTGCCAACCTTTTAAACAGATCAAGTTCAGTAACTAGCGATTCTAGTAGGGGCACTCTACACTTGGCAGTAGCCATCCTGCCTTGCCCAATGCACCACCAGGGTATTTTCATGCTTGTTTTGATTGGTTGCTGATGGATTTTAATAACATGTTGCTAGCAGAATTTATTTACTTGTTCATACAGACCTGCTTGCATCAGGTTAGTAAAGCATTCCCTTCCATGTTCTACCCTTTTGTTACACTTCTCAGTCACTGTGGTGTGCTGCTTTAAATGTCCACACAGCACTTCCTGCAATGCTGCCTCCCCTCTCGCTCTGTTTCACTGCACAGTCCTCCACTGACTCATTTTAACATTCTATGTTGAGCACTTTAGTGCTCAATAGTGCACAGAAGGGCTATATTTACTTAACGTTATAGCGCTCAACTTAGAATGTTAAAAAAGTCAGTGGAAGATTGTGCAGTGAAAAAGCGAATGGGGGAAGCGGCATGGTAGGAATGCTGAAAAAACCTCTGAGGAAGATCATGTGGTGAAGAAGTGCAGGGGAAAAAGCAGCACTGTTTGAAATGACTGGAGCACTTAAGAGATGGCTCATGAATAGAAGGAAATTTACTGTATGAAACCCTGTCTCTATATCGCTCTACTCAAAACCAGGCCATCAACAAAAACATCCAGTTTGGTACAATAAAGGGAAAATCTTCAATGTGTTGATATAACAATGTTCAGTCACCAGTTTTTTAAAAGTCCTCAGTGGTGCTGGTGGAGGAAATGGCTACTGCAGGGTAAAGGGCTGCCGTGTGTCCAGTATCAGGAAAACCTGAACCTTCCTGCCCATGCTGTGTTCGCCATAACCTCAGCAAAAGCATGTTTGGGAAAGCCGGTGGAAAACCCAGGAGGTGAGCTAATCTATTTGTGCACTTACTGGGTTTTCCCCAATACTGGTGCCAGATTGCTGTGGGGAAGCAGGGAAAAAACTGCTTCCCAACAGGATCAAAACTGGCGCAAATGACCTTTGTGGAAGCAGCCTAAATAAGGAAACAGATCAGCCAACTAGCACGCAGATATACTGTGCAGCCACAACTGGTTTGGAAATCATTCAAGCCATTTACTGCCAAACAAAACAAATCCAGTGATTGACTAAACCTGATTGCTGATGAACCAAAACACTTACCTGGCTGTTGTAACAGCAAAGGCAGGAAAAGAGCACTCCCTCTCTCTGTCACACAAACACAAACGTTTCCTGGTATAAAGAATATGCTGCTACTGGAGCAGCCCAATATACTGAGACAGCTCACTAGCCTTCAATGAGGAACAAGCAAGCAACACAGACCTTCCTTTCTACCTCTGTCACCATAGCAGCCACACTCATCAAGAAACTAAAAGAGTGAGTGGGGGAGAGGAGCGCATACATGGTCCGCTTTCCCACTTCATTTTCACAACAACCCTGCCAAGTAGATTGACTCTCCACAGATCACCCAAAGAGCCTTATAGCAAAGTGAGGATTTGTCCCAGTCGAAATCCAAGCATACTTACCAAAAAGGCAGTGTCTATAGGGTTATTATCCTTATCCATGGTTCCTCTCTATATTTGTGAAATAGCCTGGGGGGTGGAATGTGTCCAGCTGTCTAAGTTGGAATAGGGCCAATCAGCAAAGCTGGCTGCACCCTGATTGGCCCTGCTCCTGCAGCTCCTGTCCTCCATCCCTGTCTCAGACACACCTCAGTGCCTGGAGCCAGCAGCAGGTAAGGGGAGAGGGCTCTGGGCAAAGGGTCATGGTGGAGGGCCTGCTAACGAGGGCCTCTTGGCCTGCTAAACAAGGCCTGCTAACAAGGGCTTGCTAACGAGGGCCTCTTGGCCTGCTAGGCTGGGCCTGCTAACAAGGGCTTCCTGGCCTGATGACTGCCTGCTCAGGAGCTCTGTCCTGGGCCTGCTAACGAGCTGGCCAGCCCCCCCCCCCCATGCACCCCACTTGATCGAGCTGTTGCCCAAAGCCACCTTAAGCTGCCTGGCCAGGAGCCAGGTGAGGGGACCCTTTCAAGGCTCATTCTTAGGAACAGGCTTTGAAGCTAGTCTTGTGAATAATTTCTACAGTTGGTATTCGTTTAATGAAGATATGTGTTCACCCTGAAATAGCCTGGGTTGAAAGGGATAGAAGGGGTACTAGAGCAGTGCCAAATTTATTATTTTTGTACTCTTAAAAAGGCATTTTAATTATAGCATTTTCCTTTACATGAATGCACCTGTAAATTACTCCCTTACTGCAAATAATATATTAGAAGAATTTATACCCATATCTACTTGCTAGTCAGTCGTGAGAGGTTGGGATGCTAAAAGGAATATCTGACTAACAAATAGACATGGCTAAAAATGCAGTGCTAACAGTTTACATCAAGGAAATGATCTGTGGTCTGTTTCCATGAGTCAAACTGGTAATGATGGAAGGAGTGCTGACTTTCAGACTAGCCAGGATATGAGATAAATGTCAATGCTAAAGCTAACATGGTTGACTAATAGAACTAATGCATATACCTTGCTTCCTGATCTCAAAATATAGTTGAAGCATCCCCAAATGTAACTGGTGGACTTGATCCTGCCTATATGTAATCTTGTTTACCTATAGGCTGATGAATAATGTCTAAAGGGCCCAAACCTGACTGGGTCCACTCGAACAGGCACAGGGTGAGTTAACAAGAGTGCCTTGCCCTGCCACAATGTGGGCTCAATCAGGATCAGACCCATCTCACATTTGTTTCAATGGCCTGAATTCAGCTCTAAAAATATTGTCATCATCCATGGGCTGGATCCATGGATACCGTGTAGTCTGCCACTGAGTTATTCTGAGTATATTTAATTAAACATATTAACATATTTTGCGTAGTTTCTGTTTGTTCTATGAATAAACTGACATTTCTTAAGTACCATACAGTCAAAGTGACCAAACAAAGTGTTACCAAGTGGTTAGAAATCTTTAGGTAATTTCTGAGATCACCAATTTCTATACTCCCCTTTCAAAATAGAACTAGCCTATTTGTATGGCTCTTTTTAAGGAAGGGGAGCCTGCTTCTTAAAACACTCATACTACAGAATGACTTTGTAGGTGACAGGTTTTTTTCATATTTATAAGTTGTTGATGAAATGAAACCTATGCAAATCAGAATTTTTCATGGTGCATTATTTTTAAACATTTAAAATACTAAGCATTTATTTTATTTTATTTGTGAAAGGGAGCCTCAGGACATATGTGAGTAACTTGTGATTCTGATGAACCATCTTGGAACTGTGAATGGTAAAGAAAATTGATGACGTGTGGGCTCTGATCCAGGGATGAAAATAAATGTATGTTGTTTAAACCTATCCTGTACAACTGAATTTACATCAGCAGATATGTCTAATGTTCCAAATGAATACAATCAAGAAGAAAAACCTTGATGTGGGCAGGCATTCCAGAATGATTCAAGTTAGAACTGCAAAAAGTGGAAGGAATCCAGGACAGAAGATTGGATGGAGATAATACAAATACATGAATTGATTCTTTATGTGACCTGGTAAAGCTAACTTCTGTTTCCTTGCCAATTTGCTTAATGGAAATATGGTTTTTAAGGGTTTTTTCCACCTAGTAACTCTTCAAAGATATCTTATTATTAATCACTGTCGTTTCAGGTTTTCCAGTAATGTATATTAAGATATTGCCAACATTTTTCTTTATTGATCATACACTGGCATTGAATTTAGCATCTTTTTCACAGAAAAAAGAATCAAGCTTTATGTGTGCATGTGAGGGAGACAGACAGACAGAGTCTGCCTTACCACCCTCTGTGTCGCAGATTATCTCATAAATACATTCATGTTGATGGCGCTAGTTTGAAGAGTGGTTTTTAGCACTCATTTCACATTATTCTTTCTTCTTTTTTTGTCTTTTTGTGAATAGAGTACCCAATCACAATCAATGGAAGCAAGTAACTGTATTACAAGTCATATAAAATGTTATATTGCCTCACTTTGTGGCAAGGCATTTAGAACGGATCTAAATGATTATCAGGCCAAATATTGCCTTCATGACAGTTTTTCTGGAAAATATGTATTTTTTGAGTTGTAAGTAGTTGATATGGGGAGATGTTTTAAATAATCAGGTCAGGGGTAGGTAGTCAAACTGCGGCACTCCAGATGTCCATGGACTACAATTCCCATGAGCCCCTGCCAGCGAACGCCAATGGACTCCAATGGGAATTGGAGTCCATGGACATCTGGAGGGCCGCAGTTTGACTACCCCTGAATCAGGTCATAAGAGAGCCCCAAAACAACAACAAACCTAACCAACCAGTTTGCATAAGCACTGCTCATATTGAACAGTAAAGCCAGGGCGCTCCATTGTGTCTGGGGTTAGCTTGTTCAAATTGTGTAGTTATCAAAAACTTCAGAGAGCAGATAGGTCCAATTCCACTCTGCAAACATGCAGATTATTTGTACCAGTCATTGCAACCACCTCCTCCCCTATTTTTGGAATGTCTGAGAAATAAATTGTTGTGTATGTGGAGGGGGGGGGGAGAACAAAGATGCTCCACAGAGTATTCAAATAAAAATGTTCCGGCTTTGTGCAAAAACCTGGGTAAAAATTCTATAGTCACTTGACCATTCTCTTTAATTGCACTTTCATAAATATAGTCATATAATTTCCATGACAGTAACAAGCCATACTTTTTCCACCCATACCTCAAAGGAACTCCACATTTATATCCACTAAGTTTTCTGATTGCCCCATTCAAAACAATAAATCCAGCAATTGGGCAGCAGCTCTGGTATTTCAAGGCTCTTTTCCCATGCAATTAACCAAAAGGTTTCCAGTCGTTTGGAATTTTTATGGGAAACTAATTTCTAAAACTGTGCAATGGTAGTAGCAGCTATTTTAAATGACAAGAGTTGCCTGCTTGAATACCATATTCGCCTATGGATATCTTCCATTGTGTATCTTTCCTGCATTGTGCAGGGGATTGGTCTAGATGACCCTGGAGACCCCTTCAAACTCTATGATTCCATGATTAGTGGTAGCAGAATTGGCACCACCAAAATAGAGCATTCTAGTAGATTAAAGGATTTTGTCCATAGTGAATATTTTTGGAAGTTTGGGACATAGTATCAGAAAGGTTTCCTTTCTAGATCTGAGTTTCTAAAAGGTGGATCAAAGCAAAAACCTCTCTTTAAAGATCTGCTTCATTAGTAGCCAATATGGTGTCGCATCACAGAATTCCCAAATGATGGACATTTTCAAGTGACATTTCAAAGGAAGTTGTTTGTCCATGAATAGTGGGAGCTGTAAAGGTAGACTCTCCACTGAAATGAAACACCCTTGTGAAAGAATGTAGAAAACACTGTCTGTAGACATATGGGATCAATAAGGGAGAAAATACTAAAATATATGTTCTGTGGGTTAGGGCATGTCCAGCTGGCTCCAATTTGGGAGGTTTTGTAGACTGTCTCAGCCCTTCAAATCCCTATAGTCCAGATGTGCTTGGAACATCAGTCTATGCTTGGTCATTATAACGTGATAGAAGCTCCTATGTACTGTACAACACAGTGGCTAAGCCTCTCGTAATGAAACATAACAGTATCCTTGAAGATACTTTTTTTTGGAACTTTTCTACACTTCTTCAGAACTCTTCCCATGCTCCCCAAGCACACATAAATCATCCAAAATTCAAACATAGTCCTTGGTAGAAAGGAAAGACAAACCTCACTAATTGCAATCCTGCAAATCTAAACCATTTCCCAATAGTCGTGTAACAATGTGGTGTAATAATTGCAGTAGAAGAGACAGGTGCTTTTTCACAGAGAAAACACACACACACATACTGGCACACTCCAGTAAGAAGAACATCTTGTCCTCTTCAGAGCGTGCACGCTCGCTCACACACACACAAAGTGTGGCAGGCATAACAAACATAATAGAACACTCTCTCGTCACATTCTGGCTTCTCATTTCACTACAGATCTATTTGCAAATGATTTTACAAATCACAGATCTTTGTAGAGATATGGCAAGATAAACATTTTTGTATTGGTATATGGCTTTTCATCTTGTCAGGAAGTCTGTAGGTTTCAGTTAGACTGTCTAGCCTGAATTCAGGATAGATCCTATGTGTGGAAGCATGGAATGGTAGCCACAGCATTCGGTAACCACCCAGCTCAATAAATAACCACCATCTGTCTTTAAGATTCTTGTGGCTGCCTGGCAAATGTAACTCATTTCTATGTAAAACCTGGATAACTGGCAGGTCTTCAAGTAGCAGCAGATGTGTCTAATAGTTCAGATTGTTAGTATTTCCAATATAAATTCAGGTTTCTCAGGAGCTTATAACTAACACCATAAAAACTTGCTTCAGGCTGGATCTGGCAAGAAAAAAACAATTTTAACAGCAATGTGAGTAATGTTTAAAAATCTGCCACTGTGCATGCCCCATAACTTCTTTTCTCTAGTATTATGAGTTAATAATGATCTTGTAAAGGTCCAGGAACACAGATGCAGTGCCCTCTCCTGGCCCTAGGCTTAAGTATCGGGTTTTTTTAATCAGTACTTAAAAGAAAATTGGTTTGTAATATATTCAGGTAACATATGATTAATGCATACTTATTTGGGAAACTTTTTAAAAGTTGCAGCCTGTTCAGAAAAAAAAATCATAAACATAAATAAACATGGTGATTGTTTTTTGTCATTTAGAAATTTCTCACATTAAATGTGAAAATGCACAAAAGTATCTAAATTTTGTTTAACTTTTGTGCTTGGTTTTATCTCTGTAATATTTGGTATCAAGATTCCATGCATATACGCATAAACAGCCCTACATTGTATAATTCTAAAATTTACTTGACATTTTAATACATTTCATTTTAACTGAATATGGCTTCCAAGAGCTCCAGTCATCTCAGCACATGCAGTATTTCACCCTTTATCAAATCTGTCCTTGGATTTAGCTAAAGAATGAACTAAATGAGTAAATAATGTTGGACCAGCAGTTCACTTTGCATCCTTTGACCAATCCCTTTTGAACTGAAGTGGTATAAAGGAAGTCACCATAATCTAAAAAGATAATTTCACTCTCTCTCTCTCTCTCTGTATATATACATATAGTAGAATGCACACAAGAATTGTTATGTCCACCTTTACTACATACATTCAGTTACATCCAGTGACTACAAAAAGCAAAATTTTATCAGAAGTTGTTCTTGCTAGATAAAAGATGCAGGACAATGTAGCCCCTTTTCAAACATTACAATACTACATACTAGTACTTATCAGGGCAGCTTGCTATCTGCAAAACTCTCAGTATCTTTGATTGTCATTTGTCTCAACAGGGCTACACATGTATTTTGTACATTCATACAGCAGTCTTTCTCAACTGTCTTACCACCCCTGAAACATTCTTAGAGCTTCAAGAAACCCTAGAAGTGGCACACTTGTACAGAATATGATGGGGAAACGTAGCTCCATACAAGTCTACCTGGGGCCCTCCCCCTCCTGCCCCCCTCTAGACCCATCACTAGCCATTTTGGGGGGGAAGGTCAATATGACCAATATGACCATATATGGTCATATCTTCTAATAAATCTTCTAATAAATGTTTAACAAATTATACATCTTTAACAGCAGGTCACTGTTAAATAAAAGGCTAAGGCCTAAGTGGACGGAGAGTGGGCAGGGCCGGTCTGGGTGAGGGCCTAATCGGAATGTGTGAAGCACCTTCCAATTGGGCCCTCACCAGGACTGACAAGAGTTCTAGCCAGTCGGTTGAGGGTGCCTTCTGATTGGGCCCTCACCAGGACAGTCCAGAAAGGATCAGGGAAGCAGCGCCATGGCGTGAGTACAGAAGGAACCCCTCCCCCTGGGCCTAGAAGCACACCTGGGGCTTCGAACAGTCCACGGGTGTGCTTCTAGCCTGGAGGGAAGGCTGGGCCACCACCTGGGGGGAGGGGGGAGGGAGGCCTTCCCCCCGGGCCCAAAAGGCCTCCTCCCCCCCTTTCTAGCACCTGTTGTATTTAAAAGTACAACCGGCTTTAAATCTAGTATATATAAAAATTAACTTATTCCCATCCATTCAGGAAATGCTTCCAGGGCCATCATGAAACCTGGTTGAGAAAGCCAGGCATACAGGTCCAGTTCTAATGTGGTCCAGTGATTCGAGGGTGACACCAGAACTTAGGAAAACTGGATTTGTTTTCCCTTTCCTCCATGGAAGCTTGCCTGTGATGTGGCTCATCACAGTCTCACAGCCTAATCTATCTGATAGGGCTGTTACTTGGAGGGTGAGGAGGGGAGAACTAGGTGCAACATCACATCCATCCCCCCTCCCCTGAAGTGAAACTACATTGCAGTGAAGCATCACCACAGCATAGTGACATTGATCCTGCTTGTTGGCCAGAGGTGTCACTGTAATGCTAACACACAACACAATTTTTTCCTCCCCATTTTCTCTGAGTGTTTATTCAAGGATCAGTAGGAGCTCTCCTTCTAGAAGTGGGTAAGTGGCATTCCTAAATGGTTGGGGGCCTCCTGGTACATGTGAATGTAAATTTGAAAATATCTGTAATTGATTCAAGTGTTTATATGGCCTTTCTGGTTTCAGTCTCTGATGCATGCCCCAAAATGCATACCCCTACTATGATGCATACCTCCATGGAAATAAAAGCCACTGAATTCATTTCCTACATTAACTGTGTAGGACAGACTTTCTAAACAGAGCTTGGAGGGGATGGAAAGAGGAGGCTCACTGAACATGGTAGCGATTGGAGTGCACAAAAATAAGTACTCTCATTTTAACTTAATTGTGTTGGGTGGGTGGTAAGGGGCAATGGAGCAGTGGATAGTTGCCCCAGCCCTGTTTCTGGTCCAGTGGAATAGGCTGCTGGGCCCGGTTTTTCTCTTCTTCATTCATTACAGGAGAGGAAAGGGAAGCGTGAGGGCAGTACGTGTAGGTGGGTACGGGGACGTTGCTGCAACTTTTGCCCTGAAAATGGGGAAGGTATCTGCAATACACAGGAAGGGAGACCAAAATCCCCACCCCTGCATTTGTGTTTCTGCTTTTTCCTTCACAGGGATGACCAATACTGGGCAAGCTGAAGGAAAGTAATCTGGCTCATCGCTACACCTTGTGAGCCAGCCTGGCTGAGTCTTGCAACAAGCCACATGTGAGAGTCACCTTTCTTACTGGCGTGCCTGGAGCCTGATGAAGGGGCAGACAGGCAGCAAGTACCAAGGCCAGGGAAGTCACCCCAGAGAGAGCAGTCTAGTGTTGTGGGGAAGACAAAGGCCTACCCCAAACCTGATCCCTGCCTAGCTGAGTAGGCTGCTGGTCTGTTTCTGGCATCGGGGGGAGGGGGCAACAGAGCATGATGTCACATCCGGTGGGAGTATCTGGTGATGTATCTTCTGGTGACATGTGACTTCTGGGGGCATTGCAGGAAGGTGTGGCCTGATGACATCACTTCTAGGGTTTCTCAAAGCCTGAATAATGTTTCAGGAGGTTCTCAGTGGTAGAAAGGTTGAGAAAGGCTGGTGTAGGATCAAAAGCCTCACTTGCCTTTCCAATTCTCTCTCTAGGAAAAACTGCCACTGAACCCTTCCCTCATGTTCACTTGGAGGAAAGGAAGAAGGGGAAGACTAGTGTGCCTGAACTGAGGCTATCAGGGAGGCCGACCCAAACCCATCCAATATGGTTGAAGATGAGTTCTCTAGTACAACTAAGGGGAAGGCTCACAAACTTCTATGATACAATTTTTGGCTTTATCTCTTGGTCTGAACTGTGGTAATCAATTTATCTAGGTTCCTCACCAAGCTTTTACAATGAGGGGATTTCCCTTCCACCTGGAAAGCAGGAAGCTCCCTCAGTAAATGGACAAGTTGAGATGACATTATATCCAATCTGTGCATGACTTGCCTAGATCCCACATCTCACCCCATTTATTCTAGATATAAACATCATTTTCATTAAAGTGGAAGAAAATTTCATGGCAGTTATGGTCATCCCATATGAGAGGGTCTGCCATCAAAATAGAAGTATTCATTGTGTTGTATACCATCCTACAGGTGGGGCCTGGAATGTTGAAATATGCAAGATCTATAGTGTGCATGATTTAGCATCATCAGAAGAATCTCCTTCATGGAGCATCGGAAGAGATGTGTATTTAGCATAGTTAGATTCGATATTTTCAAATGTTCTGATTCGTGTCCTGATTGGCTTGTTGGGGACCTCCTGCTTCTAAGGGCACACATCTTCCCTTCTTGCCCTCAGAACAGACCAGACAGAAGAAAAGACTGGATAAAGACCATACAACAGTTAGGCAGGAATTTCTTTTTCTCCTCTTTCTATTCAAAGTTCTTTCTCTTCTAAATAAAACTGTTTTGTTCTTTTAAGCAGCCTCCTCTATTACATCTTTAAACTCTGCCAATAGGTGTGGAATTCTCCTTGAATGACAACTAGTCTCCGCTTTTCCTGGAGGACCTAGAAGGGTGGATTCTATGGTATCATGTCCCTGTTGAGTCCATTTTCCTTCTCAAACTCTGCCCTCCCCAGGTACCACCCCAAAACCTACAGGAATTTCTGAAGATGGAGTTGGCAATCTTAATCCCTCCCTTTGCAGACCTTTAAAGTCAAACTCCCTCAATCTAATTTACCTCACAGCTTGTTGTGAGGATACAGTGGAGGACAGAAGAATGATCTAAGCTGTTTTAGGTCTCCATTGGAGTGAAAAGTGGGATATTAATAAATATGTCCCTTATTGAAGGATAGTGTTATAGGGAAGCTTAATAAAAAAAGGGAAAATGAGGAGGGGAAGGAGAAGTTCTGGACAACAGTGGGTCCAGGCAAAAATTCCATGATGTCTGCATTTTTGTGCACAGAAAAAAAGCAGTTTGTGTGTGTGTATATTCCTTCATATGTCCATGATACAACAGACTGCAAAACAGGAGGAAGGTTTTTAAGTCCCTAAGGACACAGTGAAGAGAGCAGAAGCTAAGACTCTAAATATTTCTAGAAAGCAACTACTAAAAAAGAACAAAGATAGAAACAAAGTTAATGCCAAAATAACATTTTCAATAGAGCATTCACCAATGTCTTCCTGAATTACAAATATTTGAAAAAGTGACATTTATTTTCTTCTCTAGCCGGTTGCCAAATTCCACCTCTTATTGCCAAATTCCACCTCATATACACATGAGGAACATTAAAGATTGTCTAGTTCTATCTCAGTTGAAAACAGATTCCAAAACAGGGAGTAGTTGGCGTCTTTCCGTGTGCAACATCTGTAATTTAATATCTACCACTTAGATGATAGAAAAACACGATGTCAATTTCCAACTGTCATTTTTTTTCTAATTGTCAATCCCAAAACATAATTTATGCAGTCATGTGTTCTCTCTGTGATAAAGGGTATATGGGTTAAAGCAGTTGAACTGTAAAAACTCGCATTGTTGAGCCTAAGTCTCGAATAAAGAGTAAAAATAGTGATTCCCCTTTAACACAACACTTTCAGGAACAGCATCAAGGAATGGGAACACTTTGTACCTTTTTGAAAGTTTTCACAAAGCATCAGAGATGTTTGTTACAGGAATAATTGTTTAATCCATAGGTTATCAACATATCCCAATGGTCTCAATACATACTGGGAAATGGGGACATTTTTGTAATTTTGTATTCCATGACAGACAAATAATAAGGTGTCTGGCTCATAAAGGATGTCTCAGTTACCTATGTTTTTTTCTCAATGGTATGGAGGATCAATAAACACAAGAAGAGTACTTCCTGTAGCTTACTAAGTATTCAATCCAAACAATTTAAATTATTATTTTTGAAATAATGATAGTAATTATTATCCAACCTTGGTTATAGGTTAAGGATTGAGCCACAAGCTTCTGTGAGCCAGGTTCCATTGAGAGCATATATCCTGCTATTATGGTGAGTTTTATTGATGCATATATAAATTCTATGCATAATGAGGTTTTTCAATATGGTTATTCATATTTCTAATGTTGTTGTTTTTAGCCTTTCAGTTAATGCTGCTGAAGAAAGTAATGAAACAGGCTTTGTTTGTACTGGAATCCTGTTTAGCCTGCATTTTCCTCTGGCTTGCCAAGGATTGGTCACTGCTGAAGAGTAATTACACATTGTGATATTAATATTAGTAGACCCCTAAAAATTTGGATATTGTAGGACCATTTGGGGATTGACCAATACAAAGCAAAATATTACCAGAGACAAAGTTATTTTCTATAATTTCATCACCCAAAAGAATACATTTAGAGATGATTCAGTTATTAACAATATTGAGAATGTCACTGATGAAGATATAGAAAATGGACTACACCTCAGAATCCGTTTTGAAATTGTTGTGAATGTTTTTTCATTGGAATAAAGCATTTCGCCATTGCCAGCTTGATACTTTTTTCTTCTGCTTAAGGATTGGATAATATATAGGACACATAATTCTTGATTAACAACTCATTGTATTATTGTATATATATACATAAGCAAACTTGTTTTTTCCCATGATCCCTATTGTGTGCTCCTATTTTCTGAGAAGACTGCATTTTTGTTTTTTTGCTTGTCCATGTAGTTGAAGCCTGGCTCATCTAGTTAGAGTATTTTAATTACGCAAGTCACAAATGTGGATGCAGGTTTGAGCCAATTCATTTGGTGATCTAGAAGCAGACAACTTATTCTAGATAACTTAAGAAAACTATTCAAGGGCATAATCCATAAATAACTTTACATTTACTTCAGTTAAAAATAGAAGTAAAGAAAAAAAAATCTTAAAATCTGCCCTGTACATTGGTGGAAGATGGGCCTATAGAACACACAAGCACACTGATCCAACAGTTCTTTGTATGTGTGGAACCTCCCTTACCTACAAGGTTTTCCTTGTTTCGTTCAATGGAGACTGCAGCTGTGCAGGAGAGTGTGGAGTATTAAGATCTTGAACTGGAAAATTAGATAACAAGATAAAATGAACTTGGATGCCTAAACACCACCCCTTGTAATGGCAAGTGTGGATTGTGGTTATTTAGGTACTATGAATACACGAGAGGCTGTTTTGTGCTTTGAAATATACCTAAGTAAAGGCCTTCATCTGTTTCAGTAAATAATAAGTGGGAATTTTTCGCTGTCTCAGACCGTCTGGGTGAAGATCTTCACAGTGTCTTTAGTTATACGTTTGGAAGGTCATATTTGAGCCTGAGAAAGTGGTTGCCTTAAGTGATCCTTAGGATGAAACGAACTTTGAGATTAAATTTTATATTTATACCAAGGCTGACAGATGAAATGTTGTAGGATTGTTAGGCATGGCATGTTCTGCTTAAAAAAATTAAATCATTACACAGACACTGTGGTAGTACATCTTGTTTTATCCTTTTTGCTCAACATGCGAAGTTTGTGTTAGCTCATCAGTCTTATTTGTGTGTGTGTGTGTGTGTGTTATTTAACTTGCCCTGAGCTCATAATAAATTCTCCAAGTACTGGCGTAGGCTAGAAAGAGACTGGAAGGTTGATGAAAGAAGTGGCACCAGAGGGATTTTTGTTATTCTTGGCTGCAGACACTTCCAGCCTCAACAATACCTTGTTTGCTTCCTCTGTTTCACCACTGTCATATTGTCAAGGGTTTTTCTTTTCTTTTCCAGGGTAGGGATTTCATTATTCTTCAGATGTGTGGAAAAGCAGCAATCAAATGTCTGGGGCAGGGAGGAAGGAAGTTTAGTACAGGTTATCAGAATCTCAGGAGTGAATAAATGCTTTAGATCAAAAGACAAATAAAATAGCTTTGGAAGTGTAACTTAAACCAAAAAGGGTCTTCTTACAGTACCACCTGCATTTTAGCCACTGCTTATTCTGTATCCATAGCAATTATAGCGAAGGATGTGTGTGTGGTGTGTGTGTGTGTGTGCATATATGTATGTGTTGGGGGGGCAGAATGAGGACCTGATTAAAGTTTTAAACAGATTGATGATATAGGCATTTTGGCCTTTGTTTCTAAAACAACCCCCAATAATTGGTGCAGTTGAAAATAACAATAGCATGCAACCACGATTATTAGCAAATGTATTTTTCTGAAATAAAACCTATAGATTTTCAACAGTTTTTCATGAGCAGCTTTTTGAAAAAAGTTTATTAGTAAGCCCTATTCTTGTGCTGTTCTGTTTCAACTCACTCTGTGATTAACTGAACAGACTATGCTAGTTGTAGAGTAATTTCCGAGTAAGGAATTAACACATTACTATACAATGTTATACTTAAAAAAGACTTTATTACCTAGGGACTATAAGGCTCCAAAATAAGAAGAGGAACCCCAATCCTAAATTCATTAACTGAAAGTAAGTGCCCGTGATTTCAATGTAATCCCAAAAATATAGCAAAAAAATCTCTTTTTCAGAACAAAATACATCTTTGTAATTGACTGACATCTAGGCATTCATGTCTATTTCATAGGAAATGTATTCCAAATTGTAGTATAATTGTTCAAAAATATATGGCTTAATACATGATTTTCTTTGTTTGGCTTTTATATCTAGTAGAATATAGAGGGGAACTGCAATTATCATATGGAAAAGAATTGTCCTGAGCCTTTTGTCCCCTCCCTTTGGTGAGATCTCACTTCAAATCCCCACTGCCATGAAAGCTTGCTGGGCAACTGTAGCACAATCTCAGCCTAACCTTCTTCACCCAGTTGTTGTGAGATTAAAAGGAAGGAGAGAAGAAGGCTCCCTCCCTCACCTTTCCAAAACAATAGTTATCTTGACCCTGATAAGGGATAAGAACTAGCAAGTACTGAAAAGACTTCAGAGTTCCTATATGTCTCTCTCTCTCTCTCTCTCTCTCTCTCTCTCTCTCTCTCTCTTTACAGTTGCAAGCACCAGTTTACCCAATAATCACTTCCTGGTTTGACTTTTTTGTTTGTTTTGGCTTTGTCTCTGCTTCCCAAATAAATTTGAAAACTACAAATCCCAATAATCGTAGCTACATGAACTTGCCAAGGATATTTTTCTGTGTTTAGTTAGTCTTCCCTCTGCCAGATATTTCCATCCCCCTTTAGTTACTCCTTAAGAGGAGGAAACAACAAAGGAGACAATGAGACCATTTGATTTTGTGTGTTTTGTGGGCTGTTGTGTGTACCATCAAGCTGATGTATGTTGTAGACCCTGTAAGGCAGGTGTAGTCAAACTGCAGCCCTCCAGATGTCCATGGACTACAATTCCCATGGGAATTCCCATGGGTATTTGCTGGCAGGGGCTCATGGGAATTGTAGTCTATGGACATCTAGAGGGCCGCAATTTGACTACCCCTGCTGTAGGGTTTTTCTAGGCAAGATACATTCAGAGGTGGTTTGCCGTTGCCTGCTTCTGCATCACAACCCTGGCATTCCTTTGTCACCTCTCATCCAAATAGTAGTCCTCCAAATATTGGCATCTCCTATCCTAGTACTAGCCCTCCAATCTGAGATTGGGCTATCCAGTTCATGGCATTGTGGGCTACCAAGCCCTTAAGAGTTAGACATTTTTTGAACATTTGACAAAAAATCATTGTAAATAATTGTAAAAGATGATGATTGAATGACAATTTGCAAGACAGGCTAACAGGAGGCAGAGACACCAATCTCTATTTTAGACATTTTGAATACAGTTGACTTATTTGGCCACAAACTGCTAGCATGCTGCATGGCATGTTAAAAAAAAAAGGAGATATATACTTTCCTACGCACTATTCCATAGAACACTGAATGCATAGCCACATTTATCACCTAGACAGAGTTGAAAGATTTAGGAATAATGTAAAGAAAAGGGAATAAGGATAAAGGAATGACTGTAGCAAAAGAAAACATAAAACCCATTCATAAACAAAATGCCACTGAAACAAATGGTTATCGATGGAGAGATTGCGTGAGCTGGAAATCTCATCATCTGGGAACACAACTTAGACAATGTTAGGCATTTCTTCTTGTCTGAGCTGTCTTCAGTCAAAGGCTATTTTGTGTAGTGTGATATTCAGAACTGAAGGTAGAAGAATCCACTTACATAAGCAACTTTAAACTCCCTGTTTGTAGATTGATGACATATCTTTTCATTGTAATGACAACTGTTGGACAAAAATGTCTTAATAGTTTTGATCCATAGGAAGCTCCTGGCAAGCAAAGTAAAGTATGGTTTTGTCGATTTCTAATGTTCCTGTTTTGGAAGGAATTGGGTGGATTTTATTCTTCTCCTTTATACCAAGCTGAGTAATATAATATCTGTCACAAAAGCAAAGCAAGACAATAGTTACTTGTTTTAATAAATAACCTTTTTCATTTAGTACAATAAGGGATGGTTTTGAATTTTTCTTCTTGGGTGTTGCAGTCTGCAAATCTCCATTTCAATGTTGCTTCTATCTTCCACAAAATAAAACCCATGTTTCCTTCTTTTAGGAACATTTTCTATTTTCTTACATTTATTTGTTTTTTTATAAAATAAAATTAAGGCATTTTAATCATATTTATAGCTCAATATGTCAGCATCATACATTAAGTATATACGATGAACACTTTATAAATACTGCAGAGTTACATATAAAAGTGTGCAAGATGTGTAAACAATCTAAGTGAACCTACAGATTTTTCTTTTAAATCACCTATGTTTCTGGCTAAGCAACTTGCACAAGGTAGGCTAGAGTCATTTGGGAATGGACCACAGAATTCTTCTGAAATGTTGCACAAAACATAACTTGGAATGCATATTTGGACTGAATCTGTCAGTTGTGAATCCTGCTCCCAAATGTCTGGTGGGTCATAAAAACCCACATTTTAGGGACAGGTCAGATGTAGGATATTCTGTCTTTAAATATCCAGGCTCCAGGAAAGTAACAATATGGAACAGGAGGGAATGAAGAGATCAGCCAATAGGTCATGTATAAGGAGAACACAGATCAAAAAGAAGCAATGGATTTCTTTAGTCTGAGAAAGAGAACTGATAACTAAGAAGTAGCTAATTAGGAAAAAAGATTTTCAGCTACTTACATAATAGCTTTGCTGTGCTTGTGGTCACTTATGGAATTCTGAGGTTGGTTCCACATGTTCCTCATTAAGAAAAGAAAGAAAAGGAGGTTGTCTTCCTTTATATATGCAGATCGAAAATGAAACTCATCCGGGGATAGCCCTGCGGAGCACACCCACCTCAGGCCCTGGGGAAACCGCGGCTTCTTTGGGGAGGGAGGGGGCCAGGGATGGCTTTCCCGGCTCCGCGGAGCATGCCCGCCATCTCTGCATGGCAGTGGGTGCACTCTGCAGGCCCCAGGGAAGCCACAGCTTCCCTGAGGAGAGAAGGGGCTGGGGATGGCTTCCCTGTGGTCCCAGAGCACACCCGCAGCCTCTTACAAATGAGCTTTGAAACCTAGTTACCAGATAATGCCTTTTTCATTGGATTCTCAGTTTTAGTGATCCCATTAAGAAGCCTCTGGCTGCCATGGCATCTGCCAATGGTCTTTCTGGTGCCTGTTTGTTGCCTTGACCAGACCTCTTTTGCCCAAACCAATGTGCCAGTCCCAGCTTTCCTCTACATCATTTGAGTTCAAGAGCTTCAGAACAGTCCAGGAAACACCCATTCAAACTAAGGATGCTTGGCTTGCATCCTACCATCATTTTGACATTGGCCTGAGCATCCCATGACAGCCATTTTGCTATAGCCCCCTATGACAGCTTTTTATGATTTTAGTGCCTACTTACATCCTCATCCTCAGTATCCAAAACAGGTGACTACAAATATAGCATGGTAACTAGAAGCTGCTGTAAATCCTTTTCTGAATCATCTACTGAGACTGGACTATCATTTCTTAATTGTCAGTTCTCTATTCTTTTCTTTTTTAATTCACCTTCTTATTTATATTGCCTGGCGCCTTCATTTCTCCCCACATTGTTATTCTCCTAAAGATTGGATGTTCCTTATCAGTGAAATCCTCTATTCTTTCTCACTTGTTTGTCCTCTTTCAGCATCTGCTTACTACAATGCATGGATCTTTCCACAACTCTGTCACCCACAGCCATCAGATCTCTTGGCAAAACCCTTGCTGCTTTAGCTGAAGTACACTGGCTTTTTGAGTTATGAAACCACAATAACATATGACAATTTAAAGAGATTTCAGCTATATATTCAGCTGGTGCTTGCTAAACATGTTGACTGTGCTATGTTCCAAAGAGCTAGTCAGATGAAAGAAAGAAATGTGTCCTACTGGGGGGCGGGAGGTATTTTTCCTGCCAACAAACAGAAGACATTCAGGCTGCAATGCGAAAAAATGCTTTCCTGAATAGTGAGCCCCATTGAATAAAATTGTGCTTGGTGCTTACTTGTCAGCAGACTTATGATTGTTTTATAAAATCATTTGTGAGTAAACTTACTTTCATAAAATGATCACTACAGGATGTGTATTAGAAGAAAATGCAGTTAAAATTAAGCTAATTGTATTAATATGTCAGCAAAGGTACTTGCTAGCAAAGAACAAGTGGCCAACTATTATTTGACTAAGTAGAGTAACTCACCTCTTTTAGATTAGCCTCACTGGTGCTCAAAGGATTCCATAGCCAGATTGGTATAGTGATTAAGAGCAGCAGCCTTCCCTGCTCCTGCACATGCAGCCAGTCACAGACCTTTTCTTACAGAAGTGTTCTATAGAGCTCTCTCAACCGCACGTACCTCACAGGGACCACTCCTGCACCAGGAATTCAGCTTGACCCACCACGCATCTAGGAACGGGCCGAATTCCCGCTTCCTGATAATGTCAGCACCGGGCCAGGGCAGTCCTAGGCCTGGTGCAACTCATGCCCTCTGTTGGTCTGCGACAAGAGAACATGGATAAATCTATGTTCCCTTTTTTGCCGTGGGCCTCATTGGGGTGTAGGACAGGCCTGGGCAGTCTAGAAGGGAAAAAAATTGTGCTGGCCTGGCTTGGCTTCTCCCTACCCCCGCCCACAATACCGTGTTCTTACAAATAAAAAGAAATGCCCCAGGCAGCTCTACCATGCTGTGCAGCATGGCAGGGCTATCTAGGGCATTAATTTATAATTATAGGAAGGTGGTATTGTGTTGCTACACAATCATACGTTATTACACCACACTACTCCATAGCGTAGTGGAACCTTCCACCCTGGCTTCCTCGTGCAGGAACACAAATCCAGGGCAGATGTGGGGAGGGGAGTGGCCAAATGCTCCCCTGTGTGGTGCCGGGAGGGATCAGGGCGACCTGCCCCAAGCCGGAAACCAGGCAGCAGAACGGTGCAATGCCTCCTGTGCTGTAAGGGTCGGGGTGCCTCTTGTGGGTAGAGGAAAGTAAGGCAATGGTAAGCTGCTTCAGGAGTAATGAAAAGTGGGATATAAAAACAAGTCCTTCTTTGAAAGGGTTTTGTTTTCCCTCCTTCTGTGTCTCAACAATTGCACAATGACTCATTATCATGAACATGGGGCTTTCCAAGCCTAATATAGGGGTAGTCAGAAGCTCTAGTTCTTTACATGTTGAAGGCTCTTCTTACAAAAAGAACAAATATCGCAACATCCATAGCCTGCTCTAGCACAATGTGTGAGTCTGTCTCCTACAACCAACGTGATCCATTTAATTAGCGCCTTTATGTCTGGGAAAATATTTCTTTAAGCTCTTATGCTTGAAAGTAAGCATAAAACTGCAAGCTTAGACCTTATTTTCTCTACTGGGATATAACGATTGTCTTCATAACAAGGTACAATTAACATTGTTTTATGTTTAACACATCCACATTTTTCCTTTGCTAATTATGATTAAGTTCATCACTTCTCTACCACCTCCCTTCATAAACATTGAAGTGAAATACATACATACATTGTGATTCAGAACATTTGTCTACAAACAGTGTGCAAAATTCTTCTTGGAATACTCCCATGCAGCTTAGCAACTGGTAGATATTCATTCCCAACCCAGTGTTACAGGCCAAGATAATGACTGGCAAACAACCAAAAGGAACTGGTATTGTTGCTGTGTCTTTCAGAGTAACAAAGGGAAGCAATGCAAATTTTCCACTGGAAGGTTCTGACTTTCCTTCCCAACTGAATTAAAGAAGAGCAGTAGTTCATGTATGAATGAAAAACAGCTTGCTCCTAGGACTCAGCTCTAATAGATACTCTTGAGGTGACTATTATTATTCATTGAATGGGATGTGTGTAATATAGCCAGGGGATCCTGAGATTGCCTGGATGCCAGGCAAGAGATGTTCAAAGGTGGCTTGCCATTGCCTGCCCCCATTTAACAACCCCTGTATTCCTTGGTGGTTGCCCTTACAAGTGCAAGCCACAGCCGATCCTGCTTAGCTTCCAACATTTGATAAGGTCGGGCTTTATTGGGCTATCCAGGTTGGGTTCTTGAGATGACTGACCTCAAACAGCTCTGTTAGCAGATAACACTAATGCACTGCAGATAAAGAAAGTCTAGAATTGTGCAACTGATCTCCAGATGGCAGAGATCAGTCCACCTGGAGAAAAATGGCCACTGGAAGGTGGACAGTAAGGCATTATATTCCGTTGAAGTCCTCACCCTCCTCAGCTCCACCCCCAAAGTCTCCAGGTCTTTCCCAACCCAGAGCTGGCAACCCTTAGCATATGACTGTTAGGTATCCATGTAAGGGAATGTGTGCATGCCATCAAATAATCATAGAGGCAGTCATTGGCACTAATATTCCTGAAAGATTTTGACAGCAGTCAAATTCAATCTTCATATCTCACACCAATCCTGACCATTGGGGAAATGGGGTCTTATGTATAGCTATGGAGCCCTTTCCAATAAGAAGACCATCTCAAATTGGTGGAAAGTGTACCAAGTTTTCTACTACCTGGATACCCCTGCAACTGCTCCTATGCCCCACTTTTCCTCCTTGATTTTCTCCTACCTCTGACTTCTGCTGTATAGACTCCCTATGATTCTCAAGCCTTAGATCAGGTAGTGTAACCCTTCTGAAACTCCTTCCGTCCCTTGTCTTTCTATCTTCCCCTCAACCTCATTCTCAGCGTTGTGTATGTATGTGAAAGAGTGCTTCAGGAATCAGGTGCTTTGTGTAGGTTCTTTATATTTTTATTTTATTTTACTTTATTTTTACACAGTAAAGTTATTTGCTTATGTTTACAAACACATTTTCTTTCTTTTCAGTTTTATTTTTAGGTATCCCTATTGAGATCCAGCCCTCTGCACACACTACAAATTCTTGTGTTGTTCCTTTCTGGAACTCTGTCATAAGCTAATTTCCCCTTCCCTGGGTGCAGTTTGGGCACCTGGGACTTTAAATCCAGTGCAATTTAAATGAATACCTTAATAATTAATATGTTATTGCTTTGGGAGTTTTTGCTGCATTGAATTATGATACAGGATTGCTGAGTCTCAGATTGTTTTTGAGCCCAACTCTCAAGCCTCCGAGCTGAAAAGTGTTTGAGGCTCTTTCTCAGAGAAGCAGGTTGAAAACTCAAAACCATCTACTAGCTTCCACACTGATAGTTTCTTGTAAGACTTTTTGCATATAGGCTTGTGGCAGCTACTGCACAAATAAACTGGAGACAGGAATAAACAATTGGCACTAAGCACTCAGGACTATTTTAGCTTTAGTGCAGAGTTACTTTTCATGCTATTTTTAAAAGGTGGTGAATAACCCATCAGAATCACTTCATTGTGACTGTTCATATTCATAAATAATGTCTGATGTGTGGAAGTTTTGTCATCCATGCTGTGTTTCGATGTGACCCAATCAAGTCCCAGTTCATGACATCACTGGACCCAAGCCACAACATCCTCAGGCACCACCAAATGAGTCTCAGGATTAGCAGTGATGAGTGCTTAGTAAATCTACCTCCTTATGCAATCTCATGCCTCTTCACCATCACAGTTCTGCTGCATAACAGACCAGCTATACAGGGACCAGATTTGGACTGTATCTCTAATGTTAGAGAATGACTCACTGAAAATTGTGGTTTGGATTCTGTGTGTCATTCCGTTGGTACAGCAGCAGTTCTTCCGATGGAATGTTGTTGTTGTTTGTGAAGAAGATGGGAGGGATTTTAAAGAAATGATCCCTCATCCTGCTGCAAACTCCCTATCAGCCCCACTATGATTTGGAGAGGCAAAGGCGGCTGAATAGAGAGGTTGAGCTGGGGAAGTTGTCTTTCTCTAGAGCAACTCATCTTAGTATCCAAACCTCTAACTGGATTTTGACGGGGCATTCAACACCAACAGAGTTTGTGAGTGTGTGTGCGTGTTAACAGAGGAAACTGACCATCATGAAGACATTAAGAGGTTTGTTCTAATGACTTTAGGCAGCTGATTTCCGAGAGCAGGTAGCAGATGGCTGTGTAGACTATGTCTAAATCAAGAAGCAGTTAAGTATAAATCTCAGTCAAAAAGAGTACTTCCTTAATAAAAGAGTAGAATGCGTTGCGGTCAGTAAGTGGAAACTTTCAGCTTCCACTTGGTTGGCCTTGCTTCTGCCTACATGCAGCCCTATAATTTCTCTGTGAGTCAGTGAGAGTTGTGTGGTTATGCTAAAGTTTTTTTTTTTTTAACGTGTCTCAAATGATGCATTTCATGTGGCAACTGGCATTAGGCAATTCTGGGCAGCAGAGGCTAAATCCTATCCACTTTACTTATAAATCAAGTAAACAATAAACAGCCTAACATTGTGCTGCTCTTTATACACAGTTCATAATAATTAATTCTGTAGACCAGAACTGATTTGTCAAATATTTCAAATCAATATGTAAAATTATTTCTTAGTGAAAAGTTATGGTCCTTGTACACAGGTAGCATGTTGGTGAAATGGTTGTGGCTTGTTCAGTAACGTACAGAAGATGAAAGGCATTGAATTGCCTGACTTCTTCAGTAAAAGAATCGCAGAAGGAGCATGTTCGGGATCTGTGTCTCCTTAAGAGCCTGGAGAACCACTGCCAGTTTGACCAGTTGATAAAAAGCTTAACACACCAGTGGGTCTGAGGCTAGATGCATATATTCGTATGGACGCTCACACTGTGTCTCCCCTGTGACTTCTCTTATGTGCTGCCAGTCTTTTTCTAGTCCAGTGGTTCCTAGCCTTGTTGGGTATGAGGACCCCATTTTGATATTAAAAATGTTGCAAGTCCCCTCCCTACATGATAGTATTTGTAGTACTGGTATCCATCGACTGAAAAAGTGCATGGTGACATAAAAAAACAACATCACAACATAGATTTGGAGTCCCCTTGCAATAGCTCTGCAGCCCCCAGAAATCCCCAGCCCCACCAGGGGAGCCATTGCTCTAATGATGACCTGGAGAACTATGCTGTGCTTTTCTTTAACAACAAATTGACTTCCTTATAAATACAAGAGTCAACATATCCAAATAACTAAGAAAGGGCAACAAGTGATGCTGCTGGGAGGTTGGAGTGTTTTTAGCATCCAGAGACGATTCACACAATCCTGTTTCTTCTGATCACCTAAACTGTTGTGATGTAACCCTACTTCTGTTTTGAATGAGATCCATATGAGTCCTGCTCCCCCTGTTCACTGTTTGTCCAGCAGGTCCCAGGGCCACCTCACACACCCATCTTGTATATATTGGTACCACTATTTGGATTGGAGAACAGTACCACTACATAACTAATGCATAGCCTACACAGAGAATGCACTAGCATTGAAGGCATTTCCAGAGCCAAGTACTCTGAGAGCTGCTTTGTGCTGGAACACATCCTCTCATATAATGGCTTCACACCAGCAAAGAACACCACAGCTAGCTCAAAGAATACCATAACTCTCTTTTCCTATGCTAATATTATTTTGATATTCCTTCTAAAATACTGTAGATGGGGGGAAGGCAGGGGATGGTCATGAGTTAGGGTACTTGGACTTGCTACCTTTTGGTGTCTTCACATGGAGTTGCTCCCACGTTTGGCTTCTCCAAGGAAGTGAAGAGGGGTGACATCTTTGGAGTGTCAAGTGACAGGAATTTGATTAGGTTGGGGCTGAACTGAGGTTTTAGTATTATTATTTAGTCTTGATCCAACTGCAGTGCTGCTGGAGCACTTTTGCCCAATCACTGGCAGCGGAGGAGGAGGAGAAGAACAGCTGGTTATTTTTACCCTGCTTTTTCCTACCCAAAAGAGTCTTAAAGCAGTTTACAATCGCCTACCCTTCCTCTCTCACAACAGATACCCTGTAAGGTAGGTGAGGCTGAGAGAGCTCTGAGAGAACTCTGACTGGCCCAAAGTCACCCAGCTGGCTGCATGTGAAGGAATGGGGAATCAAGCCTAGTTCTCCAGATTAGAGGCTGCTACTCTTAACCACTATACCAAGCTAGCTCTCAAGGAGACGCAATGCCTCCAGAAGAGTTACCCTTGAAAGGGCCACTGAGGCTCAGCTTTTGCCCAGTCTGTGGTGGGACAGAAGTAGGCATGTTGCTGTCAGAATCACATGATTGCTGCCATGAATTAATCGCTTTCTTTAGCCACTGTGTAGCCATTTGGGAATCTGTCTGTTCCCTAACCTTGAACTGTCTGCTCATGTATTCATTTAAGTAACAAGTGGTATTATCATTGCAAGTAGTAGCTACTGGATGCTCCAAGGCCAATGCTGTGTATGTAATCGTACTTGGAAGCTGTCCCGGGCTGCACCTGGACATGGAAGGCCTATTGTGTCTGTGCTTATGTGAACATCTTTGGCGGAAACTGGTGGGGGATAAGAACTGCGTTTTGAATTTGAAAGCCAGATTCAGCATTGAACGTCCTGCATAGAACTGCCTACGAATAAACGCTTTTGAAAGAAGTCATTTCGAGTCCGTCATCCTGACAGTTGCCTCAGACTTGATCCAGCCAGGGCTGATTTAGAACCCAAGTTATCTTGAAAGTGTATGAATTCCTGTCAACTGCCAGACTGCTCATGTCTTTCCTATGGACGCATTTGCTAGGTGAAAATTACAGATGTATAACAAAATATCTAGTTGCATTGGATAAAAATCATGTCACATGTGGATTCATTCTCATGTACCTATTGGTGCATATCAAAATGAATTTCACCATGCTATGGCTCATTGAAAAGGCAAAGAATATTCTACAATGGTGTAATATACTTTAGGTAACTATCTGGACCAGGTAAACTGGAATATGGTGTAAACTTTATAAATGTAGACTTTTTCTTTCATTTCTGCCATATCACAAAACTAGACAGAGACATTATTACCGTAAGTTGTAAATCCACAGTGGAGTTGTCCTTCCAGTCCCTGAACACTGAATCCTACTTCCAGGGACCATCATTCCACAGTGGGGGCTGCAATTACAGTCCAGGAATACTGATTCTGTTCTCAGGGACCATCATTACACTGGAGGGGGTGGGGGTAGGCTGCCATTCTTTGCATAGAGTAGGTTTCTCAAAAACCATTTCACATTTTCATTGCAACTTTCACTTCAGTAATGTTTTCCAATGGCGCCCATGCAAATCAGTTGGCATTCCTGACTCCCATTATATCTAATCGGTCTTCAGGCATTCTTTCCCCAGGGGGCATTCTTGTGATTCCTTAGAAAGAGGTGACTAAGTGCCTCAGGGCTGCATTATCTTGAGCCGGCTCTGGTACTGCCGCAGGTTGAGTAAAAGTTCAACACGAGAGGCATTAGCAACGCCCCCACTTGGGTCTCTCCTGAGGACCGAAGCGAGCCATTCTTTCTGGCCTTGCTAGTAGCGTCGAAGTGCCTTGAACAGTCTGGAAAGGAGGGAGTGTGCCCTGACCGGCCGTTCCTTCCCTGTCGCTGCCGCATTCCCACGCGCTTAAAGGCAATGAAGCAGTGAGCGGAACTGAGGGCAGAATTCAGCAAGGGCAAAGGCTTCCCCGTGGCTTCATAGTCCTACTGCACATGTGCCCAGATCTTGCACATGCTCCCTAGGAGGCTCTCGGGAAGTATGCACATGCTCAGTAGCAAAATGGACGCCGCTTGATGCAGAGTTCATTTTGGTAGCGCTGCGGCCGCTGCTGAGCTACTGCTTCCCCCTGCTCGCTGGCTCGCGATCCTCGGCTTTGCCATGGCCCGCTGCGGGCTGCTCGGCCATCTGCGGCTGCGATAAAGGGCTGGGGGTGGCAGTGGCTTCCCGGGCGTCTCTCTTCGGGTGAGTCTTGCGGCTGGGGAGGAGAGCCGGGTCACTGCACGGGGGACGCTCGCCGGGCACGGAGGGAGACACGGGCATGCGGTTGGTGTCGGCGGGGGCGAGGGGGCTGGCTGGTAAGGGCGACGCTCCGTGCCCTCTGCGTGGTCCCTGGCGCGTCCTGGCAGGGGTGGTCCCGCACCCCTCGCCCCGCTCCAGAAACAGCACCTTCAGTACCTTGGCCAGCACTGGGCAGCGTTGGGAGTCAGGCTGCCGTTACTAAGGCTCCATCCCAGAGCCCTGCGTGGCTGGCATTTGCAGGGCTGAAATTTGGGAATTGGGACATTCCGACGTTGTGGAGGCCATGGTGAACCGGGGGGGGGGGGAAAGGGGGGCTGGATGTCCCTTATCTATCACAGAAAGGGGGATTTTCCTCTGTTGCCCAAATAGGAGAGAGGGCAATTTGGGGGGGGAGGTGGGAGCATAAAGGCGGTCAGTGTTCTGTCTGGCATAAATATAAGGATCAGGGTCAAAGCAGGCAGTCTTTGGGGGATGATGATGTCAGAGACAAAAGGTCTTGATGGGTAAGGCAGTAGAGGGACGGCTGCACAGGCCTTGTTGCTTGTGGTGGGTCATTGCAGAGGGCAAAGGAGCTTGACTGGCGGATGCTCTACATGCATGAAAGGGACACCTGTTGCCAAGGTGACACTGACCATAAACAGTTTATTTGGCCTTAAGGAATGTGGGCATCCTCTGATGAAAACAGAATTGTGGCATGTGTCCAGCAGCATTGATAGCTTCATTTTAATTGTGTGTTTGCAGTTGTGTGAATTCTCTTGAATGTTTGTGGCCCTATTATTGCCCTGGGAGAGAAGCCACCCCAAAGGCCCTTGGAAATGAGTGCAAGGAAAGGTGTCCGAGAGACCTTGCTTGTTATCCTGGTGAAGGATCTGGGGCAGGGGTAGTCAAACTGCGGCCCTCCAGCGTTCGCTGGCAGGGGCTCCTAGGAATTGTAGTCCATGGACATCTGGAGGACCGCAGTTTGACTACCCCTGATCTGGGGAGTGCTACTGCAGGGGCGAATGCTCTTGTGAGCATTGCTTGGACTGCGAGAAAGGAGAACCCTCTGTCTCGCCTTTTGGCTGGGAGCCCTTGTTGCTGTTGCTTTGGGCAAGGGAAGACTCTGCTTCTGTTGCTCTTGGAAGGAAGACAAGAATGTCTTGCTGTTGCTGCTGTTCACGAGATGTAAATATCTGTCTGTACTCAGCCTCTGCATTTTCAAGCAGAGAAGTGCACCTAGTGTTGTAGAACAGTCGTACCTTCTGAGGAGCAAAGCCTGGAAAACTGCATTTGATGCTGAGATCATAAAATACAGAGATCTCCCCCCTCCCCCAGTGTAGGCCAGCAGTACTTGGCACTGAACATAAACACTTAACCCTGCTGTGGAGGCATGCTTTATTATTGATGATATTAACCAGATGCCATATAAATGTTGTGCAGTAGTGAAATATTACCAGTGATGCTGGAGCTACATGCAGTTTCTCTTTCCTATTGTAAACAGGTAATAGAGGTAGATGAGTTAGTATGGCAGATATTGTACTCAGAGGCATTTGATCCAGATTTTATTCAATTAAGAAAAAAACATTGAAATTAATTAACAGTACAATAAGTATATCATGGACAAGGCCTCAGCAAATATGTTGTTTCTTGTGATTAGGACAATAGTTGTGAGAAACCGCATGTCAGAGATCTCCTTAACAGTAATGAAGATGTGTATGACGTTATATGTGAATGAATTTGAATCTTAGGTAAGCTAGTTTTAGGTATGCAACTTCTGTATAAAGATGTATACTTGTTTTGTACGCCAGACCCACTTATATATTAATTCAGTAATATATATTAATATATATTAATTCATAACATTGCTATTGGTTTTCTTATTCTAGTAATCTATACAAGCATATGAGGATAATTAAAATATAGCATAAAGTCAGTTGACTCAAGAATGCATAACCCGATCCTGGATAATTATTACTAACTAATAAATGTAACAGGTTCATATGTTTAAGCATGCCTAAAATGTGATAAGACTGTAAGTTATAGTCAATAATTCACTTGATGCTACATTTCTATCGATTAGCTCTTTATTTCATATATGACCCCCCCCCCATTTTTTTACACCCAACTCCACTAATGTAAGACCATTACTTCTCTTATCTTTCTTAGGTCAACTTTTGTTCCAGAGCCAAAGTCCCCACAATGAAGTTTTTATTGGCAGCTCTTGTGTTTGTTTTCTTCTCCTTGTGCGTTGAAGAGGTTTATTCCAAAGAGAAATCGTCAAAGAAAGGAAAAGGGAAAAAGAAGCAGTATCTCTGTCCTTCGTACGTTCCTTTAAAAATATCTATGTATAATCAAATAATTAATTATAAACACATGTTCCCCTTAAGATTCTTAAAACGAAACATAGTTTTCTGTGACGAAATTAACATTATGGTAGCATTATAATGTAATAACTTCGCTGAGGATTAACCAGATCACATCTATTTCATATAAATTGTTGTGTGAGTACATAAATGTTTAAAATCTGGTCTGAAGTGTGGTGTGTTAAGCCAATGGACTATCACAGAATAGAATGTTAACCTGTTATTATACACAGACAGGCATGGAAATTTATGACAAGGATCTTACCTTGATTTTACTTTGTATTTTATTTCTTCAAAAGCAGATTGGCTACTTTTCACCTTAAGTTGAAGGTATTCTAATTTACAGCTCTGCATGCATTTTGCTAGAGCTCATAGCCAGGGTTCCTTTATTGCAATACTGTAGATACATAAGCGGTATGTCTGCCTGAGAGCACTTAGGGTCACAAGAAATCACTGTGAGGGGATAAAAACTTGGAATTTGATTTCATTGACTTAAGTATCAAACAATGGGTCAGAATTATTTTATTGAAATTTAAACCATAACTTTATTCTGTTTAGATACTCGCTGTCTTTTAAATTCTTTCAACATAAAGATACAAACAATGTCATGATGCTTTAAACCAGGGGTCCCCACTTTTTGGCACATGGGGGTCACGTTAGCATGCTTAGTGCCTAAAGAGGGCCATATCTTAAACCAAATGGAACAAAATTATTAACATACTTACTTAGATCAAAAGTACACATTCAAAAGTAAATGAAGAAATGCAATCTATTTTGGAACAATATTTTACTGTGGAATCTTTTTATTTAGCTACTCATGCTTACCTAGTCAGTGTGCTTTTTTTTGGTTGTCTTCTGTTAGCCAAGGCATTGATGATCAAGTCAAGGTTTGTGACAGACACTCTTAAAATGTCATGTAAAGTTTTATCTGTAAGTGTTGACCTACACTTGGATTTAACAGTTTTTATCTGGGAAAAGGTTTGTTCACTGATGTATGTGGTGCCAAAGACTGTGAAAATACCTGCAGTAAATTTCTTTAGGTTGATATATATATCAGGTAGACTAGAATAAAAATCTAAAATACTATTTTCTTTCTAAATGTCTCTGAGATGATCACTGGCTTGCAAATCAATTCGTTTCATCTGAAAAAGTTACTTGCATCTTCTGGTGCTACTTCAAATGGATTCCAAAACATTCTTATTTCCTTTCCAAGCTTATGGCAATCAGTGAATTTGTTCTGATATTTCACCTGCAATAGGTTCAGTGCTTTGATGTGTCTTTCAGCATTGAATTGTAAATTCCCATCCTTCTCAAATTTTAGTCCATTGCAGCATGAGAGGCCTGAAAAGTTACCTTCACTAACTTGCTTCACAAAAATATTTAGTTTTGCTTCAAAAGCTTTCAATTTGGTATACATGTCACACACAAACTTTCCTTTCCCCTGCAACCTTAGATTCAATGCGTCTAGTTGCTCTATAATATCTAGCTGCTATTGCCTGGGGATTTTCAATTCAACCATGGCATAGAAAAGAAGAGACCCCTGCTCCCCCCCCCCTTCACTACAGTTCTCAGAAGCATTGTGCTGTATATACAGGCTAGGGACAATTAAAAAAATGGATTGTGAATCTGGCCTTCCAGATGGTAAAATTGCAATCCTAAGTACAATGAATATTATGAGATTTATTTCTTAATAAACACAGTCCCTTGAAATTTAAGTATACACCTGCTAATACATTTTAATATGTTAAAAATTGGGGGCCCTCCAAAAAAGGGCAAATAGAAAGAGTAAATGAGGGCAGCCTTCCACCTGGAACAGAGGATACACCATTAAGTTGACTTCACATTATATGCAAAATGCACATATATCACTGCTTGCCAGCCAAGCCTCAATCATGAGAAGTAAAATGGCAGCCAGAGGGAGGGGAATGTGGCTGGAGGAAGATGTGAGAAGGGGAATGCCACAAGCTTCCCTGCTAAGAGAGTACTCAAGGGGCCACTCACTGGCTTCTGCAATCACAGATGTTTAAGAAAACACCTAGCTGGAGTGAGGAAGGGAGGAGATGCAGAAGCAAGCGAGGCCAGAAGTCAGAGCAACCAGCTCTTGTTGTGGAAGGAAGAAAATTTTGCTTGCTGCAGAAACCTCACCAGTAATTTGGAAGCTTTGATGGGTGGAGCCCCTAGAAGAGTTCAGTATGCAAAACATTTTGCATCATTTTTTTGCAAAAATACCAGGCCTTTTACTGTCCTTTTCCCGCCTTTATTTATTTATTTTTGCAAAAGCTTACCTGACATCTCCTGAACCCATTCACACAGCAACTTTCCTTTATACATGCATAGCTTCAACATGGTAATTCATGCAGAGGGGGAGTTAAAAAGTTGAGTGGTATGCTTGCCGGAGCTTTGCTGGTTAGCAAAGCACCTGGAATGGCTAAAATGCTATAAGAGCAAGAGGAAGCTGACAGAAGGAAGCAGGGAGACCAAAACAAACAATGTTGCTATTTTCTTTTTTGCAAGAAAGGGACAGGATGAACAGCAGTAGGTGGTGTCTCTTGAGTCAGGAAGAACAATATGGATCTGAGGGAAAATGTCCTGAGGGTGATGGCAGCAGACAAGCGGGACCACACAGAAAGAGGTCAGGGTCCACATGTGGCCCATGGGCCTCAGCTTGGGAACCCTGGCTTTAAACTCAAATAATAAATCACAGACTGCTCATTCCTAATCTCCAGATGCCATTGCTTCACTGATGGTGATGCAACACTGGTAGAGCTAGTTGGTATCCTATGTTTTGACAGTAGAGAAAAGAAATATCCAATTGTGATAGAATGCATTGTTTAAAAGCTTAGAAAGGTGGCATAAACAGAAAAGGACTGTGAAGGATTAATTCTTCATAGAGTTAGAGAGGCCTGAGTGACAGGTTGTTCTAATCTAAGTGATATGATTGGTTAGCATCAGATGAGCAAAGAAAGACTTCTAGACTGAACGCTGAGGAGAATCCAGTGTTATTTCAGGCTGAGAAGAGTAGAACACTGCCAGTTTCAGAATTCATACCTGCCTGAGCAGTTTAATACAGAGAGGAGAGTTTGGGAAAGTTGGCAATGATGTTTGAGAAGTAGGCAAAGACTTCCATTTGGGCCAAAGAAAGACCCAGTTTATAGTGAGAGGAGAATTTCTCTACCCAATCGAAGAGGGAGTTAAGCTCTGAAGAATGCAGAGATCCCTGGTATGCTGTGGTTAGAAACTGCCATTATGGAACTTAAGACTCAGCTAAAAACTCAAGTACTGGTGTTTCAAGAGAAGAGGTTTGGGTACTGGAAAGACTATACTTTCTGGAAACCAAAAGAGTCAGAGAATATTCAAAGAAAGTGTGCTGGAGTGTTTGGAAAAACACTGGAGCAAAAGCATCTCAGCATAAAGATTTCAAACTACTGTGAAGAGTTTTAAAAACTCTTATTAGCTTGGAACATAAGTCTGTGCATGTACTGATTTTTTCTCAGAGTTATATATATTGAGTTACCACAGAAATTTTACCCCTGATTTAACCTGACCTTTAAAAGGGGCTCCCATTGCTTCTTTCAGGTTCCTGGGCTGAGCAAACAGTCAAAATATTATACCGTGACAGGGTGGGGCAACCAGAATGCTTTAGGAAATAACTAGGGCTGTTCAGTCACAGGAGGGAAAGAAAAATGGAGGGAATATCTCACCTCTGGGGGAGGGAAGTAGATGGGGGCCATCATGAGACCATTTGTTAGCCATATATGAGAGTTGTTAATAAATGTATGCTGATGCTGGCACACTTCATTGATATGCCCCTTCCTCTACACAGCTACCTCCACTCATACACAGAGTGTGGACAAAGGAAATAAGTTAGAAAATACAGCACCCTTTAGTGTAACCAGAACCATGGTAGGCCAAATACCACGGTACTTCTACCATACTCTTGAACATCTTAATTTCTTCCTGCAAACACATTTCTTTTTGACTGATTTGACTGGAGAAGAGGCATGAACATCCAGCCACTTTACTCGCAGGCTCCCATGATGAGCCCAGAACCTTTCCCAAATATGAGATGTAATGAGGGTTTGAGAATTTTCACCAAGAGGTTGGACAGATCTATGAAGGATAGTCCTATTGTTATCTAGTTTGCATCTGGATAGCCAAATGGGGAATCTCACCCAGCAGGTCTGCTCCAGCAGGCTAGTCTTGTGTTGTCTTCTAGGTAGATCATTAAACAAATTAAGTAGCATGAGAAACAGAAGCTAGAGCAGTTAAATTCCATTTCAAAGAAAATGTGCAAATAAGACCAAAAACTACCCTAGGCCAGCTACAACCCAACCTGAACTTACATCTCAGTCTCTTCAGAGAAAGTCAGAGAGACAGAATTGTTGACACTACACACACAGTAAGTACTGTTGCAAGGGGAAGAGGCAAACATTTGCACCAGATCATGTTTGAATCGTGGAATCGCTAACTCATGCTTATCCATTCCCAGATGTTGTCCATGTTGGTATTTGAGCAGGCATATCTGCAAAGGTTTTGAACACTGTTAAAAATATGCTAACATCTTGTTTATTTTCTTCCTGGCTTTTTGTGCAAAGTGCTCCCTTGATGCAAATTGCCTGTTCTCTAACATTACCATCATCAAAATTGTACCACTTTTGTTCTCAGTGTTCTCATAATGAAACCAGACAGAAATAACCCCATGCACTCTGTTAAATGATAGGTGATTAACATGGCTAGGCTTTATATGTTGCTTTGTAGAATTGTGATAGGTTTATGGATGCCAATCTCCAGGTGGGATCTGGCTATTCCTTGAAATTCAGATAATTTCCAGACTACAGAGATCATTTCCCTTGGAGAAAATGGATGCTTTGAAGAGTGGTGCACTCTGGCATTTATCCCACTGAACTCCCTGTTCTCTTTAGGCTTCATCCCCAAATCTCCAAGAGAGACTACAATATCCTTAGAGAAGCTGCAAGCTTACTTGGTATCCTAATCTGTGCATAGATTTGAAGCATGACAGGAGTCAATGAGGGGGGAGGAGCTTATTCATTTCCACTGTGCTCATTCATAGTATTTATACCTGTCCCAATTGATGGGTCAGTTAACATTTTGACTAATGGCTCTGGGTCAGTACAAGAAATGGGTATGGTAAGCATGGCTGTTTAAAAAGGGGGAAACTAAATTCAACGGGTCTATGGATCTGGTCCATTCATGTGATTTAATGCCATATGCAATTTAGGTTGAGTCTTAATGGTGTGAAGGAGGCTTACAGGGAGTGTTCTCTTATGGTTCTCAGCTGCCCCAATGGTAGACCAGAGGTTCTAGAACAGAGGTTTTCTTGTTATATTGATTTCTTGGCGGATAGACATTTATAAAAATAACATGGTACAGTTTTGCAGGAAAGACTGATTATAATCTAGCAATTGGAAGGTGTCTGTTTGGCACTTACATCAACATTTTCATGTGCATAATTTTTTATTAGTTATTAAAACATTTATATCCTGTCTTTCTTCTTGGTTCAATGTGGCATAATGCTGGTGACATGGCCAGGACATATACTGAGGAAAGGGAGGATATTCAAAATTCTTAGATTACTCAACCCTACCTACAGTTTTTATCATGGAAAATTTACACATCATCAGCCTTAATACTGCTGCTTGAGAGAACTGAAGAAGAGTACAAACCTTCTATTTGAATAGTCAATAGTGATTTTCATGGGCCAGGGAATTTTAGTTTGTATTCTACCTAAATAATATAATGGATCTATGGAATCTCTAGCTAAGTTTTAGATATGTATTTGTTTGTACAGTAAATTCCACTAAATGTTACTATGAACTTGGCTGAAAAAAAGAACATAGTACGCTGAAATTGTTTCATAACAAATATCAGAATCCTCAGCTCTCAGTTTCCTGCATCCTTAAAACCTCATTGTCATTTTAGCTATCATAAGAAAAATTCAAACAGCACAGCAGTTACTATGTCAACACCACTAATATACCATGACAATAACTGAGTCCTTTTTCAAACAACATTGTTTCAAATAATACAAAATACAATTGCTCCAGACCAATAACCAACATTGGCTAGAAGATCCATAAAAAGTATAAATAATACAATATTTTTAAAGCTACTTTTATGGATTTTCTAGCTGTTGTTGGTCTGAAACAATTGTTTTTTGTATTATTTGAAACAATGTTATTTGAAAAACAGCCTCTCAGTTATTGTCATGGTTTATTAGTGCATGTTTACACGGTAACTGCTGTATTGTTTATATTTTTGTTATCTATCTATTGTGACTCTGTTTATACTTTTAGCTATCATAGCAATCACTTCATTATTAAAATAATATATGTGAGAAGCATAGTGTAAGTGTCAGAAACAAGTTCCATGTTCAATTTCTAATTCTGCTGTGAAAATAATGCTAGGATAACCTAGTGTGCCTGTATATTTATATGTTTAAATGTTGCTAATCAGAACGTATTTTCTTTGTTGAAATAGTGTCAAAATTTGCTGTTATATTTTATACATTTTTTTCACTAGTTTATTTGTGTGTATTTTCTTTGGTTTTGTTAAATGCCTTATGCAGTATTCATAATGAACCTAACTGGGGCTTAACTTTCTTTTACTTTCATGAGTCAATGCAAGTATGCTGTTTCAAACGATAGTGTGCATTCCATCCTATTCAGGACTCTAAGAGACTTCCATTTGAAAGAATCTCAATTTTATGTGTTTAGTTTGGCCTTTTTCTGGTCTAACTTTTGGTGAAGTGGTTAGGACTGCAGACTTCTAATCTGGCGAGCCGGGTTTGATTCCTCACTTCCCCACATGCAACCAGCTGTGTGACTTTGGGCTCATCACAGCACTGATAAAGCTGTTCTGACCGAGCAGTAATATCAGGGCTCTCTCAGCCTCACCTACCTCACTGTTGGGAGAGGAAAGGAAAGGTGATTGTAAGCTGCTTTGAGACTCCTTTGGGTAGAAAAAAGTGGCATATAAGAACCAACTCTTCCTCTTCCACTATTTATGTATATAAACATTTCTGTATGTAGAAAAAGTTTAAGAATTATGGTTTTAATCCTGATAGATCCCCCACACAAGTTGGGATGGCTTGTTCATCTTCATACAGAGCTTTAGGAACTAGGATAAAGTGATGTTCTTGATGCTCTGTGAATGGTTCAAGGAGAACAAACAGCTTTTTTCCTAAGTGGCTTCTCAAAGATTTGAAATTTCTTCTTGGTTGAATCTAGAAGGCCTTGTAAAAATGCAATATCATCTGAAAAAATATTGAAGCTAAATAATGCTATTCTTCTGCTTGTCATTTTTTCTGCATATAACTATTATTGGCTTTTTGTCTGGGAGGTCTTTACCTCTCAAGTATTCATATTACAGTCTAAGAATCTATTACTAAGTAGATAAACTATCGTTGTAATGTCCTGGAATACTAATGAAAAGGGTGTTTGAAAATGTCAGTGAAAAGTTGACAAACAGTGCTAGTTTTCCTAGGTAAAAGAAAACAACCAGATTGCATGGATGAAAAATTCCACACAGAAGAGAGTGTAGTGTGCATGATCAAGAGGATATGAAGATCAGGGGGCATTGAAAGAGATGTGCACTTTGCATAGTTAGAATAAGAACTTCTTGAAATGTTTCAAATAATCTCCTCCAGTGTCTTGATTGGCTCAATTGGAGACTTCCTGCTCTTTTGAGTCACACTTCCTCCCCGCTTGCCTCCAGAACAGACTGAATTAATGCAGAACAACTATTAGACAGGACTCTCCTTTCCTCTTCCTCTATTTTATTATTTTAAGCAGCTTAGTGCTTTGATCCTCTTTGCATATTTTAACTTTGCCGGATGTGAGATCCCTACTCTGCTATGATGGAATGCTGTGTGACCTTGGGGCAGTTACACAGTCTGAGCCTAACATACCTTGCAGAATTGTGATGAGGATAAAATGGAGAAGGATATAACAATGTTGTTAATCACTTTGGGGAGAAAGAGGGGTACCTAAATAATAGAAGTACCTAAATAAATAGAAGGTAACAGCCATACTGTGTTAAAATGTGGCTGCCTGATTCACTCATTGCTATACCAAAACCACACCACATATTAAAAATCCTTTTTTGTTGTTGTTTCACTTTGAACCCTTAATTTTTACTGAATAGTCTGCCTAACTTCAAAAGTTTATTGTAACTTCTAATGAGCAGTTTTCTTTATAAACAAACAAACAAAACATACCCAGGATTCTCCCAACAGATCAATGTTTATAAAATTTAGCTGTAATGAAAATCAGCAGCTGTTTTACAGAGTCCTGTGCAGATTATACTGCACTGGCACAAATATTTCATTGGTAGCAAATCAGAAAAAGATTTATGTAAGGTTGAGGTTTACAGCATACCGTCTCCATTACGAATAGGCTGGCAGTTCTGCAATGCCATATGTCTTCGGATAAACACTTTGTTAAGTACACTTGAACGGATAAGCTTCTTGGTGCCATCTAGGTAACATTCAGTGCTTGGTTTTTCATGTACCCTGAGGGGAGGCTGTTAGTCAGACATCATTTTCCAGCAAAGTTGGCATGTATCGATATCAGGTCAACAGATGGAACTGGAGAGATGAGAACCTGCTTGAGAAAAAGTTAATTATTATGTCATAGGTAAATATTTACTAGAAATGCTTTCCCACTTTCCAGACAGACAAATTCTTGCCACAATTACTCATACTTCTGTTTAGATCTAGTTATGTAATTATTGACTAGTATGAAAGGCTCCTGTCCTCTCTGTGTAGATCTGAGTAAGCTTGTTTCAACTGTTGTGTTCTATAGCAGTTGTGTTTCATTGCAGGACTCACCTTTAAGCCCAGTTTGAAACGTGGGATTCAGATTCAAACTTTATTACAGTCGTTCAGATCAAGTTATATGAAGTTAATACATAAAAGACCAAAAGAATATGGTCATTTATTATAATACAATTTAAAACAGATCATAAAATAGAACTTAAAATCATGGTACTTTGGAGTATCGGATTGTTATGGCGGCGGCTCAAAACTTAGCCAGCTGAGTTGTCACCTGGGGGGACTCATCACTTAGCAGCCTCTTTGCTCGATCTACATCATGATGTTCTGGCAACTTTTAAAGGAGTGGTTCAATCAAGTTGCTATGAATGTCTACATAAGCAGGGCAGTGGAACAATATATGCTGTCTTGTATCAGTTTCTCCACTCCCACAAAAACATTGTCTCAGTGTAAGGGGGATTTGGACATTTGCCAAATGCCATGGCATTGGTCTTCTGGTAGTTAATTTCAAGGTGTTCTTTTTCGCAATGTTGGGCAAGTTTTTTAAGCATTTGCCTAATCCCTATGGGGGTTCTTGAAAGAAGAACTACAACATTGGCATAAAGCAGTATAGGGATTGGGCAACCAGCTAATATAGGGGGATGCAAGTCTGAATCTTGGATTGAAACATGGGACCCCCTTCCATTTTCTGACTGTATATATCCATCCTTCTGTTTCTCCCTTTTTCATTTTTCACTATTTCTCCATCTCTGGACTTTCTGTCTTACCCTTTCTTCTTTTCAAAAAAAATATAAAAGCCTCCTCAAATGGTGGTTTGCCCCTGATGTGACTCACTTCAGCCTGGAGTTACATGTTTCAGAGCACTAAATGTTGTGACTAGAATAGGCTGACCATTATCTTGGTGGATAACTTTGTTAAAGATCTCACACATTTTCAAAATAAAATAATATTGCATATTATGTAGCTGCCCAAAATTATATATAGGTATCAGCAGAAGACCTATTAAGATGCAAATTGGAGAACACTGATCCAGAATTAGACATGGATATTTGGACTCTCCTCTTGTTTATCACTTCACAGAGGTGGGACATACTGTGAATGATTATAAGTTCTTGATTATCTATGTGTTTCAACCTCAACATTATATCCATCATCCATAAAGATAAAGATTTATTATAGTTAAAGATGGCAAATGATCTGATCATTGCCTTTTTATTAAAGATCATCTGCCATCTTTAACCATAATAAATTAAAGTAGAGGTAGCTTAGCCAATCATTGCAATGCATCTTTGCAAATGCAGTGCAATGATGTCTTGTAGCAGAAAAAGATCTTTACATTCTTAAGCCCAACTTTGAGAGGAGGGGTAGGTTATTAGCCAGTAGGCATTGCTTGGGAGGGGAAACTGCCCTTAACCAATCAGAGAGGGTATACAAGAAAGTGACTTACCTAACTCCATTAGTTGCCTACTGAGCTGCTCTGGTGGAAAGGAGGCTTGCTGAATCTGACTCTCAGAGATCTTGATGGTTAACTGGCTGAGGCTCACCTGCTACAGGTGCTGCTACAGACTTAATATTGGATACCAGTTAGAGACAATCTGATACTTTTGAAAATAGCCTTGTGTCCTGACAATTGTCAAAGATGATCTGCTGATTTAGTGTTTTAACAGCTGTCAAAGATGATCTAATGTCAATTGGTTTGACAGCTTGATTGCAGCCAAAGCTCAGGTAATTGGCTTCAGCTGTTTACATTTAACTCATACTCCATTCTTCTGGGGAATATTAGCAAAGATCTGTTTTTCTATGGTGGCTTGTCACTCCACATAATGCAACAGACTGGATCCATGTTGTACAGGTTACTACACTGCTTGGGAGAAAAAACATTTTCTGGCTTGGAAAGCATTTGGAATGTATTAAATGTCCTTCTAGATATTGTGATGGCTCTGTTTGTATTTTCTGTATTTCATATCCTTTCAGATGAAATATTCTGTAACAAAGCAGAGGTGAAGCAAGGTATTCAGTACTGGAACCATGTTGCATATGAATTCAGAATAGTATGTACAACCAGATTAAACTCTACCAAGCACCTGAATTCCAACTGAACTTTTAGCTTCAGTCACCTTATAGAGGAAATTTTTTCTCAGTCCATTTCTATTCCCACGCACTCAAGGGAGAGTGTGATACCCTGTATATGGTTAGAAAAAAAGCAATAAGGGCTACATAAATTGAAAGCCCCCTTACCATTATCTGTAGTGCTCAAGCCCACCATATTTGCGGACACCAGCAAAACAGCAATAAACTCTCTACCAGCACCTAGTAAGTTCTCTTGTAAAGGAGTCAGCAGAAACCACACATGGCCAGGGTAAAACCCTGTTACTGGCAGGGCCACATGGAATACATCTGTAAACCACTCGTAAGTCCGGGGCCAATCCGGGGCTTTGATCCCAAACTTGGCCCACCCCAACCCCCCTTACTGTTTTATTTATACCGCTCCTGTGAAGTGGTTTACAGATGTACATATTAGATATACTGATTTGAAGAGCATCATTGGGAGTGTTTTAGAGTTGTAACAGATACAGGAAACAATGGTTCCACTTTCCTATGATGTTGCTTTTAAACTTATACCTTTATATTAGGCATCTTAGAATCTTTACACCACTCCGTGGTATAAATAAAAGGCTAAGGGGGGGGGGGCTGGGATGGGTCCAGGATACCAAATGAGACCCATTGGCCCCTTAGCTCCTGTGCTTGTCAGTCCAAGGCCAAGGGGATAATTGGGCACGCCTCCCAGCTCGCTGAAATCCCGCCACACATGCCAGGTGAACTGGCCGACCGGCGGGGCTGGGGCTGGTCTGGGGAGGCTTCCCCCGGCTCTCATGGAATGGAATGATGGACAGCACATGCTGATCGCCCTTTCCTCCCAGTCTATACCATGCAGCCCCATGTGGTCCCTCTGCTGCCTCGGACCGGGCTTGCTCCCCATAGACATGCCTCCTTGCCTTTTCCAGGATGCCTGCATGTCACATCACAAAGGCCAAGGAAGCCACTGGCAGAGCTGCCTGTGGGTCTGCGTCGGGTAGCGGCCGAACGATCAGGCCACATCTGAGCATGCTCGCTGGGAGCACCTGCAGCAGCCCTGCTCACAGCTGGCTGCACTAACCTGGAAGGATATGGTTCCCTCCTGGCCGTAGACTGCCCCAGATCCCAAAGCAGCGCATTCCCATGGCCGGAAAGGTGATGGCCACTTTCTTTGGGGAGGTGGTGGCGGCCCCATCCCTCGCGGGGGTGGACGATGGCAAAGGGCAGGATGAGAAGCTTCCACAGGCAGAGGAAATGCCGGAAGACCAGGAGATCCACCTACAGCTCCCAAACAAAAGGCAAGTGAGGAATGGAGCAGACAGACGATGGGGCTGAATTGAGTGGAAGCCTAGGCTGGCCGAGCGCCGGAGATGGGGGGGCAGCAGGGGGAGCCTTCCCCTGGCTGCCCTGGCAATGCCAAGGAAGGGGGTGGCCGCAAAACGCTTCCTGCAGGCCTCAGTCTACACTCCAAGCCCCACCAGGAACCGCCCGCCTCTGTGGGAATAGGGGGTCCCCCCTTCAAAGACACCCTCCTTCCCCCCGTGCCCCATCTCCTTTCAAAGCCCATTTATTTTTAAATGGGCTTTGAAAGTGGTTATAGAATAATAGAGTTGGAAGGGACCTCCTGGGTCACGTAGTCCAACCCCCCAAACAATGCAGGACACTCACAATCCTATTGATCATCCACTGTAACCGGCCACCCTTCACAGAATCAGCCTCTCTGTCAGATGGCTATCCAGCCTCTGTTTAAAAATTTCCAAAGATGGAGAACCCATCACTGCCTGAGGAAGCCTGTGCTACTGAGAAACCGCTCTGTCAGGAACTTCTTCTGAATGTTTAGATGGAATTTCTTTTTAATTAATTTAATCCCATTGGTTCTGGTCTAAGGAAAGAGAGAACAACTCTGCTCCATCCTCTATATGACTACCTTTTAAATACTTGAAGATCTTAAAGCTCTTATTACGCTTTTTTACTCTGGATTTTCAAATAGCTCTTCTACCAATGTGTCAGTGGAAATTCTATTTTGATATAAATTGTTTTTATTTAGGTGGGATATTTGCCATTAGGATAGATTGTTTGACAGGTGGTATCTTTGATTGATTTGGGTTGCCTGGAGCAACAATGGATGCTGAGAATGCTACACTTTCATTAATGTAGTCTGATGGATGGTGTTAGAATGGATGGCATCCTTATACATTGCTGGAATGGCAGCATGAATTATAACAGTGCAGGCTCAGCAATTAGGAAGTCTCATCCTAAGCATTTATTTGCTGGCACAGGAAATTTTCAAATCAGTCACTGCTCTGATTACTTAATACCATGATTCATGTATTTTGTTAGGATCTGGATCAAAGATGAGTAATCACAATAAATACAATTTAAAATATTCAAATAATTAAAACACATTACGAATGTCCAAAATTATATGACTGATTATTAGCCGTGAGGTTTTCCACAGACCCTCTCAACCCATGTCCCTCAAGGCTAGTGGTAGGGAGATCTGGGCCTCTCTGTGGTGGTTTATTAGGGACCTTCCTGGAAAGGCTTAAGGAGGCTGTGGTTCGGCCACTTCTGGAAAACGAAAAGGCACTAAATCCATCATACCCAGCTAAGTACCACCCAGTTTTGTATTTGCTATTTCTGGCTGACACCTGCCTGACTCCATCTATTACAGAGTTGATATCCTCATACACTTTCCCCACCTCTCTCCTCAGACAGGATGCAGAACTGGGCAATGTTATAATATTTGCAAACTTACATATGTCTGTACTTTATTTTTAGAATTTATATTTATAACTAGCTTCAAAGCCCGTTCATAAGAATGGGCTTTGAAAGGGCCCTCCCCCTACCCCCAGGTGTGATCGCGGCTTGGCTGCGGCCTGCCAAGCAACCCGGCGCCTCTGTGAGGTGCTGGATGTGCTTGGCGGGCTGCAGGGAAATCGTCCCTGGGCCCCTCCCCTCAGGCAAGCCGCCGGGTATACTTGGCAGGCTGCGGGGAAGCTGCCCCGGCCGCCCTGGCCCCCATTCCCCAGGCAAGCGTATGGCTTCCCTGCAGCCCGCCAAACACACCTGGTGTCTCTGTGAGGCAGCAGGCATCCTTGTCCATCCCCAGCCCCCAACCCAGTGAGCATGCGGCTTCCCCAGCCCTGTGGGCTCCTTACTGGCTTGCGGGGCCTCTGGGAGCAGGAGCGTCAGCTGCAGTTGGCGGCTCCAGGGGCCGTCCCAATCCAGAAGTGCCCACGTCTGGATTGGCCCACTGACTCATACACCACCCAGACAGGGTGGCTGTCTGGGGCCGGACAGGGCCGCCCACATGGCTCTTTACAAAATATAAGAGCCACTTATTGTTCAGATGTAATTTAATGTCCAATTTTATATACAAATTTTATTTAATTATAAAATTGTATATTCTTGTTTGTTGTAACTGGCCCTGTGTCCCTGAGGAAGGGCAGGCTAAAAGTTCTTAAATAAACAAACAAATAAAACTGGCAAGATAGCACCAGCATCTACAGTCTCCATGATTGCATCTGCTTTCTTCTATAACTGTATTTTACAATCTTGCTGGGCAATCTCTGGGTATCATAATAGATGGCTACTGTACACTGTTGACAGGAAAGGAAGCATGCAAAGCCTGGTTGTGTATGGGTTTTATAAACGATATACAGCTATGGCAAGTGATACTTTACCAAAGGCTGATCATTTTCAGCTTGAATATGACTGTGTTTCATGGCTTAATCAGCATGAAGGCTGACTCTAGGAGGGTTCAAGGAGTGGTGACTCCTTGACATATAGCACTTGCAGCGCTGGAAGGCATCACCATTAGAAAACATCAGATATTATCTACAAAAGAGCAAAGCCGCATTCCTTTGTATTACTGTTCTAACATGTTGGGGTCCAAAAGACACTACAATTAAACAAGTCAAGCCCAATCAAGAAAGGCATGTGGCTTCCCAAGTCAGTAGATATGGCACTACAATAGTTATCAAAGATCCAGGTTAAATCTAGAGTTGCCAGCTCTGGGTTGGGGAATACTTGGAGCTTTTGAGGGTGGTTCGTAAGGAGGGTGGGATTTGGAGAGACTTCATTGGGGTATAATGCTTTAGAGTTCACCTTCCACAGTGGCCATTTTCTCCAGGTGAACGGATCTCTTGTCACCTAGAGATAAGTTCACCTGGAGAAAATGGCCACTGTGGAAGGTGAACATTAAAGCATTATACCCCAATATCACCTAGATATCAGTTGTAATAGTGAGAAATCTCCATCCATACCACCTAGAACTTGGCAACCCTAGTTAGATCTGGTTTCAGCTTCCTTAAATTGGACCTATAATTTGTTCCAGAAGTTTATGTCAAGCTCTAGAACAGCATCTCTGTACCATATCAAACATTACCTTTGACAGTTTTTCCACTACACCTGCAGATGGGGTGGGACAGTGTGTACTTTTTTGCATGGGGGAAAACCTGTTCAACATGAAATGGTCTGTATCAACCTCTGACTTTTGAGAGCAGGACTTCTGGTCAGTAGTTATGGCTTCCAGAGTGGCTTGAATCACAACCTTTTAATTATTTATTAATAAATCAATGCTGCTACCTGCTGTGTCCTAGTTATTCAAAAATTCTTCCAGACTTGACTATTGAACTATTTTCTGTGCTTGCCACATTGTATTTAAAGTATTTTGTTCATCCTGCTATTTCCACTCAAATACTGGGTCATTAATGGCATATATTAAAGTACATTTTCATGTAATAACGCCTTTTAATATCATGATGTTTGCAGATTGTTTCCCCTGCAGCTTTCATTATCCTAAGGCTGTGCCAGAACTGTTTCCTGTTTTCTGAATTGCACTGATATTAGAGCTGTCCTGGTGTTATACTTGTAATAGCTTTGTTACTTCAGAAACACTCTAGTGTTTAGCAGTTTCCTTAAGCAGATTGACATTATGGGCATCAGCATTATGTTTGCATCTCTCAGGATGTTTGCTGTCTGATGCTGCCATTTGAGTTTTTCTTAGCCTTGGCATCAAAACTGACAGCAAGATGCTTTTTGCCAATCACCAATGAAACCCGGTATGGGTAGAAGTCCCCAAAAGATGGCTTCCACTCCAGCAAAGGCAGAACTTCAGCTCATATGGTAGGATTTCTTAGTTTCCCAGTTAACTTGGTTATTGAGGGGGTAAGATGGAAGACTGGGGTCACGACCAGTAACCCTAGTAACAACACTGTTGCCCACACAGTAGGATTGCTAACTCTCAAATAGGACCTGGAGATTTCCCAAAATTACTGTTAATCTTCAGACTACAGAGATCAGTTACCCTGCTTTGGAAGCTGGCCTCTGGGGCATTATATCCCACTTAAATCTCTCCCCTACCCAATCCCCACCCACTCCAGGTTCCACACCCATAATTTCAGGAATTTCCTACAACTTACCATTTTCTGTATTTTGTCAAGGTAGAAATAACTGGTTGTTTCAGGACCAAACAGGAATATTGGGATTCTTTGAGATTGTCTGACAGAGTTCTTTTTCACCTGCTTTATTCTGCCATTTTGTCAGGGTGGCATTGTTCTAATTAGGCCTGGTTAAGACTGGTTAAGCCCTGCTGGGATTGGCTGGAAAAATGCGGACTTTTGTTTGTTAGAAATCCATCGCAAGTACCTGAGATATCTTATGACGGGGCAGGAGTCTCAAACCCAACTTCTCATTGTTTACCAAGTTGGTAAGAGAGTCCTTCAGTGCTATAGCTTTGCCAGTTTAAACCCTAATGTTTCCCAGCATGGGTGTGTGTGTGTGTGTGTGTGTGTGTGTGTGTGTGGAAAAACAGCTCTCAGCATACTTTAGGGTTCAGGGCAGGAAAAGTGATTGATGGATTAAAGCCACCTTATGCTTGGAGCCAGGGTGGGATTGCCCATTAATACTGGCAGCCCAGTAAGGAAGATGCTTGCACTGAGGGTTGGATATTAATAAGGTTCAGATCAGTTTAATTAAAAAAAAATCCTAGTTGATCCTGTTTACTGTATCTGGTGTCTTTATTTGTGGCTAGTGTGGCAAGTAAGAACAATCTTCAAGCAACAGGACAGGGATGTTTTGGCTTGAAAGAAAAATGCTTATCTTTTCCTTCTAGGCCACATATGACTCACATGGGTATGTACAGCATAAGAGTTAGTAACATACTTATTTTCAACATTGTTTTATTTGAAGAGTAGAGAATCAGTGATTCTCAATTCTTCCTAGATTATATAGTATTTCATAGGTTATTTCATACTGTCCAGCAGCTAAAGCTGCCATTTCTTTCAAGGAAACCGATTTCTTTAGTCCAGATATTACTATTAATTCCAGGAGAACTCTGGGCCCCACCTTGAGGTTGGTCACCTTAAATGTTTATCGGGAAACAGAGGAAGCTGGTATGGTTCATTCCACACTGATGATACTGTGACATCTGTATACTGCAAACGTATTCCCAGTTGTCATGGCTGCTCTCTGGAAATTGTAGTTCTGGGAAGATATTCAAGATATCTGTCAGAATATTATCAGCTCTGTGCAACACTGCAGTTGCTAGGTTTCTTTGAGCAAAATTATGTCAGTTAAACTGATTTAACCTTTCAGAGGGAGCACTTGAGATATTCAAAAGCTACACGTATTTTAAAATAACAAAGCACTTGAAAAGTTTGTCTTTTTATAAACTGGTTATATTCTTTTATAAGCTGGTAATATTCTTCTTTCGTACTGTATTGTTCTTTCTTTAGATTAGAAATATTTCATTTTCTTCAATGGATTGGGAACAATTTTGAAAATAACTGCAATGCTATTGAAGTTGGCATAATGCTGTGCTAATTTTAAGGGTGGACCTCCAATATATAGCACATATTTTTGCAACTAGAAAAGAAAGTCCATTTATAAGAACAGCTCTGCCATTCTCAGATGGGTTTGTAGTATGTCCTATGCTGGTTAGCTGACTGGCTTTCAGGAGGGTTCAAGCTGGCATCCACAAGGAATTATGTGAAGTGAAACAATTTGGAAATCCTCCTCAATCCCCTCAAAATCTCTCCATCTAGGGCTTTGGGACCTTGAGCAGTATGTCACAGCTTAAAAAAAATCATATTGAATTTTAGTTGGCCACTGTAAAAAGTTGTTGAGTGCTGGAAGATTAAAATGATAATAATAGCAAAATCAGTGCAATTTTCATTGACTCTGTGCCAATATATGGACAAATTTTTTAGCATTTAGGAGCTTCATACATCACAACCCATCATAGATTTATACAGGATTTTCTGAGACAACCATGCAGTGATGCATAGGAGAAGCAGGTTCAAATCTATAAGATTATTATCTAAAGAGAACTTAGAAGGAACCACACAGTCAAAGCTTAGGCAGTGCTTTGTCAGGCTCTGGGCATCTTACATAATTTCACTGACTGTTTTCTTTTGCTCTTTTTTATCCAGCCATTCCTCCCCCATGTCCATTGGTTTGATTACTTTTGCCTGCTGTTTATTATACGAGAGACCTGCCTCTTCTTATGTACTTTCTCTCCACCACCCTACATGTTATACAGCCCAACTTTGTGGTTCAACACACCAGCAGATGATTAGGAGGACAGTGAGCATTTAAGAGACTTCCTCACTGCTTAGGATGGCACTGTTAGTCAGGATTTTACAACTGTCCAGAAAGTGCAATCTGCCCAATCGAATATACCTTAAAGCAATTTGGAATTTTTTTTTGTTTAAACATGTCTATAGTGTTTATGTTAGATTTGGAGAGATGGGATAAGAATAGATCAGCCGAAGATGGTTAATTCTATTATAAATAACAAGCATACTTTATTTTAAACAGACAGCAGTCACCTGAAGATCTTGCAAGAGTACCTCCTAATTCCACCAGCAACATCTTGAATAGACTTCTGGTTAGTTACGATCCTAGGATAAGGCCAAATTTCAAAGGTTTGTTCATATTTACTAATATGTGTATGTGCACTACATCGAGCTCTATTTTATTTCCTTCATCTTATGGACCAGGTGAAATTGTGATGCATACTGTGCAGCAAGATAACCTAATATAACTTAAAATCTCATCCACTTTCATCTGAGATGATAGGGTAAACTACAAAACCAATTAATGAAGTCAATCAATCATTTGTTAACTTGACGACATCAGACTTCATAGAATTAAGGTTTCCTCTATGATTACTGGCAGTTGCTTTCAGCCTATATGGGGCTGAATCCTGCAAATCTGTTCTGTTAATGGTGGCACTATACTCTGGCATAGGGAGCTCCATACTCCTAAAGAAAGCTACATCATTAGTAGAAAGGATCTACAGCAGCAGTCCCCAATCCCGGGTCCAGGGACCGGGACCGGTCCATGGATCAGTCGGTACCAGGCCACAGCTCCTCCTTGTCCTCCTCCCTGGTTGCTGCCTCAGGAGCTGCCCTGCCACTCTGCCGCTGGCTTTGGTGCTTTCCAGCAGCCACCATGGCTGGGGCTTCCCCTCGGCCTGGCACTGCGCAGCTGCTGCTGGCAGCACCCCCCAGCAGGCAGCAGGAAGTCAGGGGCACTGGCGGGGAAGCAAGCAGAGCAGGGGCTCAGGCAGTGGCAGTGATGTCCCTCGGCTAAAGGCAAAAAGCGCACTTCAACCCAGCTGAAGAAATAGTGAGGTATGTTGAACCCACAAACAAGCAAAATGAGTAAGAAACAGATGTCTTTGCAACAGAGAGCATTAGGGCAGTGATCGAGAGGAAAGGAGTAGACTACCCCCTCCACCTCAGTAAAATTGTCAAGCGTTGACTGGTCCCCGGTGATAAAAAGGTTGGGGACCACTGATCTACAGTATCTAGATCACACTTTCACTTTTATTCAAACTTCTGCTTAGCTATCCTACTGGCAAATCATGTAAAAGTTTTGCACACCCCACTTTTTCAGATTACATACCCATGTGCCACTCACGTTTGATAGCTAAATTAGCAATATTGACAAGGCTAATGCCATTTTAAGGGTGCATAGCTTAATCTTATAAATTAACTTAAACTATAGCTAATTTCAGCTACTGTGTAAAAGGTAACTGTGCTAAGTAGGATCTGGTAAATTGGGTTGAAGAACAAGATGTCTAGCAATGTCTGGGAACAGATATCTGAGAACACACCTGAATAAGTAGTATTGTCGATGTAGGGACATAACTATATTTGTGAAGCTTACCATACAAGGGCAAGATGTGTTTATACTTGACAAAATGTACTTCTACATATGAAGGGAAAATGCATGAGGTAATGGAAAGATATCTGCATATGTCTGAAAGTTGTTTGTAACATTGTATGAAAGATTAATGTTAATCTCTTACTAAAGGAACCATGAAGTCTTTGCCACTGAGATCCCCTTTATTGTAGTAAAGTTCTGTCTAATTCTGGAAACTCTCTGTCATGTCCATCATTGGGCATAGGCACACCTGGCAAATAAGATCACTTCCTCCTTGTGTAAATGAAACCCATATGGTTGCCAAGCTCCAAGTAGCAATCGAGAGTTCTCCTGGAATTGTAACTGATCCAGAAATCACTTTCCCTAGAGAAAATGGCAGTTTTAGCGGGCAAACTGTTATCATTTCTAAGTGAAATCCCTCCCCAAATTACTCTCTCCACAGGCACTGCCCCCGAATCTCCAGGAATTTCCCAGAGCAGAGTTGGTAACTCAACCCATGAGTCATTATGTTTGCACTGCTTCCTCACACTTTATTCTGAGTAGACATGCTTAGTACTAATATGCCATGCATGCTTAATGGGGAGAACTCCTAAGTAATGGCTAAGAAGGTTTTGCTTCCCAGCCTATTACAATAAATATCCAGTAGGATTCTGACAACAATCTAACATTATTAAGGCAACAATGTGGATCTGTTTTAGATTAAAATATATGAGGAAAAGAAAACAGAAACTGGAATTCTTGGGGCAGCTCTGAGACTTTTTTGTTGTTGTTGCTTTGTATGCATTTTAGGAATTCCAGTTGAAGTGGCAGTTAACATTTTCATTAACAGTTTTGGATCAATACAAGAGACAACTATGGTAAGCATGTCTTCTTAATGGGGGAATTCAAGGCCTTGGCTGCCAATTGAAGGCTATGGAGATGGGCAAGTATGATTTCCTTTCATGTGATATTTGGGTTGATCCTGAATGGTACACATGAAACCCAGTGGAGATATTGGTCCAGGGACCTACTGTTACTCACAGGGACTCGACTGGTGAGGGCTGAAGTTTCCTTGTTATATAAATTTCTAGCAGGAAGTGTACAAGAATTGAGAACTACATTGTTTTGCAAGAAAGATAATCTCAAGATTGTAAAATATGTGTAAGTAAATGTAACACCAGTAATGGATCATTTGCCTTTGAATGATTTTTTGTTCCTTGAGGAGTCATGGACAGTGTCTGTCTCATACATATGTCCTGATAAATATTTGCTGTAAAGACATAATGGATTGCCAACAAAGCAATAAAAGTGTGATTCTGTTTCAGTGATGTATAATATTAAGTCATGTAGAAGGATGATTTGTTTTGTGAGCCATGATTAATAATCTTGTACAATTGCTTTCTTGAAGACTATTTTCTAGAAGACTATTCTCATAAGGATGGGGATTCCAACATGAAAATTTCAGCATTTTAGGCTACTTGAAGTACTTGGATTCAGATGAATGACATACTGTCTTGCTTCTACATTCCTCCTGTAGATGGGTAGAACATTCCTGCAGGATGGGTTTATCTGAAAAGCTAATCTGCAAAAATTGCTATATAGAACCACAATTAGAAAAATTAGAACATGAATTGTGAGATCCCTAAAATATTAGTCAAATAACATTAACAACAAAATAGGAACTGTGTAGTTAGTTGTGATACAGCCTGGTAAGGGAAGGTATGATTTCCCATTAAATTTAACCTCCTTTTCTCTATATTATATTACATTGCATTATTTATAATATACCTATCAAGAGCCTCTTGTGGCGCAGAGTGGTAAGGCAGCCATCTGAAAGCTTTGCCCATGAGGCTGGGAGTTCGATCCCAGCAGCCGGCTCAAGGTTGACTCAGCCTTCCATCCTTCCGAGGTCGGTAAAATGAGGACCCAGCTTGCTGGGGGGTAAACGGTCATGACTGGGGAAGGTACTGGTAAACCACCCCATATGGAGTCTGCCATGAAAACGCTGGAGGGTGTCACCCCAAGGGTCAGACATGACTCAGTGCTTGCACAGGGGATACCTTTACCTTTACCTTTTTATCAAGTACTCAGTGTTCCCCTCCTTTATTATTACTGAGAGGCCTATCTGAGATACTGATTCCTTCCACTTAAGGGTTTTTCTAGAATAGGTTTCTGAATATGACAGAAATGCTTTCACTATAGAATGGCAAGTTTATTTTTAAACTAGCTTCAAAGCCCTCCCCCCCCCCCCCGCTGTCGCAGCCACCTCACCATGGCGTGGCAAGCACGGACGAAGTTATCCCTAGCCCCCTCCCCCAAGGGGGATCCGCGGCTTTGAGGAGGTGGGCGTCCTTGGCAGGCCATGGGGGAAGCCATCCCCGGCCCCCGCCCCGGGCAGCACGCAGCTTCCCCAGCCCTGTGCCCTCCTTACCGGGTGGCGCACAGCCGCTGGGAGCAGGAGCGTCGGTTGCAATCGGCGGCTCCAGGGGCTGTCCCAATCCCGACTGGGCGTGTCAGGATTGGCCCACGTGCTCAGTTCCTGGAGGCTTTGCTGGGCACATCCGGATTGGGCCGCTGACCCAGACACCACCCAGACAGGGTGGCTGTCCGGGGCCAGACAGGGCCGCCTACATGGCTCTTTAAAAGATATAAGAACCACTTAAGATAAGTAGTAGAATGGGAAAATGCCTGATACAAAATCAATTGTGTTGTCTCTCATGCTGAACTGGTAACATTCAGAAGTCTACCTACAGGCTCAAAAAAGGTTATAGTACCTGGATTCTAGTGCATCAGGTTGTCCAACTGCATGTTATCAGTCATATTATCTTTGCGTTCCTTCTGGTTTTCCACTCATCCAAGAAGTATAGCTTTTTCTCCCCAACCAGGAAGCATAGTTTCCATAAAACATTTTTAATGCAATGTATGCAGGTGTATTTGTCCTTTCACTTTTAGTCAAGGTTTCCCTGATTTTTACATGTGTATATGCTATGTATCCACAAGCTTATTTGGTGTTGCATCAGCCAAAGAGTCACTGAAGGAAGAAACCTGGGGACCCCCCCCCAAAAAAAAAAATCTGCCTCTACAAGATTCTATATTTTCAGGGACTTGAGCAAAGAAGTTTTCCCCTCCTCTACTTTGCCTTTAACTGAAACCCAATTTAAATATATCAGTGGCTCTTGATGCATCTGGTAAGCAAAAGCACTTACATGCAGGAATTTGCATTTGTTCAGCATCTCATTTAAACCAAGCTTCTGCCAGTGCAAAGCAGTTGCATGTGCTTAGTGAGCACCTGGTGGTCTGTAGCCTCAGCAGGTGCTCTGCTGGCATGCTAATTAAGCACCTGTTTCAGTGAGAAGCTGTGCACATGCAAAGCCCTGCAGGAGAATACTTTTGCTTCTCTGGCACCAAAGTTAGATCAGAGCTGACTCTCAATGGATCTCAACATTCTGTGCCTCCTGGAGCATAAGCAGTTGCCATCAGGCCGTTTGGTGCAATTTCTTCTGCTTAATTTAGAAAACCGTGTTTTCTCTGCCTACCTGGGCTATCCCCTGAGTATGTGAGGACCGGTGCTGTGTAGGCGGTCTCAGTGCTTTGCTTTCACAACTGGCACATGAACAGGCTACATTACTACTGATCCTGGCTCTCAAGTCCAGGTAGTTATATCCCTGTTAGAGTTCCAAAGATGTAAAGTCTTAGATCATTCAGTTGTGTGGCTGTAAATGGTAGAAAGTAGTATGGTAGGAGAGAAATCAAATGCAAGATGTTGAAATGATCCCCTGTTCTGAGACACATTCTCCAATCTTTATATTATGTTCAGTGTTGCTTGCATGGCTGTTACTTTCTTCTTTACAAGAGCATATGCTGGAGTTTGTTTATACCAAGTATCAATGCTGTTTTGTAGACAATAGATTTTAATGCTTTTTGTTCAGTGCCTAACAGTTTAGAGGCTTCGTAAATAAATAACATATTAAAGTGTGTACTCTTGGTGTTCCTTGATATATGAAATGTCCAAAAAGAATTGCTTTTTTAGACCTATGCATCTCCATTTATGTCAGGAAGGTGTCAGTTTTTAATGGGTAGCACACATCATTTTGAAAAATGTAGTTTTCACACCAGTGTAATGTATGTGCATGTGTTCTAAACAGGATTACAGAGTTAACATCTTTCTAAGACAAAAGTGGAATGACCCACGGCTTAAACTGCCCAATGATTGGAAAGGCTCTGATACATTAACAGTGGATCCCACCATGTTTAAGTGTCTGTGGAAGCCAGATCTATTCTTTGCAAATGAAAAGAATGCCAATTTCCATGATGTAACGCAAGAAAATATTCTTCTATTTATATCCCGTGCTGGAGATGTCCTGGTCAGCATGAGGTATTTATTTTCTTACAATTGCCAACTGTTACTGTTGTCTTGGAATAGACAGAGGTTGCTGGATATGCTTAGTAAGTGTGGAGAACATGTTTTTTAATAGTTAAATTAAACTAATGGGAAGTTGATAAAGCCATGCTGAAGGGAAGTTGATTATCTGCCAGAGAAATGTTTACACTTTCTGGAATGTTATGAGTGGCTCTTGATTTCACATGGCATGATGGCCTTTAGTCTCTCCGGCTGATTGAAAGCATAAGCCACTTCCAGTAAAGTATGGAAGCTGGATATGAAACTGGCCACCCATTTGTGTGTACTGTGGTGTACTTAGAAGGAATTCAGTGTTATGATAGATTAGGTAACATATTCTCAAATATTAATAAAGGCATACAGTCAGATGGTAAAGTGAAAGGTGAAATGCAGGGAAAGAAGGACAGGAATCTGGAATCCGATGTCTTTTGCTGACAGAAGATGAATGAGGAGAGAGGCAATTGAAGTCAGTACTCTGTTCACATGTTGTCACCTGACCACAAGTGAAAGTGCTATTTAGTCAGCCAAACCCAAGGCAGTACTGGTGTCTTGGAAGTAAGTGCCACTTCTTCATGATTGCCGCTTAGTGGCAGCAGCCTCTTCTTAGCCATCAAACCTGCTCACTGGCCACTAATATCAGTGAAATCCTAAGAGCTACATTGTTGATATTGATGGACTTTGAAGGGTGAATTTTCTTGTTATTGCATTGTAGGACTTTTACTGTGACAACACCAGACAGGCAAACCACACAATAGGAGGTTTCTATGATCCAAAAAGTCAACTTGTTAGAAGAATTAAATAAGACCAATAGGTAGTGATATATAGCCAGATATCTGGTCAGGTTCATTACATTCTGGGAAAGTGATATAATTAAAACTAGGTCTTACCAAGGGGAAAATTGTTGCTATGATTAGGTCTCCATAAAATTTCATCTGCCATTCCTAAATGTTGTAGATAAAAATGTATTTTCTTTGGGTCTGCATGCCTCATTGGAAAAAGGCACCAATTAGAATTCATGGTTCAGATCTAGATAGTTTAAGGGATTCAACTATTTTAACTCTATAAATAAATGAGCTGCAGTGGAACACTTATAAACCTTTGAAATACATTACGAAGGCCATGAAAAACAACCTCTGCTGTTCACCGGGGCTGATTACGTGAATACCCATGTAGAAAATGAGAAGTAAAAATCCAGTCAAGCCTTGCCAGTTACAAGAAGTTCAAGACTGGCCACCAGAAATGAGCTGCATAGATGACTCTGATTCTGTTTTGCTTTAAGGATTACTAATGGAAGAATGCCACAGCAATGGCATTGCTATCTCTGCAAAATGGATCAGTCCATTTGATTAATTTCTCATTGCAATATGTAAGGCAAGCACAGGGACTGACCTCTGCTTTCCCTTGACAGCTAACACATTCTGAACAGCCACTATTAAAACAAATGCTAATTCAGCTTCACTAGAACATTGTCATGCAGTATGCGTTAGAACAGAATGTGAATCTGATTTTTGTAGGGCTATATAGTGAGCTGCTGAACATGCAAGCACAAAAGCAAAATGTCACTTTGAGGGCATTTTGAATGGGTTACAAGCATTCTGTTTACATTTCCAGATTATCTGTTACTCTCTCATGCCCGTTGGACTTGACCTTGTTTCCTATGGATACGCAGCGTTGCAAGATGCAGTTGGAGAGCTGTATGTAAATCAGATTGTGCATAAAAATAGTTACTTCTCATGCCTGAAAACTGAACAAGAATATGCCCAATAGAATGCCACTTAGCATCAGGATTTAAAATTATCCCATAAAGTAATTAATCTTTTATCTTTTAGACTTTTCCCTAATAAAATCCTTTGCCTATGTCACCTTGAAGCCCCCACCCCATGTCTCACGTTCTTGTATTCATCAGTAGAATTTACCTCTATGTATATTTACAATCAGAGAGAAACATTATATTTAAGGTTGCAGATCCCAGTTGGGGCCTGGGGATCCCCCCGTTTGGCACCTCCCCCCCTTTTCAGAGGTTTAAGAAACCAGAGAAAATCCCCCCAAACAGGCAAGAAGCCTGAAAAAAGTGCCGTTCCTATGTCACCTGGAAGTGATGCAGGGATGTCAGTGACACCAGGGAGGCAGCACTCAGTTTTTGGGGCAAAACTCTATGGTAAGAAGGTAATTTCACCATAGAATTTCCCCCCAAAACCAGAGTGCCACCCCTGATATCACCAATGTCCCTTTGCCGCTCCTGATAAGTTCCTCCCATCCTCCGTCAGCTAGTCCACCAACACTGGCAACCCTAACTGTATTGTAGACTGTAAAGTGCAGATATGCCAGGAAAATCTGGCTGGGATCCCACCCACCCCAGTGGCACTAATTTTATGACCTCAAGTGGCCTTCAGAGGTGTTTTCCCAAATAGGAACTCCGCCCTTTTCTCTAACAACAAACTGCTGTTGAAATACTGGGGACTTTCAGACATGAATATGCAGTGATATTGCAATCTAATTTTGCATTTGTTATTGATGCTGGTCCAGGGCCATATTCCTCTTTGGGAATGACACATTCACCAACAGACGATAGAGGGACTTTCTGCAAATTCCTGCTTCCCACTGCCTATTATCACATTGAGCCTAATGCTCTTCCTGGGGTTCCTGTGAACCCCAGGGACAGCACTATGGGAGCACGGAAAGCTGCAGATGAAAAACCAGTTCCACGAAAGAACCATTCCACAAAAGACCCATTCGATGAGCTCCACTCTGTTCATGGTTGTTTTGAATGAAAGCCACTGATGCTATTTTTTAAATGTTCATAGAACCCATTGGACAGATATTATGAGAATGTTTTTATCTCATTGTGATCTCGTTAATACTTCTTAAAAACACATTCCTCCTTATCCTTTTTCAAACATATAGTTGGTTACACTACTGATGACTTGCAGTTTAACTGGCAATCCAGTGATGCTGTTCAACTGGACCAGATTTCTTTGCCACAGTTTGATGTAAGGAAAGAGGATATCGAATGTGGTAACTGTACCAAATATTACAAAGGAACTGGTATGTACTGTCATTATTTAATTCCTTGGGTAGAGTTGACTCAGCTATAGGATATACTGGCTGATTATTAGTCACATTCTGATTTCTTGTTTAGGAAGGATTAGCAGGAACCTACAAGGACTTGCAGGGTGAATTTCTCTCTCCCCAACTATTTCCTTACTTGAAAGCTCCCATAACCTTTCCCCTTTCTTACCTTCTCCCCTTTCCACCCACCAGCCAACCTACCTTTATCTTCTCCCCATCTTCAGTATACCCAGAAAAACTATGACAATGAGCTGGTTGCTAGAGCAGGCTCAGTTGTACAGCAGAGACCAACAAAGGGCACCCATTTCCTCATGTATCGGTCTCCCCACACTATTTCTTCTTTCCTCTACCTGACAACTCCCATATCATCATCCTTCTCTCCTACCTTCTCTTCTTTCCACCATCCAAGTTTTTATCAGCCCCTCCTTCAGCTACATTTATTTATTTACTCCATTTACAGCCCACCTTTGGAAGCCAGCTTGGTGTAGTGGTTAGGAGTTCGGATTTCTAATCTGGCGAGCTGGGTTCGATTCCGCACTCCCCCACATGCAGCCAGCTGGGTGACCTTCAGCTCGCCATGGCGCTGATAAGACTGTTCTGACCGAGCAGTGGTATCAGGGCTCTTTCAGCCTCACCTACCTCATGAGGTGTCTGTTGTGGGGAGAGAAAAGGGAAGGCAATTGTAAGCTGCTTTGAGACTCCTTCGGGTAGAGAAAAGCAGCATATAAGAATCACCTACTCTTCCTCTCCTACCCTTCCTTTAAGATATTGGTTTTAACCTTTAAGGCTATATGTGGCTTGGGCTCTGCATATCTGCAGGACTGCTTGTCTGCCTATGCCCACTGCAGGGTACTCCACTCTGCGGGTATGAACCTGCTAGGTGTCCTGGGCCTCCAGGACATTGACCTGGCCTTGAAAAGGCCCTGACCCCAGCCTGGTGCAATGAACTCCAAGAAGAGCTAAGGGCCCTGCCAGAGTTATCAGCTTCCCACAAGGCCTGCAAGATGGAGCTCTTCCGCCAGGCATATGGTTGAGGCTGGGCTGAGGTCCCAGAGTTACCATCAGTGGATCCCCTAGAAATAGAATCAGTGAGTTCAAGACCCTTGCTCCTCAGGAAAGAACTCCTGACTGCTGCTGGATGGGGGAGGAGAGATGGGGAGTTAACTCCAAAGAACAGCCATCTTTTAATGTATTGGGTTGTTTTATTCTTTTATTGCAAACTACCTTAAGTCTTTGAGAGAGGCGGTATGTAAGTTAAAATATAAATAAATGAATAAATAAATTATTACACAAAGTTGGCTATCAGAATAGATAGTTTGTATCTATTGATGACAGTGCATTAAAACTTTGCTTGTGAAAGTATTATTGTCCATCCTCAAGTCATCCTTATCCATGGTTCCTCTATACATTTGTGAAACGCCCCTGTGGGAGGAGCGTGTCCAGGGTGTCCAAGTTGAATATGGGCCAATCAGGATGTGGCCAGGGCAGCTGGCCACACCCTGATTGGGCCAGCCCCTACACTCGCCTCCCTCACAGGGGGCCTATTATGGAGAAAGGAAGGGAAGGTGATTTTAAACTGCTTAGAGACACCTGAGGTCTGCTGGGTGACTGTGGACAATTCCCAGTTCTCTCAGAGCTCTCAGCCCCATGTCCCTCACAGGTTGTCTATTGTAGGGAGAAGAAGGGAAAAGGTTTTTGTAAACCGCTTTGTGACTCCTTTTGGTAGTAAACAGCAGGGTACAAAAATCCATCTTTTCTTCTTCTAAGGGGCAACAGTGAAAGAAGCATGTGGGCACATAACATTATATCAAAAGTAAGAAATGGAGACAGAAGGAGTAGGGGCACAGAACTGGGAGGAATTGGTTGCCATGTAATCTCCCCCTAAGAATAGTCTCCATTCTAATTTTCCCTTCACAATTCTGAAGATATAGCTCTTGAAAGCTCACCTGTAACCACTATGCCACAATTCCCAAAGGTCCGTCCTCTCCCATACTCAATTAACATCCCAAACCACAGGTTCTTGACACCCATCTCTCCACACCCACACCCTCATTTGTCACCATGCCACTACAACCCTCCACACAACACACATATTCAACCTATGCCCTTACAGACTGGACAACCCCTCCCCTTACTCTTCCCAATGCCAATCTCTCTCTATCATAATCACTCTCTTCCTTTCTACCTCCCTCTCTTTGCTATTTTCTTCCCTCCTTCCCCATCAGCTTTAATTCTAGTTACTTAATAAAACTACAACTATGTATAGCTAACGGATGTTTTCAGCACTACAGCAAATGTTTTTTTCTGAGTGATAATACAGTGACAGGAGTAATTCGCTAAACCATTATCGGAGAATATACCATCTTTTGAAGAAAATAGTTTACTTATGACATTTTATTTAGATCTTTCATTGTTTATCCACACACGTTTGCAAATCTCCTTGCATTTATGTATATCTATTTCAGTTCATTGTTATTGCTAAATCAAGTCTTTCTCTTTATCCAACCTTGTGGGTTTTTATGGGCTACTTTTAAATACTTTGACAGGGTTATGAATCATATTGTCATTCTTCAAAACTGTGACATGGTGCATGACAGAATTAATATTTTTTGCAGTTATGCTCTTCCTTTTACAGAGTTATAATCTGAGCCTATCAATGTGAAAGAGGCTTCAGACTTCATTTCATGTTCTGATGACACTGTGATGAAATTGCTAGTTGCCTCGCCTCTTACTCACTTGGTGTAAAATGCACCTTGTGCATGTTTTTGTCTTGGAACATAACACTTTCTGTTGTCAAGATAATATAAGGCAGTCAGAGAGCAAGAGTGAATTTCTGACCTAATGCAAACAGCTGAACACATAAAAGTCATATATAGCTAAGAATCTGACAACCTGTGGAATCCATTTACAAATGGCATAGAAAGAATTCCTCATACTCGAGATTATAAAAAAGGAGAGGATCAAGTAACCAGTGCATGGCTGGGGTCACTTTTGTAATTAGACAGCATTATTTTTTTTCTGTTGCACTTTGTAATGAATCTTGTTAGTGACATGCTGCATTTTCAAAACTGTTCAGTACTAAGTTTCTAAACTTTAGTTATATTATGCAAAAAATCTTGTAACACCTGGGAAGTCTTGTGTCTTCACTATACACATCGGAGCTATGGTCAATGATTTAAGCAATTGTATGCCTTTGGAATTCAAATTCTTGGTGGTGCATCATAGAGTGCACAGTGGATACAGGTTTTTATTTTAAATGATAAAAAATTGCCTCTTAAAATTCTGCCTGTTTAGATTTCTAATGAAGGCCCAGGACTGAGTAGTTCTAATTTTCTTTCAGCATAGCTCTTCTTCCCTATAGTGGATGGTTTATGTATGTCATAGTGCCATGCAACCATGAGTTGTTTCCTTTCTTGTAACCAGTAGTTCATGAAAGAGTCCTCTCCCCCTTAGTTGTCTTTGGCCCTTTTAGAAACTAATCTTGAGGGTTGGGTTCAGGGGTGGACTGACCTTTTAACTTACTGGGGAAATTTCTGGTTGGCCATTATCCTGGAGGCTTGCTGATAGCCAGGAGAAAGCTGAGCCAAGTGGCTGTACATGATCTGAAAGACAGGTCACAACAACCATGTTTGTAAGTTCCTGCCTAAAAATGTTGTCACCATTGCTGCAGTCCAAGCTGAGCCAACACTGTGGGGCCATATGATTGCTATAATGTCCCAGTGTAGCCCTGGAATACTCTTGAAAACAGTATGAAATGCTATGTGTGGAATTAAGGCAAGAAGGGGGAATGAGAAGAAATTGCTATGCACGCACACATATCCCTGCCTCTTCTGTGAGCTTTTGCTATATTTGTGGAAGAGCTCAGACCCAAAGGGAATGGGTGATTTCTGCTGATTGCCTCTCTAGCTTCCGCATCCAATCTTGTTACTGAAGAGCTTCCCAATCTCAGAATTTTGGGCAGGGGGTGGGGCTGGTGGTTGCAGGAAGTAATCCATTCCATGAGCTACTTCCATTTATGTCCCATCAACTCCTGTATCTTTGCTATATTGATACTCCTAGCTTTATAACCAAAATCATAAGCATCTACTATCAAATTTATATCAGCTTTTGTTGAGAATTGGTTATTAAATTTACTCAAATGGCTTGCTCACTTTGGCAGCACACGTACTAAAACTGAGAATCTAAATGTGTTTCTTTCTTCAAAGGTTATTATACATGCATAGAAGTGATCTTCACTTTAAGAAGACAAGTTGGCTTTTACATGATGGGTGTTTATGCTCCTACACTGCTAATTGTTGTTCTCTCTTGGCTGTCATTTTGGATCAATCCCGATGCAAGTGCTGCAAGAGTGCCACTGGGTAACCAGCATTGACACCTACTGTCAGACCCACATAATGCCACCAATCCATTTGTGGTTGCTTCAGGAGCAAGAGACCCTGGAAGCAGTTCCATCCTCATTGCATGTTCTTCACTTTCATCCAGACTTTTTCTTTTTCTGTCCTATGTATGTCTCCACGTATTAAAAGGCAAGACATGTAGTGCATAAGTAGGTTGTTCCTGGATCTGCCCAAACAAGCTCTAATGAAGTATATGAGTGCAATTGAGGGTAGAAATTTGGAAAGGGTACATGTTTGTGGAGAAGTGGAATAACAGGTGATAGATATTTAAGCTGTTAGCTAGAATGTGGCAGCCAGAGTCCTCAAAGCTACACCATGGAGGTCCCCCCACCACCAGCCTTTCCTCCAACAACTGCATTGGTTACCAATTGAATTCCGGATCAGGCTTAAGGCCATGGTAATTACCTCAAAGGCCATATGCAGTCTGGTCCCAGTGTACTTGAAGGACTGCCTTCTGCTGACAACCCTCAAAGAGCTCTGTGCTCCACCACCTCCAACTGCCTAGTGATCACTGGCGACAAGGAAGTCCACTTGACCTCAACCAGGGCCAGAGCCTGCTCTGTCCTGGCCCCCACCTGGTAGAATGAGTCCCCAGAGGAAATCAGAGGCCTAATGGAACTGAAACAGTTCTGCAGGGCCTGCAAAAGGGAGCTCTTCCACCAGGCATTTGGTTGAAGTCCAATGAAACTAAACAACATCTACTGGGCCCCAAACCTCCTTCCCTTGAACCCACGTGGCAGATCTGACAAACCATGGGTCTGTTAGATGGTTCACTGTGTTAGAATGTTATTTTCTATGTTTGTTGTTATTATTACTGTTATCTTTTATTCATTATAATCAGTGAGTTTATGTATTGTTCTGTTATGTTCTATGTGAACCTCCCTGAGCCTTAGGGGAAGGCAATATACAAAATGTAAATAAATAAATAGATTTAGATATATATTAGAAATGTAGGCTATAGTTATTAAGCTATGGTCGTTGGTTCCTCTATGATTTGGTGGCACATGGGCAGTGCACTACTTCCCAAGTGTTTCCTAGAAATTATTCTTCTCGGCTTTTTTCTTCCACCAGTGCAAGGGATTATAGAAGACTGCAGAGCAGACATATCATAACTTTGGGCGGGATCCAAGGAGTAGAGTCATCTTCCCTTCTTCTTGTAGAGGATAATTCTTTATTTAACAGAAGAAAATACTTATCTTCATGAACAGCCATGGATTTGACTCTGCACCTCACCAAGAGGGACGAGTCACAAACTAAACTCCATTGAGATAGATCCCTTCCTTTCCCCATGGGGTTTTAGATCTCTGGGGCAACAAGCAGCGGCATTGGGTCTGTTTATTTTATTATGAAAACCTGACTGGGTCTGTCACGTACTTATTGCAAATCTTGCAAGGCTCTGATTTTCTTTAACTTTTTCTAGATCATACTAACAAGCACTTAGCTCATGTGAAATATAAAAAACCTCTTAGATTTGGGTACCTACCCTCCAAGAAGAGCCTCTTGTGGCGCAAAGTGGTAAGGCGGCAGTCATGCAGTCTGAAAGCTCGGCCCATGAGGCTGGGGGTTCAATCCCAGCAGCCAGCTCAAGGTTGACTCAGCCTTCCATCCTTCCGAGGTCGGTAAAATGAGTACCCAGCTTGCTGGGGGGTAAACGGTAATGACTGGGGAAGGCACTGGCAAACCACCCCGTATTGAGTCTGCCATGAAAACGCTAGAGGGCGTCACCCAAAGGGTCAGACATGACCTGGTGCTTGCACAGGGGATACTTTTACCTTTACCCTCCAAGATGACCAAGATCCTGGTAGAAGGTGACTGCTTTGGAGGGTGGCGTGTATGGCATTATACTTTCCTGAGGTCCCACCCCTCTCCCTCCCCAGGCATCACCTCCAGGATCTCCAAATATTTCCCAACCCACAGTTGACAACCCTGTTCTTAGATGAAATCCCACCCCCTACTAATTCCAAACTGCTCACAAATACATTTTTCTCATTTTTGCTGGGAACATAATCTTAGTTTCAGAGCAGAGAAACTACCTGATGAAATATATCTTTTTTCCCTTGGTCAAATTATGTATTTCCTTTGAAATGCTGTAATGTCTTCTGTCACTCTGAGATCAGACTTTTACCCTGAGGTTGAAGACAAATGAAAACTAGAAGCAGAAGACTGTGACCTTAACTGCCCTGCCAACCAAAGCTATGAAAACCAAGTTGCTTTCTTTTTTCTATCAATGGATCTTAGAAGTTTTTTCAAGCTTTAATGGCTATGAACTATGAATATTAAAGAGTATAGTCAATCAAAGAATACTCTTGGCACTTTACTGTCAAAGACAGGTTGACCATAGCATGTAGAGTTAAAGGTTTCAAAAGAAGTATCTAGGTCACAGTAATAGACTCTCTAGGTTGTGGTGGGATGTGTAAAGTTACTGCACATTTGACATGTAGACAACCAATTTGATTGCTACGTTCCCTGCAGGAAGATCTGGAGCAGATAGCCACCTGCCTACCATTCAGTTGCCGCATCACTTCCTGTTTTTGTGACATCTTAAACACCATTTCATTGATGTTTAAAAATGCATGGTAAGAACTGGTGCTCATCAACAGCAAGGACATAAGTGTCTCTATAGAAAAGAAACCCAGCAGATTTAACTCATGATCTTGCTATTGATTCATGTATGCCCTCAAATGGCCTGAACTAATTTTTGAGCTCTCATTTTGAATTCTGTTGAACATGTACAGTAAGTACCTGTTGAGTCCCAGATGCCCTCCAGTGCCCTGCCTGCAGTAATCATGCCACCCACTCACCTGCACATGTACACACATACCCTTCTAGAAAATTTGTTCTCTGAGCTGGCAGAGCTAAAAAGACCATGAACTTGGAGAAAACTTCAAAATCTCCTCTGACACTGGTATTATAATCTCCCATTTCTGGTGGAAATTATAGGCCAGGTTTCCTGCATAAACAGTGGGACCTCTGCCAGGCCATTAAAAAAGAAATGCCCTGTTAGATCAGACTCCACATAGTCCTTTATCCTGTGTCACACAGCAGCTAACCAGTTGTGCTGGAGAGTTAAAAAGCATGTTAGAGGCTGTCTTCCCCTGATGACTTCTAGCACAGAAATTTAGGTTTATCCCCACTGGATGAGCCTTGACACAGTGCCACTACACCAACCTTTAAAGGTGGGCCTTGCTGTCTACTGCAAATATGCCCATGAATTACCTCAAGAACCTTTGCTAAGGGTGCAGGGCAACATGATTTTAAATAAATAAATAATCATGGATAGAGACAAGAGCACTGGGACATTTCTCTAGCATGTGGAGCTAACCATCACACATGTATAATACAATTCATGATGGTAGGATCTATGCATCTATCTCCATGGGAACTTTGTTGAATATGCTCATGGCTCTCCGGATCATGATTGTAGCCATGATATTTGTTTCTCATCATCACCTATTTTGTCCTTACACACCTGTTTGTGGAGCTAGATTTTGAACTTCATTATAACAAATTGGATCAGGCTATTGGTTCACCTACTTCAGTGCAGTCTCCTCCTAATGGCAGTGGGATCCCAGGGACTCAAGTGTCTTTGGCAGCACCTACTAGCTGAGAGCCTTTCTGTAAATTGACAACGATGCACTCCAGCATTTACAGCATGATTAAGCTAACCAAATTGTTTCTCATTTTCTAATGCAATTCAATAATATCCTAGAAATTAGTGGTAAAAGGAGCATTCAGAAAGGCAGTTGACTTAATCGAAGGATGAATGCAAGTCCAAGGATCCAACCAACTTGGATTATATCACTTTAGAATATTGGTGGGGGAGTGTATCTTTGAATGCTCCTTTATGTTTTAAGAAAACCATGAAGAAAGCTAGGATTTAATCCTGGGACATCTACCAAACATACCACCTTTTTATAGGAATTTTTAAAATAATCAGTCCCTTTGAATGAATTGTGGAGTTATGATTTTAGATAAAATGGCCCCTTTTGGTTACTGTCAACATCTTAAAATTATGTACTATGGGCAATAATGAATTCATGTTATGAGTGTGCTCAGGATTACTATGCATCACTGTGTGTGATCAGTTCCATAATTCACCATATACATTCATATTCATCTCCTGCACCAACAGGTGAGGTGGTGGTATATCAGTCAGTTCCATTCCTGTTTAAAATCTGGCAGCTTCAATATGTGAGAAGTAGGAGAGGGGGGAAGGGTTAGCAATGCACAAAGGTTTCTCTTTCTTAATGCAACTGATGTTTTTTTCCTCCCCCCCCTCCCCCTTAGGTATCTTTTCGGTGCTCAGCTTGGCATCTGAATGTACAACACTTGCTGCTGAACTCCCCAAAGTGTCTTATGTGAAGGCCTTAGATGTATGGCTCATTGCCTGCCTCCTCTTTGGGTTTGCTTCTCTGGTTGAGTATGCTGTGGTTCAAGTCATGCTGAACAACCCAAAGAGAATTGAAGCTGAAAAGGCAAAGATTGCAAAGACTGAGCAAGCCGAAGGGAAAGGTGGAAATGCCGCTAAGAAGAACACTGTGAATGGCACAGGCACTCCTGTGCACATCAGCACTTTACAGGTCAGTGCATGTGGGGAGTATGGGTGGCTGGTCCATACATTGTTCAGACATTCATGATTTCAGAGAGACCATGTTAAGCAGAGCAGGTGGTTTTAGGAAAGTACAACATTAGTTAAATGTGTTTGCAATGCTGCAAAGAAGTATGTTCAACAGATAGACACAAAGGAATTACAGTATTTATGTGGGTGCTTGCAGTTTTTGCAATAGAGCCAATAGCAGTTCTGTGGGGTGGTTTCATGATGCAGAAACAGTGCAGGGGAAGGCTGAAGCTGCTTCTCTCCCCATGTCAAGATCATGACTAGAAAAGGACTGGCAAGCATCCAGGAAGTACAAAACTGCCATTGCACGTTTGATATGAAATCCTAGTATCACCAATTCCCATCCCCCCAAATAAAGGACTTCCTAATAAGTTGTCAGAGCCTGTACACCCTAATATTTCTGTCTGCCTTTCCTCTTGGTCCTGCCTTAGTTTCCTGAAAGATTTGCTACAGCATTTCAATTCTGAATTCTGTTCTATTGTGTAGGGACTAGTCCCTCCAGCATTGTTTATTCTTGGCTGGCCCCAACCCAGTGCTGACACTCCAAATAGCCAGAAAAACGTGTTCTCCAACCATTTGCTGATGGGGACCCATGAGTCCATACCACTGATCCCAGCAACACATAGTTAGACCTTATATCACGAGTTTGTTTTGTTAATCTGTACCACTACATTTCCCCCTCATCTCAGAGTTTCTTATGTGCAGTAAACTTTTCACTCTTCATTTTTAATGTAAATACGATCTATGGTAGATGGTATGAGGAAATCATGACTGGTATTGTGGAATGGAGGAGACATCTCCTGCATGTTTGTGTAAGGGTCTTCTTGCAAGGAATAGGTCACCCTCCCTGCTTATTCTTCATCACCTTCAAATTAAATAATATAGAATATTTAAACAGTCTGAAATCATTCAATGTTTCCAGTTTTTGTGTAGTATTTTTTGTTTTTAATTTCCATCTCTATATTGGTGTGTTTGCGTAGTTTCCCCCCCTCCCTTTAACGGGAATACTTCCCGTGTTGTGTGTTGAAAGAGCTGGGTGAGTATGTGTATGGACACAACATGCTTTAAAAAAGTTTTAACATATGAAGTGTATCTTGGGGGTTGGGATTGTTTTTCTTCCCGTTTGTTTTGTTTGTTTCTCAGAATTGGTGAGGAACACAAGGGAGGCACCATTTTGAAAATCAAAGAGCAAAATCTACTTGAATACAGATAGCTAAAGCCTATTTTAAATGACGCACAATAGGGATGTGTTTTAGCCTCCCACCCAGTCATTTACCTCAGTAAACAAAGGAGCAGGAAAGTGTGACAAAACACAGCAGTAATGCTTGGAGAGAAAGGTAAGGGAGGAAAATCTCTTCACTCTATATAGCAACAGAATGAGTCAGTGACTAGGGACAGTACATCAGCAACCATGGAATATTGCAGCATTTTAGCACACAGTGAAAAAAGAAGCAAACTTTGTGCATTTCCCAGGTGGTAAGCTGGTGAGCTGTATTAATCCTTGAGAATTCTTTTCCCCACATTTCCCAGTGACCAAAGCAGCAGTAGCAATGGATAAGTCAGAAAGAGAAATGTTCGTTTTCCTCCAGACCTCTCATAGTCAGACTTTCAGCCACATCCACACAAAGAATCACTTATCCATCCTCTGCCTTATTGCCCATCAGTGGCAAAACTGACGGTAGCATAATAAGATAGATAAGATATTTATTTACTTAGAATATTTCTAAGTTGCCTCTTTGGAGTCCTGCTCAAGGCAGCTTACAGTTAAAACAACTTAGCAGTATAAAAACAAGCCATTAGAGATAAACAGTGTAAAAACTATCCCTAAAACAGAAACAGACCATTTAAAAAGCTGCTAAAATAAAGCCTCTAACTAAAAGCTTGAGTCAAAAGCAGGAATGGGCACAAACTAGTTCATGAACTAAAGATTGTTCATGACAACCAGAGACAACCAATGCTGTGTGCATAGGTACCAGAATGCCTCTTTCTTACCACCCTCAGCTTATTTCAGATTCTACAGTCAACCATTCCTGTTCCCATTTTCAACCAGTACTCTCTCACATTCTTGCCCCAATGGGGCAGACAAGGAATTCATGCCACTGGAAAACAAGGAAAGAAAGGTTTTGCTACTATGGGCCCATCTCCAGGTTGGGGAATAGGGCAGAAGATAGGGAAGCATTCCATGGATTCTGCAAGAAAAATAGACAAGACTTATTTAGAATAAAACTGGTCATAACATTTTATGGTTACAGTTGCGAAGCCTTGATGCAGCTTGAGGCAATGAATCCAGTCATTGGCTAACCTCCTTGCTAGCCGATGTACACCCACCCTTTGAACACTTACTGGGGCGGGGGGGGGGGGCTGCTGTGGGATGATAGGCCACTGTGAGGTTTCTCCTGCCATTTGAAAGTGAGGGCACCTTAACAGCTCCCAAGCTGCACATGTCCAGATGTGGGGTCTCTAAGCCCTCATCCCAAAATCCCTTAAGGGGATCCCCAAGGGGGGAAAACTGGCATGCAGACTGTACCCCCCCCCCAAACACCTCCACAAGAGGCAGGTGCTGCTTCAACTCAAACTCAATACCAATGGAGAAAGCAAGATTATGTAATTGCATAATAGAATATACCCATTACCCCATTCTTATGATCAGAAGGTAACCGTAGAACTGTTGCTAAGCAGTGAAAGAATTATGTAAAACTGGATTAATGATCTGGAAAAATTATAAGTATACATAGCTGCTAGTGTTTAGTTCCAGCATTTTCATCGAAAATGGGTAACTATGGTTGTGACCCATAGCAACACAAAGCCATGCTAGATGTCTAGTAAGAAACAAATTGCAATCTTGCACCCTCTAGTGATTATTTGTAGTATCAGCAGCATCTGTCAGAAATTCTTTTGATCTTCCTGTATATGTACAAAAGGGCACACACATAGGACACATTGAGTCAGTGGAACGGAAATAAAGATACGTAAATGTTCCATTTGACTGGACAACCTGCAGCTACTTTGAGAAGTAAAGAATACTTAGTTCAAAAGTAAAAAAGCAGTACAGGTTTATGAACGTAAAGGTTGCCAGATTTCTTGGTACCTACCAGCTGTGCTTCCAGAATTTAGAATGTCTGGGATAGATCTAGTGGAGCAGCAAGGTATGGATGAAGATTAACTCCAGAGAGTTGGAACAGAGCCGGTCTTCCAGGCATAGTTGACAAAACACATTTTCTCCTGTAACAGGCTTCTGATTAGACATATGGTCCAGTTTTGCCATATCTCCATATCCTAAGTCTAGTGGGAATAAAGTTTGATATTCTTGACTGAATTGTTGCCATATTATGACTCTTATGTGCAAATTATAAAGGTACAAAAGCATTTTTGCAAAATATTTGGAAAAGAAAGGGAACAGAGTTATTTTGGGAAGATGCATCTTATCTCCTTTCTTTAAGTACTCCAGCTACTTGTGTAATTTCTGAGAGAAATTACATGGTAGAATTAGGAAATCCTTCTGGATCTGATAAATCAAATTTTCCTTATGCCCTGTCCCACACATCTAATGTGTTGATGGCTTTAGATAGTAGTTACTAGGATAATAATGTCTTACACGTGTATGAATAGCTGTCTGGAAGTGATTTCAACTCCTCTGCAAATATTAGTGGGAAGGGCCATCACAGCACAGATGACTTATAGTGACCCTGTGGGTTTTCAAGACAGGAGACAGAGGTGGTTTGCCATTGCCTGCCTCTGTGCAGCAGCCCTGGCTCCCTTGGTAGTCTCACATCTAAATTCTAACCTGGGTGATATAATCCTTGATATCTGAAAAATCGCCATCAGTAAGTGTGCAGATTTGTGGGGTTTTTTTGCTAATTTAGTTCCTTTGTCGTGCCTCGTAGCAAAGCAGTCTTCCCTGATTGGCCAGGGCATCAGTTCAAAGACTTCCTGGTTCCTGGGTTGCAAGGTTTGTCTTAAACTGACTGTGCTCCAGAAGGCCTAACTTCTCTTAGCCCGGATTTACCTTTTGGATTTATTCCCCCTCCTCTGCTGTCTCCAGTCCTCTCCCCATCCTCATTCAGGAAAAGAAAGAGACTCCTGCTGTGCTTGGCTCCCCTTCCTGCTCTGAGCTTCTGCAATCAAGTGCAGAACACTTTCTGTTTCAATTGGGGGGGGGGGGTTGAGGAAGACCAATCTGAAGTCAGCAGGATCCACAAAGTTAGTGCAGAATCAGCCCAGGACCCTGCTTGGCTTCTGAGATTTGATAAGATCAGTCTAGCCAGGGCCATCCAATTCAGTGCTTTTAAATATTGCTAAAAGAGAAATATGGGACTTCTTGTATTTTCCAACTTAATCTTAAAATTTGCAAGTTCAGGCTTCTCTGGATTTAAATTCCTGGTCATTGCTGTTGTCCATGTTTCAGGAGGCTTTTTGGGCTGCCGTGGGAAGAGGTGTGTAAGTAAGTCATGGCCTGTGGGTGCAAATTCTTCCATATGGAGAAATCTTCTGGTGGATCCAAGTCCTTAAGGCCCTGCCCAGCTAGCTTTCATCATGGCTACAAATACAGTCCTAGCCACACTTATTTAGGGGTAAACCCCAGAAAATGTAACCATATTAATTTCAAACCAGTATTTTATTTATTTAAAATATTTTTATGCTGCCTTTCTTCCCAAATCAGGCCCCAAGGTGATGAACATCAAAACATTTAATATAGCATTTAAAATAAAGCATATATAAAATATTCAAACAACCCAGTAACATCTGATAAATACACAAGCACATATAACAATGCAACCAGGCAGGTGGGACAGTAGCAGTTATTTGGGGATACACCAACCAAGCAAGGAAAAACCTTGGCAAAAGGCAATGATAACAGGAGATAGACAATATGAGGTAGGGAAAGCAACAGAGCCTCAGTTAGGGTGAAGACAGACAACGTTTTGAATGAAGTTTAAATGCATATTTGTTGTCCTGGTAAAACAAATGCCTAGAAAGACAGAAAATGTATGTTTATTCTGCTTGCACTATAGTTAAAATATTACATCTGCCTTTACACTTGATCACAACTAAGGGCAGTTTGAATGGTTCCAATAGGATTAAGGTGGCTTTCGAACATTCTTCCAGGCACATGGGAACTTCTTATCCATGATCAGATCCTATGCAACTGAATTCTGAAACTGCATGACTGAATCAGATCAGTAGGACTGAATGCATGCTCAGTAAATCAACATGTCCTCTGGCAGGGGGGGGGGCAACCCACAAAATGATCCCTGTGTAAATGAGAGCATCCTGTGATAAACAGCCTCAACAAAGCATTTGAGGACTTTTGAAGGAAGCAAAAAGAGATCAACTAATACTATACAGTTTGGTACATGAGTGTGTTCCATGTGTTTCTAGTTCTTACTCATTTAATCTAAAGGAAAATTCAAATAAATCTTCTATCAAAATCAGCAGTTTCAGTATGATCCAGACCTCATAGGAAACCTAGAACTTCTTCACCCAAAAACTTAGTCTTCTCAGGCCACTTACAGGTTACCTTTTGTAGATCTACTCTAGAAGAATTGTGGGCCATTCCGCACAACTTAAATGTAGCCAAAGTCTTACCTTTTGTAAACGCTATAAATTTAACATTCTGCAGAATGTCGTAAACAAACTGCAAAACTCCCGCCAAACTCCAGCAATAATCAGAATGTTATAGTGCTTAGGGGGAAATCCAGAAAAGTGGATTCCCCCCGAAAAAAACGCTACAATTCTGAGCACAAGCCGCAACACATTATCGAAAGATATCACACTTGATCTTAGCCAAAAGGCTGAGAAGACATGTGTGTTCTCAAAATAGTGGTAGAATGTCCCTCCTTACGTCTCGTGCCTGAGCTTCCAGAGATGTGATTGCCATTTTTTCCCCTTAAACCTGCGAAAGCAATGAATAAGCGAGGCTTCTTCAGCTGAAATCCCTCCACAGAAGTGCTTAACAGTAAAACAAAGCTCCCTTTTGCAATTGTCTTTAAAGTTTCCAAGCACAATACAGCCCCCTGTTCAACACTGCCTGTAATTTCATCCAGAAATTGCACCCATTTGGGGAGGGGGATTTTTTTTTTACTTGAAGAGTATGTAAACGATTAAGCACCAGCTCCTAAGCCAGCGAAAAAGGTCTTTCTGAGACATTGAATGAACAAATATTCGTTGCTACTGGTGTTTTCGTTTTTTTTAAAAAAAAACAGTTGTTAAAGAAAAAGGGGCTTTTGGACAGCATGAACACTGCACGTTCATTGGCTGTTCTGTTTGATTGACGGCCAGGGGCAGGAAGAAGCATGGAAAAATATCACCTCCTTTCTTGCAATTCTGGCGAGACCGGAAACCTGTGGGGAATGAATAGGCTGCTATTGGGACTTCAATATTCCATAGAATTGAAGGTTTGCGGAATGATGAAATTCCACTATTAAATATAGCGTTTCTGCATACTGCAAACATTTAGCGACATTGGTCATTGTGCGGAATGACCCTTTGTGTGACTCAGCTATGTCAAACCCCAGTTATTTATATCATTTATCTGGTGACTCAGATTACCTCATTCTGGAATGGACTCACCACGCTATGACTGTCTATCCATGCTTAAGAAGTCTGATAAAGCAATGATCCTTGCAAAACCAAAGGCAGAGTGTGTGCAGTTGGACACCCAATTGTTTTGTGCATTATCCAAGAAGTATCTAGTGCTTCAGAACGAAATACTTAAGCATTGCTTCTGTAAACTCTGTTTCATAGGTTGGAGAGACACGATGCAAAAAAGTCTGTACTTCGAAATCCGACCTGCGATCCAATGACTTCAGTATTGTTGGAAGTTTGCCGAGAGATTTTGAACTGTCCAACTATGACTGTTACGGAAAGCCCATTGAAGTCAACAATGGGCTTGGGAAATCTCAGGCCAAGAACAACAAGAAGCCTCCTCCACCCAAGCCTGTCATTCCCTCAGCTGCCAAACGGATTGATCTTTATGCCAGAGCCCTGTTCCCATTCACCTTCCTGTTCTTCAATGTCATATACTGGTCGGTATATTTATGATAAACCCCTTGGTTTTTTAAAAAAGTATGTGCAATATACGCCATTTCATTACATCATGAAGGCCAGTCTGCAACAATTATTTGCATTTGCAAAACATGATATTGCATATGTAGATGCCATGCAATTGTAATGGAACAAAAACGGGCATCGTGCTTTTGAATGAGAGCATGACACCACAATGTCTGTGCTTGAACCAACTGTTGTATATACATGTACAGCGTACATCCTGCTTTAGGAACATACGAAGGATAATGCATACTACGTTATTGAAGCTGGACAACACTCCCTGCGAACATAGCCAAGAGTTAGAAGCGTTTCTGACAATGAGACTGATGTGCACGCTGATTATCAGTAAGATCAATATTCTAGTCTATGTAGTATTTTACAAGTCCTCCTTATGACTTTCAAAGCAAAGACCCATCTTGTTCTTGTATAAATTTAGATGGCACTGTGGAAGAACAAGCTGATGTTGTAATTAAAATTATTTAGACTTTGTAAGTGGGCAAAGTATATATTGAGCTGATCTTGTCTATGTGGAAAATAAAGATCAGAGAATTTACAAAATCAGATCATTCATTAAAAGAAATTTTTTTGTTTCGGCAGCAAAAGGTGATGTGCTATCGAGCATGCTAAGACTAAATGCTTAGTTTTAGCTCCACAGCTGAATGTTTAATTGTGAATGCTGACCCAGCTCCACAGCTGAATGTTTCATTGTTTGCATTTTGAAGTACGACAGTATTTTCCTGCCTATAATATACAGCAGAGTTCAAATCTTTTAAAATACCACCGGTGGTATAGAATGATTTGAAATCTCTAAGTATTCCCTGCAGTTTTTATGCCTCTGGGCGATGACCAAGCCTGGCCTCCATTTTCCCCCAGGTACACAAAGACACCCTTAACAATTTAAAAAACTCAACCAATATTCTTGTCTTCAGTTCCATTCTCTACAGCAATGTTTGATAATCATTTGGGAAGCCTAGGGAAAACGCTTTTAGTAACATGGGTCTTCCAGTCTGTAATTTCAACTAACTACATTTCTATCATGTAAAGGTAAAGGTAAAGGTATCCCCTGTGCAAGCACCGAGTCATGTCTGACCCTTGGGGTGACGCCCTCCAGCGTTTTCATGGCAGACTCAATACGGGGTGGTTTGCCAGTGCCTTCCCCAGTCATTACCGTTTACCCCCCAGCAAGCTGGGTACTCATTTTACCGACCTCGGAAGGATGGAAGGCTGAGTCAACCTTGAGCCGGCTGCTGGGATCGAACTCCCAGCCTCAATGGGCAAAGCTTTCAGACGGCTGCCTTACCACTCTGCGCCACAAGAGGCTCATTTCTATCATGTAGCTGCATTGAAATTTATCTCCTTGGGATTACTGTTGTTCAGAACAAAGTGATGAGGGTGAACATTGAGTGTCAATTGGATTAGAGATTATTGAAAGTTGTAGAGGGGAGTCATGTTGCAGAGGCTGATTGCTAAATGTGCAGTGGGTTTCAATCTCCCATCGTTTTGGCATGATATACAGTCTCTTGGATGTAGCAGAAGGTTGCAGGCATGTTGCTTGTTTAGGGGGTCACATGTTTTCTAGTGACAGTATGTATATGCCCAAAAAGAGTTCTCTCCATACACGTTTTTGGTAGCTCAAGACAAAGATAATTTGGGTTCCACTGTGAGGATATATAGATGATTCATCTAGTCCAGAAAGACAATAAAATTTTTCCCTTCCCCACCGTTTTGTGATGAACAAATCATTTCAAAGTTTCCATTTCTTTGGAGATTTGTTGGTGCATATGCAAATGGTAGCCTAAAGTCCATACATAATGCTGATGCATGAAGGTTAGCAATCCAAACCAAGAAACTCACTGCTACCCAGTTCTTCTGGCTGTTTTTATCACACAAATGGCAATAATTAAAGAACAGGCCCACATATGGTGTGGCGAATATCACAAGGATTGTACGGTAATCTGTCCTACACAAATGGTTTGCTGCCTAGGCCAGCATTTATATTGCTCAACATGTGGCTCTTGGGCTGCATGCAGACCACAGAGCCATGTTATGTGGCCCATGGCACCCCTTCCCAAGGGGTTGGGGAAGGTGGCCTTGCCACTTCAACTTGAGACCAAGAGACCTGCATTTCAATCACAAGCCTCCCTCTCACACACAGGAGTTTCCCCTCACACGGGGAGGGGCCAGAACATTGCCTCTCAGGCAGTCTCAATCATCTACTTGCCTTCATCTCAGCAGCTGCAGCATCTTGGGGGCTCAAGATGCTGCAGCTGCCATTGCCAACCCTCCTGTCCATAACAACAGTCATATCATGACTTAGCTCCAGCCAAGATCACTTGAGTGAGTTGTTCACCTCTGCTCTACTCAATCCCATTGCAAGCCACTGCCTTGCCACTGTTTGCATATATGAATAGGGAGAGAGAGTTAGGGTTGTTATTCCAGATTTAAAAATAACAGACATAATCGGGTTATCATTTTTCTAGTTCTTACACGTGCTCCCCATTCCCCCCCCACCCCATTTTTTCAGAGTTCTGCAAGGAAAACTGTTGTGTTGTCTTGGAAAGTGTTTCCAAGTACATTTTCCTTGTTAGCATGTTTACAAAGAGTCCCCCCCTATAATTAATCTCTATGGCTTATCATTACATTATTTCAGCATAGATTTCATTTTGAAGTTAAATTCTGTTCCTTTTGCTCTCCTTTCTTCTACACATCCTTTGTGCTTGATGCAAAGCATTTAATTCTTATTGTAAAAATATATTTTTTTTTCTAGTAAACTCACAGGAGGGGAAGCATGAAAACTGTGATTGATGACACGCTTCCTCCTTCCTGTTAACACAAACCTGGTCACTGGTTGAGGCTGGAAATAAACTGCATGATAATGAAGACAGACATATTGTTTAAAAACCCATGGACTTTGATGTTACTTTAGCCCCCCCCCCCACTCCCTATTCATTTCAGTGGAGAGAGAAGCTTAATACTTACAAACAGAAAAACAATATGTCAAAGACATTAGGTGGATTCTATATTACTCTAACACTTCACGAGCTGCCATCCAGCACTGAAATATTTCTTATTCTTCTATGGCAGGAGTTAATAGCTGTAGATTGCTCATCTACATAACAATATACCAACTGTTATTCTGTCAATCACCCTTAGAATCCCAAATAATCCTGCATTCAGTTTTCACAGCAGTTTAATAAAGGTAATTCTCCCCCTGCTCAGTTGCTGTCCATCCTTGTAAACCACCATCTGAAAAAATACCTAAGCAATGTCTGTCACAAATCCTAAAATGTATGCATGAAAGTCAATTATGCACTGGTGCCACTCAAAGCTGCAAAATGGAGAAGGCAGAGGTAGTCTGGTTCTCCCAGGCCCCCAGTGTGGCTCAACGGTCCCATGGACAGCCCATTGTTTCTTCTTGATTTGGCTTTGCTGCAAATATTTCCAGGTGGGGCCTCAGTTTTACTGAGTGATCATTAGAACTTCAAGGGTGATCATTAGAACTTCACCTTGCTTGCAACCAAAAAGAAAAACGGGGAGAAAGGGAACCTCACTGGAAAACAAAGCAGAAAAGAAAACAGGTCCCCATTCAAAAGAACGAATGTCTCCAAAAATATTGTTGAATTTTTATAATAAATGAAAAAGAACATATAGCCAGCTTGGTGTAGTGGTTAGGAGTGCAGACTTCTAATCTGGCAAGCTGGGTTTGAATCTGCACTCCCCCACATGTAGCCAGCTGAGTGACCTTGGGCTCACCATGGCACTAATAAAACTGTTCTGACCGAGCAGTGATATCAGGGCTCTCTCAGCCTCACCCACCCCATAGGGTGTATGTTGTGGAGAGAGGAAAGGGAAGGTGATTGTAAGCTACTTTGACACTCCTTCGGGTAGCGAAAAGTGTCATGTTAGAACTAACTCTTCTTCTTCTTCATATAACTGACATAAATCAGTATAGAAAAATCATACAGAGATCATATACCAACTGAAGAAACTGAACAATAGCTAACAACAAGTGATTCTCTTGCAGTGGAATGGTGTGGCAACCACAAATACATACAAGCCAAAAAAAGAACAATAAACAACAAGGAATTTTCTGGCAGCTGGCTCATTATTCTCCGGTTTTGTGGAGTGCTTTCTCCAGGTGCCTGACTTTACAAACTGTAGAATAAAGCTGCACATAATATACAGAAGAACACCCACCCACCCCTCCCCGTACATCTAATCTATTCAGTATGCTTACCAGCATTGTTCTTCTGTATATTATGATGGTTCTGTTTTTGTTTTTTGTTTTTGTATTTTATATCTTTTTAGAAATACTATGCTGTGACACAGCTGAGATGAAACTAGGTATTTCAAACCTTTTCGCATATCAGTACAGAAAAACGTATGCAACTTGAATAAAGGAAGACAACTTTTAATGAACTTTTGAATTCTTTATTATTACAGAGTTGTGTTTGCCAGCTATGCCACAGTGTTTTCTCTTATATTGTTGTTGAAACCAGTTCCTGTGGCTGCCTATATTTGTTTGCACAGGGTCCTGTTCAAGAAAAGGTACGGCAGTCAACTAACTTGCTGCCTTTCGTAAATTCATCTTCTTGGTATTTTTTCCTTTCCAGTCCCACTTTTGTCATCCACCATTGCTCATTCCCTTTCGGTATTCCATTCATACCCATGTATATTTTTTTGTCCATTAGTTTGGATGCAGTCCATCAGGAAACCAACATGCCTTTGTTGGATCTGCTCCTTTCATTTGCAATGTCATGGTTCTGCCTTCAACAAATGCCCCGGGAAGGACTTTATTATAGACAAATGATGTGGTTCTGTCTCAGTGCTTTCAAATAGGGTCATTTACAATTGGATTTACAGAGTGTTCTGCACCATTATTGTAGCACGTTAATCCTATGGTATAAGCTAATGCCATCTAATGAGATTATAAACCCAAACATATAAATACTCATACCCACCAAAAGCTATATATAGTGTTATATTTTATTTATGGCTTCCTTTTATGGCTTTGTTCATTGAATCATACAATATCATCCATTCTCCTTCACTAAAGCTACGTAAAACACAGAGACATTTTCCCTCTGTTTAAAGTGGATTTTTAAAAGAAACACTAGATGGTATGTTTTAATTAAAAAGCTTTTCACACGAAGCTGCCAAGGGAAATCGTTCATGCTGCAAAACTGATGGCAAAAATGTGAGATATGCACCTACAAAACCTGTACCGTAGAAATGTCCAGAAGAAAACCAAGGAAACCTGCTGAGAATCTGATGAGAATTGACAACTGGGCCAAACAATTTAGATTCGGCAGTGGGGGTGGAGGGTCCTGTACTTTTAAAGAAACCACCGACAACATTTATGTACATATATATGCATACCAAGCTTGCTGCTGGGGGGTAAAATGGTAATGACTGGGGAAGGCACTGGCAAGGCCACCCTGTATTGAGTCTGCCATGAAAACGCTGGAAGGCGTCACCCCAAGGGTCAGACATGATTGCACAGGGGATACCTTTACCTTTATAAGTACCATCAAGTGATAACTTACAGCAATTCCAGCAAGGGGCTTTCATGGTAGAGAATGAAGCAGAAGTTATTTGCCCTTGCCTTCTTCTGCAGAGGCTTTCCCAGTAGTATCCTATGTAAGTACTGACCCAGGTTAGCTTCTGGCATGCAGCTACACCATGCTGCTATACCTCCAGATATCATTTAGGCAATATCAAAGAAATAACAACAAATTTGGTAGTGTCCTACTTTAGCTTAAGAAGCCTCCCTCCAGTCTAATCAGCCTAACTCCAACTTGTGTCTCTTCCTTCACTATGGCTCCTTAGGCTGGAGGAAGACTTCAAATGTTACTTAGGGGAGTGATAGGATACAGGCCAGTGATCCTAATCCGCTACGCAGAGGTAAAAGTCAAAAGAATCTAGTGGTACATTATACTGCAACCCCATGCAGAAGTATTTCCATTGACACCTGCTAATATCAATGGACTTAGACTGGAGTAGGTCTGCATGAACTTGTGCTATTAGTCCAACAGCCAAATCCTGTGCCATAGTAGAATCCTTTATTTTCTATAACAGAATTAATTCTCTATGCCAAATTTAAATGAGTATAACTCACAAGGGGAAAAATGTGTTCCATCAGAAGAACACAGAGGGAAATTTTACCTATTTATTTAATGTTTTATCCCACTTTTCAGCCAAAAAATCAGCTTTCAGAGTGGCCAACACTCCTTAAATTTCACAGCAAAATCTAATTAACATATGAAGCAAAATGCTGTTCAGGAAGTTGGTTCTCTACAGGACCTGGATTTAGATGTGATGGAAGGGGATCTGGCTTTTGTCTTCTCTCCACGGGCAGACAGCCCTGACATTTGGTAGCTGGCAGGTGGTCATCAGCCACACCACGGTCAAGGCACAAGCATGATGGAATGAACTGAAATGCTATAAACAAATCTTTGTTGAATGAAGTTGATTTTACTTTTATTTGCCTGGAAGCTTTTTTCATTTAAGGCTTTGATTGTTACCGCCTCATGTTCCCACGCACTATTGTTTGATTTGATTTTGCATTGTTTTATCAATGGAAGGTGATTTGCATACAGGAAAAAATTGCCTGTGAATGATAGAGATCATTAAACCTGTACTTCACTCTTGAATTAACTTCTTAGCATAGTGTTTAGTAGTTTCTAGTTCCTAGTTAACTTTGCCCACATAGGACTCTGTCATCTACATACATAAAGAGTGATTCATCCTTCTGACAACATGCCAAAGGTTCCAAAGACTCTTATTGGTGAAATCTCCCCCCCCCCCCGGCCAATTGGTACTCTGGCTCAGGATTCCGCACCCTCCTCCTCCCTTCAGGCCTGCTGTGGAGGAAGCCTAATAGTCCCTAACTGAGGGGAGGGAAACATTTTCGAAAGCAACATAGGGAAGTCAGGGCATAGGCATGCTTTCCTTTTGAGGGGGGAGAGCTTTCCCATTCTGCCTAATGGTTGACTGACAGGGAGGTCACAGAAAAGGCCCCTCTCACTTAAAATACCGATGTGGCCGGCCTCACTTCTTGAGGGCAGATGCAGCCAAGCCATGCATGGCTCTTCTCCACAACTCTCTATAGATTTGAGACCTACTACACAGGCTTGTTGTACAGGTGACATTGGATGCTGTTGCAGGGTTTCTTTTGCCTCCAGTTTCATCTGCACAACAGCTCTGTGCAGTAGGCCTCAAGTGTTTCATCTCCACAACAACCTGCGTGGGAGTCCTTAAATGTTTCTTCTGTACAACAACGCTGTCTACCCTTCAAAGCAGCTGTTTCTGCATGGGGAGCAGATCTTTATAGTCTGGATATGAGTTGCAATACCAGGAGGTCTCCAGGACCCACATGGAGGTTGACTACCCCTGGGTTGAAAATATTCCTGAATGTTTGGAGGAGGGCCTTAAAATGGTACAATGCCTCAGAGTTCCCCCTCCAAAGCAGCCATTTTTGCCTGCAGAGCTGATCGTTATAATCTAGAGATGGGCAGCAATAGTAGAGATGATGGTAGAGGCTTGCAGGCTGAGGTTGGGGCGGATTGGTGTGGGTGTGTCCCGCCTTTGGCCAGCCCTTACCACAACTGTTTGCATTTTGGGACCGACAGACCAGTATGGGTCCTGCAAGTCTGGAAAGTACAGGAAGATCTAAATATAGAATATTTACAGCCTGAATCTGTAAATGGTGACCAAGTAAATGGCTGGAGAGTCATAGGAACTGAAGTGACTTTTCTCAAGCTTGGCCTGGTACATAAAAATCAGTATTTGCCAGTAAGGTCCTATGAAATCAAAGGTATAAGTTTTTCAATGCTACATAATCACGACTTCAAAACAGCCATTTTTGCCAGGGGAGCTGATCTTTATAGTCTGCAGATGAGCAGCAATTCCAGGCAATCTCCAGGCCCCACCTGGAGGTTGGCTCTCCCTGGTATGGAAATATTCCTTGAATTTTGGAAGTGGGGCCTCAAAAGTGTATAATACCTCTGCAACCACATAATCAGCCACATAGCACCCTGACCTATTTCAGGTTAAGAAAACATTGCAGAGAGGAGTTAAGGTTGCCATATTCCATGTTCTGGAATTCCACGCTACCTAGGTGTGCATAAACCTGACTAGGGTCAGGACTGCTGTGCATAGAGAGACCTCCTCTTAGGGTTGCCAGCCTCCAAATGCATCACTAAACCCACACCAAATCATAAGCTAGTTCCTGTTGCATTATAGAATGCAATGGGCCTTACTAAAAAGTAAAGGTAAAGGTATCCTCTGTGCAAGCACCGAATCATGTCTGATCCTTGGGGTGACCCCCTCTAGTGTTTTTATGGCAGACTCAATACAGGGTGGTTTGCCATTCCCTTCCCCAGTCATTACCATTTACCCCCCAGGCAACCTGGGTACTCATTTTACCGACCTTGGAAGGATGGAAGGCTGAGTCAACCTTGAGCCGGCTGCTGGGATTGAACTCCTAGCCTCATGGGCAGAGCTTTCAGACTGGATGTCTGCTGCCTTACCACTCTGTGCCACAAGAGGCTCATAATGGGCCTTACTACTCATGGTTAATAAAGACAATGAAAAGCGAGCATTCTTTCTGCGACCGTGTAAAATATTTTGCCTCTGATTAAAATCTCTCAAAGGACTGGAACACTTAACAGAAAACAGGCATTAATTTTAATTTGAAAGGCAATGCCTTTGTACTATTACTTATTACCATAATAGAAGGCTTAGGAATCATCTGCATTGAGATATAGCATGTCAAGATTTAATAAAATATAATTTGTCATGGATACCTGAAAAGGCCTTCTAAAATATCAGTGTATGATATTATAGATAGATAATAGGGTTAGATCCTGTGTAAAACATCTAAAGGGTGATTTTCACCCTTGCCCCCTTTCCACTGCAGACCTTAGACTTCCCCTCGTTTTTTCCTGGGGTCCCATTTATCTGAAGGAGCAGCATTTCTGGGGACTTTGGGGTTGCAAGGAAATCACACACTAGTGATAGAAGGGCAAGATGGAGATCTACAATGGCAAAAAGGAATAAGCAGAAATTGTCTTCCTCTCCAAAGAAAACTTAAATGCCCTCACATCTTCAGAAGATGGGAGTGGATACAGGCCAGTCACAGTTTGCACCTTACTATTGTGCTCAACAAAATTTGCAGTCTTCCTCCATCATAAGGGAGGCTCCACATTTTACTGTGGGATAGTGTGGGATACAAGCCATAGCCACAGATGCAGATATACAGATATGTTTGTGTATTTTAGAAGACAGACAGACAGATGAGCCTTTGCAAAGATTGTACACTAGTTATTTAAGTGCTGTCAATGAATCTACTTATCTAATTTAGGACTCAACTAATCATAAGAGGAAGATATGTATATGCTGTTTATGTGTTATCTAGAATTGCCAGCTCTGGGTTGGGAAATACCTGGAGATTTCGGGGATGAAAGCTGAGGGAGATTGGATTTGGGAAGAAAAGGGACTTCAGTGGGATACAATGTCATAGATCCATCTTCCAAAGCAGCCATTTTCTCTGGGTGAACTGATTTTGGTCACCTGGAGATCAATTGTATTCCTAGGAGATCTCTAGTTTATCACCCGGGGGGGAGGAAACCCTTGTGTGATCTCCATTTATACACAATGGAGGGGGTTTAAGGGTCTAATTAAAAATAAAAAGATTAGGGAGGAGAAGGGACCTTCCTTGTCCTAGTTCCCTACTTCACACCGTGTACATTTATACACACACAATATACATGAGCCATTCTAGGAAGACAAATCCCCGCAGTAACAGCATGCACAAGCAGCATAGTTCACATCTCCCTGTCCACCCATACATTTTATAGACACCACATCCTGTCTATATATGTGAACAGGTAGATCCATTAACAATCCAGGACGCTTGCCCCTATTATCTCTTGTTTAGCCCCTTTAATGTCGTATAGGTAACATTCTGTGGAGTCGGTTGTTCCGTAGCTGGCAAATTACTATGATTTATGAGGGGTTATAAATGTATGTAGCCCATGCACTCTTGTTTCAAATACACACTTTTTATTTAAAAAATGGGTACTGAAAGTTGTACTTAATCTTAGGACCCTCTTCTGCCACCTTTGAAATAAGATATATTCGCCAATTACTGTCCTAACATTATCTGAGCTCTAGATTCCCCAAGCAATTATTTTTGTGGGTTAGTGCTAAGGCAATCATTTTCTTTTTTAATGAGCTCTGTTTAAAGGAGACAAAAATGCTTCCTCTAACATCCGAAGGCTTGGGCCATGAATACATTATCCATACTTTAATATGAATAAATGTTGGTGCCTAAATACATCACAGAATTCCCCCACTCCCAATGCTTTTGGTCACTGGTTTTACTAAGCTTCCATATTATCACTGTTTTTCTAGGCATATACTTATTTTTGAACTGTCCTCTTTTTTATTAGACCTACAGGTACCTGAGCACTGTCCTATAGAAGATATACTGTATTACAACCAAAAAGCCATCAAAGGCTGCTTCCATATGGAGATGATTATCTCCTAGTTTCCAACTTTCTTGTATTTAAAGTATAGCAGCCTACATATTTCTCCTTATAATCTGGCAACAGAAACCATTAAAGAATTTAAAAAAAACAGTTGGGAACGAATAAATAGCAATGACCCATTTTTTCCCACTCTTCCTGAATGGCCATGAACCACCATGAATGGCCTTAAAATTTGTGGACCTTCAGGGCTGCTCTTCAGTTTATGAGCATGGCTGGTTCATGCCTATTCCTAACCAAGCTGCTGGTGTTTAATATCAAAAAGGCAGCAGACTAGAGTCAGATTGAGGTGACAAGAGAGGAGGTCCTACAAATTATGGACAAATTTAAAACAGACAAATCTCCAGGCCCAAATGGCATGCATCCAAGAGCTCTGAAAGAACTCAAATATGAACTTGTAAATCTCCTGACAAAAACATGTCATTTATCGCTAAAATCTACATCCATTTTCAAAGATGGGCCGGTACTTAATATAACCCTCATCTTTTAAAAAGTGCCCCAGAGGAGATCCAGGACATTACAGACTGGTAAATCTAATGTCAATACCAGGTAAATTGGTGGAATCCATTATTAAAGACAGAATTAGTAGGCACATTGATGAACAAAAACTATTGAAAGAATCAGCATGGATTTTGTAAGGGAAGATCTTGTCTCATTAACCTTTTAGAGGACTTTGAGGGAGTGAACAAATGTGGACACAGACAACCTATTAAATGTTGTTTACATAGACTTCCAGAAAGTTTCTCATCCAACGCTTCTAAGAAAATTCAGCAGTCATGGGAAAAGAGGACAAGTCCTCTTGTGGATTAAAAATGGGCTAATTAACAAGAAACAGAGAGTGAGTATAAATGGGCAACTAAAATGAAACAACAAAAAAGAGAACAAAATAACCCAACCTGTATACACAAGCTAGGAACATGAAAGGTTGGGCAGCAGCAGAATATATAATAAATATTAAAATACTAATATTTATTTCAGTACATATGCGCATCTAAAACTTTAAAACATCAACACATATCGCACAAATCCAAAACATTTTGACACATGGATAAATACAAGAAACCAAAAAAACCCAAACATGTTTCAACCCTCCTTGGGGTCTTCTTCAGTGGTCTAATATTTAAATACACTCATGTGATGTAATAATGAGAACTATAAGCTGGTAAACAATATGAATGATGAGGCTCCCACACTAATAGAGTGTATCCAAATAGATCTTTTATAGCCCCCCCCCCCCCCCCGAATATTTATCCTTCAAAGTGCTACACTTACTGAAGCCCTCTCTCAGCCTGGGTCTATTCTCATGTGTCTCATTTACTCTATAACAGGCAACTTGTGAAGTGTGTGAGGCTAAGAGAGCTTTGAGAGAATTGTGACTGGCACAAGGTCACCCAGCGGGCTTCATGTGGAAGAGTGGAGAATCAAACCTGGTGCTTAAGATTAGAGTCCACTGCTCTTAGCCACTATACTATATAACCTTTGGAATCAAATTTGATTCCCAGTTAGCGTTTCTGTGAGCAGCAGTTGGGGGAGGATCTGGCAGTACACAGCTTCCCACTCATGTGTAAAGCAAGGTGGGAGATTGTGTATCTTTAATAAAAAAGTAACACACAGGTGAAGAGATGTCAAAGTAAGCCAGCTGAGTTAGGCACCAGTTGGAGGGAAAGTACAGAAGGGAATTAACCAGGGGCAGGGTTTATAAGCCTGATCTGGATAACCCAAGCTAGCCTTATCTCAATACATCTCAGAAGCTAAATAGAGTCAGCCCTGGCTAGTATTTGAATGGAAAACATCCAGGGAAAACCAGGGTTGTAATGGGAAGGCAGGCAACAGAAAACACCCCTGAATTTCTGTTGCCTTGAAAACCCTAAGTTAACTGTGACTTGGTGTCAGTTTAAACCACTAGTGTTTATGAAAATGTGCAGGGTTTAGGTCTCCTTTTAATTTTAAGATCCTGCATCAGGATCCTAAATGTGGGGAGGTATGGGAGAAAATCTTGTCTTTTTCTATCCATGGTCCAGCTTTACAAGGGAAAATTGTAATGGTTTGTAAAATGGTGAATCTCTTTCATCAGCATCTTCATAGCAGAACTGAATGTCAGCTGGAAGGAGGCACTTTATTTATTTTCTTCATTTATGTCCCACCTGTGCCCCATCAGGAAATCCAAGGAGGCTCATGGCATTCTCCTTGTTTTCATGTTATCCTCACAACAACTCTGTGAGGCTTTGAGTGCATAATGGGCTTAAAGTCATCTATTCAACCTGCAGTTTCCCAGATACTAGTCTGACACTCTAACTCAGCCTTTCTCAACTTATTTACCATTGAGAAACCCTTGAAACATTCTTCAGGTTTCAAGAAATCTCCAGTGGCACAGTCATGCAGAATAGTGTAGCTGTGTACACATCCACCTGGGCCGCATCCCCTTCCTATCTCCTCCAGGCTCATCATTGGCCATTTGGTGGGAGGCGGGTCAACATGACCATATATGGCCATATCACCCAATAAATGTTTAACACGTACAAATAAGTAAAAAAAAAAAATTAACTCCCACCAATTTGGGAAGCCCTTGCAGGACCACCAAGAAACCCCAGAGTTTCACAAAACCCTGGCTGAGAAAGCCAGCTCTAACTACTACAGTGGCTTTCTCGCTGCTGCATGCTAGTATACTGGCTTTCCAGTGAATGCAGAGAAATATATGACTTTGACAGCTTCCTTTTAATTTTTGGTGGGTGTTCTCTTTCAAAGTGAGGGATGACTGCACAGATTTTTGCCACGTACCAAATCCAGCGGACAGCAGCTACCTTCTATTATCTCCTGAGAAATGCATGCTTTTATTTAAGCAGTTGATTGAAGAATGAAATACCTGGAAACAATCCTGCAAATTTGGCATTTGACCTCTATCCTTGAGGAAGTATTTTTTAGAAGTAAGCAGCTTAATTATTATAGTACAGTCATAGTCTACTCAATGGAGCTTACTCCCAGAAAAGGGGTCTGTCTGTCTGTCTGTCTGTCTGTCTGTCTGTCTGTCTGTCTGTCTGTCTGTCTGTCTGTCTGTCTGTCTATCTATCTATCTATCTATCTATCTATCTATCTATCTATCTATCTATCTATCTATCTATCTATCTATCTATCTATCTATCTATCTATCTATCTATCTATCTATCTATCTATCTATCTATCCTTCAAGTTTTACCCCGCCACTCTTGACAATGTCAAGAGGCTTACAATATAAAATCAATGAAACACAATATAACCCATAAAACCTCCCATGAAAACATAACGTTAACAGCTTCACACTATTATACTACAGTCCTAACCAAAGTGACCCATTTATAAGCCCAGTGAAGTCAACAGCCTTAGAAAGTTGTAACTCTCCTTAGGACTATGCTGCAGGTAAGTAATTTTCACTGTATTTTGGTCACCGAACTTCAGTCATTTAGGTTCAATTAGTAGCTTTAAAGTGGCAGTTTTTGGTCTAGGGCAGCAAAGCATGTACAGTCTGAGGATTTTTATGATCATCAAATGAGCAGAACATAGTGCAGTTATTCAGACAGCAAACTCCTTTCCAATCACCTTAAAGTTCTGCTGGAGCCAGTTCAATTCACCCTGGGATGGTGCTCCAAAGAAAGCTAGCCAAGATGATTCAGTGCCCCTGTAGCTAGCTTCAGAGGGCCATGTTGTCCATCTTCTTTATTAGATGCCCCAGGAAAGTCTGGGTAATGCATGTCATGATGGATTCATGTAATTAAGCCCATTCCTGTATGGTGAATATCCCTGTATCACACTGAGCATTGACTCAGATGAGTACTGAACTTCAGCCATCTGTTCCCCAAGATCGGGCTGGATTTAGTAGCACCCATGCCCTTGACTCAAACCAAACAAAAAGACCAAATATGTCTTTAATTAAAAATGCAGGGAAACAGACTCTTATGTGCTAGATGCTACTCACCTCTTTCATTTCTCTTTAAAAGAGCTTTCTTAGACATCCACTCACAGGACCAATTTTTTAAAAAGTGACTAGCATGTAAAAAGCAAGCAGGAAACTCCACTTCAGCTCTTCCTCCAACCAAGATGCTCCTCAGATCTGAGAGAAGTGGGGAGTGGGAGGAAGACTGGGAGAAAGAAGAAGTGTTGGATCCCAGGCATTTTTAAAGTTGCTTGTGGTACATCCCACATTTTCTTTTGCTTGCTCAGAAGCAAAATGGGGGACAGGCAGTCGAAACCATTATAATGGTGATAAATGGGGGACAGGCGGTCAAAACCATGACTACCATGTCATGTAAAGCGCCAGCCAGTGTGCTTTGCTGCAGCATCAGGAAGTGGAGGCTGGAAGTCCAAAAGAAAGCTAGGATTGCCCATTGGGAACAATGAGAGATGCCTGCATGTCCAATGGATACAATGGGAGCCAGGAATGCCAACTGATTTGCTTTGGCATATGGAAATAGACAGCACACATAAGTTGCAGTGAAAATGAGAAACGGATTTTGAATGAAGATCTCTGGTCTCAGATAGACTGCTCTGGGACTGGAATAACAGCCCTTGGGAGTAGCGGAAGGGTTCTGTGACAGCAAAGACAGTCCCCAGTGTAGAAGAGCTGTCCATAGTGATAGAATCATGCTCTGTTTGGTGTAGTGGTTAGGAGTGTGGACTTCTAATTAGGCATGCTGGGTTCGATTCTGCACTCCCCCACATGCAGCCAGCTGGGTGACCTTGGGCTCACCACAGTGCTGATAAAACTGTTCTGACTGAGCAGTGATATCAGGGCTCTCTCAGCCTCACCCACCCCACAGGGTGTCTGTTGTGGGGAGAGGAAAGGGAAGGCGATTGTAACCCACTTTGAGCCTCCTTCGGGTAGAGAAAAGCAGCATATAAGAACCAACTTCTTCTTCTTCTTCTTCTTCTTCTTCTTCTTCTTCTTCTTCTTCTTCTTCTTCTTCTTCTTCTTCTTCTTCTTCTTCTTCTTCTTCTTCTTCTTCTTCTTCTTCTTCTTCTTCTTCTTCTTCTCTGAGACTGGAATGTTAGGGACCAGAGTGGAATAATAATGTCCAAGAGTAACAAAAATGTTCTGGGATTGGAATGACAGCTCCCAGCGTGGATTGGCAGTTCTTGGCAATAGCAGAAATGTTTTGTAACTGGAATCACAGGCCCCATAATAGAATGACAGCCATTGGGAGTAGCATGATTTTGTTGGACCTGGAATCACAGCCCACAGAGTGGAATGATGGTTCCTAGCAATAGAATAACAGAATAGAATAGCTCAAGAAGCCAGCTTGTGGCAGTGGTTACGAGTGGTGGTTTCTAATTGGGGGGGGGGGGGCTGGGCTTGATTCCTCATTTCTCCACATACAGCCTCAAAAATGACTTTGGACAAGTCACAGTCCTGATAGTGTTCTTCTCACAGAACAGTCCTGGTGGAGCACCCTTACAGGATGTTGGTTGTAGGGAGAGGAAGGAAGATGAATGTAAGCCAATTTAAGACTCCTTTAGGTAATGAAAATTGGGGTATAAAAATCACCACCACCACAACCTCTTCTTCACCTCCTCCTCCTCCTCCTCCTCCTTCTTGAATGGTGGCTGTAATTCCTGTCCCAGAACACTTCTTCTACCCGCAAGGGCTGTCATTCCACTCTAGGGGCCAGCATTCCAGGCCCAGAACATCTGCTACTTGCAGGGGCAGGGAGGCTGTCTCCTCAGTCCCAGACCACTTATGCTAATCTTGGGATCTGCCATTCCTCCTTTTTTTTGGGGGGGGGGGGTGTCATTCCAGTCACAGAGCACTGCTTCCATTCCAGCGGGCTGCCATTCCATTATGGGGGTTGTCAGAGCACAGATTCTGTTCCAAAGGGTCATCATTCCACTGGGCAAGGCCGTCATTCCTGTGCCAGGACACTTCTGCTTCTCCCCGTAGTTGTCCTTCCACTCTAGGAGCTGTCTTTCCAATCCCAGACCTTCATTGAAGATCCACTCGGCATTTCCCTTGCAACGTCTGTGTGCTGTAGGGTATTTCAGCGAAGCCCGAGGCATTCCTGGCTCTCACTGTATCCAGTGGACCGGCCAACATCCCCCACTGTCCCCAGTGGGCAACCTTGTCACTGGCGGGAGCGCCTGAACGTGACATCCCGCGCCGCCTCAATCGGCGCTTCCGCCGCGCTGTCCGCGGTGCTGAAAGCGACGCCTTGTCCTCCTGCTCGGCGGAACGGCCAGCCAAAGGCTCCAGTCCTCTTGCAAAGGCGCGGGCTCGGCGGCCTGCGCAGGGCGAGCGAGGAGGGGGCGGAGGCGCGCTCCCGAGCACTGGCGGCGCACGCGCACGCCTGGTCCTCGCCTGCCTGTGTGTGAGTGTGGTGTGTGCGCGCGTGAGTGTGTGTGAATGTGTGTGTGTGTGTGCGAGAGAGAGAGAGAGAGAGAGAGAGACGGGTGAATGTGTGGGATTGCTGGCGAAGGAGCTGGATGTACCGAGGCGCCGGGACCACAAGCGCGGCATAGACCACCACGGCATTCGAGCCGCCGCTTTCTTCCTTGGGCTGGCCTAGGGACCACTGCAGCAGCGGGCCCCAGACCCCCCTTGCTCAGGGCTCCTTTCCAGCCGCTCCCCCAAGATGCAGAGGATCTAATTTGCCGAGCAAGAAACGGGCAGGGAAGGCGGGGGAAGAGGAAGGAGCCGCGGCGGCCGCGGCAGGAGAAGCGAAGGAATATTCCGTGGCTTTGGGGAGGCTCTACTTTTCATGGCAATGCAAAAGGCTCGGCAGATTGCTCTCTTCCTGGCTCCTTTGGCGTGGGGACTCATCTGGGGGGTCTACTCCAACGGCATACAAATAGGTGAGTGGCCTCTTTACAGGGGATCTTCCGCCCCCCCCCGCCCACCCCCAAGCCTTTCTCGGAGAGGCTCCCTCGATTTGGTCAGCCGGTCATTTGGCTTCAAGTGGCGTCTTCTTGGCGCGAAGCCTTCAGCGGAATCTTCTCCGCCGGAGGGAATGGATGCGAAAAGTGCCGGGCTTCGCCCCTCTTCTCCGAATCGCCTGGCGTTTCCTCTGTCCCCCGGGCCACCCACGGACCAGGGTGCCCTTTCAAAGCCTCGCTCCTCTCCCAGTGGTGCATGGATGGCGTTGGCCAAGGTGCAATCTACACGCCGCTGGACTCGGGCGGAAAGAAAGCCCCCTTTGAGCGGCGTGGAGCCGGAGCGCATCCTTCCCGGGGAGAAGCAGCGGGCTCGGCTGGCCAGAGTCCTCCACCCCCCCCCCCCGCCGCCCCAGAGCACACTTTCTCTGGAGGACAAGCCATGCCCGAGATTTTGAGCAGGACCAGCCCCCCCCCCCCAGGCTCAAGGAGCCTGGAGGCTGTTCGGATTCGAGGCAGGCTTCGGGGGCTCAGGAAGGCAGGGCTCCCCCCCCCCCCCCGCTCCCCACTGCCACCGCCGACCCTGCCGCGCTCATGACCTCTCTGTGTGTCTCTCTTGTCCTGTGTCTGTTTGTCGTCCTGCAGGGGGGCTCTTCCCCAGGGGAGCCGATCAGGAATACAGCGCCTTTCGGGTAGGGATGGTTCAGTTTTCCACTTCGCAGTTCCGTCTGTCGCCCCACATCGACAATCTGGAGGTGGCCAACAGCTTTGCTGTCACCAATGCTTGTAAGTCCGGAACGTTCCCTTCATTTCCAATCCTTTGGGCTGCCTGGTCCTCTTTGCTCATCGGAGCAGCAGAAGGGGGGGCAACTGGGGGCACTTTTGCATTCAGCGAAGGAAAATGTGTGTATGTGTGTGAGTGTGTGCACGCGTGCGCGCACGATGTGGGGGGCGGGGGGGGGGAGTCATGACTTTGGTATTTAACTCCTCCAGAGAAGCTGGTGGAGCTTGGGGGGGCGGGGTGAGGACGTTCTGCCATGGAGGACGCGCCCCTCCTGTTCCGCTCCCTCTGCTGTATCGCTGCCCAGTGGCTGCTCGCGGTGTCCCTTCGCTGCTCCGGCGCCCCTTCCTGTCCCTTGCTCCCCAGATTGTGCCGTCTGGCCCTGCCATTTAAGCAGACTTCCATGGAGATCCCTCTTGCTAGCCAGTCTCTTACATAAGGTTGGCTGCGGTAGTGGCTGACGGTGGTGTCAGGAAGACTCCACCCTGCTCCATATCTTTGGCCCAGATGGGCTCTGCTGAAGGTGGGGAGGACTGATGCACGCTTACTGGTTGCAAAGGGGACCAGATTCTACCCCAGATGCCCTCTTTCAGGGGGCGGGCTTGTTAGCGCTTCTTTAGAGCTTTGAGAATCGGCTGAGAACCGAGAACTCTTTCCCCTGCCAGAAGAGGCTGCTTCCCACCCCACTGGAAATGGCAGCACTGGAGACTTCTGGGTGTTCCTTTCTGTCTTGGCCCAGCACTAGAGTCTGGCTGGGCATCCATCTCTGCATCCTTTCAAAAGCAGGAAGAGCCCTTTGGGCTGCCTGCCTCTGACAGCTGCTGTGAGGGCATGTTGAGATGGCTGTTTTGTGTGACAGGGCACTGTTCATTCCACCCATAGATATGGAAGGAACTGGCATGGGTGAAGTGGGAGGATTAGGGGCTCTGGAAGCCCTGTGGGTCATGTGTTCCTGGCTGCACATGGCATGGGACCATCTACCCAGCTTGTCACTAGATACGTTTTAAAATAAATCCCAGAAAACATCATTGGATAGAAGCCTTATGCTAGACGAGAGACCCTCTAGGCAATCTCAGTCCTCGGGCCTCTTCTGGTTTAGCAAGGGGCGCATGACAAGGGGATGCTCAAAGAAACAGCAAAACAGCTGCAAATGGATTGTTGGTTTTAAGCAGCAATAGCTGCATGACACTGATCAGCCATTTTCCTTTCTGCAATTCTCCATATTAGAATTACACTGGCCTGTCCTTTCCCCCAGCAAATCACAGTACTTTAATGAGTCCTTCCTTGGTTTTCCAAAGAAAGCAACAGAATGGGACAATAAACATTGAACGGCTCTTGAATTCGGGGGAAGAATGGCAACACTTTTGCCTCCGTGTGATCTCTCTGCTGCAGGGAGTGTCGCTTCACTGGAATAACAGGCTGGCATGACATAAATCCAGATGATTTTGAAGCTTATAGACTATGCACATGTGACATGTGTCTCCTCTCTCAGCTGCCATCGTCTTGCTTTTCCTCTTTTGTAAGGTTCCGAGGGTTTTGCAGAAGACTTCAAGAGGTAGAATGCAGTGATTGTAAGGGTCGAGTAGCAAAAATAATCCCCTGATAAAATCACATCAATTTACTCAGCTGGAATGCACATCTCCATAGGGGATAGGCTTGGCAGACTGCTGAACCGTTGTGGCTGGCACTACCACACTGAAAGCTGTGATCATTATTCAACTTTTAAGTAAAGCGATGATGTCTTTATTGCATGCTTGTTTGGATTAATGGCCACTCCTTGCATGTCTTAAAAGGATCCCAATAATGGAGGTACAACAAGACGTGTACTGGAGCTTCGTTGAGCCCGGAAGGGTCATACTTGCACTGGTTTTGGCAAAAGGAAAATGTTTTATTGTTCTTGATGGTACAGATGAATTTCTGTTGGTTTAAGCTGGAACTGAATTAAGAGTCAGTGAAGACACTGCATCATTTGGTTAAAGGGGAAAGGTCCAGCACCCTAAAATTTAAAAGCAGAACAGGAGATGAGAGGAGAACCACTTGAGGTGATCACCTGAGTAAGAAATCACCGCCAAATAAGATGATTAGAATTGCAATATGTCCTGCTGATTTTAAAGGAATATCTTTTGATTGCAATTCACACTGTTCTTTTTTGAGGGTTTTTTTTTTGGCAAAGGCTGATTCTAGGGTTGTCAGATTCTGTTTCTTGACGTAGGGGATGTGCCCACCTTTTTCTAAATGCCATCTGACACATTTACAGAATTAGAAACTTGACTGCAAAATGCAGTTTTCTGCAATGAGAATGAATAAACCTGGTAGAATCTAAATGAGCAGCAACACCAACAAGGAGGTCAACAATATCTTAAAGACTAAGCATTTAATGAACTTTGCTATGTCCAAGCCTCCTTCATAAAGGGAAGTAACTTCATGCACACGATAAAGTAAATTCCTGCCCAAGGAAATTTAAGGCACAATGAAATGGTTAATCTGTGAGGTGCCACAGGTCTGCTTGCTGATCCACCAAGACAGCTGGATAGATGGCAGAAGGAACTGTTTTGGCCATGGGCTACATCACCTTCAAAGCTGTTTTCAGTTTCAAAGTATATAAGTCTACAACTACTTTACATGACGTTAAGAAGAGAAGGTCTTTGACCATGTGCAGAGTGCACTTTCTCAATGTGAGATGGGACAGAGGGATGTCTTATTTTGAAGCAAGGCTGGGTTCTGCCATCTTTTTATAAAAATCAAGCACTAGGGACAGTTGAAGGTACTATAGACATAGTATGGGACTGTCTATATACATTCTGGAAGGCAAGAAATAGTAAAAAGGTCTTCTGATATTTTAGAACTGGGGCAGTATGCTGAAAACTACAGAAAGCAATGAAGAGTGACTGAGAGTGGAGCAGGGGGCAAGATCATGGAGGACTTGGACATAGCAAGGGTAAAGAGATGTGGTGAACAAACACAGCCATTAAGACACAGAATAGAACACAGTTTCATCTCAGTTACAAATTAGATGTTCCATAGTAAATATGGTTATCTTTCTCCAAGAATCTGAGTGTGATTAATGCTTGTACAAGAGGTGGCACCAACAGGCATACCCAGTAAGGCCTCATGAAAGGGACTACTGGCTACATGAAAGAGAATAGTGCTAATAGTAGCAGCAGCAGCGGTAGTAATACTAACAACAACAACATTAATGTGGGACAATGCATCTTCAGGCATTTAGCCTTCATTGTGGTTGGGTTTGAGCACCAAGTTTGGATGAAGCTCTCCTAGAGAGGGAGAGTTTTGATGAAGGGTTTGGGGGAAGAGGGAGTTTGGGCACCGTGAAAATGGGTTTCTGAGATATGTTGCAGCAAGAGACAAATGGCTGGAGAGAGCCGAATAGGGGAAGAGGTCATTGGTGAGAAATAAGGATGGAAGGATGGGAAATTGAGGGCATTTGTGTTAGATCTGGAAAGAGATTAGAACCCAATGTAGGGATCTGAGAAAGGGATGTACCAGCTGAGGTGTGAATACAGAGTTTTACTGCCAGCAAGAATTTGCCTGTTTGCTTCAGTTGAAAGACCTTTTAACAAGTAGAAGGGGATAACATACAGATTTGCCTCTCTGCTCAATTATTTTCAGCCTCATTGAGATGATGGCTTTTCAGTTATTCTGTTTCCACAGATGCATTTTAATGTTATGCAGGTTATGCATTTTTTTCCTCTGTAGGCCATCGGTGAATCTGCTTCATTGGCCCTTATTATCTGGGAGGTGATAAATCACATCAATATAGATACTCCAATATAGTTTAAATTGATTGATTGAAAGTAGTTTGAATAGTAGTAACACAATGGATAATATGCAACTAACAACCAGCATTACTTAGTGGAAATATGTATTAGATTTAGGAGACCTGGCTTTGAATTGATTATGTGAAATAATATTACTAATCAATATCATGTTTTGCTTTGCTGGTAATAGTCAATTTTGGCCCTGTTCCCATGAACAATTGTTTCCATTTATGGAACCCCCTATTACTATAAGGGTTAGTTAATCTCTCTCGCACATGCTGTCCATGCTAGTAATACTCATATAATGTAACAGTGGCTTCCTTGAGGATGATCTAATCAACCTTCACATAGGATCTTCAGTGTGCAGTATAAGAAGAGCATAAAAGATAGAATTTGAGGTAGGCAACAAGGATGAGAGAGAGCAGGAGGCAAAGCTAAACAGACGAAGAACATGCCTTCATTCCTATCACATGCCCTGTAAGCTCATTCACGAGAAATAGGGAAACTCTAAGGGTTTGTGCTGAAGGTTTGATAGAAAGGTAAGTTTTGAGGAGAGCTGGAGGAAGATAGCATTATGCAGTTATAAAGACAAGTAGATCCAGGTATAAAGGGCAGAAGGGGAGAAAGTGAGTCCTTCCAAGTGGCTCCTTATTACTGAAACGGCATCTGACACTGGCAACAGAGGGCTGCAAGGATTGTTGAAGTGACAGAGGTCATCTGATACTTTAGAACTGGGGCAGTATGTGAGAGTGATGAAGAGTGATTGAGAATGAGGAGGGCAAGACCACAGAGGGCTGGGAAAAGAAGGGCAAATGGATTTGGATGTGGATGTTTGTCTGCAGTGATGGATGTCTTACTGTAGGGATTTTCTGAAACCTATATATTTTTTTTAATATAAGGTTAATATAAGGTTAAATGGAAAGAGTTCACAGAACAGGTAAGAACCTCACCTTGGAAGTTTAAGACCAGTTAGCATGTGGAAAGAGATGACATCCCTTCTCAGTTGTCACCTTATTGAGATGATGGCTCTTCAGTTATTCTGGCCAGGAATCTGCAGGCTTAGCAAATGGAAAAAAAGAAAATAAATAACAAATATGCATTAGTGTGCATAATTATAGGATTAAAATGACATACAAAGATACCATTAAAAACTCCAAGAAACCTTGATCTGTGATTTGAATATATGAACACACACTGGGAATTCCATTTCATCCCAGGATGGAAAGGTGGTTCTTAATTACTGTGCTTGGTGAATATGGGCTCCTGGTTTATGCAGAATTTATTTACATCCATCATCGAGGCTTCCCTTTTTTGTTCATTTGCCTGGACTCAAACAGATGTTTTCTGTTCATATATATGAGTTAATTCAGTTTTGACCACTGAAGAAGAATTTTGGGGACTGAAATGTGTTGAAATTGTTGGTTATTATATATGTATAACCAGTATTGTGATTCTTTGGAATCAGATGTTCAACTTCACCTTGTTGCTGACTACTTGGATTTGAGGTTTTAATGGAATCTTTGTATGCTGTTTTTAATCCTATGTGCACTGTGTAAGAAATATTTGTATTGTATTTTATTTTTCCATTCAGGTTCTTGGCTTGATTTTCAGGTTGGTTTCCCCCCCCAAACACACCCTGTTTTTCTCTTCAAAAGAGGCATTTTAATTATTTACACTCTCTCCTCATATCTTGAGCCAGTATGGAACAACATGATAACAAGGCTACTGATGCAAAAGCTGACAAGGACTATATTTGATTCTCAAGTTCTTGAATTAGATTGGGATTTTTCCTCCCCAAATGTCTTAATTATGACTCCCACTTCAAAAAGATGCACCTGACACTTGCAACAGAGGATTTTAAGGAACATTTAAGTGACAGAAGTTATCACATACTTTCGAACAGGTGCCATGTACTGACAAGAATAACAGAGGAGAGCTCTCTCTCTCTCTCTCTCTCTCTCACACACACACACACACACACACACACACACACATACAAACACACAAACACACACACCATGCACTGCTGTAGTGAGGTCAGAGGATTCACAAAAAGGCTCTCTATTTTGTCATAATTACAGTGAACAGATACCACCCAGTATAAATCACCAACAAAACCTTCCTACAAGTAACTCCTGCCAAAAAGTGTCAGTGAAGAAAGCTTTGACTCTTGAAAGCTTATGCTCCTGAAATCTTTTTATTCTCTAAGGCATCATTGGATTCAAATCTATCTGTCAAAAGCATAATCTCAGAGGGCTGGTTCACACATGATATCAGACCGGTTGATGTTGCTGTGCTTTATTATTCTACACATGTAATCTCTTTCTATGGAAAACTTTTGTGTTTGGGGGAACATCAGAAGATATGGAAGTTCCAGAGATGGTCTATATCAGGGATGGCCAGACTGTGGCTCTCCAGAGGTCCATGGACTACAATTCCCATGAGCCCCTGCTAGCTTGCTCATGGAGAGTCACAGTCTGGCCACCCCTGGTCTATATGCACAGAAGTTGTAACATGATGCAACTTGAGCCATCAGATGATAAACAGCACTGAATCAGGAGTGACATTTTAACTAGGAGTTTAAGATAAGCACAGTTGAACAGCTGGCATTAACACTACACTTCAGGAACCAGACCTAAGGTGTCAATTCTTATTATCCCGTGGAAGAAACATGCTTAGGACTGCATGACTAAGGGTCTTTTCTATTCTGTTTTCTTACATGAGTTTTGTCTCAGCACACAGATTCTGTAGCAGGTGGTTTCCTCAGCTAACTTTTACAAAAGAGCCCATGGGAAATCAAACATAGAGCAAAATAGACTTGAATAGCAAAGGCTTCCTGATAATGCATTGTGAGTCTACTGGTCTTATTAGCAACTACTTATTATTGTAAGCACCTTTACTGAAACCCAGTGGGAATATATTAAATATGAAGGTAGGCATTTAAAACTTTAAAACTGTGTTACTAATGTTTAAATATGGCTGATAATGCTGTAATTGACACAGCCTCACAAAAATGCTTGCTTTTCACCAGGGCTCTGTATGCTTTTAGGAGTCTGTTCACAAGATTGCAGGCAAAATGGTGTCCAGCAGATGGCAGAGTTTTCCTAGTAATAGGAAGGATATCCTGTTCCCCATCACCCAACTCTTTCCCTAATAGCAAGTGAAATGGATGAGAACATGCAAAAGTTTGGGCAACCCTATTGGGTGTTTTTATAACTAGATTTTGAATATTTGAAATATGCTTTGGGGAAACGGCAGGTTCAAGCAGTTTAAAGACCAAAGAATATAGTCGCACAGCATGTTAATCACAAAAAGCTACAAGACTATGAGTGGTATTCAAGGACTTTCTTCCACTAAGCAAAGTTTGAGCTCAGTGGCACCTTAAAGACGAACCACTGGACTTAAACATTGTTCTGTTGCTTCAGACCAACAGGACTACCCACTTGAATCTTTCTTCCACTAAGATTTCAGGTGGATAACCATCTGAAGCAGCAGAACAAAACTTGAGTCCAGGGGCCCTTTTAAGACCAACAAAGTTTTATTCAAGGTATAAGCTTTCGTGTGCATGCATGCTTCTTCCAGTACAATGAAATGGAAGTTATCAGTCCACACAAATAGGTAGATAGCCAGCAGTAGACTTGCGGTACAACATAATGAAGAGGTTTAACACAGTGGTCCCCAACCTGCAACTGCCCCACCCGTGCAGCGCGCATGCATGCTGCGCGGCGCGGCCGTGATTCCCTCTCCCCCCCTCCCGCAGTAAGAAGCTTCCTAGGCCGCAAGCTTGCGGCCCGGGGAAGTTTTTTACTGCGGAGGGGCGGGGAGAGGGAACCGCGGCCCGGCACCCTGGCCTTCGCGGCCCGGCACCAGGCCGCAGACCGTAGGTTGGGGACCACTGGTTTAACAGATTCAAGGATCAGACTGGAATAACAGACTTAGTTTACATGTTACTATTTGTTTGGGTTTAACATCAGGGGAAACATAGTGAAGGAAATAAGTATGTCAAAATTGAAGATTGGTGGGCAGATGTATCCTTAATTTGTGGGTTGCTGAGAATAATTGGAACCCTGCCATTATGCCCCATCAGTCTCCTCCCAAACATGCGGGTGACCTTACAATACCTTCTTTTTTGAAGTGGGGGAATTGGCTGTGTTAGACTTGTCCTCAGACCAGTGAAGTGCATACCAATCTCCCTTTCCAAATTACATTACATTCTCCTATTATAATGACATTACATGACAATAATCTATTCTAATTTATTATTCTCAAAAAGAAATTGAATAAAAAGGATGTATGGCCCTTCTGGGGGAGAATACAGATTTGAGGACTGAATGAGGTTAGCATATGTAAAGAGATAAGAACGCAATATCCCTGTTAAGTCCTGGAAATATCAACTCAGCAATTTCCCTTTCTAGTCTGTTCCAGGATGCTGTACATGGACACTGGTACCAGAACTTGCAATAAATCCAAATGCCAACTTTGTTGTCAGATACACCCAGCCAAGACAATCACTGGACCTAACAACACTAAAAACTCATGTTTATTCACATGTTTAGCTTTTATTTATTTATTATTTATTTGTTAGATTTGTTTCCTGCCATTCGTGGCAAGTCGTCTCATAGCGGGTTACATAGTAAAACCCTACATAAAAACAACAATCCCCATTAAAATCCACATTACTAATTAATCAGAAGGCGGTAAAACTATCACCTATCTCCACAGCCAGTGTGGCTGCCTCTCAGTGCGCCAAGGGGACTGCACATACCGACAACCACCAACAAATGATGATCTAACATTACGGTGGTAGTATCTTCCAGGGGAGCCCATCCAATCTTGCATGCCCTGGCCTCAACCATAGACCTGGCAGAAGAGCTCTGTCTTACAAGCCCTGTGGAACACACAAAATCGTATATGCCATTAAACGCCACCAATACCCCTTGGTTCTCTATGTACGGCAAACAGGTCAAAACCTCCACCAAAAGATAAATAGATACAAATATGACATCAAGAATCACCACACTAAGAAGCCTTTAGGAGAACATTTCAACCTTCTAGGTCATTCAGTAGGTGACCTCTCCCCAGCCTACAAATGAATACTCCAGATCAAAGGACATGGCTGTCCAAGGGTAATTTAAGCACAAATAAAAGCCAGTGCCCTTAGAAAATTATAGGATGAATTTCAACCTCCTTTTTTGAGCTGTTGATAGGTTCCTGTTGATCAGCTGGTGTGCAGAACGAGTAGCCCCTTTCACTCTGGTGTTTTCATTTCAGCACTGGCTTCATTTTGTCTAAACATTTGTGCTGTAGAAGTATTTATCCTGTTTGATTTTGCTTCTTGAGTTCATAGGACCTATTCCTCCACTGCACAGTGAGGCTGCCCTTGGCTCTTCCTAAGCCCTCCTCAAGCCTCACTAAGCCCCCCCCCCCAGTCCACTCCCTTGAAGGTCAATTAAAACACTTCCTGAACTAACAACCTCATGTGTTATTTGTAAAAGGGTTGGAAGTACTCTAGACTAGAAGAGTACATTAAGAATCCTGGCGGGATTTATGGTTTTGGGCGGAAGTTGTCCATGACTCTTCAATGAAAACTTGAGGTTTCTTTTGGAAGTCTAGTGTTGCCTTGCCTTCCTTGAAGAAATCCATTATATATAACCAATGTTTTATGGAACACCATATATTATCTCTTACCAGCCACCAAAAGTGACAAAAGGAAAGGAGGCTGATATAATATCATCTGATACTCCATAAAATCCCTAATGAGATAACACTTACTTTATGTATTTTTACAGCAAAAATTATTTAAATCCCTTCTGGAAGAGTTTCCTACAGGGTATAGTAGAAGTGTCATAAAAGAAACATGTTATTCCTGTATTTTCAGCACAAAGGTAATATATGAGAGCTCTTGAAAGTCAAATCCTGTTAGCTCAACAGAAGGTTGATCATTTCCATTTTAAATCAAATCTCACAGCTCTGCAGGGACCCCAGCACCAAGACAGCCTGCTGGGGAAGGGAGGTGACTCATTCATTCATGTCAGGTGTGCAACGGGCACAATCCTGCAGGATTTTTGGGCTGAGGTAGGCGCATAAGAATGTAAATGATAACATGAGTCTCTAATCATAAAGATTACAGCACATTTAAAACAACTAGTCCCTGCCCGAATTTCATATCAATCAATTGGTTCAAAATGCTTGGGTAGTTGGGCAGATAACGCTACAGGCTATATTGCATTTTAAAATCTAGATAAAATGTTTAAAGCTTTGGAGAAAGATGGCAAATGTTTATTGACAGCAATAAATATTTGACTTTACAGTTTTGCAATCCAGAATATAAAATTAGGCAGCGTTTTCTAGGTAATTTTTTCACGGGGTATGCTTATCAATGCAAATCTTTATTTAAAACATTTATAAATAATGTTATAGTTATTTATATGTATGGTTCTTTGTAAAATACTCAGTTCCATGTAAACTGCCCTGAGCCTTTGGGGAGGGCGGTATATAAATGTGAAAAATAAATAAATAAATATCCAAAACATATCTAGTATACATGAAGCACACTGTAACAAAAGCAACTGAAACAAAATATTAATCTTTAGCTAGATCATTAATCTTTTCTTTCCACCTGTTGGAGAGTCCATCCAGGAGAGACCAAGGTTGAGAAATCTCAATGGAATGAAATAGCTAGATTTGTAAGTACTTATGTATAACAGAGAAACAGACAGAATCATGTGATTGTGGATGCCTCACTAACCAGGGGACACACAGGTCAAGAGGGTAGGCAGGCCAGCCATTTTTCCACTTTTGCCAGGCTTGGCTGCTAGTGTCCTACCTGTCCTCTGAACACCTGGCAATGATGATCTATGAGATGGTTACTTCCAAAATAGATTTCTGTAACTTGCTCTACACAGGCCTGCCCTTGTCCCTGATCTGGAAATTGCATCTGGTACAAAATGTGGCTGCCAGGAACATCTTGGAGGGCCCATATCCAGCCTGTGCTGAGGCAGTTGCATTGGTTGCCAGTTGTTGCCTGGATCCGGTACAAAGTCTTGGTTTTAACCTTTAAGGCCCTTCGTGGTCTGGGACCCACATACCTGAGGGACCACCTGTTGCCCTATGCCCCCCACACTTTACACTCTGCTGGTCATTCCCAGCCCCAGGGAAGCATGCCTATCCTCAACCAGGGCTAGGGCCTTTTTGATCCTGGCTCCTACCTGGTGGAATGAGCTCCTGGTTGAACTATGGGCCCTGCAGGATCTCTCAGAGCTTCTGTTGTTGGTAAATAGATGGGGAAAGACTCAACTCATTGCTTTGAACAGAGATAATCTGTGTTCTATCAGGCTGAACAGCAACCATGTGCAGGGGCTATTATGTACTTACCAATCTTCACTGAGGTCAGCTCACTGACACTGTTAAATTGCCTCCTTTAAAAAACATTCCTGTTTAGGCATGTGTGTTGATAGTGCATTTTTTCACACCATAATAGAATGTAGTAAACATTTATGCATTTGAAACACATAGGCCAACAAATTGTCAAGTGGGAGGGGTACTTCCTCTGTTGTACTGGGAGCTTATTGGTCAGCAGAAATATCACCTGACTGCTGTTCTGCCACATGTTGTTTGCAGAAGCTCATGGGAATTGTAGTTTATGGGTTTTCTGTTCAACCATTGGTGCATGATAGCACAGGGGAAGAGGGGGAAAAAACGCGGTAACGTTTATGTATGCCAAAAAAGGCGTCCTTGGAACTGTCTTAAAGGAAAACTCATTGCAAAGCAAGTTTACAATACTGCAAGGAAGCAACTTGGAAAAGGCATGTTCACTCTTATGAGGAGTGTGTAATATGAAGAATCAAAAATAGGATGGTGGGCCTTAGGTGGTTAAAATGGTGTCATGCAGAAACCAGCAAAACAATGTGTTTTTTTGCAGAGTTATTTGTGAGGTTTTCCCCAGTGTGCAATACCCCCAGGAGAGACAGCCTCTGGCTTTTTGCTTCAGGCTCTGTAGCAAGACAGTAGCTACTGGGGAGGCATATGGAGATAGATCCCCCCACACACTCAGAATCCCTCCCCCTCATATATCATACCCCATCCATTGATTTTCCAGCTTTAAATAATTGAGCCAGCTTTAAAAAATCTTTGCATTGCAAAGATATAAGGAAATGTGCAAGGAATTTTCGTCTGGATTGTCCAGAAGATGAGCTGTAAACTCATTAAACTCCTTCCTGTCAGTTAACTGCTTTCTGTGACAAAAACTATGTTTCACATTTCTGTCAAATTTGTTCAGTGCCTACTCCTAGGTTCTGCTCATTTTATTTGTTTGTTTGTTTGTTTGTTTATTTGCTTGCTTGCTTGCTTGCTTACTTACTTACTTATATGCCACCCTCCCTGAAGGGAAAATGCAAATCTTAGTGGAACTGTATGGTTTTTGGATTATTTTACACTTTAATATTCTCAAACTGGTGGTTGGTCTTTACATTCAGTGGAGGAATTTGTGAATTGTTTTCTTACATGCCAACTTTTCATTTTAGTGTTTGATCCAATTTCAAATACATAATGCTATGTTTGGTTTAATAGAACAATGCATTGCATTTCCCCAGCTTTTTAAAATGAATCATGCTTTGTCAGCAATGCTAGCCTAAATTTCTATTTATAAATATTTCATCATCGTCCCAGGTACCTCCTGAATGTGTGTGTGAGAGAATGGGGGCCCTGTCTCAATGGGAATTATTCCTTTGATATGATTTGATATTTATGATATTTGGAAATTCCTTATTAAGTTTTTAATGTGAAGTTCCAGTGTAGTAGTCAAGCTTTCAAAAGATACCTACAATTCATTCTAATAGCATCTTTTTGACATTTTAATTATCAGTTTGCTTCTTGGGACTCTGAGTTGTAGATTAATGGACCTGAGTTTTACTTGCATCCCTCCCACCATGGTGGCTCAAGGTGTTTTGCTGCCTGAGGCTGCAGCAATAGCTGCTGGTCTGTGAATCACCACTGACAGTGATGATGTCCTCTGAGCCGGACAAGAGAGCCCACCTTCCACATTGTGCCCCTGCTGTCTTTAAAAACAGAGCAGCAAACTGCATATGCCCAAACAAATCTCTCACAATTGTGCAACTACTTCTTCTCACAAGAGTTCAGGCTCCATTTTGCTTGCCCTGGCAGCAGAAACAGTGATCACACCCTCACAAGAAGCAGAGAGCTCATGAGAATCATAATCCATTGCTGCATTTGCAGTGAGACCAGTGGAACATAGCAGCTCCTGTGGGATACAGCCAATATCCATCTGTTTTTTTGGGGGGGTGGGGGTCACTGTTTGTCCTTTCCCCCCTTGTTTTTCTAATTATTGATATGGGTTAAAAATTCCAAACCACAATGGTGGTTGGCATGTTGTGTCTATCCTTGCAGAACACTGGCCAGTCTGGGGAGAAATCTCTTCTCATTGCCTGATTCCACATTACAAATACAAGTATGGTGGCCATGTTACCATTACAGCAGAAATATACATGTGTTCTGTGGTACCTTAAGAGATAGGCACACTGACATTGGAAGGGCTTTCATGGACAAGATGCTTTGGAGGACTTTGTTTGGTGTGAAGTAGTGGTGAGACAAGATTCTGGGAGACCCCGGTCCGGATTCCTCTGCCACAGAAGTTTTCTGGGTGACTCTGGCCCAGTCACTCCCTCTCAGTCTAACCTATCTCAGAGAATTATTTCAAGGGCAAAACGAAGGAGATGAGATTAATGTAAGCCATTTTGAATGTCCATTGGGGAGAATGGTGAGATATACATGGAGAAAATAAACACATAGGATTCAAGTGGCAGATTCATTGTAGAAACAGATCACTAGGTAGCAAAAATTTGCCATCTTGTCTGAAGTTTTGAGAGGTTGTTAAGAAAATGTCTTTTCTATCTCCCATTACTTGTTAGGAAGAATACACATCAGTGCATTATATAGATAAGTCAAGGTCCTTGTGTATACTGCCCCCAAAATGTCATGCCTCAGTTGAATCGCTCTTTGGAAAAGCTTCTATCTAAAATAAAATTCCAGTGGACTCAGCAGGTGTTTCAGTCTCTTTGGCATCAGTAGGCTTCTCTATTGAACCCAATGGGAGCAGTGGCTCTGGGCAGGTCCTGAATGAGCTGGCTGACTCAAGGAGCAGAGGCCCAAGGTTCTCGGCCTGCACTTCAGCTGCAAACAAGTAGGAGACAGAAAGACAGCTGAGATGCTGTGCTGTAGGGAAGATGTTTCCCCAGGATCAGCAGGGTGTAGTGATTAAGAGTGGTGGCCTCCAGTTTGGAGAACTAGGTTTGATGACCCACTCCTCCTCCACATACAGCCAGATAGATGACCTAGAACTAGTCACCGTTCTCTCTCAGCCCCACCTATCTCACAGAGTGTCTTTTATGGGGAGAGGAAGGGAAGGTGACTAAGCCACTTTGAGATTCCTTTGGGTAGAGAAAAGTGGGCCATAAGAAAACATCTCTTCTTATTCAATAATTTTGTTCTCTTTCTCCACCATGGTTTGTACTAACTGTGGTTTGCCATAATGACTGACTGCAGAAATCCCATATAAAAGCTAAGCTGCTTCTACTACATTTGGCTATTACTTGGACTGTTCTCCTCCCTCTGCCTGCCCCCAAGTCTGCTCCAGAAAGACATACTCTTTCTGAAAATAGAGAGTCACCCAGAAGGACACTGTAGCTCCGGATTCATCTCAGAGGACATTCAAGAAGCAGCAGAACTTAAATGCCTCTATTCAGCATTCCAAAATACACAGTAGAAAAAAATTACACTGTGCAAAATATTACTACAGTAAACACACACATGGCCGTACCTTCCTCCCCATCCACAGCAGGGCTAATTATCCACCCGCCACTTCTTATTACAAAGTGACAAGGTCAGGTTTAAAGGTCTTCATAAGCAGAAATTATTTTTCTGCTGTAGCTGGAGCAGACATATCAGATCATTACTGTGTTAGTTGATTTCTGGCAAACATTTGCTTCACCTTGCCAGAATTCATGAAGCAGGCAAGCTCTACCAAGCCACAGGGGATTCATACCCTGATGCCGTCATAGTTGTGAAGAGGCAAAGGTCACACTGCTTCTCCGACAACAATCCAAGGTTTGCAATCCCAAGATCAGCCTGGACTTCTGGGAAGGTCATGCCCATCTACACCTTTCAAGAAGGTTTCAGGCCATCTGCAGCCTCTTTCTCCCAAGGCAGCTTGCTTTCAGTGCTTGCATACACCAACTGTGTCATGTATTCTTTCTCCAAGTCTCAGTTCTCTAGCCAAAACACAAAGAATAGCCAGAATAGTCGTATTCTAGTCCAACTTTGGAACCAGTTTTTCATTTATTTGTGGACCTACTGTTATATTATGGAGAGAATGTAAAACCAATTTTTGTATGACTGGTTATCTACAACTAGTTATCTAAACAACTGGCCAAAATCAATTACCATCACAGCTTTGCCATGTTGCCCTGGTCCAGGACCTGTGGATCCCAAGATCCTGTCATTCCACAGCAGTTTCTTCTGCTTGACTGATGGGGCATCTCCCTGTGTATGGGTTCAAAGTGGCAGCAGTCAACCTGACAAGTGCTCTGTCAGATGCCTAAAAATGTACTAAATAAATGAAGTTAAAATTGTTGTAAGTAATATAGCATTAGCTATATTTTGCTTAATAGTGAGGAAAGTGACTCAGCAATACCTCAAGTGAAATTGTGTACAGAAACCAAATGGAATGGCAGTAGTGGACTGATGAAGCTTCTGGCCGGATGTATGAAAGATGTCAACAAAGGACAGTGAAAAGCCGACACACAGGCACATCTTTCTGCCACTTCTTGGAATGGAAGGAAAGGGCAATGATGTGTTTCCCTGCAGGAATATATGGAGAAGCTTGTGTTCCCTTGCTATGTCCTGTAATTTGTTTAACAGTCCTTCCTTAGGACTTAAAGGCATCAATCTGTTTGACTTAACCAGCTGTGACAGCAAATAAAGGGCTGATTTCTGTGCATCCTGAGCATCAACCCCTTTGGGGTGATTTACATGATAATTTGAATGCTTTGGAAAATTCTTATTCTGCCCTTATTTTATGGGATATCATTGTGTACATGGGACGGAAACATCAGATTTTTATAAATGGTGGCTCCATTAGAGAACACTTATTCCCAACCAGCCCAAAGACCACATGCCTACATGCAAGCCAAGTGGTAAGGTTAAAAGTTCATATGTTTGAGGAGTGCTAGGATGTAATTAATGTTGCAGAACTCACAGGAACATCAAACACAATCTTAAATTTCCTGTAGCTTCCCACCCCCAATGGCTGAGGTTGAAAAAATGTGCATTGCCCACTTGGATAACCTCTCCAAACCTGATGGCCTGAATACGTAGAAGATGATCAGATAAGCCACAACTAGTAAACAAGGTTGGTTGGTTTGACATCAGCAAATAGGAAGTGTCCTAAAGGATGTAGACCCAGGAACAGAAAACTGGCTTTCAGACTCACAAAGACAAGGCTATTTCCAGATGGGAGCTTCAGGAATCCAATATGCTGATTCAGTGCTTCGGACACCAACAAATTACACGCAGGCGTTGCTGATCCAGTGCTCATGGTAGTTAAGAATAGATGGTATTACATTACAGTGAAAGTTTCATTTCTGCCAATGTGGTCAACAAGGGAAATTAACCACTATGGAAAAAGAAAATGATGTCATACTGTCAAGAGAATCAGATACACTTTTAAAACAAATACATTCTGAATGAAGTAGGATGAAATCTTGGGGATATTCTTCCTGAGTCTTTACAATATCTTTATCAGAAGTAGCTTCCAACAATGAATTAAAGTGGCATTAAGAACTCAAGAGCCTGCTTTGAATGACCATTTTGCCAAGTTTGATCCACATCTGAGGCAGAAACATGAACTCTTCCTAAGAGGAAAAGCAGACAAGCCATTTCAGAGATTTAAGAAAAGCTAAACAGACTGGGACTTGTAAGTTTAGAAAAGAGACAACCAAAAGGGGGCATGATAGAAGTTTATAACATTTATTAATTATTGAATTTATATCCTGCTCCTCAAGAGTTTTGGGGTGGCTAAGCAGGGTTTTACAATAAAACCTATAAATTAGAATAAAGAATCTGTAACAGCAGGAGCTGTTATTAATAAAACACTAAGGGCTAAGTGCGTGGAGAGTGGGCGTGGCCTGTCAGAGGCAGGACCCAATCGGGATGCGCAAAGCACGTCCCGATTGGGCCCTGCCTCAGACAGGTCATGCCCACTTAGGATTTTGGCCCAATCACTGGGCCAAAGTTCCAACAGGGACCGCCCACCCAGAGACATCACTGCAAGTCTGCTCCTGACCACCGCAGGGCGAAGAGGTCAGTAGGGCTGCCAAGGGGGATGAGAACAGAGGCTTGGACAGGCTGAGCCAGCCCTTTTTGCCCCAAGGCTGTCCTAACTGTCATGTCCAACTGTAACTTGCCTCAGAACACTGGCAGAGATGGCAGGAGGCCGGTGAGTGTGCTCCCTCCCTTCAGGCCTGCTGGAAAGGAGCCTCTGACAGCCCCCCACTGAGGGTATAATTGGGACATCTGGAGAAGCCTGTAAGATTTTTACCCCAGAGGTAGTGGGCCAACACATACACTGATAATAGCTGCTACACATGCACTGGTCTTAACCAAAGTCTTGGCGGAAGAGCTCTGTTTTACAGGTCTTCCCCTACAAGAGGCAACATCAGGGGAAGGTACTGGCCTCTGTGTCCTACTGTTGGCCCTTCAGAGGTTCTGGTTTGCCACTCTGTGGGACGGGATGCTGGACGAGATGAACCATTGGTCTGATCCAGCAGGGCTTTTCTTAAATTAATAACATACAAATGTTGTCCTGTATTATTGACCATAATGACTGCCAATTAACCATACTGAATCTCAGCATCTTATACATCTCTGTAGAAACTTGATATAGTATTCTCCTTTCTTTTTTGACCTCTTCATTTTGTTATCCCATTAATATATGCAACCAAAGCCCTCAGTAATTGCAGTGTCATGAATATATTTGCATAGGGTTTAAGCACAATTTTCCTTTCTGCAACACTGATATGGTGGTGGGGGAGGACTTACATTTCATCAGAATACTCCAAAATATAGGACTAAAGAGTATGTTAGAACAGAATTCAAATATCATGTGACACTCACTAAGATCAATTGTTTTCAGAGTAGCCAGATTTACTTAATAGTGTATTATCTTCAAGTGAGTATAGCTTTCCAACTATATTTGATTCAGTAGGTTTTGAGAAACTGATGAAATATTGAATAATAAGCTTAACTAAATCTAGGGTGACTTTGATAAATAATAGAACAGGATTCATTGTGGCATACAATAATGTGCACATTCAAAATGTGGAAGGTTTATATAAGCTTATCCCTTAGGGCATCCATCTGATTACACATTACCAGTCTCTTAGTATTACTTTCTGGAGAAGATAATTGTTATTCCATTTTCCCATGACCAAGTGACCAAGCTATTGCCCTCTTACAACTTCTGTGCCTTTTGAAACTTATCTTTCTTCAGGGCTGAACTCAACTTATGTCTTACAATATATGAAACAGAATACATATGAATAAGTGGTGGAGAGAATAGAACAATACTACTAAATTATTCAAGGGGGTCACTCTATCGTGCACAAACTGAAAATGAAGAATGTTGAGATATTCCCTCTGGTTTAAAAATAAGAGATTCTTCCATGTTGAAATTAGTGGAACTTGTCCTTACTTACCTGTGTGTGGAACATGACATGTTTGGGAGCAATTGGGGGAACATGTTCCCAGCCCTTTCCCACCCATATTCATTGGTAGAAATCAAGACTGTCAGCTGTCTCAGGGATCCCCAATATGGTGGCCAGGTGCTTTTAGTAAGTGTGTGGGGCCATGTGGAATATTTGCTCAGCAGGGCATCTGATTAATAATTGCAAAGCTGGGGATTTGCAGACTTAAAAATATGGTTTAAGTGTCAGATATCATCACTCTGTTGTTTTTTATTAACTCTCCATCCTCTTTGTTATTACCACCTTCTCTCCTGCAATTGGTCTTCCTCTCTCTCCCTCTCTCTTTATTGCTGTGTGTGGCTGTGTGTGTAGTTGTGTGGCTGGCTTTGCTTCTCATGACAGCCATTTTGTGGTTGTGCTCAACATTCTGTATGAGAATTCCAAAGGTATTCACAGACTCCAAAAGGCTGTAGATGCACAATCTAGATTTTATATTTCATTTTCAATATAAGAAATGTGGCAAGCATGTAGCTTAGACAAATTCTGAAATATGTCCCCAACACTAAGGTTTAAAGAGGCCCATTTCAAATTAGCTAAGTAGTTTTAGTTGCTGAATCTATCAAGTAATTTGAGCCTCCTTCGGGTAGGGAAAAGCGGCATATAAGAGCCAACTCTTCTTCTTCTAATTCAGAGGGCTATTTTGTGTCTGGAAAGGTTGATCTTAATGCAAAAACAGATGGAAAACTTTAAAAAAGCAAATCTGAACAATATCACTAGTGTGGAAATGGTCTGGGAAAACATAACATCCCATTAGTAAAAGCTGTGACTCACATTAGGAAAAGGCTGACTTTTAAGTTGGTTGAAATTACAGACTAATAGAAATACTCTTCAAGCTTCCCACTTCAAAGCAAGTTCTTTAAGGGGTCTGTATCAAAGTGAAGCCTTGCCTTCAAGTACTGTGTATCAGTGATTGCCAGACTTTGACTCATGTAACTTTCTTAGTTAAAAAATGTTTACTGGAGCCTCCTCAAGCATAATTAAAGATGAGTTCATACATGCCTAATTATCACCTGATGATTGCAACAGCACATAGATAGTACGGATGTGTGAAGCTATTGTTGCAGATCAAGAACCAGACTTAGCTTTCATATCTCCTCATTATCTTCAACCATAGTCTTTCAATGAATGGTCAGGCATGGAGGCAGACTGCTGTTCCTCTTCCTGCTGCCACCTGCTTCTTACCTAGATACCTGGAACACTCCTTTTAAATTCTAAAACTAAAGGGGCAAGAGGAGGCTGAAGACCCAGGAAGGAGCACAGCACTTGGCTGGCCACCCTAAATCTTGCATGCTCCCAAACCTTGTGAGAATTCACAAGAGTTCTGCCCACACTGACACCCCTTCCACTTCTGGCATGACTTCCATTGTACAGCTTTGCTGTGAGTGAACCATAAAATGTTTCCACATCAAAATCACATTATTTGTCCATCATGGCAAGTGACTGGCTAGGTTTTTGGGGGAGATGAAAGAACTACAGCTGTTTGCCACATGGACAATGGCATTGAGGAAGTTGTTGGGTTGTTGGTCTACTGTATCTGTATTTTTTGTGCTTTTTAATAGGGTTTTAATGGGGGTTTTAACTGGACATCTGTAACCCGCTATGAGCCTATTTGGGATTGGTGGATGATGATGATGATGGTGATGATAATAATCTTTAAACAGCCCTACGGCACGGCGCAGCGTGGACTGAATAATAGAGTAAGGGCTGTCTGGGAGGAGTTAGGGTGGGCCCTGTCCGGGATAAAAACTTGGAGGGGCCAATCAGGAGCTGCGAAGCAGCTCCTGATTGGCGCCTCCGAGTGTCCATCCTGGCCCAAGCAGCCAATGGGGAGCCACGCGAAGTGCCCATCTGAAGACTCACCGCGCAGACTGCACTCGCTGCCGACGCCTTGAGTCCTCCAGCCGCAGTACTCCTCCTCCTCCCGGCTGCAGGGGCTCCTGCGGCCGGGAGAAGTGACAGCCATCATTCTGTGTCCACCGAGACCACTCCGCCTTCTCCCGGCCGCTGGAGCGGCCTCGCCGCATCTGAGACGTGGCGAGGCCGCTCCAGCGGCCGGGAGAAGCCACCAATCACTCCTGTTCGCCGCCTCCCCATCCGCCCACATGGCAAGGGACCTTGCCGCCTCCCCCCGCCAGGGAGGGGCGTGATGCGCCGGAGGCTGCTGCCCGGCCTGGCCCGCCTCTAGTAATAATAATATCTTCTAGTAACAACAACAACAACAACAACAACAACAACAATAATAAATAAAAGCACGGCTAAGAGCAGCTAAGGAGATCTTGACAGTTGCTGCCCCTTCTTCCCACAGCTGCGAAATATTCCCAATGTCAGTTTCACACAAAGGCAGTATTTGGGGGTGGGAGCTTGTTAGAGTTACGGCCTTTGACATATCTCTTACTGTGTGAACCACTAAAACCAGTCCTGTGACTGCCTATTACAGATGGCACCAGTGCAGTGTCTTTCTATTTAAAGGGCTGGGGCTGTTGCCCTAGAAATACAATTACTTCTTGAGAAATGAAATGTTCCACATTGACATTTTAGATAAATCTATATAAAACTTTGGGGAGAGAGGAGTTTGTAGAACAATATAATTAGAGTTGGATTCACATTATAGATCAGTACAACTTCACTTTGGAGACATATTTCACTTTCAGTTCTGTATCTAAAAATGGAAGCAAGAATGTCCTAATGCATAGGATTTTTATGGAGATAAATGTAGTAGAGGAATTTATTTGGCTGGAATTGGGTAAAGGATGGTTTATACATTTCTTTTAAAGAAATTAAAATCCCATATCACCAAACTATAACATCATTATTATTCTGGGATGTTTATGTATATAGTGTTCAAAATATCCTTGCAGCACTTACTGTTGTTCAATCAGAGTTGATATATCCAAAAAGAAATCTGAAATGCAATCAGAGTTTCATTCAATCTGTGGCTGAACAAACACTGGGCAAATTGCATTTTTCTCATGAAGGGTGAATAATATTTCATTATGTCCTTTGCCAAAGGTAGTTAGCAAATCCTTGATTAAAATTTGACTTTTATGCTTGCCATTTAAATTTGTCAGGGAATGTTGAAAACATTTAGATTTACATAAACAGGGTCACAGATCTCCCAAACCTGTGTTTTAAGAGATGACAAATTAGAAAGATGTCATGCTGAACTATTTAATATCTCAGGTGCTTATTATAACTTTCTTCATGAATGTGCTTATCGTTCCTTTGGTTGCTCATGTATATTAAAATCTTTCCAACTTGCTTATTCATGTATACATCTGGAGTCATAATGCTACTTGTTTGTCATATTTGGGGACAGGATTTAAAGAATGTTGTTTTATTGCCTTGGACAACTGTTGTTATTGTTGGCTGGAGCCAAAGTCCATATGTGTGGGTATAATTTCCTTCCTTTGTGAAATAATTGCTCTGTTGACTTAGGCTCATGATTGTTTCTTGAGCAGAGCTTTCCCGCCTCTGCTCCTCTCACTGAAACCCAAAATGCCACTTCTAAGGAAAGGGAACTTTCAGAAACAGGGGTAAACTGGGGCTCTGCAGTGGAGGAAGAATTGGTGCCAGTCACCTCCCTTATACCACCAAAAACAATTCTCCACCTGCTACTTGAGGATCATGGGAAAGTAAGGAAAAATTCACTGCATGCTGTTTCATGATTTCTTGTGCCTGAAAAGAAGAACATAATGTCAAGTAGCAAATTTCATCCCAATTGGCTGGGGGTGGGTATATTTGGAAATGTATTTTCTGTTGAAATTAACTGAAATGTTATTGAACTGATTTCCTAATGCTATGAGTTTCACTGCTGCTAAAAAAGAATCCAACACATTTTTTAATGTCATGTGGCCAGTGATGAAGCACAATTTGATCACAACTGATGGGGAACTCTTGAAATGAATTTCACTGTTTAGCAGGCACACATTATTGATCTAAATCAGTCTTTTCCAACCTTTTGACTATGGAGGAGCCCTTATAATAATTTCTCAGGCTTCCAGACTCCCCAGAAATGATGTCAGCTGGTCACCCGAGAAGTAGCATATCAGTGGAAGTGACATCACCACCCACATTAACAGGCAGGCTGAAGGAAGACTGAGGGAGAGAGAGAGACAGAGGACAGTTTAGGCGTGGAAGCTCTGTCCCCCCCTGCACAGAAACCATAACAGCTCATAGTCAGGAAGGGGGGAGGAGGACCAATGGAAGCAGCCAGTTCCCTACCTTGTGGATGACCTCTTAAAGCTGGATGGGAAAGGCCACAGACACCCCCCCTGAGTTCCCACAGGCCCCAGGAGTCCGTGGACCCTTGGTTAGGAATCCCTGATCTCAACTGTACTAGGGATATTTTGTATGCCCATATTATTACCCTGCTTTACCTGTGCATTCCCCATTTCAGTCTGCTCAGCAGACAGACAAAAATGTTTTAAAAGATGTGTTACTTAATAGTTTCAGTCCTGCAGAGGTCAGGGGAGAGATGCATGATTGGCTTCTGTAATAATCCAGTCTGGTCTATTTGGCTTGCCTAATTCCTTACCAGGCTTGCTAAAATGTCGAGAGAAAAGTGTCAGGTCCCTTTACCAGATGCTTAATGTATAGAAATGGACAGCTGATGTTGTTTATGGCATGGAGCTATTCCTCCCCCCCACACACACACACACTAACTGATGGTTAGGATCTAATTGAGCCTCTATTAAAAGGATAGAACATTTTTCCTCCAGGCTGCTGGCAACCCTACAAGTCACTGCACTGATCATTTTTCTGTTCATCTGCTGGATTACAGATGCAGTCTGAGCACTCTAGCTAGAACCAGTAAGTTCTGAGCATGTGCCAACTGATGAACACTGTTAATGGTGAAAATGACATATTAGCTCCTGTCATTGATATGAAAAGCTGCATGACTGGCCCAATATTAAACCCAGCATTCAAAGCACATGGGATGGTGGGTGTATATGATTAGTAGTAAAATCGCATGTTTCAGGCATATACAAACAGCAATTACAGTCAGGTACATCCTAACTTTGCCATATTATTCATCCATCAAAGGATTTCTAGTTTCCATATAGTGTGAAAAACCCCTAAAGTATGTTTATAATCATATAAGGATCCTGTTGCTCTTCCCTTAGAATTCCCTAGATATTTTGCCTGAGGAGGAATTTTCAGATTTGCTTAGATTATTCCTTTAGAGCAAATTTCAGGAGCAACTCTAATCCTTACCAGTTCTGAGGGAAAGATCATATTTTTTAGTATTTGTGCAATAAAAAAAATAATCAAGCTAGAAACTGTATGCAACAAAACCTGTAACTGCAGGAATTCTGTAGGCAGACAATACTGCCTAGAGAATAGTTTTCTATCTGATCAAGGAGTCAAATATACTCCCAGTCATAGTTGTTTTTTGGTTTTTGCCCCTGAAAATTTCTACTTTTGGCTCAAGTTCTGCACAAAAGCTCCTGAAGACTGCCTTGTAAGACCCTGAGAACCCTGCAGACCCTGAGCTAACCTACATGGCATAGCTGAAGGAAAGCAACTGATTATTAGGAGCAAGGGAACTATGCAATCCTGTAGCTCAGCTGGCCAAGCTCCAAGAATCTCCCTAAGCAAACTGAACTAAACTTAGACATATTGCCTTTATTCAAGCTCTGTACATCTTTTCCCCAGTACATGTGACTGGTAAGAGTCTTGTCCTGACCCTGCCTCTAGATTCCTAGGGTGAGGAATACGGGTCAAGGAATATGTATGGCTTTCAGTTCATTCAGGTCGAGGAGGGTTTTTTTGTGGCCAGACACATTTAAGTCTAGTTCCTTTTGCCATCAGAGTTCAGGAGTTTTCACAAGCCCAGTGTCTCAGAACTATATAGTTATTTGAGCCTATAAATTCAATGGAAGTTTCTTCAAAGTTGTATAAGTACAAGATCAGGACAAAAAGCAGAGCAGTTTGCATAATTTAACTTTTTGGATTTGTGTTCTCCCTCACTGAACATGCAAATCTTGATGTAATAATTGAAACTCACAAAAATCTGGGTTATGGGGTAATAACTAAATATACCATCCTGGATTGTATGACTTCAAGTGTGGGGGGATTCTGTGATCCCATCTCTGTGGTTGTTACTCTGGTAACTTGCCACTCAAGCAACTATTCATAACAGGTATGTGAAATTCCCACACTTGCCCCATGGCAGAGCCTTGAGTGAAACCTCAAGAATACTTTCAGTGGAGACAGGACTATTTTAACAAGTTATAGTCAGCAATAAGGTAAGAGCCTCTTGTGGCACAGGGTGGTGAACTCCCCCTCACTGGCAGTCTTCAAGCAAAGGTTGGATACACACTTTTCTTGGATGCTTTAGGATGCTTAGGGCTGATCTGCATTGAGCAGGGGGTTGGACTAGATGCCCTGTATGGCCCCTTCCAACTCTATGATTCTATGATTCTATGTGGTAAGGCAGCTGACATGCTGTCTGAAGCTCTGACCATGAGGCTGGGAGTTCGATCTCAGCAGCCGGCTCAAGGTTGACTCAGCCTTCCATCCTTCCGAGGTTGGTAAAATGAGTACCCAGCTTGCTGGGGGGTAAAACGGTCATGACTGGGGAAGGCACTGGCAAGGCCACCCTGTATTGAGTCTGCCATGAAAATGCTGGAGGGCATCACCCCAAGGGTCAGACATGACCCGGTGCTTGCACTGGGGATACCTTTACCTTTACCTTAGTCAGCAATAGTAACTACATTATTATAATTTGTAACATGTAGTGTATAGCTATGTATAGTGCATAGCTATGTGGAATAACAATGATGACATTCTTTAGAACTAAAGAATTCCATGCAATTAACAACGAACATGCAATAGAGAATGAACATGTTTTGCGAGGGCAATGAAACTACTTCGGGTACAATGCAAGGCTTGTCAACGAAGATTGAGTTTCAGCTCAGGAAGTCCATTGTTTGAATCTTATCTGTGCCATGGTTTGAAATGAAAGAATGAACAAGGTGGAGCCTCTTATGAGTTGAAGAGTGTATTGTCAGCTGAGACCCTTTTGGAGCAAGTTAATTTCACTCGATTCCAGATTCATGACTAAAAAAAAACACAATCCTTTGCGTATATAGGAGGATCCCTTTTTAAGCTCACCTTTTATTCGTGCAATTTAATGTAGGCAATGTTGCCATCCAAACTACAGTTGTCCCTAAATGCCAGAAAACCTGTGTCTCTTGGCATGCTTGCCTAGCAATTATATTTGCGGATGAAATTATAGCATTTCCCCCCAATATTCCTCTTTATATTTACCAAACACTGTTTGTAAATATTGTAATAAATGCTTATCTCTGTTAAATGACCGTAAACTCTTCAATGATGAAAACAAATTGCACTGGTAGAATCACAGTGCAGTCCTAAACAGAGTTACTTTCTTCTAAGCCTACATGATATAACTCTGTTTAAGGTAGCTCTGTAAATGACATTTGTGAAAACAGATCAGTGGAGTTATATAAATAGTGGCTACTTCTTGACAGTCATATCTTATTTTCTTAAAATAACATACATACAGGACTACAAAGCAGCTATTCCCTATTTCATTTCCTTTATCTTAATTTGTATTTTTATTTTTGGCAATGGTTTCAGTTTTCCACTTTTTAATATTCATTTTGTAGATTCATTTATACTGTGTACATATGCTGTATATTTTCATACACAGTGCACAGATGCGTGTCATAAATATATATGCTGATATGATGAATGGCAATCAACATGGGAAAGACTGGTGCATGAAAATAAAGATTCACAGGTTCATATTTCACAAAGAAGAAGCAAAACTGAAATGAGGGATTTCATATCTTCATGTCAAGGGTGAGAAGCTGAAAATCCCCCTCCTCTGATGAAGCTTTCCCTTTGACTCTATGGCTATATAAGTGAAGGTATCTTAAAAGCAGCATAAACCTGAAGTTAACTCATTCATTCCTCTGGCATGACATGAATCCAGCCTTGGAGAAAAATGGCTGTATGATCCCTCATTGTTGCAATAGGGTGACGTATAGCTGTCGTTCAGCTTTGCAGAAGGACAGTCCACGCAGAATCACACTCATGTCTGCTCCATGAATAATTCACATTATTTGAAGTGCTGCCGAAGTGACCTGCTATATCTTATGAAATGTAAATTAAATAAAACATATGATTTTCATATTCATCTGCATCAGGATATTAAGAACCACAGAGAGCCGGTCTTAATGAAATCAAGTAATGCATTTATGAGTTGAGCCAATAGGATATAGCCTTTCTGACATCCAATCCAAAGCTATATGGATTTGCTCCCTATCCAAGAAATTTTAAAAGATGATTAATATTAATTAATGCTTTACACAGAGCTAGGTTAAGGGGACCAGATTTTAAGATAGATAAAGAGGGACACCATTGATGGGAGGGTTGCCAACCTCCAAATGCCGCCTGGAGTTCTGGAATAAAAAAATCACAATAAATTAAAAACACAATTTCAGATTACAAAAGAGCCTATAAAAAGTAAATGAAACATTCAAAGAGCAACAAAGATTCAGAAAAGTAAAGCAAACCCTCACAGGAAAAAAAATCCTACGACCACTATACAGAACTGGTAGAATTTTAAGTCTTTTAATGAGAGTTTTAATGGGATTTTAAGACATTGTGACCCTCCATGAGCCGCTTAGGGAGTGGTGGGTAATAAATTTTAAATAAATAAATAAATAAAATTATCAAATAATACTACACATACTAATTTTGAAATCTCAAGTGATTTTTTGTTGACCTCAGCTACTTGGAAACCTATACTACTACCAACAGGTTCCTGGAGAACTGCACAAGGGGCCATTAAAAATCCCCACAACAATAAATTAGCCAGATACAGCCAATATTATCCAAACAAAGGACTAATTTTAACATTTTAACTTTAATAATTTAAAAAGCTAAGTAGTTTAATTATTAATTCGGTTATATATGTATTGTATTTGTATTGTTTGTGTTCTGATGCTACCTACCCACTGAGGACAGGATACCAAAAACAAAACAAAAAATCCCCTGTGGTAATCATGCATCCAAAACACTTAAGGTAACCTGAAACTTTAAAATCTGAAACATTATTGGAAGCCAATTCCATCAAGCTCAAATGAGCTTATTCACGTGTAATGATGCTTAGCACTGCTGCTGTTCTACTAGTCAGGAGGTCCCTTAAGACAGCGGTCGGCAACCTTCTGGCTGCCGCAGCCTGCTGCTTCTAAATAAGGGGAGATGGTGGTCCGGGACCCCACGCATGCGCGGCAGCTCCAGGGGCAGCCCCAGCAGCAGCCCCAGCAGCAGCCCCAGCCCCGGGGGGGGGGGAAGCTAGTCCTCTTCTTCGTTTTCACTTGGCAAGCAGGCAGGCGCAGCTCCGCCCCAGCGTCGAGCAAAGCCTTTCCCCTCCGGTCAGACTGCTGCAAGATCAACACCAGTATCATGCCATCCCACAGCGTGGATGACTTACCTGGGGCTGCCCAGCTCCTTCTCGGGCCCCGATGCGCATGTCCCACAGCTGCATATAAAGCAGGATGAGGCAAAGCGACACGCCCTTTCTCTTCCCGCAGAGCCTTCGGAGCTGGTGTGGATGGCAGCTGCTGCACCAGTCCAGAAAGGAAGGAGAAATCCGAGGAGCTGAAGAGTACCAAAAGTCCCACTGCTGCCTGCACCACCACCGACAGCGCATGTTTGTGGTTGGTTCCGCTGAAGGCCCGGTGGCCGGAGGAGCCTTCGAATCCTGGCCTGCTAAGGGGGCTACGCCACTGCCGCTGCCCTGGATCTGGGCGAGGCGGAGCTGGTTGAGCCCGGCCTGGGTGTGGGAGGCGAGCGCGACGGCCTGCTGTGTGGCGAGACAGGCAGTGGAGGCGGCCTCAAGCCTGGTGGCAGCGGGTGAGGAGGAGGTCTGGGTAGCTAGCAGGACTTTTAAGGACCCGGACGGGACACAGGACAGTTCACCCAAAGGCAGGAGGGTTCTGCGGAAGTTGGGATGGATGGTCAGCTTAAGCTAGGTTCAAGTGGGTAGCCATGTTGATCTGAAGTTGGTATGTTGTTACACAGAGCTAGGTCATTCATCACTTTTATGTCTAGAAACCTTTTGTTCACTAAGATGCATTGTCATGCTAGCTCTCCAAGGTCAGCCTTCCCTTCCTGGTGCTGACAACATATTGTCTAACAGGAGCTAACAATCCAAAGTTTAGCTACAACTGCCTTGGAGCTAGCGTTCCATACTGCACCCTAGTTCCCAAATGCTATTCCCTACACTTAAACTTTTCAAGCTGTGTATGTTCTATAGCATTTTCAGAATTGCTCTTTTGATGAAGTGGAAAGGGACAGCCTGAAGATGTCAAAGCTCTATCAGTGTTCCTGGGGTTGCCAAACCAAACCTCGTAAACATCAGGAAGGCTGGGGGGAGGGATATGGGAATACATGTGACATCCATAGCACTCCCAGCCCTTCTCAGAGCTACCCTATGTTACTTTTTTGTAAATGTTATAGTAATGCTGGCAATGTTGCTGGGTTTTTCTCACTTTAGTTTTTTCCAACCACTGTTCTGAGTTGTTGTTAGCATTTGAGGCCATAGTGGGAGGCCTAGCAAGCCCTTCTGAAACCCACAGGGTCCTATACGGGGCCAGTGGAGTAATTCAAATGTATTAAACTGAACAGGGAATTTCTCATTGATGTCACTTGATCAGGAATGTAAAACTAACTGTTAACAGTAAAGAAACTACAGGAAAGTTGTTAGTTGAAGATTATGCTCCAAATGTGTCAAAATGTGGTCAAAAGAAGAAAGAAAAGTACTGACACTTTAAATCATGTTGATATACAGTGATATACTTCCCTTTTTATTTATTTAAAGATTGTTTTATTTTTAGAGTAACAAGTTATTTTGATTTGCTAGTCATTAGAATTAAGAGAGGGGATCATTATGCAGCTTTAATTAGGAAGATTTTGCAGATTTCAGTTGCTAGTATTGTTTGGGATGTGATTAGCTGATAACTTGATAATGTCAGTTATTTTTGTGACACAATATGTGTTTTTTTATATGGTTCATGAATATGTATCATAGAAATTAAATTCATAGCTGCAGGGAGTGTTAGAAATCAGACTAACATCACTGAATACTGGAATTTATTTTACTTCCCTGGGCCCATTATTCATACAATGCACGAAAAGATGTTGGCTTTAATAGCATGGCCCTTGCATAATAAGACTATAGACCATAGAACAGGTTGCATTGCCAAACCACTAAATATATCTATACTGTATCGATTTTTTTTTTTGGGGGGGAGAGATTAAATCAAGACTCATAGTGCCTAAAATAGTACTGGGTTGTTTCTCTGCCCAACTGGGAGAGCCTCTAAGCTGGGAAATTGCTTCTAGGATGGAGACCAGGATGAAATCATGAGGGTGGGAAATCCCCAAGGTTGAGTCAGAATGAGTGTCCCACTTGGAAGGCTGGGCCAACTGTAATGTCAAAGTCTGGTTCTCAAGCTCAGTCAAACAGAGCAGCCAAAGGACTGTGGCAAATACTTAGGCTAAAGAGTGGTCATTTTTTTCAAGGCTTTCTTAGCCACAGTAGACACTATTCCAAGCCTCCTGCCCTTCTGTGAAATAGCGATTGGAGAGGGCCCATTGTTCAGTGAGACCACATATGTGATTGGTTCCAATTATGGCGCAGAGTGGTAAGGCAGCAGACATGCAGTCTGAAGCTCTGCCCATGAAGCTGGGAGTTCAATCCCAGCAGCCGGCTCAAGGTTGCCTCAGCCTTCCATCTTTCCGAGGTCGGTAAAATGAGTACCCAGCTTGCTGGGGGGTAAACGGTAATGACTGGGGAAGGCACTGGCAAACCACCCCTAGAGGGCATCACCCCAAGGGTCAGACATGACCCGGTGCTTGCACAGGGGATACCTTTACCTTTTTAACCTTATGAATAGAGCAAGTTGGTGGAAGAGCTCTTTGCAGCTCCTCATTGGGCTGCCAATTCTGGGTTTAGAAATACCTGGAGATTTGAAGGTGGAGCCTGAGAGAGTGAACTTTAGGAAGGGGAGATAATTCAGTAGAGAGTAATGCCATATAATCTACTTCCCAAATCAGTCTTTTCTCTGCAAACATACCTCCATTCCTACCTTATGATAAGCCAATAGACTGTAGTGCTACTCTAGGTTTGCCAGATCCCCCCTGGCAACCTGTGGGAGGCAGAGGGGGGACTTAGTAGGTGAGGGGGTTGATGGCAACTCACCCCACTAGTGACATGCATCCTGTGTGCATGGGGGCAATGTACGTGCATCAGGATGTAGCTGACCCCACATTTGGTCACCATGTTTCCTCCTCTGACCAGCTGAGCAGTGGCAGGAAGTGCCAGCTGGGGGCAGGGGATGCTCTGTCCCGACAGGAGGCATGGCAACCCTGGTCTTAATACCAGAAGGACTGTAGGAATGTGGCCTGTGTCATATCCAGGCCCCACGAAACTTTTCTTTCGGTCCGCTTGCTCATGCCACTTTGGGACATGTGTCACAGATTAGCTGCCTAAGGTACAGAAACTGTCTGGCATCTGAAAGAAACAGTCTGGCATCCGGCTGAAACTGCAGTGTCGTTATGCAATGCAGGTCCTCCCACGCACCCATTTGTGTTCCCATTACTCTATCAAATGGTGGTGAGAGCCCAGATAACGGAGATAGGACAATGCTCCTTAGGTATTTATTTGCTCAGTTTCATTTCCTGGAAGCCCTACTGAGACCCCATTTCTTGACATTGTCTTTATGGTACTGTGCAAGCAACGTGTTACAGTGTAAACATGCATGGCAAAGCTAAGTGTAGGAACTGGAAGCCCCTGTGAGGAAACAGAAAAGGATAAGCTTATTTGAAGCAGGCTAGTTGGAGAAGATCAGTTGGCCTAGTGGCTCTTGGTCCACTTGCCAAGGAACAGAGTCCTATTACATGCAGAGACCAGTTCCTTAGCTTCTGTCTGGTAGGGTTGTTCTATACTTCTAGACAGAATTTTTCATCATCTTGATTGTTTCCCTTGTTTGGCTGCCTGCTTTTGCATACGGTGGATGAGTAGGGAACAAAAATTCATTGCTGTGTAATTCGTACTGGGGATGGTTTTTGGCAACCAGTTCTGCCTAGCAGATGTTTCTTCCTGTTTTTCCCCAAAAGACACCCCCCTCATGTTCTCTTGTTTTTTTGATTCACTTTTAATATTCCTTTGTAGCATTTCTAACTTGGTCTTTTGCAGAAGAACAATGATTGTTGAAAATACTCATTAGGTATTCAGTTGTTCAGTCTCATTTCCTGGCTGCTTTCACTTTGTTTTTCAGTGCAATGGGCATTCTTTTATCTTTGGCCTCTCCCAACAAAGACTTGGTTCTAATTCTAATTTATCTGCCCATGTACCTTTTCTTTTTTTTAGGACAGTATTGCTGGCAGCTTGGAATCTTTACATGTTTCATTGCTGCTGTGACTTCAAAGCGGACTCATTTTCAGTCCAAAATGGGCTTCAAAATATTGACGCTAATATATGATGTGATAGGCAGGATACAATAAGGAAAAATGTGATGCAATGTTAGGAGGTGGGAGCCCCACCCCAAACTCTCATCAGCTTCAGAGGGGTCTGTGAAATAAGGGTGCGGCCAAGCTCAGAAATGTCCCAGCAGCAACAGCAACCTTTGGGCCTGGCAAGCCTGGCCTGTACCTCTTGGAAAAGGCCAGAGGAGGAAGCAAGCGGCAGCGGAGGAATCCAGCAGATCAGCCTCTTAAAGCATCAAGGGAAAGTAGGTCAGGAGAGGGGAGGGCCCAACCAGGAAGGCCATTGTCCCAGACTACCTTCAATCACTGTGGGGAAGGCACTGGGGAGTCCAGGGTTAGCTCACCCCCACCCCCACCCCCCAGACAACCCTTTATTAGGCTGGCCCAGGCAGATCCAAGTAAGAAGGGCCAAGCCATGCCTTCACAGCCAAAGTATTGGCAATAGGCTGGAAAGAGCAAGTTCAGGGCACAGCTGAACCGCCCTCCTATCTAAATTCAGGCCCAACTCTTGGGCCTGGAGGGTTGTGCAGGATAGTGGCCAACAGGAGTCAGGACCTCACAACACCTAAATACACATATACTTCACATCACAGTCAACAATTGCAGACATATATTCTGTGGTGGGGTTGTATGTTAGGCTCAAACTACTGCTAAAAGTTTTGGGGTTTTTATCATTTGGTAAAATGATAAAAATAGTAATTGGTAGGAAAAGATGTGACAGGAATTGTCCCTGGGATGGCAGTAACTGTTTCTCTGCTCTTCTAAGGAACTTGTGGATAGCTGCTGCCTACACAAACAGAAGCCAGTACTGGTATATTATTGGTCCACGGGGGCTAAGATTTGTTTTTGTGGGGGGAGGAGACTGAGGTGAAAATGAAGTACTATAATTAGTTTCTAGGCAACACTCCCACAGATGAGGATCCAGCACTGTTGCTTGACAATAGTGAATTCCTGCTAACTCATGCATACCTCAAGGTTCAGTTACTGTACTGCACCCTACGTGGAATACCTTCAAAGACAACTTGGATACTTCAGGCAGTGGGAAAGTGTTTATTTATTTAGCTGGAAATTTTCTGTGATATCACTCCAGAGGTCCTACCCAAAGCAGCATTAAAAATAAAAACATAATGCATCAGATAATTTATTAAAACTCACAACTGAAATGTAGCAGAACATAAAATATGAAGCAGATTTTAAAAAGGGTTTTAAATATTCTTGGACTAAAATCAAACTATAAAATTATATTTTTAGGCTCGGCTTGTATCTTTATTTACGGTCATCTAGACCAAAATGTTAGATGCAGTACTATACAATAGCAGTTTGTAAAAGGAAAGGCAATACATTAAAAGGTTAAAAATGCATCAACAATAAAACTTCTCCGCCATAAAAGCCAACATTTAGAAGCATTAACTGCCGTTGACTATTTTACAAGGATAAAATGAGCCATAAAAGCAATAAAACTAGCAAAGCTGTTGAAATAAAAAACAAAAGACAAGATTAAGGGACGTATGATAATATCTACTAACCAAAAAAACATAAGAAGTTCTGTGGACCTATTATGGCTATACATAAGTGACCTGATCTTTCCTAATTCTTAAAGCTAGCCACGCAAATTTTGCTACTTTGCTAGTTAACAAATTATCTGTATCTGATAGCAATATTTGCAGGCGATGCTTTCTCAGGTCGTGAGGGCATTCTATAAGCATTCGTACTAATGCACCTGTGCAAATATGATTATACAGCTTACACTCAAATAAGATATGTTCTATGTTCTCGACCCTCATTGTTGGGATATTTAGCTAATATAGCAGAATTTGGCCTTTCCATAGAAGCTTGATACTGAGTGTAGTAAATGAAGACATATATTGCAAAAAAGGTAAACTTATACTTATTCAAGTAGATCCAGTTCACATTCAAATCACTGTCAAAAGAAGAGAAAGAACCTGACCTATAGAGCAGTGGTCCCCAACCTTTCTGAGGTTGGGGACCGGCAGGGTATCGGGGCGCGGCCCGCGGCCTGCGCGGGCCACGCCCACGCATCGGCTGCGCCCGCGGACCGCGCCCACGCATTGGGTCGCGCCCACATGGGTGCGGCCGGCCCTGATTCCCTCTGGCCTCAGCCTTAAGCCTTGTGGAAAAACTCGGTCTTGCAGGTCTTGTGGAACTTAAGTCAGTTCCATCAGAGCCCTGATCTCTCCTGGGAACTTGTTCCACCAGCTAGGAGCTAGGGCCGAAAAGGGCATTATTTCGTTTACAGAATCATCCTGTTCAACATCAAAGCTAACTTGAGCAATAAATTGACCTTTGCAGCATTTATATCTAACAACTTTCATATCACTTGGAAGTAAATCCAACTGAAATCAATGAAGCTTGCTTCTCAGTAACATATGGGTGAAAGTTGTATTAGTAATGATCCTGAGAACAGTTGCTCAGAATAAATGTTCATTTAAATCAGTGGGACATAGTTTTAGGCAGATGTTTTCAGTACATAAATGCCATTCCTATTTAAACCATAAGTATTTTTTACCATTGCTCCCATATTAATGTTTTAGTGAATACATTTAAAAGAACACATTTAAAAGAAAAAGCATTTGCAAATCAATGATCAGGATGACCTAAAAAGTTAGGATGGCTCATCCAGCCTGTAGTGATCAGCTTTCTTTAGTCCTGTATTACCTGAGATGGTAATAAAAGTGGAATAATCGGCATGCTATTTACACCCCAGAGATTTCCCCCTGCCCTGTGGCTTGAGCTGCCATAGAGAAGCTGTTGCTTCCACTGAGTCTTGAATGCTGATACTAAAACTTTAATGAAACAGCATTAGAACACCATGTACAGCCCCTTTGCTACTTGTCTCCTGCTTTTATGCACTTTTCTTAATATCCATAGAAATAATAATGGGTAGTTTTATAGCACAACAGCTAATAGTCTGCCATAGACAGGACACAGCTGAGAGGATAAAACATTAATATGATTCAGGAGAGTTGAAATCCAGCAGAATCAAGTGAGGCCCAGAAATAAAGTGTTTTCTAGTGGTCTAACTCAGGGGTAGTCAACCTGCGGTCCTCCAGATGTCCATGGACTACAATTCCCATGAGCCCCTGCCAGGATTTGCTGGCAGGGGCTCATGGGAATTGTAGTCCATAGACATCTGGAGGACCACACATTGACTACCCCTGAAATGTCCTTCAGATTCACTTGCTGGTTCCAAATCTGTCCTCTTTGTAAAGGCCATATTTCTGTCTTTTTGGTAGTATTTGCTACTGTTCACTGCTACTGTCCTCCTTACTGTTTCTTCCTTGGTCACACTTTCCCATGTTCCATGATCCTTATCAATCAGAGACAACATCTAGGGTGTGATGTGGATGCAACACTAATGAGATTTGGCTATTTGCTGATTCCTCCGAAGGTGATGAAGCCCATTATAAGTCAGGCAGAGGCAGTGTTTCCTATGAAGGTCACATAGGCAGTCCTTTGGGTGTCAGCTCCAGTTTGGAAAATGCTTGGCGTATTGGAGGCACTGCCTGGGGATGGTGGAATCTGAGGTGGGGAGAAAGCTCAGCAGGGATGCAATGCTGTTGAGGCCTTCATCTGAAGCTGCCATAACCTCCAAGGGCCACCTAGAGGTTGGTAACCATAGCTATCCAAGCCAGTCCAAGATCAGAAAGCTCTGATACACCAGTGCCTGAAAAGCAGCTCCTTGATTCCTCTAAAGATCCCTTTCCTAAGGTCTCTTTAACTAGCTGTGCCACTTGTGAGCTTGAGTGGAGAAAGTCTCTAGAGCTGGCCAAGAGACAATGCTTAACCCTTTCCTCACTCCTCCTCCTCAGGCAGCCAGCTGGGTGACTTGGGGCCAGTCAGTTCTCTCAGAGCTCTCTCAGCCTTACCTACCTCACAAGGGGCCTGTTGTGGGGAGCGGAAGGGAAAGGTAATTGTAAGCCGTTTTGAGGCTCCATAGGATGAGAACAGAAGGGTATTAAAACCTTCTATTCATCAGATTTTACACCTGGATATTGGGACTGAGGACACAATGCTTCCTTCTAAAACTAGTGGGAATTGAAAGAGTTTAATTTTGGGTAGAGTCCTCAGTGTTTGAGGTTGGATTGAACTAGTGGGGATAAAAAGACAACCATGTTTTATTTAGAAATGTTTTAAAAATCAAAGTATAGGCAGGAACACAGGGAAATGTGATACATTTTTACAGATCCTTTTTTTTTTAAATTATTGCCAAAGGTAAGCAAAATTCAGTCTGATAAAGAATAGTAAAGGAGTTTTCAGTTTTCCTCATGCCCTTGATGAAGTTACATGTGTTGCAGAAATGTAGTTCAATTTCCTTTCTGTCATTTAAAAAAGGGGCTTTTATCCTACCACTTTGGTCAGCTAAGCCCAGAGCCACCTACACTAGAAGTCTTTTGCACCTCAGGAAGGCTTAATGCTTAGCTGAGTGAAGTGAAAAGACGCAAGTCTAACATTTTTTACTTAGCACCATTCTCCTTTTCCTGTTGGTCTTGTGGAGCTGGACTTACAAACCTCTCGATCAGATTTATACCCTGATTTTCATCTCCCTGCCATGTACATGCCACAGAGCAACCATTTGCGTGTAGCATTCAAGAGGGTAGTGCTGAGTGCACAGAACTCTGCTGTGAAGCACAGAGGGAATGGCTTGTAATGCTGGGAGAACATCATAAGCAAAGGAAGACTTATCTGTTTCATTAAGAACTACAGTGAACACATTCTTTCCCGGTACTCACGGGGAATGTGGATTGCTGGCTAATCAAACATACTGAATATGCAAGTTCACTGCTCGCTCTTCCCTCCTCCCCATGCAGAAGAACCCGTAGCAACCCCACTGGCAATGTGGTGGTGACAGCCCTGAACCCTGGCTTCCCTTCAAACCACGGAGTCATCCCATGTGGCAGACAGAGTGCTGCCTGGGACCCCCCTGGCAGAGCTGGCTCCCAACAGTTTGAGGCAAGCTCCTTTCTTATGAGAAAAACTGAAGAGTCTAGGACTTTTTAGTTTAGAAGAATGATGGCTAAGGGTGAACACGGTAGACGTTTATAGAATCATATATGGGATGACATCTAATGAAGCTGATGGGCAATAGAGGCAGGACAGAGAAAAGATACAAACCTCTTTACTCAATGAGTCATTAAATTGTGGCATTCATTACCAGTGGGGTTAGGAGTGGCTACAAGCACGGATGACTTTCAAAGAAGATTACACAGATTCGTGAAGGATCCATCCACAAATGGCTGGCTACTAGCTATGGTGACTTTCCATTTTCAGAGGTAGTAAACACAATGCTTGGAGGTAATGTGAGGCAAAGGTGTTGGCTCTGTGCCCTACTGTTATCCCTGCTGGGCAACTGGTTGACTAATGTGGGAAATGGACACTGGTCTGAGCCAGCAGGACTCTTCTTGCGTTCCATATAACTGCTTTTAGAGGGATTCTCTTACGCTTAGAGTCATCTTACTTTTGGATAAAACAGGGAGTGACTACTGACAAAAAAGTGGTGTACCTGTTGCTGAATCATAGTACTACAAAACTGATATAAAACTCTCATATTACTGGAAAACACAGTAAAATAACATGATGATACTGAAGAGAATTTCTTGTAATGTGCTTGGTTTGTAGCTGAAATTATTCTTACCTTTATCTTTCACATATACAAATTTATATGCCAGAGATATGTTTAAAGAAAAATAAACTGATGTCCATTTCTAAAGTGCTTTCTCTCCCCCCTCCCCTTTCAGTTTGTTCTCAGTTTTCAAGAGGAGTTTTTGCTATTTTTGGATTTTACGACAAGAAGTCTGTAAATACTATTACTTCGTTTTGTGGAACCCTTCATGTCTCCTTCATCACACCCAGTTTCCCAACAGATGGGACACACCCATTCGTCATCCAAATGAGGCCCGACCTCAAGGGAGCCCTTCTGAGTTTGATTGAATATTACCAATGGAACAAATTTGCATATCTCTACGACAGCGACCGGGGTAAGGTGTTCTTCGTGACATTTGTTTTAATTGTGCGGCACCCAAACCGAAATGTTAAAGCAGCGTTTCTATGTCAACATAATGCAGCATGACATTTTCATAACCTTTATTTAGAACAAAAATATGGCTGCAATCTTAGGTCTACTCTTTTGGGGTCTAAGCCTCTTTTTAAAAAGGGGACCTACTTCTAGCAGAGCTGCCTAGGACTGCTGCCTAAATGTTGCACACAACACTGTTCCCCACCCCAAACCTCACTTTGCAGAAGGAGATGATACAAAGTGGAAAGCAGTGGTGGGGAGGTAGGCCTTGAAAAGGTTACACCTCTTCTGAAATGGGCCAGCACACAACTGGCAATGCTATCCCAAGCAGGGCTGTGCTTAAAAGGGTGTAACTCTGCTTAGATTTGAACTGTATGTGGCATGTATTCTGAGCCACACTCCTAAAAAATAGAATTCTTTTTCTTTTTTAAGGCAGCTATTCTTGGGCTTCTGTACCAGTTATGACATTTTGCCCAGTTTCCAGCAAAGTTCCATATGTGAAAGCACATGGTATTCTTTATGTGCCTTTTACAAGCATAGCTTTCTGCATGCTGTCTGTTGTTAATTTTTTGTTATTTTTATTATGCCCTATTTCCTTGCTTTATCCTGCTTAATTAATTTTACTGTTTGTTCATACTATGATTTTACGGCATTTTAAATTTTTGTTGAGTTTTTTCAAAGGCTGCCTTGGAAAAATATTTTGGAAAGATATAAATGAGAAATAGCATTTAAAAAGAAGCTGGGTAAAGACCCCCCACACACACACACACAGACACACAATAAAAAAAGTAGTGCCGTTGCAGTTAGCCCTGACCATTTCCACATTGGAGGCTTAGTGCTGGGCTCCGAGCTGGAGTCTGAATCAGGGCAGGTTGCCCTGCCTCTTCCTGCTCCTGCACGGGGAGCATTTGTCTTGGTGTTCCTTGTCTGCCCTGGATTTGTGCTCCTGCACAGGAGCCGGGGCAGTGAAATTCCCAGTGCAAAAACAGTTGAAGGAAGGGAGGAGGATAGGGAATAGCAGCTCTGGAAATGTGTGAGATGAACTTTGTCTCCCCCCTTAGCTGCAGCACGGCTTCTCCCCAGAGTCTGGCTGGTTTGAAGCCAGTGGGAACATTTAACCAGGGCTGTTGAGCTGGAGTCTATGGAGGTGGGAGTGTCAAGGAGCCTCCTCACTGACCCACATGGTCACAGCCACTGGCTCAGCTGACTTGCTTAAACTTTCCCACCAGTGTCTAACCAACCACAGGGATCATCACTGAGATAGAAGGCAAGGAGCATTGTGCACTCTCACTCACCCATCTTCAGCACTGTGTCTCCCTGCAGTCTAGTTGGTTAGAAAAGTTTAAAGGGGGCAGTTGAGCTGGAAGCTATGTCAGAGTGCAGGTGAGCAAGGAGGCTTCTAACATACACACTTCCATTAAAAAAAATCCCCCCACCCAGAAAAAGAAAGAACAAGGATAAAGACTTACATAATTCAATAAAGTTAAAAGAAAAAAGATATACATGTGCTGGAGGGAGGGAGGGAGGTAAGAGGAATTTTTTGCTTCCATTCACCAGTGAGAAAGGGAAGGAAAATTTAAATCAGGCAGCATAGATAGTGGCCATGGAGGCAGCGATGCGAAGGAGCATTGCCTCTGCCTTGCATGCTGCTAGATATACCAGCCCCAGGTAGGATCTGGGAATACCCTGGAATTATAGCTCATCTCCAGGCAGCAGAGATCAGTCCGTCTTGAGAAAATGGCTGCTTCGGAGAGTGGACTCCATCTGGTTCACCAGATTAGAAGCCTTCACTTCTAACCAGTACACTTCTACTCCACTGAGGTCCCTGAGAGCCAGCTTGGTGTTGTGGTTAGAAGTGCTGGCTTCTAATCTGGTGAACCGGGTTTGATTCCTCGCTCCCCACATATAGCCAGCTGGGTGACCTTGAGCTCCCCATAGCACTGATTTAGCTGTTCTGACTGAGCAGTAATGTCAGGGCTGTCTTAGCCTCACCTACCTCACAGAGGAGAGGAAAGAGAAGGCAATTGCCAGCCGTTTTAAGACTCCTTCGGGTAGAGAAAAGTGGCTTATAAGAACCAACTCTTCTTCTTCTTCCTTCCCCTCCAAATCCCACCCAGTTGCCTCCAGATATTTCCCAATCCAGACCTGTAGACTCACATGCCTCCATAGCCACAATATGAAATATTTTATTGAGTGTCCCCAGTTGTTTTGTTAAAATTCATTGGCTCGACTACTGGGATTTTTTTCATTCCAGTAACATCATAAGGAATTAGGGCCTCTTCCATGCCTGTGCCAGCTGTGAAAACATAGTATAAGAACAAATCCTGGAATACCAATCAGCAAGTAATTTGGTGAAGTCAGCCCTGAAGGGCTGTTGTTACACTGATGAAGCAGCTAAGATATACCTGTGTGCTCACTAGAGGCATCAAGTGGTCACTGGGAAGGTTGCAGTGGAAAAACCCTGAGCACATGTCATGGAGATTCCTTTGTTTAAGGTGGACTTTCACCCACTTCCTCTCTCTTCAGGAAGAGAAGCTTCATGTGCTTTGCTGAAGCAAGTAAGCTTTCCATCTGCTGGTGTGTGGGATGAAATCTGCCTGCAGCCTAGTCAAAGAGGCATGCAACGTACTGCTTTTGTAACTTCTGCATTCTGCTTCAGTAAGGAGACTGAAGCAGATGAATATGATATATTTTCATGTAAATAATCTTTCCCAGTAAAAATTCCTCTATTTTAAACATTAAAGCACCGTGAGTCTGACTCTGTGCCTCATTTACAAAGGTAATTAATAACTGGATACTTTCAAAATATTCTATGACTCTGCTGCTTTATTTCTCTGGAGGAACTCAGGACCAACCAAAGTCCAAAAATCCCAACAATGAAGATTGCTCTGGCTTCTGAAGGCAAATAGATGGGCTTCATACACCTGAAGTATGAAGTGCAACAAACAAAGAAAACAAATGAAATCAAATGAAGTTATGGAAAGCCAGGTTCCTTAAAGTGTATGAAAACTTAGCAACCCCCCCCCCCAAAAAAAAAAACCTGTTTCTCTTCAGAAGCAAAGGTGGATTAAAGAGCATGTAAAGATGCTGGACATCTTTTCCGTGTGATTCTATTTACTCTGGCAGATGCTGGAGAAGCACTATTAGGACAGGGGCCTCCAAAATGTAGCTCAAGAGCTACTGACAGATTCCTGGCTGCTGTAGAGTAGTTAGTGTATCCTTCAGAAAACCCAGGAAAGGATCACAAAAATATCTACTCTTGGCTGTTTTTGAAACAATTTTATTTTATAGGGTTTTTCTTTGTGCTGGTTAACTGATTCATTCCTTGTTCTCTTTCTTTTCTTTTCTTTTTTTGTAATTTTATTATTTATTATTATATAAAGCATTTTCAGAAAAGTAAAAGAGGAAAAAAGCGACCAGCTGATATGGTTTGCCATCCTCTTTTAACATACATATTCAGTTCCCATCACATATTAATCCTAATCTAGAAGTTTTTACCATCTTTCTTAATGAAATGATTGTTAATACATATGAGAGTATAATCTGTTATGAGAATATATTCTATTATTATCTTAAATGATATAAAGTCGGTCCCCTTCATATATTGGCCCTGACCTAAGAGTTACTGCTGCTGTCTTGTTAATACATATAAAGTATAGTTTGCCATCCTCTTTTAGCATACATATTAGCATACATATTCAGTTCCCATCACATATTGATCCTGATCTAGAAGCTATTACCATCTTTCTTAGCAGAGTAATTGTTGATACATATGAGAGTATAATCTATTATAAGAATATATTCTATTATTGTCTTTGATAATATAAAGTCAGTTCCCTTGTTCTCTTTCTGTGACTTTGTTCTGTGTCTGTGAGAGAGCAAAACTTGAAACATGTGGAGGGAATAAGTAGTTCAGGATATTTGGCAAAGTATCAATTAAAGGGGAGGGAGAAGGGAGAAGAATGATCAATCCTCTGAGTAGCAAAGAAAATCCTGCTTCTTTTGGGGTCAGGCTCACAGTTATGTTTGTTAAAAAGCTGTGTCTGGATGCCTCTTTCCTGCAACACAATGGCCCATCACTGATGGCCACCTCATGATCTAGGGCCACTGGACACTCTCAAAGGAGTTGGGGTTGCTAATTGTGGACTGGGAAATTCCTGGAAATTTGGGAATACAGCCTGAGAGGGTGGTATGTTATGCCATAGAGTTGGCTGCCATTTCCCCACTGGAGCTGTGGTTTCCTGCCTTTGTTCCTGCATCCAGTGAGAGAAAAATATTTTAATTGCCATCAGCAAGGGTGCTAAGTCACTTTTCGGTTTCCCTCCAAAGTGATGTCAGTCTGCTCTAAGATTTAACAGAGTTACCACAGAGCCTCTAGTAATTCCTAGAAAAGCATGTAATCACTTCTGGTTTTTCCCTGGAAGTAAAATCACACAGCCTCCTGAGAATGTCTGCCACATCCTTGCCCCCTTGGTCTTCCACTGGGGGGGGGGCAGGCTGTGGGCAGGTTGCCTGGCAATCTTACACTGAATACACCCTGCAAAGCAGCCAGAGGAAATGATCACTGTAGCCTAGAGATAAATTGTAATTCTGGGAGGACTCCAGACCCCTTCTGGAGTTTGGCACCTGTACAAAGCCAAATAATGACACTGATAAGCTAGGAGGAGATCAACCACAAGGCAATTCCAGTGGGACAGAATACACCACCAGCTTCCCAAGATGCAACCTGAGTCTACAGTACACAATAAAGTCTGGAAATTCAAGGGTCAGGCAAGGAGAGTCAGAGGTACCAATATAGCCACAATCCTGGTCCCAGCTGAAGTGCACGTCAGCTGTGTTCAACCTGTCCTCCTGTCAACTAAGGTGTAACAAAGTTTCAGAACCTTGTGAGACCTGATGGGATGGAGATAAATGGGCTATGTGACTCAAAAACCCTAAGTCAATAGGAACTTCCTGATTCACTCCCAATAAGCCAGGGAAGTAGGATAACGGTGAGCAGGAGCTAAGAGAAGACTGAAGGAGCTGTAACCTCTTCCTTACTGACACCAAGACCTAAAACATGAGATGGCAAAGTGAGGCCCCACCCACCATCACAAATTTCTTGTTTATCATTTCCTGGCTGATTTTATTGCTACCTAACTAGTTGCTGAATTATTCCTTGTAGAAATAAATTAAATATCTGTAGCAACTTAAGGAATAGGAACATTCAAATGGATAATTTTGTGGGCAGATGGAAACTTTGAATATGTTTTTTAATACATAATATGATAATAGTTTTAGTAGCTTTAATTCCAAATTAATAAATAAAGGTATCCATCTCAGGTTGCATCTCTATTGTCTGTTTCTATTTAACCAGGTTTATCAACATTACAAGCTGTGCTGGATACTGCTGCTGAAAAGAAGTGGCAAGTCACTGCTATCAATGTGGGGAACATTAACAATGACAAAAAGGATGAAACATACCGCTCCTTGTTTCAAGATCTGGAAGTCAAAAAGGAACGGCGAGTCATTCTTGACTGTGAACGAGACAAAGTCAACGACATTGTAGACCAGGTTTGCTAGCCTCTATTTTTCATTGTCTAGCAATGTAAGCGTATGTGTGAAAGAAGACCTCATGTCCTGCTGATTTAGCAGCAGGTGTTTGGACTAGCATTGACAATCCATTATGTTATCTTTTGCATACTTTGGCAATAATGAGAATATTCTAGTATTACAGGCAAGTGAGAGAAAAACATCTAGTTGATCAAAGGAAATCCTAATTTCTATTTGTTGCACATGGAAATGACCACAGCTTAGAGATAAAGAGATACTTGTTAAAATGCTTGACACTTTAGAAGTGGTTTGAGAAAGTATGCCACCTTCCCCCCACCATAGGGGGGAGGCAAGTAATAAATCTAAATAATAATAACAACAACAATGACAATAACAATAATAAATTCAGAAAATTTACCTAATGCTTATCAAGCAAGAAAAACTTTGATGGAGTGATTTTTGCTGTCTTCATTAGGCGAATTGTTCTAAAGCATTAGAACAGCCACTCGAAACACATGATTTTGAACAGCTTTTGTTTGCATGTGGAGAGAGATGTCAGTGCCTAAAAAATGCCAGGGGCCTGATCAGGTCCCATTCTTTATATATAAACTATCATGTCTCAAAGCCAGTTCTTTTGAGCAACTCTTAGGTAGAGCAAAAGTGTGCTCCGGGAGGTACCCAGCTATACCTTTGTGTCACCTTCTGCTGTTTCTTTTCACCTCTCTCTGAGATGTTTTTTTACTGCATAATATAAATCCTTTTGTACTATAACAACTCAAGCCTGCTGCATGTAGTACAAGCAAAACTGACAGTAGGTAATAGGTTTAAATACCTGTCTCACTTTCCTGTTGAAATCAGTGGGATTTTAAAATGCTTAACTATGGCTTTCTAATGAAGTAGGTTTCTATACCCTGCTTTTCTGAGCTTTAAGGAGTCTCTAAGTTGCTTACAATCATCTTTCTTTCTCTTCCCACAACACTCCCCTTTTGAGGTAGACTTGTCCTTGGTCTCCAAAGAAGACCAGAGTCATGATGAGGAGGCAGGCGATGGCCAACCACCTCTAAATGCCTCTTGCCTTTCTCTGTCTTAAGGACTCTCCAAGCACAATGACCAATCCCTCCCCTTCCCCACAACAGAATATGGGGAGGTAGGTGGAATTCACACATTCCCATTCCCAAAAGCTCAGAATAAGAAAGAAAAAAATCTCCAAATCTGTAGGTAAAACTGACAATGTTAACTGCAATTTTAACATTCAAAACCTCTTCCCCCAAATAAATAATATATCAATAATAAATAATAAATAATAATAATAAATAACAGCTCAGAGATCCACAGCACTTTACAGAAATCCAGACACGAAAGGCCTCAGCAACAGTGTCATGGTTGGCTAGCAAACTCCAAAATGGCAACTGAGATATCAATGTTCATTTTTCCCCTTAAAGCTACAGCTTCTGTTTCTATTATTTGGGGGAGTTTTTAAGATACTAGTTGCTCGCTGTGGAATTAGCTATATGATATCCTTGACCGTATTTCCTGCATTTATGCAGATAGTTGAGAGGACTGAAATACTGTTGAACAAAGTTGGAGAGTATTATATTTGGTACTTCAGCTGATGAAGATCTGTAAAGGACACTAATGTGTACTTCTGATCATCAGAGAAGATTTAAGTGCTGAAACCCTTATTGAAACACAGAAGTCCTGGATTGCTCTTGATCAGTGATACATTCAATGCTTTGCATGATCTACACTATGTAGTTTAATTGAAGCACTTACAGTACAGGCCATTCAGGTCTGTTAACATTACTTTTCAAAAAACCAAGAACATAAGGCTTAGTTTCTTCCATAAGAGTATACTTTCTTGAAGAGGTTAGCAGTGGGCTCTTCCTCTAACATATGAATGATGCCAGAAGGCTTTGTATGGGTCTTTGTATGGGTAATTAGTAAATTATGTAGTGCAAGGAAGTGTGTCAGGAAGTGCATTTACCCACCCTGGCCGGAATGCAGCTTAACATTGCGCTCCTGGCCAGGAATTTGAGGGTGATCCATGATGCCTCACTTTCTATGGAGGCACAGGTCATGAGGGTAGCCCACCAGGTATTCAACCTTCTATGCCAGGCAAGGCTGCTAGCATCCTACCTGTCCTCAGAACAGCTGGCCATGGTGATCCAAGTGATGGCCACCTCCAGAATTGACTTCTGTAATTCATTTTACACTGGCCTGCCCTTGTCTCTGACCCAGAAATTGCAGTTGGTACAGAATGCAGTGGCTAGGGTCCTCACAGGAACATCTTGGAGGGCCCATATCTAGCCTGTGCTGAGGCAGCTGCATTGGTAGCCAGTTGCAGCCTGAATTAGGTTCAAGGTTTTGGTTCTGACCTTTAAGACCTTGCACGGTCTTGGAACCACATATCTGAGGGACTGCCTGTTGCCTTATGCCCCCCCATAGCTTTATTCTCTGTTGGTACTCACTTGTGGGTGATACCCAGCCCCCAGGAAGTTCACCTGGCCTCAACCAGGGCCAGGGCCTTTTCAGTCCTGGCCCCAACCTGGTGGAACAAGCTCCTGGAAGAGCTGAGGGCCTTGTAGGAACTCTCTGTGTTTTGCAAGGCCTGCAAGGCAGAGCTCTTCCGCCAGGTCTTTGGTTGAGACCAGAGCATCGGAGATCAGATGAGCCAGGTTAGATTATCACTGGACTGGACTATTGCCTGGTACTGGACTACCAGCACCCATGGCTTCCCCCCAGGATGCACAGAGGAGGAGTTAGTTGATCTGGGGGTGGGAGGATAGGTTTTTTGCTGCTGAGATATATTTTAATGGGGTTAATAATCATATTATGTTTTTATGTGGGGTTTTATTACCTGTAACCTGCCACGAGACATCATTGCTGATAGCAGCAGGTAATAAATCTAATAAGAAGTACACAAAACTCAAGACACCAGGCTTAGGAAAGGACATCAGTCCATAAGATCAGAGAAGTGGATTGAAAGACATTTTTGAATTGAGAAACATATGCTAAATAACTCATGGCTGAGTGGTGTCACTAAGAAATACATATGGACTTCACAAATTAAAATCCACATTTTATGTGCAATGATTTCATTCACTGCTTAGTTAGTTAGCACTTTTAGATCTTTTACAGTCCAGTGAATGATTAACCATACATTTTAAGTGTATGCTTTCCCAGTCAAGTGCATTATATTTCTCTGTTACAGGTTATTACAATTGGTAAACATGTAAAAGGATACCACTACATCATTGCAAATCTGGTAAGTGTTTAATGCCAACACCTGTACCCTATGGTGTGGGTTCCAATTTATCTGCATTTGCAGAGCCCTGAGGATCAGGCTACAATAAGTAGGTAAAAGGGTGACTTTCGGGAATGAAGAACCTTGACTAGAATCATGGTAGCCATCTTGCAGATATTTAAGTAAGGATGACACGGAGGCAGCAGCCAACCTGATAGTGGTATACTTAAGGCAATAGTGGTGGAAAAAAAGGAGCCCATAAAGAGCTGTTTTTATACCCTGCTCTTGAAGGATTCTCAAAGCTACTTACATTCACCTTCCCTTCCTCTCCACAACAGACACCCAGCTGGCTACATGTGGAGGACAATGGGGAATCAAACCCAGTTCTCCAGCTTAGAGACCACCACTCTTAACCACTACACCAACCTGGCTGTCTCATGGCATTTCTCCAGAAACAAGATGCTTAAATTTCTGGTGGGATATCTTTACAGAATTTCAAGCCTGTTATGGCTACTTCAGCCTATTTAATATAGGCCACAAGATTCAGGCCGGGTGAGAGAAGGAAGAAAAAATATGACTTTCCTTGGAACTATATTGACAGCTTTCTTCAAGTTAACATACCAGTTTATACTCTCACTTTTGCCCATTCTTTCCTCCATTCCTCTTTCACATCCCTATGGGGTTACTGTCTTGAAGTCCAGAATACACAGAGGAAGATCATGACAAACCACTTCTGAATGACTCTTGTCTTGAAAACCCCTTGGTGTCTCCACAAGAGCTGTGACTTGACACCACTTTCCACCGCCAGAATTGCATTTTACATGACTTTCCACCTTCCTACCTTGGTCATCTCCCGTTTGTAATTTCCAGTGTTCATCCCCTTTCTAATTTGTTCCATTCCTTTTGCATTCAACAAACCTCTGTTTTATGCACATGACTAGGAATGGGCATGTACTATTTCACAAACTAAAGTTCATGATGAATTTTGGCTAGTTTGTAGTTCACAAAGTAATTCATTATAGGTCAAACAACACAAGCTTCCCACAAACTTTTAAGCAGTTTGTGGAGGTTCGTGCTGGTTCGTGAATGGATACGTTTCCAAACACAATGTCTCTGCTGAAGCAAAATGTTTGCTGAACTACAAAGCAATAGAATACTCCAGTCTTGGAAATATTGTCAGTTTCAGACTAGTCATGTCAGTTTTCCTTTCTTGCACAAAGATTTCAAAATCCCAAAGCTTGGATTTATGACTTTGTGCTTTGAGATCAGTCATTTTAAGCTTGCAATGCCAGTGAAAATGAGTTCTGCTCGGCACTCTATACATTGCACTTGTTTTGCTGGGCTTGCAGAAATGCTCCCCCTCCCTTCAGTTTCTTCTTCAGAGATTCTCTGGAACTTTGATTCTAATCTGTTGGGTTTCAATTGCCCTTGCTTTTTTGCTGTTTTCCCGTCTCCATTGGAAACAATAGATGATGGGGCACCTACTTTGGGGGGCTGTGATTACCCTATAAACCCAAGCCTCACCAGACTTGAGGTTGGTTACCTGGGGATCCACTATGAGTTTTATATCTCTAGCTTGAATGGGATCCATGCTATGCACTTTTGAACCTCCTGAACCTGTGCCTGTCATTTCACCAGAAGCACTCTCCTGGCGACACCTTCTTGGGGGACTGTACTTGATATAATTAGTCATTTAATTTGAATAAGAACATTTATGAGCCCAGTGGCTGTCTTTGGATTAGCTGCAAGACTTATTTTTTAGTGTCATGTATTCAGTGGTTGATTGTATATCCATGGTGGAAATTCATTTACTGCTAGCATCCATTGCATCAAGACCAGCTCTTGCTTAGGGTTTCCAGTATCCAGGTGGGTCCTGAAGTTTTTAACCAGACTACAGTTAACAGTATCCCTTTAGGGAACAGCAAATTTAGATGGTGGCCTCTATAATATTGTATCCTCTTTAAGCTCTTTCTGTTCCCCAAGACCCACTGTTTGGGCTCCACCTAGGGTTAAAAACCTCCTGGCGTGGTCCAGAGATCTCCTGGAATTAGGAGAAAAGCAGAGAAGAATAGAGATGGAGGAGAAAGCTGCATTGCTCACTTTCAGCTAAAAAAAATCCTTGTTTTATATTTTATGATCAAAATTGTTTATTGGCTAGCGAGTGCTCTTGTCTTAAGTGACAGAAAGAACACTGACAAATGTTCTCCATGCACAGGGATTTACAGATGGAGATCTTTCAAAAATACAGTTTGGAGGAGCCAATGTATCAGGATTTCAGATAGTGGACTATGATGATCCTCTGGTAACCAAATTTATACAACGCTGGTCAACTCTGGAAGAAAAAGAATATCCGGGAGCACACACAAGTACAATCAAGGTACCCTTTGTTGAATTTACATTACAAAAAGAGAAAGTGGGGAAATTGATATAGCAAAACCAGCCAAAGTATGCTGGAAAGGGCTCTGACTGCTCCCCTTGCCTTTTACTGACAGAATCTAGTCTGGAATACTATGTAAGTATTGCTTAAAGCTACAGGCACTCCATTTAGAATTTTGGGGTTTTTAACTGTCTCAATATTTTATTTTTTTTAGATTTCATATTTTTCTGCAAACCTAGGGTATTTTTCAGGTTTGTATAAAGATATTTTACCTGCTCACAGATACATTCTCCAGATGTCAGTTTTCTCAGATTTAGCCGACTTGGTTATTAGTATATAGATTGGCTGTGATTGGATGCAGAAAAAGTTGCTTAGTCACTGATAGGGAGAAGTGTGATTGGCTGTGGTAATAGTTCTATGCTGATACTTGTGGGCATTTTCTGTCACATGGGCACGTATGGGCAATGCTGTAGTTTTTGCAAGTATAACTTTACATCAGTTATGGAGGGGGCATCCCCATGGTTAGTTTAGGGAGCCCACTATCTCTTGCCAGACTCCTGGGTGTGACCCTTTCCCCACCAGCATGAAGGATTGTGTTGGTGTTCTCCAGAATGGTTCTATGACATTGCAGTGCAGGTACAGGCCACAGTATACCAGATGAGGGGCACTGCACCAGTGTGTCTGCAAGATACATGGGTTTATTGGCTGGTTTGCTCCCTGAGCACTCCCCCCTTAGATTGTAATTTATATCTCAAAGAACAATAAGCTCATCAAGAACAACAATTACTTTATGTAATAGGAAAAATATCCAATGAGACAGAATTCAATACAATTGTGGTCAAACCAGTCAAGAAATAGAATGGAAACTGCTATGGGGAAGGATGATGAAGCCAAGGTAAAATAGTGTGGGAGAAAATGCCAGAAAAGCAAAGATAGAGGAGGCATGGTAGTTCTTTTCTTCTCCTCTGACCACAGTTCAGTGAAGACTGGCAAAGCCACTACACGGGGGTTGGGGGGGGGGGAGAACTGTGCAGCCGGCATTGCCACCATCACACCAGTGAACTTGAGGTGGGGTTGGTCAGAGTGGGCTCATGGAACAGTGGTTTGCCAAAGAAAGGCCAGGGCCAGCAGGGAAGAGAGGAGGAGGACCAGCACTTGGATTGGGAGGCAAATGGCTGGTCTGATGCTTGGAGGGGAAAGATGTCTCAGCCTTGGAAGCAAGTGGAAGAATGAAGGGGGAAAGGGGAAGCTGCTGTCACTGCTGCACCTCTGAACAGCCATGAAGCCAGAGGGCAGAATGAGTGTCAGGGAGGGTGGGGAATAGTGACCTCCCTTCTTTCCCACACCTGTTCTCACTTCATGAAGGGTCTGTGAAGGGACAAAAAACAGCCCCTGGAGTTTTCAGAGGCAGCCTCTTCAACAGGTCTTCCCCTCAGCCCCACTGCTTCTATGAGAAATACAGAAAAGCTGAGAATAGGCAGTTGGGTGATTTGGGAGAGCCAGGTTCAGATCCCTCCTCCTTCTGAGTCAGGACTCTGTTGTCTGAGTCACCCAAGGCCTGTTGCTCAGCCTGAACCCCCTAACATGGTTATTGATTATGGTGAGGATGGGGCAGTGGAGGGGCAGTTTCATGTGTCTCCTCAAGCTCCTCAGAGGTAGGATAGGGGAAGAGACAAAACAAAGAATGAGAGATGGATTGTAGCCATGCTTGGCTAGTGAGGCTGGGCACATGGTGGGTGGGTTGCTGAAAAACTACATTTTTACTTGCAAGGCAGATGACTCAATTCCTAAAAGTGCTATGTATATTTAAAAGTAGAGCCTCTTGTGGCGCAGAGTGGTAAGGCAGCCGCCTGAAAGCTTTGCCCATGAGGTTGGGAGTTCAATCCCAGCAGCCGGCTCAAGGTTGACTCAGCCTTCCATCCTTCCGAGGTCGGTAAAATGAGTACCCAGCTTGCTGGGGGGTAAACGGTAATGACTGGGGAAGGCACTGGCAAACCACCCCATATTGAGTCTGCCATGAAAACGCTAGAGGGCGTCACCCCAAGGGTCAGACATGACTCGGTGCTTGCACAGGGGATACCTTTACCTTTACCTTTTTATATTTAAAAGTAACTAATTTGCATGGAAATGTAAGAACCCCATCCCTGGGGGTGAGGGACTAGTGCTGTGTGTGTGATTAAATGCATTTATTGGGGCTTTTGTGGATTTCTCAGTAAATCAATTACTTTCACTCCTAGGAATCAATTATTTTTGCTTGTATTTTGAGTAGAAATAATATCATTAATTGGATTTTCCCATGTCATTTATTAAATTTATATCTCTGGTACCTGGCATTACATTTTATGGCACACAAGGCCTGGTGAAAAAATAACATGTATGTCCGTTCAGGCCTCGTAATAAATGACTTTGACACCCCTCTGTTTATTAAAATAGTTATACCTCACTTTTCCTCCTAGTTCACGATAGATGTACTAATTAGTGTTAGCTGTGAAGATAAGCTATGAATGGTTGGTTCACTGCTTTATTGTTTTGGGACAGCTACAGTGTGTCCAGCTGTAAGTGTAAGAGAGTTGTGCAATGTAAGAGTCTACTTTGAACAGTATAAATGACAAGTGGATACTTACAGAAAAAATGTGTGCACCATTAAGATAAAGATTTGCAGCTCATTTACTTATCAATAAATTTCTGTTTCACTGCAGGAGTGCTTAACATAGCTAAACAGTAATTATGGGAAAGGCAGATGTTCAGAGCAGTTTATGTTAATTTTAAAATAATTTGGTTATAGAGTACATGGTTGTTTCTGTTTTCTGGAGCACTATGTGTGGTTACCTGAAGGCATTGTTAATTGAATATTGCATTTCTTTTAATGGTTGGAGCCTTCTTCAGTCAAAAATCCCAGCAAGGATGTCATGGTTGTTCCCTTTCTTCTGAGGAGAAGTGTTGTATGGTTGTCTTTGTAAAAACACTACAAGATCTCTGGCATACATACTGAAATATATATGAAAAATTCTGTCAAAAGAAATTTATGTCCTTAGCTCTTTCTTGCAGCACTACAGGTTACACCAAAATTGAGCACCTGTTCCAGGTGCCATGAAGTTGGGCAGGAGGGAGAACTCAGGAGCAGGGTTGAGAAGGAAAAAAGGGGTGGATGAGCCAGGAAATATTTATTTTGCTAATTGTATTTCTCAGGCATCCATGTCTCTTAAGCTCTGGAGCTAGTGTGAATCACTGACAGCACTCTTTGCTTAAACTCTGAAGTTGGATAGGGCTAGCCATGAGGCAAAGCCTATGAAGCAGGTGCTATAGCTGCTGTGAGTGCTGGTTGGGCCTAAAGAAAGTTCTGTCCCAACCTGCCAATGAATAGCCTCTCCATCATCAATGAAAATATCTGTTCATTCATATATTTCTGTGTCATTGTTCCAGTTCCTGCCGAAGGCAACTTGTAGTTGACATCCATTGAAAACATAACAAATATAAATGTTACAACAATAACAGACAAATGCCGAAGAAGAGCTCACCCATCTTTTGGTCACTAAATGCTAACAGGATATGCATATTGTGATCACTGGATAAGTTAAAAAAAAAAACAACCCAGACATTTAAAACTCATTTTCAATAATTTGGAACTTGGTTCCTCATTCAGAATAAGCAATGGTGGCAAAGTTCAGCATAACAAACAGTTGACAAGACTGTACATGCCCACCACTGGATTTCATTCTCAGACATTTCTAAAAAGGAACTTTTAAAGTTAATGGACATCATACAAAATCCTTGTGCCTAGAGCTTCAGCTCTGGGGATTACCTTGAACAACTGGCCTTTCCAGACTTAGGACTTGCTGAGCATGCAACTCACTCAACTCCAGGGCATGATATCTATGTTAGAAGGCCTTCAGAAATGATGATGCATGTGAAGGAAGATTAGCAGTGAAAATTGGAGTATTGCAGTAAATGGGTGAAAATTATCTCCCGCTTCCTATGTTGGTGCGATCTGAAGAGAAACCAGAGCATTGTCGTATTGTTTTAACTGTCTTACTGCTATGTTGGTGCAAGTACATAACTCCAGGCATAATATTTATGGGACTGTTTGTTTTTATGGACTGCAGCTCACTTCATCAGATGCACAAGTTAGTCCTTTCTCAGTAAATTTATATGCATGGCAGAGGCCACACTGAGCTGCTGTCAGTTCCATGCAGCAGGGCAACATGCCCTGCCACTTCCTGTGTATGCCCAGGGGACAAAATTTTATGGTGCACACTGTCCAGCCCAGAGTTGTGTATGCACATGCACAACTCTGGGGCAGACAGGTTCCACTCGCCGTGCCATGGCAGCAGTGGGGGGGGCAGGGGGCTGTCTCTGCATGAGAGTGGGATAGCGTGGCAATGCTATCTTGTCATCATTTGGGTCAACAAATGCCCTGCTTGGCTTTGCAATGATGCAAAACCTAACAGGTCATTTTGTGTCCCTGCTGGGACACTGTAGGTGGGGGAGGAGCCAGGCCTAGATGCCTGAGTACAGCCTGTCATGGGCACTGATGGCGCCTGCATTTTAAAAGGGACTGCTGAGAAATCAGAATTCCCTTAAGATGGAGCATCAGATGCCCTAAAGCGGGCCAGGCTCAGGAGGGGTCCAGGCTGACAGCAACATCATGTTTCTGTGGGAATGTGCCCTGCTGATGTGCGAGTGCTGGTCCGGCTTATCTCTCCTGTGCATAATCAGTCATAGCCATCTAAATTGATTCTTCTTTTTTTGAATATCTCTTGAAGCTAGCTCTCCATTTTGAAAGTTTAAGCCATAATAAATCCTTAATCAATAAGTCTTTATGGTGCCTCAAGACTTATTTTCTTTTGGTTGTATCTGACATGTCTTCCACTCCTGAATTTTTATTTATTCCCCAGTTTTCTTCCCAACTGGATCTGATGCGGATACCCACACCCTACTTCCTTGTGGAGTTGGTTAGACTGAGAGAGTGACTAGCTCAAGGACACCCATTAAGCTTCCACGACAGAATGGGGTTTTGAACCTGGGCCTCTCACATCCTATTCTGATACTTTCAATTCTATACTGAGGTACTGCTAAGCTCATTGGTTTTGATGGGCTTAAACTGCAGTTACTCAGAATAGGAATGCATTATTTAACTGCTACATGATTTTGGTGTCATCAGGTTAAAGTAAAGCTTCTATTAAAGTATGATATGAATATTTAGAGAGACCTCTGATTTGTTTATTTATATTAATAAGTATAAAGGACACTTTGCTTCTAGAACATAGTTTCTTACTTATTGTTTCTTAGCATCTATTACAACCTTTCTCAATGTTTTAACACCCAAAAGTCCCCTGAAATTTTCTTCTGCCATTGAGAAACCCAAGAAGTAGCATGATTGTGCAAAATATGGTTTTTCCAGGCCAATCATTGGCCATTTTGGGAAGGGTGGATAGATGAACATGACCATGTATGGTCATATTACCTAATAATTGTTTAACAATTTTTTAAAAAATATAAAAAATTAACTCCCACCCATTTGGGAAATCCTTCAAGAGCTGTTTCATTAAACCCTCGATGAGAAAGCCTGATCTAGTAGATGCAGACCATTCAAATTTGGGATCATAAATACCTTTTAAGAACTGTTAAAAATACTTAGTTCGAAGAATGGTTTATCTGTAAATTGTTCCCTTATTTATTACTAAACAATTTTGCTACTTACACAATGACTTCTATTATGTTACAAACAAATAATTGTTTTCCAATGAAATACAAATACTCAGATTTGGTGGAAACTATTGAATATAAACATCAAAGCAAGACAGAGAAATTTGCTAACATTTGTTAGCAAACAGGAGATCTTTATGCTGTCACCATAAGATGGCTCGTGCTAGATTGTCCATCTACTCCAGCATCGTATCTCATACAGTGGCCAGACAGTTCTTCTGGATGACCAACAACAGAGAATAGAAGCCAAGGCTTTCCCCTGATGTTTCAAATGTGGCCACACCATAGATCTACAGAGGGGCATTACAATATTGGCCATTTCATTCTCAATTTCTAACACAGTTTGTTTTTCTCACTGCTGCAGCATGCCAGGTTAACACTTTAATTGAGGTATCCACTACGGCCCCAATATCTTCTCCCCTGTCAGTCTCAACAAGTTCAGACCACATTAGACTATATTTGAAGGTGAGATTTTTGGTCCCAGTGTGCATCACTTTATACTTAACAGCAGTAAATTTCATTTTTTACACTGTTGCCCACCCTCACAGTCTGTGGAGGTCTTCCACTAGTCACCCCTAGTCTAAGGTGACCAGATTTTAACATTGGTAAAGCGGGACACCATTGACTGGGGGGGGGGTCTTGATTCAAAATTTGGTCTATATGGAGCAACAAAAAGTTTCATAGAATGCATAGAATGCAAAAATAGTATTGTAATATATATTTTTTAAAATTTCAATATAAGTACAATTAGCCAGGTACCCCCAGATGTCCCTCCAAAAGTGGGGCAATCTGGTCACTTTACTCTAATCCACAATCAATTATGAATAATTTAAATAGTACTGGCCCCAAAACTGATCCATTTACTTCTACCAATTGATTCCTACTTCTCCATTGATTCCTACTCTTTGCTTCCTGTCACTTTTTAAGCCATTAGAGAATCCCTTCTCCTATCCTATGACTACTAAGTTTATTCAGGAATCTTTGGAGAGGTACCATCAAAAGCCTTTTGGAGTCTCAAATAAGGTCTGGGAGTTGCAGGTTTGAACACCTGAATCCTCACTCTGCAATGGAAGCATGCTAGGTGACTAACACACTTACATTGTGCTCTAAGTTCCTTGAGGCCCCATTGGGGGTAAGGCAGCGCATAAATGAAATGTATGAATAAATAGAATCAGACCAGATATATGGAATCAATATGGATACATGAGCAGAAATCTCTCTTCTTGTCCCTACATTTCCCCCCATGATGCTTGTAGGTTTTAAAACATGTCCCTAATACTAAGGTGAAACACTCTTGATTCTAAAATGATGTGAAAGAATCACACTGAACTACCTGTTGTTTTGTTTGTGCTGGTTTTCCCCTCTGGCCTGTTCCTTGGATGACATTAATGGTGTTATGCATCAAGACCCTGAGGTGAGACTACAAAGTTTACCATCATGTAGTCACTTTTGATTAAACTAGACAATCAACTTGATTTTCATATTAGCATGTAATATTGTTCTCTTTGTTTATATAGAAGGCAAAAGCAAATCATTCTCTATCTGAAAATGTCTGGCCCCTTAGATTAAAGATGTGACTCATGACCTGTTTTATGAGATTTTGTCTCAATCTTATTGTATTTTGTCTTATTGTATTTTGTCTCAATCTCTCATTGGCTAAGAACATCATTTTATTCAATCTTTTTTAGTCAGATGGACAACAAGGACAAATATATGCCACAGGTACAGTGGTATGCTGGAAGGTTTATAAAGTATTTCCCTTCAGACTAGCTACAGCTAGCTGAGGTTGTGCTAAAATTTTGTGACTTTTTGCTGGATATGGTTTTGTTAAAGGTGTCATGAGTTGCATGAGATTTTCAGCATTTTACCAAACTATGTTGTTAGTGACGGAGCCTGCCTTAAGTCTAGAGAAAGATGGAACAAAATGTCTTACATAATGGAAACTTAATTGTTGTAGGCAGCTACAGAAGCAAATATTTCCATATGGACTTACTCATATTTTGTATGGTAGAAGGTCAGTCTTAATCCAAAAGGATAATGGAATCAAAACAAAAGAAATGATTGTGTAATCAAGGTGTTGAAATTGGAATAAGGTTGCTTAAATGATAGTTATTTACTATAACTAAATTATGTTATTTAAACTATCAAAAATAATACGTGAGAAGCTAAATTTCAAAAGAGTGTCATAGGCTGGAATTTAGGCAATGTCTAAAGAAGGATAAGGAAGTCTTGTTCTGGGAATAGGGTCAAGCCTGTATAATAATTGTGCTGCACACACGTAGGAGAATGTGAGACTTGCAGATTTAGAAAGATAGCCAGTTGAAAATGTCTTAGGATGCAGATGCTGGAGACCAAATATAGGAGGTAGGTTATCAAAAGAATGTTCAAGTAGCAAAGGGCTTTGAAGTAAAAAGTTAGAGGACTAAGGGCAGTATCAGTGGCACTGCTCACCTGATTCAAGTGGGTAGCCATGTGGAAGCTCATGCCTTGAATAAATCTTTATTGGTCTAAAGGTGCTACTGAACTCAAATTTTGTTGTATTGATCACCTGAGCATCCTCAGCATCCTGCAACAGAAAAATCCCAGAGAAAATCCAAAAAAGGGAGAAATTTTTTCCCCCAGCTGTAATCACAAAATCAGGAAAAAAGTATTATCTAGGCAAGTCCACCTAGAATGTAGGTGGGTTCACAACTTGTGACTAAGCAATTTGGCTATGGCCAAGCAGGGACATGTGGTCACTATAGGTCAAATATATGAACTTCAGTGAAGAGAGTATAATAATGAAATAGTCAGAAGCAACCTTGGACCAGAATGAATAAAAAGAAGATAATTCTAAATGGGACTGGAAAACTCATCACCCTCCCCCTCTTCCTATAATGCAGCGGTCCGCAAGCTTTTGCCTGCTGCGGACCGCTGCTCTGGAGTCCGGGGAGAGGGTGACCCGGGGGCCCGCGCATGCGCGGCAGCCCCAGTGCAAGCGCACATGCACAGACTGCCGCGCACGCTCGGCAGTCCGCGCATGCGCGCTTGCACCGCCACCATGCCGGCGGCCGCAGCTCCCCCTCCCGGCCCCTCCGGGCTGCCAGCTAATCGGCCGTTAAAAGCAGCCGATTAACTTGTGGCTCGGCAAGCTTCTCTTCCCTCCCCTCCCGAAGCGAGAAGCTTGCCGGGCCGCGAGCTAATCTCGCTTCGGGGGGGAGGGAAGAAGGATCTGCGGTCCAGCCTGGCACCGGGCCTGGCACCGGGCCTGGCACCGGGCCGCAGCCCACGGGTTGGGGACCACTGCTATAATGGAAGTCTTGGGATAGATGTTGATCACAACCACTGTAGAAAAAAAGGCTAGAAATTATAGCAGCCAGGTAATTGCTAGCCTTTTTTCCTAACTCACAAAGTTATTTCCTGGGTAAATACATTGTTAGAAACAGCATAGGAAGCGAAAATAATGCAATATAGGAATAATAATTTAATGGACCCATCTTAGACCTCAAACAGTTGAAGAATGTAGTGCAGTTACCTGTTTCGGGAAGAAACTTATTGGTAGTCAGATTACAGACATTAATCTAATTTCTCCTAAAGCCTCTGAACATATATACATTAAAATGTACATATACAGATATGAATAGCAACAACAGTGGAATTAAAATGGAAACATTATGGGGGAAACAGCCTTGTGTACTTAATGTAATTTCTTACTGAAACTGACAAAAGGTAGCACCAGGAATTACCAGAAACTTTATGGTAAAACTGTAATCTTTCAGGTGATTCCTAGAGCAACTCCAGAAGTGACAAAGGGTAGCTCTAGATTCACTGAAAACTCTATGGTAAAACCTGGGGTTGCAAGATCCTTCACCCTATGTATGAACCAGTGTAAAAAGTGTATCAAGAATTTAGCATTCAGAAGGCTCCAAATAATACATTTATTTTAGACTTGGTTCCACAGGAAGCATAATCACAGAACAGTCTGCTCTTTGAAGATGTACTCTTGAGCACTTGCATGTTACTTTTTTGGTGAAATGTCAAACTGATGTCTCTGTCTAAGTTCAATGAAGTTCTGTGCTCTAATTTGTCTCACTGATATCAATTGTAATATAATTGCACATAATTTTCTTTTGGCGGCATCAAATTTCTGCTCTTAAAATTACAGGCCCCATTAAAATAATAATGCATTTCTGAATCTGGAAGATAAACATAAACCATAAACCTCAGTTTACAATATTGGTACTTCCAAAAAGCCCCAATGAATTGATTTGCATTTGTTTGCTTAAATACAGGTAGGGATGCCAGTATTTGGGTGGGACCTTGAGATCCCATGGAATTACAGTTTATCTGCAGATTAAAGAGATAGATATGGAGGCTTTGTCATGGCTCTTATGTAGCATGCCTCTTGTGACCTCCACCTTGTGGAGCAGCCTGCCTGAGGAGATCAGGAAGGCTACCACTTTCATGGTTTTCTGCACAACTGAGTTATTCAAGAGGGCTTTTCTGTGCAGGAAATAGAATCGTACTGCACTAAATGCAGCTGGGTCCTTACCATGCAAGCTGCTATTGAAGAAGCGGCAGGGCTGGAGAGAAGAGGATGCGATGAGTCCTTATGGAGCAGAAGGAAGGGGAGAAGGAGGGAGTGCTGTGCACAGGAAGCAGGTGGCAGATGTGAGCCTGTGGCGCCTATTTAAGGCTCAGGCTGCATCACCCCACTCTCTTTCCTCCTCTGGAGCAGCGAGCAGTCAGCTCCCACCCTTCCACCCTGTGATATGACTAGTTTTAGATGTTATTGGTGTGTGTTTAGAAATGTTGTTAACTGTTGCTTAAATGTCATAGCTTTTATGCGGCCAGAGATGGCACAGGCAGAGAGCCTACTGGGAATGTTCAATCAGGTTTAGGCCTCATTAAAGAGTGATCTAGGCCAAGCAGGATGGGGAGGCTGGAAGCTTGCAGAGCCAGGTGGCCTGTGTATTCAGAGGAGTTCTGCACCTCTGTCTGGCACATGAGGTTGGAACACCTCCTGAGTGGGTGATCCGGCAGCAAGGGGGACTTGTGCTCCTGGGCAAGGAGACAGGTGGCTCCATGGTGCCACTGAGGTCAATTGGTAGCAGTTAACTCCACTTGTGCAGGCTCTCCTGTTCCGTGCCTAGTTTGTGCCAACAATGTTCTGTTTAATAAAGCTGTGGTCATATTGAAGCTGTGTAAGTGTCCATGTCCTCCTTCCCGTCCATCAGGTATGCCTGCAAGTCAAATAATTCACAAAGTTACTTGGAAAAATTAGGGACTGTGATTTAAACTACTGTATATAAGCTGTTGCAACTAGAATCTTACTGTGAAATGTAATGTTCTTTTAATATGCTTTGCTTCAGTTCTGGTTTTGGACTTTGGATTGGTTCTATGCCTCTAATCATGTTGTACTGTTTACTGAATACATCTGTTGACTGTATCGAGTAATGCTGTGTAATCTGCCTTGAATCTAAGTGAGAAAGGTGGACTATAAATAATGCAAATCAATCCATTAATACAATTTGAGCTCTCTAAGGGTATTCATTTTAGAAGTTGTATCATTTTTCCAATTAATTCTTCCGGCTATTACCCCTACATCCTATTTTATTAGTAATCATACCGTGTAGCTAAGATTGTTTCTTATACTTGAGATGTAGTGCAAGAATAAAATCCTACCACCAGCTTTTAGTTTAAAATATACAAATTTTGATGAAGTGATGCTTTCAGTCACCGGTGTATTTACTGCGGGCTGTTTGTGTTACAAGTAGAGTTTTACAGTTAATCTCTAGACTGCACTAAAGGTGGACATCTTGTTATTGGCCATGCAGTGCAGAATCCCATCCAAGTAGCAGATGTAGAACCCTTTGGCAAAACTCCTGAAATGCTCTCTTGGGACTCTAAGTGGGGAAGGTTAATTAGTCTTCTGACAGGATAAAAAATCTCCCAGAGGGATGATACATTTAATGATTGTTTTATCAAGTAGCTTATCAAGGGTGACAGATCAGTTCTCTATTACAACATTTGAAAAAATAATCTCCTAATTATGCCAGAGAAACAGCAGTTTTCAGATACTCATCATCCTAAAACAGAGATTCTCTAACCTTGAGGTACAAAAACGGTCAGCTGTTCTGACCATACTAATGACTCAGGTGCCACAAGACCACTTCCGATTGTTGGTCTTCTTGATGTAACAGAAAAACATCCCTCGACTTCCTTCAGATCTCCATTAAAGTACTTTGCTATATATTCACATGAAACAGGCAAGGATGGGCATTCTCACTTTGAATCTGGAGTTTTGCTTCAGGAAAGCAGCGGCCTGAGCAGCAGTGGGCCCCTGTGAAAAGCTGTTATGCAATTTACTCCTCAGACAGGGCAGCCAGATTGCAATCTGGGTGACAGAAATGGAGTAAATGATAACAACTTGATAGAAACATTTCAGAAAGTTTAATTCCATAGGCAGCATAAGCTGATAAGGAAGAGGCAAAATGTCAAATGTATTCTTCACCATGGAGGATACTAAGTTTCTTCTCTAAAACAGGGGTTTCCAACAATGGGTTCATGGGCCCCTGGAGGTCCATGGCCTTTCTCCATGGCCTTAATGGAATCGGACATAAGCTAAGGAACCAGCCACTTCCATTGCTCCCTTCCCTCCTCCCAAATATGAGTGGGTTCTCTCATAGTTTCTGCCCCAGGGAAGGGATGGAGCCTGCGTGTCTAGTCCTACCTTAAATCACCTCCTTTGTCTCCCCCCCCTCACTTCCAGGGGGCATGGCAGTAAGGCATGGACAGCTGACATCACTTCTGCAGCTCCTTGAAACATGAAAAATTATTTCAGAGACTCCCCCAAAAGGTTGGAAATGGCTGTTCTAAAAAGTGAAGTACATTTTTTTAGGTGAAAGCAAGGGGGTTGGAATAACTCTGTTTTTTAAAAACCTTCAGCCATATTTCCTACTGACAGGAAAGAGTTGGTTTGTATATAACACTTTCAATGTGGAGGTCATTTGAAGTTACTCATGTGGTGGCTGTTCCTCTTGGTGAAAAATTTGTGTCTTTACAGCACAGATCAAGGGATTCTTTTTACTTCACCTCCAGAAGAATCCTCCACATAGCGAATACAACAATGCCTTTCAGGAAATATGTCTTACTATTAATTTCTGATGTATTCTAAATACATGCCAATATTTATGTATTTAATTTTTATACCACCCTCCATTGCGGTTCAGGGTGGTTCACAGCATATAGGTTCCATTATAATATGAGGTACAGTACTCCAGAAATTAAACTCAGTAACTTGTACCAACATTATAAACATTTAAACTGTTAACCATATAATCATTTAATGTAAACTATTGCTTGATGGATTGGCTGGGCTGTGAATGGCCTTGTGATTTATCTCATGGGCATATCTGTTGGGGAGGGTTCTGGGGGGGCTAGTAGATGTTATCAGCTCATTGGCTCCGACTAAAAACTTGGTGGAAGAGCTCTGTTGTACAGGCCCTATGGAATTGTGCTAGCTCTGGCAGGGCCCTGATGTCCTCTGGGAGCTCATTCCACCAAATGGACAGAGAACATCCTGGCCTTAGTTGAGGCCAGACATGCTTCCTTGGGAAGAGGGAAGAGAATAATTATACTTTGACAAGATACTGACATTTGCAAGAAGGGATTATGAAGTGTTTCTGGTAGGGAATATTAGGTGGATTCTACGACACCCTTCTGTCAAGTCTTGCTCCAATGGAAAAGCAAAGGCAGACTTTTATCTATCAAATGAAGTTTCCTTATTGAAGAAAGAAGAATACTGAATAGGGGAAGAATACTGTAGGATTTGACTTAACAGATCCAAACCATGACTTTGGTTGACTCATTGGTACATTGTTGTTGTTGCTGTTGCTGTTGTTAGGTGTGAAGTCATATCCGACCCATCACGACCCCATGGACAATGATCCTCCAGGCCTTCCTGTACTCTACCATTCCCAGGAGTCAAATTAAGATCTCACCGACTGCTTCCGTGACTCCATCCAGCCATCTCATTCTTTGTTGTCCGCTTCTTTTGCCCTCAATCACTCCCAGCATTAGGCTCTTCTCCAGGGTGTCCTTCCTTCTCATGAGGTGGCCAAAGTATTTCGGTTTCATCTTCAGGATCTGGCGTTCTAAGGAGCAGTCAGGCCTGATCTCCTCTAGGACTGACCGGTTTGTTTGCCTTGCAGTCCAAGGGACTGCAATTTTGATCCCAATTTCTGACTCATCTAACCCTGCCTTTCTCATGATGTGCTCTGCATACAAGTTAAATAGGCAAGACGACAGTATACAGCCTTGCCGAACTCCTTTCTCAATTTGAACCAATCAGTGATTCCATGCCCGGTTTTCACCACCTCGCCCCTCGCTGCCTCACCTCATGACAGGCTGGGCGCCGTCAAGTGACATTTAAGGAACGTGACGGGACGTGGGGCAATTGGACTGGAGGCGGGGCAGTCCTGTCAGAAGCGGGACAGATGGGCACCTTAGCCTTCGAACTCTCCCAGAATTATAACTGATCTTTAGACTACAGAGATACGTTATTTTAAGGAAATAGCAGCTTTAGGGTGTGAATTGTATGGCAGAGCTTTTCTGCAGAGCTTCTTCCCATCCTCAGACTCTACCTTCCCTGGGATCCACCCCCAGATCTCCAGAATTTCCTACTTTGGAGTTAACAAACCTAATTTCTATAGCCACCGGCACAGAAATCCCTAGTCTCGTTGTGTGAAGAAATGCTGCATTTAGTCCTAAAAAAAACCTTATGCTGAAATAAATTTAGTATATGCTCTGAGAGAAAGCAGTCTGCAAGCATGTGGATAAGCTGTTAACAGTTCCCCCATTTAACTTCAGTAATGTTTGAAAGCCATGTTAAAGAGTAGATTAATTAGCTGATAATTAATTGCATTTAATCCGTTTCAGTACACATCTGCTCTGACCTATGATGCTGTTAAAGTGATGACCGAAGCTTTTCGTAACTTGCGTGAGCAGAGGATTGAGATTTCTCGAAGGGGAAATGCAGGAGACTGCCTTGCCAACCCAGCGGTGCCCTGGTCTCATGGTGTCGAAATAGAGAGGGCATTAAAACAGGTAGGCTTTCTCGAACCAGTGCTGTGGAATTAGTGTGTGTATTCAGTGACCTGTGAATATCTTGAAATGGACAAGGTTGGTACAGCTCTGGAAGACCAAAGTGCAACTTACTTAATTAAAAATTTCATGGATGTAAATGCAGAATATAAAATGTATTTTGTGGATTAATCAGTTCAATGTGATTGTTTCTTTCATTTGTCTGTAGGTTCAAGTGGAAGGGCTAACAGGAAACATAAAGTTTGACCAGAATGGAAAGAGAATTAACTATACAATAAACATCATGGAGCTCAAAAGTACAGGTCCTCGGAAGGTAATTGTAATTCTGAGTGCCTTTAGCTGTTCCATGCTAAGTGATGCAGAAAAGTAGATCTCTTAGAACACAACACATAAACAGTAATGTAATTAAATACACTCACTTGTGTGCATATTTCAGTGGTCTTATGAAAAAGCAGTGCTTTTAACAAACATGGACTGTTATTTGAGGTAAGCACTCTCTAATGATATTTTCATACATGTAATTTATGTTGCTGCTTTTAGTTTACTCTCAGATAAAACCAGATCAGTATATGATACTCTAACTTAAAATGAGAATTGTGTCTAATGAATTCTCTGAAAGTAATATCTGTTCTGTGTTGCAGATTTTTACTAATAAAGGACACAGTGCAAGCAGAATTAAGTACGTAAAGTCTCATTCATTTCAACTGGAGAATTAGGCACTGTCTTCTGATGAAATGTGTGGGACTTTTAAGGTGCTTAACTTTGGCTGGACCGTGGTCATCAGGTGTTATACAACATTGACTGAAACACTACTGGAAATGAATATTTGGCTGCAACACTACTGGAAATGAATGTTTGAAACATTGAAAAGTCTTTACGCTTTTACCTGAAACTATTTGAATGTCTATCTATTCCTGTTTTAATTGACACAAGGACATTTTACTATATCTCTATTTCCTGAGTACATCTCTGAGCTCTTATTGGATACTGAATATAGTTTCTCTAATGTATATGAAAAGAGGTAGTCACCAACTGAGATAAAACCTACTCCCTTTTTTCCAGATTGGATACTGGAGTGAAGCAGACAGAATGGTTGTGAATCCCATTGATGGTTCTGCTGGCAACGAATCCTCAGGATTAGAGAATAAGACAATTGTTGTCACCACAATATTGGTAATTGAGCACACTTTTTGTGAGAAGGATACTCTTAAGTTAGAATCACAGAATCACAGAATCATAGAGTTGGAAGGGCCATACATGCCATCTAGTCCAACCCCCTGCTCAACGCAGGATCAGCCCTAAGCATCCAAAAGGATCCAAGAGAAGTGTGTATCCAACCTTTGCTTGAAGATTGCCAGTGAGGGGGAGCTCACCACCTCCTTAGGCAGCCTGTTGTAGTCTCATCATTCATTCTCATTTTCTTTGTTGGACTAGGTAACTGTTGAGTTGCTTTATCACTGTGCCTATGTTAAAGGCTGGGAAATGATCTTCTTTAAAGGACAGAACTAAGGACCCCTGGTGCAATTTGACTGGCTTATTGTCAATATACAAGAATATACAAATGCTTATTATGTGTTTCTACTTTATGGAAAAAAAGATGTTAACTTTGGGAGATAAACTTGGCAAATATGCTAAAGGAAGATCAAAGTTTTAATGCAACTACTTCCAAGGAATTACTTCCTCTTTAATTGCAGGACTGTGCTAGATTTGTATTTAAGTTGACAGCCTGTTTATAAGCCAGTGGAGAGTGCCAAGTTAGGGATGAATGTGTAGTCCTTTCATCTTTAGCCAATTTAAATTCATCATGGAAAGAACAGTCAAACGTTGCCACTTTACGATAGGAACATTATATGTAGTCATATGGTAGGAATGTCAAGTTGTTTATTCAGTCAGCTAATCATTGTACTGAGTTATTCATTCAGGGCATAACTCTGCATTAAATATTAAAGAAACCAACAATCAAACAAGTTGTTTTTTTATGATGGTAAGATATTATTTTCTTTAATTTTTACTTTGCAGCCCTATATTCATTGTATGGACCATTTAATTTTACATGCTCAGTTTTGGATTTGATGGTAGATGATTTCTGTAGAACTGCTGTGAAACATGCTACCAAATAGGCAGGGATAACTTGGTGTGGGAATTGTTTAGAAACAAAATATTTTTAAAGCTCTTCCTTTGCTTGTTATCACATCCTTTTTGGAAATGCTTGTGAGACTGCAAGGCTTATAGCAACTGTGAAGAAACGTGATGTGTGATTAGTGACAAATAATCATGACATTTATGAAAAAATGGCAAATTTCCCTTCTTTTATTCTTTATGCTCCCAATACGTATCCATGAAATAGGTAACTAGCACAAATATCCTTGTTAAATAGCTAAAGCCTGATTTCTTTGCACAGGAATCCCCGTATGTCATGATGAAGAAAAATTATGACACCCTGGATGGAAATGAGCGCTATGAAGGTTACTGTGTGGACTTAGCTGCAGAGATTGCCAAACACTGTGGGTTCAAGTACAAGCTCACAATCGTTGGGGATGGCAAGTATGGGGCCAGGGATGCAGAAACAAAAATCTGGAATGGAATGGTTGGAGAACTCGTTTATGGGGTAAGAGCCTTTTACCATTGCAGTAGCTATGAATGATGGGGATCATCTCAACGCATGTTGGCATGGCAACTGCCCTTGGCTTTAGATGACTTGAATGTGCAAATGAAAAGAGCCCATAATGTCTGCATTTCATCTCCCTCCGCTGCCAATAAAAGCTTTTCTGCATCACTATCACATTCGAGCATTATAAATATTGCTTTGGTTATTAGAAGATAATTCTGAATTTGGTTATAAAGGGATAGCCTTTACTTGCTGCGAGTGAACATGTCATCAGAATAGTTTCATTTAGAGGCTGCACACCCCTTTACTCCTTGAGTTGAAGTTAATATTATCCCTATCCCTGTTGGTGTGTTCTTCATTTGTGTTGCACAAGAGCAATGAAGCCATTCCCAGTCTGACTCTTGAATAAGTTATTATTTTGCTTTGTCTCCCTTACAGAAAGCCGATATTGCAATTGCTCCATTAACTATAACACTGGTGAGAGAAGAAGTGATTGACTTCTCAAAGCCCTTTATGAGCCTCGGGATATCTATAATGATTAAGAAGCCTCAGAAGTCCAAGCCAGGAGTGTTTTCCTTTCTTGATCCCTTAGCATATGAGATCTGGATGTGCATTGTTTTTGCCTACATTGGGGTCAGTGTAGTTTTATTCCTGGTCAGCAGATTTAGCCCATACGAGTGGCACACTGAGGAATTTGAAGATGGAAGAGAAACGCAAAGTAACGAATCAACTAATGAATTTGGGATATTTAATAGTCTCTGGTTTTCCTTGGGTGCCTTTATGCAGCAAGGATGCGATATTTCGCCAAGGTTGGTTACACGTCCATTTCAGCTTTGTGCATTTTTGGTCTCACTAAGGAAGTTCATGGTGCATATATATTCACTCTCAAGAAATACCAGCTGTTGACACATTTTTCAAAATCATCTTCAGCCCTTGAAATGACAACCACTGCTCTTGATGCAGACCACTGGACTGTTCGATTGGTTTTCTCTTAGCAGCGATCATACCTTCCTCCAGTGGACTTATATACACCATGCACAGGCCATAAAATGCATAAGGTTCCTCTGATTCCATGCCTTCTTGGAGGGGTACCGTGTTTTTGCTGCATATTCTCATTTACAGCCAGTGGTGCGTTGAGTTCACAGAGGCTGTAATGGGAAAAATGGTAACACACTTCTAATGAGCTTCCCCTCCATGAGCCAATTTACATTGCATCCTACCTATTTCTTATGACACTTACATCCACTTTAACAGATATCTAAACATAAAGGTCTTCTGATAACTCCTTGTCCATGTGAACCTGTAATAACAAGTGAGGAAAGAATAGATTTTGAAAGAAGCCTGGAGAAAAAGGCCAGGCTTATTGGGAAGCTACAATTCATTTAAGAATATAGCCATTCATCATGGTGGTTTAAAATGTGGGTATACAACTCTAGTATATTTTATTGCACCGTGTTTATTTATTTATTTTCTTTTTGCAGTATCAGCTATTCCATTACCCTTATACAGCCAGTAGGTATGGCCTAAATTCAACATTTCATTTAGAGGCTGGGAACATCATGTGGGAACATCATGTTGAAACAGGAATTGGGTCAAAAGTCGAAGTTCCTATGAAAAAAAGAAATAAGAAAGAGTGAATCATATATGGGAAGATATTGTCATTTGGAAATTATAATTTGGGCTCAGTTTCACAGTTTCAAACCTTAGTGTGGAAGACTAACCAATCATCATTTGAGAATATGTACAAAATGATGGCTTATTTATTTACAATAGTTATAGGATATCAACCAGAATGGAGGTGATGGAGTTAAAGATTACCCATGAAAAACCTGTTTTTTCTAATAGAGGCAATACTGTAAGTAGTGAAGAGTCCTGTGCAAAGCAAATGTGTTGAACAATGGATATTGGGCCATTCAAAGACTCATCTATACTTCACTTTGGAAATTAAATGGCCCATCATGCAAGGCCATTGATTAGCTCTATGGTACAGTCACATTTAGAATACTGTGTACAGTTTTGTTCTGGTCACTGTACCCCCCCCCCACAAAAAAAATGCCCAAATGTTATTGAAATTGCAGAATCAGTCAATTAAGATGGTTAATCAGTCAACCAAGATGGTTACCAATGTTTCCCCTAATTTTCCCCCTTCATGAGCAGAGCAGTTCAAATACTGAGCAGAATATAGCTGCTGTAATCTTAATATGGGCAATGGGTGATGCAGAACCCTGTTTGGCTCCAGATGGGTAGCTGCTCTTAGATGGAACATTGGTTAGCACCTTCTTAGAAAGAAAAGACAAAAGTGCATGGGACTTTTTAGTTTAGGGGGGAAAAGACAGCTAATGTAGAAGTTTATTAAGTGGTGATAGAGGTTCATAAAATTATGGATGAGGTAGAAAAAACTGAGACTTGATAGAAAGTATATCTTCACTTATCAGTTAATTACATTGTAATTTCATTGGCGCTGGAGGTATTGATGGGCAAAAGCAATGGTAACTTTAAAAGTTAATAGATTAATGGTGAGTACAGAGAACCTTTACATCCATGGGCAGTATAGACCAGAGGCATCTAGTTGACCACTGTGTGAGATGGGATGCTAGACTAAATAGATTACTGATCTGATCCAGGTAGGATCTTGTGTTATTATGGCCTTACACTTTTTAAAAAAAATCACAAGGCACTAATAGTAGGTGCTTCTCCCACTAGCTTTAAAATACTCTGTAGTGAGGGGACTTTATTTTAGCTCCTTCCTGCCCCCTAAAAGACCCATTTTTCTAATTATCCTTTGAAAGGTAATGCCCTTATTTTTTAAACTCTTGAGTCTACCTTCAGTAGTACATTAGAAAATAAAAAACCTTCAGGAATATAAGTCAGAATTTGAAGCCTGGCTGCTTGTTAGTGGGATTTGTTTTGAAATTCAGTATGAGTAGTTCAGTTCACCAAAAATGGGCTCACCTGAGTTATCATGAAAACCTTCCTTTCATCTGGTAATAATATGATTCTAAGCAGCTTTCTTTTCCAGGGTGCTCAGACCTGTGGACTGATGATCTAGCACTTTGCCTCCATGCAGTAATTCAAGACTGGAGTCCTGATTTTAGTGACACCACTTCATCTGATTAAAGCTACCCTCATAAAAATCACACCAAAGTTATTGAATGCTTTAATTTAACCACCCTGAGCCTTTGGGGGAGCACGGTATATAAATATAAATAAATAAATTTCCCATTGCATTTTACGCATTTTCAACATAAACAAACAACATAGCATGAAAATACTTCCCTGTGTCACACACTGCAGCATTTACGTAAATCTGGTGACTTGTATTCCTTCCAGGACATTCATTTCATTTTACAACTCCATGTCATACTTGTTATTAGATCCCTGTCGGGGCGCATTGTTGGAGGTGTGTGGTGGTTCTTTACCTTGATCATAATCTCATCCTACACGGCTAACTTAGCTGCCTTCCTGACGGTGGAGAGGATGGTGTCTCCCATCGAAAGTGCTGAGGATTTGTCAAAGCAAACCGAAATTGCTTATGGGACATTAGACTCTGGTTCAACAAAAGAATTTTTTAGGGTAAGTGTCAGTGGTTCAGATTTTCCTCTAATTTTGGCCCAAAATGTTCTGTTGCAATTGTGGTTTCCCTCTTTATTGTGATTTTCTGAACTTAAGTAAAAATAGTTTGTATTTATTTCAGGAGAGCTCTTTTTATGTTCTTAGAGTGCACATCCCCCATTAGTGACCACTGAAAAGGCACTTGAATTTTACAAGGAGGAGTATGCCTGAACAATGTATACGAACTGCATTTCAACTCACATGAAAACTTGAATGCATAAGTGCTGTAAATTTCTGAAGTAGATTCAACTTGCCTTTTAGACATAGACTTCCTGAAGCAGGTGGAAAGAGAAACTCTAGAGATAATTTTTTCACATTCATATTAAATGCTGCCGTCTGAGCAAAAAAATGGCAATGGAATTTTTTTTTAAAGCATAATCAAATTTTTTAAGCATTTCATAGGCTACCTTTTAAATTTCCTTGGTACACTGAACAAAACCCATGAATCATGATTAGTAGCAATTCTTTTACTTTATCTTTGATAGATTTATATTTTACACAGTGTTGCTATAACAGCAAAGCCTATGAGGAAATGACATCCTTTTCTTGCCATCACTAGATCCAAAATGCAAACCTACTTCAGCGGTAAAGTCCTGATGCATATGATAGGAGATAAAATTTTAGTACAGTTTTCAGTTATTTCTCTGATGTTAATTATAGAACCTCATTTTGAGAATAATAGATCTTAGTAAGACAAAATGGAAAAAATTATCTATTAGTTCACTAAATAAGTAGATTGTTAATTAATCTGATAATTCTTATAATTGAAATCCTTAATTCTCTGTATGTAGGAAATGAACTCTCTTCAATGAAAGAAGCACAATGAATATAAATGTAACACGATTGATTTCTGTCTTTGTAACTCAAAACTAGGCAGCTGCATTACTTGTAGAGCCTGCCCTTGATTATTGTCCAAAATTTTAATGTAATATGAAAGATAGTGGTCTGAGAGTAGACCAGTGGTACCATATTACCCCAGAGCTCTTGCATATGTCCTGGCACCTTCTTGTCAGATAAATAAGCTTATTTTAATTGATAAATGACATGCTTTTCTGTGTTCCTGTTGTGGATTGCTTCCAGTATTAATCGGAAGCTGAGCTTCTTCTTGACATTACACTCCTGGCCTAATCTATTTGTGGAGATAGTACATTTGAAGCCCTGATCAGCAGTAACACAGAAATCAGGGTCCTTATGCAATTCTCTGTGCTTCCATTAAACTGTGGTTCAGAACTATTGCCAGTTATCTAAACAGCGTAAACTCATGTATTAAGATTGTGTCACTGTCCTAAAAGCTGTATAGAATCAAGATACTGAAGAGAATTTGACAATTATGCTAGGTATTTCTTTCAGGAATAATTCTCTGTGTGAGTATTCATGTGCTTATGCAAACATAAAGTTAATTATTCATCATTTATAAAGGTCAAGGTGTGAACATTTGGGCACTTAGAGAAACAATGCTGACTCAAAACCCAGATGTTCACAATTGGCCTTAGAGCAGTGGTTCTCAACCTGGGGGTTGGGACCCCTTTGGGGGTTGAATAACTCTTTAACAGAGGTTGTGGCAGGGCAAGCAGCTTGGCTGGGGGGGCACTGTCACTGTCACTGTTGCTGCTCCTCCAGCTGGTGCCCGCACTCGGCCACCAGCCGCTCCAGCAGTGCCCCCAGGCCAGCGCAGTCACCTGCCAGGCACTCCAGGTGGCGGTGCAGCTCAGCAGGACAAGAGGCAGAACTGAACTGAGAAACCCCGTAAAAAAGAAACAATTGATATACAATCATGAACAATGGATCGTCACGGCATTGGTCGGTTTTGGTTTAATTTCTGTGAAAGAACACTTGCATAATTTTATGGTTGGGGTCACCACAACATGAGAAACTGTATTAAAGGGTTGTGGCATTAGGAAGGTTGAGAACCACTGCCTTAGAGAAAGAATCCCATGGTCTTGGAGAACCTCTTGGTGCCTTGATCACTTTCTGGAGCTCATAAATACAGATCCAGAAATGTCTAGACACTAAGCACAGTTACATTATTCTAGGTCTATTGAAGTCAATGACCTTAGAAGAGTTACCTCTGTTTAGGAAAGCACTGATAGATGAATTCTCTGTGCCTACTAAAGAGCCTTTTCAAAAGGGTTACAGAGGCCAAGAATATGTTCTCCTAAGCTCTCAGAAGCAAGACTAGGCTTGTAAGCTGAGGTACACCCTTCTAAATTGATTGACTTCACTCTTCTTAAAATGGTGTGAATCTGTTTCATGTTGCTTGATTGTATTTAATTGCCTAGGCCAGATCCCCTTCAGTGGATGCACCCACACAAAATTGGATACTGTACTATAATTGTGGCTGCATTTTCCTATATAGAAAAGCCAAATAGTTGTGAATAATTGCTACAGTGCAGCCATCTTGCACTAGCAGGTACTGGAGGAAACTGGAGGAAACAGGTTCTCTCTCCACTCACATGATTCTAATACATCAAAGTCTGTAAACTTTGACAGAAGATATTTGATTCCAGTCCCC